>NC_059429.1:35367831-36599081 GCF_021028975.2 Sphaerodactylus townsendi | reverse complement strand
CCATTCCTCCACATGAAGCCTGTTGAATGACCCTGGGCTACAGTTCTTTCAGAACTAGAGTTCTTTCAGACCTCTCTCAGCCCATGTGGAGGCAGACAATGACAAACCACATTTGAATGATGTTGCCTTGAAAACCCTACCGGTTACCACAAGTCAGCTATGACTTGACGGCGCGCGCGCGCACACACACACACACACACACACACACACACACACACACACACACACACACACACACACACACAAACTGTCCTCACATTTTAAAATGTGTATCAGAGGGAAATGTTCTAGCATATTCATTCACATGATGTGATAGTTTGGAACTTTCATGGAATTATGAATATAGGGAAACTTTGAAAAATGTAATCCAATCTCTGCAGTGTGAAGAAAGCTACCATACCACCTTAGCACTCTGCCACTTAGTTACAGCCCATTCTGCTGCATCTATGTTAACAGACTTTGGTGAATATGTAAGATACTTTGATATTTTATTTTTCATATTCTTTTTCTCTTCCCCTCCCTTTTTTTTTGCTACAGAATCATAACTGTTAGAGCAGTAACAGTGTGTCCTGGAAGACTGAAATGCTTGCCTATTAGTTTCAGAAAACAGCTATTTGAAATGTCATACTGGTGTCCATTTATTCACTTACGTAGGGACTGAACAGTTTGTCCTTCTATGTTGAGTACAGAAAGGATTTTTGACATGTGATGCCACATTGGCAAATGAACATGGGGATGAGTCCAAGATATTATTTGGTCCTGTAATACTATTGTCCAGATGAATATGAGAACAGGTTTGTCATGTAGATTGTTGCAGGGTTAGTCTTTGGGTTTGTGTGTTTGTCAGGTGCCCCTGTTTTGCCATTAAAATGTTTTTGGCTTGGGGAGGACTATATGTAAATAAGAAAAGGCCTCCCATCCAATACTTGTGAGCAAGAAATATCATTGCCTAGGATAGACCATTAACAATGTGTTGGATCAGCAACAGTTCAGGGATGAGTGCGGGGTGTGGGGGTGGGTGGGGTGGGGAAACAATGTCCCAGCCTGCACCACTGAGTGCTGCTGAAGGGGAAAGAAGAGGTGATACTGTTACCAGAGGGCACTTGGAGATGATGAAAGAACTGCTAAAACCATGGTTGTAGCAATGTAGATACATGCAGAAGAACGGCTAGGGTAAAATGGTGCCAGAAAATGACATAATATACCTGCAGGGCTCTACTAGTCACTCTGAAGCTGAGTACCGGCATGGTGCTGCAACTTTACTGACACTTTAAATTATCTGCAGGTAAGACTTCAAGCTGCACAAACCCTTCAACAGTAGACAGTGGTAGAGATTAGAATATCCCCAGTGCTCCACCACCTGTGATGCCATTGTGTTGGACTGGTTTGTCTAGGAGCAGTAACACCAATACTATTATGATATCTCTTTTGGACTTATCTAATAGGTTGTTTCAAGATATTAGTGTAGCCATGTTTCTTCACTTTATGGAGGTGCAGCTGCACTGAAATCCCATGAATGTCTGATGCGAGTCCCTTGTCAAGGGATTGGATCAAATGTAGTTGTAATAAAGTGCTCTGCTATAAACAGTGGATTGTGTGTTGTGGGCAGATGGTGGCCCTGCCTCAGATAACATAACTCTCCCACCAGCATTGCAATAAAACACAGACAACTTTTTATGTGGGTAAGAAAATAGGCCATAGCCGTAGAATTTTATTGACAGAAGGCACAGGAAGCACAATGGTGCAGCATGGGAGGGATCCAACCATCTGGCCACCCTGAGCACTGTCCCCCAGAGTAAACCAATTCCTTAGCTCACCTGCTGGAGGAATCTGAACCGTAGCTAAGAGACTGGAGCGAGGTCTAACCAGATCGGTGAAATGCCCATGACTGGAGCCTGCTCCAACCCCCGCTAAGGGCGCAAGCACCTTAGCCCCCCGTGGGGCATTCCAACCATCTGCTTGCTCCACCCCTACCTCTTAAGGAAGTGTACTAACAGGGGAGCTCCCTCAGCTCCCCTTTCACGTGCGCAACCCATGAACAGCTATGACAAAATAAATACAAGTAACAAAAATTGAAATGAGGGGATGGGTGGGTGACGTCTGGTCTTCCGGAGCAGAGTGGGCCACGTGTACATAGCAGGACCTTTTATAGGCCCTGCCTGGCCCACTCTGATGTCATGCTCCCACAGGTCTCGCGAGAGCACGTTGGCCAAGCCAACTGGGCCTCTGCGTGCACGCAAAACTGGACCCAGCACAGATGGGGCCGCCCGCACATGCGCAGAGCCAACCCCGGCCCTCATGCACATGCAAACGGGCCAGGGAAGCCATGCTGCCTGTCCACAACTGGGCTGATGGCGTTCGGAGGGCCCCGGCTCCCACAACAGCGGCTGCGCTTGTAAGGCATGGCCGTTCTTTAACTGAAAGCATGTAAATATGTCTAGCAATAATTGGGTTGAATGAATATACACAGTGTACAAGCCATTGACCATCTACAATCCACTGGCTGACTCAAAGGCATGCCTCTAAGGTTACTGAGGTTCCACAGGTCAGCATCCCTCCAAACATGGAGTATAAACTCTCAAGAACATGATCCCTGAGGATGCCACAGCAGACTTTTCCACAAAATTTTGCTACTCTTTCCTCTTTGAATAGAAGAATGGAAGGCAGGAGCCAGCTTGTTTCTTACTAAATGACTGAGCAGAATGGTTACTGTGCTTATTTCCTCGTATCTCTGGATCTACAAGAGGTGGATGCTTGCTTTTAAAAGTATGAAACATGTGAATCCAAGCCAGTTAATGACCTAAATGAATACTATGTAGTATGTTAAAATTTTCTCATACAGAATACCACACAATTAATTATTACAGAATTTGTTTCAAATATGCTAAGCATAGTAATCATCTTTAGAAGTGGAATTAAACTTCAAAAACACATTTGAAAACTTTATGTGTCTTTTACTTCTCTTTGTAAATCACAATGATGTCCCACTGAAAATGTACTTTTGGAGGTTTTAAAGAGGGGTTGGTAGAAATCCAATTCTTGAAAAAATGTAGCTCTTTCTGATGTTAACAAGACCGATATGCTAATGATTTTATTCCATTATTTCCATTTATAAAGGAATAAATTGTCTCAGTACTACTACTATGGTTACTGCTGCCTCCAGGGTCATTTTCATGAGATATTCAGACACAGCTTCCAGGTAGAAGTTACTGAAGTGCATATGAATTTGGCCTGCTGTCTGACAAGGTGGCATGTTCAGATGAGGAGAATCTGGTAGGAATTAGCTGCTCCTTAATGTCTCTTTTCATTTTTAAATACTGAATGGCAATTTCAAAATCCTCCAGCACTGAGGATTTGAAAACAAAATAGAGAGTTTGGTGCTAAACAGAAATATCAAATTACCTTCTCATTTGATGGAAGAACACACATTAACACCCTTTAGTTGATACTAGATGTTTAAACAAACAACAAAGATCTGTTGTTTCCATGGCTTGCATGAGAACTTCCAGAAGGCATTTATTAGGAACTGGATGCTGTTTCAGATGAACCATGGACCAATTTAGGATAAATTTCTACATACCACCCTTGTCTGTAATAGGTAAAGGTTCTTCCCACACCCTGGATACTCCAACAGGTATATATACTCCACTTGCTTTCCTAATATCAGATCCTCTGAAGATGCCAGCCACAGATGCAGGCGAAACGTCAGGAGAGAATGCTGATAGAACACGGCCATATAGCCCGAAAGCCACACAGCATCCCAGTGATTCCAGCCGTGAAAGCCTTCGACAATACAATACACATATGCTTCTTATAAATTTATGGTCTTTGTCTTGAAATATCAACACTCTTATCAACAAGACATTAATGTGCTGTGAGGGGGAATTACTTTCTAGCAACTGCAATTTGAGTCTTCTCGAGACAGTCTTCATTGTGAATTTACTAAAAAGTAATTTGTGAACTGACCATTCTGCAAACTGGTGTAGTGTAGTGGTTAGAATGTTGGACTAGGGGCAGGAAGTCATTCCTTTCTTCCATGAAGCTTGCTTGGTTGATCTTACACAAGTTATCACCCATCTTGTGATGATTCATTGAAGTAGAATGTGCTATTTATGGTGCCCTGAAAGCTCTGGAAGTACTGAATAAAATGCATCTCATGACCACATATATAAAATGATCATTAGTAGGAAACAGTTTGGTTAATCAAGTTTGGGTATAATAACTACGCTTTTATTCTTTTGTTCAGTTACATCAGACCATGGTCCTTCAAGCCAGTAACTGATATAACATAGAGGCTCCAGTTCAACAGAGAATGTGGCATTGATTTACGTTGATATTTATACCCCAATTTTCTCTCTAATAGAGACCCAAAGCAATTTACAACATTCCCCCCTTCTCTACTGTATGCTCACATCCTGTGCTGTATGTCAGACTAAGAAAGAGTGATTGGCCCATGAGTTTCCATGCCAGACTGTAGATTCAAACCAGGGTCACTTTAACCCCTGTTTGATAATCTAGCCACTTCAGACTTCTGACTATGGCAGGGGTAGGGAACCTGCGGCTCTCCAGATGTTCAGGAACTACAATTCCCATCAGCCCCTACCAGCATGGCCAATTGGTCATGCTGATAGAGGCTGGTGGGAATTGTAGTTCCTGAACATCTGGAGAGCCGCAGGTTCCCTACCCCTGGACTATGGTAACTGGTTGTGCATTTGTAACCTCAGCTTGTGGGTTCTGTGGGGCAGTACTTGGAAGGAGTTGCAAAGAACCAAATTTAAACAAAACAGTTTACTTCTCTTTACAAATAACATTAAACATCAACATTTAACATTACAATTCAAGGTCCTGTTCAGGTTGCATTTCAAGTCCTTCTAGTTACAGTCTACTGATACTGCCAAGTCCAATTCTTCTTTGCAAGTGGGTTGGCTCCTGAAGACTCCAAGGGCTTGATGAACAGGATGCAACATGATGAAGGTTTCCAGGAGAACTCTCACCCATTACAACCACAAAAAGAAACCCTTAACAAGGTGTTAAGGGCTTATAGAAATCAAGGTCCGTGTCTGGTAGCCTTGTCTCCTCCAAAGAGCTCTGCAGCCTTTCTGCTGCTCTCTGAGTCTCCACCCCTTACTGGTTCAACCCATTCTGGGCATGGGGGTTACACATTCACAGTATCTTGTTTATCATCTGTTTGGCAGGCAAGGCAGTCCAAACCTCCTCTACTCCTAAATATATGGTTAAAAAAACCCTACACTTCTCCAACCCTGGTTTTTGGAACTGAGGTTGAAAGAATGAGTTTAAACTGAGCTGATCTTGAGCTTTGATAATAGACATACTAGAAAAATATGGATTTTATTATACATTTTGAGTGCTAGTTCTTAGAAGAATGTGGGTGTCTATTGATGCCTCCTACCCTTTCATTTATTTTGTACCCACTCCTGTTCCCAAAAATAAATCTAGGAAGATGAACTCTTTTCCTGGCTTACAAAATCTGTTTAATTAAGAGTCATCATTTCCTGCTTTGGCAACACATATCAAACTGTAGAATTGTTCAGAGAGGATTATTTCTAGTACATTACTTCCTAGAGCATAACTTCTCTGTAATATCCCTTAACAATCAATTAAGCCTGAAACAAAGCCCAAGATGGATTGAATTTCTTCAAATTTAGGCTCCAATCTCGTTAACTGAAGGGAAACCTTGAATCTGGTCTTGAATCTATAAAAAAAGAAATGAGAGTAGTAACATGACTTTAAAAAGTTAACTTTGTGCTTATGTAAGTCCAACTTCCATTTTAAAAAGTCCATTTTTAATGCTTTAAATTGGATACAAATCCAATTGAATTGTTGTTGGAATAGCTGACTCATCATGCTCGTTTAAACTTGTATCTATGGCAGCTGTTGCATTTCTTTCTCTCCATTAACAATATCATGCCAAAAACAAAACAATGCAGGGTGTATAATCAGTCCTGAAAATACTTTGATGTGTGTCACAGTTCTGGTTCTATTGTTCCTTTTTAACCCAGTGGGCTAAGCACAATTTATCAACTATCTATGTATTTAACTATAGCCATTAGGAGGGTGTTAAGCCCTGAAAACTTTAAATTATCAGTGACTGGCTGTGCTTGGGGTTTTGATCATGGCGTACAAAGTCATCATCAATATGCCCTATATCATAAGTTAGATTTTATTTCACAGGCAGAACAGGCAGTAGGCCTATTCACACAACCTTTCTGTCTGTTGACTAAACATACAGGAGGCGGAAGTGTGCTGGTCCCACTCCACTGCTGACACATCAGCATGACACCTCTGGATGGAGGCAGTGTCCATGCATGTTCTTCTTCCCCATGATTGACCATGGTTGACCATTACAGATCATAGGGAGGAGGTATAAGTATGGACACGACCTCTGTGCTAACAGTGAATAATCTTGAGTGGTAGGGGGCAGCACCAGTACACTCATATCCAGTGTCTCTTTCTGCACCTTCAGTCAACATACAACATACAGAGGGGTCATCTGCAGAGGGCTTGCACTGGATTAGATCAGTGGTTTTCAACCTGTGGGTCGGGACCCCTTTGGGGGTTGAATGACCCTTTCACAGGGGCTGCCTTAGACTCTCTGCATCAATGTTCTCCATCTGTAAAATGGAGAAATGTTAGGGTTGGGGGTCACCACAACATGAGGAACTGTATTAAAGGGTCGCAGCATTAGGAAGGTTGAGAACCACTGGATTAGATGGTTCCATGGCCTGACTCAGTATAACAATCTATCAGGCCGTTTCCGCACGGCGGCGGAAATGGCTGGGTCGGCGCATTCCGCGCTGACCCGAAGACGCTGGGACCGTCCGCACGGACGGTCCTGGGAGGAGGCAGGACGCTGGCACCGCAGAGCCCCGCCGCCCCGCCGCCCCGCCGTGTCCCTGGGCCTCCGGCACGTCGCCGAGGCCTGGGGACATGCCCCCCTGGCCCTGCGCGCCTGAGGCCCAGGGACAAGGTAAGTGCCGGGGTGGGGGAGGCGGCGTGAAGCCGCTGCCGTTCGCTCGGCAGCGGCTTCACGGCGGCGTATTCCCGAAAAGAACGCTTCCCAGCGTTCTGGGAATACGCCGGCTGCTGGCCAGCCGGGCGGTGCGAGGGCGGCGCGGCTGCGCTGCAGCTGCGCCCCCCGTGCGAATGGCGGCCTGGAGACGGCGTTTTTACCGTCTCCAGGCCGTCATTTTCTGCCCGTGCGGAAACGGCCATTGTGCGTTTTTCTGCTGACAGGAAATCTCCCAAACTACTGGACCAATTGCTTTGAAATTTTCACACAATGTCGCATTAATGTGCAGCCAGGTTTCCATACTGTTTCCACACCTCCTGTTGTGTATATGTCGCAACTGTGCCCATTATTGTGTACATGCCACACCTGTGACAGTTGGAACCACAGTTCTGTTCCGCAACAGTGTCATCTGCTGGCCGTCAAAGCAACACTCTCTGATACAAGGGAACCAACCATGCCTTCCTTGAAAACCACTGCCTTATGGAGTGAAAGGGATGGAACGGGCCATCTGCACATGGCCTACCCACCCTAGTGGAGGAAGGGGAAGGTGAGGGAGGGTCCGGGGGTTTGCTGGACCAAACGCTCTGAAATTTGAGCACAACGTAGCTCATGCCTCCCAGCGTGTTTTACGCTAGATAATTCGCCTACAAGGGAAGGGAGTGAAAGGGACAGGACCAGCCCACCTGAACATGGCCCACCCACCCTAGCAGAGGAAGGGGAACACTAGGGAGGGACCGGCCGGGTTGCCATGCAAGGGAACAGGAGAGAGGGAGGGGAGCAAGGGGCCCCTTGCCCCTCCCCTCCCTTGCAATCATTATGCAATGACACATGTTCGAACCATTCACTTCCCCCTTTCTTTTCCACTTCACCAGACTCAGCCACAGCAACACGTGGCCGGGCCCGCTAGTATTTTATATAATTCATATTGGTCTAATCACGATGACCAAAAACTGGAACACATAGTTCACACCCACTCTGCTGATTCCAGCAAGATCCAATATTAAGTTACTCTATATTGCTCTGTGGAACACCCTTATTTCTTGCACAGTTAAACTTTAATCTAATTTGCATTTCTTCCTTTATACTAGATCCTGCAAATGTCCTGAAATATGCTATGCCATCAATCTTGATTATGTTGCCTCCAGGAAGGACTAGTGAGTCAAAATGAATTCACAATAGGAAGGTTTCTCTGCAGATCAGGTTGCTTTGTTCATCTGGCAATCAGTTATGTTCACTGTCAACATATTGAAGAAAGTATTATATTCATGCTCTGACCTGGATGGCCCAGGCTAGTCTGATCTCATCAGATCTCAAACACTAAGCAGGGCCCTAATTAGTATTTTGGTGAGACACCACCAAAGAATACCGGGGTCTCTTCACAAAGGTGGCAATGGCAAGCCACCTTTGAGTGTCTCTTGCCTTGAAAACACTATGGGGTTATGGCCTGGAACTGCATTTTATACTACTACCATGAACATATATAAACATATATACTACTAAGTCAGATTGCTGATCCCTTTCCCTCAGTATAGTTCTAGAAAGGTTACACTATTTACTCTGATGGCTACAAAATAATTCCAACCCACTCAGTGGTAATGCTAGGTTCTGTCTTCAAAATGTCCCCCAAGAAGAATATTTCACAAAACATTTTAAATGTTACATTCTTTCTATTATATATGAAATATATTTGTCATTCAAAATGTGTAAGCTTTAACTGTATGTATACAAACACCACAAACAATAATACCCAATTGATAATCTCTACTATCTTATTCCTTTTTCATCCTTGTTGCATTCTCCCTCAAAACTGTAAAGCAATGCTCAATTTTTAATCCCCTAAAGTGTGACTGAAGGAAAAATGGCTTGAAATTCAGTATAAAAAGCAAATTCCTTCACAACATTGCTCATTCAGCTATTACAGGGCTCTGATGCTCTGTGTTGTA
This sequence comes from Sphaerodactylus townsendi, assembly GCF_021028975.2. Taxonomy (NCBI): domain Eukaryota; kingdom Metazoa; phylum Chordata; class Lepidosauria; order Squamata; family Sphaerodactylidae; genus Sphaerodactylus; species Sphaerodactylus townsendi. Next base: position 36,590,108 of record NC_059429.1, on the reverse strand, counting down.
GAAAGATGTGAAATTGGTTTGCATATGCTTTGACCCCTTTCCCCTCAGAATCATAATCCTTCTCTGTGTAAATGATTGTAAAATGTTTCATGATACACCACGTGGAGGGAAGTCATGTAAAATAATCTACAATTGTAAAATGTTGCAGCCAGCCCAGTTGCCTGAAACAATAGAAAGGAGGCCAATTACTGAACCATAATGAAAGGAAACACCTTGTTCAAAAAGACATTAGCTTTGGGAAAGAGGGTCTCCACCCTCTAATAAGAAGAAAACGATAAGCAAATCAAAATGGGAAATCAAGAAGTGTTGCAATGCATTTGTCATCGTGACAGAAAGAAAATGTATTTTAGAAGCAACATTACTGATGCAAAGCCTTCATCATGAAGAAAGCAAATGGTGTGCAGAAAGGCAATCATCAAAACTTTATACCTTCTCTCCACAGCAATACCTATTGTTCAAAAAAACAAAACAAAAACAAAAAACCACCAGCAAAAGCACATTGGAGTAACCACATAGCAGCTCTCCTGCAATGGCATCAATCAATGTCTCTTTTCCAAGTTATCATAGAATGATAAGGCTAGAAGAGATTCTGAGGATAAGAGCATAAAAGTACTGCAATCGGTCCAGCATAACTCTTTTCTTGACTTCACCAACTCCCTTACAAACATGTAAGACAGCCTACTCTTTTCCACACCATAGGATTCTTGCCTATTTCAAGGAACTTAATTGGATTTTCTTCAGACTCTTGAGGTTTTAAAGTTGTATCATAAATGGGAAGAATAAGGGCCAAAATCTGTGAATGAATCTATTAAGTGTTTTTAGCAGGCAGTAGCAGCTGTAAAGTCCTATGTGGAGTGAGTGGGGATTTAACCTCTCCCTCACAGTTTTTCAAACTCTCTTTACCAGTCTTTCCACAGTCATCTTGAGTTAATAATAGCACCAGGGGCAGAGGCGTAGCTGGGCCAGAGTGCGCCCGGTGCACACTCTGTGTCTTCTGCCCCACCCCCCACAGTGCCCTGCAGTGGGCACCCCCCATCCCCTGGTAGCTCTGCCTCTGACCAGGGGCCAATTTTAATATATGAAAATCACTGGGAATAATGGTTAAACCTGTGTTCTATCTAAATCACAGCTGACTTATGAAGACTCTGTAGGGTTTCCAAGGCAAGAGATGTTCAAAGGTGGTTTGCCATTATCTGCCTTTGCTTTAAAACCCTGGTATTCCTTGAGGGTTGTCTATCCAAATCATAACCAGGGTCGGCCTTGCTTAGCTTCTGAAATCTGAAAAATCAAGCTAGCATGAAGATATCCAGTTCTGGCACTTAGCTAAATGACTCTATGGACTTCATTCACCAGGACAGGCTAGTATATCTTTCTCCCTCCATTTCTTCTCTTCCCCCTCCCCCATTTCTCTATATATTCTCTTCAGATTAATGCTATTTGTTTAGCTTAGAACTTAGTAGAACTTAAGATTTGTAGAACATTTTCAGAGTGTGTGCGAGGAATCAAAAGCAGGAAGCCAGCAAGGGAAGCGGTAGGCCCGTTAGATGACAAAGGAACAAAGGGTGTGCTAAAAGATGGCAGGGAGATTGCAGAGAAGATGAATGAATTCTTTGCATCTGTCTTCACCCAAGAGGAGGTGAGGAACATTCCTGCACCTGAACCAAGCTTCTTAGGAGGCGAATCCGAGGAACTAGCGAAGATAGTGGTAGACAAGGAAGAAGTTCTGGCAGCCATTGATAAACTAAATGTTACCAAATCCCCTGGCCCAGATTGCATTCACCCAAGAGTTCTTAAAGAGCTCAAGCATGAAATTGCTGATCTTCTCACTTTAATATGCAACTCTCTATCCCTCGGAAATCAGGCTCCATCCCTGAAGACTGGAAGATGGCCAATGTATCACACCAATCTTTAAGAAAAGGATCTAGGGGACCCGAGGAAATTACAAGGCCAGTCAGTTTGACATCTGTTCCTGGTGTAAATTAGTAGAATCTATCATTAAAAGATAAAATTATAAAACATGTAGAAAAGCAAAGACCTGCTGAGAAAAGAAGTCAGCATGGCTTTTTTACCAGAGGCAAATCCTGTCTTACAAACTTACTAGAGTTCTTTGAGGGTGTAAACAGGCATGTGGACAGGGGTGAACCGGTGGACATTGTCTACTTGGATTTCCAAAAGGCTTTTGACAAAGTTCCTCACCAGAGACTGTTGAGAAAAGTCAGCAATGAAGGAATAAGAGGGGAAGTCCTCCTATGGATTAAAAACTGGTTGAGAAACAGGAAACAAAGAGTGGGTGTAAATGGGAAGTTCTCACAATGGAGAGATGTCGGGAGTGGTGTCCCCCAAGGATCCGCTTTTGGGACCAGTGCTCTTTTAACCTATTCATAAATGACCTGGAAGTAGGGTGGAGTAGCGTGGTGGCCAAGTTTGCAGATGATACCAAATTATGGTAGGGTGGTAGAGAACCACAAAGCGATTGCGAAGAGCTCCAAAGCGGACCTTGATAAATTAGGTAGAGTGGGCTCAGAAATGGCAAATGCAGTTCAATGTAGCAAAATGTAAAGTGATGCACATAGGGGCAAAAATCCAAACTTCACATACACGCTACAGGGGTCAGTGCTATCAGTCACAGACCAGGGAAAGGGATTTAGTCGTCTTAGTTGATAGTTCCATGGGAATGTCAACTCAATGCATGGCAGCTGTGAAAAAGGCAAACTCTATGCTGGGGATCATTAGAAAAGGAATTGATAATAAAACTGCAAAGATTGTCATGCCCTTATATAAAAGCAGTGAGATGCGACCGCGACTTGGAGTACTGTGTCCAGTTCTGGTCGCCGCATCTCAAAAAGGATATTGAGGGAGATAGAAAAAAGTGCAGAGAGAAGGGCAACAAGGATGATTGAGGGACTGGAGCACCTTCCCTATGAGGAGAGGCTGCAGCGTTTGGGACTCTTTAGTTTGGAGAGGAGGTGGCTGAGGGGGGATATGATTGAAGTCTACAAAATTATGCATGGGGTAGAAAATGTTGACAGAGAGAGATTTTTCTCTCTTTCTCACAGTACTAGAACCAGGGGGCATTCATTGAAAATGCTGGGGAAGAATTAGGACTAATAAAAGGAAACACTTCTTCTACTAACGTGTGATTGGTGTTTGGAATATGCTGCCACAAGGAGGTGAGTGATGGCCACCTAACCCCGGATGGCTTTGAAAGAGGCGTGGACAGGTTTATGGGGGAGAGGTTGATTTATGGCTACCGATCTTGGTCCTGTTTGATCTGGGAGTGCAAAGGCGTTAACAGACAAGGGGATCGGGAGCAACAGCACTTGAGAAGGCCATTGCGTTCACATCCTACATGTGAGCTCCCAAAGGCACCTGGTGGGCCACTGCAAGTAGCAGAGAGCTGGACTAGATGGACTTTGGTCTGATCCAGCTGGCTTGTTCTTATGTTCTTATGTTCTTATGAGTGTGTGTTTCATATTCTTTATTCAGTTAGCTAATTCAATTTGCTATTATTCTGTGCGTTTCTAAGCATCTGAACACCCTCATGAGACATTAAATGAAATATTGGATCCCGGTAGACATAAGCAATACAGTTTCAGTAATATTTGCCCTGAGCACAGGTGTGCTCAGGCTTCTGAGCTCTTAAAAGGGAGATTCTTCTATTTTCAAAGTATATGCACGTTTGGGCCATTTCTGAGAACATTTAATGGTGAAGAATACTTGGCATATTGAATACTTTCTGACATGCATGTGTGTCTGAAATCATGGCACATAGGGGAAACTGATTTGATGTGATGCTTCATACAATGCAATTGAATTTGATCCTCTGGGGTATGTAAGTGATCACTAAAAGACAGAAACAGTGGCAGACACTGGACTGGACTTGATTTCCTACTCCTCCACTTGAAGCCTGCTAGATGACATTGGGTAAGTCACAACTGTCTCAGAAGTCTGTTAGCCCCATCTACCTCTCAAAGTCCATGTTGTGGGGAGAAGGGATTGTAAATCACTTTCAGACTTCTTGCATGAGAAAGCCAAAGAGTAGAATTCTGAGCTGCAAGCAGACAGATCATCCCCTCACCACACACCCACATCATGATAACATGAAGCTAATGCTCATATGAAACAAACATTTGCTAAGCAGAAGTTTATGGCCAACTCATATTCACAAGAACAGGCCCAAGGAATACAGAAAGGAAGAAATACCTCAGCTTCACAGAACTAATCTGAAGTTTGGAGAACTAAGTAGATTTTTTTAAAAAAAGATTGCATATTGTAGACAGTTCTTTTCCTTGAAAAATATACTGTTTATATACATACCTATTACTGCTCAATGGCATCCTGTTAATTGTGTTGTAAATAAAGGCAGCTCATGTTCCCAACTGGAGAAACTGCATTTTATTTTATTAGGAGAGAAAAATAGCACATTTACCAAAATGACATCACATTTGTTGGTTGCCTCAGGCTTTTCATTATATTTGACTTCATAAAACAGAATACTTAGCTTTCTGCCAGAATTAGCAGCATGATATACACAGTGCAGTAACTCTGCAGAGCTGAACTTCTTCATCCAGGAAAAGAAGCAAATCAGACTGTATAGAAGTAGATCAAGTTGTGTGACACTTTTACTGCATATTTTTCTTGTTCCTTATTTTCACTTAGAATCTACGGCTTTGGTATCTTAGCATCCTTCTTATTTGTGTCCTCGGGATTCTACCTTTATTTATCTATTTTTATCTTGATCCATGAAAATTACAAGAACTTTACGTGTAAGTGTTCTGTAATCAGGCCTATGCTCTCTTGCTCAGATATTTAGAAAAATTGCACAGATCATATTTGTATCCTATCCTTCTTCCAAGGAACTTGAGGTGAAGTAGAAAGGCTTCCCTCATTCTATTCTTACAACTCTGTGTGATGAGTTAGGCTGAGAGAAAGCAACTAATGGCAGAGCTTACATCATAGTCCTCTACAGGGTTGTTCCATTCTAAGCCTGACTGAAGTAATTCTGTGTAGGTTCACACTGGTCTTTTCCACATAGCAGAAATATAACATTTTGAGGACTCTATAAAAAGTGTGTTGGGGGAGAAGTTAACATAGCTCTCTTCCCCAAAACATCTTCAGTTCATTTTATTTATCTCAACCTAAAATTTTCAAAAATTGCTAAACTAGCCCCCCCCCCGAAGGTAGGTTAAGGATATTTCCTGCTTGCCTGCCCAATAAAAGCAGGCAGGAGACACTTTATTCCTCTCACCTCCCAGCTCTTACTTTTATTTTCACCACGGTTGTGCCCACCCTTTTCTGCCCTCTTCAGTAGCCTCCTGCCTTCACCATTTAGTGAATGGTGCATATTTTCACCCTGACTGTGTGCATCTGACCAAATGGGGCCATGAACGTTTTACAGCATGAACGTTTTACAGCATGCAATTTTGCAGTGGCTTGGGGCTTAGGAAGCTGTGGTGGGAGCTGGAGTACAGCTTAGTGGCGAGTATAGGCATAGGAGAACATCCTTTCTGGGAAAACCAAACTTGCACGCTGGACCTCCCTGTGGTTGGGGGCCTCAATAAGAGGTCTGGGGGGTGGGGTGGGCTTGATAACGCAAGCTGTGGAGGCTCTGCTAGGCAGCCCACTGCCCCTGGCAGGAAGGGGTGTCACATAATGGGTATGCGCTCAGGAGGCACCTAGTAACTTTCTGTCCCAATTCCCCAATACAAATTGGGGACAGTGCTGGGTTCAGCAAGGGTGCTGCCTGGCTGCTAGGATGTGCCCCCTATGCTCACCCAGCTTCTTATGTTGTTTAATAAAAAGGGTTGCGACCCAATTTTATTCCAAAGAGAATTGGTGTTATGTTATTGGGGTAAGCGAGACTCCACATATCAGCACACAACAAATAACTAAATAGCTATAGGGCAGAACACTTTCCTAGTCTATAGTGGCTCTAGCAAGCATAAACAATAAAGGCAATAAGCAAACAGAAACTGGAATAAGAAACTTCTAGGTCTAATTTAGTTATTAGGCAACATTATCCCATCTATATATTGCATAACTCTGCAAGTGAACTAACCCTCTAATTACCTCTCCACTTCTGAAATATGTGATCCATCGCTATGGCTATTCCAGAACTGATTCCATTGACCCTTGTCTGACAATTAGCAAAACTGAAAGAACAATGTCTGCAAAATATACGTGTCCTATCCAGTTATGGTAGGAGGCATGTTTCTGAAAATGTAGCATGAAGTGTGGAATCTGACTGAACACCAGCCAGCTTGATTGTGAGCCAATGAAGTAGCCTCCAAGACCCTCTCCCTGATGCTCCTTTCCCTGATGCCAATCAACTGGTTGGCAAGGGGACTTATCGACAGCAAATGGAGGCCTTGGCTGATATCACTGGCAACACAGCAATGTCACTTCTGGCATGTACCAGAAGTTATATAATCACATTGCTGGTGACTTGGAGACACTCTGTATTCAGGTAAAATTCTATGGTAGAAAGGGGTTCTACAATAGACCTTTTACCCAAATACCAGAATGTTCCTGTCCTGCTGACATGATGGTGTCACTTCCAGCAGCATTGGAAGTGATGTTGCCATGTCACCAGCAACACTGGCCTAGGCCTTTGCTGCCAGTAAGCCTGCCTCTTGATGCAGGTTGCTATGGGCAACTGGCAACTGTACTTCTTAGGATCATGCATTAGTCACTGGGACAGTACCTCCATTTGTCCCCTTAAGGTAGCATTGTAGAACTATCTGGCCATGTGGGGACCAAGCAGGAATTTGGAAGCTACCAATCAGATTGTCAAAGATTATGATACCTGTTCCAACAAGTTTCACATTGCTTCAAGGTACAAATAAATAGGCTTAGTAGAAGAACTGCTTATGTGCTAACTGCGGTAACAGAGACAGTGCGTTTTTAACAACAGAACCTTAATATAATTGGCAAGCATTTCTGAGGTTTCCAAGGATGATGGAATGTTGCCCAAGGTGTCTTGCAAGAGGAAGTTGACAAAAGTTTGGGCAGTGTTACTTGAGCCCCTGTGCTAACCAATGTGGGTGGTGGTGAAGTCAAGTCATATGTTTAGTATACAGGCAATGAAAAGTAAGGCACAGAACCATTGCTGTGCCAAAGTTTAATCCAGCAAGGGTTGCTCTCTAGCTTGTAGTCACTGGCAGTTCCATAGAGTAATTCATGCTAAGGTGGGGAAATGAAGGAAATAATAAGTACATTGTTATAGATCAGTCATTCAGTTTAATATAAGTTTGAAGCATCTTATTTTTATTCCAGAATGCTAAATAAATAACATTTTAATGGAATTACTAATAAATATTTATTCTATCCACATTTTCTTTTTTATTAAATCTTTATTTGGAAATTTCCATATTACAAGACAAGGGCTTAGGAATTTACCCTGATTTAACATCTTGTTAAGCATTACTTAACCTCAAAGCACTCACTGAATATATATGCCATGTAAGCTGGGTTTTGCCTAATAATGTCACAATTAAGGAGCAGTCATCGCCATTCACTATCATTAGGTTAAATTGGTTTCTTGGGAGATGTCCTGGTGAAGCAGTCATCCTGGCTAACTGCTGTTCAATTAAGTGGGAAGTGCTGTATGCAAAAGATACCCATAAATGGGTGAGAAGGCAATGCTGTGATTTAATTGTTGGAAAGCTCTTTCCTTGCTCCCCAGTTATAGCAGACCACAACACTATAAGTGTTTTCATAAATGCAGCAGGGTATGGCATAGGAGTGAATAAACCTTCCCCATTGGTGTGCATGAGACTTAGCCCATTTGGGACTATGCTGGAGTCTGCTTTGGTATCTCATGATTAAATCAAGGCAAGTGCCTAATATATTAATGCCTATTCAGTTTTCCACTGAGAAAGGCAATTGTTGAAAATGTGAGTTTTACCATGGAGAACATTTTGGATCTCGATGGCCATTTTTCACTGGCTGCATTTTCCTTATACGTGATCCAGCAAGTTAATGCGAGAATCTCACTGCTGGAGAACAAATAGAATCATAAAATCATAGAGTTGGAAGAGACCCCAAGGACCATCAAGTCCAACCCCCTGCAATGCAGGAACACACAATAAAAGCACTCCTGAAAAATGGCCATCAAGCCTCTCTTTAAAAATTGGAGGTTTTGCATTCCACTGTTGAACAGCCCTTAATATCAGGAAGTTTTTCCTGATGTTTAGGTGGAATCTCTTTTCCTTCACCTTGAACCCATTGCTCCTGGTCCTAGTCTCTGGAGCAGCAGAAAACAAGCTTGCTCTTGATTGAATTATTATTTGTTCATGCTATTAATATTACCATATATAAGTGTTACTTTTGGTCATGGGAATTGTTTAGCAGTTTATTGTACATACGTCTTTATCACACTTTATGAAATCGCACTTTCTATACTGTAGTGCAAATTTTGCCAACAGTTAGGGATGCATTGATTATTTTTTTGTGTGAGTGTTTACACTGCACCCTGTTACATGTTTGTGTGTGTACACACTAACAATATCATCAATAACACACATCGACAATAACGACAACAATAACAATAATAACACACACACACACAGAGGGAGGAAGTGAGAGAGAGAGAGAGAGAGAGATTTCCACTTTTCAGTCTTGGTTTTGAGTCCCAAAAAGAAATGTGGAATAATAAAAACAATAATGAATCTGACCAATGTTGATTTTGTCAACTTGCAGATCTTTCAACTCAATGTCATTCCAAAAACACTAGGGCAGCTCTTGAAACATCTGCAAATTGACAAAATTAACATCAGTCAGTTTCAGAAGGCAGCCCTGCTGGGATCTGCACAAATACTATGCCAATACATTAGAACATCTTAGGCCTCTGAGTGAGGCTTGAATTTTAATGAAAGGCCAACAACCAGCTAAAGAACTGGCAGCTGTGATATTAAACAAATAATAATAATGCAATTATATACATAGAATAATACTGATTTACTGATGTATAAATAAAATATGTGTACATTTTGTGGAAAGAATTTGGTGTGAGGAAGTAGCAAAAATTGGAAAAATGGCTTAGTTGGCCCAAGGAAGAAATTATGTTGATATGGGGATTTGAGGTTGAAACAGCAGGGATGAGCGGTCAGTAAACAGTCACAGCATACCAGTAATTCTTGAGTTTCTAGGATTGAAGCAGTGTTCCAAAGGAGATGCTAAAATGTTTTCAAACTCGGATTTTGCAAGTAGTGTGGAACACAATAGCAGCTTAGGTCACACTTTTGTTTTACACTAGATCACTGCATTGTTTAATGTATGTAACCATTTATATGCCATTTTTCTCCCCAGCAGTGGCCTAAAGTGACTTACAACACAAAAATACCATGGCCGTTTCCGCACGGCCGTAAGGGCGCCTCCACGCCGGCAGGAATTCCGCCGGCGTGGAGGCGGAGGCTGTTCGCATGCAGGCATGCGGACGGCCTCTGGAGAGGCCGGCAGACAGCAGGCGGCTCCGCTATTTCCTTTTCCTTACGTACCTCTCGTGTCGCCGCCCTGTTGGCTCCTCAGCCCCGCGCTCATCGCCCCACCTCCAGGTTTTCGAGGACAGCCGCCTTCTTTCCTTTTCCCATGTACCTCTCAGGTCGCCGTCTCCCGTTGCCTCCTCAGCCCCGCTTCATCGCGCTGCCCCTCCCCGACCTCCGCGGTTTCGAGGACAGCAGGGAGGGACTTAGGAGGCCAGCAGGATCGGGCTTAACACGCACGAGGTACATGGGAAAGTGGAAGGGGAAATGGGCATTCTCCGGTGGAGCCGTTCGCACCGGGCGACCGGGCTGGAAGATCGCTTTCAAACAACAACCCTTTAAAGGGTTGTTGTTTGGGGAGGTGGAGGGGGAGCGCAGTCAGGTCGGTGCTGCTGCGTTGCAGCAGCGCCGCCTGTGCGAACGGCGGCCTGGAGGCGGCGTTTTTACCGCCCCCAGGCCGTCGTTTTTGGCCCGTGCGGAAAGGGCCCATGTAAACATGCAAAAGAAAAAAAGGAATAAAGACTTTTGAGGCATGCCATGCCTTCTTTGTGTCACTGGGACAGTTCTGATTTATTACCTGCAGGAAAGAAGCAAGGCAGAAGCTTAATCTATGTGGTTGTCCAGCAGCTGGATGACGTTTTTCATTGGTTGCAGCTGGTTCCCACTTAGATGTACCTCACTTTATGACTGCTACATCAAATGATATGTATTTGGGGTCTCAGATCTAACACTACACACAAATGCCCGGAAACCACAAAGCACCCAAACTACACACAAATGTTTTTGTCTCTTGTTGCTGTAAGCACAATCTTTTCAATGAAGTTGTTTCATTTGGCTTCCAGACATGGAATAGGCAGTATGCATGAAGAAACCAAGTAGAAGTAACTTGGAAACAAAATAGAGGCAAAAGGGGAAGATGGAGATTAAATGATACTCTTTTACTACAAAAAGTAGTAAAAATGTAGAAAATAAGATTTTTTTAAAAAAATATTACAGCTATTCATTGCAACTATTTGGAAAACCAGTAAAGTTTATATGAGAGGGAATCTAATAGCTGTAGTTGCAAAATGAAAGAAAGAAAAACTGGAACTAGTCAAGAAAATATTGGATAGTATGAGTGTTGGAGGAACAGCATAAAAACTGCCTTGATAAAGCAACCCTAAATGCGATCAGGCAACTTAGGGACCAAATAGACATGCTAGAAACTGAAGCAGAAAATCTAATTACTCAGGTAGAAAAGGAAATATAAAAAGAGTTTGCTCTTTCTTTCTGAATTATACAGAAAAGATCATTAAATAGAAGACAGATTGAAATATATAAAAGGAATGCATACGAAGAAGTTCATATCTGAATACTGGAATACAGTAAATTAAACTATTACAATTCAAGAAATATTGCAAGCTATAAACGAACAGAAATAAGACAAAGCCCAGATGGACTTACAGACATGTATTATAAATGCTTGGAAGAGAATTTAAAATTACCTCTGCAAAAGTCATGAATGAAATAAGTAAAGAGAAAGTATTGCCATCATCTTGGCAAGCATTGATTTCACAAAGAAGGTAATGATCCATCACTGCCACAATCTTAAGGATTCACCTCACTGTTAAATATGGTCTATAAATTTTTCACTTCAATAATGGTGAAAAGATTAAGGAAATGCATCACAAGATTATTTCATGAGGGTAAAATGAGCTTTGTACTAAAGAGATATATGAAGGATAATGTCTGTCTCATAGTTAATCTAATAGAATCTGGGGGGGAGGGGGGAGAAAGCCACAGGTTGTTTTATTTTTGTCTTGTTTTATTTTGATTCAGAAAAAGCATTTGATAATATTGTCTGGAGGTTTTTGTTAAAAATGCTTGGAAATTTAAATTGCAGCTCATGATTTATGAATTCATGAAGACAGAAGGATGTCCAAGCCAAGAAAATTGGATAAATAAGCTAGGGGAATGTGCAACAATGGCAAAGCTAGCAAACTTTGTTAACAAGTGACCAATTAAATAATTCCAAGGTAAATGGAAGGTGCATACTTTCTATCATTCTAAAAAGAAATGATGAAAAGTGAAGGATATTGTTGCAATTATGTATACAAATAATTAACTTCAATATATAGTAAATCAGATTGAAAAAGGGCTTAAGCGGAAACAAAGAAATGATTAATTGCTTTATAAAGTTGATAGGAATACAACTTTAATTAGATGAGAAAAGCATTAAAAACTTAGGAAAAAAGCATTTATCAGTGTTTTTAATATATTTTGGAATTTTAGAATTAATACTCAGAATAGGCTTGCGTGGAGGGGTGTTTTGGCTTTTTTAAAATTGAAATTTACATGACTCCGTTGAAACCTGGAGAATCTTTCTAAGGCTCTGGGGAAGGCTGTTTTATTTTTTTTAATTAACGGTAGAAGTCCCAAGTTTGCAGCATAGCTGCTGCTCTTACAAGAATCCTTAAGTTTAGTAAAAATAGGGTCAGGGATGAAATCTTATCAGGCTCCATTTCCCCCACATTTTTTCCTCATTTGCTATGTTGCAGGGGTGTACCACCAATGGGTTCATGGGGAATCCCATGTCCCTGGGTGCATGCCATTTTGTCATGTGGGGGTGCCGGGCACCAGCCGGGTCCCCATGCCTGGCCTCTCGCACAGCACAGTGACCCAGCCAGCACTTGGCAGCTCCACCACAAAAGGCTGGGGAGGACAGTGGCTGGCCTGCCGCTGCAGTACCTGCCTGAGCTGCCTGTCCAATCTGCCCACTGCTGAATCCCATTCCCCGACCTCCCTACAGGCTGACTCCTGCCCAGAGCAGGTGTTGCCCCAGGTGCCATTTCCCCCAGGTATACCTTTGCTATGCTGCAAATTTGAGGGTTCTGCTTTAAATTAGCAGCTCCCTAATGGTTCAGGATTGTTGTTGTTTTGTTTGCTTGCTTTTTGGTTAGGAGATCTATTATTTGACCCTTTGAATACTATATGCACTGGAAGACAGAAGTTGCTTCTTGGCTTTTTCTTTCTTGGATAAAATCTTGAAAATCATCTCCCTCTTGGTTTGCAGGTGTTCTTCGTGGCACTTACAGGCCTCTTTTGTGGAACTGTGGGCTTCAGCCTGGCCAGCCAGAACCTTCTTGCAAGCCTTGCCTGCCCTAAACTTATGAATGTGCTCCATCAGGACCTGCTTATTCTTGAACACGTTGCCTGAACTTTCAAGTATAAGCTGTGATACTTGGGGCAATCAATCTTCTTGTTGGACTTTGAAGGAGACATCTCAAAATTCTCATCCTTCTCATCCGTGTAACTTTCTCAGCCACACAGGCATTGGCATTACGTTTTATTTTACCAATGCCCATGTTCCTGCCTTTCCAGTAAGTCAAAGTGTACTTTCTGCACCAAACACATGAGTGAACAGTCACAGGTTTGCAGATAAACATACTATCTTTGATCAGTGTCCTGCTCTGGTAAGAGTGTGCATTTGCAAGTTTATTAGTCTCATTAGGCTACAGCCAGACATTCCATAGTGCAGGATGTTAGAGGCAAGTCTCTTCGGGAGCTTTAGCATACTCATGGTGGCAACACCAATGGCCCAAAAAGAGAAGAAAAGCAATAGAGCACTGGTTTTAAAGGCTTCCATTGAAGCCCATGAGGAACCCCGAAAAGCTGGGAAAAGTCTATTTTTGTAACTTTTCAGATTTGGGATTTTTAAGTTATTCTTAAAGGCCATGAATATATATTGGCTGAAGAAAAGGCCCCCAAATACCAGAACTATTTATTTTGGCTTTTTAAAAAAAATTGGCAAAACTGAATGCACAGCCTTAAACATAAGTACTAGTGATTTTACATGATAATCTATTTGTGCATTTGCTTCTACTGTGGGGTAGAACTTTGCATCTTTCAACACAACAAGGCACATGAAGCTTGTTTGTACTGAATGTGACTCTTTGTCCATCAAAGTCAGTATTGCTTACTCACACTGGCAGCAGATCTCCAGGGTCTCAGGTGGAGATCTTTCACATCATCTACTGCCTGATCCTTTTAACTGGACATGCCAGGGATTGAACCTGGGACTTTCTGCATGCAAAGTGGAGACTTTTCCACTGAGTGGAGTCCCTCCCCAAGTTATTGATCATAAGGAGAAGGTGATTCTGCCCAGGTGACAGAACAGGATGGCAGATATCTACCTGATGTAGTTACCCCCGGATGAAGTGTATCAGCTAGATTCATGTACTGTAGTTGAATCAATTTGATTATATTCAAATGCACATGAAAGTATACTTGAAAATATTGTCTCATACATTCATAAGTACTGACATTTAAAAAGCAATGCATCAATACTATACTCCTATGAAAAGATGTGTTCCTGTTGATTGGCAAGAATCTTAATAAACAGGCTGATATACATGCAAATAGCACATGTACAGTACATGCATAACACATGTGTACATGTTCAGTGAATTCTACATCATGCATTAACAAATCCAGCGGTGCCCCCAACCATCTGTTATGTTCTACAATAATTTAGTATGTATCATTTAAAGTGCACATATTGATAGCAGAGATGCATGGTGGTCTATTCATACAATTTTTCATATAGGTTTTGTGGCCAACATTTCATTAGAAATAACTACATAATAGATAAATGCCTGGATTGTAAAGCTTATTGGAATACTTTTAATGCGAACTGACCTTTGATATTGATCGAAGTTCCTCTGATGCTTGCTTTAAAAATAACTGGAAGGATTAATGAGTTCTTCTTGCAGCTATTAAGCCAGGCTGGGCGTTCCTGGTTGTATGGATCTTCTTTTCAGTTCTGTGAGATGATTAGAACAAATTATAGGCCTACACAGGATATTAGCAATTGCCTTTCAAAGACAAGAGTGAAATTAAGGTTTGCTTCTCATTGAGGTTCATGCTACTTCAGATTGCAGGTGGTGCTCATATGGCTGAAAGCTTTTCAGCACTAAGAACTCCCTCAATATGTGACATCATCAAATTTCTGACCTAGCCTTATATACTAATTTTATATACAGGATCTCCACACATACACACAGACACACACACAGACATACACACACAATGGAGGGCTGTAACCATATTGTCAATGGGTCTATGGGGAAAAAAATGCATCAGGCAACATTTGGAATCATTCAGCAGCCCTCGCATAGAAACCAACTGTATGCATCAGGTTGGGAGAAAATGCAGTGGAAGGTATAGCAATGTGAAGCAGCATATGATCAACATGTCTGAGATCCCTTGTTCATGTCCTGCTTGTGATGATCTACCAAAAAGCTTGTGAAGGAGTCCAAAAACATGCTGAGATTTTGCACCATAATTCATTAGAATTGGGCAACTCATACTGACTGGCTGTCTGCAAAACTCCAGTGACACGACAATAGAAACTACAATATGTACATATTTGTGTTGCTGTAGCTTCACAGATAGCCTTCTCAAAACAAAACAAAGGAAAAATGACGTGTGTGCAGGATTGCTAGGCTAAATAAACTTTATTCTACTTTTTACAGTGAAATAGCAAATGGATGAGCCGCAAGCAGAGGAAATCTCCATGGGGAATCTCCATAGAGAATCTGCTGCAGCACACAAAATGGCAGGCACCCCTGTGAAACTGACAAGAGCTCCATGCAGCAGGCAGGGGGAAAAATCAGTTGAGGCTGACAACACTTGTGTTCTCCTGTGCTGTGGGAACACAAAATACCCA
Organism: Sphaerodactylus townsendi; assembly: GCF_021028975.2. NCBI lineage: Eukaryota > Metazoa > Chordata > Lepidosauria > Squamata > Sphaerodactylidae > Sphaerodactylus > Sphaerodactylus townsendi. Next base: position 36,574,919 of record NC_059429.1, on the reverse strand, counting down.
AACAGATTTTTTATAACATCCTAAAGACATTTATGCTGTGCAGAATCCACAAATGTGTCTTCTTTTCCTTGCCTCTGGTAAGCACTACCTTTTGGTGCAAAGTGGTCTTTCTTCAAAGACACCCCATGCATGTGCATAACCTGATACCAGAAAGATGTAGCCCCACGCTGCACACCTTAACTTCTTGCTGGGGTTCATATACTGTTTAGGAGGGCTTTGATTCGCTGAAGATTTAAATTGCTAATCTAGCCATGCCATAGCTGTGGATGAATGACAGGAGGTGGGATGGGGAACATTATTTTTAATTCTTATTGAGTTCAATGGGAATATTCATGCTTCCAGTTTCACCGGTATAACATTATGCTGGGGGTGAGAATGAGAGGTGGGTTGAGGGAGCTTAAGGCCCTAAGTCACACTCCTGTGACTTCTCCAGTGTGGCATTGGCAGGGTGCTACAAGTATGTGTGTTTATATGTAGAGGTATAGGCATATAGTGTGAGTATGTTGAAATTGTGTGTTGTGTTGAAATTCATGTTGAATATGTGTGTGTGTGTGTGCGTGCGTGTGTTGAAATTCAAAGTTCATGGTGCATTTCCTCTGGCTGCTTCTTTAAGATTTTTTCCCTCCCACTGTTGCCTTCTTGACCTATTCGCTAAGTTCTCTCTATAAACTTTGGACTACCATCACTATCATTTTTTGAACTACTATCTGTCTGAATACTGTTTCCCTCCCCCACATAACTCAGTTTAAAGCCCTTTTAATCAGGTTTGTGAGCCTCCTGGCAAAGATGTTTCTTCCTATAGGAACTGAACATCTACTGTGGATTACTCTGGCTGGGTGTAGAAATAAACCAGAGTACCCGGTATATTTGATTAACCAGTGATCCCCATTCCCATGAATGCCAAATAACAAAGTTTGTAGTCTATATATTTTGCTCAAAAATCTTATACCTTTTTTCAGAGGGCCTGTTCCACTAATTTTTAATCATATCAACCCAGTGTTTCCAGATAACCAGAACTCAAGAAATGGGGAGGGAAGAGTATACTTTACAGGCCCAGGTGTCCACTGAAGCCTGGGTTAAGTAGAAATCCCATTAGTCTAATTTAGTCTGTTTTTCTTTCTTTCATGAGATCACATGTTTCAGTTGAGATGAGCGAGTAGGGCCTAGGTGGCAAGTTTGTACTGAGCCCAGAGTAACAGTATTTGGCTCCTGCTGACAACAGTCATTTCTCTAGCTAAACACTAAGTAACACTGAGAGATTTTCCATTTATGCCCTGTGAGAGCTAATAACCTGAGAATTATCACAATACACAAACTACTGTGTGGTGGTAATGACAAGTTATTCATTCCTTTCTGTGTTTTCCCCCCATTGATGTCAATGTTCTCTTTCTAGTCCAGGTTTTTTTAGATCATCTATATAGAGAAGTGCTGCCTCAGGAGAACTTCCTTTGACCCAGATATAAAATCTCGCTTTATAAATCACAGAAGCATCCATCATGTTTCCAAAACATTTATAAACCATGAAAAAGCATATATTTTTTTAATTTCAGATTTGCATTTAACACTTTGGTTTTGCTTTGCTATTTAATGCTTACAAGTGTGTGGGTACAACAGAACATGTACTTATTTTAGTTTTCTTATGTTTTGCTGCATGTTCTTTCAAGTTTCAGCACTTCATTTCCTCATCCTAAATACAGCCCAGACTGAATATGGTATGCATGCCTATTAAAAACAGGCAGGATATTTTATGCTTTCCAGAATATTTGGTGTTTGGTTTAATCTCTTGAAAGAATCCAATCTTTTTGCAGAAATACCAGAAGGTTTATTCAAGGGAAAAGACTGTGGGGGGAAAAGTCCACTGCATTATTATTATTATTGTTTGATTTCACAGCTGCAAGTTCTTTAGCTGGTAACTGTAGATCATGTCCTCAGCTGCTGCAAAAAGATTGCCCAGATGGAGTACAAACAGAGGCACAACTCAGTGGCCAAGATGACCCCCCCATCCCCTTATAGCTACGCCTCTGATGGAAGTCGTTTCAATTATCCTCTGTGCCATGTTCACATCCCACATTATGGTTACCAGGTCTTTTTTGGGCACCATTTTCAATGCTGGCAACTGTTGTCTTTCCTCATTTGATGGTCCATACCAGAGGTGTAGCTGGGCCAGAGTGCACCCAGTGCACACTCTCTGTTTTCCATCCCCCCCCTTTGCATCACCCAGCCCCCACCCCTTACCTTAGCGCAGGCTGAAGAAGCAGCCTGATCCCTTTAGGCTGAAAACAGCCTGGGGCTCACAAGGAATCCAGGGAAGTGTAGTTCCCACCAGGCCATTTTCAGCCTGAAGGGAACAGGCTGCTTCTCCAGCCTGCACTGTTTGACAAAATTAAGTGTGTGTGGGGGGGCACCAGGGGGCAGGAGGGGGTACTGTGGGGGGCAGGCACAATTTTTCACCCCCAGGCGCACATGCAGTGAATCGCACGCACCCCCGGCCCCCTGGTAGTTCTGCCTTTGGTCCATACTGCATGATCGTTTCCTTTAGTTCCTTTGTCTTTAAGTCAGTCTATCTGTTTTTTTTCCACAGGGACTTGCTCTGGTGGTTGTACTATTATTTCCTCTCCTGTACTGGTGTTTTCATCTAGTAGTTTTCATCTAGCAGTTTCACAGTTTTTCTGGATTTCTTCCAGTTCCATCTCTGTAAACACTTTATTCCATATGATACATTGCCTTTGATCTGCCAGTCTTTGCTCAGTGATATTTGAATCTGGGTAGTGTTGTTTCCACAGTTTGTAAATCTGCTTCAAGAATCCTTGTGCCACAGACACTGAAGCTCAGTTTTCAAATCATGGTATTTAGTGACCTTCCAATGTTCTTTTTCAATGACCCTGTTGCCACTGGGAACTGCTATGTCAATGATGGTCACTTTCTTTTCCTCTATCACTGTGATGTCTGGTGTATTATGTTTCAACACTTTGTCCATTTGGATTCAAAAGTCCCACAGGATCTTGACCATCTCATTTTCCATTACTTTCTCTGGACAATGTTCCCACCAGTTTTTAGCTGTTCTTATGCGGTAATTCATGCATAAATTCCAGTGGGACATTTTGGCCACTGAGTTGTACCTCTGTTTGTTCTCAGTCTGGGTAGTCTTTTGCTCTCCTGAACCTGGCCAAGATCAGGAAAGGGTGGGATATAAATGTAATAAAATAAAAAAGCAAGCAATAGGTAAGCTGATAGCTATCAATGCTGCCTCTGAAGGGGCACATGAACACCTGCACTGTCCTAAACTGGTCCATCAAGATCAGAATTGTTTACTCTGACTGGGAGTGGCTCTCCAGCAGTCTTTCACATCATCTATTACCTGATTTTTTCAACTGGAGATGCTGTGACCTTCTTCATGTGAAACTGATGCTCTGAGCCAGAGAGTCTTTACAAGACTTGCAGAGCTACAGGGATATGGTTCTGCTTTTTATGGGGCACTAACAGCCTTCCAGGGAAGCAGCCTACTGCCAGCTTTCCCTGTAAATTAAATGGCGAGTCCCCCTCTGATACAGGAGGAAAATTAGTAAGCACTGGGACTGAAAACCCATCAAAAGGGTAGGTGTATGTTTCCATTCCATTCAAAATCCCAGCACACATTTATAAGACAACTAGTGACTGCTCTTTTAAATCAGACATGCTGCTCTTATCTGTATGCAGTTGGACTCTGCATAAAAATTCAACAGGCCTACTGCTAGCCTTGTATTTCATAACCTTCATGTCCTCACTGTTAACTAAACTTTATTCAACTATATCCATGTTTGTATGTGTAGGTATGTAAACAGACAGACTTGTAATTACCAAATGCTTGCAATTCATCTTAGGGCTAGTGGTTTCTTGTTTGTGAAGGGTTATGCCACAACCCATTACCTAAAGCTTCAAGGATCGATAAAAGGCATGTATGGGGGTTTTTTTAGAATGGTTCACAAAGTAGAACCATTTCCCATACGGTATTTGTTTGACTCAGAGAAATTCCGATGTCTGAAAATGGAGGCAAGCTACTTACACTTGAGTAATCTTATTCATGCTGATCATCACTAGCCTCCTACACTAAAGTGTAAGATGAATAGAGAGAGACAATACCTTTGGAGGAAAGAGTGTGATTAAGATTCTGTATTACGTTTCTGTTTTGGTACAAAAATCCATCAAAATCTATCAAAAAGTACATGTTTTAACAGGCATACCCAATGGTATGAGCATTTGATGCTGTGTCTGCAATTTACAGCAGACGTTTGAAAGGTTTAATTGCAGCCTGCAATTTACAAGTCATCATTAGCATTTCATGTTAACCATGGAGGAGAAAACTGAAAAGTTAAAAGGGGTGGGGGGGATGCTGAAGTCAATGCAGCTGAAAAAGGAACATTAAATAGAAATTATTTCATTTCCCCTCTACATTTCTGGCAGCTAGGATTATATTAAGAAAAAAGATACACTTTCTGTGAATAAAAAAATCTTTTGGTGGGTGTACACAGCATCATTCAAGAAAAGCCTTGTAAGCCTTGGTCACAGGCAAAAAAAATGTGCAATGAGGTTGCACCTATACATTTTTGAAACTCTGTTGGTTTACATCCACCTGGAATGAGCATGGCTCTTTGGAATACTATAGCCAACAATAAACTCCATGTATGTGTCTGATGTTTGGCTTGTAATCCTGTAGTGACTTGTTTGGCTTGTAACCCTATAACCTTGCAATACTGTAGTGACAAAATGGGGCTAAATGTATCAGCTAAATAATGACTCTTTGATTTGGGTCTTTATACGTCTACTAGGAAGAAAGCAGTCCCAGTTATAATCTGTGCACTGTGTTGTCGTCATCAATCTTTCTCTCTACCCCATTTCTAGCAGGTGACACTCTATTGGCTGAAAAGGCAAATGCCCACCCTTTACACCCACTGGAGAATCTTCAGTCACAGTCTTGAAGACGAAGTATGGCAAAAGTTACTTTCTTTTCTTATCATTGTTCAATGAATTCTTTGCTATTTTAAAAATCAACTCTCTTAGATAATTTAAAAATTTAATTTAATTTAATTTAAAATTTAAAATTTAATTTAAAAATCAACTCTCTTAGATAAAAATTTGAGGACTACTTAAGTTTAAGATCCCACAATAACCCTCTACCAGCTGTAAAAAAGCTAGGTTGTGGGAGTGGTGAGGTCACTCCTCCTGGTCATGTATCCTTTCATGACTTGCTGAACTTTGGATGGCTGGGCATTTGTACCATGGGCATCAAGTTCACCTTCAATTGGATGCCCACAGCATTCGCCCCTCGCACACAAACGTCAGCAAAGTTTGCTGGTTCCTTTCAGGAGACTTACCAGCAGCCCTATGGGAAATAAGTGCCCCTGCCCAAAGCAAGACCCCCACTAGAGCGCTCCCCATTGAAATCTCTACCACAGAGCCAGCTGGACATAACAGCAAGCCTTACCACATCCCATACCCCCCACTGCTTCAAATGGAGGGGGGAAAGTAGCATTTTTCCCTCCAGAAGCACAGAGGTGGCACGCTCTTCCTTCCCTAATGATTTCCATATACCCTCAGCAATCCCTCCTGAATGACTCCCGAATGGTACTGAATCTCACTGGGGGTGGTGGTCCCCAGTTTGTTTTTTAAGCCTCTTGCAACTGCCAAATCCTACCGGGGGGGGGGGGGTTCCCAGTTTTGTTTTTTCTTGAAAGCCTCTTGCAGATGCCAAATCCCATGGCGGGGGGGGGGGGGTTCTCTGGTGTGGTTTCTCTCTCTAAGTTAAAGTTACTGAATCCCAAATACATATAAGACGATCTCAGTAGTTTGCATTCGGATCAGCTTGTATTGAGGCATATTGTATTTGAGCTGAATGTGGCCTGAATATGCCCAAATAGGCCACGATTCGACCATTTTAGGTGATTCAGGATACCTGAGTCACCAAGCCTAGTTATAACATGACTTAGGACCCACAAATGTAAAGGGCTGTTTGTTCTCATATATCCCTGTGGGCCAACTACAGTCATTAACTACCACCTACTGGTTGTTCCTTTACCTGATTTAGCCCACTTATCCTCAGCTGGAGCCCTCATATTTGTCATGGGTCTGCCTGCCAACACTTTCTCAATTGAGGAAGAGACACAGCAAGCCATCTCCAGCCCTTGGATACCACAGAAAGACCAAACAGGTAAGATAGAGACTCCATCAGATGCAGAGGGGGAGTCCCAGGATGAAGTCAGTGTGCCACACTATCAGTCTCACAGCCCAGGAGTCAAAGCAGGAGTGCTGCAGCCCGCAGCCTCTCTCCCAGTCTCTAGCTGGCCAGAATCCTTGGAACACTGGAAAACGTGCACCTGGAATGATTTTAAATCATTCTTCTGGACCTGTAATGGATACTGTTTTGATAGCTGTTCCTGGCTACAACAGGTATCTACCAAAGGAAGCTCTGACTCTCAGAAGTTTATACCCACAAAATCTTGTTGGCATCTAAGGTGTGACTGGACTTGAATCTAACTCTTCTACTGCAGATCAACATGACAACTTGCTCTTGTAATTAATAAAAAGTTCCAAAAAGACAGAATATTTACCTGTATAACATTCTGAAGGTATTTCAGATGCAACCAGGAGAGCAGGTTTGTTACAAGCCTGTGCACATAGTGATCTAAAACCTACAGATCTGTAAAAGGAAGGAGGAATGAGAACAACTTCTCCTTCTCCTTCCCCTTCTCCTACTGCAAAGATGAATTTCCAGAGTGGCATATTGCATTTGGAAACTAATTCAAATCTAAATTGAAAGTCTCATTGGAAGTTTCCTGGCTGTTGCCTCTTCTGACGTTTTCTGCTTTTCCCTCTGGCCTGAGAAATGGAAATTGGGAGCTGAGGGAGGGGATAATTTTTTGCTGGAATGGGATCCAGGAATAATGGAAGGTATTGCATCAAATACATTCACTCATAGTTCCTCTCAATAGTCAATGGGATGTAAACAGTTTTTTTAAAAAAACAAAAACAAAACCTCAGGACACCCAATATATGCTGAGATGTGTTAGAAAAATATAAACATTGATTTTCCTATGTTAAATAATGCCAATAATAATTTTAAAAAATTCAAAGGGGCACTTCTAATTAACCTTCAGTGTTTCCATGACATAGCTTTAGTCTAAATATAGATGTCATTAATCCAATGGAAAACTAATTGGATTTAACAAAAGCAGTAAAGATTTTTTTTCTCATCGAATTATTGATCCATTACTTTTATTAAGGAGAAGGAAGGGAAATCACATGATTTTTGTTGTTGTTTATCTTGTTTTAATGATTTTCTTATTTAAAATAAACCACTGTGATAACATACTTATTGCATTCAGTGCAGGTACTTAGAATTTTATTTGATATTTAGTCTAGGCTCTTAAACTGTTGAGGGAATCAATTCACAAGATATAATATTTTTTAAAAAATAATCATGGAGGGAGGAAACCAGGCAATGAGAAGAAATAATTCCATTGTATGTTTTAAGGTGTGTTCTAGTATCATCTGTACAACATATGCAAATGATGTTAGCCCTTTAATGAGCAAATTGCTTTCCATGTGAAGGAAGTTGTGAGATATGAAATGTAGACCCTGCTGTTCTAACAGGCTTCAGATAAACGTGTGGCTGATCTTCACTCTCCTGTGAGAGTTGGAGAAGTAAGTATCCATTGACTATAGTTCCTGAGGAAAAATATATACAGAGATGATATAGATCTAAAATTAATACAGAGTGAAGAGCCTCAAGTTCAGCATCTATACATGGTATAAGGATGAACAGATATTATTTTGTTTCTTTTTACATTTGTTTGCACTTCTGGTTCTCTCTGTTTTGGTTTCTTCCTTATTAGAGCTGGTATTGTACAGTTGCTTGCATTTTGTATGTATTTATTCACATTTTGTATGGCATGTATACATACAGTGTATCTCATTTATGTATTTATAATGCATAACATTATTAATTTATTTAATTTATACCAAATCTTTCTCCCTTATGTGGAATCATTGAATTAAAACCCAACCCCCTGCCATGTAGGAACAAACAGTTTCAACAGATGGCCATCCAACCTCTGTTTAAAGCAGACTCCAAAGAAGGAGACTCCACCATTATCTGAGGCAACATATGCCACTGTCAAACATCCCTTACAATCACGTTCTTCATAATGTATAGGTGGAAGCTCTTTTCTTGTAGTTTGAATCCATGTTTTTGTTTTCTGGAGCAGCAGAAAACAAGCTTGCTCTCTCTTCAATAGGACATCCCTTTAAACAAGGCTTTTATGTCACCCCTTAAGCTTCTCTTCTGCAGACTAAACATGCACAGCTGCCTAAGTCTCTCCTTGTTGTGCCCAGAACTGGGCACAGTATTTCAGGTGAGGTCTGGCCAGTGCAAAATAAAGTGGTACCATTACTTCCCTTAATCTAGACACTATTGATGCAGCCCAGAATCATATTGGCTTTCTTAGCTGCCACATCACATTGTTGCCTCATGTTCAATGGCTGCTTTGATCCTTCTGAAATGATGGCCAGCAGAGGAAGAGAAACTGCTGCTGTGTGAGCGGGGGATGGCAGGGAGAAGTGAAAAAAACTGAAGAAGTGAAACATGTTCCCTTTGTTCAGAGGCAAAGTGAAGGGAAACTTCGCTTGGGGTGCTCATGCACCCTGCGCCCCTGCTGTGGTGCTGCCTGCCCCTCCCTGCCCCCTCTGTGGCCTGGCCATGACTCTGCCACAGCCCTGCCCCACCACGCCCCACCATGTCCCGTTGGCGCTACGCCACTGCCTTTGTTTTCCTGTGAAGGGAGAGGAAAAGTCACACTTTAAGAGCTTTCAAAAACCACAGAGATTCTCTGATCCAACCCAAGGAAATGTATGCTCAGTATGAAAAATGCCACAAGTGCATAAATGGCCTGAGGCTCCTCCTCCTCCTCCTCCTCCTCCTCCTCCTCCATGACACCCTCCTGCTCCTCCTGCTCCTCCTGCTTTTCCTGCTCCACTTACATTCTCTATCAGAGGGGTCATTGCTAGGTAGCCCACCACATTTATAGAAAGTGTTATCTCAGTATCCAAATACTAGCATTTCATTCTTATGATTTAAATAATGTAACTTCAAAAAGACAGAAAATTATTTGAACTTTTGAACAAATATAGTAACTAGTGTTTTAAATGGCTAGTATTCCTTCTGTGTTCTTTTTCTGTGTTATGAATTGCACGATTTCTTTTTCAAAAAGCAGTGTGGTCTTTTCAGGGCAGCCTAGCAAATTTTACAACATCTATTTTTACAACACCTTGTGTGTTACAGTGGCAGGTCAAAAGGTAGAACTAGCTTGCTGTAACATCTCTTCTGTGTGAAAAACCAGGGCAGGTTTGATCTGAGCTATTGAGATGCTGCTGAAAGAGAACAGAGAGTAGTGAATGCTGTTTTGCAGGGGTGTGAAACTGAACACTTAACACTTTCTTGTACAGGGGCACGAAAGCTTTCAGAAAGCCTTGTTGCTAGTGAATTATTGACAAATGCATGGCCATTTGTAATAAACAGTGATGAATAGGGACAGCTACTTCAGCCTCAGTATTCCATGGAAAACATGCAAATGAGATAACCAACATTCCTGGGTGCAGATAAGTTATATTAAAAAGGGTAGTGCTGTACTAGATGTATGCAGTTTATTCAAATAATTCAACAAGTCATGCAGTGTTATTAAACACCTGTTTCTAAAAGAGAGTTTTTGTGGGGAAATCTAACGGCCTTTAGCCTAGAAATGGATGGATATGTGCTCTCATATGAAAACGGATCTTTCTCTTTTATCACGAACTGTTAAAATTGAGGAGTCTGTGCATAAGAATTATGACCATTAGATATGGTGACAACCCTTAGGTAGGATTTTCTTTTATTTCTCTGCTTCTCTGTGCTCTCTGAACATTAGGAAATATGTGACATTATAGAGGAAGAGAGAGGTAAGGCTCTTTCCGCACATGCAGAATAATGCACTTTCAAACTGCTTTCAGTGCTCTTTGAAGCTGTGCGGAATGGCAAAATCCACTTGCAAACAGTTGTGAAAGTGGTTTGAAAACGCATTATTTTGCGTGTGCGGAAGGGGCCTAAGATTGAAAGTTCATTTTCAGCTGTTGTATCAGTGATAGAAGGGGGGGGGGGTTGCAAGCTCAGAGTTGGGAAATACCTGGAGATTTGAAGGGTGAAGCCTGGGGAGGGTGGGGGTTTTTGGAGGAGAGGGACCTAAGCAGGGTATAATGGACTCTTCAAAGCAGCTGTTTTTTTTTTCAGGGGAACTGATCCTGGTTGTCTGGAGATAAACTGTAACAATGAAAGATCTCCAGGTGCTATCTGGACTCTTGACAACCCTAAAATGGGGGGAAGGGATTGGCAGTGCTGTTCCTGCTATTGGTTTTCCACATTTTGGTTTGAAAGTTGACACAGGATGGACCTACAAGTATACAAGCATGTAGGGAACAGTGGGAAATAATGGTTTTCAGCAGCTCTTTTCAGATTGTGTATACACTTTCAAATCAATGTAACATGTAAACATCTCTTTGGTGATGAAAGACTGAAGTGTGAAGTTACTTACTGAAAGCACTGCCTTTGAGGTGATGGAAAGCTAAGATAAGAGTTTTCTCTTTGTGTTTTATCTTCAATGGACTGTACACAAACACACATACTGCAAGTGATAGACATGAATATGAAAGCCAGATGTTTGCTTAAATCCAGTGAAAAAGAAAGACAGTATTAATACATGCCACCTGCCCATGTAGTTTGTAAATCCTTTGCAACTGAAAAGTGAAGTTGAACCTTGTGTGTAAAGTCCCGTCAAGTTGCAACCAACTCACAAAGACCTCATAGGGTTTTTGAGTTGAGGCTAACAGAGATGGTTTGCCATTACTTACCTTTTCATAGCAACCCTGGAATTCCTTGGTAGTCTCTCATAATCTGAATACTAACCAAGGCCAACCCTGCTTAGCTTCTGAGATCTTATAAACCTGGGCCATCCAGGTCAGAGCAAAGGTGATTTGCCTCCATCAAACTCACATTTCAGAGTCAGAAAGGATCAATGATGTTCCTTGTTTTTGTTTTGTTTTGTTTTTTAATCTGCATGCCAGAGGTAGGCTAAAATATAAAATCCATATAATTGGCAGATGCTTTCCAACATGTTCATAAAAAAAAGACTTAGAGTGAATAAAGAAAGAAAGAGAAAGTTGGATCATTTCCAATGAAAGACTCAAAAGGTAAGATAATAATATAGCTGTCATACATTCTTTGTTGCAATGCTGGATAGGTTGAAAAGGAAGATTTGGCTTTTTGAACACCTTTAATAGGCTTCCTCAGAGTTTTAATTAGTAAAAGATCCAAGCAGTGGCTGACAGCTGGCAGAATCTCCTGTCTTGAGTTAAAGTCAAACTAATTAAGATTCTAGAAGGAAAACATATTCCTCCCAGCACCCTTAATCAGTCAGCCTTGGTTAGAAAAGCAATATGGAACCTTTTGCCTTGACAACTTTATAACCTTGGAAATGTGGAACTTCTAAATAATAATGAACCAATTTCTCAACACGGCCACTTTGAGTGCCTCAACAGATCTATTAGCTGCATTTCCAACCTCTTGTGTAATTGCATAGTGTTAATGCTGTTTAGAATTTAATTTAGGATGAGAAATTTTCATTTATTATGGATCCCCTTGAATTGGAAGGTGGGTAACATCATTTTGTACTGCCACAACCAAAATTATGATAGATTAGTAGGTGTGAAGTGGGATGGTTGAACAGTTCAAGTCCAAAAATAAACTATGCATATCAGATTATCCTGACAATTACTCAGTAATTTTTCAAATTATTCTCCACTCTCATCAAAAGACTGGCATCATTCACCTGCACTGGTATAGCCGCTAAAGTTAAATTTTCTTAAAAAGGAGACCAAGCTAAATTTTTGGCTCCAACTTTGGCAGAGTTTGGAGTTGGTGTGTATAAATCTGCCTGGCTTTGTTTCCCAATCTAGCTAGTTTCTGCCCCAGGGCTAACATAGTTCTCAAAGAAAATTATATAGACTTCAGATATATCCATATTCATATTTATGCATTTACAACACCGCAGAGTTAGTAGTCTCTACCTGGCACATTCATAACCCATATATAGTTCTTGTGTGTGTGAATGCCACATGTGTAAGTACCATGTGCAAGACTTGATTTGAGCATGATGCTTCAAAGGTAAAAGAACTTCACATCTGGACAATATCTAATTAATACTAGATTGTTATTCATGAAAAGCAGCCATGAATGCTTATTTTGCATGCCTGAAAAATATCTGCAGATCTGTGGCAAGCAAACTCTGCAAGTGTAGCTACTTGTGTGACTTGCTATCCACTTTACAAGTGATGAAGAGTGGGAACATTCAAACTGAAGGTGTGGTGATGTCACAATGTAACTCCTAGTGTGAACATGGCAGTGATATTGGTGTGATGTTCTAGGATTCTACCCAAATTCTCTAGTATTGGTACACTATCAGGAGTCTGGGGCTGTGGGGTGGGGGGTGGCTTCCCTCTTAGGACCATGTGAAGTAGCTTGGGGACACTCTTTTGTCTTTCCAGCCTAGTGTTTAATTTGGGGCTAATAGCCAGGAGTTACAAATACAATAATGCAGAACAATAGAGCATAGTGTCTGAATATGAAGAAAATGAAGCAAATAAAGCAATACAGATAAATAGCAAACAGCAGTGCTAGCAGAACAAGATGGGTGCTGGTAGTCCAGAATAATGTTTGTTTATGATGCATTATCAATTTAACATATTTCACAATTGCATATCACTTGCAGATTTCATACATCCCTTATATTTCTGATGAAAAGCCTGGATGACTTGAAATAAACTTGGATATAATTGAACATACTGAATGAATCAGGTGGGCACAATAACAAGATGCCCGTGCTATTATTACTACTGTATTTTAATCTACACCTATGAAAATGGCATATTGCAGCAGCCACTCTATAGAACACAAGTTCATTCTGCTCAGCCAAATAAGAAATCCTGAGGACCTTAAAAAAGGCAACTTAAGAAGGCATTCTGCCCGGTTTTTTTCTAAAGATGTCCTCAGGATGCCTGATTTCTGCTCATTGAAAATAGAAAAAAATTAGGAAAACTATATATTGCTGGAATTTGTAGGACCAGCGGAGTACAACTAAGTACTTTTGGGGCTGACAAGGCACCCAGGAATGGAGCCCACAGGACAAATTTCCTGAGGCAATCTTCAGTGAATGGTGACAGGGAGAATCCCTTCGGATGCAAATGTCGGGCACAAGCTGAGGGTGAAACCAACCAGGGACCAACATGGTCGGGCAGGAAAAAGCATCTTTCCCCCTCTGACATCTTTGCTGTGTGGAAAACACACCAGAATACATCTCCCAGACATCTTATTTTGGGTTTGTGGAGTGAAAAGAAACAGTCGCTTCTTTTAAAGACATCCCACAGAAATATTTTTGTGCTGTGTGGAATGGAACACTATGTTTCATTTCTTCCCCTTTATAACACTGCCCTGAAATTAATTATTCCTTTTAAAAACAAGCATGGATTTCAACTTTCATAACAATCTTGAAGTATTGCTCTTCTGCATGTGTTGCAGGCCCCACAGCCATATTTTCAGACAGCTGTACATGTTTCACTACAGGGTAATGTAATGTATCTAGTAACTGCTGAATAAATTCCCCTTATGAAGTTAAATTTTATCTTGAATGCACTTTATCATCTCTGCATTTTCTGGGGTGTGGCCTGAGATTTTTAGACTACATCAATGATAATAAAAAGCTGATTTTTCTTCTTAAAGTCCATGAGAATCATGACAAGCAGAGTAGAGAAAATGCCCCCAGAAGTATAGGATCTGAAAAGCATGATGCTATGAACTAGCTAGTAAAAAATGTAGACTAGAGAATAGGAGGCAGTTAAGATTATGACTATTGTATTGTTGAAGGCTTTCACAGCCAGATTCATCTGGTTGTGGTGGGTTTTCCAGGCTGTGCGGCCATGGTCTGGTGGATCTTGTTCCTAATGTTTGGCCTGCATCTGTGGCTGGCATCTTCAGAGGTATGTCATAGAGGGAAGTCTGTTACACACTGTGTCCAGTGAGAAGGGAATGTTTTAGTGGGGTATAAATTGTAATGTCCCCAGGTGGAGAGCCATCAGTAAGTGTTTGGGTGGAATTTGCTACCCTGTTTCCCCGAATGTAAGACATCCTCGGAAAATAAGACGTAGTAGAGGTTTTGCTAAAGTGTGAAATATAAGGCGTCCCCCAAAAGTAAGACGTAGCAAAGTTTTTGTTTGGAAGCATGTCCGATGAACAGAACACAGAAAAATAAGACATCCCCTAAAAATAAGACATAGCGCGTCTTTGGGAGCAAAAATTAATATAAGACACTGTCTTATTTTCAGGGAAACATGGTATGCAAAGGTGTGATCTGATAAGCCATCAGTCACATAATGCTCTGATAAGGGTATGTGTGTGGGTGGGGGGGGGGGAGAGATACTGGGAGCCATTTTTATAGATAGAAGACCAGTTTGCAAATGTTTTGGCATTTACTTAGGACTGAATAGAAAGTAGGATTTTTAAAAAAGCAAAATTAGGTGCAGTAATGGAATTGTAAGTCCATCACAGAAGGAATCAATGATGAGTAAAATGGCATTTCTATCGCATCTTCACCCAAGTTATATTTGAGATAAAAATTCTGGATAATAAATTTAAATTAAACTCATTCAATTAACCTATCAAATTAGCTTCTCCTTGATTTCTGAAAACTGTAGCCCAAGGCTCAGTTTTGGAAGATGCTAAGGTTCTCAAACTAAGCACAGCCAAGTGACTCTCCAGCAGGATCCTGTATCTCTGCATAGTATTCTTCTGCCTTCTTAGGTCCAATTCATACACAGTGAAATCAGCTTGAATGTAATTTGAAAGAATGTGAGCAGAGCTTGGATGGGCAGTAAGCATAGATTCAGAGGCTATTTCTGAATGGGCAGAAAACAACGCCCTAGGGACAGTAAAAACATCGTACCCGGGGCGCTGTTCACGCAGCTGCTGCTGCTGCAGCACAGTTGCAGCATGCTTACCTCCTTCAAGAGGTGGAAAAGTGCTGCTTTCAAAACTCGCTCAATGAGCAAGTTTTTTGAAAAGCAGCATTTTCCACCTGATGCCAAGCAAACAGCATTGGGTGGAAGGTGGCGTTTTCCCCATGCCGCTTTTTTCCTGCTCTTACCTTCTCTTGGCTGCCATCATTGTAGAGAAGCCAGGGGACATGCCTCCTGGCCTCTGTCCCTGGAGGGGTTGCCATGGCTACAGGGATGTGTCCCCTGGCCTCTCTACAATGATGGCAGCTGAGAGGAGGTAAGAACAGGAAAAAAGCAGCAGGCCCCATGCGAAGGCTGCCTTGCAGGCCGCTGGGACACCAGGGCCATTTGCAGAGTGGCATGCGAACGGCCCCGGGGGGTGCATCAACTGCAACTATGTTGGTGCACCCCTGCTTGCAGAAAGGGCTATAGAGTTGGAAGAGACCCCAAGGGCCATTAAGTCTTGAATTGCGGTACTCAGAACTGTACACAGTATTCCAGGTGAGGTCTGACCAATGCAGAATAGAGAGGTACAATTACATCCCTCGATCTTGACACTATACTCCTATTGATACAGCCCAAAATCACATTGGCTTTCTTGGCTGCCGCATCACACTGCTGACTCATGTTTAGTTGTGGTCTACTAAAACTTCCAGATCCCTTTCACATGTAGTGTTGTCAAGCCAGGTGTCACGCATCCTATATCTGTGCAGTTATTCAGTTGACTGACGATAGGTTTGGTAACTGTGGATTTCAAACATTCTGCTACTTAGGAGGGCCAGTGTGTCTGTGTCTTGCTGAATTCAATGCAATACAATCATGAAGATGGGTGTGAGAACCATCTTCTCAACTTTAGTTGGCCTTCATGTCTGTCTGTCTGTCTGTCTGTCTGTCTGTCTGTCTGTCTGTCTGTGTCTGTCTGTCTGTCTGTCTGTCTGTCTGTCTGTCTGTCTGTCTGTCTGTCTGTCTGTCTAGGAATTTTTTTTGCCCAGACGTTAATTTAGTTAATTTTAGTCTCTGAATTTGATAGTCATACAAGGACACTTCTTTAGGTGTAACACACATTTCACATGCACAACACAAAATATATGTTTGGCAAACTTGTCTTACCCCACCACACTTTATTTGCAGACAAATACACATAGATGTGCGTGTAAAGTGCTGTCACATTGTAACCAACTTATGTTGACCCAGTAGACTTTTCAAAGTAGCCTCATTCTATTCATATGTAGTCAGAAATGGGTATCACTATGCTCAGCAAAGATTTTCAGGTAGGAGGGAGGTTTCTGAGCCTACAAGGTTGATCTTAGTACTTCTACCCCAAAATCTGTCCATAACAACATAGCACCACTGTTGCAGTCCATAGCTCATCCTCTCCTTCAACTTTAGCTTGCATTCCTATCCAGTAGAAAGCACATGAACATCATTATGACTGCACTAGCCATGTGCTACAATAATAGGCTTTTAAAAAGCAGTTCAGAAGCTGGTGATCAGAACTGCTACCTCTCATTTTGATTCCAGCACACAAGCAGTCCCTTTCTCTTATACCCTCAGAGCTTCCTACCTCTATTTTTAAAGTCAGCTTATTTCAGTCCTGCCTTTTCCACTTTGCCTCAATTTGCAGCTTCTCCTTCTCTGTCCACTCCAGTTTACATCTCACTCTTTGCCACTCCATCACATGATTTTTCTCCACAAGGCCTGCAACCAATGATTTATTTCTATTACTGAGACACAGAGCTTGGTGTGAGTTATTGCAAGTTGCAACTGCTACAAAGCATCAGTGGTTCTACCGTTGGCAGAGTTGGATTTATATGCAAATTATGTAAGCTACAGTTTCAGGCCTCAGGTTATGAGGGACCTCTGAATAGAAACAAATTACTAAATTACTAATTGCGTCCAGATGTGCAGATGCTTGTCTGGTGAATAACCACAGGACACATCTTGGAATCGAATGGGCTGAAGCCCTTTTTATTAATAAGATCCTTAAGCAGAAGCTGGACATCAAGAAGAGCACACCCATTCAGCAGCTGGTGATCAACCCCTGGCTGACCCCGGCACCAGCCCCAATCCTTATTGTGGAGGACAGAGAGGTATATGGCCAGTAGGGCACCAGCGCTTTGTGGCCCCCTAACTTCTGGGGTGTCAGGCTCAGCTTTTGCAGAGATCTCTGTGGCATGACCATGAGCCCACCCCAAGCCTCATAAGGAGGCCCCCAACCACAAGTAGATCCATCGCATCAGCTCGGCCTCACCACAAGGATGTGCTCCTCACCCAAACTGCCAGGGCTGCGACAAATAAAGCAGCCAATGCAACCCTTAAAATTTAGGGCAGGTGAGTGGGTCAGTTTTGCTCCAGGCATTGAAAGAGGCTGGAGCAACCATGTGCTGCCTAATATATAGGGAGCATGCTCCACCCTTTTCCAACTCGTGCGCATCACGCGATCAGGGCCGGGTGTGGCTCAGTCACCCAGCCAGCCCAAGGCATGCATGCTCCCGCTTCGGAGCTCTCTCTGTGCCCTGCCCCCTGTCGCAATTACAGCCCAGTTGAGCCTAGTGCCATTATTTTTGGTTTTTCTGTGAGGTCTCTTAAACTCAAGTTCAGGGCCTCAGTATGTCTTAATCTAGGTCTGGAGTACCCCCCCCCCCATGGTAGTACAAGCCAGCACTTCAGAGGCCATCAATGATGGACAGTGGCTCACCATTTGCTTTATTTCACAAAATGGCACCAGTGCAAGAAGGGAAAATTGGTAAGTTGATGCTGGTTACTAATAAATAATCTGTGCCAAGGGTCTGAAGTCTGGGGCCCTTCTCGGACTTGGCCAGCAGAACCCCTTCAGGGCAGTTGAGCACTGAAAAAATTAACTGGAGGTTAAATGGCAAATATACCTCTGCTTTGGCTGCTGAATTCAGCAGATAATACAAAGTAAGAGGAAAATGTATCACACTGCAATCCTCTATCATTTCACCAGAAACTAGCCAGAACCTTCATCACTCCCCACATAATAGGGTTGCCAGACTTGCCAACCAGATGGAGAATGAGGGGAGGCAGTTCACTGAAAGAAATGGGGAGATGAGGGGCAGCTATTGGTGAAAGAGTGGCATCACTTCCAGGGAAAACTTGAAAGGAATGTCATACCTTTCTAAGAATTTCCAGAATTTCTAGGACTCATGTCGCTTCTGGGTTTTACTCGGGAGTGGAAGTGTGGGATCTGCTGCTTCAATCAAGGCCTTGGCAGCCCTTCCTGTTGGGCTCTTGTGGGTTTTTAAAAATGGTCTCATTAGGCTTTAAAATGGCAGTGGCCATGGTGGTGACTCAGAGATATCACAACGTCTAGTTTGGCCCTCAATCACAGGCAGCGATATCACAGGAAACTGGAGTCTGATGGGACTTGCATCTAAGAAGGAAAACTCAACATATGTTTACTATACTTCCTAGCATCAAACTTTTATTCAAGGGTCAGCGGCTGAAAACAACCGAGGGTAAAGCTGTCTGCAAACTTGGTATGAATCATGAAGAAGTAGAGTTTATAAATTAGCCATATTACATTGGATATTAGACCAGTGCATTAACTGAAAGACATTAGCCAACTGAGCTTTAACAATAGAGAGTCTTCAGGTCTATTTGTGGATGAGGCTAACACAACCATGTCTAGACAAGTAAATCTAAGTGTAGCAAAGGATATGCTATTTTATCAGAGTAGAGAATTCTCACCAGGAGTAGAGCATTCAGTCTTCCCCTGGTGAGGGTAAATTGAAGGGGGCTTCCTAGCAAACCGAAGCCTTACAACTGTTATCCCAGATTAATTGGACTAATAGAGAAACCCAGTACTATTTGCCAATCAAGCACAAAGTCATGAAAAGTTTCCAAGTTTTTAATCATAGCTATGTATAAAAGGACAATCTCATTCAAACAAGAGTGGCAACAAGCTGCTGGCAGACAGGTAGATTTATTATGGTACATTAACATAACTCTGCCCATGAGTTGCTCCTGGGAGGTACATCTTTACATCATTACATGTTTCCTGCCACTCCCACAACCCTCCCACAACATAATTGTACATGCATTATACTTTTTTTAAAAGGCATCATCAGAGAAGATGGGTGTGATTTTTACCATTTAAATTAGGATTTTCTCCTTAAACTATTGATTCTGAGCTTATAGCAAGTCCAATCACAGTTAACCATGGGCACTTGTCTCCCCATCCAGAAAGTTCCAAGAATATATTTTGCAAAGCCTACACATCTTAATTTAGCTTCCCCTTTTGTGTATTCTGCTTGCTATTCCCCTATTTCTCATAGAAGCGGTTTTCTTAGCAAACCCACTAAGAACAAGGAACTGTCTATATTTGTATATTTCTTATTTCTTAGCAAAAACTGGAATCTCGATTATTGGCCTAACCTGCTGTACCAAGCAATTGTTATCTGCAGACAAGGTAAGCATACAGATACATTGGCTCACTTGGTTACACAATGGGTCTGATGCAGGAAATTCAGCTTTTATAACATTGTACCAAGATGTATTGCTCTGAAGAAATACGGGTTTGTAGTACTTCATGTGAAATTAATCAGAATCATTTGTTCAGATTTTGTTTTCAGTGGTAAGGACAGTAATCAACCATGTAAGCCATGGTTTGTGACTAAAAAAATGCTGAGTTGGTAGTTCTATAACAGAGCCCTTTGGCCTGCTTGGCTGCAATTTTAACCTGCAGGCAATGTAATGACCATGATGGTCCTAGGCCATATGCTATATAATTACTGATACATTCCAACAGAATATTACAGCCAAGAGTATTGTTTGGCTTCCCACTAAAGTCAACAGGCTTATGAATGAAATGCCTTCTGTTGCACTGAATGAGTTCAATGGGACCATTTACTGTGCTTTGAATTTCAGGCATTGGTCCTTATGGTATCCTAGTTGTCATCCTATGAGAATGCTTTTTAACAGCTGCTTTCTGAAAAATCGAGATGTGCATCAGACTTTCAGAGGAACAGATTTAGGCAGATTCTGTGCTGCCTAATGACATCTTGCAATGACTCTGGTGTACCCAGAGAGGTTTGTTGATTGGCCCAGAGCAGTCGCGTTTGACTGAATGTTGCCCGAGCACAGGAATAATTATTGCACCAAAATGTATCATCCTGAAATGGATACAAATTAATTTTGGAAACTTGTTTCTATTACTCTTCATATGCCTTCAGTGCTGTTCTAATAAGTAGCTGCAGGAAAATAATTGACTTGGCCATTCAATCTGAACATGTAGTTGATGGTTATTAAACTCCAACACATGTCTATGGAATTTAAATATTCAAAGTGCAATTAAAATTGGAAATGCAAACTTGATTTATAATACAATTGTGAGACCCTAATGTAATAACTTTTGCCTTGAGAAGGAGACATTGAACAATTCACCTTGTAGTTCTTGAGTAGTGTCTACCTCGGCTAATTCCCTATGCAGGCAATAATTGACTGGTACAGATTTACACATTTGTCACTACAAATAATTTTCTAGTAATTAAAAAGTGTATTGCACTTCTAAAAATAAAGTTTACAGCTTTAACAGAGTATGGATGATGAATTTCTTACTAGCTGATCTAAGTATTTTCCTTTCTTACTGTCATCAGAATTGGGTTGATTTTGAATTTACCCTCACTTATCCTTTGGACCTGAAAAGCCTTGATTAGTTTTTGCTTCTATCTTTTGCAAACAAAACTTCTGTTCTTTATTTTTTAATGCACCAATATTGTTTTGTGTGTGCGTGTGTTTCTGTTTCTTTATATTTTCCTATAAAATATATTCATTTTAACATTATTTGTGGTTTAAGAAATCAGTATGTGTGTGTGTATGCGTGCACCCCCCCAGTAAATGCTGTACACACACAGAGAGAGACAGAGAGAGACAGAAAGAGTAAATGTTCTACACACACACACACACACACAGTAAATGTTCTACACACAGAGAGAGAGACAGAGAGAGTAAATGTTCTACACACACACACACACACACACAGACAGACAGAGAGAGAGAGAGAGAGAGAGAGAATGCTCTACACTCCCACTGCCCAGAGCCCTTCAGGAGTGGACAGTATATTAAATGTGAACAATAAATAAATAAATAAATACAATTTACATTGTACAGATAAGTTGTTTCTAAACACTGTAGCATCAACAGCAAAAAGTGGACAACTAAAACTGTGAAAAAGAATAAAAGGAACATTCCTACCCTTAAGGATTTTGAACCACAGGCTGGGAAATTTCTGGAAATTTAGGGGTAGAACCTGGAGAGGTTGGGTCCAGGGACTGCAGCAGGGTATAATCCCACTCTCCAAAGCAGTCATTTTCTGTAGAATAAATGATCTTTGTAGTCTGGAAATCACCTGTAATGCTACTGAGTTTCCTCTCCTCCTCAAACTCCACCTTCCCCAGACACTACCCAAAATCTCCAGGAATTTCCAAATCTGGCATTGGGAAATATCATATGGGAGTTCCATGTAAGGGACCTTTTGGGTAGAAGTACAGTGCTTCCCTCTCTTCTCCAAAATGTCTAGAAAGGTCACATTATCAAACCACATGTATGGATTTCCTTATGAGTACCCTGATCATATATCACATTATGCTTCTGATAAAGCAGCTGCACACAACACTTCATCAGCAGGTAAATGATTGTCAGCTAGATAAACAAGTGAAGTAAAAATTAGTTTGCATTTTTCTAGTAAGACATGAAGGCTTTGCATTTTCATGCCTCAAGGACTTTTTCTATAGCCTTGAGAAGTTTAAAATAATATTACCATTTAAAAGGTGGGGGGGGGGGGGAAAGAAAAATTAGATTTCTGTATAACTTAGGCAGTGTAGAGAAAAACAATAGCCTACTATTCCATGTGGAAAAATCTTTCAGTTGAAGTGATTAGAAGACTAATATATGGAGGCATTCATGCATTCCAAAGCAAAAGTACATTAGCATGTATAAGAGAAGGAGACTGGGAAAGAAGCCGGCAATATCCCAATGGATTATGAAAATTGGAGACTGCTTTTTCAAAATCAGCTTTTATTTTCAAGGAACTCAACAACCAAGAAATCAAATTAGGTTGACCTAAACATATTTTGAAAAGGGCAGTGTGGGTAGAATAGAACATTGATCGATCATGAATGTTAGCCTCACTTATTTGATGATAACATTTATGTTGCAAACACCCATCTGAAGCATTTCTTCAATTAGCAGATAGAACACCCCAGCATTAAATTTACAAGATGTTTGTGCATTCTGATCCCTCTAACAGCACTAATGATATGTTTTTGAGTAAACCTGATTAGTTAAGCAACTTTGTCACCTATTTAAATTTCCATATTGCTTGTATTTCACAATAATGTAAAGCTCCAGGCAACAATAAAATGTGAATAATGATCCTTTTCATTCCATCCCTGTAAGCAAAGGGGTAGATACATTCAGTGTTTATGAGAAAATTGTGATTGGTGGAATGAATAAATAGTAATCACTCTGTATTAAGCAAACAAAGGAAAACTGTTGTATATTAATGCACACTCAGTTTTATTGCGGCTTAGTCGGATATTCTAATCAACCATGTCAGGTGCTGAATATATTGGCTGCACCCAAAGGTGCTGTTTATTCATTTATCTTTGCACTTAATGATGGCATGTCAAAGTAAATTATGCTGCTTCATATGTTGTATTTCTTTGAACTGAAAAAAATCACTATAAATATTTGTTCATCTGCTCTTTCCCCCTTTTCTTTGCAGTGTAAATCATTGGCTATTCACGGGAGATGGTTTGCTTATGGTTTGCCTTGTAAAGTGATTTGTGCATGTGTATCCATCTACTTTACGTTGAAGTGGTTTTAGTGTAGTCCACATCCTAGGTAACTTGTGTTTGTACATTGCTTGTATTTTTAATTATAAGTCTCTTTAAGCAAGTATCTGAAAAAGTAGAATAAGAAATGTTATAAATAAAAACGCACATAATCTCTGTATAATGCTTTATTTTTCTATTGCAATTTCTTGAATAAATTATCTTGCAATTTCCTGTATAAATTATCTTGAGCATAAGGAGAAAGGTACAATTTTTTTTTAAAGTAAAATTGAGCCTACTGGCATAGTATCTCAAAAACTGCAAATGGAAGGTGGTTGCAGTCATAAATTTATCCTTCTTTTTCTTTCCTCCAGTAACTTCCTGTGAATCCCTTAAAGCTGGTGCTAAGAGATGGCAAAGTCTCATGGGCAAACTGTGTGATGTTATCCTCACTCCCCTCTTCACACAGCAGAGTCTCTTTTGTCAGAAAGAGGAAACAGGTGATTTCAACCATTTCCCTCTTCTCACTGAACAACACTGGGCCTTGTGGTATTTGTCTATGAAACTCCTCTGCCCTCAATGCCAGCTTTCTAGGAGTCACAAGAGCTACTGGGGGAGGATGAGAAAAGTCCATTTCTGTAAACAACTTCACATTTGTAGTGCATATGATCCATAGTTTTAAAAGGAAGGCAGAAAGGAGTGGTCACGGCTTGACTGGAGCCTGCCATTGTGGACAGGGGGGCCTCGGCAAAAGCCGCACTCGCCCAGGCAAGAACAGCCACGCAGCCTCAGGGCCCGGTCCGTGCATGCATGGGGGCCAGGCCCTGATTAGCTTTGCATTCCCGTGGAGCCAAAGAGGGATGTCACATGCAGGCGGGTCATTCTCACCTGGATGCCTGAGGAAGGACCTGCCCACCCACCCCTGTTTTTCATGTTATTTCACGGTGTATTTTCTTTGGTTGTTGTTTGGGGTGTCATAGCCAGTTGGCGGGTTGCGCATGGGGGCTCAGGGCAGTGAACAACCATAATAAAACACAGTAGAAAACTAAATCATTCAATAAAACCAGGAAACATATAGCATTAGATGGCATCATGTCCCTCCCCCCTCCCCACCGATGTGCCCATGGGAGGCCAGATGGAATGGTAACAGTGTTCTTAACCAGGCTGGCCAAATGCCTGGCGGAACAGGTCCATCTTACAGACACTGTGGAAACTCTGCAGGTCCCGCAGGGCCCTGATCTCCCTTGGAAGCCTGTTCCACCAGGTTGCGGCCAGGGCTGTAAAAGCCCTGGCCCTTGTGGAGGCCAGCCTGATTGCTTTAGGGCCAGGGATCACCAATAGGTCCTCCTCCGAAGAACGAAGGGGCCTAACAGGGCGATATGGGGAGAGGCAGTCCCCCAGGTATGCAGGTTCAAGGCAGTGAATGGCTTTAAAGGTCAAGACCAATACTTTAAACATTACCCAGCATTCGATCGGCAGCCAGTGCAGATGATATAGGACCAGTGTAATCCGGTCTCTGCTCAATGTTCCCGTAAGAAGCCTGACTGCTGCATATGGTACGAGTTTCAGTTTTCGGATCATGGCTAAAGGAAGCTCACATAGAGCGAATTACAGTAGTCTAACCTGGAGGTGACCGTTGCATGAATCACAGTGGCCAGATCAGGACGGGAGAGATATGGGGCCAATTGCTGTGCCTGCTACAGATGGTAAAAAGCCGTCTGAGCCATTTGGGTGTCCTGGGCCTCCAGTGATAATGCTGGATCCAGAATCAACCCTTGGCTTTTGGAGGATGAGGCTAACCGTAAAGCCTCACCATAGGCTAATACCCTGGAGTACAGGGGCAGGATTCAAAATGATCTGGACAGATTAGAGAGCTGGGTGAAAACTAATGAAATGAATTTCAAGAGATAAATGTAAGTTATTCTACTTAGGCAGAAAAAAATGAAATGCACAGACATAGAATGGGTGACACCTGGCTGGACAACACTACATGTGAAAGGGATCTGGGAGTCTTAGTAGATCACAAGCTGAACATGAGTCAGCAGTGTGATGCAGCAGCCAAGAAAGTCAATGCAATTCTGAAATGCATCAATAGGAGTATAGCGTGTAGATCAAGGTACGTAATAGTACCTCTCTATTCTGCATTGTTCAGACCTCACCTGGAATACTGTGTTCAGTTCTGAGCACTGCTATTCAAGAAGGATATTGACAAGCTGGAATGTGTCCAGAGGAAGGCAACCAAAATGGTAAAAGGTCTGGAATCCATGCCCTACGAGGAGTCACTTAGGGAGCTGGGTATGTTTAGTTTGGTGAAGAGAAGGTTAAGAGGTAACATGATAGCCATGTTTGAAGGGATGTCATGTCGAGGAGGAAGCAAGCTTGTTTTCTGCTGCTTCAAGGACATGGGTTCAAGGTGAAGGAAAAAGAGATTCCACGTAAACATTAGGAAGAACTTCCTGACCATCAGAGCTGTTTGACAGTGGAATTCACTGCCAAGGAGAATGATGGAGTCTCCTTCTTTGGAGGTTTTTAAACAGAGGCTGGATGAACATATGTTGGGAGTGCTTTGATTGTTCCTGCATGGTAGGGGGGTTGGACTTGATGGCCCTTGTGGTCTCTTCCAATTCTTTGATTCTATTATTCTGTTATTCTCTTGGTTGGATGGCTCACTGTCTGTTCCTGGCTGGAGATGTAGTAATCTGTTTAAACAGCCACCTACGAGTCATGTGCTTCAAAAGACAAATGCTTTGACACATGCAGTACAGAGCAGAGGCTCTCTGCCAAGGTATAAATAGAATCTTTACATCTCAATTTGTTCAGATTGACAACTCTCTCATAAATACTCTGGCCCTTGCAAACTTGAGCCAATGCTTGCAGCTCCTTGGCTATTTGCCTCTCTTTCTGAATGTCTGCTGCAATAAATGTTCAGCCCTAGCAACTGGAATCTGGAGCAAGCTATTTGATCCTAGCATGGAACATTATGTGGTACCTACTTGTGAAGATGATGGAGTGCTGACATTCGAAAAGAGGATGGGGAAAACCAAGGGTTTCATTTGGTCCAGATACTCATGGAACAAGCTAAGCTGTAGTGGTGCTGATAGTGCCTCAGAATTTTGCTTGAATATGGACATTGGTTATCAGGACAAAGAACCAGTCCTATACACTGTGCAGAATGTTCTGGCATGCCACTATCCTACTCTGGGTCTGGAGCCTCTACCCCCTACACATTGTCTCCAGCTGTCATTCCAACAAATTCATATGACTTATCCTCTAAAATTACCAAATATGTATATAAAGTGACCAGCTCAACTCACTAGTTCTCAGCTAAGATCATACCTTCTTGTATCTAGAACATTTCTCACAAACTAATGATATTTGTGTGGGTGTACATATATGGGAGAGGGGAAAAATTAAGGCTAATGTATTGTCAGGGCTAGATCTAGAGGGGAAGGTGGCTGGCAGAGAGGCAGCAGGAGGAGGTGGGGGCTGCTCAATATCCTGGAAGAGATGACTTGTTCAGCAGCTTGCAAAACTTATTACCCTAATTAGGTTCAGGGCTGGATCTAGAGAAGGTGAGGGAGGGCAGGTGCTACTAGAGGGCACAGACAGAGAAGGTACAGCAGCAGGAAGTGGGGCCTGTTCAATTGCCTGGAAGAGATGGTTCATTCTGCAGTGTGTGTGCCAATTCCCCCAATTAGGTTGCTCCTAGAAGGTGGGGAAGGCTCAGTCACCCAGAACAGATGATTCATTCTGTAGTGCACATGCCCCATTCCCCCAATTAGGCTGCTGCTTTGTGGTAGGGAAGGGTCAATTGCATGGAAGTGATGGCTTGGTTTGCAGTGCATGCAGGCCCCATCCCCCCAATTAGGCTGCTGCTAGGAGTTGGGGAAGGCTCAATTGCATAAAAGCAGCGACTCGTTTTGCAAAACACATTTCCTTCCCCTTCTAGCTGTTGCTAGAAGATGCAAAAGACAAACTGCATGGAAGAGATGGCTCATTCTACAGTGCGTGCACCAGATTTCCCCCATTAGACTGCTGGTAGGAGGTGAAAGAGGATCAATGCTATGGAAAAGTCTTGTCCTGCAGAGTTTGTGTCCCCTTCCCCCAGTTAGAATGCAGATAGGCGGTGGGGGAAGTCTCAACTGCAAGGAAGAGATGGCTTGTTCTACATTGCATGCACCCCTTCCCCCAATAGGGTTGCTGCTAGAAGGTGGGGGTGACTGAATTGCACAGAAGAGATGGTCTGTTCTGCTGCATGCATGCACCTTGTACTCCCTGATTAGGCTGCTGCTAGGAGTGGGGAAGGGAAAGGGAGAACTTGGGCATCAGATGAGAGTTGCAGCCCTTAGTAAGGCAAAAGCTATGGCTGTTAATCAAGTGGAAGCATGGTGAGAGAAGACGAGAGTTAGCTAAAAGTTGCTGAGAAGATGTTCAAAGATTTTGATTCTATGCAGACCTAGACCCTCAAGTAGCCTTACTTGGCCTCCCTAATCTCCTCCATCCCCCAGGCACCCTCCCCTTTTCCACCTGCCAGACTTTCCAATTCTTTGTCTGTCCTACCTTACTTCAAGGACCATGCTTTGCCAGTCAATGACCTCCAAAATGTCCTTTCATTGACAGCCTTGCTCACGTCACACAAACTAAAGGCTGTGACTTCTTTTATTGAGTCAGTCCATCTCATGGTGGTTCCTTTTCCTATTTTCTTCAGTGTTTCCTAGCAGTATTGTCTTTTCCAGTGACAGTAGCTTCAGTTTAGTCATTTTAGCTTCTAGCTGCATAATTACCAAATAAAGCTTTCTTTGGGTTGTGCTTTATTGGGCTGCAAAGGAGCATGAGGTATATTTGGTGTTTCCCATGGCAATATTACATGTGCTGTATTAAAAAAAGGTTTTGGAAAAGGTTAGGCTGAAAAACCTTTTTTCTTGGTATTTTATGTGTGCAAAGTAATCTCACAGTCCTCAGCTTTCATTCCATATTTGTTTCAAGATTTTATTATCACTTTTCCCCAACTATTAGAAGATAGCTATGGGTTTTTTTTTTTGTGGTGGTGGTGGGGGTGTATGGTTTCTGTTCCTTCTTCTGTGCATAAAGTCTGACCTGAAAGAGCTTATGCCCAAGAGCATTATGCTGTCCAATCACAAAACCACTAATTCAATTAATAAGTCAGTAAGCAAATGAAGGTGCCATTTTTTATAAGTAACAAGCAGGTAGCAGACCAGTGTTCCAGTTAAAAAGTATTCTCCCTTTCTGCTTCAGTACCTATATTGGTTCTTGCACAGCACCCAAGTTCCCGTTTGCCTTCGTACTGGAGATAACACCCCTCAAGGAAGTGACTGAAAACAGTCTGGGTTGTTGTGGTTCCTTTGGTTTCTCCAAAAAGATCACTAGTATAACAATTTTTATAACACTCAGGTTGAGGAAAATGTAATGGGCTGGATCCATTTTGAGGAAGACCCCTGTGCAAAATTCTTCTCCAAAATGGGATAAATAGGTTCCTCAGCCCATTGTAAGGCTGAACACACTCAAACAAAGTCGACTTTATGGGAAAGGAACGAACTTTATTGATATATGTCGCCCTAGATACAGGGTGCTGGAACTGAGGGTTCTTGCCCTCAGTCCCAGTATATATAGGGTGTGTGGGCGGTCCAAAGGAGAGGTGGGTTTAGGGATCAGGAGAAACGAAACTGAAACTTAAAATGGAGACTGGGGTAAAAGTCTGTAGGACCTTGGTCCTGACACCCATTATATTTGAGCTGTGCAGAAACCACTACATTGTGGTTACAAAAAATAATCTTAAATCTGCTTTTTAATCACAATGCACAGGGCTGGATCAATATTTTTTGAAGGGGGCAAAAGTATAAAATGACACCCATTTTGCCCCCTTGCTTCTTTCAGGGGAGTAATCTCCAGTGCAAAGGCAAACAGGGGAAGCCATGTACCGTGCAAAAACCACCTATAGGTACCAAAAGAGAAAGAGAGAGTACTTTTTAACTGGAACACTGGTCTGCCAACTGCTTGTTACGTGGCAAAAATTGCTCTTTAAAAAAAAAGAAAATGTCATCTTCTTCATTTGCTTACTGACTTATTAATTGAATTGGTGGCTTTTGTGATTGGACAGCATAATGTTCTTGGGCATAAGTTCTTTCAGGTCAGACTTTATGCGCAGAACAAAAGCCACACACCAAAAAAAATACAGCTGTTTTCTAACAGGCAAGAAATAGTGATAATAAAATCTTGAAACAAATGCAGAATGGAAGCTGAGGGCTGTGAGATCATTTAAATGGCACAGAAGTGCCCTTAGCCACTATGTATTATTTATTGATTTGTTTAGAAAAATTCTATGCCACCTCTCCAGAGTACCTGTTTTGACAAAGCTTACTGTTCAGAATCATAAGCAAATTGTTTCCTTTTTAATAAAACACCACCACAAAGTTTGGAACATGTCATTATGCTGCCACATGTAAGTTACTATGAATGATGACAATCTTCAGTTAAGCTGGTTCAACATAAGCAGCCCTTGATACTATTTCTGAAGAAGCAGCCCTTGTCACTGTGCACTCCTTACATGGAGAACACTGATGGAGGTTGAGTGTGCATGAATGAGTAGTAATAATTGTAGTGCTCAGTTGTTCATCTTCATCAGTGTGCACAGTTTCTATGCCATCCCTCTGGCAGGATAAATGCTCATGTGGTAATCACACTTTGTTTAAAAATAAGAATTCTCATTGCTGTTTTCATTTTATAGTACATCTTCCCCACTTTTAAACTGCCACATGAACACATGGGGCTTATTCACATGAAGCTGTCTTATGCTGTTGGATCCTTGGTCTAACACAGGGGTCTGCAACCTGTGGCTCTCCAATTGGCCATGTTGGCAGGGGCTGATGGGAATTGTAGTCCATGAACATCTGGAGAGCCGCGGGTTGCAGACCCCTGGTCTAACAAGATCTATCAGTCTGATTTGACTTGCAAGGATTCTCCAGAGACTCAAGTTGGGATCTTTTATATAATTTATTCCCTGATCTTTTCAAAAGGAGATATAAGAGACTGAACCAGGGACATGGTAGATGGTACCACAAAACCATGCTTCCCCTCTCCCAATTCTTCAACTTCCAATAAAATAAACATAGGCCTTTTCTGCACAGCACAAATAACATGTCTTGAGGATGTTAAAACAAGTGTTTTGGGGAGGAACTCCACAAAGCTTTCCCTTTCCCCAAAACATCTTCACCCTTAAGCACTTAATGTGATTTACTAAAGAAATGGGATCTCTGTAAGGAAATCTATTGGCAGGAGCTGTAAATGAAATTGTGTTCAGTTGGGAAGAGACCAGGGGTGAACAGGAGAAGTGAACTCATATTTTAGGTCTAGTCAGGTGTGACGCAAGCCCTGATTGGCCAGAAATCCTGGAGGTTTTTTGTCTTCCTCTGGGCATTTGTTCCGTATCAAGACCACCAACTTCCAGATTCTATGTGATGGTGTCACATTCAGGTTTACAATGATTTGAAGTCATCACATCCAGTTTTCCCCTATGTCTAATTCCTTCCTTCCTTCCTTCCTTCCTTCCTTCCTTCCTTCCTTCCTTCCTTCCTTCCTTCCTTCCTTCCTTCCTTCCTTCCTTCCTTCCTTCCTTCCTTCCTTCCTTCCTTCCTTCCTTCCTTTAATAATGAAAATTGGACTACCTTCTTGAGAAGCATATTAGTGGGACTCAGTACAATGTCTAGATCAGCCAATTTTCATGAAGAGATTGCTATATGTCTCTGGAATATAAAGTAGTGTGCTGCATGCAATGTATCTGAAATTTGCAGAAATGTTTAGGAGCTGTTATTTAAATAACAAGAACAAATAGGAAGGAAGACTTTTCAAAAGAATTTAAAATTATTGGGTGTATAATAAAGTAAGAGATTTTTAAAAGATTTCCCTGGTCTTTATATCTGTAGCTTCAGTGTGATACTTTTAAAGATATTTTTGTAAGTTTCAACATCACCTCATGTTATTATCAAATCTGCTCTCAGGGGACTCATGGTATCTTCTCTGAAAGAGATGGCTACTCTAAAGAAGGATTTAACTCTGCAAATTTGTTTATGATAAACAGGAAGAAGCAAGGTAACTGTTATTAATAAAAAGGTGAAGAAGCTGCAAAGTAAGGAATATAATTAAATAAAGCTCTTCGGGATTTAAAAATGTCTGTAACTTAGAGCTGTCTATAAAACAGTGAATTTAAGATTAGATTTATCTTAGGGATTTGTGCATTGCTAAACTAACATGGGGGCAAAATTCTGTATGAAATGACCAACATGAAACCTGATTATTCAGTGCATTAATGGTCCTATGGGATTCATTTAGGGAAGAAATGTCTGGAGAAGAGGTTCCATATTACTTGAATTTCAAAGCTTTCTTTTTATACTTTTTAATGATTTGCATTTCAACTGTGCTTCATGCTGAGGCCAGAAGCTGATGTTGCTGGAGATGTGTGATTGCTAGAAACAACACCCTTGTGTCTTCTCCTTTCACTCTCAGAAACATGTATTAAAACAAAACAAGTTGTATGATGTCATTATATTCTGACACTCTTTGACCCCATAAGCAGCTGCCAATGAAGTGGAGCAGGTGTTGGAGAAACTTGTCATGTTGTGGATTTTGTTTAATGCTCGTTACTGTGGAAAGAAAAGCAGAAGAGCTCTTTGCAGTGGCATACATCTCCAATATTTATGGCCTGAGGCACAAAAAAGGGGTTCAAAAAGTAGAAATCTTGTGGGAGGGGGGAAGGGAAGATACACACAAGGAGTTTTTTTAAGCCACTAAAAATGTGGAAAGGAATGATTATGGAGGGCAGAAAGAAATGTTAGGACTGCTCCATCTATGGGAATGAAACATGTAAAGAGAGGAGGAAGTGGCAGTGAAGGGGAGAATAGGGTCAGATGCCCAGGCTTTGTTCTCCTGGCTGACAGGTAGGGATGTGCTCTTCAAAACAAATTCATAATAATTTTTAATTCAGGTAGGGCACTGCTTTTATTACTCTGATTTTTTAGAACTGCTGTTACCGGTTTGGTATTTTTTTGAAGTGTTTTTGTCATCCCCCAAAACAACATAAGTGGGCAGGAAAAAGAGAGGAAGCCAGCTGCACACTTACCATGCTGACATTGCCCCCACTTGAGGCTCCTCCCTGCTACCAGCATTGGAGTCTGCCCTATAGGCAGGAAATGGGTATTCCAGATACAGATCCCTCCCCTACCTCTGGAGAACAGATTTTATTTTATTTTTAATTAGCAGTTGAATAGCATTATAATTATATAGCACTATAGTTAGATGTATTCTGGGTGATTCAGTTTGTCTTGAAGGAGGTGGGGCTCACAGATTCTTTTTGCACAATCTACCAGAGTTTTTGCTGTGCTCCTTTTTTGCCCTGGGTGATGATTGGAGTTTTTATGTAAACATCTACATAAAAACTCCACCTCCTTCAAGATGAACTGAATCACATAAACTGGACTCTAAAGGCTAATGGTTACTCCACTACTGACATCAGAAAAGCTGCAAGACCAAGAACAAACCACAGGAATGAAGATAAACAGACACCCAGAGGGAAGGTGTTCTTACCATACATCAAGGGAATCACTGATCGTATAGGGAAACTGATGATGAAGAAGAAGAAGAAGAAGAAGAAGAAGAAAAGAAGAAGAAGAAGAAGAAGAAGAAGAAGAAGAAGAAGAAGAAGAAGAAGAAGAAGAAGAAGAAGAAGAAGAAGAGGAGGAGGAGGAGGAGG
This sequence comes from Sphaerodactylus townsendi, assembly GCF_021028975.2. Taxonomy (NCBI): domain Eukaryota; kingdom Metazoa; phylum Chordata; class Lepidosauria; order Squamata; family Sphaerodactylidae; genus Sphaerodactylus; species Sphaerodactylus townsendi. Next base: position 36,542,255 of record NC_059429.1, on the reverse strand, counting down.
AGGAGGAGGAGGAGGAGGAGGAGGAGGAGGAGGAGTTTGGATTTATATCCCCCCTTTCTCTCCTGCAGGAGAGAAACATAACCTCCAAACAATCTACAGACCCACTGAGAAAATTCAACAAATGCTACGTTCAACAAAGAGGGATCCTCTAACCTCTGCAGAAGTCCACCACGTATTGTGCAGCTGTGGACAAGTCTACATAGGGACCATGAAACACAGTGCCCAGACACGAATCAAAGAACATGAAAGGCGGGGTCGCTGGCGTTTGGTTCGGCCAGCAAGGGATGCGCTGGGAGGCCCTGTTGCCAGCCATACAGGAGGCTCTTCAGAGGTTTGGTGCAAAACAGGGGCTTATCATTCACCTGGGCGAGAATGACCTCCCAGCTTTAAAGGGCTTGGAACTGTCCTTGCGGATGGCGGCCGGCCTCTGGGAAGTCCTGAAATTGCTTCCGGACGTTGAACTGTTCTGGTTGTGACTGCTTCCAAGGCTTCATTGGTAGTATGCTTGGGAGCCAAAGAAAGTGGATGTGGCACGCCGCAAAGTGTGCAAAGTGGCAGTTCAGGTGGCCTGGGATCTCTGTGGAAGCGTCATCCCGCACCCTGCAATAACCACCGGGAGCATGCGCTTTTCAACCCGGACAGTGTGCACCTCTCTGAATGGGGACTGGACATTTGGATACATGTCATGCAGCTGACACTCTTGGACTGGTTGGAGGGCTTGCAAAGCTGTGGTGGGAGCTGAAGGGTCAGCTCAGTGGTGGTTTGGGCAGAGGAGTGCATCTTTAGGGGGAGGCCAAGCTTGCATGCCGGTCCTCCCCATGGTTGGGTGCCTCCATAAGAGGCTTGGGGTGGGGCGGGCTCATGACGCATGCTGCGGAGGCCTCTGCAAGTTGAGTCTGACACCCCAGCAGAAAGGGGACCACAGCAGGCAGGCGCCCAGGTGGCCCAGTACCTCCTGTCATCCCCAATATGGATGCTGGGGTCAGCCAGGAATGCTGACCAGTCACAATACGGATGCACTCCTTTTGCTTGCCCAGCTTCTGCCTCAATAAAGGGCTGTGGCCCAATTTAATTCCAAGATGTGTCCTGTGGTTATTTCACCAGAAGGAGCCTCTGCACATCTGGGCACAATTAAAATTGCATTTATTTAATCTCAAGGTGTGCGGAATAAATATCTCTGCAACTCATACATGAATATAGAGGAGGAAATGTTAATGCTAAGATTTCATCAAGTAATCTTTAGAAACAGGATGCTATACCCTTTGTTAGAAAATATAGCTCTGAAACACAGCAGCAAAAAAGATGTACTAAATTTTAAGAGTTTTCCACTGTTGCAAATATATGCCTGGAATCAAGCATGAGCAGGAGTGCAAATAAATTTTTATCCATAGAATGGAAATGTGGCCATGGAAATACATAAATATGTGTCTTTCTTGTTCTCGGAGGCTAGAAGATATAGCTTAATATGACTGGTAGGTTAATGCCAAATAGCATGTCATAACTTACCACGATTAGGTGCAGTTAGGATAACTTGTTCGTGAACTACTTCATACTATTACAGAAGTTGCCTGTCCATGAAGATAAAAAGGCATTGATGCATTCATGGGAATAAAATTACCAGCAGCCTTTGGAGAAATTTAACAAATAAACATAGCCAGGTTTACATCTTTCCATGATCTATAGTAGGCACTTTATGGGGAGCCCTATTTGCCACAAGTATTATTTAAGCAAGCCCAATAATAATTCAGAAGAGGAATTCTTTCGCACTCCTCAGCATCATTTTTATTTTCCCTATCACTGTTTAAAATGGATGGCCTGCACCCTCAGTAACATTTCTCAGTTCAGCAACCTCAATATGTATGTTGCTAAAGACGAATGGAGAAGGTGTTTAGAGTTAATGATCTGTATCATATTGCTTCCGTTTAGTTGAAGATATATAATCCTGCATGGGTTTGGTTTATATTGACTCTTATTCAAGAGCCACATCTACCAAAGGCCATCATGCTTTCTTGACAGGTTGGAAGATTAAAATAAATAAGTCAATAAAGTCTCTGCTTTTATTTTTTTCAGATCAACTCTGTGGAGAATTTGATTTTTCCCCTCTTTCATGTTTTACACTGATATTAGAATTACATATTGCCAAATTACTGTCACCTTGCATTTTGTCATCCCAGCTGCATTTATGAAGGAATGGGTGAGTGAGGAGGTTTCTGTAATCCAAATGGATGTGTGGCATTCTGTGGAGTAAGTCCAAAAGGATGTCGCTTGAAAATGCCTCTGAGGAAACTTTCTAATCTGAGCTAAAGTCTTCTATAACACATGTGCAATATTTAACACCCCAAATCTGGCAGATTTACACAAATATCAGAATAGCTTAAAAAGACTTGACCTTGCCATCTTCAGGACATCAAGACTCCAATGTCAGCCATTTATTGATTAATTAAGTATTAATTTGGTTTTAGACTGCTGTCCCTTACCATGACAGGCCCAGAGCAGTTTACAACATTCACTCTCAACAAAAGCAATATGATATTGTAATATTACATCTCAATCTTGGCACCTTAAAATAAACCCAGTGACAGATTAAATAACCAATTTATTGAGTTTATACTCATTTGAACTTAAGGTCAAACAAGAAGAAAAGGACAAAAAAGGGGAGGGGAGACCAGTTGAAATTGATAACTTTGAAGGCTTAAGGGCCCACTTCAGTTGAGGGGGGAGTCAAAACAGCCTGTGGGAGCAGCAGAAGGCTACACCAGGCCAATTGCCCACCCCACCATTATAAGGGGCATTTATGCTAATGGGGAGAGCAAAGACATTTGTGTGTGGCCACCACATCACTCCAGGAAATGGCTGCTGCTCATGAGCTATGCCAACGTCTGAGCACACATAGGCATAGTGGGAGCAGGCTGGAGGCATATTTGCCTAGGGACATGGGGTACCCAATGTCCCCAGGTGCAACCATTGTGGGCGCCAAACGTTCCCACACACAGACTGAATCATCAAGGAGGTTTCTGTAATCCAAATGGATGTGTGGCATCCAGCAAGCCTGTCACTGAGGCAGCCGACTGCTGCGAGTGTCTGTCATAGCCCTGCCCACTCTGGATGGTGGCCTGTAGTGTTCAGGGGGCAGGGGCAAAATTGGCACCCTCCCAGAATTTCCCCCACCTCTGCAGCTGCTCAGGATCTCCCACTGGGCTAGCAGTCCTAGCAAGTCATCATGTGTAGGAGGACTGAGGAGCTCTGCCTCCCTCCAATCCAGTGGGCCTTCTCCCTGTCGCCACAAGCCTTCTCCCCAGCTGACTGGCCAGCACAGGAGAAGGGAAGCCAAATCAGGAGCCCAGCAGCAGCAATGGAACCACACCACCAGCTGGGGTGGCCTGTGGCTGGTGGCGCTGTGGGCAAGCCAAGGAGACACTCGCAGTGTTGACCACCTGAGACAGCAGCTGAAACGGGGGCAGGACCGCAAGGCAGGCACCAGCCTCTTTGCGCCGGGCCAACTCAGCAGAAGGCCGAGCCCGGCATTAGGAAGGAACCAGTCCAGCAGGTGGGGCATGCTCGTGAAACAAGTGCCCTTGGCAGCAGATGAGATGGCGAGCCAAGGAGAGGAAAGGGCCCATTGGCCACTCACCCCCCCCCCGAGGTGCCTTAGTCAGCTGGAAAGCACCTTTCCCCCCTAGCCCCAGTCAGATGCCCCCTTTCCCTTTGTCCCATTGCTAAGCAGGGTGGAGTGAGCTCTGGGGCTGCCCATCAATCAAACCGCCTCATCAGAGTCCAGGTGCTGACGCCACTGGCTTTACCTGTTGAATTCCCATCCACTGCCAGTGGGCTCTGGGGGCAATGGGCAGCCGGGGTGTCTTTAAGAGGAACTGTTGCCTACTGGAGCCCTCCTCTGTTCTGCACTGCGCAACCCCCTCCACAGGCAGGCATACCGGTGCAGCACACAATGGCAGGAGAACAGCTGCTGGGTGGCTGGCAAGGCAGGAAGCTGCACCTGACCGGCTTGGCCCTGTGGCTCCCAGAGAGCTGTGCCAGATGCCGCCTCCTCTTTTTCACCTAGCCCGGCCGGGGCTGAGCCAAGCACAATGCCATGGCCAGAGGAGCCCACCCCGGTAGCCCCACACCCAGGTTGCTTGCTTACTCGCTCGCCTGCCTGCCACCGCTGCTGCTATGATGCCCCTGCCAGGTAGGCTGCAGGATGAATGGTAAGTGGGTGGGTTGGAGCAGGGGGATGGCAGTGGTCAACTGGGCAGGTGCAAGCAGATGCCGCCTCCTCTTCCTCAACTAGCCTGACCGGGGCTGAGCCATGCATGCCCACAGAGTGCCATGGCCAGAGGCGCCCACCCTGGTAGCCCCACCCTGGTAGCCCCACCCTGGTAGCCCCACACCTAACTCGCTCGTACTCTGGGAGTATCCCATTCCCCATTGTTTCCTATTGGTTCTAACAGGAGATGAGGCTAACCATTTGAGGGTCCATACTTTGGGGCCCCCTGAACCTAACTTCACCAAACTTGGGTGGTATCATCAGAACAGTATCCGGATGAGACCCTAAAATTTTGGTACCGCTAGCTTTAAAAATGTATCCCTGACAGGCACCCCAAGAAATTTGCCCAACATTCTTCATTCTGCAGTGACTTGGCTCCTACTAGAAGTTAATGGAAAATTTCTTTGGAGTGTGTAAGCAGGCTGTATATTTTTGAAGACAGAGGCACCAGACTTTCAAGGTGGCTCCATGAGGCCCTCCTGGTAATGGCATCCATGCTTGGTGAACTTTCCTTCAATGTTATGGGCCCTCAAAAGGCTTATTTTGTTTCCCTGCTCCTGCTCATGAAGCCTGCTGGCTGAGTTGTCTCAGAACTCTCCCAACTCATGCCCCCCACCCACCCGCAGAAGCAAAGTTCACCAAGACTAGAAGCTATTACCAGGAGGTCTCTTGGAGCCACCTTGAGAGTCTGGCGTCTCTATCTTCAAAAATGTGCAGCCACTGCTTACACAATCAGAAATTACCTAGAATCTGCCAGGCTCTTCAGCAAGTTCTGCGGTGGGGAAAAAATACTTTTCCCACCATAGACTTCAATGGGGCTTTCTGTTATGCCCAACTGGCTCCAGAGGTGTAGCTAGGGGAAATGGAGCTCAGTGCAAAATCTGAGTTTTGTACACAAACCCCAATATGGGCGGCCTCCCCATGACCCAAGGCCGCCCCCCTCACTACAACCAAGGAACAATTTTTGCACCAGGTCATCTCAAAGTCACCATCACATTATAGAACATGCTCCAACTCACAAATCTGAACACACCCAGGGCTCCCTAGTTTAAACAACATTGAAAGTGATGCTGTTTTTCTGGGGGGAGGGTCCACCCTGAATCAGCATCACTTTTAATGTTAACGAGGTGAACAGTGGAATTGGAACTTTCCTATTTGCAGCTTTCATGGTTAGTTTAGAAATCTTTGAATTCCATCTAGACTAATTGGGAAATTTTCACTGATTCCTATTTCCAACTGCAAACCCTTCTTTTTCTGTTCCTCAGGGCCACCCTAGGAGCAGCAGGGAGCTGTAGTGGGATGGGGGGGGGGGAGGAAAGTTTTGTTCCACTGTTGAAATCTTTGTTTGGATCCAACCCTTGCTTTCCATAATGGTAAATTTTTGCTTTTGGGAGGAAAGTGATTTGTTTTCTATACTGCAAGATCTTCACTTCACCCTGTAAGTTTGTACTCCCCATCTTCACAAGAAGTTCACACAAGAATTTATAACTATAACTTTAATTACAAAACCCTTGTTTCACTCACAAAATATTTTTTTCTAGAAAAGAAAACCACCCAAAGACCTCTACTTCTAGTGGAAATAATTTCCCTTTGGTGTTGTTGTTTAATTGTAATGCAAATTGCATGTTCAATTATGTTTATGTTAACAGCAGTTTTTCAAAGGGATGTCATAAAATGTTATGAGGTTTTGCTCTTATCATTTGACCAGAGGGATTTATTAAAAGCCTACTAAGTGAGTTCAAGCCAATAATCATTTCACAGAGAAAGGGAAATAATACCTTAGTTCTTGGTTCCAAAATTTGTATTCTATTTCTTCCTCCCTACCCTGCAACCCCATAAAGAAAGCTAAAGCAGCCAACAAAGGGTATGATCCTTCAGAATTAAGCACTTTTACACCTTGTCAATTTCAGTTGAAGAGCCAAACATCTACTTAAATCTCTTCTACTTACACATTATGTAAGTTACATGGGTGGTGCAGTAGTTACTGTCAGACTAAGGTCCCTTCCACACAGTTCAATAAACCTGGGATAGGGATGGTAAGAAACCTGTTTCGCGGGGGGGGGGGGACTTCATACAGATCCCACACCTAAAGCAAGGCTGCCCCATGTTAAGTCCCCCAAACCGGGTTTTTTGAGAATGGCAATATCTGTGATTCTTTTGTTTAAAACCCAGGTTGCAGCCACTCACAAGTCAACGGCTGCCCAGGAAGTGCTTTAATTAGCAGCACTTCCCCTTTTTTTAAGTCCCCGCCTTGCAGCTGAATAGCCACACAGGGTCACAGGGATGTCTCATGCCATCCTGAGACATCAACATGACTATGAGGATCCATGCCTTCCAGTCCACATAGCTACGCAGTGGAGGGAGGTAAGTTTTTAAAAAGACGCACCTCAGTGTGAAGGCGTGACAGCAACCTGCATTGTTTCTGTGGGCTCCGGTTGTTGCCTACATGGAGGCATGCGAACGCAAAAATAGGAGAGTGGGTTACCTTATCCAGACTGCAACCTGCTCAACCTTTGCTGTGCAGAAGGGACCTTAGATTCTGGAGGGTCCAGGTTTGAATTTCTACTCTGTCATGGAAGCTTCTTGGATTATCATGGACCAGTCATATTGTTTCAGTGTAACCTTTTACACAAGATTATTGTGAGAGTAAAATGGGGAGGGGAGTGATTTTGTAAGTTGCTTTAAGTTTCCAATGTGGAAAAAAGCAAATGAAATAAATAGATGTAAACCAGGGATGCTGCTAAATTCATAATCCATGGGCTCAGAAAATAAACTTCAGTGGTTCAGGGAAAGTATCACACATCTGCATTCATTCTAAACTCAGATTTTAACCCTAAACCAAGGAACTTGTTTCTCGTACTATTCTGACATGATAGTTACCACTTCTTACATATGCACATGTGCACCACACACACACCCCACACACCCCAACCAATCTTTCCTATCTTCTTCCATAGAGAGTATAAACCAGTGGTGGACCAGGTCTAAATGGTGCCCGGGGGCATGACTGGCTCCCCGCACCCGCCACGCCCCACTTACAGGAGCCAGCAGGGAGGCCAGGGGAGGGTGGGGCTCAAGGGGCTGGGCTCAAGGTGGGGCTCAGGAGGGTGCTGCAGCAGCAGGCTGGCTCCTGGGTTAGCTTGCCGCTGAGGCACCCATCTGGGCTTCCCAAAACCAAGCCCCCCACCCTCCCTGCAGGCTGGGGATCTGGGGCTTGGCTGTGGATGGCTTGGACAGGTGGTTTGGTTGTATGCTGCAGTGGTAGGCTGGCTCCTGCTCTCCCTGGGCTGGCCTCCCTGGAGGGATGGGGGCCAGCCTGCAGTTACAGTGAATAACTCAGCTGGTCCACAGTGTCCTGGCACAGGGGGAACCACTGTGCACCGGCTGAGTCACCACAGGAGAGGCCGAGTGCAGAAACCTAACCGGCGCCTGGTGCCCCCCATGTTATGAAATGACATGCGCCTGGGGACATGGGATACCCCAAGACCCCATGGGTAATATGCCCCTGATATAAACCACAGCATGGAGGCTGGGAAGTAAAAGAGTTATTAAGAATAAATTAATAGTTTGCAGAAGAAGCCATCTGCCTTGCAGTGGTGTCTAGGAAGAAGGAACTGTAGTGTTCTTAAGATGGATGCTGGAATTGTGGCAATTTGGGTGTCAAGGCTCAAGTTGTGTAGTATGTAAAATAACCTGTTGAATTCCTTCACAAGCATGTGGAATCAATTATTTGAGGAGCCTGATGGATCTTTCTATGTTCCCATTATAATAATTGGTGATGAGGATGGCTGTTATAACATAGGGTGTGAGTAAACCCTCACAATACAGGAAATTCCCGCAGACCCATAGATGGTCAGTGACTGGAAGTGATGTCACAGCATCCATGATATTATTCTCCAATTTTTTTTCCTGCTGCTCTGTTGAGTGAACGCAGGCAATAGAGTGCAGGGCTGAAAAGGGTATTGACAGGAATCCTATTTTTTCCTCCTTCTTTCCAGGTAGCACATTCAAACAACCCCCATTTCTGAATGCTTTGATCTGGATGGCCCAGGCTAGCCCAATGTCATCAGATCTCAGAAGCTAAGCAATGTTGGCTCTGGTTAATGCTTAGATGGGAGAACTCAAAGAAGGGGTTGCTTCAAGGGTTCAACTGCATGAGCAAGCAATGGCCACCTACCTGTGTTTGACTCTTGCCTTGAAAACCCTATGGGGTCACCATCAGTTAACTGTGACACAATGTCACTTTTCAATGTCACTTTTCACTCAATGTGACTCAATGTCACTTATAGGAATCTCTATAGAGTACATTTTCACATTATGTTTGCACAGAGAGAGCCCACCCATTACCATGGAGTGCTAGCACAGTAAAAAACTGAGTCAGGCTTTATGTCTGAACAGAAATCATTTGATGTTCCAAGGAGTGGACTTAAGAAATCCTCATCAAAAACACAAAGAACCTGTCTTATCTATTTTCACTTCCTAGACTCCTGGAAGTTGATGGCCCATGCCAGGTGGTGTTCTTGCTTCTCCTTAGAGCTGGTGGACTTTTTACTGTGTTGGGGTACCAAGGGGCGAGGCCAGGTAGAGAAGTTTTGCCACAGACACACTGAGTAAAGGCACAACCATTCATTGTTCTTGTTCAGTAGTTTATGGTTTCAGCACAGACATGTCTATTATGCCATTCTCACAACACAGTTAGTGTTGTTAGTTCTTCAGATGAAGCTTCAAAGAAGTTAAGAAGGACAAGATGTTCCTTATTCAGGCAGTGTCCCAAATTTGGACATTGCGCTACGTGCATCTTTCCTGACACAAATCTATTTTACCTGCTTTAAGAAGGTTAAATTACTTCTACTGTCGTTTCCTGAACTCTTTCCTCCTCTAAAGGGATAGGGGGAGGAAAAGTACATGCCTCCAAGCAAGATAACTTTTAAAAATCTTAGTTTATGAGTTCGCCTCATAGCAAAGTGGATGTAATTTGGAATCAGACTTATGCAGTTGGACTTTTAGAATTACATACAGCTCAAATTTTCACACTGACAAGAGACATGCTGTAGAATCTTTATCTAGCTGTGACACCTGAGAGTGTTAAATTACAAAATAATTTCCAAGTTCTATGCCAACCTATTGGAAAACATCTTCTCTTGGTCTGGGAGACTGTCCACAGGCAAGATCAATTTTAGCATTGTCAGTTGACATTTTGAATAGTAACATGATAATAAAGGAACCTCATTCTCCTCTTAGATTGGTTGCTCTATGTTCTTGTTTAGTTCGGATTCTTTATAACCCTGAAGTCTACAGCAGATGAAAAATAAATATATGCAGGAAAGAATGGTCCTAATCAAGAAATGAAATCACAAAATGCAGCAGGCTATGTAGGAATTAACTTTTAATACACAGATGGCAGCCCATGGAGGTATTTGCAGCCCCATTTCCTGTCTTGGCACCCCTGAAATTATTCTCTAGATCTAATAATGCTTTCCCTGTGCTACAGTTATCTCAAAATTGACCATGAATGTATGAGCATTAACATTTTGGGAAAGGGGATCAATCAATTACGCCTGAGTGTGTAGGTTCCATGTTAAACTATCACCAAACTTCGTCACCAAGTTTTACTTTTCCATTAAACTTTTGCTGTGTTTGAAGGTTGTCTGAGGTGCCATTCATTTACATTTCAGGCATTTCTGTAAGACTCTCTTGGCAGGGTTATAAAGTGTTACTGCGTCACAAAGTCAGAATGGTACCCATGGCTGCACTATTCAAATTTATTTGATTAGAAACCGGCTGGTCTTTTCCTTCTGTTCGTCATAACTGATGGCCAATGCAGTAGGGAAGCCTCAGAGGCTGTGAGCACATCAACTGACAGAAATGCAATCAGGGAGATAAAATACAAGTTGCTAGTAAGCTTTTTACTGGGACAAGGATCTGTCTGGCTCTGTCTGGCTCCTGCTACTAAATCTTGACTTAAAGCTTTTCTGAGAGCTTTTGGAGTCAACATTACCCTTTTCATTTCAATTTCTAAAGGTGGCTTTCATTGTAAAGGGAACTAGCAAAGGCTGAAACTAAAGGTTAACTGAATACTCTGAAAAATTGATATGAGTCTATATGCAAATGTAACTAAGGTGATAGTTCTCCAAACACTTTGAAATGAACTTAACTCTACAGAGCACTCTTTTATAGAAAAATTACCCAGTTGTACAATGTGGAGCCCTACAAAGATTCACCAGTGACTAACATAAAGCCATTACTTTTAAATTTTAAAAGAAACGCCAGCATTATACCCTATGGCAGGGGTAGGGAACCTGCGGCTCTCCAGATGTTCAGGAACTACAATTCCCATCAGCCCCTGCTAGCATGGCCAATGGCCATGCTGGCAGGGGCTGATGGGAATTGTAGTTCCTGAACATCTGGAGAGCCGCAGGTTCCCTACCCCTGCGGCCTATGGGGAATGTTTTCAGTGCTTTGGCAGGACAGTTTTTTAAGGTAGAGGCCTCTAAATTTCTGTGTAGCTGCTGGTGTGCTTCCTTACAATGGTGGACTCTCCACAGCTGATTAATCGCGTGATACTCACGTGAAATATCCAGGTTTCTGGATGAACTCCCCACTGGCTGATCGCCAAACAGGGATTCATCCTGGTTCTGTCGCTCCCTCTTCCCCTAATTGTGTGTTTTTCCAGAACCTGCTTGTATGTGCACCTTTTCCAAAAACACATGCCTAATCCAGATCGGAGGAGAGGATTGCAGGGTGGGGCTCTTGCAGTTGGTAATAAGTAAGCAAGCTTACCAACTGCACATGCTCAGTGAGCTTTTATCCCCTGGGGCCTCAGATCCAACAGAACCAAAAAGTACTAAATTGGCATGGGTTACACATCCATGATACCAGAGCCTTGACACACAGCAACAACCTAGGTTAACAGTTTTCCTGAAATCTGGGATTTCTTTTTTAACCCAATGAGAATTTCTCAAGTTTTCCCTCCAAGCCTGCTTTTGACTGAGTAATTCCAAAGTCTGGATAATGGACATTATATCACACCCTTGACAGATAGACCAGATGGTGCAGACTGACGGTTTTCTTCCCTAGCTCAAGTCTAAACCTGTTTCTTTTCTTCCTAGGATGTAATTTTAGGATTTAATTGTTCCCATACACAGACTGTGGTTTTCTAAGGATTGTTAGTCAACCTTTTTGTTGTCTTTTTTTCCTACAATGGAGAGTTGCAAAACAAACTAAAGGGATTTCAAGGTCACCATAACCCTTACGTTTATGTCCCATTCCCAAGCTGGACTGGATACCTAACCGAAAAAAGTTGTTCTAATACTTACTAGTATTAGAAAGTTAGAAATACTTACTAGTATTAAAAGTTGTTCTAGTACTTACTAGAAAAAAGTTGTTCTAGTACTTACTAGAAAAAAGTTGTTCTAATACTTATGCTAAAGACCTTTTCCAGAATCACAGTTTAGATCAGGGGTCTGCAACCTGCGGCTCTCCAGATGTTCATAAACTACAATTCCCATCAGCCCCTGCCAGCATGGCCAATTAACCATGCTATAAGGGCTGATGGGAATTGTAGTCCATGAACATCTGGAGAGCCACAGGTTGCAGACCCCTGGTTTAGATGGTGCTTGTTTTATTTGCTCCTGATGGATCCATTAACCAATAGTACATTCAGGTTAGAGGCTTTATCACTTTCAAATCTTATACACAACATGCTGTCTATAGCCCCTGCATCCTTTGTAAGACATTCATCTCTCAATGTGACATCTCCCCTGATTCTTATCCTGATTATGACTGATATTAATGGCATGGCGAGGAACCTACATTAATGATTTTTAGATGCCCTCCCCCCCCCAAAGAAGCATCTATATGATTAGTTCTTAGTAGATGTCGGAAGGCTAATCATAAGGATACCACACGTAGTTCTTGTGGAAGAGCGATACATAGATTAGGGTGATGACCAAGAAGGCCTGCAAGTGGATCCCTACACATTGTATTTGTGGGTTTCTGAAGCAAGATTTCCCCAGCCAATCTCAGAGTATGAAATGGTACATTAAGATGCAGGCAGTCCTTTACATAGTTTGGGTTTCTACTTAGTTGAGCCAATACTATGCAGCAGAGGCAGAGATGCAATGGGGACATGTGGGGCGCCTCGCCCCAGGCACCACCACCACAGTCACATGTCGGGGGTGGGGCACGTTGGGAGCATTTTGGGGTGGGGTGGGAGCAGGAGGGGGCACCCAGGCACTTCATATCCTGGGTACAGTTTCCCCTCCCTTTGTCACTGCTATGCTGTGGTTAAAGTGTTGGACTAGGAGCAGGAGGTTTGCCTTCAAATAAACCATTGAGCCTCCTGGTACCTTGGCTGCTCACTCCCTCTTAGCAAAACCTACTTCACAGTATTATTCTGAGGATAAATTGCAAGAGGGAGTGCCATGTATGCAACTCTGAATATCTCAAAGAAAGAATGGAAAAACATGCAATACCTAGTTGCTAGATACTCTTTTGAGTAAGCAGCATTATTGCCTAGAGGTGCATCTCATTTAATGTTGAGGTTTGTGATCATACAAATAGAGGTTTGTTGCATAGCCTCTCTTTTCTTTCAGGCTTTGATCTTGGGTCAAATCACAAAATAGTGCATTGGAAAGTTTGCATTCCAGTTTGAGAGTTCTATATTAATATGTGCAGGAAAAAATGGCTTCTGAAAAAGAAAATGTACAGTGTATGCATGCATCATGTACATCTTATATTCTAAAAGTGAAGTTGGCCAAATATTTGGATATTCAAATCCAGTGATTAGAGCTCTGAATGGGCAAGACAGATTTTTCTACAATCCTAAAAAGAGCCTCAGGTGTGCAGAAAAATGTGAAATAAAAATATATTAATGGTTTAAAAAAACCCAAAATAAGAGAAGCACCTGTAGCTTTAAGAAATGAACTCCTTCATTAGCTGTGCTATGCAACCACAGATTACAGGTTTGGTTTCTATCACTAAAAGGTAGGGTGAAAGGGTGGGCCCTTTCCAGGCCTATTTTGGTGATTGAGGGAGGACTCAGGTCCAGGTTGAAAAATTCCTGGAGATATTGTGGTAGAGTTTGAGGAGGGCATGGTTTGGAGAGGGACGAAGGCATGGAGAATAGAGAAAGGAAAGGGGTGGCAGGAGTGAGATACTGAGAGAAGCAGGGGGAGAGGGGGAGAAACAAAGGTTTGGGGAATGGCATAGCTGTTCCCACAAGTTTCTTGTGGATCCACACTTCTGTACTTCTATTAGGGTTGTGGCTACATTCTTCTCTGAATAAAGTTTGAAAGTAAAACTGACAGGAAAATGACCTTCTTTTTGACAGAACAATAAGATGTATTATTATATACTGCCCTGAAAACTGTACAGGGTCACCATAAATTGGCTGAGATTTGATGTCACTTGCTACCACATGCAAAGGTATGATTTGCAGATGCCACATTAGGTGCTGAGGCTGTCTAGTCTTATAATTTATGAAATGTTACTGCTTGTTCTGCCACCAGATTTTAAGATGCAAACACAGCTGTGCTTTGAAGTATGTCCCTTAAAACACATTGAGTCTGTACAGAATCTCCCATCCTCTGATTAGGAGTAAGATTTCTAACATTTGCATGGGTTTTTGCAAGGAAAGGAAAACACTGGTTGAGGATTTGGGCCAAGTTCCATCTAATTAATCTTGAGGCACTTAGTGTAGCTTCCCTGTTGTGAACAAACAAAGGTGGCCTCCAGTACCTTGTTACAGGAATGACTGCTGATGAGCAATTGGCCACATGGACTGTATAGCATTATACCCAATTGAGGTCCCTTTCCTTCCTGTGGACCACTCCCAAGTCTCCAGGAATTGGCCAACTTGGAGTTTTTACTCTAAGTTCCATCCCGTGCACCCTATCATTTGATGTAGGCAAACTGCCTGGGGCTGAACTGGCTTGTGAGATCTAGGATCTGCTGCAAACTTAGTTGGTATTCTAAGTTGTGCTGTGGCTTGGAGGCATGGTGGAAAACTGAGAGAGAAGGTCATTTATTCTCACTATGCATTTCTATGGGAGCTTTTTTGAGTTTCCAGATTGAAACTCATGTTATGCTGGTGCTGGGAGCAGGCTGAAAGCACTTTGAATTAACCTTTGCCCTTTGCCTTTCATAGTCCTGATGCGGCCACATTCTGTTCTTGGCTGGGCTTATAGTTTGCCAGGACCTTCCCATGGATAAAAGCTGAAACAAGCTCCTTCTTTGAGAGAGATCAGGAAGATCCATGAACTGATCTCTAATGAAGACCTGGAGGCTCACGGGACCCTTAATGATGCCAGAGCCTCTTCTCCCAACCTTGATCCCCTAGAGTCAGAGGGGTCAGCAGAGCAACTTCTTTTAGCAGCAAGCCATAGAAGAAGACTTAGATGATATTTCTGTCTAGTCATTCCTCAACTACATAGGATCAAGTTTTAAACTAGCTGCTCATTGTCCTCTTTCCAAACTGACAGGAGACATCAAGTCCATTGTAACATAGCCCTGGCCAAGAGAAATGTTCAGCTTGCAACTTTTAACAATTATAGCTCCTGTGTTTATAGCTTCTTGCAGGATGATGTCCCAGAAATGTCATGCAGAATGGGTGGGGGTGTTTGTGAGTGTATTTACACCTCATCCCTCAGTTGCATTTACACCTCATCCCTTAAGGAGAAGGACGGCCTAGAAATGTAATACAATAAAAAAATAAAATAGAATTACCCATTGCATTCTAACTTTCATGAGTCAGAGACTTGGTCCAGGTCCCAGCTGTGCCTTGTTGTCTCTCAGTTTGTATTTTATTCCCACTTGTTTGAACTCTTTTTCTTGTGGAATCCTTCTCCAGCATCCTTTTAATAGAGGTCAGAACACACTGGTCTGGTGTGCTGTATATCTAGGCCAAGAAAGAATCAGTACAAGGCAGTAGTGATTTCAATAATTGGAACACAACCACTAACTGAACACAACAGCTAACTAACTGAACAGGCTATGCCTAGTTCTCAGTAACTTCTCCAGAAATGGAGAAATGGCCTTCAAATAAGAATACAAATATACCACATAGTGCTGTCATGTCACTAGATTTGAGTCTATTAGTACCTTAGAGGCCAACAAGATTTTGGGAGTATAAGCTTTCAAGAGTCAAAACTCCCTTCATCAGATACAAATTGGAATCAAAACTGCTACCACATTTCCAGAAATCTCCATTCCAATTTGTATCTCATGAGAGAGCTTTCACTCTCAAAAACTAATACCCACAAAATCTGGTTGGTCTACCACTTGACTGAAATCTAACTGCTCTCCTGCCGACCATCAGGGCCAACCTCTGAAACTAGATATCTCTGAGTTATGTTAGTTTATCTTTGGTAATCTCTTTCCTTGAGTACTGCAATGCACTGAGGATGGTACGGAAGCTGGAGCTGGTGCAGAAGGCAGCAGCCAGACTGCTGATGGGACAATACCAGTCTTGAAAGATCTGCACTTGCTATAGGGCTCAATTCAAGGTCTTGATGTTGGTGTTTAAAGCCCTAAATGGCCTGAGTCCCACCACCTGAAGGAGCACCCAAACCCGTGAGAACCTGCCAAAGCACTGAGGTTGAGTGGGGGGACTCTCCTTCCCACACTGAGATGCGAGGGAATGAAGTACACAGGAGGGCTTTCTCTATGGCTGGCCCCAGACTATGGAACAGTCTCCTTGTGGAAATTCACCAGGTTCCAACTCTCTATAGGTTTTGGCAACTGGTGAAGACCTTCCTATTCACTCAGGCCTTTGGCCTTTGACCCCCTCAAAGTCCCCTCTGGAGGCTGCCGGTTGGGGTGGAGGGAAAAGGGTATGTGGGTTGAAATACTGTGGCTTTTATTATTGTTTTATATGATGATTTTACTGGGGTTTGTAAGCTGCCCTGAGACCTCTGTATAGGGGAGTAAAAATTCCAAAACATACATACATACATACATACATACATACATACATACATACATACATACATACATACATACATACATACATACATAAAATCTTACTGTTATGTGAATGCAAGAGTTAGTCAGTATGCTGAGAGGCAAGGCTTAGGATCATGTTATGAAAATATCTCTCCCAACCAAATCATATTGCCTTCGTTTAACTGTTTACCAAATATATTTTGATTGGTATGGAAGTACACAGCTAGACTATTTCCCAAGGCATACAATAGAGAGTAACATTTACAAATCTCCACAATATAGTAAAAATCATATCATCTTTTCCTTCACAAAGAGCAAAGTCAGGAAGAAAAAACAAAAAGGAAATCTAACTGAGAAATGTTGTGATCTGTAGCATGTCCATAACTATTAATCTTGATGGAATGGGACTGATTATTTCTTTTAACACAATTATATCTTTCTGGAGCATACAGATCACGAAGACATAATATGAGCTGCACATCACTCTTCCATGTCCTTCTACCAGTCACTGTTGAAGCTGTAGCCACTGGTGGCCTATTAACATGCTATATTGTCAGAGTCTTTCAAACTTCCCTGTTATTCACAGTTCTCACAACAGCCTTTGAGCACAGCAGCAGTCTATATAACATAGAAAGGTGACCTTGCAGGAATATTAAATTTCTGTTTTGTTACCCAAAAGCAATTATTTGGTAGTGGTTTGGATGTGCTTAAGTCATTTGCTTTTTCATTTATTATACTGGGAAACCTCACTCTTGGGTGTTGTCTACAAAATTATGGGCTGTGTGCGCTCAGTTTTCTGTGCTAAGGGGAAAGAAAAAGGAAAAGCACTTTTGTTGATGTACGTATTCACCAAAGCCAAGTTAAGGTCTTATTAACTTCAGGTTTATGCATGCAAAACTACTTGAAGCTGTCACTTCCTTTTCTATGATCTCATTGTGAGGTCTCCAGTGATCTCCAGAGGGAAAGAAGTCACCTGAAGAAGTGCCTCAAAGTGAGCTTCAAGGTTAAATAAGCATTTGTCCAGATGTTTTTAAAAGACCTAACATTTAAATGTTCCCATTGAGGGGAAAAATAAGAAACAATGATAAGAAATATCCAATTGCAAAATGGGGAATGAAGCATCCCCATGTTACAGTGCTAGTATAAAAGAAGCAACATTCATTAAAATCTTCTCTTGGCACATCTGTCCACAATTTGGCATAACTAATAGGACTGAAGGCTAACCAGAGGACTTCTCTTCGTTACTGATCTTGAACAGCACAATCATCCATAAAATAATGGAATGTATTCTGCTTCAAAGTCTGCATTATTAATGCAAAATTTCACAGATACCTTAACATAATTCCATCACAACTGTTCCATCTTAAAAAAGAAAAACTTGATTACAAGAGGGACTCCATCTGAAGTGCACATTTTCAACTAGAAAATGCATTTTTGTTTATATATTTATCTATATTCCAGCTTCATCCAAGGTGTTCAGAGCAGCATATATGGGAATTAATCACATTTTCAGACAGACAGAAGAACCTGGAAGAGAGTAACCAACCAAAGATCAGCCAACAAGATTTGTGGCTGAGCAGGAATTCAGTCCCTAGTATGCTGATCCAAGTTCAATGTGCTATCTGTTTCATCACATTTTGAGTAAGTCAAGTATACTTGAACATAAAGCCCATTTTCTTCTTCTTCTTCTTCTTCTTCTTCTTCTTCTTCTTCTTCTTCTTCTTCTTCTTCTTCTTCTTCTTCTTCTTCTTCTTCTTCTTCTTCTTCTTCAGGAAAGGTATTCTCTGGATTGTAGGCAGTAGCTTTCTACAATTTGGATTTGGCTGCCTCTTATGACAAAATGGAGTGAATGAATTATAGGGAGATGCACAGAACCATTATTGGGGGTTTGGCTCAGCTTCTTTTGTATTCTAGTACTTGGAAGACTATTACATTGGTGTCAATGAGACACATTCTGGCCATTAATATTGTGTTCACTCAATAAAGATAACATTCTCCTGAATAGTCACTTGCATTAACTAAGGCTCATTCTGCACATGCAGAATAATGCGCTTTCAAACTGCTTTCAGTGCTCTTTGAAGCTGTGCGGAATGGCAAAATCCACTTGCAAACAGTTGTGAAAGTGGTTTGAAAACACATTACTTTGCGTGTGCGGAATGGGCCTATGAGTCAGAAAGCTTAAATTCTTGGTGTTCATGTCAAGCTCATCTTCTTTCATGAATAAAAGTGAATTGTACCAGTGGAGGTGAATAGTAGGTACCGGTATGTAAAAAAAAAAATCATGTCCATGATTGCCAGTATGATGTAGTGGTTAGAGCAAGGGTGTCCAACTCTGGCATCCCAGATGTTTTTGGAGTACGATTCCCATCAATCCCTGCCAGCATGGCCAATGTCCAGTCCCAATTGGCCATGCTAGCTGGGACTGTTGGGAATCATAGTCCATGAACATCTGGTGCACCAGAGTTGAACACCCTTGGGTTAGAGTATCAATCTAGGATCTTTAAGTCTA
This sequence comes from Sphaerodactylus townsendi, assembly GCF_021028975.2. Classification (NCBI taxonomy): domain Eukaryota; kingdom Metazoa; phylum Chordata; class Lepidosauria; order Squamata; family Sphaerodactylidae; genus Sphaerodactylus; species Sphaerodactylus townsendi. The sequence continues at coordinate 36,523,539 of NC_059429.1, read as the reverse complement.
GGACTCTAATCCTCCCACTGCCATGAACCTTGATGCATGATGATGGACTAATCACATAACTCCCCTCACAGGGCTGTTGTGAGGATAACATGGAGCATGAATTAGTTTGTGAGCTGCTATGAGTACCCATTGGAGAGAAAAGTAGATTTAGAAATAAATAAATATCTGTCTTCAGCATAATGTGGTGCCATACATTTGCTCATTTGGGTACCATATATTTGTAGGTATAGAGTGTTACAAAACTGAAATAATTAGTGTAAGGATAAAATGTATCGCTTCTGATATGGTGGTAGCTGTATTTAGTTGTATGTTATTAGGGATTGTGAGAGTGTTAATATATAATAACTGCACGCTAATATATAATAACTGCACGCTCATAGCTGTTAAGATGGTTTCCTTCAGAGGTTCTTTAGAACTGTTGAGTTTGCTGAGGAAAGTCTATGTGGTATAGTGGTTAAGAGCAGTGGTGTAGTGATTAAGAGTAGTGGACTCTAATCTGGAGAACTGGATTTGATTCCCCACTCCTCCATATGAGCAACAGACTCTAATTTGGTGAACCAGGTTTGTTTTCTTACTCCAACACATCAAGCCTGTTTGATGACTTTGGGTTAGTTAGTCAGAGTTCTCAGAGAACTCTCTCAGCCTCATCTACTTCACAAGGTATATATTATGGGGAGTGGAAGGGAAGGAGTTTGTAAGCCACTTTGAGACTTCTTCTGGTTAACAAAAGTGGGTTATAAATTCAAACTCTTCTCTTCTTCAATTATGGAACAACATGTCCTTTTGAAAGCAATGGACTGCAGTTTGTATGCATCTAACAGCGGCATTCTAATCAGTCTAAGTTCATCTAAGTCAATGACAAAACATTGTAGTGCTACAACTTAGGTGCCACAGATTTCAATGATATGTATTGTCAAACGCTATCACAACTACAATCAATTGGCCATTGAGGGTTTTCTAGGCTGTGTAGCAGTGGTCTGCTAGTTTTTGTTCCTAACATTTCTCCTGCATCTATGGCTGGCATCTATAGAGGCATGCCACAGTAAGATGTGTTTCTCTCCATGGGACATTTTACTGTGACATGCCTGTGAAGATGCCAGTTGTAGATGAAAATGAAACGTTAGGAGCAAAAACTACGCAGCAGTGCCGTAGGAGGTTAAGAGCTCATGTAATCTGGAGGAACCGGGTTTGATTCTCCACACTGCTGCCTGAGCTGTGGAGGCTTATCTGGGGAATTCAGATTAGCCTGTACACTCCCACACATGCCAGCTGGGTGACCTTGGGCTAGTCACAGCTTCTCGGAGCTCTCTCAGCCCCACCTACTTCACAGGATGTTTGTTGTGAGGGGGGAAGGGCAAGGAGATTGTAAGCCCCTTTGAGTCTCCTACAGGAGAGAAAGGGGGGGATATAAATCCAAACTCTTCTTCTTCTTCATGACCATACAGCCCAGAAAACCCGCAACAGCCAATTTCAATCATGCTTACGGTAGTTATAATTTGACTTCAGTTGAAATGTGCCTGCACATATTTTATTCATTACAACCTTATTATTTTATTCATTACAACATTGTTATTATAAAAGTATTTGAATTTCCTTGCATTTGAATAAATAAGGTTATTAAGCAGTCAACAGTTTTGGGATAGTTTGGAGAAGAGTCACCTGGTATAAATATTTAAATTACTCTTTACAATGCATAGAGCTACAGATTACAATTTCTTTTTATCCTCAATTATTTCAAAGTTTAGAAATTAGCGGTGGAACTTTTCAGCTTGCAAGCAAGTTACTATAACAATAGACATTTTAAAGCCCCATGGAAAGATATGTTGGAAATTGCCTGTTCAAAGAAATTTATGATTTTATTATAGCTGCATATTGACTATTCCTACAATATCCTGAAGGCAGAACCAAACAGTTTATTTATTCAAACTGCAAATGAAATTGGGCAAGAAAAGTAATTAGCAAGCAACAAAAAATAATGGAAAAGCACCATAAAAGCTGTTTAGAATTTATGCGGGTTGTCAGATTGTTAGAAAATAGCAACTTAAATTTTAAAAGATCAACTTTTTTATATGCATACCGACTGCATGCAGCATATATAGATTTATCACAAAGTTGGCTCAGAAAAATCTAGTATACTTGTTGAGGCAATTTCCCTGCTTTTTAACTCCTGAGAATAAGCACACAATCAGTAATGTTCATTCACAATAATACAAAACACACATTCCTTCCCTGACCCTAGAGCCACCCAATAACTCCTCTGAACATACAAGACTGCCTTCCTTGAAACATATGGGACAGTTTTCGCACATGGAGAAACCCTCGTTGTGCATCAAAGTTCTCATGCTGTTAAGAAAACAATTGGAATACAATGTATACACGCATGGTACATACACACACTTGTGAGACTAGACAAGTATATGTAACATTTGGAAACAATGAAGAATAGTTTATGATGCTGTGCCATTCTCAGATAGACCTTCAAGGAGGGATAAGGATGTCAGAGATGTTCCTCAAAGACCTAGTTCTCTGTTCAGTAGAAGCTAGATTTGCAGTCATTAGAAGGTCACCCTGTGAAACCATATTATGATGTTTAATGCTGAAATCACATCCTCATCTCTGGTACAACAAGACAAGCTTCTCCACTACCGTGTTTCTGCGAAAATAAGACCTATCCCGAAAATAAGCCCTATCATGATTTTTCAAGATTTTTGGAGGAGGCTTAAAATATAAGCCCTACTCCAAAAATAAGCCCTATCGGTAGTTACAGATCAGGATGGTGTGATCCAGCAGGGTGCTCCGGGCCAATGAGGATGCAGCTTGCATCACAAATGACAGGGAAGCAACAGGGCTACTGAGAGCCCGCCTTAATGAATTGTGAAGGTACCATTTTTCCCCTAAAATAAGCCCTACCCTGAAAATAAGCCCTAATGCATCTTTTGGTGCAAAAATTAATATATGACCCTGTTTTATTTTCGGGGAAACACGGTACTACTATCGCCTCAAAGGATGCACATTTTTTTCACATGCTTGGTTCATACAGTCCATCTTCAAGTTACTACCATCATTTCAGCAGTTGCAGATGTACCAGCCACAGGAAGACAATCCTTTATATTCAGTTCAATACAATCTAGAGAGACTGTGATGACCCTTTCCGGTTCATCAATTTTTCATTGCTGAGGGTCTTGATTTTTTTCTTTTATGCCATTGATGCATCAAGGCATTGAAAGACAGGTGTCAACCTTAGCAGGAAAAATTAAATTGAATTTCATAAATCTGATCAGAAAAAAAAAAGATTGCAGTTTTGTCCTGAGTGGGAAGAATTCACATCAGAAGCTGGATGGAAAAAAAAGCAAGTGGTCAATCAAATTTTGGGAAATATCCCAAATCAGTCAGTTCTGAGAGCAATAGTCCCCTGTCCTTACCCAACATTTTGGCCTCACAATTATCCTATAAGGTAACTTAGACTGTGAATGACTGTTCAAGGTCATTCAGGAGCTGAGTGGGGATTGAAATCTTACTTTAACTGTTACAACTACAGTGGTTACAAATATATGTCTTGAGGGGAAATAATTTCTGGACCCTAAATATGGCAATCAGGGAAGCTGTGGCTAAGTGAGCAAGGTCTGGATAGAAGTCACTTCAGTCATTTGACTAGTTTGTTCGATATGCAACCTCTTTTACATCATTCAATACACCTTGTAACACTTCCTGTCATGTCCATTCTTGCCATTCTGAACATTTCCACATTCGTTAATTTTATTGAGGCATTACTAATATTCACTATAAATGGGGAATGAGGGTTGCAAGAAACATTAGGAGCACATCTTTCTTTTTTTAAGATCAGACTTTGTTCTTATGTTGTCAATGGAGAGAATGATGGTTATTAATATTCTAATGAATGAGCTCTTGCCAAAATTCCAACTGTGGCCAAGTAATCAGTGTTGCTCTGAATAGAAGGGTCAATTCTAATGCTTCTCTCAAATACATTTAGCTTTGTGCTTACCCACTCTCCACTATGCTTTATTAGACTAGCATATAATTTTCCTGTATTTTGGTTTCAACTGGCAGATGAATGATTGTTAATGATACATCAAAACAATCCTACTCTGGTGTTTAGATATGCTGAACACGTTGTTTTTTAGTTGGGGGGGGGGTTCCAGGCACATCTGGCTATTTTACAATGTAGTAACAGAGTGGAACAGACAATACATTTTTTCTCTCATTCACTATTGAGTACATTTTTTATCCTGCTGTTTTTCCATGGAGGTCAGTGTAGTGTACCTGATTCTCCATTCCACATTTTATCTTCAGAATAATCCTGTGAGGGTAATTTATGTTGACAGAGTGAGAGAGAGGCTGGCCCAAATTCACCCAGCAAGTTTCATGCCAGAGTGAAGATGTGACTTCAGGTTTTCCAGACCCTAGTCTGATACTGTAGCTATTACTGTGCATTGGACTAGTATCAAAGTACTTTACAGTTAGATGTCATCAGCTCTGTCCACCTACACATGTACTACCCAAACTGCATAAGTGTCCCTGTCATTTCAACTGACAAGTTTGCATGCACTCTGTTTTGAATTAACTATTAAGAATTATTGACAAAGAGACGTCACCTTCTACCAGAAGTCATGGCTTAACTGGTATTGATTTCAATGGGCTGTTTATGGAGTCACAATGTGCAATGTAGTACTCAAGAGGAAACATTTACCATCTGTTAATGTTAGTATTATATCATTAATTTTAATGTTAGTATGCAAGTACTGTAATATTCAAGGGAAAGGGGGCATTATCTGATACAAAAGTGTTGTGGAGATATTCCTTTAAACTCTGTTTCATGTTTTCAACTACTACATTTCATTATCTGATGAAAAGAATGGATACTTACAAATTTCTCATGAGTTTCAATTTGAAATCTATTTTAGGGCAAGTTTAAATTCATCTTGAAATTTCAACAAATCATTTCTCTCTATTGTGGCTTGCTCACACACTGATTTTAAACAAGCCATCTACAAGTGTGGTAAATAAATATATAAAGTGAATGCTCCAGTGTGAGGCCTATGCATCAATCAGCCCAGTTCATGTGATCTTTCTCTCTCTCTTTGAGGGACAGAAACACACAGCTTGGGCCTTGGTGTGCATGTGTGGAATGTTTACCTCATCAGTTATGTTGGACCTGTGAAAGACGGTTCTGCATAACACAAAAAGGATCAGCAGCCTGGTAAGCTTATGAACCAAGCCTATATACAGTTAAGCTTTTGTAGCTGAACAATGTTTTCAGAAATAAGAATTAGGCACTTCTAGGTAAGGGTTTCTGAATTCTTCTAACCTTTCAGATTGTTCAACATATGAACATATTTCTTACATTCCAGACATTCTCATATTATCATTCATACTCATATCTCTTTATTCAAAAGCATCCCCATGCTGTTTCCTTTTGAACAGAGGAAACTCATTTCTTAAAAAAAATAGAAAACTCAAAGAAAGGAGATTTAAAAAAAAACAATTGAAGTGGGTCAGTCAGGAGAAAAGAAGCAAAAAACTAAGAAACATCACTCAGACCTTGCCACATGAATATCCTTTATTTTGCAATAGAGTGTAAAAACTAGTTCTAAGACAGGACAAACTTTTCAGCAGCCGTAAATGTCTTTGAAATCTCTAGTTCTTCCTTCAGACAAGTAGCAGTGACCCCCGGGGAGATCAGAAAAGGATAAGTTTTTTTTAAGGGGGATGTATATCAGCTTGAAAGCTTTGGGGTATATTTTGTTTTCATAGGAAGATATTCAAAGACGTTTCATCTTTCATGTCATACCTGGCACAGACTTCAACACTGCCCAGGCATTTTGAAAGCTAAAACTCAGAGGTCCCAAACAAAATATCTAAGAATTGTGATGTAAGAAGTGTTTTTGAGATTCAGTAAATAAATATGGTAAAGTGAGTAATTAGGGTAATAGGCACTACAAAAAAGTCTCAGAATAAGCTACAGGGCTTGGTGGTCAGGCTTTCTTCTATGCAGGCACAAAGTCCCAAGTTCAGCCCCTGACATCTCCAGTTAAAAGGATTAAGTAATAACTTAATCACCTAAAAGAAAGCCCATCCTGACCCCACCAGAAGAATTATAAACACACAAAAATGATTATTACTGTACCTACTGGTAACATGCATGCAAATATAAGATGACTATCAGCAGAGGAGAGCGGAGCTACCCTTGAGTAGACAAGGAGTCTAGTAGTCCAACTGCATACACTCAGCCTCCCACATTCTAGGCATAAGGAACACTTCACACGAGATGTTCTTTCCACAGGAATGCTTTACTTGATAGTTGCAGCCAAACATATTACTATGCAACACTATGCAAAGTTCTCAGCTACACAAGACTAAGTAGAGTAAGCACTAAGATTAATACGGTAAGATCAGTAAGTCTAAGATAGATAAGATACATACAGAATTCTATACACAGCTTTATAATGCTCAAACTAGTACTTTGCTCAGCAACAGTCTTCCCGTAGGAACAGAGTCTAAGGCACCAATCATGTTAAAGGTCAACTGTCACAAGTTACTCCAGATTTTCAGTTTCCCTCCTTGTTGCTAACTCAGCTAACTGCTGCCTTGTAGATGAACCCTCTTTTTTTCACATACCATGACAATGACTTCCTCTTTTTCTTGATGGTACATCTGGGGGAAAAAACTCTAGGCTGACTACACACAACATATTTGCTGCATAGTGGAGGTGAATGTTCATCATGGCAGAATTTCCTGTTTGGATGGATTTCCACAAACCCCTCTTTCACTTTCCACTCTCTCCACAGCAATGGAATCACTTGTAGCACAAATTTAATTTTGCTCTGCCAATGGGCTAATCTTCATTCCATCCTTGGCCAGCCTTCCCTCATGCTACTTTGCACAGCTAGCCTTCCCTCACATGCCTTCCCTTCCCTTCCCCTCCCTTCCCCTTCCATATTGCCAGCTCCTTCCTGCTTCTCCAGATGCTGCTATCAATATATTGATAGTATTATATTATAATATAATAATAGCCTCAAGGGACAATGGCTGGCCTTGCACTCAACAACATCCACACTCCACAAGGCCAAGAGCTTCCAGCCACCAGCTGCTGCCACCCACCACCCCAGGTTCCCTGGGGTCTTCACTTCTAAGGAACCTGGATTGCAGACCAACACCTCCCACAGAAACCACCAGTGGAACCAGGACAGGGAGAAGGACAACCAATATCACCATGTGGGGATGCTATAGGTGGCAAGTGATGCTGGCAGCCTACCTGGCTTCTGCCTGCCAACAGTGACCAGGAGGACTTTGTGCTGAGAAGCCCTGGCAGGGCACCCTACAGACTGTGCCCCCACACAGCCTGCCATGAATCAGTGTCTCCTGCAGAAACTGCTGGAGAAACTGGGACAGGGAGTTGGACAGCTGACACCACCATCTGGAGATGCTATGGGCAGGAAGCAACACTGTCAGTCTGCCCAGCAGAGCAGTGCTTCTGCCTACCAACAGTGACCTGGAGGACATCATGCTGAGAAGCCCTAGCAGGGCACCCCACAACAGCCCCCATGCAGCCCAGTATGAACTAGTGCCTCCAATAGACACTGCTGGATGAACCAGGACAGGAAGTAGGACAGCTGACCCTGCAACATGGGGATGCTGTGGGTGGTAAGTGACACTGTAACCTGTTCACCAACCTGCCCTGTAAACAAGCAAAGCAGTGCTTCTGCCCACCAGCAGTGACCAGGAGGACTCTGCTGAGAAGCCTCAGCTGGGCACCCCACAATAGTCCCCACACAGCCCACCATGGACCAGCACCTCCTGCAGACACCACTGGTAGAACTGGGACAGAGAGCATGACAGCCAACCCCACCACATGGGGATGCTGTGGACAGTGAGAGATGCTGTCAGCCTACATGGCAGAACAGTGCTTCTTCTCATCAATAGCAACCTGGAGGATTTTGTGCTGAGAAGCCCTGGTGTGGTGCCCTACAGACAATGCCCCTGAACAGCCCACCCCTCTGCCTGAGCTCTAAGTGTATGTGAGTTTGTATAGGGCGGGGAAGGGAAGAGAGGGTGAAATTCCCAGTGTGATGAGATCTGTGCCTTTGATTGTTGCATCCTTTCACTGCACTATGTGGGAAAAGGAGAAGCAGTTGGTGTGGGAAAAGGAGAAGGCAGTTAATTGGCAGTTAAGAGAACTGGGAGAAGGAGAGGCCAACAGACAATCTGTGATGTAGGCAGTAGACTGCCTCTTCACATGTAAACAGAAAAACATGAGGAGAGCCCACTGCAAGCTTACTGCACAGCTGCTAGTCACGAGGTAAGCCTTCCATGTGTAATGGGCCGTAGTGTTCCTTTTGGATGAATAAAGCATGTGATGTGAAAGACTTCTGCCTAAGACCTTGGACCCATGAGGGTTTTCAAAACGAGACTTCAGAGATGTTATGCCATTGCCTGCTTCTGCCCGGATAACCTGCATTCACTTGGAGATCTCGCATCCAAATACTAACCAGGGCTGACCTTGCTTATCTTCTGGGATCTGACAAGATCAAGCTAGAATGGACTGTCCATGTCAGGGCAATAATTTTATTTTGATGATATTGGAAGGTGCCATAGAGTCACAGCCAACCTATGGTGATACTGTATGGTTTTCAAAGCAAGAGATGTTCAGAAGTGGTTTGTCATTGTTTGCCTCTGCATGTAAACTTGAACTTCCTTGGTAGGCTCCCATCCAAATATTAACTAACCGTGCTTAGTTTTTGAGATAAGATGAGATCATATATCTCAGGCTTCTCATCAACATTTGTTATGTCTTTTTACTTGCACTGACCCTGTAAATTGTGACTCAAACATTTAGTGAGAGGTAGCTAATCACTTCCTTGAGTGACAGCCTCCTTTAGATTTCAAAGTGTGTAGTAGGTAGGAAAACCCTTTCAATCTTGATGAATATAAGTCAACATGAGGAAAAAAATCTTACTGGGCCTCAAACTGACCATCTACTCCTGTACTTCAACTGATGGGAGTGAGATAGGTAAAGAAGAGCCATGAAACCATGCTGAGGAGAGAGAAACAAGCCCTTTCAAGTCTACCTGCTTGCTTCTTACTGGCTATTTAGATGAAATTGGTATGGTTGGTAGATAGCATCAGTTGTACCTTTCACTGCACTATGTGGGAAAAGGAGAAGCAGTTGGTGTGAAAAACCAATCATTGATCCATTTAGTCCAATAAGGCATTATAAATATAGCTTCTCATTGCAGTTTTTCAGGTTCACCAAGGTAGATGGGTAATAAAAAGTAAAATACTTTTGCTGTTGCTGGACAGACTCATTCACAAAGTTACAGAGTTGATTTTGATTATTTTGACGGTCAGCACTCTGTGGGACTACATTCCATCTCTCAAGAGCAAATTTTAGGAGCACACTGAAAAATATAACTACTAAATGACCATTTTTAATAAGGCTTTCGGATATTAAGAGAGGTATCTTTGTTCAGTTTACTTGTTGTGGGTCACACGGAACAGCTGAGTACCTTCACATCATTTTGAGAGCAAAGGTACAGGCATATCTTGAGTTATTTCAAGGCATATGTTCACTCAGTGTTGTTGGATACTAGGACTGTACATCCACATAAAGCTTAGCCACCCCTCCCCCCAAAAAAGCAGTGTTCAGAGGGTTCAGAGACAGCAGCACATCCAGCAGAGCTGTGTGCAAGGATCGGCTCCAAATACTGCAGTTTTCCCTTGTTGCCCTATTGCTGCAGGTATACAGAAATGGCACCTAACTTCCAGTTTTGAGTGCAGTGGCACTGTGACAGCTAAACTTCTAGACACTGGTTTTTGTGCCTGACCAAAGATGAATCATAATAAAGGAATGAACCAATTTTTGAAAATGTTGGTTATATATCAAAGGTAATAAAATAAAGGAAGGAAGGAAGGAAGGAAGGAAGGAAGGAAGGAAGGAAGGAAGGAAGGAAGGAAGGAAGGAAGGAAGGAAGGAAGGAAGGAAGGAAGGAAGGAAGGTTTGGCTTCTATTTAGCATAGGTTTAAGGATATTCACAGGGCAGTAGTGGGGAAGTCCTGGTCTGAGTGGAAAAGCAAAGAGAATAGAGGGAAAGTCATTAAGATGAAATTAAAATCAGTAAGGAAAGAATAGTCTGGATAAAATAAATTTAATCATAAGGTTGGTTGAGATGTCCATGAAAGCTGATAATGAGAAGCAATAAGATTTATAAGTAAATGAGGTATAATAAAAAGGTGTTAATTTTTAATGAGACAAGTTTTCACTGGTGACTGAAAAGAATGCCAGACTTTGAAAGGTTCACATTTCTTTTGGAAAGTACTCTGTATGCATGTAGATGAAAAAGCAAGCATGTACATGCATCCTTCTAAAAAGAGTGGCTGTAAAGGATGACATGTGAGCGACTACTTACATAACTTGCTACGTAACATATCTAGCAAGTTCCAATTATAGCTTATAGTGGAAGTCTTTTTTAATGGAAAGCAGGCTATTAGAATATATCCATGTATGCTTATATACACAGGGTATTTCATGATGCATTGGTGAATTCTTGGCCATGAAAGAACCATATTGCTTTTCACTATACTGGGATGGAGCGGGGGAGAGGAAGAGGAATCACAGTCCATTTTCTCTTGTAATCACATTTTGAGTCTTTGCTTAATTAATCAAGATAGAAATCAGACTTCCAGGGGAGCAGCTGACCTGCTGGAAGATGCCAGAGTCATTCTAAGGAAAACACTGACTGCAGGGACTCTGCCACTGTTAAAGAAGGAATAGTTGGAGGATTATAAATAAAGGGAAGTGAACAAATAGCCTTGAATTACTAAGAATGCAGTGAAAATATTATGGCTAAAGCAATTTTGGACTGTATCAACAGAAGTATAGTGGCCTGATCTCACAAAGTGATGGTATTGCCTTACTCTGCTCTTCTTAGACCTCACATAGAGTACTGTGTTCAGTCTTGGGGCACCATAATTTAAGAAGGATGTCGACAAAGGAGGATAATAAAAATGGTGAAGAGACCAAATCCTACGAGGAAAGGTTGAAGTTAACCTGGAGAAGAGATGACTGAGAGGTAATATGATAACCATTTCAAGTACTTGAGGGTCTGCCATGTAGATGATGATTTCTGTTTCCCAGTGGTGTACGGGCTATAGGGACATGGGGTCACCCATATCCCTGGGCACACAACTTTTGGTTACTGGCAAAGCTGCATGCCACCAAGCCCCACCCCATGGAGCCAGCCAGCAGGGAGGTGAGAGGGTGGGACTTGGCAGCAGGCGGTCATGGTGCCTGCCTGGGCTGCCAGCCTGGTCTGCCCACCGCTGCAAAGCCGCATCCCCCAGCCCCTATGCAGGCCGGCTTTTGACCTCCCCAGGCCTTGCCAGCCTGCATGGAGGCCGTGGGTGGGACTTGCCTGCATGGAGGCCGGAAGGTGGAGCTTGGTGGTGAGTGCCCCCCAAAGCCCCCCATGGCCCAGCCTCTGTGCAGGCCAGCTTTTGACTCTGCCCCCAAGCCCCTTCCCTGCCCCCATGTGCAACCCCACCCCCTGGCCTCCATGCAGGCTAGCTTTTGGCCTCCCCAGGCCCTGTCAGCCTGCACAGAGGCCTGGGGGCAGAGCTCAGCCTGCACTGAGAAAAGGGGAAGGGCTCAGTGGCATGTAGCCCCGCCCCAAGCTTCCCCATGTGGCCCTGTCCCCAAGCCTCACCCTGTATCATGGGGGCATGTGGGGGGTGCCTGGTGAATATGTTCTCTCTGGGCACCATTTCCCCCTGATATGCCTCTGTTGTTCCCCAGGACATTCCATTAGAACCAAGGGGGTTTCATCTAAACATTACATATTGTGCATAACATTTGTTCTTTTTGACACAGGAGAACCATGGGGAGTATTTCTGAATGGAAGCAAGTTGTTTGTCTTGTAGAGGACACCGAGTGTAAATAATTGGACAAACAGATATGGCTTTTGCACAACCAATTCAAGACCTCCAAAGCTAAGTTCCCACCATCTGAACTGTTCAATCTCAAACAGATTTTACGTAATCTCATTAAAATAAAACACCAAGAGTCAATAAAGGGCAACTGGGGGCAACTATTACATGCTACCAGTGTTGGCTTTATTGTTCACATCCATTAACAACTCCTTAATGATTCCTAAGGATTGGTTAAATGTGATATTTGTCCCTCTCTTTAAAAAAGGAGATCCCAAGTGTCCCTATAATTATAGGCCAATTAGCCTTTTATCTATTGTGGGCAAATTGTATGCCAAGTACCTACTACAAAAAATAAAGACTTGGATAGACGAACATCAGCTTCTCGGCCCCGAACAAATTGGGTTTCTTGCAGGAAACTCTATTCTAGACCATTGCCTAGTCCTACAACACTTAGCAAGCAAATATATATGCACAAGGAAAAGTAAGCTTTATGCTGCTTTTCTTGACTCTGATTTTTTTTTGTATTTTTTGATGTTTTTTCATGTTTTGGCCTGCAGGAGGAGCATTTTTAAAGTTAGTGGCACCAAAATTACAGGGTATTATTCAGAGACACACCTGATGATTTCTTCTGGGTTTGGTGCAGTTTGGTTCCGGGAGTCCAAAGTTATGGACTCCCAAAGGGGGTGCCCCGTCCCCCTTTGTTTCCAATGGGTACAAACAGGAGATGGGGGCTACCCCTTTGAGGTCATTTTAGTCATTTTAGCTTCCAGCAGCATAATTACCAAATAAAGCTTTTCTTGAGCTGCACTTTATCAGGCTGAAAAGGAGCATTAAACAGGTTTGGTTTTTGCTTTGTCAAAATTATGCTCTCTGTATTTTAAAAAAATGCTTGTGAAAAGATTAGTCTGAAAAACTTTCTGCTTGGGTTTGGTTTTTTTGTGTGTGCAGAGGAGTTGAGGAAATATTCAAATGTTATAGATAGATAAAATAATGTAATTGGCTGCCCAGCATAGTGTACACACACACACACACACACACACACACACACACACACACACACACACACACACACACACACACACACACACACACACACATACATACACACACACACATATGTATGTATGTATGTATGTATGTATGTATGTATGTATGTATGTATGTATGTATGTATGTATGTATGTCAGCATAGCGCATATGTGTGTGTGTGTGTGTGTGTGTGTGTGTGTGTGTGTGTGTGTGTGTGTGTGTGTGTGTGTGTGTGTGTGTGTGTGTGTGTGTAAAATAATGTAATTTTGATGTAATGCTAGGGTGGAGATTTAGTGCAGGGAATAATGGTGGAATAAGGAATAATGATGGAAGCACTAATGTGCTTTAACCTATGGGAATGTAAAAATACCCTTAAGAAGTTCTTCAAGTAATTCCTCAGAAATTCAGGTGGCGCCACAAATATTCGTTCACCCCCTATTGAAATTAGATAGTGGACTGTTTCATCATTGTTTAGAAAAGATATAGGAAGTTTCCTACTTTGTTATGGAACAAAAAAGAATGCTAAAAACTTTGAAATGAGCATGGACTGCAAACCTAATGAGCTGTTTATTACACATATGTTAAACCTTCAAAATTAAAATCAAACACTGTATTGAACAGCTTGGCACCCATGTGGTAGCTACTTCTACAGACTTTCTTGAATTCAGGGTCAGGAGCATGTCAAGGCATCCAGTTTGAGCAACTGCTTGTCGGGATGAGAGTCATATGGTTGTCTATGAAATTAAAACCTGTGAAATATCACAATAGCTCTTATGAGACAGTGCAGTGATGCACATGCATGAAATATTCAATATTTGAATAGTTCTTCTACCCATCTTAAAAAGAAATCACTAGGTCATGTGGGCATGATGAATTTAAAGCACAAAGCACACACAGCCCAAAGATATCTCCTCTTTTAATAGAACAATTAATTCAACAAATCCAGAGGGAAATAAAGTTCCCGTGAGGCAGTGCAAGAAATCCTCCACACCTGGTATATTTGCCAGCCTTTATCATTTTAAAAAATGTGTCAGGAATCTTTGAGATTTCTTTGTAGGTGAATAACATTGATCTCCTCATTGATGAAAATGAAATGAAAATACTGAATTTTGTGGCAAACTGTATATGAGATGCTCTTTACAAAATCCATACAGGACAAAAAAAAGTGCAACAAGGAATGTATCGTTGAAGATTTCCACAGCTAGATTCAACTAGTTGTTGTGGGATTTCCAGACCACAGCCACAGAGCCAGAAAACCCACAACAACCAGTGCAACAAGGAAATTTCTAGCATTTTGGTTTCAACAAACAAAGTCTGGTAATTCAGAATCCAGGAAGACATTTCTGCCTTCTTTGGAGAAAAGTCAGCTGAGACAGATAAAATGATCATAGGGTTGGGCCCCTTCCTGTTGCAAGAACAAATTTGCAGAAGTTTTTTCCCCCTTCCTTGTCCTTCACTTTATGGAGGGCTTTATGGAGGGCTGTAGCAAGAATAGATTTGGTAGAGACTACCCTTTTCCTTTACATGAACAAAGCTTACATTGCAAGCTCAAGTTCCAGCTACACAATTTCTGACAGGACTGACTCATTGGCTACAGGTTCAGGTAACTATGAAACAGCAGGAAAATATTTGAGTCCGGTGGCACTTTTATCACCAACAAAGTTATTATTTCTATAAGCTTTTGTGTTGGTCTTCAAGGTGCCACTGGACTAAAAAAAAATTCTTTCCCTTGCTGCAGTCCCTCCTGTATCTCATGGCATGCTCTTCTGTGGGGTCCCTTCATCACAGCTTTGAAGTGTTGACCAGAGATGATGGTAAAAAGCAGTCCTTCCATTTTCCTTTGTGGGAGTACTAGATCGAATCCACAGAAATTGTATAATGGGCAGTTTGCTAATTTGTCAAGGTATGCATGAAAGGGCTACCTTACTTTTCCTAATGGACTGGTCCTGTTAGCTGTTCCATTTCTTGGACAAAAAGCAACCATATCCGTGATAAGTCAAGAGGAAACTGATGGGGACTTCTTAGTGCTGCTCTGTTTGGGTCTTCTCAGTACTGCTATGAGCCACTAGCATCTATAAGACACTGCTTAACAGTTTATTATTTTTCCTGATTTCTCAGTGTGCTGCTCCATCCATCAAAACCAGGAAAATGATATCTATAGAACAATCGGGCAAAATTTCAAGCAGGTGATTAAAGTCCCTCTCATCATCTTGGATGAGTTGCAAGTCCTGTTTTATAGAATTAATAATCTGATATTCATTAGAACTTGTATACAAAAAAGCTGGCTAAAAGATTAAACCCAAGTATGCACCAACAGCCAAACCCAGAGGAAAGTATTTGTAAGTTCAACTGTACTTTTAGCCTTTAAATCTTTGATGATTAATGACACTTGGAAAAGAAAATGTCTTATTCATTGTGGGAAATCATTCCCCCCAATACACACAGACTATAAAAGAATGAATACAAGAACTACTATAATAGAATTATATTCCCCACTGCGATGGTCTCTACCAGTCTGCCAAAAAGAAACTCAGCCCTCCAACCCAGCTAAAGGTGACTTTCATTACAACCTTTATAAAAGTTTCATTTCACAAGAGACCTAAACCCACAGAAATCAAGTTAAGTAATGCAAGGCATGACTCTTCTGTTTTCTCTTGTTCTTCTACAGTAAATAGTATTGGCCTCTATATATTCATGGTATTGATTTTTTAATAATATGCACAGAAAAGTAATTCCCCAATGTTCACCCTGTCACTGTGACTAATCATTTCCCCCCCTGCTCTAGATTTTACACCTTGAGGAAACAGCTGTGTCAATGATGGTTTCCATTAAAGTGTCCAGCAGATGTCAAGAGGCACACATTAATGGCCAGATAAGCCTTATAAATGGCAAGCGTGCAGCTTAAATACTAAATAAAAGCAATAATCAATAGCAAAAGCTGCAGGGGGATATAAATTTGCCCTGTTTTAAAATAATTTCCTGCAGTCATGTTAAGAGGAAAATGCTGACTTTGAATCTCATCCCTCCCAAACTTCCCCAATGAAAACTTGTTCATAGTGAATTTCAGGTTGGTGGCTGTGATGGGCAGGCTATGTTCCCTCCCTCCCTAAGAGTGGCCAATGACAGCTGATAGAATTTTGAGGGCAGCATTGCAAAACAGCTATTAAGAGCAACAGTTGGGTGTAGGCAGCTGGGGAGTTAAAAAGGAAAAGGGGGATGTCTGACTGGGGCCCCTTCCGCACATGTAGAATAATACATTTTCAATCTACTTTCAAATGTACTTTGCAGCTTGCAAACAATTGTGAAAGTGGATTGAAAGTGCATATTCTGCATGTGTAGAAGGGGCCTGAGTGAAACTGTGCAAAGCTGCTCAGAGCTGGCTGAAAAAATCAATTTATAATCAAAGGATCCCAGTTGCAGGGACAGAATCACACTTCAAAAGTTAAATGGAAGCAAAACATTGTAACATGTACCTTACTTTCTTCAGTATTACCTGAATATCATAAATAAAAGTTAACTTCTCATTTTTGGCTTAACCCTGTGCACTGCACATCCAAGGAAAAGAAACACATAGAGAGACAAAAATACCTCACTCTGTATGTGTATGTGTGTGCACAAGAAAAAAAGAGAGAGAAGACCTGAGGTGTGAAAAGAGTTTCCTACAACTGGGGCATTTTAGTGATCTTCAGTTATACTTCAAAGTTAATTGAAGAGGTTTGCAAATGCTTTACCAATTGGTGAACAAAGACCAAATGTTTATGATAAGCACTATTTTTAAAATGTACAGAATACACTATCTACTACAGTTGAAATGGAAAATGGACAACTGGTCAGGTTCTAATGAAGTTTTTGGTGGTCATCTCAGTATAAAGGCCATATAAGCTTTTCATTTGATAGTTAATCACTATTGTGAACTTGATATCGTCATTGAAGAAAAATAAAGATTCCTGCCATGGATGTCCATTGTTTTTATTTCAGCAGTTCTTCTAGAACTACTTGGTACTGAAAGACCCTGTGGACTGCATGTCCAAGGGAAAGAAACACATACAGAGACAAAATTAATACCTCTGTATGTTTCCATATTTTAACTATAAATTCATTTAAAAGGGGCTTATATCAAAATGCATTGGGAATGAAAAATCTGGTATTTTGCACTACTTTGTTCCTCTTATGGCCATGACTGTCTGAGTAGCAGAATCCAGCTATTTTGTAGGATTTTAACTGTCAGAGGATGGTCCCTCCTTTATATTCTACCTTTCCTTCAAAGAACATCAGGTTATTGCATTACGACAAAAAACTTTTAGGTTTGTATATGTGGCTGAGAGCAGCAGCGTATTTGCCTAGAGACAGGGGGTACCCTCTGTCCCTGGGAGCTACTGATCTGGTCATGTGGGTGGTACAAAATTGCCCCCCCCCCATGACCAGGAAGATGGCAAGGCAGCCAGAAGCCCTGCTGCCTTGTTGTCTTCTGGCTCTCTCGGCCCCCTCTTGGCTGCCAGCTCCCCGCAAGCCCCATCCCCCTCCCAGCTGCTGGCCCCTTCTGGCTGCCCCCAAGCCCTGCCCCCTGCTTCTGGGAGGGGCGGGGCTCAGGGGTGGGGCTGGGGGTGGTTCCCGCTCCAGGCTTAGTAAGGGGCACCCAGAGAACAGATGTCTCTGGTGCCATTTTTCCCTGGTATGTTTCTGGCTGAGAGAGACTGACTGGTCCAACCTCACTCTTCATCAGTGATTTTCATGGTACAAGCAGGGATTAAAACCCAGTGCAGATCAAACCACATAATTTTACTGAACACAGCCTGTTTTTTTTTTTAAAAAAAAGCTTAGTATTGTCTACTCTGCCTGGCAACAGCTGTCCAGGGTTTCAGGAAGAGGTATTTTACATCATAGATCAAGTTAAGGTCCTGAGGGTCTTTCTGGGCCCGGTCTTATTGATAGATAAGCCAATCA
The DNA here is from genome assembly GCF_021028975.2 of Sphaerodactylus townsendi. Lineage (NCBI taxonomy): Eukaryota > Metazoa > Chordata > Lepidosauria > Squamata > Sphaerodactylidae > Sphaerodactylus > Sphaerodactylus townsendi. The sequence goes on along the minus strand of NC_059429.1, from coordinate 36,505,623 downwards.
GTGCTGTTGCTCGGAATACCTTCTTTCAATTACATATGGCTTGTAAGATAATTTAGACTCTGTTGATCTAACCACACTGATCCATGCTATTGTAATTGTAATTTTCAGATTGGACTACTGTCATGTGCTATATGAGGCTCTGTCTTTTAGAACATCTCAGAAGTTTCATGGTGTAAACTGTGAAAAAAATGACTTTTCCCACTTGAGGTTTGAAAGGAACAGTGTAACCATTTTTCTTCTCTGCACAGGAGAATTGGATCGGTTAAGAAGCTTGCCAGCCTCACCTCAGTCACCTTGTTTGAAATGCTAATAGGAAGAGACAATGGGATGGGTCAAGCTGCACCCTCTCCCCCTCTCCTGCCTTTTCCAAGCAGGGATCAGAGATTTGAAGCTTCTAAAATGCTGGAAAGGACTTCACAATGAAACCTCTTGGAGGCTTCAGGAAAAGGTTCTTTGACCCAAGCTGACCTGATCAGTAGCTAGAGAAAGGGAATGAATAGCACTCTGGGCAGCAAGGAAGAAGCTGTTTTTTGGCTGGGACTCTCAGTGTGCAGGGGTCAAGCTCTCATCTGAGGTCTAGATGGGGCAGTCGTTTTGACCAAGTGCTGTCCCAGCTGAAGAAAACATTCAGGTAATAGAAACTCTATAGAAATCTCTCACACCCTTCGCTTAAGAGCTTGTCCCATATTCTAACATCTGATAGACAAGTATAGATAGACAAGTATAGAAAAAGGAATTATGTTTCCCTCATTTCTTTTGGATCCCTTGCTCAGTTTAGTGCCGCGCTAAAAGTATGCTTGTAAACATTTTTTTATTATATACTTTTAACTTTGGATGCTGGTAGCAATTCTCTGTACCACACAAACCTCCACTGTCTTGGACAAGCTTTTTAAAAAAGGAGTGCCAGGAAGGGGAGGACTGGTAGTTGGCAAGCAGCTATTTTTCCAGGGGTGCACCAGGCAGTAGATCGTCCTTGTGGTGCCCAAGAGTGGGGAAGTGGGAGACAGAGTTGGAAAGGAGGCTGGGGGTCCTGACACTTCCCAGTGGGCAATTCCTTACAATGGTGGTGGTAGCAGTTACAAGAGAGGGAGGGAGGAGAATTGGGAACTCCTGAAAGAGGGTAAGGGGTGAAAAAGGGGTTGCAGGGCAGAGCAGACCTGTTCTACCACACAGACTGCAGCAGCAAGACTCATGTCTGGGGTCAGCCACATGGAAAATATGACACCAGTGCTCTGCCAACTACACTGGTCACCTGTATGCTTCCTTGATCAATTAAAAATTCTAGTTAGCACCTTTGAAGTCCTTTACAACTGGTGATCTTCATACTTCTCAAATCACATCACCTGGTATACAGCTGCAATCCTCACATCTCCTGTTATTACCTTCAGCTAGTTTAGTCTGTTTGGCAGCAGTTTAGTCACAAGCATTCTCTGTAGTAGGTCCATTGCTCCGATATGATATACCAGAATAGGTGTAGTAGGCACTTTCATTTGCTGCATTCATGAAGGCATACATAGCTGTTCTGTTCTAGAGGGCATTTGGAGGAGGTTAAACTGTTTTAGCTGTGTTAACCTTGGGTACTGATGTTTAACCTTTGTGTTTTAATTCTGTGTTGGTTTTGTGTTGGTTGGCCACATGTGATTTCTATGTCCTACAGTTTCTGCTGTTTTGTTGGCCATCTTGAGTTTGTGGAGATAAGGCAGGGTATAAATATTTTAGATAAATAAATAAATCACCTCCCATCTGATCATTTTTAAATTGGAGATGGGAAGATGAACCTACAACCTTATGCATACAAAGCAGTTGGCCCTTATACTAAACCATGTTCCCTGCCCCCACTGGTACACTGTTGCATGTGTACACCCACTTGCCCCATACATGTTCCATTGGCATATTGCTCCTATTCACAAGGAAGAAGTTCTTACCCTTGGAGACTAAAGTTCTCAGTTTTAAAAATGCTTTTAATTAAACAAGGGAAACTATTAAAGGTGCTTCAACAAAAGCCCTTTTGCCAAACGTCAATCATTTATTCACTGCCAAGTCAAAGACTTTTATTTCTAGTATTGCTTTGATCTACAATGGCACCTACAATATAGTGAATACTATCTGTATACTTCAAAGGCAGACTCAAAAATGTCTATGTCAAATTCAAAAGGGGGGAAAAAGAAGAAAAGAAAAAGGAATTATCGGTACAGGGGAGATGCATTACCAGTATCATTTATTAAAAGAACACATGTATATTCTTTCTTGTACAATACTGACAGTAGTCTGAGTGACAGTCATGTCCAACCTAGAAATATATGTCAAGAGAAAATATAGAAAGGAGAACGAGACAAATGGTTTGCAAATTTTGTATGGCTTTGCTAGAATATTTATGAGCAATGACAAATGATGTTCTGACAAAGAGCTCAATTGGCTGCTTTCCAGGATCTACCATGGGCCATTTATGTGGTGGTGGGAGGACAACCATGACAACCATGACTCATTGGCAGAGCACCTTGTATGAAGAAGGTCCTAGATTCAACATCTATCATTTCCATTTACTTTAGGCCAGGAACTAGGTGATATGAAAGACCTTTATTGAGAGTTACTGCCTATCAGAGTACACCATATTGACCTTAATAGACAATGAAGTGATCTCATATAGATTAAGTCAATTTCATATGTTCCATATATATAATGTTTTCCTATTTAATTTAAATATATGGACTTAAAGAGGTTGTACGCTCACTTAAAACAGCACCATTTTATTTATAACTTGTTTTAAGAAAGGATGGGAAGGAAACAGATGGGCTTATGTGATAAAGAAAATTAAAGGTGATTTCCTTGGTATATATTCCTACTAAAAGTGAATCCTGGATCTGAAAAGATTGGAGATTATTAATGGAAATGACAGTCATCTGGGAATTTTTAGTGTGAACTGCTAGTGAGAAGTTTCTTGCTATGCTGAGTAAAGTTTCTGTCTGAAGTAATAGAAAGCTTCATAAAATTAGGAAGAAATAAGGTAGTATGACTAGTATGTATTAAAACTGTTCTCACACTCTGTGGCAGTGTAAATCCCATGTTCATGCACTTAGACTAATATATTATTTTGTCATTGGTGCCCTTCCTGTAAATAGTTACTAAGTTGTGATGGAAACAATCAAATGCACAAAGTTTCTGGTACATGTACAGATCTGGGTTGAACAGATTTTCTCCAATCAAGTCTGTTATGGTTCCATGGATCCATTCTGATCTGTTTTCTGCTCTGCCTTTCTTCTGATTTAATATGAAAGATTGCTAATCATCTTGTTTACCTTTTAAAGAATTTTTTATTTTATTTTATTGTAGTATTGTTTTAATTTATGATGTTACCCACCTTGTGTCTCACTCTGATGTAGTAGAAGGTACATAATGGTGTAGTAAAAGTTAGGATATAAATATTTAAAATAAATAATATAAAAAGGAAAAATAACAGACTGCATGCTTCAGTGCAATTTTGCAAACAAGACCGGATTAATTCAGAATTGTTTTAGTCTGGAAAGAAAACTGGATGGAGAGAATGTTATAAGCATCTCTGTATGAGTTTCTGTCTCACATCTCATAACATATAGCAGTGTTCAAGGTTTTAGTGTCCTCCCCTAACAACACTCTAGACATCTCTCAAACCTTTTAATGTCCTCTAGCTGCCTAGTAAACCAGGAAACAGGAACTTTTTGAGAGCATACTAGGAAGTGATGTTATCTATATTCCATAGTAGTTCATCACTCCAAACCATTAGAAGTGCTTCAACAGTGTCTGGAGATGATGGTCAAAATTTCCAGGGCATCCTGAAAATCAGTCAGATGTGAACCTTTGAAGCTAGACCAGAATTACTAGAGATAATTGTAATGTCCAATTAGATTGAATTTCACTACCAAACAGTGTCCTTATTCACTGAGAGGGATTCTAGCATCTAATATCATTCCAAGGCATCTCTGAGGTCCACTCCAGCTAAGATCAGTCTGATATTCAGTCTTAGCAATTCAGTCTTAGCAATGATGCAAGTACTTGGATTGAGTCTCAGAAGTACATGCTTCTAGGCTCTCAGGAGGCAGCCAGGCACTTAGAGATGCTTCTGTAAATGCCAGTCTTATGTCCAAGAGCCTTAGAAGTGCACACATCTGAGCTCTGAGGTTCAGTTCAGGTATTCAGAGATCCATCTCCAAGGATCTGGATCAGAATTGCTTCTCTTATTGCCCACAGTTATTGCATGAAAAAGTGGGTGTCAAAGGAGGAGATGAGGACTGGACTTTTCTCTCTTCATGCCTGGACAAATTCCCAGGAATAGAAAAGGATTAAAATCTAAATGAGATAGAGCACTGGGCCTCACTGATCTTAACCCTTATGGAGAGAGGATGACAGTACCACCTGTACCTTAGTGGTGGTGGAAAGTGCCATTAAGTTGCAGGTGACTTATGGTGACTCCATTGGGTCAGCAAGGTAAGAGGCATTCAGAGGTGGTTTGTCATTGCCTGACTGAGTAGAAACCCTAATGTCCTGGTGGAACAGGATGTTGAGTACATCAGAACCCTGTAGAACCTGACCCAATTTCGCAGGACCTGTAAAACAGAAAAACAATATGTCTCGCCATCTGGGGTTTTTAGCTGGATTGTTTTAAAGGGTTTTATTATTTGTTTTTATTGATTGTTATTAATAGGAATTTAATGTATGACTTTAAACTTTATGCCATTGTAAGCCCTTTGGCGGTAGGGCAGGGCATCAATATAAAAATAAATAAAATAAATAAAACATTTTTAGTAGTAGATAGATAGATAGTTTAATACGGCCAAAGGCCAGCAAAGACAAAACAAAACAACAGCACACATTCACAACAGCAAATTACAACAATTATTACAGCTAACCATTTACATGAATGTTTGGCTTTCAGCTCATCCCTGAGCTGAAAGTAGGCCCTTGCGTTTTTTATACGCCAATGCACAGAACTTTGCTACCTGCTGGGAGATGGTTGCATCCTTGTCTTCCAACAGCATTTTCCTGATCTCTTGGTCAGGATCCTTTGCAATTATCAAGCTGTGTTGCACAAGCAGAGGTAAAATAAAGAGCTCTCTTTCTGCCTTATGCAGCATGCAGTGTAACAAGATATGTATCATAGAATCAACGTCCCCAGAGTTACAAACACATTTCCTCAAATGCCAAGGGGTTTTCCCAAATCTGCCTATAAGCATAGATGATGGAAATGCGTCAAACCGTGCTCTAGAAAAGGCCCATCGGTATTTGGCTATGGTAATATGTTGAATGTAGGGGGGCCATTACTGTACCACTACCAGATTTCAATGGTCTATATAGAGCAGGAAATGAGGCATTATCATTTTGGTAGTCAATGTCGTCCAATCGTTGATATACCATCTTAAGAGCTAAGGGCAAGTCCCATTCAAGCATCAGCATAGGGTCTAGCCCAATCTGTTTAAGCTTCAGGATAATCTTCTCCGACCAGATTGGGTATGGTGATGTTGACAGAAATGCTGGTAATAGGCCCTGGGGGTGTAGGTGGACTTTAATCCAATATTTGATGGCTCTCTTCCAGACTATAGTTTCCACTTTAGCTATTCCTGCTTCATGTCTCAATACAGTGTTGGACGTGCATTTTGGTGTATTGAATAGAGATCTAAGGAATGTTGTTGTAACTTTTTCCAGAGGTGTAAAGTTGGATATGTTGCCTAGTTGGGCTCCATATGTTAATTGTGGAATGGATTTTGCTGTAAACAATTTAACAGCAGCTGGAATGTATCCTCCCCCCTGGGTACGGCAGAATCTCAGTATTGCTTGGGCGCTCTTTTGAGCAGATTGGACAAGGGATTGGATATGAGCTGTAGGTTTGCCATTATACTGGAAAATTACCCCCAAGTATCTGAAGCATTTGACCTGATCGATTGGATGCCCTTCGATTGTCCATCTTTCCTTCTTGAACCTGGCATTAAAATGTACTATTTTGGTTTTAGAATAATTCATTATTAGATGTTCCTCAGCACATTTTTGGGTTATTGCATTTAGGGCTCTCTTAATCCCTACTTTGGTTAGTGAGAGGGCGACAATATCGTCCGCATACATTAGAATGGGTAGTTTTTTCCCCTGAGAAAGTGTAGGAGCATGAACGTCCTTATCCTGCAAATCTAGTAGTTAGTTGAATGGGTCATCTCCACTGACTTCCATCTTTTTCTCCTTAGTTACAATCAATAAAGAAGAAATCTGAAACACTGGCAACTGGTGAGAAAGAACAATGAAGTATTTAATATCAACATCCTGATGTGTTCTTTCCAGGACAACTTACAAGCTTATCTCTATTTTAGCAGATATCACTTTCAGACTTGTTCAGGTATCATAGGGTGCTGTATGCTGTCTAGGAAAACAGTGTTTATGGGCAATAATAACAAAAACCCAAAGCCTTTTCATTGATTTGACTGTGTTTTATTCTTGGCAAAAAAAGAGAGCCTCATACGCAAAAAAAATGTCTTCTGGATGCATCTCAGTTACTGTTCAAGTACACCTACTTTGTATCTAAATGAAAATCTAAAAACTCGTCATGCCTAATATTTCATTACCTAAGCTGCCCGGTTTTCATTGACAATAAAATAAAGAGGTTATAAATAAAGTATGATGAAAACAAGTATCTGGAGTAATTCATTATCTTTAATCACTGGAAGGAAAAAAAACCCTTTATGACCTATAATGAAACCATAGTTTGTTTCCTAACATCAATATTACACAGGTACAGCTGCCTGGAATGGTGATCAATATTCATGCAGAAAGGAAAGGCAATAAAAATTACTGAAATACACAAAGAATTGTTCTGTTAAAGCTGAAATAAATCTCTAAGACTTGCCTCTTGTTGAAAGGTCAGCTATCTTAGATCGAAGAACCTTGGTCAGATAGTGAGGTTACTTGACAGCAATGTTGCTGGAGATGATTAAACATGTAAATGATTATGATATGAGTAAATGGTAAGAGTACAAAGGTTCACTGAAGTCAAGTAGTTAAGGAAAGCAGTAAATTTATCATTTGTGCATAGAAGTTGAAAGATAGATTTATATTCAGATGGGAGCTGCAGACAGTCCAGGGAAGCTGTGTGAGATACACACATGGATACTCTTAAAATTGCTAGTGAGGAATCTCTACATTGAACCTCATATTAATTCATGTCTTTCCACTTCTGACCAAGACAAGCTACGTCTGCTTTTGAATGACTGCTGTACTAAAAGAACTGCAGGCGTAGTAAAGTTTTTGGCAACAGCTTTATCAACAACTGTATACTCCTGCTGATCACCTAATAACCTTTCTATTTGTTGTTATTGTTAGTCTGATCATTGTTTTATCCATGCCTAATAAAGGTTAAAAAAAATTGTAGTGAATGGCACCAAAAGTACATTTCTTCAAGACCGGATGTAGTAATAGTGGGCATGAAAACAAGCTGTGATCTGGGAGGTCACCACCAATTCAGCTCACACTCACAAACTCACTAAGTGGCTTTGCACAGGCAACTGTTTCTCATCCTCAATCCACCCATGTTTGATATGGTGACAATGCTTGTATCTAAGGAAACATAAGCACAATGTTGATTTCCCCCATAGTGGTCTCCCTCCTGCATTTTCTTCTAACCCACAGAAGGATTATTCCTGGGATATAGGACCCACATGTCTGCAGTGAGGGGAAAGGGGGTGGGGAAGAGGAAAGAAACCAGAACAGAATCCATGGCCCTTTCCGCACGGGCCGAAAATGACGGCCTGGGGGCGGTAAAAACGCTGCCCCCAGGCCGCCGTTCGCACAGGCGGCGCTGCTGCAACGCAGCAGCGCTGACCTGACTGCGCTCCCCCTCCCCCAGGGTGGCGTCAGGCCGCCCTAAACAACAACCCTTTAAAGGGTTGTTGTTGAGGGGAAAGCGAATTCCCGGCGGCGCGGTGCGAACCGCACCGCCGGGAAGACGCTGTTTCCCCTTCCCTTTCCCATGTACCTCTCGTGTCGCCATCCTGCTGGCCTCCTAAGTCCCTCCCTCGCTGTCCTCTGACCCCTGGAGGTCGGAGGGCAGCGTGGGCGTGGCTGAGGAGGCCCGCAGGACGGCGACACGAGAGGTACATGAGACAGGGAAGGGGGGAAGAGGCGGCTCCATGCGGTGCCGCCTGCCGCCTGCCGGCCTCTCCAGAGGCCGTCCGCATGCCTGCATGTGAACGGCCTCCGCCTCCACGCCGGCGAGAATTCTGCCGGTGTGGAGGCGCCCTTACGGCCGTGCGGAAACGGCCCATGCTTGTTCTGTTTGCAGTTTATTGAATATAAGCCAGTAATTTCAGCCTACTTTACAAGACTTTGTTATTACTACAATCTTGCATGTAAAATACTTTGATTTCACTGGTAAGCAAATTGGGAACAGCTTATTGGTGATGACATCATCAGCATGTGCCTTGTCTTGGATGCTCTGGTTACCCTCTATGACTGGAACCCTTTGATTTTCAGTAAATAACATAAATGGTGTGGGTCACATTCATGGCATGAAAGATGCAGCAGGGGATAAGACCTGTGTATGCAGCATTAATACTATCACCTGGCATTGCGACAAGGGTTATGATTCATATTCACACCAATGTAGGGATTGATTCCTCAGACATTTGGGGGGTCACTGGGAAATTAATGTTTGCACTAAATTATTTCTGGAGGGGATTGAAGATGGGGTTGAAGTGTGTAAAGAGAGTGTGTACATGCTAGTAGAAGGTGCTTTCCAATGTGAATCTTTCCCATCTCCTCTTCCCCCAGCACCCTTTGAGATCTCTGAAAAGCTGATGTTGGAAATACCATGGGCAAATAACCAGGTGGCTTTTGGGGCTGTACTGAATGGAAGCTGGGTGAAATCTACCCAACCTTGCTCTTGGGCAACCAGAACAGCTTCTGATGTCAACATTCACCAGTTGTAGTAGAGAAATTTGGGGACAGTCCTTCCAATTTTTTCCTTTTCACTGCAACCCCTTTGGCCATGTGGCTTTCTGTGCATCCAGCCCTTACAACCTTTGACATCAGCTTCCAGGAAGTTGCAAGCAGGTTGTGGGCAAGGGGGGAGGGAGGGAAGAGAAGAAGAGATCTATATTCATGAGCACTTTTGTGTTCATGTTTTGTTGCATTTCTCCCAGTATGCATGAAACAAGACCCTTTCTTAAGTGTACTCTAAACATGGAAGGGATGCCATATTTCCTATCACAAGGCAGTACCCTTGGGAACAGCTACTTATTGTGGAGGGCTATGGTATTATCCCAATCATTATTTTGGTATACAAAAACTGCAGTTAAGGGAACTCAAAGTCCAGCAGAAAAAAGTGGATATGCTGCAAAACTTGACAATGTCTACTAGAAGATTAGAACTGTCATTCATATAGCAGGAGCAGAAAGGGACATGGAGAAGTCAGTCTTTTCTCCCATGGGATACTTAACAGAATCCCTGTGCTTTCAGAGAGATGAAATCTCCTGTTAGACAAGAAGGAAGAAGACAGCGATGCACAGAATAAGAATGGAGTTTCCTCAGTATCTAATTTCAGCTCCTTAGCATGTGTGATACTGTTGTATCTATCTCCTTTCAATCCATGATGCATGACATTTTTCACCTTGAAAAAAGACTTGTGATTGTCTTGGTGATGAATCTGAGTGATGTTGATTATGTTGCAGTATCCTCAGATCTGAGCAGAACAAAGGGCATGTGAAGAAAACATTCATGTGCATGAATTTTTACACACATACATACAGAAAATCAATGAATTTAAAAGATACTTATAGAGAGAAAAAATAGGAGGGACAGGACAGGTTAGGGCTGAACCATTTTGATCAGGTTATGCTCCACCTGGGGATCACTGTTTTCATGTCCTGACCTTTAAAAAAATCTCTAGGCGGCAAAAAAGATTCAGAAGTCATGAGGTTCCTGGTGTTGTCACCGACTCTTAGGTTATATGGCCACCATATATCAAATTGACCACCTACAAGAGGGCCATCTTCATGATTTACTTTATTTGTCTTAGTGTGCTTCTGATATTCTCTCCAAACCTCATGCTGGCCTTCCAAACAGAAAAGATGACTTGTCTGCAGTAGACATAATTAGCACATCCAGGAAAAATGGCTTAACAAATTTGTCTCACTGTGTGAAAAAGATTTGTTAATGTTTTACACTCCAATATGCTAGTGGAATAGAAGCTGAGAACAGGGGGTAGCATGTTTCTCACATTTCCACATTTGCTCTGCTATTTACTGAAGTATTTATTTATTTTAGGGTGTAGGCTATCCTTTCATGAATGTCAAAGGTGGATAAAAGAATTTCACATATACAAATAAAGCTGCCTTATACTAAGTCAGACCATTAGTCTATGAAGGTCAATATTGCCTAGTCTGATTAGCAACAGATCTCCAAGGTCTCAGAATATTTTCTGACCATGTGCTACCTGATTCTTCTAGCCGTATATGCCAGAAATTGTGACCTTAGGCATGCAAAAAAGATGCAACATCACTGAGTCATAGCCCCACTCCAAAAGGATATGTTGGCCTGTGACATTTGAAAGGTCCTGAAAGAAATTATAAAAATGCATGTAAAATACAGTAGACCCTCACCATTTGCAAACTTCTGCATAACTGCTGGCTTCTCAGAACTGTGTCTTCACAGGGAGGAAGTGTGTGTGCAAGCAAGTCTCATGTTGTATGCCTGGCCAGGTCTTATATTAATTTTTGCACCAAAAGATGCATTAAGGCTTATTTTGGGGGAAATACGGTACTTTTACAATTCATTAAGGCAGGCTTTCAGCACCCGCATTGCTTCCTCGTCACATGTTATGCAAGCTGCATTTTCATTGGCACGCAGCACCCTGCTGGATCACATCATCCTGATCTGTAACTACCACTAGGGCTTATTTTTGGAGTATGGTTTATATTTTAAGCATCCTTCAAGAATCATGAAAAATCATGATAGGGCTTATTTTTTGGGGAGGTCTTATTTTCGGGGAAACACGGTAGTACCCCTAATGCCAGTAGAGGAGGTAAACATACTGGTGCATCTCCACACCATTTCCTCCATCAGCCTGTTTCCGCCCCTCCCAGGATTGGGCCTAAGTTTAAGGAGTGCAGAAAAGTCACTTTAAAAAAGAAGCATTGCTAAAAATTCAGGGGTGGTGGTGGTGCCTGAGCACCTGGTCTGCTAAGGCATTTGCAATCTGAGATCAAGGAGGATCAAGATTGGTAGCCATAGATCGATTGGTAGCCATATATATATATATATATCTGCAGCATGCTATCCAAAACTGCTTCTGCAAAAACAACATGGTTCCACTTTCCCCACAACAATTTACCAAGATCTTTCTGTTTTTCTTAAAGCACAAAAAAATACCAACAGAATGCTAACAGCCTAGGCAGCTCGAAGATAGCTAATGCTTGAAAGCTTGCCACTATATCTTTCATGAAACATCTGAGGAACAACCTGGCAAACCTTTTGTTTCTCAGAAGAAAAATGACCTTTGCATTGGGAAGGAAGAAGATGCAAATGGCAGGATTTAATGATAACCAGTGTACAGTCCTATGGTCTGGCAATCGCTGATACTCAATCTCAACAGAATCACAGACCTCCCTTCAACCATTTCCCACGTAGTGGTATAAATATGACAGCAACCTTAAATCTTGTTGACAACTATTTCCTTACCTGTCACCAAGCAGTCAGTCACAGTCCAAATGGCATTGTGCTGGAAAGCATCACCCAAACCTTTCTCCTTCTACTAAATCCCAGAGTAGTAATTTGGGACACTGCAGATTCTGGGTCAAAAAGTCACTGTTTTACAAGCAGCAAAGGAATTAAAAATGATTGTCATGGCAATGGATGTGGGTGGTAACAGGAATTCGCTGTAAACAGGATCTCTCCAAATCGTGCCTATGAGATAATTCTATGAGATAATTCTTTGGGCCTGTTTTCTGTTGAATAATAACTCATCCATGATATTGGAGATGGTTGCAGATTTCAAAGTCTCAATTTAATCCCTTGGTGTTATATTACTCTCTAAAAACAAAAAAAAGTTAGAAAGGAAAGGCAACAGCAAGCACTTCCAGGTTGTCTGGAGTTCTTTTTTATTCTTGTTGATGAATTTCTTTGGTGTTTTCCCAACAGACCAAATATTCTGGGATAGACCCAGGATCATACATACCGGATTGTTTTTATCTCAGTTTCTCCCTTTGCACAGCTGCCCATTTCTATGAAGGAATCCAGTTTAGACCAGGAAGAAGTATTCCGGTTTCTCTTTGCAAAAGGATCACATGTTCGTGTCCACCCCTCCCCCTTTTCTCTTTCCAAAGGATCCTATGCTCATGCCAAGCCCTCCCCCTTTTCTTTTTACAAAAGGATCCGATGCTCGTGTCCAGGCCTCCCTCTTTTCTCTTTGCAAAAGGAGTCAATGAAAGATGTTCCCTCACTCTCTTGTGAGGGGGATGAGAGCTGGGAGGACTGGCAATGACAGAAGAATGTGAGGTCAGAAGGGGATACTAGGGAGGTGGGCACAGGCAGTGAGGCAGGAAAAATAAACCGATCCATCTCCTGTGGTGTTAGTATGGGAGTGGGAGCGGTGCGGAGCTTTCAAAAGAAACATGAATTTTACTGTTTTTGAGAACCTCAGGAGAAGGGAAATCTTGCAGTACGGGCCTGATTTAAAACTGAACGCCATATGAAATTCATGAGCAGACTAGGATAATTCACCTCCCTATCCCAGGATATTATGTCCATGGGAAAAACACCTTTGTGTCCTGAATATCTGTGATCTTATGATAGGATCCACTGAAGGTGAATTCCAGCCCCTCAATCAGCATCCATCTAAAAGGAATTTTCTTTTTCAGAACATCTGTGAGAAATTTATATTCTTTGCACTTCAGCAAAATCTCACGTGACAATTTTTTTCATACAAATTAGATCATGGCCTTGAAACTGTTAGATTTCGTTTAGAGTCATGGATATGCCCAGTAGTGTGTGTGAATGCAGTTTTTAGAAACTTCTCCACAGACATAAATGTAAAAGGTAAAACTTACATTTATTCAATCATCTTCAGTTCACAACTTTGTTCCAAGAAAAGGTAGATAGAAAGAACCCTAGACTAAAGAGATTACTTTCCCTATGACAAGTGGGCACAACTAACGCGCCATCACGTGTGTGGATGTGAGAGGATGCTGCAGTGGGAAAGGCCCCACTGAGCAGGCTGCCATTGACCATGCGCTCGGGTCAAAGGCTAGAGCAGAAGTGAAGCTAGCATGAGGAAGAAAGGAAGTTAGTGGGCGGTCTCCTGGCCCAGACAAGGAGGGCAAACAAGAGAGGCAACATCACAGTTAGAATGATATACAGCACCCCCCAGTGTCCAGGCATGCAGAAGTCGCTTATTCCAACAGAAACTGCATCATTTTCTGATAATGCAAATGAAGAATTTCTTCTTTAAATGACCTTTTTGTCATGGACATGACACAGTCTTGTGGGAGATTTTTTATTATTGACTTTTAAGGATCTTACATAATAAATTTTATCCACTAAGGCCGTTTCCACATGGGCCAAAAACGGCGGCCTGCGGGTGGTAAAAACGCCGCCCCCAGGCTGCCGTTCGCACAGGCGGCGCTGCTGAAACTCAGCAGCGCCGACCTGGCTGCCCTTCCCCTCCCTCAGGGCGGCGTCAGGCCACCCTAAAAAACAACCCTTTAAAGGGTTGTTTTTGAGGGGACAGCGTCTTCCTGGCAGCGCGGTGCGAACAGCACCGCCGGGAACACGCTGTTTCCCCTTCCCTCTCCCACTTACCTCTCGCTGTTGTCATCCTGCTGGCCTCCTAAGTCCCTCCCTTGCTGTCCTCCGACCCCTGGAGTTCGGAGGGCAGTGTGGGCGGGGCTTAGGAGGCCAGCAGGACGACAACAGGGACAAGGTAAGTGGGAGAGGGAAGGGGGAAGAGGCGGCTCCGTGCCGAGCAGCCTCTCCTGTGGTGGCCTCTGCTGGGCCCGCTCGCACACTTGCGTGCGAATGGGCCTCCACCCCCACACCGGCAGAATTCTTGCCGGCGTGGGGGCGCATAGAGGCCATGCGGAAACGGCCTTAGACTGTATTTCTCCAAAAAGACATGAATGCCACTAGCTCTGGAATAAATTTTCTTCCTCTTTTTCCGATATTCCAGGAATCCCCTCTGTGTGCACTCATTTTGCTTTAAATCCAGACAGAGTAACTTCTCAGCTTGATGATTAATCTTTCTAATTTACTTCTACCCTTGTCTCTAGTGATCTAAATTTGTTGAGATCCTTTTAATATCAGAAGCTAGAACTTTAATGTCCTTCCTTATGTCTGTTATCTTCCCCATTATTTTATCTTTCATAGCCAACATCTCATTTGGCATAGAAGATATCAACAACTCAGTTTTTTGCATGGGGTCCTGTGCACTGAGGTCAGATGCAGCACATGTTCTTTTCTTGTCTGCCATCTTCACTTTCACCACTTTCGCCACTAGATGTCCTTCCTAATTCATTAAATGTCCTTCTTGATTCTCTCAATTTGTATCAGTCCAGTCTCTGTGCAACTTCCTCACTTCTCCCTCTTGAAAAATCACAATCACCACAATAAACTTTTTCTCTCAACTAAGTTATAGCTACAGTTCATTTGCTTCTCCTCCAAACTATTTTTCCATTATCTCTTTTAAGAAAACAGTTTTAGGAGAGCTTTTTTGTTCCACTTATTCAGACAAAATGGCAGTCATGATGTCAGGCCTGATTTCTGTGGATTTTGCTCTGTGTGAATTCTTGTGCTTGCTTGCTTGCAGCCTGCCAACCACCAGGTGCGTTATCAGCTTTCCCTGGTGCTGGCCTCTTGAAGGCCACATTCTCAAAACTACTTTCTTGCTCACTGCCTGGATGGGAGGGGGAAGGGGAAAATGCTTATATGATTGCAGAGCTGTCTTGAAACTGTTCCTGACCTGGCTTTTGCCTGCAATAAAGAAACCTTTGTGATCCTACAAGTGTCTTCATTGTCTGGTCAAGGGGGTCTTGACAACATGACCCATTTCATTAAACCTGCATACAAACAATAAAGAAACCTTTGTGATCCTACAAGTGTCTTCATTGTCTGGTCAAGGGGGTCTTGACAACATGACACATTTCATTAAACCTGCATACAAACAGATAGTAGTCTTCCTTCAGCAGTTCCATAGCTCTCACTGGTCACAATGTAAGGTGCTAGCAAAATATCCCTCTTGTATTCTGTTCTATCAATCATAATTCACAGGAAGTACTGCATCAACAAGACTTCAGACAGCTAAATTTGCCTCTCCTTCCTCTGTCAAGATGACATGAAGCAGGCTCCAGTGGGAAAAGTAAACTGACCTACTAGCATATTTCCAGTGCTCTCTGCCCCTCCTTCCCACCTTCAGGAGCAAAGTGCTTCCTTCTTCCAGCTTGTATAAATTACAAAGCTGGTCTCACACCCAGGACCACATGCTGGGCAAAATAAACAGAGGCAGAGGCCCTTTCTGCACTGCAACAGTGTGGGGGTGCATCAGCATAAATAATGCTGAAGCACCCCCCTGGGACTGTTCACATGGACGGTCCCGGGAGGGCAGCAGGCGGCGGTGCAGCCTTCGCACAGGCTGTGCCGTTGCTGAACACCTACCTTGCCTACTGGCTTCCAGCTCGTCACAGAGGCCAGGGGACACGCCCCCTCGGAGTGATGGCTCTGGAGTTGTAGGCCAGGCGGGCGTGTCCCCTGGCCTCTGCTATAAGCCAGAAGCCAGGAGACAAGGTAGGCATTCGGGGATGGTGCAGGGGAAGTGACGCCTTCCAGCTGCTGCCGTTTGCATGGCAGTGGTTGGAAGACGCTGCTTCTGAAAAACCTCACTCAGGGAGCGAGGTTCAGAAGCAGCATCTTGACGCTGCTCAGGAGTTGCAAGGCCGGCGCTGCTGTGATGCAGCAGCGGCAGCCGTCCAAACCCCTTCCCAGGGACGCTGTTTTTAGCATCCCTGGGGCACTCTTTCCCTCCTGTGCGGAAAGGGCCAGAGTCTCTGTGATCAGGAAAGCTGTTGCCATTAAAAGACAGGAAACCAAACTCCCTAGAACTCCAAGGTGTTTTTTTGCCACTTTCTAGAGGGATTTGCCACTAGTATTCATTCACTTCTTTCCTTTCTTTGCATGTAAATAAGGAAAGGCAGCAGAATGCTGAGGACTTTTTTCCAGGTGCTACACTGCAAATGGGCAAGATAAACAACTGCCCATATATATGCACTTATTGTTGTAATTGCCACCTTGTGGAATGACCTATCTGAGGAGATTAGAAAGGCTCTCATATTTCAGACATTCTGCCAATTATGTCATTTTTATAAAGGTAATAGGGCTATATTAGAATGGTTCAAGCTGATGTTTTAAAAAAGAGAATGCAAAATAAATAATATTTGTTACTTTGCCTCTTATCTTGCTCTTGCTGTGCTTAGCATTCCTACTTACGTAATAACATTTTTCAGAATTGTTTAATGTATTGTTTTTAATATTTATGCTTTGTTTCAAATTTTTGCAAATTGAGTCCTATTATATTGGTTATTAAATGTCTTAGCCAGTCAATTGCATTTACTTCCAGGATGTAATCCCTTTTGAACCTCAGTGAAAAAGGTAGATTAGAAATAATGTAACAAAATAATGTGACTATGATGTTATATGTCCTCTTGCCACATGCTTTTAATTTAATGGATCTCATTCTCCACTCCCTGTGATGTTAAAGGTGGCTTCAAGTCCAAAAAGTCTGAAGACCACTGTGATAGATCATCCATATTGTATAGAATGTGAAAGCTACAACTCCAGCATCCCAAGAGTGCAGAAATAATTGCAATATTATTGATTTATACCTGTTAGGTATAAAAATGTTGAGATAAACAAATATTTAGTTCAAAGGGTGTTGCTTGAACACAAAACCACACTACCGTAAGGCTGGTTTGTAACTGTTATCAGGAGATTTCAGAAGATGAACTTTGACTAGGCCCTGTCCATAATTACATGGGCCCAACAGCCTGCCTTATTTGCTACTAATCTATTTTCATGGAATGGGCATTTTCAGTATCTGTGTTTCATTGTCCCCCCCCCCCCACCCCAGATGCCCTTTACCTATTTGGTGAACAACAAATAAGATCAAACTGATAAATTTGGTTGTTTTTTTTAAAAAATTGTCTCCTGCTGTGTTTTAATATTTGTCCTAATATTGCTATTGGAGGCATAATGGTGTAAACACCCACAGGTTTCAGATACTGAGAGAATATTTTATTGCAAATGCTGGCACTTTGTTAATCATATTTCAAAGCTCTAGAGAAGCTTCTTGCTTTGTAACTGCCAACTGGGCATTGGCATCTGGATTTTTTTTTGCAGTAAATGAACAAAAACATTAGGAATTTGATTAGTGGAAACCTGACGGTGCTCCTTAAATATTACAGTATGTTAAAACTTGGGACTGCATAGAACAAATAGATGGAGCAGGTGCTAGACAGCGTCTGATCTGGGAGACTGCCAACTGATCAATTCCACCAAGGGTTGATTATCTAACCAGAAACACATTTTGTTGATACTTAGACTTTGTCCCCCAAGAATAACTTCTGCCAGTGTTGGAAACCTTTCAGCAAATGGGATACTCATAATTGGATGCTATTCCAGGTAAAGGCAATGTAATGAGCATTTTTTTCTGGAAATGCTTTCCCTTACATGTAGCTTATCTGCAAATGCATATTACCTACCTTTATGCCAACTAAAAAAAAATATCAGAAGTGTTACAAAAAACTATAAAGAAAGAATGGCATGTTGGATAAAGTGTGACATTAAAATAGCATTTGGAAAGCATGGGCTAAATGCATTTTGAAATGATATTCTCAATGTATTTTTTGCTGTGATCCCCAAACACAGGAAGATACAAAACTACAATGATGTTGCACAGTGGAGCACTTTTCAGTGTGGGCATTATGAAGCTGATTTCAGCAGGGACACACAATTGTTCAGCATTGATTGGCATAGAAGGCCCAAGACCTAGAGGAACAATACTTTAACAAGTCTACTACAAAAGATTCTGGTTTTCACAAAAGTTTGTGAGTCAAACAAAGCAACTAAATTGTGACAGTAGCAAATGCTTTAGTTTTCATTGTGACTAATGTAAATGGCAGGCAAGTTGTTTCGGATGCTGTAAAAAATGACAGCCATGCTAGCAACTCTCAGGCCCCTTCCGCACGTGCAGAATAATGCACTTTCAATCCACTTTAAATGCACTTCGCAGCTGTGCGGAATAGCAAAATCCACTTGCAAATAATTCATTTAATTGTTATATTTATATCCCAGGCTATCCCCGAAGGACTCAGGGTGGGTCACACATTAAAAACCGACACAAATCTTTAAAAACATTTAAAACAAAATATAAACACAACAAATAAGACAATAGCACAGATGACAAGGCAACAGGTGGCAATTATGATAGTAGATTGAAAATCCATTAATTTGCACATGCGGAAGGGGCCTGAGGGAAATCAGCATTCTCCAGAGAAAACCAAAATGCTGCATATTCAAATATTGTCCAAAAAACCTGCTATTTAGTTTACTTTCAAAGCATTACACATTTAGCTTTAGGAAGCCTATGGACTGTACTCCCATAATGTTTAATGAAGCACTATGTTCTGATATTTACAGCCTAAATAAAATGGTAAAATAGAAGTTCTAAGCACACTTTCCTGGGAGTAACACTGTTGCCTACTTTTCATATCCTGCCTTCTGAAAATATGGATTTTATATTTTCCTGAAATATGTACTGGCAAATGCAACAACCATATATTTGTGTGTGTGTAGCAGAATGTCCAGATATTAATACAGGCCAAAATGTGCCAAACGGTCTGTTAGCAAAATTGGATCATTAAAAGGGTTAATGCAGTCAGCTGAGACTGGAAGCCCCATGGACATGCATCTTGATTACCACACTCTGCCAAAGTTGCTGTAATACAGAGAACCTAGGATACTCCCTGTTACAAGGTTTTTTGCATTTCCTCTGCCTTAGAAACCATCTCCTTAACAATCATTCCCTCCCTGATCCACTCTAAGGCCCTTTCTGCACGGGCCATATACGGCGCCCTGGGGACAGCAAAAACGTCGTCCCCAGGGAGCTGTTCGCACAGGCGGTGCTGCTAAAACGCAGCAGTGCCGACCTGGCTCCCCTCCACCAACCCCAGGACGGCGTCAGGCTGCCTCCAAAAACCTCCCTCCTAGAGGGAGGTTTTTGGGAAAACAGCGCGTTCCCGCCGGCGCGGTGCAAATGGCACTGCCGGGAACACCCGATTTTCCCCATGCCTCTCCCACTCACCTCGTCGCCTTCGTCGCTCTACTGGACTGCTGAGACTCTCCCTCGCTGTCCTCCGACCCCTGGAGGTCGGAGGGCAACGTGGGCAGGTCTCAGCAGTCCAGTAGAGCGATGAAGGCGACGAGATGAGTGGGAGAGGCACGGGGAAGAGGCGGCTCCATGCGGAGCCGGCTCTCCCATGCCGGCCTCTGCGGGGGCCGCTCGCACGCTCCCATGCGAACGGCCCCCACCCCTCCACCGGCAGAATTCCTGCTGGTGGAGGAGCGCCCTTTCTGCAGTGCGGAAAGGGCCAAAGCCTCAGTCAAATCTGAATATCTGGGCAGAGACTCCAAGAAGTAACTCAGTATAAGTCATTCAAGACTAACCCTGATTCAATCACAAGACAATTGGCTCTACTGTCCCAACATTTAGAAGACAATAGATGAGCTATTAACTTCTTAGCTGAACTTAGGTAATGTATAGTCCCCGCTGCTTCCTCTCCCAATCTATCTTCCAAACCTATTTTTCCTCCCTTCTTATAACACTTAGGAACTGTGTGTATGCTTCTTTATGCCTCACTGTATGAATGTCTGCACCAAAAACTTATAAAATATTTAAATTCAATTTGGTTTCTTTGTATTCTCTGTGGAACGTTTCAAAGGCCAGTTCTGGTATAACAACAAACAACAATAACAACAACAGTTCTGGTATAGCTGTCTAAAGGATCCCACCTAGCCGGCCTCTGGCACTGCCAAGACAAGTTATTCCCCATTGCTACTTTAAAAAAATATATTCTAACTGTTAAGCTAGGTAACAACACCCACTGAATAAACCAGAGGAGGATTCTGAGTAGACTGGATAGTAAATGACAGATCTTCCCTTAAAAACTAAAAAATTGGTTAAATGACAGGAAGCAGAAAATGGGGGGGGGAGACACTTTTTGCAGTTGAGGAAAGTATGCAGTAGGATCTCAGAAGGCTCAGTACTGGTGCTCATGTTATTTAATATGTTCATAAGTGGCATAGAATTGATGGTGGGCAGTATAGTGACTAAATCAGAGGATATATAATTATTCATAGTAATTCATATGAAACCAGATTGTCAAAGGCTTTCACAGCCAGAATCACTGGGGTGTTGTGTGGTTTCTGGGCTGTATGTCATTGTTCTAGTAGCATTTTCTCCTGATGTTTCATCTGCATCTGTGGCTGGCATCTTCAGAGGAGCCACAGATGCAGGTGAAACATAAGGAGAAAATGCTACTAGAACATGGCCATACAGCCCGGAAACCATACAACACCCCATTAAACCAGATTGTGAAAAAGAATCTCTCTTTGGACAGAGTGAGCATGACAACATTGTAGCAAATGAAGTTTGATATAGGTAACTGAAAAACTGGAACAAAAAAAATTCTAAATGTAATTTATGCTAGTAAAGTCTGAAGTGATTGATAAAAGGACAAATATATATATCGGTGTTGTAGTGGACAGCTTTGAAAAAATGTTGGCACAGTATATGGGGATGGTTGAAAAAGACAAATGTGTTCTAAGGCACAACCTCATTTGGAAGTGTACAATTCTATTTACTGTATCTTAAAAAGGATATTATAGAGCTGGAAAAGTTGAGAAAAGAGCATCCACAATGGAGAGTCACTTCTATTAGGAAAGGATGAATTGTCTGCAGCTTTTTTAGTTTAGACAAAAAAGATTAATAGAGGGAGATGTCAGAAGTTTATAAAATTATGCATGAGATGCAGAAAATGAGTAGATATATATTTTTTCTCCTCTCCCATGAACCCAAAGAACTTGATGGGCAACAGGATCAGGACAAGTAAAAGAAAATTGTTATTTACTCAATGATTATAAATTTCAGGTTGCCACTGGATATACTGATGATGCCTTGAAATGACTATAAAAGGGAATTAGAGATATTCATAGAGGATGGGGTCCATTTACTGTACACATACAAGCAGTGAGCGTCTGGAGGCAAAATCAGGTGGCCTCTATATGATGGTTAGCCTCAGTGTTAAACAGGATGCTGGTCTTTATGGTCCTCAGGTCTAATCCGCCAGGATTTATTTTAAGACTTTGGTAAAATGCAAGACTTTTTGAAGTTAATATTCTGCTTTGACATGACCAATATCTGAAACAAACTAAACTGCAAATTCTGATGCTTTTGTACTTTCAGAGCCAGTATATTTCCCTGATTGTTAAGCCATCTCATTTAATCCCTAAGGACCAAACATTATCAAAAAATGAGGAAGGGGTGCTCACACCCCTCCTATAATAATACTGGGTTAGCTGTAAGGACAAATCAACCAGCGATGGATGCTTGCAGAATAACAGTTCTGGTTATTCAGTAAATGACAATCAAATCCTCAGCAAGTTTCATTTATTGTTGGTTTAGCTCAGTGTGTATTCATTCCTCATTTCATTTATACTCATTTAAATGCTCATCAGCCAATTTGACCATCCACACACACACACACACACACACACACACACAGTTTAAGTCATTTACACAACCATCTTCACCAGAGTTATGCACTTCTAATCCACTGAAGTCAATAGGCTTGGAGGGGCGTGACTCTGTTTAGGGTTTGGCAGTTATGTTACAATTTATAGATAATGTACTATACTTATTAATGAATATAAAGAAAGAACAATAACAAAAAATTAAGGAATCATTTTGCATTTGGAGAAAAAACAAAATGGAGATTTGGAGGGATCAAAACAGTAGGGATTTGTTTGATTAACAGTGCCATCCTGAACAGAGTTATTTTGTCTCCAAAGGTGTAACACAGCTTAGAATCATTAAAGGTTAGGATCATGCCATGTTAGTATTTTTTGTTTTGTTTGGATCTTAGGGCAGAGGGGATAAGAGCTCAC
Organism: Sphaerodactylus townsendi; assembly: GCF_021028975.2. Classification (NCBI taxonomy): domain Eukaryota; kingdom Metazoa; phylum Chordata; class Lepidosauria; order Squamata; family Sphaerodactylidae; genus Sphaerodactylus; species Sphaerodactylus townsendi. The sequence continues at coordinate 36,483,408 of NC_059429.1, read as the reverse complement.
TGAGCATGTGCAGTTGATAAGCTTGCTTACTTATTACCAACTGCAAGAGCCCCACCCTCCTCTGTTCATCTGGCCTGCAGTAGGAGAAGGAAGGCCTACAACTCAATTGAGGGAATTACTTGTTTTTCACAGGCCCAAATTGAAGAAAGACTTGCAGCAGCTACATCCGATGCAGAAGACCAGATGAGATAAAGAAGCCCGGCTTTATTAATAGTTTGGACTTTGTTACTGTTCTTTATTTATTGGGCACTGTTAGTAGTGGTAACTGTTTTGAGTGCTTTTTCTTAAAAAGCACGGAAGATTTTGTACAATTGAGTTGTGCTGTATATATTTACTCACTATATGTTCACTATTATTTATCCTTAAATGGTAGAAAGTTGTGTTTAGATTAAATGTTTGTTAATTTGTTCAAGCAATTTCATATTTGCTTGTGAAGCCACAGGGTGCTGTCATGTATTATTTCCTAGGTCTCCAATGGAGATTGATATGGCCAAGGATAAGTAGGTTACATTATGACAACACTGCAGGTGATATAAATTGGATGTGCTTTGCATCCTAATATATAATGAAATCAATAAGAAAAAAGACAAAAAGGGGGGGAGATGGAAACAATAATTTCATAGAAGCCCAGTGTGTGTCAGAAAACTGTTGCTGAAAGTCCTCAGTACTCAAGACAGGTAAAATAGCAGGTCTCTTGAACAGCTGCCATACTTTGTTTATCGCCTCTTTTTTTCTGGTCATTTTCTTTTAACATGGAAAAAAACAGAAGTAGTCAATATTCGGTGCTGCAATTTAAAGCCATAGTGTGAAGGAATACTTTGAAGGGGAAGCCCTCCTGTTACTTCTGAAGGTACAAAGGAGCAATGTGGCACCAGCTGAGATCTTTAAGACCACTTTCAAGTGGTGGAAAAGAAACTGGCTACAGTTAGTAAAAAAAATGGAAGAAAAGGAAAATATAGATCAGGAGTACAATTTCTAATGGGTTGATAAGCAAGATTAATCCTATGTAAAAAGTATTTTTGATTAATTGGAGAGCAGACTTTTAAAGGTACAGTCATTTATGAAACTCATAGATGGCAAGTGTCATTTTAGAAAGGGCATTTCTCCTGTTACAAGTGTGTACATCATCTAACATGAATATTTTCCCTTTAGACCTATTGTTTTATTCGTATATAAATTTATGTATACAATTAATTGACTGAAACTCATATAATTAACTAATATTTCTTTAATTATGTGGCAGCCCTAATATAAAAGGTGAGGAAAGTATATGAATGGACAGGAAGAAATACATGCTGCATATAGAATGTCATTAACTATTTTCTAAGAATAGGCTGTTGTCCTGTGTATAACTGACATCTATAAATCCTGCATTTGTAAGGTTTTACAGTTGTCTGCTTGAGAATGAGTCAGAGTGCCTGGTGAGTCTAGCAGATTGCTTTATCAGTTGAGAATATTCATGCTAGTCACAAACTTAATATGTAGGATTTTTATTTCTCAAAAATTTCAGATACTCCTCAATTTTCACTGAAACTAATCATGAATAAGTTTTGGAATCCTATTTCTGAAATTAAATCTATTACAGAAGGACAGGAAAATAAGATAAAATCATGTCCAGTTAGCTGCATGTCCAGTGAGGATGAACTGTAGCCAGGTGTGGGTTCCAGTTGTATGGAATGCTGTGAAGACCTTTAGTGTAGAATGCTGAAGACTGATTGATAGAAAGTGGATCTATTTAATGGTGACTGTAGATTATGTGCAGATGTGCGGATTTCGCTACCCCAATTAATTACACATAAACCTTGCTTGTTGGAATGAGAATGGCCGCAGCCCAGTTTATTAACAATAATATATAACTTTTTGGAAGCTGGGCAAGCATAATGGGGCAGCGAACTGCTGACCCAGCACCGTCCCCCATAGGGGACCGGGACAGGAGGTTTCTAGGTGCCACTTGGGCGCCTACCCATTTGTGACACCCCCTCCTTCTGGGGATGGTGAGCTCGAGACAGGACTTCCAGGCCTGCACCCTCAAGCCCTCCACAACCCCCAGACCTCTTATTGAGGCCCCTGCCGTGGAAGGTCTGGCATGCAAGCCTGCCTACCCACAAAGGATGTGCCCCTATGCCCTGAAAACCACCCAGACTGCGACAAATGTATAACAATAAATGACATTCAATAAACCAACTGCCCAAACTTAGGGAGGGAGGGTGGGTCCGCTTGATTGCAGCCTCGAGGAGAGGCTGAGCCGAGCCGGGCATTGGCTTAAATAGCCTGCCCGGCTCCCTCGTCACATGATGGTTCTCTTCCTGTCATGTGACCCATCTCCCTGACACAGGGGAAGGTGAGCTGTCCGCTCCGTCCTCCCCTGCCGCAAACGGCGCCCCAGATAAGTCTGGGTGCGCTTCTCGCGTGCAGATGTGCGGATTTTGCTACCTCAATTAACCACACATAAACCTTGCTTGTTGGAATGAGAATGGCCGCAGCCTGGTTTATTAACAATAATATACAACTTTTTGGAAGCTGGGCAAGCATAACGGGGCACATCCTGGCCAACCAGGCAGCGAGCTGCTGACACTGGTCCTTGTCAGCCCACAGCTGACCCCCGGCCCTTCGGGCAGCGAACCGCTGACCTGGCACCATCCCCCATAGGGGACTGGGACAGGAGGTTTCTAGATGCCACTTGGGTGCCTACCCATTTGAGACACCCCCTCCTGCTGGGGATGGAGAGCTCGAGACAGGACTTCCTTCAAGCCCTCCACAACCCCCAGACCTCTTATTGGGGCCCCCGCCGTGGAAGGTCTGGCATGCAAGCCTGCCTATCCACAAAGGATGTGCCCCTATGCCCTGAAAACCGCCACTGAGCTGACTCAAGCAGCTCCCACCCCAGCTTCCGAAGCCCAGAGCCATCTGCCTATTGCGTGCCACTTAGCCACTGCAGTAGGACAAACCAAATGGGATAGAGCTATAGATCCATTCCTCGCTCGGATAGATGGACCCCATCAGGCCGAAAATGTGCCTCCTGCACATGGGTTATGTCCAGCTGAGGTATAACTACCCCACCCATATCCTGCATGGACTTTGAGTTAGTCACAGTTCTCTTAGAATTCTCCCAGTCTATGTAAAGGCAGGCCATGGTGAACTACCTCAACATTTGTTTTGCCTTGAAAATGGTGGGTAGCCATAAGTCAACTGTGACTTGACGGCCCATAGAAGTATAGTATCACTCACCTGGTTCTGGGGTTCCATAGAAATGCACAAGGAATTCTCATGTTCATCAGTTAGTTTCAAAAGTATAGACTTTCAAATGGTTTATTTTGTTCAGAGAAAGCACAATGAACTTGTTTATGTTTTCATTGAAGTTCAAGCATACTCTGATTTTTATCATATTTTTGTCCTCTGGATTTTCTACCATCTGGACCTGCAGAGTCGCTGTCTGCTATGTGGGTACTAAAAATGCAAGCCCTCTGTCAAGCTGAGGCAGAAAAGTGGCCATCAGCATTCAGTGTCAAAAAAGCGACCAATAACATAGTCCCCAACATTTCTTAGAAGGTTTCTTAAATCTGTTTGTGTATTTGCAATTTACTGATTTATTTATAAAATCAGAATGCATACCACTTTAGCTTACATTCTCAATTTAGTTATATTTTAGTTTCTGGTGTTCTTAAAAATATATTTTTTAACTGACTAGTTCTAAAACCAATGTTTTTTGAAGACTACTTTAAAAATAGAACAATCATTAGGATGTTTTTGGAACTGTTTATTGTTTATGCCATTTATCTGTCAAGAGAAGGACAGGCCTGGGTAGCTCGATAAAGAACATCAGGCTAAGCTGGTCCAGTTCTCTCCCAATTGCCAGTAGATGTCACTCATGCTAAGAGACTGTCAAAGTGATAATGTAGGATGGGTAATCATCTGTTACAGTTGTGGGCAGACTCTCAACTGAGGAAGGATTTAGCCTTGACTCTCTTCTCACCTTACCTCCCACTTTACCCACACTAATGACAACAGAACTAGTATATTAAACCTGTCAGCTACCTTGCCTCCCATCTTCAAAAATGCATGGGCTAACTATAATTTATGGTCAAAGCTTATATAAGAAGCATTGGCAACTCTCAGTAATTATTATAGAGATGTAACTAGACATGAAAATAAATGTTTCTACAAGTTTAACAGAGCGCTGACATTGCCATAATTAGGCCTGTGATTCACGTCAGATGAGTCCTTTAGGAGACTCCTATAATGGCTGTGAAAATTAATTTAACTCACTAAGCTGAAGAGGAGAATCAAGTCCCAGATTTAAAGGTGCTTTTGTAGACCTTAGAAGAGATGTAACCTCTCTTGTTGAAAAGCTGTTTGTTCACATCCAATTTGACATTGTATGTCATTTTTCAGTTCCAGTATTATGGGAGATAAGTTTCAAATTAAAGACAGTGTGTTGTAGCCTAAAGTCATTTTCTGCTGACATACCACACTGTCACTGTAAGAGAGAAGGGCAAATTTTGATGCTGTGCTCACCTGCTGCACATTTATTTTATTTTATATATTTATTTCAGATATTTCTATATCACATCTTCAGAGTTCTGCTGTGGGAAGGTTACAATTTAAAATACATCAAAATATTAAAAAAAAACCCAATCCATTGGACATAAATAACATAAAACTATCTATAAAACAGCTGACTATTAAACAGTTGGTAAGATTAAACTCATAATTAAAAGCTTAGCAAAATGAAGCAAAGTCACCACTTGGTAAACTGTAGGGGATGGTGTTTGAGAGGTGATGTGCCACCACAGAAAATGCCCTGTCACTAGTCCCCACTTGCCTGACTTCTAAAAGTGGGGCACAGAGAGCAGGGCTTAAGAGATAATCTTTTTTTCAATGGAGGAAAAATGTGGCTCCATAAAATTGGAACCCCCAACCCAACATTTATCAAACTTGGGAATCCTTTTAAAGTGAGTCACCATCAACTATGCTGAAAATTTTGTGCATTTATGTTTTAGAAAAACTGACCACATGTAGTACTACAGCATTACATAGAACATTATTATTAGTCCTATTTTATGGATTGTTAATGGGATAGGTTGACTGTGACCCAGTTGGGAACTTAACTGTCACAGGTTGTGCTAAATAGTGGAAGAACAGGCACAATCTGTCCTCTCTATCACAGTGATGACACAATGTCAAATATTAATATCCCATCATCAATAAAGCATGATACTTTTCTTGAATCACCAAATTAAAATCATGCACTACCCAGTATGATCTGTAACCATTATATTTTGCCACTGTTCTTGCTGTGAGTAGGAGCAAGCAGCAGATGGATCATCCACCTAATAGATATCAGATTCATGTATGTGGTGTTTTGGACGGTGAGTGATCATGTAAAGTAGATATGTTTAATTAATTTATAGACCGCCCTCCCACAAAGGGCTCAGGGCGGTGAACAACCACAGTAAACAAAGCATTAAAACACAATAAAACCAGCACAGTACCCCAATAATTAAAACAGGAACCATATAAATCCACCTCCCTCCCCCACCCTTGCGCCCACGGGAGGCCAGATGGAATGGTGGCGGATGTACTTAGCCTAGCTGGCCAAATGCCTGGTAGAACAGGTCCATCTTACAGGCTCTGCAGAAACTCTGCAAGTCCCGCAGGGCCCTGATCTCCCTTGGGAGCCTGTCCCACCAAGTAGGAGCCAGGACCATAAAGGCCCTGGCCTGTGTAGAGGCCAGCCTGATTGCCTTTGGGCCAGGGATGACCAATAGGTCCTCCTCCAAGGAGCAGAGGGGCCTAATGGGACGATATGGGGAGAGGCGATCCCTTAGGTATGCAGGTCTGAGGTCATGAATAGCTTTGTTCTGGATCTCTTTGGTGCACCCTCTTCATATGGAACAGAATCTGCAAAAAAGATGTTCACATCTTTCAAGCTATCTTTTTAAAATTAAGGGATGCTTTTAAAAATGTTTGAGACCTACTTTCTTAATGTTTGGTTGAGTGCTATTCATTTCTGCCTAAGGACCTCACTGTTTTTTCCTATGCTGATCCATTTGCATCTAAAGAACTGTAACAATTTAGACCTCCAAAACCTCATGGCCTGGAACAGATTAGTTTCATTGCCAAATTGTGAAAGGCAGGAAGGTCCTTCAGAAAGGCAGACATGCAACAGATGTTGAGCAGTAACATTTCTATTTAAATTTCATTTTAAATGAAGTTTAAAAATAAGTATGGATGCAAAAACATTGTGAGAGTCAGAAGAATCATTCTGAGTTTCTTTTTAACAATTAACCTTAAGCCACCCTTCTGAAAACTATTTATAATCTATCTGTGACGTACAGGAACAAAGGTTTTAAAACAGCTTTCAATAAACAGTTACCTAACAAAGAATGGAATTAATTTAAGGCACTTTACCACATTTTTATCTACACTATTTTTATATCAATTTTAACTGCTTCTAACTCCACAGGCTTTTGTAACAAATTTTGTGAAATGTGTCAGATACCTACTTCATTGAGTCTGTGATAAACTTTTCCTAAGCTTTAATTAAATATTTAAATATTTTCTTCACTTTAATCAAACACTACTATTTGTTCAGGACTCACCTGAAAGTATGTGTATGTGCATATGGGTAGAGGTCTACTCCAAGACAGATGGTTAGCATGGTTACTATTTGGTAGTGCATCTGACCTTGTGCTTCATTTGTCCTTATCTGGAGTATTATTCACTGTTGCACTGGGGAGGATGGCGGTAGAATGTTTCCTTTTGCATCGCTGAGTGACATATGCTGCATCTTCCATAAGGACTGAGATTGCTAGTGGTCTGTTAGCTGCCTCTGCTGGGTTAAGACCTTCATTCATGATACCATCTGAACCTGAGGCATACACATACACTCACTCTGCTTCTGGGGGTGGTAAGAGGGGTGCATTGAGAGAGTCCAGAGATAACTCAGCCATGTGCAGGAGTGTGGAAACAAAATTTGCTTTTGGGGGCCCCATAAAAATTGAACCCCAGAATCAAAGTTCACCAAGCCTGGATGCTATTACCAGGAGGGCATCCTGGAGCCACCCTGAAAATCTGGTGCCTCTATCTTCAAAAATGTGCAGCCTGCTTACTCATTCAGAAATTCCCCATTGGCTACAATGGAACCAAGACACTGCAATGCAGAGAATCTGTGACAATTTCATGGGGTGCCTGTCAGGGGTGCATTTTTAAAGCTATTGGTACCAAAATTTCAGGGTCTCATCCGAAGACTGTCCTGATGGTACCACCTGTGTTTGGTGAAGTTTGGTTCAAGGAAGCCAAAGTTGTGGACCCTCAAAAGGGTAGACCTCATATCCTTGGGTGGTATAATCAAGACAGTCTCTGGATGATACCCTGCAATTCTGGTGCCTCTATCTTTAAAAATGCACCCCTGTAGGCCAGAACGTGAAAAAACACCAAAAAATACCACCCCCACCCCCGAATATGTTGCATTCGGATTCGTTCATATTTGGGCAGAACATGTTCAGCCAATTTTTGCCCAAATATGCCCGAATTCACCCAGATTCGGGATGAATCTGGTATTTGTTTTACCCGAATCTCCAAGCCTATTTATAAGTTGATAGATTTAAGTAACTGCAGGCAGGAGGCATAGACTTTGATATATAGAGTGTGATTTTTCTCATATGCACATTCCCAGTGCAGTCAGCTATGTTGCATGATTTTTCATGCCAACCAAAACTGTCACGTTTTCAAGGGCTGCATGTGTCTTCTGGGAATGTGAAGGCTGGAACTTTCATTTCTGCACAGCAAAAAAGATCCATTTTGCCATTTTGTCTTTCCACAGCATGAAGAACACAAGCATTGCCAGCCAAAATTGATCTTTTCCCCCACCTGATGCACAGAACTCTTGTCAGTTTTACAGTTGTGCCTGCCATTTTGTGTACTGCTGCAGAGATTATCCATGCCTCTGCCATTTGGGGAAGGTTTTCTAGGGAGGTTTCCTTAGCTTGCAGCTCATCTTCATGCAATTTCCATGTTAAAAGTAGATGAATAAAGTTTGTTTTCCCTAGTGATCCTGCGCACATGTTGTTTTTCCTTTTTTTTAAGGGGATGTCTGCAAAGTGACAGTGTCACAAATATGCACATATTGCAGCTTCTTTGGCCCTTTCTGCATGGCGGAAAGGGCGCCTCTCCACCATCAGAAATTATGACGGTGGAGGGGAGGGGGCTGTTCACACGGGAGCGTGCGAGTGGCCCCCACAGAGGCTGGCGCAGAAGAGGTGGCTCCGCATGGTGCTGCCTCTTCTGCATCCCCCCCCCACTCACCTCGTCCTCCAGCATCAGTCTGGAGGGCTGCAGGGACCTGCCCATGCTTCCCTCCAACCTCCAGGGGTTGGAGGGCAGCGTGGGCGGTTCTCAGCAGCTCTCCAGACTGATGCTGGAGGACGAGGTGAGTGGGAGGGAATGGGAAAGCGGTGTCTTTGGCACGGTGCTGTTTGCACCGCGCCAATGCGATGGCGGCGCTTTCCAAAAACCTCCCTCAGGAAGGGAGGTGGAAATCTGCGCATTCGCACCGCTCAGGGCCGCAAAGGATGGCGCTGCTGCATTCCAGCAGCGGCGCCTGTGCAAACAGCACCCCAGGGACCAGTGTTTTTCTGTCCCTGGGCCGCTGTTTTTGGCCCCATGCGGAAAGGGCCTTTCATTCTCCATGCAGAACCTTCAGAGAATCTCTGCTGCAGCACACAAAATGGTGGGGGCAAGCTGCAAAAATGAAAGTAAGGTTCCGGCAGGAGAAATAAAGCATTTCCTGCCTGCTTTTGTTTGCTCAGCAGGCAGGAAACATCTTCATCCTGGTTTGTTTAAAAAAGAAAGCCAGTTTAGCAATTTTTGAAACACCTGGGCTGTAAGAAATAGAACATTTTGAAGACATTTTGAGGAAGAGAGCTGTGGTTTTTAAAATGCCCTGAAGACATTTTGTTTCTGCTGTGCAGAATTCACCCATGTCACCAGCAGCAACCATTAGTTCTGTATGGGATCCAATAATATGTCATTTTTTAATTTCTTCAAATATATTCTTGCTTTAGTAAAATGTTTTTCTTGCAACCAGACCATGATTTTATCTCTGGATCAGAGGTGAGAAATCCGTTGGGATAAGCAGAAGTTTGAATTAAGAAAATAAAAAGGAAACAAAACAAAATGTACATCTTTACATCTTAACTGATCTGTGCTTTGCATTTATTTTATGGACTGTACACAATTAGACTGCGCATATGGTTGAATAATCTCACACTGGCAAAACAATGGATTCTTTGAAACAGATTGATTAAAAATGCTGTTACATTTATTTTTCCCTCTCCACTCAAACACTTCACCTGAAGGTTCCAGTGATGTTACAGTTTGATTGGAAATGACACCCACACTGAAAATGAGCATTGGAGATTTTTTTAAATTGTTATTATTAACATGAACATAATAGATTCACATCAGTCTTCTGACAATATTGTCAGTAAGAGTTTGTTTGCCAGTAATTCATTTTGGGGAGCTGGGTGCATAGAGATGATCATCTGGCAATGTAATTAAAGGCAACAAAGGAAAGCAAGGAACTGGACTGAAGCTCACTTACACTATTATACCAGAGCACTTAACTACAGGAAACTCACCTTTCTGTCAATTTCACTGCAAACCAATTTCTTACCTAAATGACTTCTTGGACTCAACACCCCGAAACCCTACATTGTTTATGAGGCGGACCCAAAAGCTGTTATTTAACTAGTCAAATTACTGTACAAAATTAACTGGCCATATTCAGATTTTGGTCAAGTCTGCTGCAAATCTAGAGTGCAAGGGATATAACACAGCTCCATTTTTCAAAATGCTGAACCAAAATGGCTATCTCAAATTACATAATTTGTTTTCAAGCTGTAAAGTGTAGGTGGTATTTTGCTTGATTTGAGTGCTTATTCTGCTATCTCTTAGAGTGTTTGTTGCCCTCCTGCTCTTTCCCTTTTCCTTTTCCGGCACACAACAGGAAATTATGCTCAAAGCAGAGAGCCACATTCCTTACCATATATTTCTAGTTTATCTGTGGACCTGTTTATTTTCATGTGATAAGAATGTGTGTTATATAAAATGTTTTCTACATGTAAATTATTAAACTATGGTGTCAAGATTCCCAGATCTCTCGCTGTCCCTCTGGATAGTTGTTTAAGATAGAATGTGTGGGAAGATTTTTTTCAACCTATTGGGTCTTCAGTTGAAGCAAAACTCTCTTGTCTGTTTATGAGACAGCCTGGTTGTTCTTAAACTGAACAGGGAAAGAAAAGAATGTGTCTGAAGCAAAGAAAGGGTAAGAGAAACACTGAAAGAGAAAATGTGGACAGTTCCTGATTGATACAAGAACAGAAAGAACAATACCCACAGGGACAGAAGAGGACATCTAACCATGAGCATTTATGTACTTGGGGTCTCTTTTGCATTGAAAATACATTCCCTTAGGGTTTGATTCTTGGTTATGCACATGTTTTCCCCTCTCTGGAATGTACCACACTCTTAAAACAGAGAATCCCTGTGGTTTCCAAAAGTTGTTAAAATGTGACTTTTTCTCTCCCTTCAAAGGGAAAGCAAAGGAGATCACTGTGGATTTGGGAGGGGTTTTTTTACTCCTCCACACCTTCCCCCACCCACACAACATATGTTTCTTCCATTCTTCAACCATAATTCAGAACAATCCGAGAGGCTTTCTGTTTCCTGTAATGCTGAAAGTCCATGTGAAATTTACATGAAATTGGCATGGCCTAGTGAAGTAATGTTGGTACAATGACAGCAGAAAAAATGGCAGCAGGCAACCTCCCCAAATGGAAGTTGCCTGGAAAAACAGGCAGCAGGTGGACACAATGGCAGATCAGCTTGGCTAAGCACACTTTGCAGGAGGAGAATCCCTGCATAAACAAAAGACTGTGGGTAAACCCTATTGTGAAACAAGCAGCCCATGGGGTAAGTAGTGCATTCATAAATGACCCATGTCCATGAGATCAACAAGGAACTAATATTGAACTAACAAGGAACTAACAAGGAACTAATTGAACCCTAACCACCTTAGCCAAACCTATAAAGTGACTTCTAATTTGGCAAACCTAAGTGGCCCTTAATGAACAAATAACCACATGAAGCTGGTTATTTGCTAAACTTAGGCAGATTCCACACAGGCCTCAAGGGCGATGGTGCACCAGTGTACATGACACAGGTGCACCCCCGGGCCATTCGCACACTTCCGTGCTGCCATGGCCCATGGAGGCACCTTCAGATGGGACCTGCCGCTTTTTTAAAACTTCCTTCCTCTTCCCTACATCACTCTGCAGAGACAAGGGGACATGCCTCCATGGCCATGGCGACGCCTCAGGGGTCAGAGGCCAGGAGGTGTCTCCCCTCAGCTCTGCAGAGTGATGCAGACAACAGGAGAGTGGAAAAAAGCAGTGCGGAGAAAAACGATGCTTCTGTTTTTCAGAAAAACGCCTTTGTGGGAGGCAGCGGTGCGAAGTCCTCCCCCCCCCCAACAGCATTTTTACTGGCAGCACACCGGTCTTTATCGCCCGTGAGGAGTGGGCCTTAAAAGGAAGTAATCGGTCAGTTTGCTGGCATTGTGGTTATGTTTATGTTTCTAATAAATGTTTGGGAAAAGTCAACCCTACTAGCCCTGACACAATTTCAAAAAGCCATCACCCTGTGAATTACAGCCTCTGCTTTACTGTAGAAGAGTTTTGGTGGGTTTTATGATTAATACAGCATTGCAGCAAGAGGATTTTTTTATTCTTGTAAAAGTGATCATAATGGACTTGTCCCTGTTAAAACCCTACATTATAAAAGACATGCAGCCCCCTGAGTCAAAGCCTTTCAGCAGGTAGTTTTATAATGAGACTGATGAGTCACCATTTCCACTGATTTCTTTCACCCTCTTTACAATTTATCAGAGCAGACACACTATCTATTAGAAGCATATTGCCTAAGCATTAGTTATCTGAGGCATTTGATGCCATATAGATCTACATCTTCAGTGTTGTAGTTAAATTCCCATATTAGTCAGATGGCTTTTAATCATAGGGTAGGCATTGTGGACCCAAGTAAATGAATTGGTAATGAGTGATTTTAGAACCATAAAAGTTATTCTATTTCTCAGTGTGTATTCTCTCAAATTATGCTGTTTCTCTGCTGTCACATGGATTTGACACCATCTATTTCCCTATATCCAACGTATCCATATTCAACAGTAACAAAGCAACTGTCATTTCCTTCCCCTACAAAAGCTTCAATTTGCATACATGTGGAAAGCTACACAAATAAAGAAATAAGAAGAGTCCACCTGGATCAGACTAGGAGTTTACCTAATTCAGCTTTCTGCTTCATGCAGTGGCCAACCAGTTGCTTTGGAGGATCAACAAACAGATCATTGAGGCCTCCTCCAATGTTGTCTCCTTGCACTGATATTCATTGGTTTACAGAAATTTCATCAAGTATATGTCATGAACTCAGCCTCATTTGGTCACTGAGTTGTAATTACTGTCAGAATACCTAAGAGTGGCATCAACATCAAATCCAGAGAGGTTTGGGCAGCTGGGAAAGGTGCCGCTGCTGCACCACTGTACCACCTCCAGAGAGCTTCCAGGAAGGTAGCAAACACCAGAAAATCCCAGGCATCCTGAGAGCACTCCATAGGGCAAAAAGGGTGGCATAAGTCAGAGGCCTGTGCCAGGGCATTCCCACTTCAGAAGCTCAGTGGAAGCTCCAGAAACATCCCTCACCTGCCCTCATCCATGCCAGCATTCATGGCTCTTCTGGTGGCCGGCTTTTCCAGGTCAGATGCCATGGAGCTGCACATCACCTGTACAGCTCTGTGTTTGCCCTCCTCATCAGTGTAAGGGCCATTTATGCTGGGAGGTTGGGTAAACATGCTAGCAGAGCTCTGCACCAGTTCCAGAAGCTGCTTTACCCCCCCTTCCCCCAGATTGGGCTATAATTTTGCCAATACTGCATATTTGATTAGTTTACTTTCCCAGTCCTCCAGTATGGAGACTCCTCTGTTTTGCATTTTGTTGCAAATACAACTGTAGCTGGAATTATCATATATCTAAACAGTCCTTGCAAGATTTTTGGATTTTTTTTGGCAGAAATGGAATTTTACAAAGATTTTAAAGCTTTCTGGTTTCTGATATTAATGGAGTGTTACTATAATATGGGTAACTTCTGTAGTGTGGGATGGGCAGGAAGTCACAATAGTTATATGTAGTGTGTAGTGTGTAAGGTAACTGGATTACCTTGGTTTTAGTTTTTGTTTGTTAGTTCTAATGTAGTTTTTGTTGCAGTTGTTATAAAATTATTTTTTAAAGAGTACTTTGAGTACTTTGATAGTTTATTCCTGCCTGGCAAAGGGGTTGGACGATGGCCCATATGATTTAACTCTATGATTCTATTCTATGATTTACATAATTTACATTAAACGCAGTGAGTTACTATTGTTGGTAACATAAAAAAAAATTTTTTTGCTTAGTGAATATCCCTGTATTCCATTTGAAATTATTACAGGATGTAGGCTATATATTATGGCAAAATTTTACAAAATGAACATTCTATTGAACCTTAAAACTCTGTTGGAAACCCAATAGGGGATGGACATCATGTTGGAACAAAAAAAAATGGTCCAGAGATGCACTTTCAAAGTTGAGCACCAACTGTAAAATAACCATCTGTGTTTAACTGTAATTTAATTATAGGCTCATTCCTTTTTGTGTACACTGGAAGACTCTCATAGGTCTTCCCCAGTTGATCTGCAATAGCTTCTGGCATTTTGCAAAAGCAACAGACACGTTATCTTAATAACACCTGCTAACTCTCTCATTCCAGTTTCAGTAAAGAACTTCTGGGATTTTACAATGGTGGTGACAGGAAAAAATAAAATTTTATGAAATCTGGACTCTTAAGTGGCATTAATTAATATCCTACTTTAGGAAATTGTGATGCCCCTGGCAAAGATATCACCAACATACTCCCCAAAGTGACTGTAGACTAAAGAATTGTTGATAATCTATGTATCTATAAATCCATTGTTAAAATTCTTTGAAGTTATAACAGGCCTATACAAATTTTTTAATTTGTAGTTTTATTGCAACCTATGAGTCCCTTTGGGGCTCACACAACTGCCTTTTATTTTTCTCAAATTTCTGGTATCAGACCTAGATAATTGTTTTAGGCTCTGATGCTTAAAAAGACAGCACACTTTTGGCACTGAGAAACACTAGCAGCATCTCAAGTACTTGTATTAATTAGAAATCAACAGGCATTGCTCATTCATTCTGCACCGAAAAGGTATCATTAGAAATTCCATGATTTTTAGACAATTATTATATGGTTCTAATTTAAGAAAAGTTGCTCACTGAACCTATAATTCAAAGCTATAATATTTCCAGTCTACCTCAGCAATAAGTCATAGCTGAAAATCTCTCTGTGACAATGCTGAAAGGATACTTTGATGATGGAATTAAAACAAAACAAAAGGTCATTTTCATACTGCCTGTAACATTTACACAAAGATCAAGGTGTAGAAGATAGAGAAATGTCTGGACATTGAGAGATATAGAGAAAAAAGACAGCCTAAACTTGTTGAAACATGAATAAAATGTGTACAACATTTACTTACTGTTGATGACATTTTTGGCAACTGGAGTCCTCAGCAAGGCCAAAATAGATTCTCAGGGGATCATCAGAATTGTTTGAAGCCTTTGACTTTAGAAAATATAAGGCCATAATAAGGGGAGTTTATGTATTTTTGACATTTAGCCAATTGCATTTCCAGACATAGCCTGCCAAAATGATTTGTATTTTTGTTTCCAATTCACCAGCTGAATATCTAACATAGGAAGTTAGGGCACTACAGTGTTACAGCACTAGTTAGGCAAGCAATGGCTAACCATCTCTGAATGGCTTTTGCCATGAAAATCCTATGTGGTCATCATATCACTTAAAGAAGAAAGAGCAAAAGAAAAAAGACAGCCAAAGGAAGAGAAAGAGAGAAGGAAGGAAGGAAGGAAGGAAGGAAGGAAGGAAGGAAGGAAGGAAGGAAGGAAGGAAGGAAGGAAGGAAGGAAGGAAGGATTCGGTGTTTGTGGCTTGTTCTATACCCCCAAATACTGAAGTCAAGGCTCAGATTTTCCATCTACTCACATAGCACCCAAAATATCTCGTCATTATAAATTTGTGACTGAAAATCTATTTGCCAGGCATTAGTAGCTGTTTGGCATGAGCTAACTGACAACTTTGTACATACAGTAGTAAATCCAACTGTTAAGCACATTTGTAATGAAAGTCACAGAATTCCCCATGCCCCCTTTTAAGCTGCTCAATTGACATTACCAAATCTGTAGATACTAAAATCTAGACTTTGGAGCCATGGACAGACAAAACAGATTTTCTTACAAACCTGAGAAAAATCCCAGCCTTTTGAAAAAAATCTGAAATTTAAAAATTTAAAATAAAATAAAATAAAATTTAAAATAAAAACATACACATACATACATTGGGAGTTAATAAGTAGCTTTAAGAAATGAGCCATGTGATGTAGTGGTTAAGTGCTTGCACTGCCATTCACATGGTCAGGAGTTCAAGCCCCCTGTGGGTCAAATATCCTAGCAACTGGCTCATGGTCAACTCAGCCATCCATCCATTCTTGGTTGGTAATAAGTACCTAGCTCATAGCTAGGGGGTGAAGAATAGCCGGGAAAAGCAATGGCAAACTACCCCACAAAAGAGGCTTGCCTATAAAATCACTGCTTGCAGTGGTACCCCAGGGTTGAACATGACTGAAGTGAAAACTTTACTTTTTAAGAAAGGAATGCCTTCTGTGGCAATTGTACGGGTTGCTGGGCAACCAGAGAAGTATTGCCACCATTGCTTTCTGTAACCAAAAGTTAGGGTAGCGGGCAGGGCCCTTCCCAAGGCTATTTTGATCTTTGAGTGAAGACTTCTTATGGTCAGACAGGAAGGCAGCACCACTGTGCAACTTACTTTCAAGCATGACAAATTCAGACCAAGCTTCTCACTACAGTTCAACAGCAGCTAGCCCACAAAAGCCATTGCAATGATTAGTGGTTCAAACTGGGATCTGGGAGAGCCAGGTATAAATCCCCATTCTGCTGTGGAAGACTGCTGGGGGACCTTGAGTCAGTCAAATACTGTCAACCTGACTTATCTCATAGGTTTGTTATGAAGATAAAATGGTGAGGAAGAGAATGATGTATTGATTGATAAATGTAAGTTGCTTTGTGTCCCTGTTTTGCAGAAAAAATGGAATATAAATGAAATAAATAAATAGTAAATATAGCTGAAGATGGGGGGATATAGGTAGGTGGGTGGGTTTAGGAGAGAAGAAAGCAAAAAAGTGAGTATATGAAAACTGTCAGGAGGGAGAAAAAAGAAAATGTTTTGGGAAGGGGAACACAGAGGAAGTGAGTTGCCTCAGCAATTTCTCTAGATGCTTCTTGTCTTAGCTCAGAATGGCGGTTGGCACCATACAATTTTACAAGAGGGGAAGCATGCTAGTTAATAACTCCTACTTAGTTTATAGTCCTACGATATTTATTTTTAGAAAGCAAGCACTGGTCTATCTTCCATTACCACCAAATGGCAGCCAAAGGTGTCTTTTTTACCTCTTCCCAATATCAGTCATCTCCAATTGTTCTTCCTCCTTCCAACTGCTCTTCACAAAAGCTGTATTTTTCCACAACCCTAGAATTAATTTAAAATATGGCAACCTGACTCTCTCCTCCTAGTGAGCTTAACTTGTTAAATTGCCAGGACTTCATCAAAGAGCCTTTGAGTCTAGTCGAAGACTTTCATGGCCAGATTCAATTGGTTTTAGTGGGTTTTCTGGGCTGTGTGGCTGTGGTCTGGTGGATCTTGTTCCTAACATTACACCTGCATCTGTGACTGGCATCTTCAGAGGTGTATCACAGAGGGAAGTCTGTTACACACTTTGTCCAGAGAGAAATAAATGTTTGGGGTATTAGCCAGAACATCCTAAGTTTAAGAAACTGTACCATCTAAGAAACAACTATATAACATCTAAGCTGAACTGCAACTGAGAACTGCAACTGATTAAGTATTTTAATGCGTGTGGTAGAAAAACCAAATGCTGAATCTCTGGGTCAAGCTTTAGTGTGTGTATTGCTGTGTGTGTGTGTGTGGTTTTATTTGCCTTACCCATTACAACTCTCCAAGTTATCCATCTCCTCTCTGTTAATAATTTTTTTTATTCTGTTTAAGTTTAAAATCTGCCTCAGTGTTCTTATTTTGTGCGCCTTATTAAGAGGTTTGCCTAGAAAAGGTTTAAGACAATGGGTATCCTTCAAATTCTGGGTCAGTCACAGGGCTGAGGGAAAGTACCAAATGCTATCTTACCAAATGCTACCATATTTCTGAAGCATCTGAAGGGAAAAGGTTGGGAAAATCTGATACACTAGGACAGCAAGTGGTTTCCCTGCTTGAAGACGTAGAGAAGGGGTGGGGGTTCCATTGCATGGGGCCTTCAAATTTCACTGATATTAACATCTGTTATCACAAAGATATTTTAAAAGGTGGTGTTGAGATAGCTGGAGGAGATTGAAAAAACAACTGTCTTTGCTGAAATTGGATGGGGTGGGGATCTCAGGTTTCCAGGCACAGCCTGGTAACCACTGAGGTGATGGGGACATGGAAGTGTCCTTCAGTGATGCTGAGACATAAACAGTATTATTTGAAACATTACTTGTCTCCTATCAACCACAAGAGTAGTGTTGGAAAAATAGGAGCTGGACATGGGGGATCCCCCACCCTCAACAGGAACATGGCAGTCCTAGGAGGATATGAAGCAAAAGAACAACAAATATCAAGCAGGTTTAGCCCAGACTGAACTCTTCTCATCATCTACTTTCTAGTCTCCTGACTTGAACATCTTTTAATAAAGGCCATCTGGTTGACTATAAAATATCAATTAACATTAATTTTGGTTCTAGGGTTCCAGTTCATCTGCTATGTTATCAAGGATTGCCAATTCTAAACTGGGAACTTACTAGAGATTTAGAGGTAGGTCCTCTCGGGGAGGGAATGTGGAGAGGTATTTCATCTCTGATCTATGGTATAGCATAGATTCTGCCCTCCACAGCTGCCATTGCCTCCAGGGAAACTGATCTCTGTGATCCGGAAATCAGATGTAATTCTAGCCCGCACCTGAAGATTGACAATCCTACTACTGATCAACTATAAAGCAATTCAGTATGTATATTGTCTTCCAAAGCCAATAATTGGATTCATTACTTAGGGAACCAGAAGCATTAGATGCTGCATGATGGAAACAAACAGCCAGGCCTACATGCAGCATCAGCAACTAAAACAAATCACAAAAGGTCTAAGAACTTTGCATGATGAGTCCCTTGGTAAAAATCAGCAATATAAAAATGAATTTGGAACAACAATTTCGAACAGATAACAAGCTTGGCTGCCAGAGATCCCTTATCAGACATTCTTAGTTTAATATGATGTGCAAAAACATACCAAAAAATAAATGCAACTTAGATATATAATTTCAAAAGGAGAAAGGCAGGAGGTTTGACATAGAAAGCAGCAAGAAAGTACCAAGAGCTCAGATTCTGAAGTAAAAGACAGACAAAATAATGCTTAATCAGAAAAAATTGTGTCTACAGTTATGAGATTGGCAGTGCAATTCGCTGGGGGTGGGGGAGGACTCTTGGTAGCAATGCAAGGGCATGCTGATGCAAATGCCCACTCAAGCAGTGCATGGGGCAAATGTGACAGCAGAGGGGCTAATATGTTGGAGGTGAGGTGCAATGCAACTGCATGGTGCCCCAACCAGGAAGCTGCCACATGCACCAATGCTCCTCCACTGTGGGAGCTTATATCAGCATGGGGTGGGGTGGGGAGTCTGGCTGCATTCCCTGGGGTAGATTTGATTTTAGTCAGCTTCCACAGGGCTTTCATTCTGGGAATGTCCCATATGCTGCTTGGTGATTTATGATATCTTACAGGATGGTGTAACCCATTAAGCGGCAATGGGGGTTTCCGGGTCAGCTGGGGAGTTTTTCAGTTTTTTATTCTCTCTGCACCTTCTGAAGCCCATGAGGAGGTAGCAGCATTTCCAATTGCCTCCTCTCCCCCCACTGTGGCTTGCACTGTTAGAAACACATCTGTTTTTTTTAAAAAAATGTAATATTTGGCATTTCAAAAATCTAACCTTGCCTTTCAACTGAAGCTCATTTAAAGCCCTGAAACATATTTTATGTGCACTGAAACTTTTTATGGAAATAATAAAATTTCATTTGATCAAAAATCTTCAGTTGTCTGCATTAGCTGCAAACTATAGTAGCGGCAAATATATACATGGCTGCAATCCTATGTATACCCCTGTTTTCAGGCACAGTTCAAAGTGTTGATTCTTACCTTTAAGGTTCTAAAAGGTTCTAAAAGGCTTAGTGCCAGGTTGCTTGAAGAACTTTCTCCTTACTATTCTGTTAGTTTTCAAATTGTGGCTGGATGAACACTTGTCAGGGATGCTCAAGACTGATCCTACTTTGAGGAGGGGGTTGAGAAAGATGGCCTGTATGGCCCCATCCAACTGTATAATTCTATTTGACCTCTCCCAACTCTATGGCCGTTTCCGCACGAAGGCGGAAACGGCCGGGTCGGCGTTTATGACGCCAACCCGACGACGCTGGGACCGTCCGCATGGACGGTCCTGGGAACAGCCGGGCAGCCGGCGCCACAGAGCGCTGGCGCCCGGCCGACCCGGCATGTCCACGGGCCTCCGGCACGTTGCCGAGGCCTGGGGACACCCACCCTGGCCCTGCGCGCCTGCTCCAGTGGCACAGGGCAGGGGGGCGTGTCCCCAGGCCGCGGCGACGCGCCGGAGGCCCGGGGACAAGGTGAGTGCCGGGTGGGGGAGGCGGCGTGAAGCCGCTGCCGTTCGCTCAGCAGTGGCTTCACTGCGGCGTTTCCCCAAAAAGAACGCTGGGAAGCGCTCTGGGGAAACGCCGGCTTCAGGCCGGGTGGGCGGCGCGAGGGCGGCGCGGCTGCGTTGCAGCTGCGCCCCCCATGCGAATGGCGGCCTGGAGACGGCATTTTTACCGTCTCCAGGCCGCCATTTAAGGCCCGTGCGGAAACGGCCTATGAGTCTGTGGCTGTTTTTGCATGGCACAATTACACTGGGGTTGAGCTGGGATCACATATATCTGGGCTATTTTATCCCAGTTTCTGCATATGCATGGTTCCCTGCTTCTGCCCAGGAGCAGAGTTAGTAATGCTCCAGCTTGCTCTGCATGACCCAGACTTTTGTATTTGCTTCGGAAGCAGTTCTGAGCTTGCCCAGTATCCTGCATTTTGAATCGCTTTTGCATTTGAGTGGCAGCTTGAATGGACATTAGGCAGGGAGATCAGCCAGCTGTGCAGAAACAATACACTTGTTTTGCCCCCGATTGGTGTTTTTGTGTATGTGCTGTGGGAATGGAATAAATTGATCTGTGTTTTTAATGGTTTTAATGTTTTTAATGGTTTAAAATAAGATTTTTCTGTCAGAGGAAGAAAACTAGTGTTAATTTGTTTAAAATAAAGCTTGTACTGAGGAAAATAGAACCAAGACCCTGTCTTACATTTTAACCAGGACATCCTGACTGAACTGAAATGGTTAGCACATCTTCCAATGCAGATGGAGAAGAGCATCCCTAATCGGGATTTACAGGTGTTGGACTAACATCTGGAAGGCCAAGGTTTGAATCCCTGCTCTGTCATGGGAACTTACTGGGTGACTTTGGGCCAGTCACATACTCTCAGACTGACCTACCTCACAGAATTGTGGGAACACAATTGAGGAGAAGAGAACAATGTAAGCTGTTTCAGGCTCCCATTGGATAGAAAGATGAAGCATAAATGAAGTTTAAAAAAAACAAATATTATGAATTAGTTGGCCACAACTAACAATGGATCAAAAGAAAATAGTATTGAGTGAAAAATATTAAATAGCCTTAGGGAGTTAATCTTTTTGTTTTAATGCTTTTATAATTTGTTTGCTACTTTAGAAATGTTACATATACCCCCAGTATTTACCCTCTTTTTATGACCTTCAAAAACTTGAAAGCTAAGAATTCATATCAACATTAGATTTATTTATTTATTTACTTCATTTATACCGCTACCTTTCTTCCCAATAGGAACCTATGGAGACTTACATAGTTCTCTCCTCCATTTTATCATCACAAGAACAACCATGTGAGGCAGCTTATACTGAGAGTGTGTGACTGGCCCAAGGTCATCCAGCAAACTTGCACGATAGAGTGGGATGTCACAAAAAATCCAAGCCAAAATCCAAATGGGTGCTGTGTAAAAAAATCTATGAAACAGAGAATTCACCGTACTCTTGGCTATCAGTACTAGAAAGGCACTAATCTGTAATAGAAATATTTATGTTTGCTTTGTAAGATTTTATTATCTCTGGCAGAACAATTGTGAAATGATTTTCTTTGGCAGACCGATATTTCTCAACATGACCCTTTCAGACAGAAATGGCTGGATTATCCACCATTGGGGTGAATGATGATTTAGGTCTACATTTGTCATGAAGCATTTGATTCTCATTTCCCAAAAAAACCCCACAACTTGATTTGTCTGACTTGTAAACATCACTTCTAGTTTGGAAGGCACTGTACAAAGGGTTTGGAATGAAACCCAACCCTCAATTCAATACTCTCCTTTTTTCGGGTGCAACAGACCTAAAAGGAAGATTTATAACTAGGTCTTCCTCCTCTGTCTTGGGGGGGGGGGGCGTGTTAAAAAAAAACTAGGTTGCCTCCTCTGACCCTGGCTCCTTCTGCCCATTCTACTATTATCTGACTGCCCTCTCGACCCAAAGAAATAATCATCAGAGGCAGAAAAACTGTTCTCCCTATCAGTTAGATGCATATCTGATGAACTTTATCCATCTTGTCATATGACTTTTTTGGGTTTCTTTTCATTATAATAGTTCCATTTATAAACACAATTGGTGTCATAATCCTTATTATCCACTGAAAATTTCTTTGTTTTAGGTCTTTCCATTTTTAAAAACATACATTCAAATTTCTCTCTATTTCTAGTAGTTTATCATCCACTGTCTCTAAGGAATTGAAGCTTTCCAAATCCATTTCTGTTTTATTGATATCGTTATTAACTTGCTCCTCTTTCTTGGTTGCTTTTTCAATGATCAAAAGCATTAGGTCCATGGAACATTTATTGAGAATATTTATCCACCTTATTTTGAACTCTTCTGAGTCCAAAAAAAGTGTAGGACCCTTTTGCATTCACAGCCCCTGGGGATCTGATTTGCTTTAAAATATTCAGTCAATGATGTGGCATGATAATGTAATTTAATATTTTTCTTATTTAGGAACAACAATTGCATCTAATCAGATTCGAGAGGAAGCATGGCTTCATTTCCTTCCATGCACACCCTAGACAAAACATGGTCAATATTTTTATCATTACAAGAGAAACTCTTATGCTTTGAACCTATGTAAAATAAAAACTGAAAATCCAAGCCAAACAAACATGTAGAGTGTAAAAAATCTACAAAATAGAGAATCCACAGTACCCATGGCTGTCAATGCTAGAAAGGTACCAATCTCTAATTTATTAAAGTGCAAGTATAACAAGTGTTTGAAAGTGCAAGGTGCAAAACATCTAATGACAATAGTCCAATGATACTAAGTACAGCATTAAAGCAAAGTAAAACATTGAAGCAATTGCTTTTTTTTTTTGGCAAAGATAATACATTGTCCCATGACAAATTTAGACCTAAAACATCATTATCCCCAGTGGTGAATAATCCAGCCATTTTTGTCTTTCAAAAGGTCGTGTTGAGAGGCATACCCAAGTAAGAAACATTTACCTGCCAGGGTAAATCATTTAACAATTTTTCTGCCAGAGATAATAAAATCTTGCAAAACTTGGCAGAAGATTAGTGTATTTTCATTAAGGAGGTAGACAAGAGAGGGGCTATAGTGGTCTTGAATACAGAAGATTACTTGGAGGAAATATATAAGCTCAATACTGAATACTATCAAAAAGTTGATAAGGATCTCACTGATCGTATCTCCTCTATTATTATAACTGCTCATTGGTAATGGGACATGTATCAGAGAATCTGTCCAAGTATTTGATCAATGAGATCCTTAGAGTATTTTACATATTACCAAAGGGTCACAAACCTGGTTTCCCCTGGCCTGGGAGACCAATTGTCTCAAGGTCAGCTTCAAGCAAACTAAAAAAAAACTTTCCTTGGCATAATAAATAACACAGATTAATAGTGATCACAGAGTAATACTATCATGGTTAATATTTAATGACATAACACAGGTACTTAGCCACCTTTTCAGAGATAGCTCAAGAATAATTGTTTAATTGATAAGACATTTTTGTTGGTCAGATAGACCTTCATTAATGAGAAGAGAGTGTTATGGCCTTAACAGGGGAAGGGGATTTGGGATAGGATTCTCCACCAGCTGCTAAAAAGTGTAACAGCACACATATAGTTTTTAAAAGTAGCAAGGGGGAATGAACTCACATTGGCAGATCAGGAGAGGGGCCAAGAGGAGATCTTTTAGACTTTATGATACGGGGAAGGAATTCTGGCAATGAATATTCCACAGAGAAGCAAGAGTCCAAATTGAATTTAAATGTTTTATATAAATTTGTTTAAAAATACACACACTCAGTAAGACACAAAGGCACATACATTCAAGTTTCCTAGGATATAAACAGGTTTGAAAGATAGATTGGATGATAGAAATGGAGGGGGATTTTCAAGGTAATACGTTACCTAAATTCAGCTGAAGAACATCTTGTAGAAGGCAAGGATTTCAAATGACCAGCATCTGAATCCAGGCGAAAGACGATATCGTGTCTCAACCCAACCAGTCCAAGAGAGGCACAGGCCAGAATTGAGCACATGTGTTGGGGTGAACTGAACTTTTATACCCTTTTGCCCAGGAAGGGGCGGGAATAAGTGAGTTTTAAGTTTTATTTTTCTAAATCCTCTGGAATTTCCCATGCTGGACTTTGGGGGGTGCTGAGGTCATTAGTCATCTCATCTACTGCTAAACCCGTGACAATGGGGCCATTTGCTCTTAATGGCTTTATGCAAAGTAACTCTTACAGTCTCTGCCTTCAGCATTCAGATTTGAATGAGGCTGATTGATTCAGGATGGGATAAGTGGTTTTAGGAGAGTCATCACAAAGGGAAGGAAATGCAGAGAAGTAACTTATTTGTTGTTGACCTGGGTTCCCAGAAGAGATAGGGAAATGACAGTGTCTGATAGCAAGTTGGCTTTAACAGTTTCTATAGCAAGGTGTGGTAATCAAGCATTCTAGTGACTCAAATGAGGCCTCCAAGTTATGCTGGAGTAACTCATTATCTTAGCTTTTGTTAAAGTAGTTTTGACCTTTTGACATGCTGCTACCTACACCCATAGGAGTGCTTTTGGCAACTGGCTTTTGCCAATATGATTTTAAAGCAGAAATATATATAAATAATATTCTGGGGGTCCTTTGGGTCGTTACAAGAGGTCAACAAGGTAGGCCTGATTTATCTTATAAAATGGGCAATGTAGAAGCATATGAATTACAGATTCAGTCTGCTTCATGCTGCAATCACAGATTCTCTCCTGGTAAGGAATTTTTCGACATCTTCCTGTTGTTACAGCTGAAGGAAGCACATTGCACCTTGCCAAGGAGAGAGCTCTTTTCAGGTTGGTAAGGTTAATTGATTCAGGGATTTGGCCTCCCTACCTATGTTAAAGGGAATTCCTAAAAAGGGGGAAAGAAGAACTGATTTGCTGTGATGCTGAGATACTGGAATTCCTGATCAATTAATCTTTGCTTTAAGTAGCAAAAGATCTCACAAGAGGGCAACATAACTTGTGACTCCTGTGCAAATCACATTGTTAATATTTTTTTTTGTTCTACTAAGGTCCACCAGTCAGAATTCTGAGGATCTACAAGAGACTGGTATGTAAGGCTTGAGTCCTCAAAGTTAAAGCAGAGACATAACCAGAACCTAAATGTGGCAAGCCAGGCTCTGGTCTCTAAAATGTGTTGACCAATTTCAAGACAAAGGACACACAGCATAGGGCACATAGTGTGGCAAACTGAGTAACTTATATAGAAGTCAGCTTCAGTCTTTAAACCCCTGTCCTCTTGTGTTGACTTGTTCCTGCAGTCACATGTTAAAGGCATACCTTCCTGTATTAGGGACATGAGGGATTTTATTAAAAAGCTAGAGGGCACTAACTGCCCAGTTGGGACAGTTTTATTAACCATGGATGTAAGTGTCCTCTACACAAACATCATCCATGATGAAGCCAAGAAGAATAAAAGTTTGGATTTATATCCCCCCTTTCTCTCTTGTATGAGACTCAAAGGAGCTTACAATCTCCTTTCCCTTCCCCCCTCACAACAAACACCCTGTGATGTGGGTGGGGCTGAGAGAGCTGCAAAAAGCTGTGACTAGCCCAAGGTCACCCCGCTGCCATGTGTTGGAGTGCCCAATCTGAATTCCCCAGATAAGCCTCCAATCTGAATTCCCCAGATAAGCCTCCAATCTGAATTCCCCAGATAAGCCTCCACAGCTCAAGCATCAGAGTGGGGAATCAAACCCAGTTCCTCCAGATTAGAATGCTGTTAACCACTACACTACTGCTGCTAAGGGCATTCCACCTTAGACCATAGCATGGTCCTCAATAGGGTTATCTCCAAATATACTAAGGCTGTTTCCACATGGGTGGAATACAGCATCCCTGGGGAGGGGTTCGCATGGCCGCCACCGCTTCGCAGCAGCAGTGGCCTCGCAACCCCGAGCGGCGTGAAGCTGCTGTTTCCAAACTTTGCTCCCTGAGCGAGGTTTTTCGGAAACAGCGACTTCCAAATGCTGCCGTGCGAACGGCAGCGGCTGGAAGGCGCCATCCCCCCTTTCCTGAACACCTTACTGTCCCTCCAACCTTCCGGCGCATCGCCCAGGCAATGGGACACGCCCCCCTGCCCTGCGACTCCAGAGCTGTTGTGCAGGGCAGGGGGGCATGTACCCCGGCTTGGGCCACGGGCTGGAAGGTTGGAGGGACGGTAAGGTGTTTTGGCGATGGCGCAGCCTCCACGCAAGCTGTGCCATCTTCCCTGCCCCTACCGGGACTGTTCATGCGAACGGTACCGGGGGGGTGCATCAGCGTCGTATACGCCAACGCACCCCCTGAGCGTGGCCGTGCGGAAACAGCCTAAGAGAAGCAAAGTCAATCTCTACACTGCCTTCCTCAATCTCAAAGGGTCATTCGATTCAGTCACTAGGAAGTTCTTGTGGCAGAAACTTGAGGTTATGGGAATTGATCCCAGACTCCTGGTGCTTATAAAAGCCTTGCACACTAACAACACATGCCAAGTGAAATGTCCTCCCTTTGGCCAATTGACTCTAAAAAAATTAGTTACTAAAGGAGTCAAACAAAGATGTGTCATGGCCCCTTTTCTGTTCAATCTGTTTCTCAATGATCTTGCTTTCTCTCTGAGAACTGTTGATTTGCACTGCCCTATCCTTAGGAATGTGCCACTGCCAATACTACTCTATGCAGATAACACACTTTTATTATCCCGAACCAAGGTTGGCTTAACCTGCCTGTTGGTCAAATGCAGTGAGTATTGTGCTAACCATCTTCTAGCGATTAATCCACTCAAATCTAAGATTTTGTTCTTTTCAATTTCCTTCAAGCCTGCAAACTGGTTCCTGGATAGTGATACTATCGGGCAGGTCAAGTTCTATAAATAACTGGGCATAAACTTTCATTACAAAGCCAGTTGGGTCAAACATAGGCCCTTTCCGCATGGGCCAAATACAATGCCCTGGGGACGGCAAAAATGCTGTCCCCAAGGAGCTGTTCGCATGGGGGGCGCAGCTGCTTCACAGCCGCACTGCCCTCGCTCCTCCCCCAACCTCACTCCCTGAGCGAGGTTTTTGGGAAACAGTGGCTTCCAACTGCTACCATGCGAACAGCAGCGGCTGGAAGGCGCCATCCCTCCCCCCTTTCCCAATGACTTACCTTCCCTGTGACCATCCGGCATGTCGCTGAGGCCTGGGGACATGCCTCCCTGCCCTGCAACTCTGGAGCAGTCACGCAGGGTAGGGGGCGTGTCCCCTGGCCTTGACGACACGCCGGACGGTCACAGGGAAGGTAAGTCGATCGGACGACTGTGCAGCACAGCACCGTCTTCCCGGTAGTTTCCGGGACCATTCATGCGAACAGTCCCGGGGGGGTTGGGTCGGCGTCATGTATGCCAACCAAACCCCCAGCGTGGCCATGCAGAAACGGCCATAGAGAGTCAGTAGTTAAGAGCTGCAAAAGTATCTCTGCTACTGTTGTAAAAAATTTCTTCTCTAAAGGTGGCAGGCTCATACCAGCAGCCTTAAAGATATTTAACTCCAAGATGTCACAACTTCTTTATGGGGTACCCCTTTGGAATGATACCTGGCACATCTCATTGGAGCGAATACAATCTGGATTCATTTACAAACTATTCAGGGTCCCCCACTGTGTCTCCTATGCTATGCTCTGCTTTGAAACAGAACAGCATCTCTTGGAAACAAGAGAATGGTGACTCACACTTAAATTCTGGGTCTGGCTATGCTTTTTCCATGACTTAAACAGCCTTATCCATCTTGCTCTTCTCGAACTTCAGTTTTCCACCTGGTGGGCTCACATTGAAACCAAGATTTTTCCTTGGGATTGATTTACTTTGGACCAGCTTCATATGCTGTCCCACATTGAGATCCTTCACCAGATTAAGGAGTGATTATTTGATCAAGAATATCAATCATTAATTGGTAAAGCAAGGAGTTTGTGTTCACCCTTTCATTTTGACATTATACAAGGGAAATGTCAGTTAGCCAATTATTTAAATAAACTTTCTGACCCAAAACTGAGATGGGTGATCACCAGGACAAGAACCAACACGTTCCCTCTCACATTACCTCTAGAGAGGTTTCTGAAATCTGCACATCAGAAGTGTGCTTACACTTACTGCCAAACTCTCAAAGTTTCAGCACACTCTGTTTGTTTGGCCGAAATTTATGGTATTTAGACCCAGCTTTTTTCTTCTGGCCCCCACTTTGGCAGGCCCCTGTTCTCTTAATTCTAAACTGAACTAGCTCTTGAACAACCAGGATCCTGTAATATTGCAAATGGTAGCCAAGTTTCTGATTAACACTCTGAATTAATCACTTGGTTTTTTTTCCTTTTCTTGTTTATATTACCTCCATGAATGCTAGATATGTATTTTTTTCAGCTACTTGATTTTATTTGTTTCTACTTTATTGTTAGTTAGCTTTTTAGACATCTTGGCATATATAGGATAGAAAGCTGACATTTAAACCTTTTAAAAACCTACAGACCATGATACAGTGTTGCATTTCCACTCAACCACCCTAAACACCTTAGGCAAACCCACTCTTACAATCAGTTATTAAGACTCAAAAGGAACTCTAGTCAAGAGGAAGACTTTGATACAGATGCTAACTTACTCTTGTGTTACTATAAAAACAAGGGGTATTTAGACTATATCTTTCATTGTGCCTGGAATAAGATAAAAATACTCAAAAGACAGGACATACTTGTGCCTAAAACCAGGGTGAATGATGCGAATAAGATCAATTTAAATATAACAGATTATTAGCAAAAATGGCACTTTGATAATTTTCCAGGCTGCTCTACCCTACTGCAAATAAGTTATAGGTTAAGAAAGAATCTATGTCAAAGGCTTATTAAATCTGATTTTTTTTCTATGTTCCACAGCCTAGGGAGGTGACTTATTTCCAGTGTACTCACAGCTCAGCATATGAACTCTCCAGGGACACTAGAGTGTTTGTGTATCTAGATACACATTATGAATGGAGATTTACACACCTTTCCACAAATGCTATCAAGCAATGTGTTTATGCCCTCATTTGCAGATGTAATACAATTTATGTGGGAATGACATCTGGGGCAATTTTAACACACATGTCAGAACACACATGTAAAATACCTGACACATGTATGAAGGCACCTGTGATACAACATTTTATTGAGGAAAAACTGTGGATATAATGATCTGACCTGTGTTTTATTTAAATACCAACCAAGACCACAAGTCCGAACTGATATTAAATGACTTTTATTGCAGAAAGAAGCACACTGAATTCACAAGCTAAAAAACCACACAGCCTGGGGCTTAAACATGCATTTAGACATGTCCAACTTTTTATAATTATGCATATTCCTGTGCAACTGATGGGCTTATTTCCTCATAGGTCCTGTAAGAGAATCAAAAGAAAAAAATACATTAACAATATTTTGTACAGTATTGTTCACTTACCTTTAAGAGACAGCAGCAGGTGCTCACAGCTGCATCCAATTAACTGTCCCCTTAAATGGACTCTTGAATATACTTTCTAACTCAGCATGAACCGGGGAGTCTTAGCCACAACAGGGATGTGTGAGCTAAAACTCCTCATGTAAGTTTTAAAACCTAATTTTGTATATGAACTTTTAGCATTATATTTATTGTATTTAATGGATATGTGTTTGTATTAATTTAATATGTATAAATTATCTAGTAATATTATCCTATTTATTACTAGAACCATGAAATAATTTGGCAAGACAAAAACTAGTACCACTGAGGAAGACTATCAAAAACGTAGTTTACCATGGGCTGTGTTTGGCTTATTATGAACTGCGGTATTGTACATTCATTGCTTCCATTCCAGGGGACCAGCTTGGTTGCCAGTTGACTGGAAGACTGGGATTTGAGCATGTAAGGTTTTTTTTTTTTAATTTGCAAAGCCTGTTTTGGGGAGCTGCTGACTATGCAAACCCTCTTTGGTGTATTTATTCCTAAGAATTCAGAAGACAATCTATTATTTCTTCCTGAACCAGGCACAATTCAACACTGCAAATTTGGTAGTCTCCAGGCATATTATGGACTAAGTATTTATCTGTTTCCCAGTTATGGTTATGGTTTCCCAATTATGATTTGCTTTAATGCTACACTTAATATCATTGGACTATTATTATTAGATGTTTTGCACCTTGCAATTTATAAGGCTCTTTACATTTGCACTTTAATAAATATTTCTGTTAGACATAAGTGCCTTTATAGTAGTGGCAACTTGGGGTGTAGTGGATTTTCTATTTCATAGAGTGAGAATTTGAACCTGCTTTTCCCAGATCTCTAATACTCTAACTGCTATACCACCTTTCTGCTGAGTTATTACCCAAAACTACATGACAAGGGAATTAGAGAGTTCCTCTTTAGGAGAAACATCTGAAACCATTTGGGGCCAAAGAGTTTCAGTAAAGCTAATGGGATCCTCCAGGTTGCTATCATGGGTTTTTCAGGCTCATAGTTTTTGCTCCTAATGTTTTACCCACATTTATGGCTGGCATCTTCAGAGGCATGTCACAGTAAGATGTGTTTCTCTCTGTGGCCCAGTGTGGAGTGATTGTGTAGTGGGGTATATAGTTTGTCCACCTCACAAGGGAGTAAGGAACATTTGCATGTATCTGGGTAGAGCAGTGAGGAAGGGAGGGGAAACTGTGCCTGGGACATGAACTGCCCGCACATCCCCTCCTGCTCTGCCCTGCTCCACCCTGAAATGCCCTGACATGCCCCCGCCCCAACACATGACTGCAATGGCAGCACCCAGTGTGAGCCACCGCAAAAGTCCCCATTGCAGCTCCACCTCTGGGGTGGAGTTCATTTACATTGCTGTTGCACTTGCAGTCACATTTACAATCACATTCACAATTGCATTTGCAACTGCGTTTGCAATTGCGTTAGCATGTGGTTGGGTGGAATTCCTCTAGGGCTCCCCTTCTGTCCAGACTTCTAGTAGATCATTTACTAAATTTAGTCATAGAGGGTTCCTGGAGCTGATCCATCTGAATATATGGTTCATGACATGGTTTATAGTGAAGTCACTTATGCATAAGATGAAAACTGTTCATACTGGAAATGGTTTCAAGTTTTAATCAACTTTGCAAAATAAAGCCGCATAATGCAGCCGAATGACACAACTTTATTTACTGATATTTCTTGCCTACTCCGTGTCTAGTTTGGATCTGTTTGAACCAAGTGGGAAAATACATCAAAGTTTGCCAAATGAACTCTAGAAATGCACTATTAAAAAAGAAAAAAAAGATCATTCAACAACATCAACAACAAATTAACAAGAGAAGCATTTCAATTAGTCCCAAAGTCACAGGCCAATTAATTTTTACATATGTACCCTCAAAGCTCACTGAAAACCTCGGAGGGAGGAAACAATTCAGCACCTCCCAGTAGCAACAAGGCCCTGCAAGAAGAATTTACAATGGTAGCTTGGTATTTCCTCCATCCTCCAAAGCCTTGACATCCACAAATGATTGATTCATTTACTATTCTAGAGGGGGAGAATGGATATATGCTGAGGTTTGACTGAATTGCATCATGGAATCAGAATGCAGTTGAAAAAGAGAAGATAATTACAGTTATCTATCTCATTCTGTCTGCTGTTAGAGTAAGAAATGCTAAGTGCTAAGCAGAGTTATACTAGGACCATTGATTTCACTGAACTTAGAAGAGTGTAGCTCTATTTAGGATTGCACTGCTAGCACGTAATTTTGATAACACTAAGTTGCTGATTAAAATGTATTCTGATGCTTAGTAGTAGCTATAAAGTCAACCTTTTGCAGGTCAGTCATTTTTTAATTGCTTAGCAACACCTGTGCGAGATAATATTTATAGCCGATCTGTGAATGCGACATTTACACTCTTATCATCAGCAAAGTTACCCTCTCCTAAGTCCATTGACTTTAATGGACTTAGGAGTGGGCTGCTGCTTAGGATGGCACTGCTATGTCTTCATTCACTTTTTCTTCCCCAGTGCCATGAAGCAGATTCTTAACTGAGGTCTGCAGTTTCTCTTGCACTGCAGAGGCAAAATCTGGCAGCATGTTGAGTACGAAGTTGGCATGAAGTTGGCATGAAGTTAAATATTGACATGAGGGAACCCCCACCCCAGGATGACATGATACAACAGAATTATTTATTTTAATAATATTTTAACAATGTAAATGGCTGGATTAATCACTGCTTATTTTCATAAGCTTCATGGGCAGCCCAATCATCAGCCTTAAGTGGCCGGGGTCAGCATTGCTGCGATCCTGCCTCTCCACCTCCAGAGAGGGCTTTCTAGTAATGTGAGGAGGCAAAAAAAACACCAAATCCTCCCCCCATATCCCCACCTGAAAGCCCTCCATAGGACTTTCTATAGATTTAAAGTGCCCAAAAGAATGGCATATGTCTAAGCCCCGGGCTGTCGTTCAACTGCCCAAAAATCTGGGGTGGAAAGTGACTATGATTGCCTTCACCCCCCAGAAACACCCTTGCCAAACCTCCCCCCCAGACAAACCAGTGTCCGATTGGATGCCAGCACAGCTCCATTGTGGCCTGGACCACCAGTCTTTGTCCCTTCCCGGCAGGGGTATCACTTGCATCAGCGGAGGAGACAAATGCATCAGGGCAGCCCTGAACCACCTTCAAATGTGATTAAGCTCCTCCCCCAAAATAGAACTGGTTCATTAGTATCTACCCATTCTGCATTTTGGACAGATTCACCCCAGCTTCAAACTCAGCCAGGGATTATCACTAAGAATGCGCATTCAGATATACCTGGCTTGAATATATACCTGAAAAACACCTTATTGATATTTTTCAGATATGTTTAAGTCTCTATATGGAATATGGGAATTTCTGGGATACTGAGATATGTGTAACTGGGAGTACCAGGAGCTGGGGGGGGGGGGGGCTTGAATTTTCTGTGTGTGTCTGTCAGTGTCTTTTTTCCAGGGCTTGGTTTTAGCTTGCTATGTTGGTTTGGCTTAAATTTTCTGCATTGAAATTGGCTTGATGGGTCATGCAGCATAATGTTCTTCACATGAATTAGAGTTGGGTTTGAGTTTGAGGTGGATTCTCTGTATTGACATTGCCTTCAATTCTTCAGGTGTATATTGGGTCTCTGACTTTATATTAGCAGGGCTTGCAACAGTGTTTCTGTTCCATTTGACTTGGAGGAGTCTCCCCATGAGATGACTGGAGGCACTTTATCCAGGGACCTAAAGAATTATACTAATTAACTTATTTATTTATTAGATTTAATATTCTGCTGTTCCCCCTTTGAGCTTGGAACTTGGGGTTATTTAAAGAACAGGCACCAGCAGATCTGCTGCAATTTGGTTAAAAAAAACAGCCCTTATAACCTCTGGAAAGGTTTTATGTATGGAATAATGCCAAATAATATCAGAATTCCATGTTAAAAACAACAACAAACTGGATTTGAATACCAAACTGGTATTTGGAACCCATATAATATATATATATATATATATATATATATATATATATATTACAATGGACTATATATATATAGATTCATTTCAAGGTGCACATTCCTACTTATCACTGTCTGCATATCTATATGTACAGAAAGGTGCCAAGTTTCATCCCTGTCCCCTGATATGCTGCAAGGCTTCCACCAGAATCAATAGATTCCACTCAGCACCAAGGAAAGAGAACTCAGTTATAAGGCATGTAAAGGCCTGTGCTGAATACCTCCATCATTCCATCTACCTTTCCAAAGCTACCCACCATATCCCTGACACTCAAGGCTGGCTTAGCCTAGCTTGACACCCCTTACCCCATCTGCCAACTATAAGTCCTTGATGAATATTAGCAGGTAACTGTCACACTCCTCTTTAGAGAGGTTGAGACTATTATTTCTGTACAGATGTGGCATATCATAGCATATGGAAGGGTAGGAGATGCAAGCCCCCCATCTTCAAAATGGCCATTCTAATGGCCATGTTGGCATTACACATGGTCTTTTCAATGGCCTTGGGCTTGAAGACACCTCTCCAGTTATGTGTCTGGAGGAATTCCATTCAGACTATAAACCTTCCAGGGCAATATTTCCTAACCTTCTATAAATCCAAACCTGGGTGGTATCATCAGGAGAGTCTCCCAGATTCTCCCTTTAAGGTGGATTTAAAAGGAGAATTTTGGGTCTGTAGTTTAAACTCTGTAGTTTAGTTGTGCTCTTCCCTGCTCTCTGCCAGAATGTTGCTGAGAGCTAGCTCAGCTGTCCTCCCTCTGGTTAAAGTGGAAGTGTCTCATCTTTTGAGGGGCTGAGTAGGAATGTTTGGGCCTCCTTCTAATTGACTGGAAAAGAGCCCCCTTTTATCACTCCATGATATCTTGGTGAGTGTTGGCATTTGCCTGGTCCTTGGACTGGTTGGACTAAAACTAGTTTTGGCAGGAATAATGCCATATTGGTAGAGATAATTAGCAAGAACCATGAAATATCTAAGGATGTGGTGCTGCTTTCTATCATTGGCTCAACCAGTTTGGTGGGCTGGGGGTGGGTGGCTGAGATGCATCAGTGGAATCCTTAGCTACTATGGTAGGAAATGGAGAGGTGAGACTTAACATCTCTTGGAACTGTTTCATGAATTAGTGAGCTAGTCAGCCATTAATTTAAAAAAGTATCAAATATCTGTCTTGGAAGCACTGGTACAATAAGTCAGTCAGTCAGTAAGTAGGTAGATAAATTAGTAAGTAAGATCCAGAATTTAAGAATCAATTCATAGAAAACAGAAGCAAAATCCCAACAGGGATTTGGTTATTAAATTGTGGGGACAAGACATTTCAAATAATCCCTTGTAAGATGTGGGAGAAGGTACTGATGCACCCATGAAGTTTTACTGTACATAAAACCCTTTTCTAATGATAAAATGTTTCCTAAAGAAGACACAAGCTATGCACGTGAATTTGTTCTGTCCATTGAAATGAACAATGAAACCCACCAAAACAGCAGAACCATGCACAATGCAATGTACACACATGATAAAATTATTGATTGGCTTCAATGAATTTACTTAATAGATAAAAATTAAGTGAAACTGACTCCATATACGTATACAATGCAGTAGCTTTAAATTATCCATGCGTACAAAATGTACCTGTAAAGACAGAAATGAGGCAACAGATATTATGAAATAGAAAATGTTTTTCTGAAAAACCTTTAAAGGGATGGATATCCAAATATTCTCCCCATAAATTATTTTCAACACTATTTCACAATTTATCTTTTTCATGATGTAATATTCTGGAGGTTTTGTTAACATCATACTATTTGTATAGCATTTTCAAAATTTTGGAGGGGGGTTTAATTACAGAAGCAATTAAAAGTATCCCAGGAAATATTATAATGAACTGGAATCATATGCTTTAGTGTCACCCTGGAGCATTAAGGCACCTGCCATATGGTCCTTTTGAAACAGAGTGGGCGAAGGGAATAATTAACTTGGAATGACTTTTAAGATGTGCAAACCTGTAGCTCAATATGTGTAAAAATGTCAGTTTCCTATTTTTCCTGACAAAATTTGTGATAAGAACAAATCTACATCATCATCATCAATACCAGTGAAATTGCTACTGTGTTTAGGTGCTATTTATTGACTGCTTTTATTGACTTGGTTTGATTTATTCCTATTAATTGACTTGCATTGGGTTTTGTTTTTTTGTGTTTTTTTTGAATGTTTTATTGGTAAGATTTATTGTCTTACTTGGTTTTTCCCAATCATTAGGATCTACTTTAAGCAAGTATAGAAAGGCAAAATAAACACTTTCTAAATAAATGCTGCAGGAAGAGAATTGGAGCAAATCCAGCCATAATGGAGGAATGGTTCTTCATGCCTCAGGTTCCAAAGTCACCCATATTAATTACACTGCTTGCTTGGGGCTAAGATCAGCCCTCAATAGAATTAAATTATTTCATACCAAGTGGGGACATTATTTCCCAGCTGCCTTAAAATTGTTTTTAAAATTATTTAAGACAAAATCCCTGGCTCAAATGTTATATAGAACGAATCTTGAACCACTAGCTTCCTGTTTTGCACCACTAGAACTTGTTCAATCAAAGGTCCTTAGAGCAGTCCTCCAATTCCCAAGATGCATCGCCAATGCACTTATATTTCTTTAGAAATGTTGAAAGCAGAAATGTTGAAAGCAGAAATGTTGAAAGCAGAAGCTAGGATTTACCTATCATTCCTTTATTTATGGCTGAGGATAAATTTTAACCCCCAATATTTGCTACCCCAAATCTTATATGACTGCTTTCAAACAAATTGGTTAAAGGCCGTTACAGGAGAAATAGAGAGATTTGGCTTCTCTCCCCAATCTTTACTTGAGCTGCAAAGAGATCAAGCCAACAAATCTTAAGACAAAGACAAAGGGTAGTAGACACTGAGTGCCAATCAGACATTTCCATCTCTTGCTTTTATGTTATCATTTAATAGTAGATATATTCTTCCACCAGCTGCCTACCTTTTTGCCTTGGAAGTAAATAGTCACAGGAGGGTTTACATACTAGCCATGTGTTTTGCCTGGCTCTCTGCAGTAATAGAGAGAAAATTTAAAACAATTCCTTGGGCAGAGAGAGGCTGTCCATGTAAATATGAAGAGGTAGAAACCCCAGGACGTGTATTTTTTTCACAGCATGGTTTGGTTGAAGCTTGTCAGGCCTTTACTGGATAAAACCTCAGGACTTTTGGGAAAAAATCAAGATTGAATAAACTTCCCTCACAAAAATCAGACAAGTTGTGAAGTTTTGTGCCATAGTATACAAAGGTCAGCAGAGATCAGACATGAAGTATTATTGAGCAAACTTCAGGGTCATTTTTAGTTTATCTTGGTAAGATGCTCTTCCCATCTTCTAAGTATTTCAAAGGCTATCTACTGCTGCAGTAGAAGGGACTCTCATACAAGATTTATTCCATTGACAGAAGAACCTCCCACTACAGAAGCTATACTGCACATCAAACAAAGAAAAGGGTCTTATGTACAGTAAATGGTATAAGTGACTATATGAACCACTGCCATTACACTTTAAAGAGCTATACAGCATTGGGCTGGGCCAATCATATAAGCAAACCCTTCTTTTGTATCTGTGATACTCTAAGATGGTAGGACTATTCTGGAGATTTTATTGGGAGCTCTGGGGAGGTCTTGCTCTGGCTGGGGGCACTTATTTCCTGCAGGGCTGCTGAGGTGTCTCCTGAAAGGAACCAACCAACTTTGCTAAAGTTTGAACGACTGGGCATTAGTTCTGTAGGCATCAGGTTCACCTTCAACTGGGTGCCCACAGCATTTGCCTCTTCCAAGCAAACTTTAGCAAATTCGGCTGGTTCCTTTCAGGAGACTCACACCAGCAGTTGTGCAGGAAATAAGTGCCCCTACCCAGAGCAAGACTCCCACTAGAGTGCCCCCCATTGAAACCACTACCACAGAGCCAATTGGGCATAACAGCAAGCCCCATTGAAGTCTATGGTGGGAAAAGTTAATTAATTTTTCCCACCATGGAACTTTCTGAAGAGCCTGGCAGATTCTGTGCTCTGCAGTGACTCCATTGTAGCCAATGGGGAATTTCTGAGAGTGAAAGCAGGCTGCACATTTTTCAAGGTAGAGGCACCAGACTTTCAAGGTGTCTCCAGGAGGCCCTCCTGGTAATAGCATCCAGTCTTGGTTAACTTTGCTTCTGAGGGCAGTGGGAGGGGGTGCATTGAAAGAGTTCTGAGAGAACTCAGCCAGCAGGCTTCACGTGCAAGAGTGGGGAAACAAAATAAGCCTTTTGGGAGCCCATAAAATTGAACCCCAGAAGCAGAGTTCACCAAGCCTGGATGCTATTACCAGGACAGCCTCCTGGAGCCACCTTGAAAGTCTGGTGCCTCTATCTTCAAAAATGTGCAGCCTGCTTACTCACTCAGAAATTCCCCATTGGCTACAATGGAGCCAAGGCACTGCAAAGCAGAGAATCTGGGCAAATTTCATGGGGTGCCTGTCAGGGGTGCATTTTTAAAGCTAGTGGCACCAAAATTTCAGGATATCATCCAGAGACTGTCATGATGATACCACCCA
This sequence comes from Sphaerodactylus townsendi, assembly GCF_021028975.2. Lineage (NCBI taxonomy): Eukaryota > Metazoa > Chordata > Lepidosauria > Squamata > Sphaerodactylidae > Sphaerodactylus > Sphaerodactylus townsendi. The sequence continues at coordinate 36,445,336 of NC_059429.1, read as the reverse complement.
TGCTTTGTGAAGTTTGGTTCAGGGGGGCCAAAGTTATGCACCCTCCAAGGGTAGACCCATCTCCTGTTAACTCCCATTGGAAACAATGGGGGATGGGGCACCCCCTTTGTAGGTCCATGACTCCCCCCCCCGAACCAAACTTCACAAAACTTGGGTGGTATCATCATGATAGTCTCCAAATGATTCCCTGAAATTTTGGTACTGCTAGCTTTAAAAATGCAGGGTGAAACACAAAAAACTCCAAAAATTACCAAAAAAGCTCAAATATTTTGTGTGTGTATGTATGTATGTATGTATGTATGTATGTATGTATGTATGTATGTATTTATTTATTTATTTATTTATTTATTTATTTATTTATTTATTTATTGAATTTTTAAACAGCCCACACCCGAAGGACTCTGGGCGGTGTACATCAGGCCAAAAACAGTATTACACACTATAGGCCAAAAACAACATTACACACAATAAAATAAATGAAATTAAGTTACAAACAATGTACAAAATTCATAAAAACTAGCAGCATCAATACAGTACAATACAGTACAATACAGTACAACAAGATTATAGAAGTATCATGCCCAATCCCAAGGCCGGGTGGGGCAGCAGTGTAGATTAGATGTTATACCTTGCATTCAGATTTGTTCATATCTGGGCAGGATATATTCCACTGATGTTTGCCTCAATATGCCCAAATTCACCCAGATTCAGGCCAAATCTCATATTTGTTTTACCCAAATCTCCAAGCCTAGTTTGGACTAATGTAAATCAGCACTTATGCAATTTGCAATATAGTTTATATAATAAATGAAGAGCAAGGGAGCTAGATAACATCTGTCTGACTCCTTTGTAGATGTGAACTTTGTCAGACAGGTGTCCCATCCTTGTACATCTTGATTTCAGTGATGTCTGGTCATGGATGATGCAAATAGGAAGGAAGAGCTTACTATCAATAAAGGAAGCTTGTATTTTACTCCATAATATGGATCTAGAGATAGAATCACAGGTTGCCTTGAGGTCGATAAAGGCAATGTATAGTACAGACAGGCCTTTTGAGTCATACTTGTTGCTGGGTGAAGGGGACTGTATGCAAAGTTAGTTCATTTGGACTGTCCCCTTCCTTTCTAGTTCATTTAAGCTATGCTATGGCACTTAAATCAATTAAATTGGGAATATCACATCAGAGAATCCTGGGATCCTCTGCTATCTATATACTCTCCATCATTTTTTAACACCAGTCTTTTTACTGTGCAGCTTATCTAAAGAACTTAGTCACCCATTATTTCTGGTTCTTTACCAAAGCCAGATTAAATGTTTTCCCATCAGAAGTTCTCTGAGGTAAATATGCTGGGGTTCTGTATCAGTCCAGATTGTGTCCCTGTAATCTTCAGGAACCTGAAACCCTGTCACACATTATTTTAACTTGTAATCACTATACATGTGAGTGACATAGGAGGATTTCTCCACTATGGATGAGGTTATGTGCTAATTTTTTGCAGTCTTGCATGAAATTCTTATTAGAGGATAAGAACCCGCGTAGTACCCTGGCAGTGGCAACATTTATTTATTTATTTATTTATTTTTCAGATTTTTAGACCGCCCCATCCCCTAGGGGCTCTGGGCGGTGTACAACACGATAACCATTGTATACAGATAAAAACAGTTAAAACCTTTAAAAGCAGCAGTAGATAAAGGACTAAAAAGAATAATTAAATTAATTTGTAAGATGGCGTCCGACAATCTAATTTCACCCTCTTTCAGAGAGGGAAGGGCAGCAAATCCCGAGATGGCAGAGGCACAGATGTAAAGGCCACGGGAGAGGGGGGGGCACCATCAACGGCTGGTACCTCCAAAGGCCCGGCGGAACAGCTCCGTCTTACAGGCCCTGCGGAATTCTGTAAGGCCCCGCAGGGCCCGGACAGCTGCTGGAAGAGCGTTCCACCAGGCTGGGGCCAGGGCTGTAAAGGCCCTGGCCCGCGTGGAGGCCAGCCGTATCATCGAGGGGCCAGGGACCACCAGTAAATTGGCCTCTGCTGAACGAAGAGGCCGTATTGGGACATGTGGGGTGATGCGGTCCCGAAGATACGAAGCAAAGTAAACATCTTAGCAAAGTAAACATCAGAGATTACTGGACACAAATTATCCCTAATAGTCAGATGTTTATATTTAATTATTGCCCTAATGTTCTATATTTAGTAGTGTAAGCTAACTTCTGTGTTTTATATGGATCAATTGACCACAGTCAATTTTATTTATTAAAAAAATGAGGCAATTGAAATAAGGGTGTATCTTATAACTGTCCTTCTATTTGCTCTAATAAGCTAGATCTATTTGCAGGAAGGGGTGCAAAGTCTCTTACCAAATCATTGCGGAAAAGCTAATCAATCTGAAGTTGTTTGGAGGCTACCGATGAGGATGATTGAGGTTAGTCAAAGGTCATTATTTTCCTTCATTCCCCCCCCCCCACACACATTTCTTCATATTATTCAATGAAGTAATATTTCTGCCTATTTTGTTCGATGAGACTTAATGTCTGTATAATCTTGCTGCAAGGAATGCAGCTGACATATAGTTGTGATGAAGTTAATTTAATGCTTCTGAACTGGCTTACTTCCAAAATAAATAAACAGATTTCCAACTAGCCCAAACCCTTATCAATCAAAAGAGAAGGGAGGAGAAACTATAAGTGTAAATTATACCTGGGATGTAAGCCTGTCTCAGGTTTAAAACAGAACAAATAGGTAAAAATCCAATTAAAAACATTGAATAAACATTTTGAAGTCTTTTCCAGTCGCCATCTTTTCTCCATTCTTACAGGAACCTTATTAGACATCTGCTCTGCTCTTCCCTATTCACAATAGACAGGTTCAGGTATTTAGCTTATTAGATTCAGTAATTAAAATGTACTTTTAGACTTAGAAGAACAGGAAGACTTCCACAGCCTAAGCTAATTGTTAGAGACATAATTTCTTAAATTGCAATAATGTTTAGCATAAATATACAGAGATTTAGAGCAGTTTTTAAGAATAATGTTTACTGCAAAAATTAAAGATGTTTAAATACACAAAGTCAACATAGAGATCATTGAAAATAATGGGAATATATCAACAGTGGTTCTTAGTTACTTTCTAAACTACTACATAAAATGATTTGGCTTTTATGTAATTAAATATGCAATTTATCACACATTTTGTCACTAAAAATTACCACCCAAGGGAGATTAGTTCTAAATGAATGTTATTAAGATAGAGCAATCCATTTGTACTCTATTAGCCAAAACTCTTTTTAAAAAAGAAGGGCGGGGAGAGAAACACTTCCAGATAAATCTAATCAGTCTAATTCTCATCACAATACTCTTGATGTTTGAGAGCCAGATTTGACAAGATGATGGCAGTACTATATATTTAAACATAGCATAGTACTGCCAAACTTGTACAGATGGAGGAGTTAGGGGCCACATTTAATAATAAAAGAGAAAGGTTTTTAATCCTATCTCTGCCCATGCATATTCTCACCCTTCCCTCACAGCAGTCCTTCTACCCATGTACATTTGTTCCACTGGGGTAACTTTTGGTATTAGAAGAGGACAACCAGAGAGGTACCATGAAGGAGGAACCACAGGTAGCAGAAGAATTCTGCACTCCTTGTCTGTAGATCTCACATCATCTTTCTCCATGACTGGAGATATTCTGGTTGAAACCTTATGTCCAGTTTTTTATCATGAGAAAAAATGTTTTATCATTTCAAATGTTAACATAATATCCCTTAGTATTCTTTTATTACAACCATTTTGATATCACAATTAGAACAAGTTCTGATTTGGAATATGAAATTCATCAATATGTGAAATCGCAGTTTATCTACCACTGGCTTTGGATCATAATTCTTGCTCTCAGTCTCTCCATTTAAAAAATGAGAGATTGGTATATCTATATATATAAAAAGATAACAGTGTTTTTGTTAGTAACTGCTGGGCCAATTCCTCTGAAAATTCCCAGCCACTATAGTCAGCCAGGTGAGAGTGTTTTTAGATGTTCACATACCTGAAATTTCACACCTGGCCCAGGTAAAATGCCTTTTTCCTGGCACTCAATGGTGAAGGACATGCAGCTACCGGTGTGTAACTGTCACCCTTAGAATGTTCATGCAGCTTAGAATGTTCACTCAGATGGCCAGATATGAGCAGTGGAAACAGTACATAGGCCATAACTCAAGCGGAAGTGAAACACACGAGGGAGAGGGAAGGGAGAGAGATGGAGGGAGGGGGAGGGGTGGCATGCAAGGGAAGAGAGGGAGGGAGACAGAAGGGACGGAGGGGGAGGCATGCAAGGAAAGAGAAGTGAGAGAGGGGAGAAAGTGAGGGGTGGCATGCAAGGGAGGGGAGGCAGGGGGCCCAGCATCTTGATATGATCCACCCACCCTAGTAGAGGAAAAGGGAAGGGAGGGAGGGGGAGGGGTGGCATGCAAGGGAAGAGAAGTGAGGGAGGTAAGAGAGTGAGGGGCGACATGCAAGGGACGGGAGGCAGGGGCCAGGCACCCTAGAATCCCTGAATACTGTGGTTACAGTTAAGAAAACTAGGCACGCATTACTCAGGAGTAAGCTCGGTACAGCAACCATGACATACTTTGAATGGCTGCGTCGCGCCCCTCAGAGGGTTTCCTCAGAAGCGACACCCATAGCCACCAACCAAACTTACTCCCAGGTAAAGGATCATGACCAGCCAACCACGATGTGTGGGAGAGGTGCCTTTCTATTCCCCCCCCCCAGGAATGCGGGCACACACATCAATGACATCGCACAGTATCAGGCTGCGTGTTTGCATGAGCATGTACTGCTGGCCTCTTCAATTGATTTGCTGCTACTGTTCCTTTCCCCTTTCACCACAATAAGCCACAGCAATGTGTGGCCGGGCCCCGCTAGTAGTATATGTGCTAGTGGCAAAGAACAATAAGCTAACAACAACAAGAAAAGGTGCTAACAATAGATTATTTTTTAAAAAACTAATGAATCTATATATCTTACAAAAGGAGGTCTCATGACTTTCCACATCACTACCCAAGTGTCCGCCTCATCAGTGGAAGGCTTCCTTCTCCATACTTGCTGCCTTTTTTGTCAGAACTAAGTCATATGTGGCATTAGGAAGGGATTCAACAATGCCTTCAGCAAGGATTCTTTTGAGAGCAGGAAGCCAGCTGTCACGCTATTCAGCAGTTGGGCTTGGGGTTTCTTTGATGTAGCCAGGCTTTACTGCCTCCAGTATCTGTATCTCCCTGACCTGACTTATGTCACATGTATGTTCAACCTATAGTTGGAACCTCAGTTATGAAACTTGTGATCTGGGGCCCATCATTCTCTCCCTCTTTCTAATGTATCACACAGGCCAATCGTGAAGGTAAAATGGAAGACAGGAAGCTAATATATACCATCCTGAGCACTTTGAGGGAAGGGTGGGATAAAAATGCATGAAACACCATATTTACCAAGAAGAAAGAGGACCTGAATGTAAGACCATCACTCCTAAAAAGTTATGCACTAATAAGATATTTATTTTCATACATAACGGTGACTTGTATGAGAATTAAGACAGTGCTCTATTTTTTAAGCTGGAAATCCAGAGAGACAAACGTAGTCTTTATTTCTGGTATATTGATATTAATTTGTATAGGTATGTGTTGCTTTTATTGCCTCTCATGCAGAATACAGCAATGAAAAGACAGGAAGAAACTGTCTACAAAAATGGTTACAAATCTCCTCATTGATTAGAAAAAGGGGGTTTGTTGAAAAGAAAATGTCCACCAGCAAAATAGCAGCACTCCTATACTCTCCCAGCTCTATCACATATGTAGTGTTTTTATCACCTTTATATATTGTGATATGTTTTAAATTATTCTTTTATCTAGATGTCATATAAGACAGTCCAATTTCCCAGGTTTTGACACCTGCACTCCTTGCAAACCTTTGCCCAATGTTTTTATTAACTCAATCTAATGGAACCTTTTTTTTTAATGGTGACCTTAAGAATTTAATAACTCTTCAATGCAAGGACAATACCACCTGCAGGCTCCACTGGGATTAAACTGCAGTAGCTCAATATGTCTGCAGGAACACATTAATGGGAAACAGAAAAGAGGAGGGGGAATCCCTCAGAAACTACACAAATAGGTCCCTCAGCCCCATGGGTGGATATTATGAGTCGTTATGTTGTCTGCTCCTGGACGGGTAACATAAAACACTGTGCTTCTGAGGCATGCGGTTGTTCACACCTGCCTCATATTAATCTAGCTTTGATCATGCTAGCAAATTTCTCTTTCCGTAGGGCCTCCTTCTCTGATAGACACTCTGGTTATCTTTAAAGATACAATCAATACATTATTAGTCAACAAGCTGACAAAGGCCCATAAATTAATTGCTTTTTGTTGGTGAAGAACTTACTTTCTTGAGCAAAATCTCACACCCGCAATATGGAAGAGACTTTTTAATCCAGTTAAGATAAACAAACCTTTCTTTTACTCCGTATTGGTTCTCTCTTTTCATATGTGAAAGCCTAAGTCAGGGCAACAGCACCAAGGGAACAATTTTATTTTTCCTGATCTATTTAGTTCCAAGTTTAACTGTGCTGAGTATGAGTGGCACTGGTATAGTCAGGTCAACATGACACAAACCCATGGTTTATTGTAAATGGTTAATTAGCGCCCAGATGTGCAGAGGTTCCATCTGGTGAGTCCAGATCACACCCCACTTTCTTCCATGCAAAGAAAAAATGATTTCTCAGATAAAAATGTTGCTAAAACTACAGGGCCCAAGCAGATTTTTTTTCTTTCTCAGTTGGCAGCCCTAGACCAAAAACCCAGGAAAGGAGGAAGAAGAAATAAAGCGACAACCAAATGCCTGATTGTTTTATAGCTAACAATTTGTGCCACTGTAAGACAATATTTAGGACACCTTATCCTATAATTTTGCTGAGAGGGAAAATTAAAAAAACAACCAAACAAACATCATCAACAAAAAACATAATAGCAGACCTGTGTTTGACAAGCAGAGGATGTTCACAGCCTCTCAGCATGCAAAACAAATCATCCCTAATCTTTGTGATGGTTATCTAGTATAATGACAGCACACATTAGGGAAAGATGCTTTGATTCTCCCTAATATTACCAAGTAATAATGACAAGCACTTATGTGCATTTAGATCTTTGTCTCGGAGAAAATGATAAAACATGGTGGACAGAGATGCTGCATCTCCTCAGGGGAGGGTTTTTCCCCATTCCCAAATGACTGCTAATTAAATCATCCAGCTTTTCTAGTTTCCCACAGAAAAGTGATTTGCCTGACTATAAAGAAAAGTGGGAACAGGCAGTATCAACTTTATCAAAGTAATATGTTACTCAGTTCTTCTTTGCATGACTCTCCTTTCATTATCACTATTTGTTATTTCTAAGGTGCCCTCAAATATAAAATCTCTGGGAAAGAAGTTAATTTGTTCACAGGGCACAAAAGGAACAGTTCCAGAGAATGTTGAGCCCTTCGGGGACGGGGCGGTATAGAAACCTAAAGTATAAATAAATACATAAATAAATAAATTAGGATGATCTTTAGATCTTTATAGTGCTGGTGTCAGTATATTCAGAAGTGGGGGTACACCTGGGATCCAGATCTTCCTGTGAGGCCCACTGACGCCATTCCCTCGTTTATTCTTCTCTGCCACGAACACCATACTACCCACCTGCTTGTCAATTCTCTCTGTTAGCAGAAACAAAGTGTGAAAGAAATGTGTTGGCAGGCAGGGTAGGGAGTGTGGGCACTGTATCCCAGGAAACCCCTTCCCGCAAAAACCCTCCCTTCCTCCCTCCCTCCTCAAAAACCCATGGAAATGGACTTGATCTAATATGAAATTCAGGATGATTTGAAGGTTCTTGTTCAAGTAAAGCATCTGAGGAATTTGAAGGGAAACAAAAAGCACTTTAGTGAGATTTGGAGCTTACCCACAGGCAAGCAGAGAAAACTAAGAAAGCACAAATGAAAGCAAGGGAAGAAAATCTTGGCCACCTGTAACATTTCGTGGTAATTTTTTTCTCCTTTCTATTTCAGGCACTACTATAAAACTCAAGCAGGGTTAGAGGCATGAGCCCAAGGGCTTGTAGCTGCTGTCTTTGGATGAGACAGATGTAAAGTTTAAGTCCAGCCCGAGCTATAATTTGATGTTTTCTTAATTTATGTTGTATCTTTATTGTCTCCTTGTGAATTGCTTCAGGTTCCTCTGGGGGAAAAAGCAGGATACAAATATTTACAGAAATAAAATAAAAATAAGGCTATGACCACTTTGCTTTCTCCATTGCTTTTCTTCTTATCTACATGTTCATCAGTCAATTCCCCCTAAAAGTTGGAAGGGGGTAAACTGCTCTATTTTTATTACTATAGGGGGGGGGGCCTCTAATATGCTTATATTCTACCATCCAAGTTGGCCAAATCTTTGGATACATAAACCTGTGAAATGGGCAAGACAGATTTTTCTACAAACCTGAAAAGGATCTCATCAGGGTTATAAACATTTGAAAATGATAAAAGAAGAGCTGGTAGCTTTAAACAACAGATTCTTTTGGTGGTAGTTGCTAGGCAGTCACAGATTTTTGGCAGGAGGAGAAGGTGGATTTTTTCCAGGTCTATTTTGGCTTTTCAGGGAGGACTCTTTGGAGCCAGACCCAAGTTCTAGGGTTGCCAGCTGTATGCTGAAAAATTCCTGAAGATCTGGTGGTAGAATCTAGGGAAGCATGGTTTGCAGAGGAAATAGACCTCATATTAACCCAAGGGTTGGCAACCTTTACCACCCAAAGAGCCATTTGGACCTGTTTTCCTTGGCCCCAAAGATCTACCGAGCCAGAGAGGCAGCTCTGCACGGAGCCGTCTCTGGTTCGGCCCCTCCACTCACCTTTCCTTCCAGCGCTGTTCTGGAGGGCTGGAGGGACATGCCCACGCTACCCTCCAACCTCCAGGCCACGTGGAGCTGTAATATAAGGCTGAAAGAGCCGCATGCGGCTCCGGAGCAGACCCCTGTATTAACCCCACCTCTTAACCCCACCTACCTCACAAGGTGTCTGTTGTGGGGAGAGAAAGGGAAAGGAGTTTGTAAGCCCTTTTGAGTCTCCTTACAGGAAATAAAGGGGGTATAAATCCAGACTCTCTTCCATCTTTTTCTTCAGTTGGCCAAAACATGTCTGTCAAAAAAGTGTCCAGTTGGACCCTTATGGGTACTGTAATTGTGATGTTGTATGTATAAGGTAGGCTATTATGGTCTTATTACAAGTGTAGTTGATTTTAATGTTCAATAAATACATAAGTGTTTCTGATATTTAATAGTTTTATATTTAGTGACACCTTAAAAAATCTCTTAACCTTTTAGGTACTTGATTCAAGTAGGGGGATGGAGCCTGGGAGGGGAGATTAAGGAGAAAAGCAATCTCAGATGGATATAATGCTATAGACTCTCTAAAGCAGCACTTCCTTCTGGGGAACTAGTGTTGCCAACTTCCAGTTGGGGGCTGGAGATTACTTGCAATTAAAATTGTTCTCCATGTAACAGAAATAAGTTCCTCTGAAAAAAATAGATGCTTTGAAAGGTGGATTTGGTGGCATTATACCTTGCTGAGGTATCTTCCCTCCTCAAACCTTAGCCCCAGATTTCCAGGAATGTTCCAGCTTATAGCTGGTAACCCTAATGATCATATCTACAGTTGGAAGATCAATTGTGATTCCAGAAGATATCTGGGCTCACCTGGAAATCGTCAACAATACAGAAGGAAGCAGGAGAAATAGTGAGACTACTGGGGCTTTCAGCAAAGTGTAAGAAGAAATAGTGGGAGAAGGGAAATGAAATGTGTCCCACAAGTCCTTCATGGTTCTCACTTGTTTTGTATTAAATTTCAGATCACAAATATTTGGGTTGAATATGAGATATCAGGTGTTCAGTCATACAGGATGGGATTGAAATGACTGTAAATGTTTCAGTTCAACCAAGATCCCTTCAGAAAATAATTACATGGTTAGATTTGCTGGTGTGTGTGTGCATGAGTGTAGGATGTGAAATGTTATTCTATTCATAGTTACTGAATTCTTGGACCTTTCCCCAGCATTTATTACTACCTTATTTCTTTCACCAGGTACTTTTCTTGTGTCATACTTGAACGAACAACTTAGGCAAGATGTCTGAGTCTCAAAGAAAAGATGACAGTCAGTCACTTTTGTTTGAGTTCTATAAATAAATCACATTGTGCCAAATAGGGAGAAAAAGCAGAACCATGTCTGCATCTCAGTGGAGATACCCTAACACAATGCAGTAGGTCTGAGAAAGGGCAACTGACATATTACTGCACCCCTATTGTGGCACAGTCTATTCCTTCTTATACATAAACCAAGACATGATATTTTCTTCTTGCAAACAAGCACCTCATGCACTCAAAATCATAATACTCCCTTTACAGTAAGACTAATATTGAATTTTATTCAGACTTCAAGTTTTGGTTTTGCAATGATGAAAAAAAAAGATTCTTACTCCTGTCCTTTTTTCCCCTCATCCACACACCCAACGCCAGTCAAGTGATGGATTGATCCATTTCTGCAATTGTTTCTGGGACTGCATTTTACATGTTAAAAATTGCATAGTCCAGCATGCATAGTGGATCTGCTGGGATACGTAGGCCTGGTATTGTCTAATGGCCTCCATCAACACTTTGGGAGCATCTCATTAAAATGCCATTAACATCATTTGGGGAAAACAGGGGAAAAGGCATATAATTGGTATGCCTTATATTCCTGATCATTAGACATATTAACATTAACCAGCAGTGCTGAAATAATGATGATGAGTTGTAGAATCCTGATGATCAAGTCTGCTAATTTGCTCCCTTGCTCTGTCAAAAGGATCTCCTCGGAGAGGGTGACCATTTACAGTGGATGAAAGTAACATTTCGTCAAGATAAGCAATAAGGTTTGTACATATAACCTTCTATCAGCTTCCCTCCACCTGATTATTAAATTCCTGACAGCATCACCATGACTCTGGGTTAATCTCAGGTAATGCATAACAATAGTACTACAAAGAATAGTTATTTCAATTCCCATTTCATTAACATTTATGTACACAAAGCCTTTATCATCAACTAACTGCAGAAGATACAAAAGTATCAACTCTTATCTCTGCTTAAACAATTTATAAAATACAAGAGAGAATTCTGATGAGTCCAGAATTTCAAATTAACTTTGGAGTTTGAACATGGAGGAAGCTGGTTTTAAATTCCAAAACTCTAATCTTTGTTTTTGAGAAAATACTGCATTATGAGTGTGATCCAGCTAGATGTTTTGCTCCATCTTGCCCAGTTATCCTTCTTATTACAACCCTTCCCCACATGGCAGATCCCATGATCCCCAGCATAGCTTTTTTCAAAGTGTTAAAGATGAGACCTTTTCTTCAACAGCTGAAAAATGTTAATATCATTTAGCTGTCCCATTTAATTGCCTACTAGGGGATTTTTTTGGTAAACATACTATATCAGTGATGGCAAACCTTTTCGAGACCGAGTGCCCAAATTGCAACCCAAAACCCACTTATTTATCGCAAAGTGCCAACATGGCAATTTAACCTGAAAACTGAGGTTTTAGTTTAGAAAAAATGGTTGGCTCCAAGGCATGTGCTACTAAGGAGTAAGCTTGGTGGTAGTCGGTGGCTTTGCTTTGAAGCAACCATGCAACTCTTCCAAAGGGTGAATCACGACCCTAGGAGGGTTTAATCAGAAGCAAGCCCCATTGCCAGCAACCAAGCTTACTCCCAGGTAAAGGATCGTGCTTTAGTTTAGCGCCTGAAAATCAGTGGGTTAACAGTGTTTAACAGGATTACCTACACTTCTTCCCCAAAACTAGATCTTAGGTTTAATGCTAATAATTGAGCCCAGTGGCCCAGGCCAGCCTAGATGTGTGGGGGGGCACTCTGCATATATATATATTATATTCCATTATTTCAGCACTGCTGGTTAATGTTATATACATACATGTATAGTATGTATGTATATATAATATACAAACATACTATGTATGTATGTATGTATGTATGTATGTATGTATGTATGTATGTATGTATGTATGTATGTGTGTGTGTGTGTGTATGTATATATGTATGTGTATGTATATATGTATGTATACATACATACATACCTATACATACATACATGCATACATATACACACACACATATATACACATATATACATACACACACATACATTTACACACATATATACATACACACACATACATACATACCTATACATACATACATGCATACGTTTACACACACACATATACACATATACACACATACATTTACATATACATATGTAATATATACATATATATATATATATATATATATACACACATATATAATATACATACATATACACATATACACACATATATACACACATACATTTACATATACATATAAATACACACACATATACACACATACATTTACACACACACACACACACACACACACACACACACACACACACACACACACACACACACACACACTTGCGGGGCCCGGCCACGCATTGCTGTGGCAATTGTCCTTCTCATCACAGTCTGCAACCCACACAGATGTCCATGCAGGTCCAATGATCTGCAGTATAGCCTTTTGGGGTGGTCAAATGGAATCCCTCTTTCCCTTTTCAATTCACATTGTTATATGGTGGTGTCTTGTTTTTTTAGTATAAGGTAACCCTTTCCATTCCACAACAGAACTGTCCACAGTGCGAATCCCGCTGTCCATGAGACTGGTTGACATCCACAGTCCTGGCTTGGGTAAGGCAGATCTGGGGCAAGGAGGCTATCCCAGTCAGGCAGCAGAGGCAGGGTGGTGAGGCACTCAGGTCGAGGCCAGCTCCCTGGGTTCTTAAAGGGCCATGTGCAAAAGAAGCAAAGCCAGTAGTGTTGGTTCACCCCCACACCACGGATTTTCTTAGAAGAAAAAGGCAAACTCCAGCTCGCTTTTAGTAAAAGAGAGCTGTGGCGAATATGGGTGAGGAAGAGGGTAAGTGGTGGTTGGATGTGAGGGAGGATGAGCTGAATGTGTATGAGAGGTGTGTGAGGATGAGCTGAATGTGTATGAGAGTATGTGTGTTGTGTGGTAGCAGTGGGTGAGGCACAGAGAGTGAAAGTTACTTGCGTGTGAGGGGGGGGAACCCCACCTGACGTCTCACACAGCAAAGTTTGTATGTGTTTCACTTCCACTTGTATTACCTAACAGTATTACCTATTTACTGTTTTCACTGCTCATCTCTGGCCATCTGTGTAAACATTCTAAGGGCATACCAACTTCTCAGGCCACAGACAGACATGCTGCTCAAACATTCTAAGGGTGACCGTTACACAGCCAGCTTCATGGCCTGGTGCACCAGGAAAAAGACATTTTACCTGGCTCAGGTATGGACTTTGGGCAATTTGAAGGTCCGATTACCTGCCCAGAACAGGGAGGGATTTCCTGTGAAAATTTGGGTGTGATCCGTCCAGCTATTTTGGCGTTAGGGCGTGACTAACAAAGTCACTGTTTATATATATACACATATACATACATACACCGTATAAACTCATGTATAAGCCGACTCGTGTATAAGCCGAGGCACCTAATTTTACTAGTAAAACCTGGGGAAAGGCATTGACTCACGTATAAGCCGAAGGTGGGAAGCTGGGAGGGAGAGGGAGCTACTTATTTGGGCAGTGACTCCCCCTGAAGTCATTGGCCAAATAAGGAGCTCCCTCCACCTCCCGGCTGGGTTTGAGGAAGTCCAGGCAACCAGGAGGTGGAGGGATCTCCTTATTTGGGCAATGACAATATGTATATATTCTCAGATAATTGAGACAGTGCAGTCCTATACCGGATTAAGCCCATTCAGTTGGATCAAAACTCAATTTTGCATCAGCTGCCCCCCTTTCCTACAGCAACCCATTGATCTCTACAAAGTGTTGCTTATGGGGGGCTAGGAGACCATGAGAGAGGTTTGCAGGGCAAAAGAGGAATTGGTAGAAATTGTTTGTACTCTGGATCCCACAACCTTAAAGTGACTTAGAAGTGTGTACCTCTGCTTGGTATAGCATTGTTCTCACAAGAAACTCTTTTCCTGCAGGGCTGCTGGTGTGAGTCTAATTTCCTGCAGGGTTGCTGGTGTGAGTCTCCTGAAAGGAACCAGCCAACTTTGTTAAAGTTTGGATGGCTGGGCACTCATTCTGTGGGCATCAGGTTTACCTTCAAGTGGGCATCAGGTTCACCTTCAAGTGCATTTGCCCTTCCCAAGCAAACTTTAGCAAAGTTGGCTGGTTTCTTTCATGAGGTTCACATCAGCAGCACTGCAGGAAATTAGACACCCCTACCCAGAACAACCCTGTTACCTAGCTTAACAGGGGTTATTAAATTATTAAAGGGAATCTCCACCAGCTGCTGAGAGTGCAACAGCACACATATGGTTTTTAAAGTAGCAAAGGGGAATGGAACTCACTTGGCAGTGCGAGAGGAGGCTAGGTGAGCTCTTGGAGACTATATCTACGGGGAAGGAATTTGGCAAAGAGTGATCCGCAGAGTAAATGCAAGAGTCCAAATGAGTTTTTAAACGTTTATATAAATGTGGTTCAAAATACATACACACAGTAAGATACAAGAGCGCATACATTCAAGTTCCTAGTAAATAAAAAGGGTTGAAAAGTAGATGGGACGATAGAGAGGGAATTGGGAATTTGCAGGGTGATATGTTACCTAACGTTATCGAAGTAGAAGCAGTAGAAGGCAGGGAGTCCACGCCAGCACGGAAACCCGGTAGAAAACGATATCGTGTCTCAAACTGACCAGACCAAGGGAGGTACATGAGCAACGTGCTCTAGGTGAACTGAACTTTTATAAGGTAGATCGTTCCTTGGCGAGAAAAGGAACCAATTGCACTGGGTTTCACAGCTGTGCTGGGTTTGGGGTGCAGAGCTAGGTAATCAGCTCAACTATGACTAAGCCTGAGACAAAAGGGGCCAAATTACATTGTTAAGCTAAATGAGGAGCTGCTGTAAGGCTCCCATGCAGATTAACCTTTTAGGGTTACTGCCCAAGATATTCAGATTTTGGCTGAGACCTTTGGACTGGGGTAAGGTGAGTGGGTTAGGAAAGTCATAACAAAGGTAGAGGAGATGCACAGGAGCAACTATTGTTGCTGACTTGGTTCCCAGAGGAGATAGGGAAAAATCCACCATAAAACTTGCTGAAGAACCTGGCAGATTCTTTGTTCTGCAGTGGCTCCATTGTACCCAATGGGGAATTTCTGTGCAGGCTGCACATTTTTGAAGATAGAAGCACCAGACTTTCAAGATGACTCCAGGAAGCGGTCCTGGTAATAGCACTGAGGCTTGGTGAACTTTGCTTCTGGGGGTGGTGGTGGGGGTTAGGATTTAGAGAGTTCTGTGAGAACTCAGCCAGCAAGCTTCATGTGTAAGAGCAGGGAAACAAAATTAAGCCTGTTGTGGGCCCATAACATTGAAACCCCAGATGCAAAGTTCACCAAGCCTGGATGCTATTACCAGGAGGGCCTCAAGGATCCACCCTGAAAGTCTGGTGCCTTTATCTTCAAAAATGTGCAGCCTGCATAAAACAGAAATTCCCTATTGGGTACAATGGAACCGAGGCACTGCAGAGCAGAGAATCTGAGGAATTTCTTGGGGTGCCTGTCAGGGGCGCATTTTTAAAGCTACTGGAACCAAAATTTCAGGGTCACATCCAGAGGATGTCCTGATGATACCACCTTAGCTTGCAGAAGTTTGGTCCAAGGGGGGCAAAGTTATAGACTTTCAAATGGGTAGCCCTCATCTCCTGTTATCTTCAATTGGAAACAATGGGGGATGGGGCACACATCAGATTCGAGCAGAATCCAGGATTCAGTGCACCCAAATCTCCAAGCCTAGTGTTGAAGAAATGGGGATTTAATCCTTGTCTGCAGAAAGAAAGCATCAAGTCTAACTTGAAAACCATTCTCTTTTAGTCTCCCTTCTGTTGCCAGATTGACCAATGGTAGGTTGGGGGAACCCTGTTTTAAAGAGAGTCGTGTCTCTACCCATCTCTTCCATCCCTTGGGGTGTCTAGCAATGCAGTGCCAAAATGGGGTGCCCATGTTCTGCATGGGCTCCATGTATCCACAAGGTCACACAGTTAGTAAAAACTTGTCTAAACTTGCCCTCTCCAAATCACTTTCACATAATGCCTTTCTGACATCCTTCCTGACAAGATTAAGAGAACACAATACCCCTTCCCTGGAGTGTGATTACATCTCCAGCCCAGGACCATACACCCTTGCAAAGACAAAAGGCATGTTAATGTGCTTGCCTGCCCAGTCTTGACTTTACCCAATGCTTCTTCCTCTGACTAATACCTTTAATGAGATGTCATTTGCATTGTCATTGTTCTAAAGCTGTAGTTTCATCAGCTACCTTCCACCCTGAAGGCACTCCCAAGCTTGGAACATCAAGATGATGTTTCAACACATTAGACTAACAACCCAAACTTTAAGGCTGATATCTGCCTCTTGTCTTCCCCTAGAAAGACAGGACTTCTCTTTGTGCTGGGAAATTAAGGATCACTCTGCATAACTCTGAGATTCTGTTTTTTCCTTATAAGAAGTCCCCTCATCCAGTAGCCCTTGTTCAATATCCCTGAACACCTCTCTGTCTGTGATAATGTTCCACAACACATTGTTCTATCAGAGTTCAGCATGGGTGGCTCAGCTCTGCTCATTGGACCATTCCACTCCAAGATCAGGTAACTATAACCCTTACTTCCCCAATCCCCTCATTGATTCCAGACCTATCCCCTTACAACTAGTTATATGCTAGGGATGTATTCATGCTCTGCTTTTTTGATTATTGCGTGCTTGTGTGCCCTCATTATCCCTAAATTATTAAACTTTATTCACTGCCCTGCAGAATTTCTCGCAGAAGCTGACTTCCATAAAACATAGGCAAACAAGATCTGAAGCTTGCCTGACCTTTTGCTAAACCAAGAATCTGCTCTCATGAATTCCGCACTCTAAAAGGGAGAGACTCCCACCACTTTAGGTAACACTTCCTCTGTGACATCAATATAATAAGAAACATCTGCCTTGTGAGGTTATGGTGAGGAGTGCAATAAGACATTACATGTGAAACAACTGTTTTAAAAATGCTGTAAGTAACAATATTATTATTATTACACAAATATAGAGAGGTTGCTCTTGTAGACAGATATAAGCATTGTCATTCAATGATTCTATTCAAACTATTTTGGCAAGTATGATATGGTAAACATGACTCAAAAGTCAGCATGAAGTTGATGCAGCGATTGCCCACTTTCATTGTGAGCACTTATCTCATTGCCTCAACTGCATCTGAGAAGTGACATGGAATGGTAAGAGAACAAATGTACCTTTGGTTGCATTAATCCTTGTGGCTGCATTCTGTCAGGGTCCATAGAATAAGAGCCAAAACCCAACAATCCAATTTTTTAGCTGCTTTTCAGGGAGACTTTAGCAAAGGTATCTGGCAGATATAAAGGGAATATTTTTCAAAATGGAAAGAAATAGATTTCCTGCTCTGGGCCAATAGGAGAGTTTAAAGTGATAAATGATCTGATCCATGGCTTCTTTTCTATTATTTTAGGATGGTTTTATATTTTAGCTTAACACCTTTGTAAAAGGCTTTGTAATCTCTTGGCATTTATGACTGACTGATGCAGAGAAAGTTAGGATTTTAGCCTCTTTCTCTTTTTTAGGTTGCAAGCTACAGGCTGAGGATACTAGTGTTAGTTTTTGACATTCTGATTTTTCATCTTCCTAAAATTTGTGAATCTTCTTTTTTTCAGCTCTATCTCAAGAGTACTCAAAACAATGTACTGTTATGGTAATGTATAGATCAAGAATACACTAGTGCATCAGAAATATGACAGTCGTGAACTAGATAGGACCACATCATCAAGAGTTGATCAAGCTCCTGATGGCCCGCAATGCCCAACAAATGTACAAATTATAACCTTTGACAAGGTTGGTCTGACTATTTAGCAAGAGAATGTTGTCCAAAATATGATGTTCCTGAACTTTGTATCTTAAAGAGACAGCTTGAGACGGGTGTAGAGTTCTTCCAAGATGGTATTAGACGAAGAAATTGACAGGCACACTGACAAAAGCACTTCTTCAGTATCATGTCCCAGTCCACATACTACGATTACAAGACGGAGGAGGTGTTCATCATTATAGGTCACTAGAAGTCTGACTCAGACATTCTGTAGTTCCGCATTTTTCCGGAAAAATGCCATACAAAGCCAGAAGGGTTGATAGCTGAGGCTGGGGGTTAGATTCTTTAAGAAAGGAACCAGAATGTAAACCTCTTTCACCTCTTTCACTGGCACAAAATCCCTCACTCTCCTATCTCCTGAGAAGACACAGGCCAGAATAGAATGCCAGTAAGGGATGCCAGGGTATTTGGCTACAAGTCAACACTTTGCCTTGCTAATTACCCATTAGCTTTGGGTGCTCAGCTTTGATTTTAAGATGCTCAGTTAAGACCATGCCTCTGTGAAGCTCTCTCTCTCTATTGGTTCCCAAAGTTGTTTAAAGTATAAGTTTATCAAAATCTATGGCTATGAGTGTGTCACAGAGAATGGAGCAGGGGCATGTTTGTTGTTTACTGTTCCTATATCCTTTCCCCCTCCCTGCACTTTCTCAGTCGCTTCCTATGTCTTGGCTACTTTATTTCTACTCTCTATTTTTAATTAAAACTGATCGCCAAATATTTAAGGAACTCCAATTAATATTCTGAAGACTGAATAAAAATTCAGATTTCCATGCAAAATCAAATAAACTTCATCAAAATACTATAGTGTTTATTAGGATGAGGGGGGGTAGGTGAGAAGTTAGCCTACATTCACCCTCAAGTTGCTTAAAATTAATACTTGCTGGATGCTCAGTTGATGACCTGGAAGCATGCCCCAATTAAAATAAGCTGTATATTACAGGTTATTTTTCCCAGAGAAGTTTCAGTACAAGCATTGGGGCCAGAAAAACCCAGAAAAAGAATTGATGAAGGAAACTATCACCCTCAGTTTGCTAGGAAATGTTGTTAATAATAGGGTGTGTAAAAGATATTAATTGTTAGGTCTGCCAGAAGTCAGAAGAAATTTGATATCACTTAACACGCATATGCCCCACACATGGAAGCAATGCTTGGGAGTTGTCCTTGGTACTGAAAATCCAACCTTCCTCTGCAGAATCTAGCTTCCTCTCTAGTATTGTCTGTTTCTGATTCATGCCAGATGATTGTAGCACTAACCTAACCATGTTTTACTTGTTTGTTTGTTAAGCTTGTACCCTG
The DNA here is from genome assembly GCF_021028975.2 of Sphaerodactylus townsendi. Lineage (NCBI taxonomy): Eukaryota > Metazoa > Chordata > Lepidosauria > Squamata > Sphaerodactylidae > Sphaerodactylus > Sphaerodactylus townsendi. The sequence goes on along the minus strand of NC_059429.1, from coordinate 36,425,916 downwards.
TCATTCTCCAGCCAAGGTTGGGGTCATGACAGCTTACAGAGATTTAAACCACTATATGCATGTATAACATATCCTTCTAGATGAAATCTATGTTTAATAACTTTTGATGGCAAATACAACATTTTTAGTTAGACCAGCAATATATTTCCCTCTGATGTTTCATCCATCTCATCCAAAAAGGAGGTCAAGAATGGGAGGGGAACAATAGGAGGAGGTGGTAGTTGATAATTGGGAGGCCAGCCAGATGGAATAGAGACAGCGGGTAGTCTCAACCATCAGTTTCAGATACCATTTATCAGCTATGGCATATGGATTCTTACCCAGCCAGAGACCTTCTTTATCACTTTCCTGATTGATTTGGACTTTCAAGATGTTCGAACTGCTTCAGTATTCCAAGGTCACTCAGCCCAGGCAGAACAGGACAAGGGGGGCTGTAACACCACTGTTCTTCTGTCAGGTGGCAAAAAGATTTGGGCTGATCTTGACCCTTGATGAAATTGTTCAGACTTACATCAGGCATTAAAGCTGCGGGATTTGGAGGGGGCAGGCAATTCAGCTGTTTGTGAGCAGCTTGAGCCAGTTCAGTTAATATTCTGCATATTCAGTCAGTATTATACAGAGCAATTGTCAGCATTTCACACATGTGTTTTCAGACAGCCTGATGGGAGACCTGGTTTCACTGCCATAAACCTGTCATCACTTCACCTAGCTCTGAAGCCAGTTGTTTAAATGAAGAATGAATAAATGAGAGCTATTTATCAAAAAACATTGTGCTTTTTAAATATCTGACCACTGGTATATGTCTTTATCTGTGTTACTGATGCCATTTTGCACATACATGTTTTTGCCATGGCTCCCCTGAATAACTTAATTACATAATTCAACCATTCATAATCTTGATAGAGAATCAGTTTCACCTGTGGTGCATATAGAAATGAAATTCTACCACCATCTCTACTGGAAGCTGCAAAGCCATTTGGCAGCTGCTTGAGCAAAATGACCACAAAGAAAAGGGATCTGAGGTTCAATTGATTGGAGGGGTTCAAAATGGTTTCTCTGAAGTTCACAGTACCTCTATATGGAACATACAGTCCTTCAGAATGTGTATTGTGCATGATATGCTAAGTAGATAAAAACCATCCAGATGTCATGGAATCCCCAAATCACGCCCCCTCTTTCCCTTCCTCATGTCTGAATTTTCTGGTAAGCTCCTCAAAGCACAGATACACCTTTTTATTTGTTTATCTGTATTACTTTGAAAAGAACTAGCAGTAATGCACTATGAATTAAAAGAAAATTTTATATAAACCTGTACAAATTCAAGTATATTCATTCATGGGTATGCCTCAGGAATACATTACACAGATATAGTATGCTCACATATGTGTGCAACCATAAATCTTCTGTATATAGCAGGAAGGACAGAGTGAGAGAGCAAAAACCCAAGGCTTCAATTTTTGTTAGGTGGTCTGTAAAGTTAATCGTATTAATATAAAAGGAACATTTTGACATCAAATCAATAGGGGAAAGAGAGCTAACTGAACTCTTCCTAAGAGTTTGATGGAGCTATGAGGATTCCTGGCTGAAGCTAGACATGAAAGACATGGTTACAAAATATACCACCCTCACAATTTTCCTCTATGTACCACTTCTCCATATTCCAATATGGGGATATTGATAAGTATAATCCTCAGTGAGATTCATGTTTAGAAATCTTTGAACATAAGAACATTAAGTGTGCATTGCTTTATAAAATGCCCCTGTAAGCTTGTAGCGTACATTTGTATTTATAAACTTTTATCATAGTTCATTTTTGTTCATCGGATTAGATGGCTTTAGGAGGACATTACTCATGCTCTATCCATTTTCATAAGTCCAACCCTTTTGGTCTCAGATTAGTAGGGAAGAGGGTTTGCGTCACAGAATAAGTTTTTAATTCAGGTTACAATTACAGGAGTTTTAAAGGTTTCTCTGGAATGGATCAGTTTAGAGAGTTAGAGGATCACAGTTGTGGTCATGTTTTGGTTTCAGCTATGGATTAGAATGTGTTAGTTCTGAGGTTAAGAGTAACAGCATTAAGGAGGAGTTATTAGAGTTAGAAGATTAAGAAAAGGGGTTAGGGTTACAGGATTAAAATTAAGACTTACATCATCAAAGTTTTCTTTGTTTACTTTTGAAGTGATAATTTTCCATTTGTGTAACATTATTTAAAATGCGCTCACTTTCAGCCGATGCTTTCAGCAATTAGAATATTTTGTTTACTAGAATGGCACAAGATATGTAGAGGTATTTACAATGGAAAAAGTCGCCTTACACTATGTACAAATCTCGAAATTCAACATTTGATATATACTTATTAGAGGAGCTGGTTATGTTTTTTGATGGATTTTTAAAAGAGTTTTTGCTGCCTTTCACAGTAAACACATTTCAGAAACATGTTTGGACTTGTCGTTAAAACAGACTTCTCCACTTAAAGATTAGTATTTGCAACATTTTTTCTCTGTGCAGAAAATCCTGAAGCTTTTCATGCCTGCTACATACAGATGAATTAGCTTGCTGTCTAATCTGCATATTCAGACTAGTGCTAAGATACTCAACATCACCATAGTATAGTTCCTACTGATTACTTCTTATCAGCCTTCTCACATGTTCAAATAATCGGCTTTTCTGTGGTCACTCGTTCAGCAGAGCACTCTTTATTTGAGCCTGTCACTTAACAGTTAGGATAATGCTTCATTTTATTTATTTTATTACATTTCTTAATTAAAATATTTATATCCCACCTCTCCTCATGGTTCAAGTCTGCTATTTTGGCTATTTTTTTGATATGAAAGTAGCAGTTGAGGCTGAAAAGTGAAAGATTGTTTGGGCATTGCTTGGTAATATATACAGTTTTTTCTTAGCAATATTTTGTTCAATTATTGTTAGGAATAAGTGGATTGCCCTGGTTCCATTCCATTGAGGTTATGCTGTCTTTCTCTAATCCTGTAAATTAAAAACTTGTGAATTTGAACACAATCCAAAGAATACTTTTCAGTTATGCTCTGTCTATCCTGTATCAATTTGCTACTTTCCCCCCCTCCAATGACTAAAGAGACGTTAGACCCTGGGAGTGAGATTCTCAGAAATCTTTTGAGAGCACTGTGACTAAACATAGTCTCTCAAAGATGGTTCCGTATGTGCCCAAACTAATTCCTGGCATTTGAAGGCTATCATAAGTGCTAGAATTGGATCTCAGAGTCAAATACAACCGGACTGATTATTATATTTCCTTAAGAGTGGGATCCAGGCGGATTCTGCACAGTTCCTTTCAGTGGCTTTCCACCAGCATATATGATGCTGATGGAGCTCCAGGGCCATTCACACACTGAGGTGCAAGCAAGCCCTGAGCAGCCGCGGCCCGCAGAGGCACCTCTGCATGGGGGCACCTCCATTTTCCTTCCTCACACTTACCTTCTCTCCCTGCGGAGCTCCAACCCCCAGGGTCGAAGGGCAGCATGGACATGCCTCCCCATCCCCGCAGAGTTCTGCAGAGAGAGAAGGTAAGTGTGGGGAAGGAAAATGGGGGTGCCAAAAAGCCTCCAACCCTGTTCCATTCTCCTGGTGCCGGCAGGGAAACGGTGTTTCCCAAAAGCCTCACTCATTAATTGCAAGATTTAATCTAATATTTCACAGCCATCCCTGCCTACAAATACATTTTGTTTATGCAATACTATTCTGTCCATCCATTGTGTGTTAGTGTTTGCACATCTGGGGTCAGTACATGCCAGGACCAATCGACTTTCTAGGATTTTTTCAGGATCTTTTTGCATAGCATTTCCAAATCACTGCTTATGACTAAAAGCATTTTCATTCTATTGAAGATTTGGGCAAGCAGGCTCAGTATTGCATACCTAAAAAGTATAAACGCTTTTAAATCAGCATTTCTGTATATAGTGATTATGTTGAGATCACTGTGTGCTATCCTCTACTCTATGCACATAACATTGAGTTTTCCAGCATTCCTATATGTTTTTACAGGCCCTTCCAATTCCCCGAAAGACTATTCTAGTGTAATAGGACCATGCCATGTGGGATGGGAGAATGGAGTGAAGAAAACAAGGGAGTGAAATCAGTTATTGCTCCACTTAGAAAAAGGGTCAATTTTATCATCTTACCTCTCCTTGCTCAAGGTCACTGACCCATACAGCCACCGACTCTAACAGTCACCCATTCACAGAGAACCCACAACCTCAAGAATATTTTTTTCTGAGAATCTAAAGGAGTTACAGAAATGAAGAGGAATGGGGGAACTCTCCCTGTCCTTTCCACCAGTTGATGGATAGATGCAGCCCAGAATCTTTTTGTACTACAAAGTAATTGCTATTAGGAACATTAAATCACTAAATAGCTTACATACAAGTACAGTTAAGCTTTGAAATGATTAATAGTTTCACATTACCCTTGAAATTAAACTACAAGAAAGAGAGTAACATATTTCTTTCTGATTTGCTATCTTTATAATTTGGAACTTTTCATACTGGTCACCAAAAACTTGGGTGTGTGTAAAGTCACAGCCCCAGAAGAGGGCTTTCAAAACAGGTAAGAAATAAAAGTGGGTTGCCCTTGTCTTTTTCTGCAGTTTTCCTTGGTAATCTCCCTTCCAAGTACCAACTCTGCCTAGCTTCAGGAAGCTGACAAGACTCAGCTGCACCATGTCGCCTTCCCATTCCACTAACAGCTCACTCGTGTACTACGTGTAGTGGTTAAAATATCTGTTCAGCATAATGGAGAAATGGGATCAAATTCCCACTTTCCCATGTAGTTCACTGTTTGACCCTAGGCTAGTCACTGACTCTCAATCTAACAAACCCTTCAGTGTTGTTTTGACAATATAATGAATATTATATAGATATCATTAGGCTTTCAAGCAGAGGCTGGATGGATGGCCAACTGTCAAGGTGTTTTGATTGTGTATTCCTGCATGGCAGGGGGTTGGATTTGATGGTCACTTCCAACTCTATGATTCTATGTTCTATGAAGGGAATTTTGAATGCTGCACTGAGCAGCTTCAAAGAAGGATGGAATAAAAATATAATAAGTAAAATAATTTTGAACTGCAATATATTTGGGTAACATGCATACACACACTTTATAAATAGGTATATAATCAACCTATATAATAGTAATATATAATTAATCAACTACTGTTTTAAACAATAGAATAAATTGCCTGGATCTCCATTGCATTGTTAATGAACAGCTGCTGAATTTGCATAGGGTTATTTGTCTGACCAGCTACAACACCTCTCCAGAAATGCAAAATGTTTCAGCTTGTATTTTTAAGATGGTGGTACCTGGATTGATTCTGCAACATTGGTATGCCATGTTAATTTTTTTTCTGCACTTAGGCAAAAATGAAATTAAATGCACAGATATAACCTGGCTTGACAACAGTACCTGTGAAAGGGATGTGGGAGTCAAAGGGGACCACAAACTGAACATGATTCAGCAGCATGATGCGGCAGCCAAGAAAGCCAATGCAATTCTCAGCTGCCTCAATAAGAGGATAGTGTGTAGATCAAGGGAAGTAATAGTACCGCTCTATACTGCATTGGTCAGACTTCTCCTGGAATACTGTATCCAGTTCTGAACACCTCAATTCAAGAAGAATATTGACAAGCTAAAACAGGTCCAGAGGAGGGTGACCAAAATGGTAAAAGGTCTGAAATCCATGCTCAGGAAGGGACTTAGGGAGCTGGGCATGTTTAGTCTGGAGAAGAGAAGGTTCAGGGATGACATGAAAGCCATGTTTAAATATTTGAAGGGATGTCATGTTGGTGAAGGAGCAAGCTTGTTTTCTGCTGCTCCAGAAACTAAGGCAAGGAGCAATGGATTCAAGGTACAGGAAAAGAGATTCCACCTGAACATTAGGAAGAACTTCCTGACAGTAAGAGCTGTTTGATAGTGGGATACACTGTCTTTCCAAAGAGTGTGGTGAAGTCTCCCCCTTTAGAAGTTTTAATTAGAGGATGGCCATCTGTCAGGGGTGGTTTGACTGTGGTATTCCTGCATGGGGTCGGACTTTAATAGCCCTTGTGATCTCTTCCAGTTCTATGATTTTACGATTCTAAAACTGAACCATCTGATTGTTGATTCCTGCTTTTTTAGGGTTGTTGAAGTACAGAAATCCAGGTCACCGTTGATTCTGAACAAGTACAGTTCTGACTTTTGTCAAAAGGGTAAGCTGACAAGGCTCATAGAGGAGAAGGTTCAGACCCTGGAGGATCAATTGCTATCCTACATGAGATCAAGGATGGAGAGAATTCCATAGCAGTCACGAGGCCCTGCATATGCAAGCCTCTGACCTGGCTGCTGTGGTGGCATTTCCCTTTGTCCAGTGACCCTGAGTAACTGTCCTCCTCATCCCCCCTAGATCAAGCTCTGCTTATATGGGAAACCACCAAGGAAGTCCATGGATGGTACACAGAATGGCAAACTACCTCATTTCATTTCTTGCCTTAAAAAACATGTCAGCTGTGACTTGATGGCACACTCCGTCACCAGAGTAGGTCCTTTCCCCAAATACACCTATCAGTTGGATCTTACAAACTAACAAAGAAACAGAAGTGTGACATGGAGATTTTCTGCTGGTGCAAATGGCAATTAGTCCACTTTGGGGATGGAAGCAAGTTCCTTTCCTTGCTTTCAATTCTTCCCTTCCTTTCCCTTTGCTTCTGGAGCTCAAACTCAAGCTCCACCTTGTTGCAATGTCTGAGTGCAGGTGCCTGATGTTTTCTTGGTTCTTGGCTCCTCTACAGGGCACTTATTAGTCTTCCACTGGCCTAACAGCCTTTATGCCAAATAAGGGTATCCATTGGATCCATGGTTCTCCTTCTGTCAGTGTTTTCCTGTTAATTTTATTCCTGCAATGGAATGCTAAAAACAAACAAAAATCCTCACCCTGTGACAATTTAAAAGCAGGCACCTTTTAACTCATTAAGAGAGCTGGCCAATTTGGTAAATGAGCTAGTGTTGTGGCATTGACATATGCAGAGCAGGAACCTGCCTGAGATGAAAAATCTATTGATTCATGAGTGACAAAATACAACCCAATGTAATTGTCTGCCAAGGCTGTCACTGATCTTGTTCTTTATATGGGCTCCCAAATGAAAATGAAGGGACAAGCATTTTGCCACCTTAATGACAATACAGTAAAATGTGCCCATGAAGGCTAATAATATACTTGCATGATACAGACCATTAAGCAGTCAACTGCAATAGTTCTTGAACAAGAGAAACAAATGTAAATGACATTTATGGTCAAACCCTTGTCTTATTAAGCTGTGTTAAATGCTCTTCAGCGTAATTAATATTCCTTGGAACCAATCATTCAAAAATCTTTGCAAATATCCCTGTTGAGTTTTTTTTCCCCATGCTGGTAAATTAAGTCAGCACTGACTGATCATTGGGTGATTATAACAACAATGGAGCCAAAACTTGTTTAATTATTTTTAGTGTAGCCAACTCCCAGTTCAGTAATATCCATCCAGCTGATGAATAGGTGATATATGTAGGGATTGATATGTGTGTGTGGGGGGGCACACAAACAAAATTAAGAAACCAGTCGACAACAGAACACATAAAGTGTCCATAACTGCTTAAGAAGAACAAAGATGATTCTAAGAAATGAAACAAACTGTCACCTGGAAGGCCTTCTTATGCAAATACTATAGACGAGGTCAGCACAACTTACAACCCCCAAAAAGAAACAAAGTCTGAGCATAAAAGGAGCTTGGTTATCCTCTTGTTGCCTGCCTGAGAATATATAAAAAAGAAGATTGTCACATTCCTGACAGACCACAATGACAGGCTACCAGCCGTGTTCAGCTTGGTGGTTCGCTGTTTGCCCAGGTTGGCCACTGAATGTCTTGCTTTCAAGAAGGGGTGTAAGGCTTACTTATTTCTATGGACCAGGCAAGACTTCAGGCCTTACTCATCTTCTGTCTTGTCTTGCTATGAAGGGATGAGAAAGGTGATTTCAAAAAAATTGGAAAAATGTCCCACCCCCAAGAAAGAAGCAGAAACCAAAGGCACAAAAAATGTGTGCAGAAATCAAGAGATAGACCAAAGCAGTATGGGCCAGAACCAATAGGAAAAAAAAAAAACAGAGAAAAGGTCTGACAGAAATCAATGTTTGAAGGCTGGGAATACTGTTATGGTTGACTGGCAACCCATACAATGGCCACCTACAGATGCTGCTTCTGTACTTTTGTGAGGTTTTAGACTCCCAAAGGCTGGGTTTTGGGGAGGGCTTTGTTTCTTGTTTTGGATTTCAGATTCTTCCAGAAACCTGGGGCTCCCCCCACCCAGGTTTGTAGAAATATTTGTCTTATCTGTTCCTGTGTCATCTCTGGATTTAACTACCAAGATTTGGCCATGTTGAGAATTAGACATACTGATGTTTAAAACTTAAATTACCACTTTTTCTCAAAATGCTTAAAGTTATCTTAGCCATCTATTAGCTGTATCTATGATATGAGCAGGACTTGTACAACCAAATTTATCTAATTGTTTTTTTCGATTTTCTTGCCTTCATGCCTACTGAACACTTTCATACTCTTTCCCCCATTGTCTTTTCATCCTACACACCTTGAATTCCTTCTGTTTCTATTGCCATCTAGTCATTATACTTGTAGTCTGTACTGAAAAACAAAGAGTTTTAGGTCTAGGTCTGATTAGTAGGTCACAGATATTTTGCTAGACTTTAGGCAAGAACAGATAACAGATAGCAGATAGCATATAATTGGTCTCTTCCGCACATGCAGAATAATGCACTTTCAATCCACTTTCAATGCACTAGATAGATATTTATTATTACGGCCTTTTGGCACTTTGCAGCTGAATTTCACTGTGCGGAATAGCAAAATCCACTTGCAAACAATTGTGAAAGTGGATTGAAAGTGCATCATTCTGCATGTGTGGAACGGGCCATTGATACGTAATAATTTTCATATTTAGAAAAGGCTGGTAGGTATCTTGTTGAAACAAGCACCATAACACTAAAAGGTGGTCTAAAGCAGAACTGGGCTAGCTAAAGTAGCAAGAGGGGGTGGACTGAGAAGAACTGAAGGTAGTCTTCTCTGAAGAGCAAAATTTATTTTACAAACTTTGGAGCTGAAAAAGGACAGAACAGAAAGAGCTGGATTTGTCAGCTGGAAGAGCTGAACTATCTTCCAGAACTGCAGTACCTGGAAAGAACTGAGCCATCCTTCTTCAGAGCATCAATAACTGGAAAGAAGAAGCCTTTGGGGAGGGTGGTATATAAATATAAATAATAAATAAATAAATAAAAATATGACTTGCCATAGCTGGACCCCTTGAAGAACTGCTCTGAAGCACCCTAGTATAGAGCTGCCCCACTTTGTCTTGGCATGAGAAAAGAGGAACTGCTCCTAGGACAACAAGCAAGCTCAAAGACTCATCCAGGTAAATATACCTGTTGCCCTTCAACATTACCATCCATATAGGAGGCCTTTGTGGCAGTCAGTGACTATTGTTCCCAACTGCTAGTCCCTTACCCTTACCCCAATCTCCTGGATAAATTATTATGATCCCAACTACTTTTAAGATCCGCCCATCTATATTGGGGTGAGGGCACTCCAGATCAGGCAACAACACACTCAATAGAATTTGCCATACTATGTGGCTTCCTGGCCCACAGGCCAAATCTTGCCCCAGCTTTTCAAAGTGGAGTATACCTATCTTTGGCTAAATATACAATCTTTGTGGCAAGACCCATAACACATCATTTCAGTAAAGAACCATGAACCCTGAGAGAACACATGTGGTGATGCCCTATCTCAGCTATCATGGGGTAAGATGAGTGTCACAAATAAGACACCCCTTGATTGCTAAGTGGATTTGAATGGGAAATTGGAAAGGGGGCACCTTCACCCTTTGCTGCAAAAGGAGTTTCATAGCACCACATGAGGCCCAGACCCAAATTCCTGTTCTATGGAGTTTGAGGAGGGACCTCATGTCAAAAGGCCATTCCATTCCAACACCAAAGGCTGAAAAGTTGGATTCTGTCAGCACAAGGGCCCAGACTACAGTCCATTGGTGAAATATGGTGCCATGGACTCAGTAGAAATGTGTATTTTTAAAGAGAATTTCTTTTAAAATAAACTTGTTTATCTTCAGAGTGAGGCAGGAAAGGCCTAGGAACAGGAGAGCTACCTTATTGGCTGTGGCCTCCTACACTCTGATTGGGCAAGTAACAGTGTGATGCAGAGAGGGAAGGAGGATATCTCCCTTGGGAGAACAATCTGAAAGACTTTTGGAATTTTGACATGAACAGCACTCTGCCTTTGCTATGACAGAACATTTCCTCTCTAAGAAAAGCTGTGGCAGTCAGTGTGAAATTCTGTCTTGCCCTATGATGGTGACAGTCTTGAGAGCTGTGATCAGTAGCGTAGCACCCACAGGGAAGGGGCCTGATGCCCCAGGGGCATGCCAGTGTGGGGGCATGGTTGGAGTGTGGAGGGGTGTGGCTGGGACATTCTGGGGTATTCCAGGGCAGGGTGGAGTGGGGGCAGGTGGCGCTGCGGCATGTGCGCAGGGCACGCACCTTTCCCGGTGCAGTTCCTCTTCACTCCACCCTGGCTGTGGTTAAATCACACACACAAAAACAAACAAACAGAGAGAGAGAGAGAGAGAGAGAGAGAGAGAGAGAGAGAGAGAGAGATCTGGTAGGTTATTGAGGAGCTCAGGCTGAAAGCTATAGATATAACCAATGTCATGGGAGATCTTCCAGAAAAGGGAAGAAGACTCCTAGAGACCAGATAATCTACTGTACAAGGTTTTGCTTTATTTTCCTCTGAAAAGAGTGATTTACATTTATTTTGAGGGTTATCTAACTGTGTGAAACTTGTGAGGGCACAGTGTTAAGTGTCAACCTGAGTTAAACCCTGAGTGTGGGGGACATCCATTAGCCAGAGAAGTTCTGAAATATAAAGAACTGTACCATCTCATGAAACAACATCTCTGAAACAATGTCTTAACTAAACTAATTTTAAGTGCTGTGCTAAAGAAACCAAAAACTTTAAGTCTCTGTGCCAAACTGTCTTGTGTAATTAATATAGATTTATCTTGCCTTATTTGCCTCATCCAAATTCATTCCCAAGTTTGATATTCTTAACTTTATTATCTCCTCTGCCTGTTAAATAAATCTGGGTTAATGTTTAAGTTTACATCTGCATCAAGTATTTATTTTAGTGTGCCTTTGTGAAGGGAGTGCCATTGGAAAAGAAAATTAAATGTCAGCAGACATCCTTTACTTTCAGATGTGTGATAACAGGGCTGAGGGAAAGTGCTTTCGAACAAGCTCTACCATTATTAGAAAGCACTTTCAAACAAACACTACCATTATTAAAGGCGCCTCAGTCTCCGGAGGCTTTCAGTGGTTTCTGCTCTTGCCAGGGAGGGCAGAAGCCAGAGAGGGGAGGGGGCATGGCCTCACTCCAATTCCTACCTCTGGGAAGGAGGGGCTCAGGGTGTGGGCCCATCCCCAAGCCCCACCCCCAGCCTCAGTGCTTTTAAAAGCACATCTCCGGAGGTTGGCACTGGCTTCTGCTATCCCCAGGCTCTGGGGACGTCAGAAGTCAGGGCGTGAGGGGTGCACACGAAGAAGGCTTGACTCTGGGCACCATTTTCCCTCCATATGCCTCTGTACCTGGGCAATGGAGGAACTTCTCTGGGAATTAAATTTGGAAAGCAACATGCAGCAGCAGGCTGTAGGTGACATTTTCAGGAAGTGCCAGAGCTAAGGCCCTTACACATCCAGAAGAAACTAATTCAATAGCATATGACTGTTGTGTCAGATGCCCTCGCTGTACTGAAAGGGGGCCTGGATAAACTGCATACTTGTTTCGAACTGAATATGCCCCTGGATAAGAAGGAGACTTCTTGCAGGTGTGGGTGGGTAACAGGTTGGCTATATGACTGAGGTGCAACCACAATACCCCATATGTCCCTACTTGGCCTCTGCGCTCAGCAGAGGCCAATCTGCTGGTGGTCCCTGGCCCCTCAATGATGCAACCTATGCTTGGGTCCTCCATCGTACGCTGGCCAGGGCCTTTACTAAGCCCCTGGGCCCCTGCCTGGTGGAACACTCTTCCTCCAACTATCCGGGCCCTGCGGGACCTTGGTGAGTTCCGCAGGGCCTGTAAAACGGAGTTGTTCCGCCGGGCTTTTGGAGTGTCCAGTCGTTGATGGTGCCCCCCTCCTCCTTTCCTTTTCCACCTTTGGGTCTCTTGTTATTTATGAGACCCGCTCTCCCCCCCTCTGGGAGGGTTTTAATGAGTGTTAATGCGGACATTGTTTTGTTACTGATCGCTGCTTTTAAATTGTTTTAATGTATTTAAGGGTTATTGTATATATGTAATTATGTTGTTCACCGCCCAGAGCCCTCCGGGGGTAGGGCGGTATACAAGACCCAATAATAAATAAATAAATAAATAAATGTGGCTGGGAAATTGAAGTCTCCTCTTGGAGGCCGTTTCTTTGGCCTCAAGGAACCCATGCTCAGGTTCAGTCTGTGATGTGAATGCAGATGCCTATTCTGTCCAATTTAGCACAAACCAAGAAATGTTATTCTTTTCAGTAGGCACTGACCAGCATAGTGGGGCCTAAGCATCCAGCTGGAACAAGTCCCTTATGTGCAATGCTTTGGGGGCACTGCGGGTATATCAACAGGAACTAGTGCTGGTCCCCTGGAGCCCAGAGTAGCCAGCTTCACTGCATTTGGGAAGGAACAGTTTCAAGAGTGTGGGGTTTGTGAGATGTGAACTGATCCAATTGCCTACTCGGTGATGTAGTCCACGTAGAAGTGACTTTGGAATAGATTGCAAGTTGTGTGTGTCAGACCTCTAAACAGCAATTGTATCCTTGGGGACCAAAATCTCAGAAGAGGGAGGTGGCTGGAGATGTTTCCCGCCCGACCTTTTGGTGGTGTGCCACTCATCTTCCTGCCAAGGGAACATGAGGAGTTGGGGAAACCATCCAGGTCCTGGAAATTCAGTTGGAACTGGCAACTTACCCTGTTACTTCATGCCCAAAAGTGATGCTGTGCTTCCTTGTGAACTTGTGAACACATCACTTGACCAGCAACTTTTGGGCTACAATTATTCCACTGATTCCATTACCCTGCCCTGATCTGCCCTCGTAATTCTGAGGATTTGGCAACCTGTGTGCTCAGGAGTGTGTGTAGCCAGTTATTTGTAGTCAGTGTAACCTGTCAGGAACCTGTGGCCCATGGTCCTGATAAATTTGTCATGATGCTTCAGTTGAAAGGGTTCATTGTGGATGGGATGGGATGGGGTGGGCAACCTTCACTAAATGCGATGGGGCAGCCTATGAAGGAGGGGACAGACCCCTAGATAAGTTTATTCACTGGCTGTATTCCCATGGGGTACTTTTGCTTCCCTGATTAGACTTCAAAGCAATGTCTCCAGTGGACTGTATTATAATTGGCTCCCTAGTTGTTTATCTGTCTTGGCAGTGTCAACTGCTTGACTGATTTTATTTCAGTTGCATTTTTATCATTCAATCCATCCAGCTGATTTACTCCCCCGCCCTTCCAAAGCCTTATTCATTCCTTTTCTTTTTGTTACTGTCAGACTGGTTGCAGATTCTCTTGGGCAAAGTTGAGCTGTTAATATGCAGAGCATCTCGCTTTGTAATCAGTAGTTCTGAAAGGTTGTTACGAATGTTCTCCAAGGACTACTACAAATCATGGATACGTAGGAAGCCCTACTCTATTTCGAGTTGGTTCTTCATCCTGTATATGAGATCATCTTTTATTTTCTGCTCTTTGTAGAATAGACTTGTACTCCTGTGGCAAAATAAAAACCCAGCTCATATATTTGTCATTTAGTCAAAAATGATGATTCTGAACAGTCTTCCAATTTGATTCAAGTGGACTTGACTTTTGTAGTGTGTATGTGTGCGCGTATGCACGCACACGCACACACACACAAATACACATTCACATACCATAAAAATTGCAATATCTTGCTTATTTACATGGTCCCCTTAGACACATTTCCTTTTAAAAGCCCTTCTGCTGCAGTATATTCTTTTTACTATCCCCTCTAAGGAGATGTAAAAACAGTTTGATGCTGTGGTTTCTATACCATTTCAGATATAACTGCTGGGATCTTTAGTAATATTTAAAATATTCTTCTATTGAAGCAAAGTCCTCTAAAGGTCTTCCAAGTCCTTCATAAATTATTAATTAGCTTGTAATTCAGCGACTTGCAATGGGAACACAGGACATTGCAAAAGAATATTGAAATGTAAGTCTCCAAACTTGTGTTCTGTAGAGAAATTCCAGTTTTCTCACCTCCAGCTTGGTTATGAAGTTATTGTGCTAGAGAGTTTCTTTTTAGGGAAGGCAGGTGAGGGCACAAAAGCCAATATTTCTAGTACAAATCTCTGCAAATGTGCTACAATTGACTTAACTGAGAATTGACCACTATGCAACTGTCCAATGAGATCACTCCATTTGGTGGATCCTTTACATGAAGTCCTGAGCTAAACAAAACATGATGGAAACCTCATGGCTACCACAAGTTCACTATCACCTAATTTCACATGCCACAAGGACCCAATCCTGATTAGGCCCTCTTGTGGAACTCTTTACCCCACCCTGTGCTTTATCAAGTGCCAAAAGAACCATACAAGAGCTGTGAATTTGTATGTTCTTTGGATTGAATGGCTGCGATCTTTTACTCTTAGAATAGTTAACTGATGACTGGGTTGCTTGCATTCTCATGGCAACCGCAGCATTTGAAATAAAGTTTGTTTGGGGAAGATTTAACTGCACAGGCTTGTTAAACTTATTACATGTTCATAGATTTAGTATCTTTTAATTATTTATTATTATAACTATGGAATACTAACTATAGTATGTTCAAAAATAGGTGATGTCATTTGAGGATCTGGGGGTGGGGAAGAACAATACAGGGGAGGAAATAATATGCAACACACAACTGGTTGGGGAAAAGTAGGCCACAACTTTAATGAATACAACCACAAGAGCATTGGCAATGCATGGGGTGGATACGCCATTGGGCAACTTGCTTGCTGCCTGATAATCCATGCCCCCAGTCCACCTGCTGGAAGGAAAACTGTGGAGTGAAAAACCTCTGGGATCCCAGATAGGCACCAATCTCTGCAGGGTTCCCTTGCTACCCAGTGGTAGGAACCAACCAACAGTCCCCATCTGAGCATGCTGCTGAATGGATTCACCCCCAAAACCCTTTAGGGGAGTCCTCCAAATGGGAGGAGGCTTGCTTGCCCAATGTCATGTAATTCAGACACATTTTAGGGTTAGCAGTATTCACTTCCTCTCTGACATTCTTTAGGTTTCATGACTGTAAATTTTGGTCTGGAAACCTCTGAGCCTAGTTGTGGTGATTCTACTGTCTATCTGGGGTTACTTCACCTTCTGCTGGGTTCACTGTTGTAATAATTGTAGGCATGAAGCCTTCCTTCCCAATAGACACAATGTATAAAAGACTTCTCTCTGTGATACATTTCTGAAGATGCCTGCTATGATGTGGTGATGATTTTGGGGTGACCAAGTGTTACAACTGTTACAACAGTGGAACCCAGCAGGCTTCATGTGGAGGAGTGGTGAAACACACAAACTAGCATTTTAAAGCTAGTGACACCAAAATTTCAGGGTATCATCAGGAGACTGTTCTGATGATACCCCCCCCCCCCAAAGTTTGGTGCAGTTTGGCTCAGGGGGGGGGCAAAGTTATAGACACCCAAAAGGGGTGCCCCTATCCCCCATTATTTCCAATGGGAGCTAAGGAGATGGGGGCTACCCTTTTGAGGGTCCATAATTTTGGCACCCCTGAACCAAACTGCACCAAACTTGGGGGGTATCATCAGGACAGTCACCTGATGATACCCGGAAGGTTTTGTGCCAATATGTCTAAAATGTGCCCCCTGTAGGCACCCCAAGAAATTTGCCCAGGGGGCAGTGAAAGATGGGCCCTACCCTTTTTGAGTCCCATAGAATTGAACCCCCTGAAATAAAGTCCCCCAAACCTGGATGGTGTCAACCAGAGATTCTCCTGAAGATACCCTGAAAGTTTTGTGACTGTACTTTCAGAAATATACACCCCACAGCCCTCCACCAGAAATTCCCCATTGACAGCAATGCAGCTAAGTCACTGCAGAACAATGAATCTTGGGCAAATTTCTGGGGGTGCCTTCAGGGGGCGCATATTTATACATATCAGCACCAAACTTTCAGGGTATTATCTGGTGACTGTCCTGATGATACCACCGAGTTTGGTGCAGTTTGGTTCGGGGGTGCCAAAGTTATGGACCCTTAAAAGGGTAGCCCCCATCTTTTTAGCTGCCATTGGAAAGAATGGGGGATGGGGCACGCCTTTTGGGGGCCCATAACTTTGCCCCCCCTGAACCAAACTGCACCAAATTTTAGGGGGTATCATCAGGACAGTCACTGGATAATACCCTGAAATGTTGGTGCCGATACCTCTAAAATGACCCCCTGCAGGCCAAAACGTGAAAAAAAACATCAAAAAATAAAAATGCATCCGAAATTCTCGGACGTTCCCACAGATTCGGGGAAGTCCGAATCTGCAAGGTTCGGAATTTGGCCAATCTGAGCCCATTGATCTGAATCTGGTGTGAATCCATATTGGAACAAATCTGGCTGGTATCGACCAACTCTAGACATTTCCCCCCTCTTACACATTTCTTTATGTTTCACCCCTGGAGCTGTATTTGGGAGAATGCACCAAGATGTATTGGAAGAACTGATGGAGACATCTTGAGCTGGAGATTCATTTGTATATTGGACTTTTATCCTACCCTTCAAACAAGGAGCTTAGGCAGGATTTATGCCTTTTTTGCTACTACACCCTTGCATTTTCCCCTCTACCTGATTGTCTGGGCTGAGAGGTTGTGTGTCTCAAAATAACCCAGTGTACTTCATGGCAGAAAGGGAATCTGGACTGTGGTCTCCTCAGTTCTAGTTCAATTCTGTAACCACAGCCCCAAACTGGTTTTCATCTAGCACAATTGCACTTTATGTCACAAACAGTTTAACACAGAGATGCCCACCTCCAGTACATGTTGGTTTTAGCAATACAACACTATGATTAACATTTTGTCACAAGCCTGTGTTAGTTAAGAGTTAGGCAAATGGCTTGTACAGCTCATGGTGTCCTCTTGTCATATTTCATATTATAGATTTGTGGAAGAAAGCTGCTGATAAATACTAAGTACTTTAGATGTTTGGAAAAAAATTTCTTGGAAATCAAGAAGATAGATTGTTAGCTAGCAGAGGCCAAGAGGTAACTGTGCTCATAACAGAAATAGTTCAAACAGGGAATAATTGTATGATAATCTGAAAAAATAAAGCATGTCAACGTTCATGTGGGAAAAAGGGCTGGAAACTGATCACACTTGACATTTATAGTTTCGTTATTCCTCTGTAGCATAAATCTAGCAAACAGGAAATGAAGGCTTTATTTTTAGAAAGCAGACCATTCTGGGATTGCTTATAGTATCCTTTTAACTGTTGCCTTGCTCTTGGTTTTATTATCACTGGCAAGCATCTAAACAACCTCTTTATGAGTGGATAAGGTATTGTTGAACCAAAAAGGATGATGTAGGACCCTAATGGACTAAGCAACATCCATGCTGCAGTTGTCTAAATATGGTCAATACTAGATGAGCAAAACTCCTAAAATTGGAATGAGTACTAAATGGAGGGTTCTTTAGAGGGTCTCTTGGCCAAGTAGGGACCACTTCTCCATATGCAGCACCAGAATGTTTGAGGTAATGTTCATATCTCAGCCACATCTGTTGACAGACTTTGAAATGTGTGGAAAATCTGTGATCAGGCCGTGTCCGCATGGTTGGGTCGTTGATATATTATCAAAACCATGTTGGAGCTGCTGATGTATATGTGACTCTCATGGGCTATCTAAAGGACAGCTGAAGGAAACAGTTTTAAGGTGATGACGTCTGTCAAGGAAAGGCTTACTATGCACTCACCAAGGGTAACTTATACTTGAGAAGCCCATCTTCTGTATTATCCTGTCAAGTGACAAATTTAGCATTTTATGCAACTATTCAGCAACATTAGGAAACAGGTAAGGTTGAATTTATTTAATGCTTTTTTCTGTCATTGGACTCAAGATGGGGCATATATGAGGTTTAATCCAGCCTTTTGTTTTTGTTTTGTTTATTTGGGTTTTTTTTGTTGCTAGTAGAAAGGACAGCAGGGATCCAGCTTTGACAGCCACAATAACTTTGCTGACAGTCATAAGACCTATGTAAGCATAAGCCACATTAGGCTTGGTGATTCAGCATGCCCAAATTGCAAAAACGCTCGATTGGGGCCTGATTTGGGCAATTTGGTTCAGGTTCAAGTGGCCCAAATCAAGCTGGATCCAAAACCATTTGAATGCTCGAACCCGAATCACAATTTGATTCAGGAGGGTTTGGGAGGGTTTAAAGGACTCCTGTCCCTTTAAACAGTGTTTTTCCCAGAAGTTCGGTGTGGATTCAGGAGGGGGGAGATTTAAAGAGCTCCCTCTAAAACTTTCAAGGTTGCTCAGGGTGTAGACGGCATTAGGGAAAGGAGAGTGTGCCACTGCTATTCTTCTGGAGGGAAAAATGCTGCTTTCCCGCCTCCATTTGAAGCAGTCGGAGGGGTGGGATGGGGTGATGCTTGCTGTTATGTCCAGCTAGCTCTATGGTAGAGATTTCAATGGGGGGGGGGCTCTGGTGAGGGTATTGCACTGGATCTTGCACTTATTTTCCACAGGGCTGTTGGTGAGTCTCCTGAAAGGAACCAGCCAACTTTCTTTGCTGAAGTTTGCTTAGAAGGGGCACCCAATTGAAGGTGAAGCTGGTGCCCACAGAATGATTGCCCAGCCATCCAAACTTCAGCAAAGTTGTTTGGTTTCTTTCAGGATACTCATCAGCAGCTCTGCGGGAAATAGGTGCTTCTACTCACAGCAAGACCCCCACCAGAGCCCTTCCCATTGAAATATCTATCACAGTGCCAGCTGGGCATAACAGCAAGTCCCATTGAAGTCTTCTCACCATAGAACTTGCTGACGCTGACGAGCTTGGCAGATTATGTGCTCTGAAGTGGCTTCATTGCAGCCAATGGGAAATTTCTGGTGGTGTCTGTGGAGTGCACACTTTTTATGCAAGTGGCACCAAAATTACAGGGTATCTTCAGGAGACTCTCCCACTGACACCAGCCAGATTTGGTAAAGTTTAGTTCATGGGGTCCATAACTTTGGACCCCATGAACTAAACTTTACCAAACCTGGCTGGTTTATACCAAAACGGTATACCAAACGGTTATACCAAAACGGTATACCCCATTTCCTATTAGCTCCCAGTGAAAACAATGGGGGATGGGACACCCCGTTTGGGGGTCCATAACTTTGGATCCTATGAACCAAACTTCACCAGTTCAGTTTGATGGTATCATCAGGAGAATTTTGGTGCCTCAAGCTTTAAAATGTACTCCCTACTGGCTGACAAAAGAAAAAAAATATTTAAAAACTCCAAAAAATGCTAACAAACTCAAACTTTTCAGTATACCCTTTAGCAGTTTTTCAGTTATTTGGATATACCAAATCAGATATTCAGCTAATTTGGCCAAACCGATAATTTTATAGCCAAATCAAGCTGAATCTGAATTTTCCCAAATTTTCCCAATATTTCTTAACCCTAAGGCACATGAGATCGTAATAACAGTGGGAATTGGGCAAAAATGTTGATGGAATGTAATCCATGGTTTCCATGGGGTCCAGCAGCTAATCAGGCTGAGATCCACTTTGCTTCAGAGAGGTTATTATGTCATCTTCAGAGTATTCCCTTGGCAGGAGAATAGAGCTGGCCAGCTTACCAAGTGATTACATGTACACCCTGTTATATTTTGACCTATTAAGAAGATAAAAATTCTCACATTTGTTTGTTCAACTCTATGGCTAAGGGTCATTAAGGATGTAAACCTTCTCACATTTGTTCAACTCCAACTTGGAGAGTTTGAGTAAATAATTTTAAGTGGATGAAATCATGGTTTAACAAGCATGTTGAACTAAAATACAAACACTGAAAGGAAAAAAAAATATTGGTTTGGAGATTAAGCAGCTTATTTTTTCTAATAATACTCCAGCTGGGTAATGAGCTTTAATTTGCTAAGTGGAGGAATCAGAACGATCAACCAATATGTATCAATGGCAGTAAATTAGAAGCTCCAGGCTGTATTTCACAGTTGAAAACTGCTAAAGGAAAGAACTCTGCAGTCAGCAGGAGACAATCTCCCTGCCCCCCCCCCCCAAAAAAAAGATGTAATGATGAAAGATGGTACTCCCAGGTCAGATGGCACAAAACCAGCTAGGAGTAGAATTATTCTTAATGATGCAACTGCACTAGATCTGAAAGTATGTTCAGTTGTTGACATGAATGGATGCAAAAGGAAAGTCTACAGTTGTTTGACACATATAATAATAACATGGAGCCTGAGAAATATGAATCAAGCTAAGATTAAAAACATAAAATGCGAAATGGGACATTTAAATATTGCAATCTTGGGAGTGAGTGAATTGGAGGAGGAGGAGGAGGAGGAGGAGGAGGAGGAGGAGGAGGAGGAGGAGGAGGATAAGAATAGGAATAGGAATAAGAATAAGAAGAATTTATGTGCTGCCTTTCTTGCCTGTAAAGAGTCTTAAAGCCACTTACAAACTCTTTTCCTTCCTTTCCTCACTTGTGAGGCAAGTGAGACTGAGAGTTCAAAAAGAACTGTAACTAACTGAAGGTCACCCAGAAGGCTTCCTGTGTAGGAGTGAAGAAACAAACCTGGTTCACCAGATTAGAGTCTATCACTCTTGTGGAGGAGTGGAGAATCAAACCAGGGTTCTCCTGATTAGAATCTACTCTTAACCATTATACCATGCTAGCTCCAGACATTTTCAGTTAGAAAATTACAAAGCACTTTACTTGGGGTTACAAAAATAGAAGAAATCGACTTGTTGTAATAGCAAGGCAAGATATAGCACTCAGTCTGGGCCTATAATGCAAAGTCTGGCCAAATAATATCAATTAGACTTCAGGGAAAATCTATCAACATAACCTTCATTCAAGTTCATGCCTCAACTTCAGATCCTGATGAGGAAGAAACTGAAAGGTTTTATGCAAGTGTCTGTGAAGACAACAATTTGTTATTGCAAACAGATGTTTCAAGCAACCGAATAGCTGACTGTGTACATGGACATTACTGGACAACCAGTATAGAAATCATGCAGATTCTATAATTGTAAGCAGATGATAGAGAAGCTCTGTTCTCTCTACTAAAAAAAATGACCAGGAGCTGACTGTGATACACATTATGAATTGTTCTAATGGAAATTAGAATAAAGCTAAAGAAAAACACCAAAATGTTCATAGTACCAAAGTACAATCTAAGCAACATTCCTGGAAAGAATTAATTTGCATCACTAACTTCCAGTGAATGTGAACCAGAAGAACTCTCGGTTGAAACTAAAAAATATCATCAAGGAGTGCAGGAACTGCATCTCAGGGATCCCTTCAAGGTATTGTGGAGTGAACACTTTGGAACATGCCCAGCTTAAAAGCTGTCTGGGGTGCTCTTACCTCAAGTGGCAAGGGAAACCATGAAGTAGCTGGAGCCCATATGGAGTCCATCAAATTGCCATCTTGGATGTCCTCCCCCTGGTCTGGCTGGTGGGTTGGCACAAGATATCAAGGCGGTTGCCTGATATATATCAGCCAACAGGGTGGTTGCGCAGTAACTGGATCCATGAATTATGCTGTGCCAAGGCTCTGACAGCTGCTGTAATTTGTAAAGTTGTGGTCAATTTATTTCAGCAAAATTGTTTATGTATTTACTCTGTTTATGGTTGGGGTCACTGCCCTCTTCCTCTCCTCCTTTAATGCTGGATCTGCAAAGAATACACAAAAATAATTGTTGTAGCCAAAAGAAATGAAAAGCTTCGATGGATGACTGAGGAAACTCTTAAAACTGTTAAACATAGGCAAGAAACAAAAGTAAAAGATGACTGAAACAGAAACAAAAGTCTAAATACAGTGTTCCAGTGACTCAAATGCAGCGAAAAAGAGAACTCTTATAAGAACCAGTGTAAAGAAATATATGAGAAAAACAAAAAGGAAGAGCAAGAGATCTGTCCTCCAAGATCCAAGAAACCAATGGGAACTTTAAAGCATGGTTATCCATGCTGAAAGATCAACATGAAAATATATTAACTGAACAGAACAAAAAAGAAAAAGAAATACACCAAAGAACTATGTAGAAGAGATAAAAGAATGACAGATTCCTTGAATCTCTTGAAGAAGCATCTACATTTTTAGAAAGTGAAGCTGCACTGAGACAACTGGGAGAAAGAAATCACCAGGAGCAGATGGGATATCAGTAGAGCTATCCCAATTCACAGAAATGGAGTCTATCAAAATCTTCACAAGAATATGCCAACAAATGTGGAAAACAAAACAATGGCCTGGAGACTGGAAAGAGGCAATCTGCATTCCATGTCCACAAAAAGGATAAGTCCAAAACTGCAGCATTAATTTCTCATGCAAATAAAGTGATGATCAAAATCTTATGGCATAGATAGACTGTTATCATATATGGATTGATAAATGCCAGATGTTCAAGATGGATTCAGAAAAGAAACAGGCACTAGTGATCATATTGCAAATTAACTTTGATTATGTAACATATCAGAGAATTTCAGAAGAAAATCATAAGTTACAGCACAGCCTTTGATTTTGTGGGCCATGAAAAGTTATGGCCGGTTTAAAAAGGAAATGGAAGTGCCACAACATTGGATCATTTTGATACCTAGCATATACTCTGGACAAATGGCTACTGTTCAAACAGAACATGGAGAAACTGAATGGTTTTCGGTTGGCAAAGATGTTAGACAAGGATGTATTTTATCTGACTATCTCTTCAATCTATACGTAGATCATAATATAAGGAAAGCTGGATTAGATTTAGATGGAGATAGAGTGAAAATTGGTGGAAAGTTCGATAACTATTTGAGATATACCAATAATACCACACTATTGGAAGAAAATAGCAAAACTTTTAATGACTTTTGGTGAACTTGCTAAGCATAGAAGAAGAAAGTGCCAAAGCAGGACTACAGCTAAACACCAAGAAGACAAAAGTAATGACTACTGGAGAATTACTCAACTTTAAGGTTGACAATAAAGAAACTGGAATTGTTCAAGACTTCCTATTTATTAGCTCCGTTACCAACTAAAAGGGATGCTGCAACCAAGAAATAAGAAGGAAACTGAGACTGGGAAGGGCTTCCATGAAGGAACTAAAAAAGATTCCAAGTATAAGGATGTGACACTGGCAACCAAGATCAAGTTAATTTATGGCACAGTATTCCCCAGTACTATGTGTGAGTATGGAAGTTGGACAATGAAAAAAGCTGACAGGAAGAAAAGATTACTTTAAAATGTGATGTTGGAGAAGAGTGTTATGAATACTGTGGACAGCCAAAAAGAGGGTGCTATACCAAATTAAGCCTGAACTATCTCTAGAATCTAAAATGACTAAACTAAGGTTATCATTCTTGGGTCACATTATAAGAAGACAAGAGTCACTGGAAACAACAATAATGCTAGGAAAAGTTGAAGGTAGCAGGAAAAGAGGAAGACCCAATATGGCATGGATTGACTCTATAAAGGAGGCCATTGTCCTCATTTTGCAAAACTTGAACAAGGTGGTTAACAACAAGATGTTTGGAAGGACATTGATTCATAGGGTCACCATGAGTTGGAAGTGACTTGACAGCATGAAACTCACTCACTCACTCACTCACTCACTCACTCACTCTCTCTCTCTCTCTCTCTCTCTCACACACACACACACACACACAGACACACACACAGACACAGACACACACACACACCAGCATGGGGTGGACCTAGAGTGGAATAGGGCCTTTAATGCAAAAGTCATACAAATGGAAGTGCCACTTGCATGTGTAGAAGATAACAGGATCCAACTCACTGTTCTCATGAAGAAATTCATCATAGCCCTGTGCACTTCATCATAACCCTGTACTCTTGACATCAGATGAAGCAGCAGTTCCTATGCACTGGCTCCACCTGCTGCAAATGTACATTCAGGCTAACACTGACACAGAACCAACATATGTGGAAGGCATAGAAAACATACATGTGCAACTTCCATGTACATGAACCCTGCTTTTAGGGTTTCAGACTGTGTGGAGATAGCTTACCTATATGCAGTTTGTACATACACAGGTTTTATTCTGAAATCTGATTGAAATGAGTCTAATGGCACAATCCTGCTCCAACCTCTGTGCACATTGTCTATGTACAGTTACATCATGTGTACCGGGCTTATGTAGTGGCTGCCCTTGGAACTTCTCCAAATCAGTGAGCTTGGGGTGCATTAAAGTAATACATTTCCCCAAGATTCATTCTTGAAGCTATCCCTGTCACTTTATTCAAAGGACTGTGCCCATTTGCTTCAAAACAGTCATAAATTTACTTGCCATCATCTCTTCTCATACTTGATACTATCCCAACTGCTGAAAGATTTATTTTTCCTCTGCAGGCAACCATCTGAGGTCCCACCACTACTTGGTATTTTGGGTTAGCAGTCTGCAACATTCCAAAACACTGAGGACCAAGAGCATAAAGCAGCTCTGAATTGTGCTATGTGAGCCGTAGAGAAAAGCTTCTTCTTTTCCTCCTGGTGTATCTATTTTTGTGAGGCATCTTCAAAGTCATTACAGAAACACAGACTGCCTACATTCACTTAGAAATCCTTCATATGAAGTGCACTCCAGAGGACAAAATTAATGATTACAGTAACAACACCGGTGTGCTCAAAACACCAGGAGTGTAAGCAATGAAGGTCGATTTTACAAAGAGTCATGGCAGCCACCAGCAATAGAATATTGCACAGGATTCAGTTGCATAGCCCTAAAACATATGTGCCACCAGAGAGGCAGAGTCCTGTGCTTCACCCCTGTGGCAGACTCATTTCCCAAGTGAATGAAGCTCAACTGAAAGGAAGCTAAATAGGTGGTACTTAGTGCAAACCCAGTATTCAAAGGTGCTGGAGCCTTCAATTCTCACCAACCTCAATTAGAGATATAAGTATTCAGCAGCTGTGGAAAAATCAGACACTACAATCTTCTATTATATCCAAAGATATAAAGTATGGCTGTAGGCAGAAATAGGACTGGCTTTGTTGTAAAGGACTCTTCAGGAGGAGATAAAGGGAAGGATGAAGTACTCTTCAGTTCAAGATCTCAGGTAGTAGTAACCAATGATTTATTTTTGGAAGTAGAACAGATAATGAGGGTGAGAGAAGGGATGGAATTATTATTTACTATTATTTATTTAATTTACTAACCCGCCCACCCCAAAAGGGCTCTGGGCAGTGTACAGATATGTTGAAACACTTTAAAACATCAATAAATAAATTAAAATAATAATGAGCTATACAAATTCCAAAAATATAATACTATACAGATAGCCACCGTAAACACGCATCTTCACATAACTCGCCCCACCTGGGAGGAGGATCAGACAATGATGATTCCATTAAATTACATACTATAAAGAAACAGGGAATGGCCCATCAACAGCTGGCCTTCCCGAAAGCCCAGCAGATTAACTCTGTCTTGCAGGCCCTGCGGAACTGCTCCAAATCCCGCAGGGCCCTGACGATTGGAAGCAGAGCATTCCACCAGTAAAAGCCCTGGCCTGGGTAGAGACCAGCTGTATCATAGAGGGGCTGGGAACCACCAGCAAGTTGGCCTCTGCTGAGAGCAGGGGCCGAGTGGAGATGTAGGAATAGAGACGGTTCCTAGGATATGAGGGTCCCAGACTGTGAAGAGCCTTAGAGTTTAGTACCAACACCTTGAAACAATTCTATTCCTCTTTCTTCAGTTACTCTCTTTCTTCCACAATTCATCCTCACACAAAGTGTGTGAGAAGGTAGATCTCCAGAGGCTCTGCAGAGTTATGTACCTTTCCCTTTCCTCAAGGGTGTACATCTTCAGATGTCAACCCCCCCACCCCCCTCAGCCCTTGAAATAATTTCAGCATCAAGGGCTCACCACTTATTCCCTGCTTGGGCCTTTTTTCTTTTTCTTTTTTCCAAACATCATTCGAAGGAAACTATCTGGGCTTTTCACTCAAGCAACATAATTTCCTAACTTGATAGTCATATAGATGTGTGAGTTGGGGCTGTTGTTTAGAGTTGCCTTCTGATTCCCAGAAACACAAACACACACAATATTTTCTTACATGGGTTAAGAATCTGTACAAGCAGTATCGGCTTTCTCATTGCCCTGCCCTTTACACTGGCATAGCAAGGGACATGAAAGAGCTAAAGCCCCAGTCACCACTTCGTGGGGGTGCATTACTGTACCCCACCACAACTGTGGAAAGCTCCTTGCTTTGGAGAAAGGCTCCACCATTGGCAGAACAGAGATTTTTGATGCAATCCACCTTCATCATCATCACGTATAGTAGTACTGAAATTTTTTGAAAATGCCATTTCTAAGTTAAAATATGTTTTAAAATTTTTGGTTGATGACTTCCCTGCACTTTGCTAACTGACCTTAAGAAGGCCTAGTCTGCTCTTGTACCTTTAGTCAAACCTTGATACTTTGCCTCAGTCATGTTGGACTAACATTTGCCTGCTTCAAATTAAGTGAGACTACCACAATGGAGTTCTTAATGAGCAATCATAATTAACCTCTCTGGGTTTCCCTGATCAAGAAGCAGAGAGTGAAATATGTGAAAGCAAATGCATAATAATTCCAGCAGCGACATAGAAGAATGAATGTTCTGTTAGCCTGGTAAGAGAAACAACTTTGATTCTTAAAAGGGTCTCCATGGAAAAACCCAGAAATATCTATGACATTCAGTACTAATGGTTGTGAGTCCAATGTAAAATATTACAGTATGCCCTTTAAACAGTAGTCTGTTTCAGACATTGCATCCAGGCATACCAGGAACCCACTGATAAAAATATGTAGTACTCACAGTGCCTTGTGTATGTGCAGTCACTGTTTCATGTAAATAGCATAATACATGGATTTTCCATGTGTTTAAAGCATTGCTCCAAGTGACGAACAACACTGGGTTCTTGCTTGCATGGAAAATAGCTGTATGCATACAGAAAACCTGTTCATTGGCCTATTCACATGAAATGGCAACCATGGATGTCAGGAGCATTATGGCTAGTGTGCACCTATTGGTGGATGCCCAGTACATTTCAAGGAAATGCCAGGAAAAAAAGGACTAAAACAGCAATACCATGACTCTGTTCTTTGTTTTTGTCTTTCAGTTTGTTTTCTTGGTTAGGGAATATAGAACAAACAGCATCTCATGGTAAAGAAGTCCAGGGAACGTTTCTCAGTTTTCCTTGGTCTCTTGTTGTAGTGTTTGAATTGATCCAGTGGAGGGGACAAGAGAAAGGGAGGGAGATTCTATCACTACCACAAATTAGATAGATCTGAAAGAAGAAAGGGGTGGGGGGATGATAGGGGACAGAGGGCAGGCAGAACCAGGATGCAGAGTGAACACTAGTGGTAGGGACAAATTCACATGCAAGGCCTAAACTTAGAAGGGCTCAACTGGATTTGTCTCATGTCAGGCTCAGGCATTTCAAACTTCAATTCCAAATTCAGGCTTTGCCTCCATCAGTAGCTATTACTGTGCTGTTTGACGTATAATAACACAAAAGGTTAAGGGACACAATTTTGATGCACCTCAGCCCATAAAAACCCTTTGGTCAAATTGCTTACAATTGATATAAAAAATACTGCCTCCTGTCAGAAAGGAAAAGCACCATGATTTCTTTAAATCCTTGAATCAGTAATAAAGACAAACCAAATAGATTTTTTTTAAAAAAGCTAGCATAAGTCACAGTCCTATAGATTAAAATTGGCCTTTACCAATTAATCAATGCAAGTTTTAATTAATTAAAGTTTGCAGCCCTAATAAGTTCACTTATACATCACAACCTCTCACCGCACCTCCTCAGATGCTTTTAGACTCTCTTTTGTTTACACTTTTTACTTCAAAATCAGAACTGTCAGAGACAATAAATAAGAACACTTCATTACTCTTACTTTTTCTCAAAGGAATTTCTGAGATATCTATTTTCTTGTTTTTGAAACAGAAAACATATAATAGCAGCAATGGCAAGAGAAATAGGAAGGAGTGTCCTTTACATCAAAGATATTTTGCAGAGTACTTTAGGACTAGCCAATCTAATGACTGAAAATTGACTCTTTTTTTTTCCTGTGAGAAAGCAAGGAAGAGAAATAAATTGCAACACTGAAACGTTTGCAGCCACTTTGATGCCCTCACAGTCTTCATGTTAATGGAAGGTTTCTGGCATCATTGGAAACACAAAGGTTTATTTTTGTACCATGGTATGATAAGCTTTGTTTTCTACTACACATCAGTTGGATATATTGACATTTCCCCTTCTTCCAGAGGGAAAAATGCATGCAGATGGGCTGACTTTTTGTCTCAATTCAGCTGCTTTCACACACAGAAAATAAAGCACTTCCAATCCACATTCAATGCACTTTGCAACTGGATTTTACTATGGGCACATTTGCACACGCAGAATAATGCACTTTCAATCCATTTTCACAAGTGTTTGCAAGTGAATTTTGCTATTTCACATAGTAACATCCAGCTGCAAAGTGCATTGAAAGTGGATTGAAAATGCATTATTCTGCATGTGCGAAAGTTATGTGAAATGGAAAAACCACTTGCAAACAACTACTTAAGTGCAGTGAAAGTGGATTGAAAGCACATTATTCAGTGATGCTTTAATTTGTATAATTTTTAATGAACTTTTGGCCTGGCTCACAGTACCTGTTCTCTTTTAAGTCAAGCTCCCATATAAACCAGCTGGTTATTTGCTCACAGTTCAAAATAAACTGTAGTTTGAACAAATGTACATCTCCGAAGTCAAACTGGCTCAAACTATGAGATTTACTGGCTCAAACTATGAGATTGTGTGAAGTTGGAAATCATGAAATACTACAAAAAGAAGCAATGCAACTACCCAACAGAACCCGCAAGACTGACAGCCCCATCTGAAAGGGGGGTTAATCCACCTGTGGGAGTGGTGTGAGGTCACACCAGTGGATTTACCCTCCCCAGTGTGCAGCCACCTCTGCCCTCCCCAACACTGGAACATGGTGCTGGTTGCAGCACCAGTATCCCAGCACCACTGCCACTGGCATAGTGTTGGAGAGCTGGGGTCATTGCCAGTGGAGGAGCCAATGTTAGTTGGCTTCCCCACCCCCCAGCCATTTGCCACATTATGTCAGTGGAGGGAGCCTCTGACTTACACCACCAAAAATGGTGGTGTAAATCGATGAAGGTCAGTGGGGGCTTGTTGGAGGTGGGGAGACTGTTTTACTTTACCTGCTTTCCAACCCCACCAGGAAGCCTCTTTGGGGCAAGCGGCCCAATATGGGTGCAGCGCCATAGCCAGGCACACTGCCCCTTTGATTGACTGAATATAGGTATTCAGGCAGTGCCTGGTAGCTGGCAATAGAACTATGGCCAGGGATTTGAGGGGGAACTTTGATGCCAACTGCAGAGTCTCATCACTTTTGGTAAAAATCTTGAAGTAACACAGGTAGTGCTATGAATCACTGCACTCTGGGTGTGTACAATCACTGTTTCATATGAATAGACTAATGCATGGGTTCAGAGGCATAGCTGGGCCAAACTGTGCCTGGTGCACAGTGTGTTTTTTCTGCCCCCCATGGCCCCCCACAGCGCCCCCCACGGCGCCCGCCCCACGGCACACACCCCGCCCCCTTCCCACACTTACCTACATTCCTTTTCCATTTCTAGTACTGCTTGATGAACTATACTTCCCAGGAGATCTTGTGAGCCCCAAGGTCTCCTGGGAACTGTAGTTCCTCAGGCAGTTTTTAGCCTGAACTGTAAATAGGCCACTTTTTTCAGCCTCAAAAAGTACTTTAAAAAGAAAAGGAATGTGGGGAAGTGTGGGAAGGGGGGCGGGTGTGTGTGCCACGGGGGGCTCCACGGGGGGGCTGCAGAGGGGGCACAGGGAAAAGGGGGTGGAGCCAGGGATGATTTTCCACTCCCCCCCAGGCGTGCGCGCGGTGCACGACACACACCCTTGGCGCTCCGCCACTGCAGATTTTTTAATACGTGAAGTGAAAAATAACCCCAAATTCTTGTTGTCATAGAGGAAAGCTGTATCTCTACATAAAAAATCTATGTACTGGCCTATTTAAATTTCTTTAGAGATGCTCTCGGAATTTATAGGATAGTTCTAGGAATCACTGGAAACTCTACTGTTTTATGGCACCTCCCAGAGCTACTCTTTGATCCTTTCATTTTTTTAAATTACAAGTTACATAATGGCACAGCCAGAATTGTGGGCTTTTTCTTATTTTTTTTCTAGCCCCCATTCAGAGTGGCAACAGGCAACATGACCAGGAGTCAGGGGATCTCCCACACCCATCAGCAGATGAGACCCTTGACTGATTAATTCTATTATAATTGAAAACTACCAAGTGAGTAAGATGGTCTATAAAAGAAAACACAAGGAAAGTATCTCTTTCGTATTTTTTTCTCTTTTTGAGTAGATTGAGTGGATGGAGAAGGGTGAGAAAGATAAATGGAAGATGGGGAGGAAGGCAGCCAGGGAAAGCAGTGTGTAAATGCACATCTGTGGAAACATTTGCAATAAAATTTAGTTTTGAACACTTCAGAAAGCAAACATTTTTCAAGTGCCCAAAGATGCAGCTACCATTTCCAATTAGATTGAACTTCAAAAGGGCAGCATTGGTATTTATTCACATTAGTGCAGAGCAAAAATATTAGTTTTGAACAAAAAAGAAACAAAACTGAGGCTGGGATTTTCAGGTTGAAAACAGCACAAAAATCTCATGAAAAATGACTTGAAATTTAATGCCACATGAGTAGTATTAAATCTTGTGTTGCATTTCAGACATATTCAGTGTTTTAAAAAGCTGCTGTCATTTCAAAGGATTTTGACATTTGATCAAAATTCTCAAAAGGGTTCTATCTCTACATCAGCCTAGCTGTGAGGCTGATCGGTGTTAATAAAAGTTGTCAGAAAACAGCAGATTGCTGTTTACCAATACGGCAATCTTATTTGTTTCATTAAGCATGCAGGTACTTTTTAATACTCTTTAAAATATAAGTCAGGACCATCGTATTTAGTCCCCAGAATGAAAATACAGATGAATCTTGAAAAGATGTATGTCCTGCCTAGTTATAATAAAAGTGCCTGGAATTATTTATTTATATGTAAGTCAGCCTCAGTTCTAGGCAACTGTTTCTTTTTTCTTTTTCTTTTAAAAAGGCCACACATTTAATGTGCGTAAATGAGCACTGGCAGATAGAATGTGTTGAAAATATATCTGGATCTCCAGAAGAGAAGAGGTTATTGAAACGGTCATTACTCAGGTGTTTCTGCTCACAAAAATTAAAGGTCACCCAAAATTGAAAGCTCAGACAATATCTTCCCCTAGAGAAATATTATCATGAATAGAAACCAGATCTGACGTACAGTCTAAAGAAAACCTGAATATCATCAACTCTGGATACACTAAATATTGAGTGTCAAAGAAGTCTCTTGACATATCCTTGACTAATGCATGTTAAATGCCTAGAAAGAGGCAAAGATGGTTCACCCAATCCAGAGAGGGGGCTGATGGAAATGCCCCTCTTGGGGCCCTTACCCCATCAGAGGGGCAAATCCTTGGGTGTCTGGCTGCTGCAGCGCCCTGCAACAGTTAGCCATGGCATCCAACTTCACTGGCACTCCTGTACCATCCCCAGCTGCATCGGTATGATTGGAGCCTTCCAGGGGTGGGAATGACCTTTGTCAGCCTCCAAAGCCCAACTGGCCCCCATGCACTGGCGGAGTTGCCAGCAGAGATATACCATGATTTTCATGGCATATCTGTATTCTATGCCCTATGGGAGGTTTAAGGTGAGTGTTTTTTTCTTTACATTTTTGGGCAGAAAAGCCCTTTGGATAGGCGGAGCCATGTCAAAGTGGCACTGTCCCCATCCATTAGCTCTGGATTGGGCTGTTGGGGGTAACTTGATAATTTCCAGAACTTTTAGGTCTTAAGTTGTACATTCAGTTATAGGCTCAATAATAGACTAATACAAAATCAAGATAGGATCAGGAGAGAGCACTAAGGAGAAGTCTTCACAGACATGAAAAGGAAGGGAGTTCTTTGAGACTAGCTGAAATAAGGGAGGGAAGAATAACCATATATTAAAAGACAACAGAAGTCCTGCATTTCAAAAGCTGAAAGCCAATCTAATCTACTAGATGACCCAAAATCTGCATAGGGTAGCACAATTAAGAGGACACTGACATGCTGCTAGGGCTTTGTCTGCTTCCTTTCGGTAGCAGTGCAGGAGAAGGTAAAGACCTTTGTCTCCCAAAATACACTGCTGTTGACCAGGACCAGTGCTAGTACTGCTGGTACTGGTGTGTAATAAAATACCTTGAACCAGCCCTACACTCCACTGGACAATTAAGTAGTGTGGTTCAGTGGCAAAGCAGGTGCTTTGTGTGCAGTTGGTTCATCGATCCCTAGCCTCTTTAGTTAAAATGAACTACAGGCATCTTTTTCTGCCTGAGTCCCAGAGAGCTACTGCCAGTCAGAATAGGTGATACTTAACAAAAGAAAGAAACAGTTTAAGGGAGTTTTATAAATTCATAAGTCATATTTACCAATCAGCCAACAGTGCTAAGCTAGTTGGATCAATGTTCCATGACTATAAAGTGCGGGGTTAAGAAAAATATGCCCCTCTAAAAACGTAAATGGTGAAAATGTGTGGTTAACAACACATTCAGAATAGCAGTGATGGCTTGCTGATATTCCTCAGTTGTGATAACTGGTCCATAGTTGCTCAACTTGAGACCCACCAAACCAAATGCAGGCGTGAATGGCAGCACATGAGGGGCTGTGAAAATTCCTGTCAACATGCACTGAGTCAGTTGCAGAGGTTCATTTAATGCACTAAGGGTGGGCTGCGAAGAGGTCTAGAAGAGGTAAAGTCTGGCCACCTGCCTTGTTTAGATACTCGCAACCACTACATGTGCTTAGACTTCCCCCCTCCCCCACATGTATCAACTGATACAGAGGCAGGGATAAAGAACATGTATTTATCTTGTAAAGACAAGATGATTGAACACAATTTAGAAACAACAGACTATGGTAGCCAAAGTAAAAGCTCTCAGGCCTTATTTCTTCCTTCATTCTATAGCAGGCTCCCTACTTTCAACATATGAAAGACAACAACTTGAACAGGAGATGCCAGAGTTCAATCCCATGTCAATCAATGCCACTCAGTTTTATCTGACTCCAGGATATTTATTGCTTGAAGATCTCAATCATTTTACAGGAGGCATGAAAATAATTCAGGGGATATAACTGGACAGAATAAACAGCAGTGTGAATGTATGTGTATATGTGTACATAGATACATATACTATTAATTTATTCCTTCTCCAGTTCCCCAACTGATTTTAAATGTGCCTAAACTGCATTGATTCTTAGCTGGCAAAGTCTAGCTGAGGAGGGGGGTGAAATCTTACCCAAAGTGGAAGACCCATTTCCCCACAGAAACTCAGAAACCACTGTCTGACTAGACCCTTGAGAGTTTCTATTCAATTCTGCTAATAGCGTATGAAATGTTAATGTAATTGCCAGAGCAACATTATGCAATTTAGATGTAAGACTCATGACCAGCATTTGATTTACTAAACCACTCTTTCTAGTAAATGTGAAATATATTCCTAATTGGCATTTTAAAATCTCTGTTTATGCTATTCTTTAATCTCCCAGAGAAAGAAATTGTGTTTTTCCATCAGTATAACACCACTCATTTCTTTGTTAGTGTATTCCCAAAGGTATGCAATTGGGTAAAAATGATATTCTTATGTATACATTCTCATGCATGAAGCACTGGCAATTCAGCATCAATATGACAGAACAGATATTGTTCCATATTCTGTTGACCTTATTGGGTGCAAGAAATGTATTCTGGTGCAAGTTGTGCACAGAAGCAAACATAGTTTACTGTAAAGCAAACTTTCTTGCTGGCTATTTATTTCCTTCACTTTCTTTTAGATCCATCCATCTGTCCATCCATCCATCTGTTCTTCTGTCTGTCTAATTTTCATCATACAGGGAGCTTGGGTAGTATACTCGGCTCTTGCCTCTTCCAGTTTACCCCCACAGCAGCTATGTGAGGAAATTAGCAGGATATAAAGTGACTGGGCCTAGGTCATCCAATTAACTGTGTAGATGAGTGGAGATTTGAACCCAAATCTTTCAGCTCCTGTCTGTCACTCAAACCACTACATCACAATGGCTGTCTTTTATTCAAAAGCTATAAAAGCCATGACAAATTCTCATCCCAGCAAACAAAGATATTCTTAGTTGCAAGTCTTCCTTCTATGCTGCTCTGCAAAAAGGTTCTCTTATGCCGGATCCCTATGGGGAAAATATCCTGGGATTGTCACCTTAGATATCCAGGTTTGTGTGAAAACTCCCCACAGTTCCCAGGCCAAAATCAACTCTGTTCCGGCCCTGCTCCATACTATCCTCCTCATCCCAGGATTTTCAAAAATCTCCAGGAAGGTAGATCTTTTTGATAATCTCAGGCCAAGGCCGGTTTCGTGGGGAGACCAATCAGGTTTTTTTTTACACGCTTGCCCGATAGTTCATTCAAGCTGCCACTCCAAACACAACAGAATGCAGTTGACTGGGCATGCTCAGAATGGCAGACTTTGGGCAAGCTGGAGCAATGGCCTGCTGCTGCTGCTGCTCCCGACCACCTGGTCTGCTAAGGTATTTGCAATCTCAGATCAAGGAGGATCAAGATTGGTAGCCATAGATCGACTTCTCCTCCATAAATCTGTCCAAGCCCCTTTTAAAGCTATCCAGGTTAGTGGCCATCACCACCTCCTGTGGCAGCATATTCCAAACACCAATCACACGTTGCATGAAGAA
Organism: Sphaerodactylus townsendi; assembly: GCF_021028975.2. Lineage (NCBI taxonomy): Eukaryota > Metazoa > Chordata > Lepidosauria > Squamata > Sphaerodactylidae > Sphaerodactylus > Sphaerodactylus townsendi. The sequence continues at coordinate 36,390,739 of NC_059429.1, read as the reverse complement.
GTGTTTCCTTTTATTAGTTTTAATTCTTCCCCCCAGTATTTTCAATGTATGCCCCCTGGTTTTAGTATTGTGAGAAAGAGAGAGAAAAAAATTCTCTGTTAACATTTTCTATCACATGCATAATATTATAGACTTCAATCATATCCCCCCTCAGACGTCTCCTCTCCAAACTAAAGAGTCCCAAACCCTGCAGCCTCTCATCATAAGGAAGGTACTCCAATCCCTCAATCATCCTCATTGCCCTTCTCTGCACTTTTTCTATCTCTTCAATATCCTTTATGAGATTTGGTGACCAGAACTGAACACAGTACTCCAAGTGCGGTCGCACCACTACTTTATGTAAGGGCATGACAATCTTTGCAGTTTTATTATTAATTCCTTTCCTAATTATCCTGCCTTTTGCACAGCTGCCATGCATTGAGTTGCCATTCCCATGGAACTATCAACTAAGACTGATAGCACTGAAGCAAGCATAAGAATCAAGTGCAGAGCTTTTCTTTTGCTGTGTTAAGACTTTGGACTGACATCCCTCCCCAGATATGCACCTTGTATGAAATCTGTAGTCTTTCATCCATCAGGCAACAACATTCTTATTTCTCAAAATCTTTTGCAAAGTTGTTTTTCTAGGTTCTACTATGATATTTATTACCAACACAAGAGCATTATCCTGAGTAATCTGATTTAATGTCCTGTTGTTTTCATTTTTATCACTGCATTCAAGTCAGAGTATAACTTGAGTATGACTATTTTCTAAAAAAAAATCAGAATAACTTTGTTAATTATCTTATTGATGTTTTTATTACTTGCAAACTGTTGGTTGTTGGTTTTAAATGTCTCTGCTTCCTAGCTAGTGTGGCATGGACCATTGCTGTGTTCAGATTTGTGAGTTGGAGCATTTTCTATAATGTGATGGTGACTTCGAGATGACCTGGTGCAAAAAAAATGTTGTTTGGTTGTGGTGGGAGAGGGCAGCTACCCAAATGGGGGAGGGCCCCAGAAAACTCAGAGTATGACTATTTTCTAAAAAAAAATCAGAATAACTTTGTTAATTATCTTATTGATGTTTTTATTGCTTGCAAACTGTTGGTTGTTGTTTTTAAATGTCTCTGCTTCAGAGCTAGTCAATAAGAGCAATCAATAAGATAATTAGTCAATAAGAGCTATCAATAAGATAATTAGTCAATAAGAGCTATCAATAAGAGCTAACTAGTCAATAAGAGCTATCAATAAGATAATTAACAAAGTTATTCTGATTTTTTAAAGAAAATAGTCATACTCTGAGTTTTCTGCCCCCCCCCCCCATATGGGTAGCTGCCCTCTCCCACCACAACCAAACAACATAGAGCTCAGGCTCTATTTTCTCTAGCTACGCCTCAGCTGAAAGTCCTTTTGTTTGCAATAGGAAAGGGCAGCCCAAGAGCCACGAGCAATTTCCCCAGACAGGAATGGGGCAACCAGTCAACAGATACCGGGGGAGCCAGGAACAGGATTCAGCAGCTGCCAGAAAAGCCCTGTGAGCCAGCAGGCTGGGGGGTGGGGCCAAGATACAGCTGGAGCAGGGCAGGTTGGGAAGTGCCTGGGTTTTAAGGGAGGGGTGGAGGCCAGGCTAGGGGATAAAAGGAGAGCTTACCAGGCGGGAGTGGGAGGGTGAAGTGAAGAGTGGAGAGAAGGAAGAGAGAAGGTAAAGGACGAGCGAACTAAATAGAAAGGGACAAAGCAAGAGAGAGGTGAGGAGACAGGTCAAGTTCAGAACCAGTTGTTAAATTATTTGAATACCAAAACTGTGTGTAACAATGGGCGTGTTGGGGGGGGGGGAAGACTCTACGAAGGCTGAAGTCACAAAATGATACATAGAAGTATAAAAGAAAACTTCAAAGAGAAATGGAACAGAACTTTTCCTTTTAAAAGATGAAAAAAATAAGCAGAGTCTGTGGTTATTTCTAAATAAAGTGAATTTCAGAAAAAAGAAGGTCAATTCCCCATAACAGTGCTGCCTCAGAGTGAAGGGTGGGGAGTTACAGGTGGGGAGTTACAGCACCATTCTGCCCACCACTGTTCAGAGTTATCAAAAGTGGTCAAACTACTCCTGCTATCAGTCATTAGGACATCTTTCACATTCTTTTCCATTCTGGCTACAAGGGGCCATTAATAAGTTTTTGCCATCCCTTGGAAGGAGTTGAACTGGAATCATGAAACTTGCTGGGTATGTCAATCCTTTTCCAAATACTTACCCTTTAAACTCACACATTTTCCATGTTTCAACTTTTGTGGCCCATCTTTATAGAATGTGAAGTGAGGTGACCTCCTTGTTATGAAATATGAAGTGAAGTGAACTCATTAGTACAAAAATGCTGACCCAGCAATTACTCCTTCATTTTTGGAAAGAGGAAGAAGTGCCAGGTTGGGAGAATATAGTGAGGGTTGTTTTTTCCACCCCAGAAATAGCTAGTAACCACACTGCTTCACATTGGGAGTATCCCCTCAGCTTTGTGATTGGAAGCATTGTCTGCCAACAGCCAAACACTTTTGGTCAGTTTGCTGCAGTGCTTCTTCAAAGCATTCCTAAGACTTTCCAGGCGTCCCTTATAATACCTCTTAGTAATGCTATGACCATAAGTCAGGTAATCAGTGAGAATAATGCCATCAGAATCCCAGAAGACACCATATTCTTTGCAGAAGGTTTTTTAAAAAATGTATTTTAATGTATAGTAGATATTTACAGTTTGTTGTATGTTTTATATTTATGTAATGTTGGAAACTACCTCAGCCTGACAGGGGAGGGACAGTATAGAAATAAAAAAATGTAATAAAATAAAATAAAAATAAGGTTGCATAGGGGGTTGTGATGAGATGAGCTTCCATTCTTAACATGGTCTTGGTGTCTGGATCAAAGTGACACACCCAACATCCACTCATTGTCACTAGATGACCAAAAAAGTCATCTTCATTAGATTGACACATGGCCAACACATCTGAAGCACAATCCAGCCACTGTTGCATCTTAAAAGGGGTGAGCAACTGTGGCTCTCACCATGCTAAGACCTTAAACAGATGAAGGTGGTCATGTAATATGGTGGACGCTGACCCATAACTAATACCCACTTCAGTCATAATGGAATAAATTCTAATTCATCTGACCTCCATGATTAGCCTTTTCACATTCTTCACTGTGTCAGCATCAAATGTAGAATGGGACCTCCTTCCCATTCTTCCACCATTTCAGCTTTTTTCATGCTTTTATGGTGCTTAGGGATGGACATTTTTACCCCTAAACAATTTTCATTTCCTTGTAGATCTCTGTTGCTCCTTTGCCTTTTAAATGAAGGAACTTGATTACTGCTTTTATTCAAGTTTCAGTAATATGCCTTCAGTCATTCTGACAAGTCTAATTCACAAATGCTTCAACCTGAAAGGAAAAAAAACGGAACATAAATTGAGCAAGACATGAAACAACATACCATGCAAGTTTCACAATTCCAGATGAACTGCTTTTTCATGAATCCAGATCAAAAACTGATTGATAAGTATTACCTTTATCTTCTTATACTCTGTACTTATTGTGTATAAAATATTTACCTCACAAATCCTGATGTTTTTTTCTTCTTCTTCTTAAATTTGTTACTCTGCCAAGCAGGGTATCTGTGTTTTCCATCTTTGACTTGAGCTGACATTGGAAGTAGTAACTCCACTCTTTGGAAACCAGACACGTTCTCAAGGGAATTTCTCTCTTGGATTCCCAGTGATCCATTTATCCACCTGCCTTTCTTTCAAAATACTTAAAGTACCATTCTGTGGCTCTTGGCTCAAAAATCTCATGCCACAGTAAACCTCTTACTATTCAAGCTACCACAAGATTTGTTGTTGCTTTTTTCTGAAAGAATTAACCAGGTATTTTTTTAGAATATTCTTTACTGTCTAGCTATATATATAGATATATTCATTAAACATGCATTGACCCCATGATAGTAAAAAATACTTACACAGTATATATGGAGTTCTTAGTTTTCTCCTTGTAAATTGTTAGTTAGTTGTCTTTTGTATATTGCTAGGGACTGTAGCTAACTTGTAGTTTAACTTCTTGAAGAATGAGAGACTTTAGGTGAAATAAGTGTAGCCAGCTCCTTCTGGAGTAATTAGGTAGGATTGCTAGGTTGTCTCTTTTGCAGCAGTTTTAGTTAATGTAGAGTAGTCGTAGTACTATTGTTAATGTTTTAATTACTGTTAATGCACTGGCATAGAATTGATGTATTGATACATTGTGAACTTATGGTTGTAAATGTATTAGGACATAAGAACAAGCCAGCTGGATCAGACCAGAGTCCATCTAGTCCAGATCTCTGCTACTCGCAGCGGCCACCAGGTGCCTTTGGGAGCTCACATGCAGGATGTGAAAGCAATGGCCTTCTGCAGCTATTGCTCCCGAGCACCTGGTCTGTTAAGGCATTTGCAATCTCAGATCAAAGAGGATCAAGATTGGTAGCCATAAATCGACTTCTCCATAAATCTATCCAAGCCCCTTTTAAAGCTCACCAGGTTAGTGGCCATCACCACCTCCCATGGCAGCATATTCCAAACACCAAGCACACATTGCGTGAAAAAGTGTTTTCCTTTTATTAGTCCTAATTCTTCCCCCCAGCATTTTCAATGTATGCCCCCTGGTTCCAGTATTGTGAGAATATTGATATATTGTTGATATATTGATATACTGTTATTGATATATTGTTAATTGATACTGTCTATGTATTATATTTGTTATGCCAATGGATAGTATTGTTGATGTATTGTTAATATATTGATTTATTGTTGATGTAGTGATAGTATGAATTTAGTACTGATGTATTGATATGTTTTATGTAGTACTGCTGTACTCTTAATAGTTAGGCTTGGGGTGTTTTAAGTCAGCACTGGAAATTTCATTCTTATTATGTAGTTTTCATGTATCTTTTTAGTATTTACTTTGTTACAATGTATATTGTTTTATTATGTTGTTAGCTGCCCTGAGCCCTTTGGGAACAGGGTGGAGTATAAATCAAATTACAAATACAAATATATCATAAGGATTTGTAACTGAAATTAACAATTGCTTCTGTCCTTTTGTTCATCACCCTACTAATATGCTTTGCAACCACCAAAGCCATCTTATTCAAAAAGTGTGATTAACAGATTAGCAAGGCATGTAGTATTCCCCCAGGTTTGCATTTCAATTTGATTTTTATTCAAAACACAATCAAAAATTTTTGTTACTTCCAAATCATCTTATGATTTATGGCCCTTCATGGCACAACCGTTGTGCCCAAGTTTGATTTCTTTTTCCTTTCCTTTACTTTTTGGTTCTTAAGTTCCAGCAACTTGTCTAACCTTGGAAATTGTTTCTTATTCAATGTATATGTATTTCAAGGATCTGTGGAATGTGGTTCAGGGTGTCCTCTGGCTTTGCATTTCAACTTGGTTTCCATTGAAGACACACGCTAAAACTTTTTTGCTACCTCCAAATTATCTAGAGATTTCACTGTTAGAAACTGTTATCCTCTTCTTAACGGTCACACAGGGCAACTTCAAACATACAATTGGGTTTTTAAAAGTCTCTGTTACAAAACATTATGCCATCTTAAAAGAGATTTTGGACATGTTCACAGGAGAATATGAACAGCAGTTGTGTCCTTGTGACTTTGTGCTGTGAGTTCACTACAGCAACACAAGGGGTGTAATATTAATCATCTCATGCCTGTGTAACACAGAATCTGTGGCTAGACATGTCTGCCATAATAATGTCTATGTGTCAGGAAGACAGTTAAATGACAGCCAGTTTGAAGCAATAAAAATCAGAATGATTGCATGCTGGATTCTGTAATAATGTGTTCCACCTAATATAAGATTCTAATAATTTTTAATTCCATCATGGTATTTTTGTCATTCTGCCTTAAGGATAAGTAGTTGCATTATATTCAATGAAAGACTGAGACATTTTGCAGTAATACCAAAGATTTACAACAATGGGATTTTCATGCAGATGATTTTAGCATACTGATCGTTTTTGATATTTGCTATGTTATGACTCCCTGGGAGGATGGATAATTGCCTTGCACTAGACATGCAAAAGAGAATGCTCCAGTTTGATGGTACCTAGTTGGTGTTTGAGCTGCTTGCCTTTTTAACCCTGTAATGACGTGTCATATAATCTTAAACTGCCATTTTAGTGGGACCCCTTAAAAAAGAACTCAAATATTTTATAGTGATTTGTTTCATTTTGTTTTATAGATGGTGGCTTGTACAAATTGCCGAACAATTAAAATGCCTAATGTTTGGAAATATTTTATGAAACAACTGAAGCCATTCAAAACTACAAGGACAACTGTTTTTTAAGGAAGGAATCCAGTACAGTGGATGCCTCCCAAAAAAAACCTCACACAAAGATTTGCCAAATGTGTATCATGATGATGGGCTGGATATGGGATGTATGTGAAAGTGTATAGCACTGATTTGGGGGTATTTTCCTCCATCTTTGTTCTATGCACACTTAATGGCTTCATGTGAACCATTTACAAGTGTGTCTGCCCTCTCTTCATAGCTCTGCCAATTATTATTATTATTATTATTATTATTATTATTATTATTATTATTATTATTATTATTATTATTATTATTTAGATTTTTATACCGCCCTATCCCCGAGGGGCTCCGGGCGGTGTACAACAATAAACATAATATAACATAAAATGGCTAAATCTTTAAAAACAGCGATAAAACAGTAAAAGCTAGATCTCATAAATACAATATAAAAAATACTCAGCATTAAAAAAATGAAAGTGTCTCGTACCCAGCGGCTCCATATTCAAAATCCTCTTCCCAAGAGGGAGGAATGGCAGGTCCCGTTGAATGACAAACGGCCCAGATGTAGAGGGCCATGAAAGGGGAGGAAAGGAAGGGGGGAAGGATTTGCATACCCTACTCCGAGTTTCATGTCTTGGATATGGTAGAAACTAAAAATTGTTTTTATAGCTAGTGAAAGGATGGGTGATATATGTATGAGAGGGGGATATAAATATATCACATGTCTCATGTGTATCTTTTTGGGGTTGTATGTGTATTGCAAAGTATGTCAGACCACAGCTTCTGGTGAATCTAGTGTCTGGAAAGATCAGGTTGTCCTTCCATGACTGAGATTTAAGATGAAAGGCATATCTCTAGAATTAAAAAGGATGGAAACTTACTTTTTCAAAATTATGAAAGTTGGAAATTCATAACATGATAGATTCTTTGTTATAATAGAATAATATGACAATTTGTTGGGCTTTTTTAAAGTCCTCCAGTAGCAGGCAGAGAAGAAATACAAGAAAACTGTGTCCAGCAACATCTTTTTGGAATTGACTTGGCTAGTTGATGCATTTCCTTAGAAGACAAGACAGAACAATTGACAAATAGAACATCATGTTTTTATCAGTTTGAATCAAAAAGCATGTACACACAACTAAATATTGTAGTACAACTTTTTCTCTGCTTTTTTACAATTTTTTTGCATGAATGGTCCTAATGGTGATATCCAATTATTGACTTTTCTGTGTGGGTTTTTTGGGGAATGGGGGGTCTGTTCAGACTGCTTCAGTTTATTCCCTGATTTCCACAAACATTTTTGTACCTTTCATTTCTGATTTGTTTCCTTCCCCCATTTTTCCTGTTCCTTTTGAGACCACTTTTACCCCAATCTTCTTTTAGAAGCCAATTTTGACTTGCCTTTTTCCTCATACATACTGTTTCTATTTATTGTCTTTGCCCAACCGACTTCCCCCCCACCTCCCCCCCCCACACATTTTGATTATTGGACTATCATCATTGTCAAATTACTCCTGCTCCTCCCCTATCCTAAAAAATGAGTAGTTTCATTTAAGTAGATGTGGGTTAATTTAACGGTAAGAAGTAGCCAAAAGGCTTTTGGGTTGTTAACTACTTATTCCGTGACCATCTTAGAAAGTCGGCACAACGGTACGACCCGGAATGGGGCCTCCGCTTAAAACCAACCAGAATATAAACCCCTATCCATCCTCCCGGTGTCTCCAATCTCCATTTCATGGAACGGAATTTCTTTACTCGCTATGAGATAAGTCCTAACAGTGGAGCATATGATTCTGTCCCAATCGCGCTTCAGGAACTCAGTCAAGGCAATAACGGCTGTGAAGAGATTCAACCACCCGAGATCTTTAAAAGTAGATGTAAGGAATCTTAACCAGGTAGAAATAAAAGGCTTTTGGTTGAAAGACCATTTATTCAGACATCTTAGAAAGCTCATACACACGGCATGACTGGAATGGGGCCTCCCGCTTAAACTACAGAATATAACCCCCTTGTCCCATCCCCCTCCCGGTGTCTCCAATCCCATTCTCATGGGAACGGAATTCTCATCTCACGTTATGAGATAAGCCCTCTAACAGTGTGGTTGCTGCGGATTCTGGCCCGACGCCCGCAAGAACCTGCTAGTCAAGGCCAAACGGCTGTGAAGAGATTCAGCACCACTGAGATCTTTACAGTAGAATATCAACATGTCACTGAAATGGTACATTCAGCAGGTTCACTGAATTCCCAGCTTCCTTTTTTTAAAAAAAAAGTCTCTAGCCCCTTCCCTTGTGGACATAAGCCTTTTTCTATTATATCAATATGTTGATGTAAGCATGCACAACAAATAAGGGTGCTGGGGTGTCACTGATATGACAGCACCCTATTTTGAAATTGCTGATTATTTAAGGCACCTGCAAAAGAAAATTGACTTCATAACTGTGAAAATACAAAGGGGGGGTAGACATGAAGAAGAACTGTGCCTAACTAATGCTAATACTTGTGGATCAACTGCCAAGAAAATCAGGAGTAAGTTAAGCATGAGGAAAAGCCCTACAAATTTCAGGGTACTAGATTAAATTTGTCTGGTTTATCTAGCTGCATTTCTTCATTATCAGTTGCCACAAACACAGCCTGTACAGTGAAATCATTTTAATCTTGTTCATTTACTCCCCTAGTTAGCGTTTTGCCTCAATTAGGTTGCAGAAAAGATTCATCTGTTTTTTAAAAAAAGAGTGTTTGGTGCCCTTTAGCTCTTTTCATTCTCTTTTTAAAACTTCTATCTATACCTGACATGGCAGTATGCTTGGTGTGTATGAGAGAAAGAGAGAGAGTATTTGAACAAATTTTGAGCCTACCCACAACCCAAACTGTCTCTTGCTTTCCATAGGATCAGAATTCTGATTTCAACAATGCTTTGTTCTTTCCACCAAGAACTCTAAGGCCAAGCTCGCGATGGGCCAAACGCACGGCTGCTTGGCGGTAAAAAACGCCGCCCCCAGGTCCGCCCAAGTTAAGATGCACAGGCGCGCGCTAAGTTGAAACGCGAGCAGCGCCCGGACCTGGCTGCCCTTCCCCTCCCTCAGGGTGGATGGCAGGCAGCTCCTAAAAAACAACCCTTTAAAGCGGTTGCTTTTTGAGGGGACATGCCGCCTGGCGAGCTGGGTGCTAACGAGCAACCCGCCCGGAACACGCTGCTTCCCCTTCCATCATCCACTTCTCGTCCCTGTCGTCGTCCTGCTGGGTCCTCCTAAGTTCCTCCCTCGCTGTCCCCTCCGACCCCTGGAGGTCGGAGGGCAGCTTGGGCGGGGCTTTAGGAGGCCAGCAGCAGGATGTAACGACTGCGGGACAAGCGTAAAAGTGGGAGAGGGAAGGGGGAAGAGGCGGCTCCATGCGGAGCTGCCTCTCCTGCGGCGGCCTCTGCCTGGCCCGCTCGCACGCTTGTGTGCGAACGGGCCTCCACCCCCCACGCCGGTAGAATTCTTGCCGGCGTGGGGGCGCTTAGAGGCCATGCGGAAACGGCCTACGACTCTAAGACTCTAAGAACATAAGAACAAGCCAGCTGGATCAGACCAGAGTCCATCTAGTCCAGCACTCTGCTACTCACAGTGGCCCACCAGGTGCCTTTGGGAGCTCACATGCAGGATGTGAAAGCAATGGTCTCCTGCTGCTGCTGCTGCTGCTCCTGGACTGTTAAGGACTACTTCCATGTGACTAATTCACCCATTCATGCGGAGCAAGTATATTATGAGAAGATGTGTAATCTGCCTTTCTGTTAAGAAAGGAAATGCTTTGGACGTAAAGATATCGATGGCTTTTTTGTGCCATACCCTTAGCTTCCTGATATAAATCTGTTGCCCTCATGAGTAGAAATAATAAGATATCATCTTTCAGGTCTTATAGAGGGGCACAATTTGAATGCCTGCTTTCTTATTTTTCCACTAGAAACAAATTGGCCAAATCATTCTGTATTATCACCAAATGAATTGTTACTTGTATTATGAAATAAAGCTTTGTTCGCTGCAATTTAGTATTATGACAGTAATTCTGACACATTACAATAGGGGTTTGATCTTGACAATAGATATATCTTTTTCAATGTGTTGCTTTATTGTCTCCCTAAAATTACTAATGAAAAGTGTTTCACATGGCTAGATCTTGCCATGTCTTTTCCCTGCAAGCTTTCTTTTTAAAAAAGAAGATATCAGGAAGAGAAAAAAGAGATTGAGCTCCCTGTGATCAGTTAAGGAACATGTAATGACATGTCACCTGTCAACTCCTGAATGGGCAGGGAAAGGCTTAAATAGAGTTTGGAAGACCCACTGCTGAGACAAATGTAATTGATTGCTTTCCTCTGGTCACACGAATAAGAGCGGAAATATATAACTAGTAGAAGCTGAACACTTAGAGTAAGGCAGTTACATAGGCCTCCTACGAAGTGCTTTACAAGAGACTCCAGAAGCTTCATCATAATCCAAAATTGTAAAATCTTGTCATTACAAGCAAATCCAAGCATGATGGAAAGAAGAAACTAAGGACTGAACATGACTTAAACTGAAACTGAAACTGAAACTTAAAATCTGAAGATACAAATGCAACAATTACTATTGGCTTTCAATTCCCAATGCAAAAAAGATTGTGTCTTCAGAGTCACAGATAAAAATGCTAAATAGATTATGAACAAGGACACCTGTGCAATTAAGAAGTGGGCAGACATGTTCAAAGTCCCTGGTGGCTTCTTCATCATATTTTTACTTCAACAGAAGTCACTGAATTAATGGAAATGATCCTAAGAACCAACCATTCCCACTTCTCCTTTCATACTACAGTCAGCTGTGATCCCCAGAATACAGTGGACCATCAGGAACAACATGGAGAACAATGAAGTCAGGGAGGTGGCAGTGGTAGAAATCTTGCCTAAGCCCTTTGCCCAAGTTGAAGGAGACATAACAGGCAACCCAGTGCTCCTACAACAAGAATATTTCTAAGTAGAAGAGTTAGTCTTATGAATGTCAACCTGTAATGCAAAGTGATACAGCTCAGACACGGGATTGCCTCAATTTGATTTTGGTGCTGGAACGGGGTAATTCTAGGTATATGCTTGAATAGAGAGGAGCCTCTTGGACAGAGGCTTTAGAATGGCACTACTTACCCAGAAATTTCCCTTGACTAGACTGAGTTATAAAAAACCCTCATTGTGCCTAGATTTTTATAGTGTAACAGTTACTGTGCCTGTTACTTGGCTTTTGCTCCCTCTGATCCAAGGAACTGTTCTTTCTGATCTTTGTCCTGCTGGTTATCAGTCAGTGTAATGTGATATACCATTACTCCAGTCTAAGCCAGTTGAAATCAATGGACTTCAACAAGTCTATAGGACTGTGCTTTAAATTGCTTGCAGTCTAGCATCCTGACAGTAACCTTAGAGAGAAGGTAGAACAACTGGCATTCATTACAAAGGAAAAGAAGATCTTTAGAATTGGTTCATGAAAACAAGTGAGGAGAGACGGAAGGAAAATTCAGCCTTATGAAAAGCTGATTGTAGCGAATTTGCCCCACCTTGAAGGGTTAGTGTGAAATAGACCTGCCTGAGGAGGCCTTGGTAACAGCAGAAATAAGGCAGAAGGCCTACTTAACATGGAAGCGCTGTGATTGGTCCAGTAATAGGTTGTTGCCTATAGCCAATGAAAGGGGGCGCTATAAGCACTGCCTATATTACCAGTATGACAGAGCACTGCCTGGGAGATGAAGACAGATTACAGCTGATGAAAGCTATTGAACAGAAGCTGTCAGAGAGAGGAATTTTGTCTGTCAGAGTGGTGACAGGGTTCTGTGGAAGCTGAGAAAGAACAGCTTGGTTCTCTGCACAGTAGAAACTCAGATCTGGACAGTACAGTCTGAGTACAGCTTGGGTTTAGCTAGGGAGCAGATTCTGCAGAGAAGGTCTCTCAGTTCTGTCTCTTATTCTAATGCTTATTTGATTCTGATTCAGCTAGTATTGCTGACTGAATCATCTGGTAACACTCTCTTCAAGCAGAGTCAGCTTAAGAGAGGTGGGAGGACCCTGGCTGTAGGTGCTAGGCGGAACATGGGCCAGAGGTTTGTCAGAGGTTAAAAAATCATACTACAGAATTGAAACAAAAGAAGAAATTATGATGTAGACTAGAAATGATGAAGGCATGCAGCTCAGGATTGAGCATAGACACTTGATGAGTTGTGGATTAAGACCTTTGGCTATGCCCTCAGGGCAGTTAAATAACTGCTGTTCGAGTCTATACTTGCATGGAAATATATCAATGGGTGGAGCAAATGGTCTCCTGAGTATATTCATTTTTTAAATTGTGAGTTTTGTTAACAATAATAGTTGCTAACATGGACCACAGTGTATCATTACCACAGCAAGGTCTGCTAGCAGGAAGGTTGAATCATAATATTGTCTGTAATGCTTTTGGTGCTTGTCAGATTCCTCCACCCCCTTTTTAAAAAAGTGTTTAACATTACCACAGTCTACTGAGATCTGTCAATAGTGCCTTGGAAGGAACAGAGTACAGAAAATTCTTGAAATCTATGCAGAAGTCAATTTATGTATAGCATTCTACTCAAAACTATTAAGAAATCAGGAAAGAGGAAAATGCACCCTTGTGGTATAAATTTTAAAAAATGAAACATCAAGCAAAAATACAGGAGGAAATGGAAAAGGCATTCAGAAGGCCGTTAAATCATCTTTTCCCAAGTTGTACTGGCAAGCAAGACCCACCACCGATAAGACTGGAGATGAGCATGGGAATGATGATAGATAGCTCCATTTACACTGTCAATTTTATCAGTATTTCATTCACCAAAAGAAATATGTTTATCTCTACAGTTAGCAGTTAGATGTTTGACAGGAAGGAACACATGGCTGCCGCTTAAAGGAAAAATACCAGGCAGAACGTGTGGAACTGAAGCAGAACCTGAAGTATCAGAAATGGCTTTTTATCACTCCAATGAAGTAGAAGATGACTTATATTCCTGTTTGAACTTCAGTTCCTTGCCATTTTAAAAAAGAAAAGAGATTCACAAAAAGCTACTGCAAGAAAAGTTTTCTAAAGCAACATACATAATGTAAACTAGCTAAAGGGGGAGACAACAGATAGAGAGAACTTTGGAATGATACATACTGATGGAGCCTAAAAATGCGAAAAGAGAAATTGCCAATGTAAGTTACATTAAAACCTCTAAAATTTGTATATGTCTTGTGATATAAATCTATATGTAATACAAAACCTATTAATCAGCAAGCAGGGACAATAATTACAATTTTACTGAAACCTGAGAAGTTTCTATATTTAGTATCTAATGGAAAACTTTCAAAACACTAAAACTATTGTATATCCACAAAGACAGAATGATGGAGATACTCAGTGGAAAGAAGTACCAAGTTACCAGTACGTATACTTTTTTATTTATAAAATTCAAATAGAGCATTAAAAAAAGATCATAAGACCCAAACTAAAATTTATGTAAAGTGCTATGAAGCCCCAGCCAATTTATGGCTACTCAGTAAGGGTTTCAATGCAAGAGACTAACACAGGTAGTTTGCCATTGCCCTTCTTTGCACTGAGACACAGGTATTACTTGGTGGCCTCTAATTCAGGTGCTAGCCAGAACCAAACCTGTTTAGCCTCTGAGATCTGATGAGATAAAATACATGTGCAAAAATGCAAAACAAAACCACACTGGTGGAAGATCTTGGCTTTTTCTGCACAAGACAATAAAAACATCTCCAATCCCTCCCATTTGTTTGCACTCACCCCCCCCCCAAATGATTCTTGTCCACCATTTCGTGCTTGTTCTGTTTTTTTTAAAAAAACTTCTTTGTGGATCTAATGTTTCAAATGCTTCAAAGCCTCAAGCTGTGACTCTTCATAGGTCATGCACCTGAAGTTTCTAAAATATCACTCCTCAAAATAATTTTTTAAAAACTGATGAAAAGAAACAGACAAGACGACCAAGTGAGCTCAGAAAATGGCACTGAGGAGGAAGTCTGGGACTGTATGGGAAACATTTTAAAGAGATACACACAGCAAGGCAAAACATTTTGACAAAAGTTCAACAAAAGTAATTGCTAAAATCAAGGATGCATTTTAAAACATTTTCAGGCTGGAAATAAAATGTTTTTATTGTGGAATTCCTTAGAGGAAAAGTTTTATTTCCTGCTGCAAAATGTTTTATTTTGGTTTTGCTGAAAAGACCAGTGATAGAAAGAGACAGATCAATATATTTGGAGAGTATGCTTTCTCATTCTCTTTTTTTTCCTTCATTTTTTCTTCATTTTGCTTTTGAGGCACCACACGTGCCTCTGCCCCTTCCCACCACACCAATGAGGATGAAGCCTTGCTCTGCCAGCGTCCCTCCTTGCAAACAAACCAGGGGGAGGTGGCAGAGCTTGAAAGCAAAATGGAGGTTTTACATCTGCAAAGGGCTCCCTGGAAACCCTCCCCCTTGGTGCGGTGGGATTTTCCTCTCTTGCAGCAGGGAAGGACCAGCAGGCATCATCAGCGTGCACTTCCTCTCCTTCCCCAATCTAACCTTGCTCTGTTTCTCTTTCTGGCTCTTTTTGCAATTCCTTATTTTTGCTTTGAAATAAAAAAATATTCCGCATAGGTTGACCAAAAGACCACTGTCACCCCCTTGCCTGTTGTGTGTTTTTAAATATAGCAACAGGTTCCTTTTGGAACTTGAACGGCAATACATTTTAATCCAAATTATAGTGCTGGCGGTTGAGCCAGGGAGGAAGGGCTGCAGCAGCCGGCAGGCTTGCTGCCAGATCCTGCCAACCCACCCACACTCAACCGGTTAAATTATTTGAATCCAACTGCTACTTACAACAGTCCGTAGTGATTTCCCTTTTCTGTATCAGAGGATGAGAACCTGGAGATCTGATACAGAGTAACTCAGTATTATATATAGGTGTGAGTGTTTGAATCAGATCAGGGAGGGTTTTGTTTTTGTTTTGCAATGTGGTAATGTTGTTGTTTTGAGTTTTTTGACTCTTCCTTATAGTCTAGTCTAGTTCAAGAAATCAATTCAAGGCTCCATGCTCTTTAGTGTAAATTGCACTATGAATACTTTAGCCTTCCATTATATTGCTGGAAAATGCTCCATTTTTTCTTATATACTTGAACCTGGTTGAATGATTTCGCACTGGGGAGTTCTTAGAAAGGTTATGAGTTGTAATACCTTTAATTATAATTTGTGAAGTGCCATTGCAGGAGTTACTGATAGAAAACCAATCTTTCCTCACTTTTCTTCCAATTTCAGTTAAGCTGATATTGATGAAATTAACCTTTTTATTATTTGCTATTCATTTTTTCCCATTAAATAGCTGAGACAGATAGAGAGCAATTACATGGCAAATGTCTTTAAGATATTATTTTTATAATAACCACCCACTAAATATTAAAAGACATGATACATTTATAGTGAGTTATGTTTGCCTTTGAGTGTTTTCATAGCCATTAGTTTTTATATCTGTTTGAGAATATGTGTGCTAATAATATAAAACATTTATAATACTGGTCATGGATATTTCATAAACCATAAAAGTTTTTGCCTTAAGAATCTATGGCATCAAACAGCTCATTTAATGAGTCTGGTTAAGTAGGCGATGCTTGTGTTTAGCAGTGCCACAGAAATCCTCCGTGTCCAAATTTAATTTAAATAACTGCACTGCTATGAAATATGAAAAGAAGATTGACCAATGAAGGAAATTTTATAAAATTTCTACTGAAGGGAACAGCTGGATTCAAGTACAAGAAGATTTTCAGGATATCAGCTTTCAAGAGGGAGGGGACAGTTATAGCAATAATAATTAGCTATCCCTAAGTGCACAAAACAGTTACTTATATGTTATTTAACCTGCCATTGCAATATCTATTGTTATTGAGATAAGTCTGTGAGCCCTTGATTGAGCTGCAGTTTAAACTAGGCTTGGAGATATGAAACAAATACCAGATTTGACCTGAATCTGGGCGAATTCGGGCATATTTGGACAAAAACTGGCCGAATATGTCCTGCCCGAATATGAAAAAATCTGAATGCAAAATATTCGGGCTTGTTGGGGGTATTTTTTGGTGTTTTTTGTGTTCTGGCCTGCAGGGGGGCATTTCTAAAGCTAGCGGCACCAAAATTTCAGAGAATCATTCTGGGACTGTCCTAATGATACCACCCAAGTTGAGATGAAGTTTGGTTTAGGGGAGCTAAAGTTATGGACCCCCAAATTGTTGCCCATTGTTTCCAATGTAGAAGGTAATAGAAGATGGGGACTACCTTTTTGAGGGTCCATAACTTTGGTCCCGCTGAACCTAACTTCACCAAACTCTGGTGGTATTGTCAGAATAGTCTTTGGGTGATACCCTGAAATTGTGGTATCACTAGCTTTAA
The DNA here is from genome assembly GCF_021028975.2 of Sphaerodactylus townsendi. Taxonomy (NCBI): domain Eukaryota; kingdom Metazoa; phylum Chordata; class Lepidosauria; order Squamata; family Sphaerodactylidae; genus Sphaerodactylus; species Sphaerodactylus townsendi. The sequence continues at coordinate 36,373,990 of NC_059429.1, read as the reverse complement.
AAATGCACCCCTGACAGGCACCCCAAGAAATTTGCCCAAGATTCTCTGTTCTGCAATGCCTTTGGCTCCATTGTAGCCAATGGGAAATTTCTGAGTGTGTAAGCAAGCTGCACATTTTTGAAGATATAGGCATTAGACTTTCAAGGTGGCTCCATGAGACCCTCCTGGTAATAGCATCCAGGCTTGGTCAACTTTGCTTCTGGGGGTTCAATTTTATGGGCCCCCAAAAGGGATATTTTGTTTCACCACTCCTGCATGTGAAGCCTGCTGGCTGAGTTCTCTCAGAACTCTCTCAACTCGCACCCCCCACCCCCAGAAGCAAAGCTCACCAAGCTTGAATGCTATTACCAGGAGGCCTCTTGGAGCCACCTTGAAAGTCTGGTGCCTCTATCTTCAAAAACTGGAAGTGCCTGCCACCTGAGAACTACAATGGCATCTGAGTGCATGCCAATGCAGCGGGGGCAGGCCAGGAGCATTCCTGGGGGTGAGGCTGACTTCAGTTAGCTTTCAGAAGACTTATGCCACTGGAAAGTGTGTTGTGTTGTGTAAGTCTGTTTAGCCTGTGAGGCTATTCTGATAGCAGGAGAGTTTTTCAATTTCTCTCCTTTCTGTGCCTTCCAAAGCCCCTTTGGAGGTGGCATAGCACTGACTTCACCACGCCACCCTGGCCACCATGAAGCATCCCCCATCTGAATTGGGATGCCCAAACTGTTTAAGATTGGTTTCAAAATCTGAACTTGAACACTGTCTAAGAACATCACAAGAACATTGTATCTTTCATTGGTAAATAATAATTTAAATCTGTAATGTGCTATGTCTCGATACTGTCGAGGTGGGATTCCCTTCAGTGAATCTATGTTACTCTCTGTTTGATCTTCTGATGTACCTAGATCTTCAGAGCAGATGATGATACTTTGGATCCCTTTTTTCTTCTCAGTCCTGGCTTTCTTTTAAAAAACAGCCCCAAAAGTTGAGATACTCTAAAACAGTTCCAGAGAACAGATGCAACTACAGTTTAGGAGGAAAAACTGGAAATCTGAGACTCTGTATAAATTAGGAAGGATAAAATTTTTTCCATTTGAATTGGTAACTGAGCTGTGGAAATATAATGACATTCTCAGAAGCATTTTTTTGCTGAAGCAAAACATGCAGGTCTAAAAATAGTACCCTGGCCATTGTATCACCCACAATGATTTCAGAAAACTGAAATGTACAGATTTTTCTATGCAATAATCTCCAAACAACCATTCATTCAAAGGGAAAAAAGACAAAAACTTACCTTCGTCCTCTTTTCATACCCCAAATAATATTCAACTGTTTTATGGGTAAAAATTGGCATGGAGAGAACAGATGTTCTGACATAGCATGAAAATAAAGAATCATGACTTCAATTTGCACAGTGACTAGAAAAATCTAAATGTTTGTGTGGGCAAGGTTCATGTTGAAACATAAAGAATGAGAAATTTCAAATCCCCCTTCTTAATTTAGGGTGGCAGGAAATTCATGTAGTGACAGTTTTTTACTGCATTTCTAATGGCATTGTTGTAGATCCAGAGTAAATACACAAGTTTTCAATTTCTGCCCTCAGAATTATCACCTGAGTTTTATCCTACATTTTGTGGAGGGCTATCAGGTCATAGACACATGAAAAGATTATTCAAGTGTAAACCATTTCAGGAAAAAAACTATTTATATTAAGATTTGGTTAGAAAGTTGAACCAACAATAAGTCACTATGCCTTGAGTTATAGACACATGATTAGTTAAAATGGAATGGGCATCCCCTTTGCTCTTTAAGAAGACTATGGAAGCCTTGGGATCTGAATGGATAAAACCATGTGGGGCAGGCAAATAGTAAAGAAAAGAACATGGCAAGAATAAGTGAAAACTGGATGGATTCAATCCAGTTGGATCTTTTCTTCAGAATTCCAGAGTTTTTACAATAATGCCCAGAAGAACCTAAGGCCCTTTTCGCACGGGCCATATACAGCGTTCCAGGAACAGCAAAAATGCCATCCCTGGGAGACCGTTCGCACAGGACGTGTTGCTTCTTCACAGCAGCACCATCCTGGCTTTCCCCGGGCGGTGTGAAGCCACCCCTGAAAACCTTGCTCAATGAGTGAGGTTTTCGAAAAACAGCGTCTTCCCGCCTGCGCGGTGCAAACTGCACCACCAGGAAGACATTGTTTTCCCTGTTGGCTCCCGTCACCATCTTGTGCAACGTCCCTCTGGAGGGCTGCAGAGACCCGCCCATGCTGCCCCCAACCTCTGGAGTTCGCAGGACAGCATGGGCGGGTCCCTGCAGTCCTCCAGAGCGATGCTGGATGGGACGGTGAGTCGAGGGGGTGAGTCGTATGGAGCCGCCTCTCCGGCTGAGGGGGAAGTGCCGGCCACTCACACGGTAGTGTGCGAACAGCCCCTGAGCCTCTGCCAGCATAAATTATGCTGGTGGAGGCTCAGCTCCGCGCGCCTGCAGAAAGGGCCTCTGATGCATAATTTCTATGATTTGTAAAATAAACTGTAGCAGTTCTTCTCTGTGTTTACATCTGACCGAACGGCCCCCAAACCTCCGCCAGCATAAATTATGCCGGTGGAGGCTTGGCTCCGTGCGTGTGCGGAAAGGGCCTCTGATGCATAATTTCTATGATTTGTAAAATAAACTTTAGCAGTTCTTCTCTGTGTTTACATCTGACCAGCAGTGCCATAGGCTCTTGTTTTAATTTTTTTAAAAACTGTTAGTTGGTCAATGATAAGTTTGGTTGCACTAAACATGTCTGCAGCTACCTGTTGGTCAGAAGCAAATTCGTAGCTGATCTGTCATTGTTTGGGAGTTGGTGTCTGTTGACAGCAAGTAACCTAATCCTATTAATATAAAAAATGAGCTGCAAATCACTAAACAGCCTATTGATTAAGTGATTGCTTGATCACCATTGGTAAATTATTATTATTTATTATTAGGTTTAAATGGGAAGTTACACCAAATTGTTAAGTGTTCAAGCATCCCTAGTTTCAAGTGTTGTATTCAGGCAATGTTTTGGAAAAAATATTTAAGAACCATCTTTTGATGAACAAAGCAGAACCCTCAGATGTGTTATGTGGAGGATATTATACTTTTGATGTGTGCCACCTGTATCCACATTATTTACATATTGTTTACAAATCCAAAACATAATTTTTCTAGGACCGCACTGATACCTAAACAGATAGATCAGCACATCTCTGACAAATTCACAACTGTGCTCTTAGGCAACCTTAAGTACTTATGAAAGACATTTTGAATTCTCTGAACTGCTATTTGAGTTGGGTGTCAAAGCCACTGTGAAAGTCAAGTTCTCAACTTGACATGCACAGCAAGGAAGGATGACCTTTAAAGCTGTTTCCCTGAGCAGGAGAGAACATTTCGGTAACCTTGTACTACTTAGTGTGCAAAGCAATTCACAGGTAACAATTAGTTCTCTGAAACTCCAGCACTGCAAATTTGCACCATCAATGCTTGCCACTGCTAATTTTTAAAAAAGCCTTTTCCCCAGCCCAGCTGCATTACTATTACCTAATAGTTGATAATAGTCTTTAAAACACTATCTTCCAAAGTGTGGGAGGTGTAATTTCTTGAAGTCCCCACCTAAAAACAGAATAAAAACAAAACAAAAATGAAATAAGATGTCTAAAAAGAAAGTTCATCTCTATAAACTGGCTTGGAGAGAATCACAGGGATGGTATTGAATAAGGGGTAGGGAAAAAGTTCATGACACTATAAAATAAAGAAATAAGAAATAAGTAAGAATGAGTCTATATGTCATAGATTCCAATATGTCATATAGAAGAAAAAGCAACCCAATAGGTACTAGCCTGGCATAGTGGTTAAGAGCAGTACACACTAATCTGCAGAAATGGGTTCAATTCTCCACTCTGCCACATGTAGGCTGCTGGGTTACCTTGGGTTATCTGGGTTGCCACAGTTGTTTCAGAATTCTCTCAGATTCACCTACCTTACAAGGTGAGTTGATTCTCACAGTCCTTTGGGGAGAAGATGTTCCTCCTGGCTCAGTCCCTGATTCTTGATCCCTCGGTTGCTGAACTTACTAGATCACACAACTGCCACTGAGGTTGATTGACCAGCTGTTTTATTCTGGCAGCAGTTCTCACAAAGGTCTCCTGCAATAAATTGGACTTTAACTTCTCCTGGTGTTCTTTGCAACCACTTCTTACAGTTCGTTTTCACATGCTCTAGTTCATGACAGAAGAAACAGACAACCTCAGGGGTGGAAGTTGCTATGGGCTTGTCTCTCCTGTGGGGGATGTCTCAAGCTTGGCTACTGGGATGGTGTTGATTTCTTTTAAAGTTGCAACTGAAGTTGTCTTTAGTTCTAAAATGAAAAACTTTCAAGGAAGGATGCAACCCAGATCTTAACCAGGAATGCCTTTGCTGCTGGATGCAGGGATGGCAGAGGGTCCCTTCTCCACGCTGGCTCCATGCTACCCTGAGAGCAATGCTATTAGAGTCCTGGCCAGCCTGGAATCAAGTGTCAGGGGGATGAAGCCAGAGTTGCACAGCCATTTAAGGCCAGGTGAGGTGGGCTGCAGCTTCTCTTAACTCCTGCTTGCTTTGGCTCATTGGATTGTCCTTGCTCAATCCCTTGCTCCCCTCATTGGTCAGCAGCAGCCACATGGGTGCTCCTCAGCTTTGCGCACTCTTGGGGGAATTTGGAGGAGCTCAGACCATGCAGGTATTAGGGAGCTCAGAAGAGTTGACTGTCTCCCAGGGATTTCCTTCACAGTGATTTTGCTACAACAGTGGCAGTGTCTGTTTTGACCAGCATTGGCAGCACTGGGGGAGAGGCAAGTGTGGGCCTGCATTGGCAGACCCAGTGCAGTAACAGCTTAGCAGGGGATGGACAGAGGTATGTATCCTAAACAGACAGGTTCCAGGAAGAGCAAGGCAAAGGCTCAGCAGGGGGTCTCTGGGTCTTTGAACCTTGGAGAAGACTATGGGGCCCAGGGGGACTACCCAGCAAAGTTCTGTTGCCTAGCCATCCAGGGGAGAGAAAAGTTTCACCCCTGCTGCCCAGCAGGGCTCCATTGTCTCGGTTTCCAGGAGAGAGAAAAGGTCTGCCCCCGGGCATCATGGCAGTGGGTTCTCAAAGGCACCTTGGTATGTGGCCTCATTGGGATAGCCGGGTGAGCAGCATGAAGGAGAGCAGCCAAAAGAGTGAGGGGCATGGATTACCCCTGGTGACCACACAGTCCCTACTGTCCTGTCCACCTTGCATGTGGGATGGAGAATGCCTGGTAATTATTAGCTTGGTCCCTGGAGGGCCTTTTGTTGCATTGCCCCTCCTGGCTCATGTGGCCTGGATGCAGCCTGCCCTAGAGGCACCACCTGTTGGGGGGAAAGGCCAGTAGTCATATCCAGCATAAGTTGTTCTTTGGACAGGCACCAGTGACAGGGCCTGGTCTGCCTACCCAGGTACCTGGGCAAGGGAAAATTTGGCTTGACAATGGACAGGCTCTTGGTTTGGTGCAGCCTTTGATATTTATTTTTGCAATGGACTGTGACAGTCTTCTGCCTTGGGGGCTGTGGGATTCCTGCCCCTTATGAGTGTGGCACCTCAGCATTAGATCCCTCACCAGGTACTACTAACTGTGATTTCTTCCAGTGCATGTTGAGGACCCTACGCAGACATTAGGGAAAAAACTGCAGTAAGAAAAATCTTTAGTTGGTCCGTGGAGAGCAGGTCTACCCAATGTTTCTCACTGTGAGGTAAAGTGGTCTGTGCAACTAAGGTTCTCTTATGCATGTCTGCGTATCTTCGAAGACAACTCCTTGAATTTTTTAAAATAGGAAAACTATGTATTGCCAGAATCGGCAGGATGATCCTGGGCTAGAAAGGAGCCCAGGATTGCAGCCTGCAGAGCAAACATCCTGGGTCCATCTTCAGCAAGTGGAGGCATGGAGACATATTCACCAGTACACAAAATGTTGGGCACAAGTGGAGGATGAAATGGACCAGAGAGCGAAACAGGCAGGAAGGAAAAAGAGATTCCCCACTGATACCTTTGCTGTCTGGAACCAAACCAGCTGCCACCTCCTTTTAACATGTCACCCAGACTTCTATTTTGAGTGTGCAGAGTGAAAGAGAAGAAGCAGTTACCTCTTTTTAAGACATTCCACATATGTCTTTTTTGTGCTGTGTGGAATGGGCCATGGTTTTGCAAAAGTTGCATAAAGCACGACTTACTCTCAGACCTGAAAAGTGTCAATTTGGCAGTAATGAAGTGATTTATTTAGGTCATTGTTGTTATGCTCCCCTTTCACCCCACATCTCAAAACACGCATCCAATCCAGGATATTTATGAATACAATATATGTATGTGAGATATATTTCTGATATATCAATGTTAACAGATATATGGTGTGGCGCAGGATAAAATAGGCTAAAAGCAAGCCTAAGACATGGCAAACAGTCAGTAGAAAATAAATCTACTCATTTGTTCCTTGATGTCCACACCCAAGCCAGAGTTACAGTTGATAGAGTTTCTTGGGGTTTACGATCTCCTTTCCATTTCCCCTTTACAACAAACACCCTGTGAGGTGGGTGGGGCTGAGAGAGCTCTGAAGAACTGTGACTAGCCCAAGGTCACCCAGCTGGCATATGTTGGAGTGTACAAGCTAATATGGTTCACCAGATAAGCCTCCACAGCTCAAGTGGGAATCAGATTAGAATGCACCTTCAGCAGGTTCTCCAGATTAGAGTGCACCTGCTGTTAACCACTGCATCACGCTGTTCTTAACCACTACACCATGCTACACTATACCACTACACCACGCTAGATGAGGGAATATGGGAAGTAAGGACTATAGTCATCTGATCTTGGAATAGAATGGTCTGATGAACAGAATGGAGTGACCCGCACTTAGCCCTTGAAGAGCAATGTATTGTGAAGCAATATAACACACAGAGATGTCCAGAAATATTGAACACTGGTTACTGGGAGAGGAGGCTTCTTATAATAAAAAATGGACCCTCAATGTTATGCAGAGTGATCCTTAATCTCCCAAGACAAGGAGAGTCCTGCCTTTCTGGCGAAAGATAAGAGGCAAACATCAAGCTTAATGATTAGGTCATTGATCTAATGGGTTGAGGCATCAGCTTGATGTTCCAAGCTCACAAGTACGTACAAAGGGAAAGTTAGCTGATAAAATTACAGCTGTAAAACAATGACAATGTAAATCAGGTGGTTGTTAAAGATATTAGTCAGAGGAAGAAGAATTGGGTTAGTACAACACTGGGCAGGTAAGCACATTAACACATCCATTGTCTTCACTGGGGTATATGGTCCAGGGCTGCAGATGGGAACTCTTTCCAAGGCGAGGTCTTTGTGTTAATTTAATCATGTCAGGAAGAGTGTGAGAGAGGTATTATGCAGGGCTGATTGGGAGGGAGACAAGTCCAGACATAGTTCTTTCTTCTTTCTAATGCAAAGAATAGGCTCTCCATTTTGGCACTGCACTGCTAGGCACCCCAAAGGTTGGTTGAGGTGGGTAGAGACACCACTGTCCTCCAAACAGGGTCCTCTTAGTCCATCATAGGTTGGTCTGGCAACATCAGATATAAAATGATGATATTGTACTCTGGGATATTTTGGTCCCATGATTTGAATTCCTTCCAGTTCAGTTTTTAAGTCACTTTCCTGGGATACAATATTATCCTTAATCTATAATTTTAACAACCTTTCAGTAGATACTTTTGAAATCTTAGAAACTCCTTTTTTAAAAAAAATAGTAGTGGATGTCTAGTGTCATTCTTCAATACCATCTGTATAACTGTAGTACTTGGATTGGTTTTTTCCTTCTCCAAAAGTACATTTAAAGTTTAGCTTACTTTCAAACTTGGGGGGGGATGCACCTCTTGGCATTATTTTTAATTACGTTTCTAAAACTGTGATTTAGTCCATGGAAATATCGTAGGTGTTTCAGTTAACAGGATGACACAGATCTATCTGATAAGTTTGCCCATGTTTCACATTTTCAATTTAGTCAGATGTTTCTGCAGCTTCACTGGTGACAGGATGTGTTAGAAGAAAAACAGTGACAGAGTATTAAAAGGAACAAAATCAAATACTCTCCCTCAAACTACTGACTAACTAGAAACTTCAAGTGTTAAATTGAATTTCATCATAAAATAAGCCTTTGTTGAGTTATTATAATGGGCTTAGGAAATGATATTTACCAGCTATAGGCTTAATTGCCTTTTGTTCTCCCTTTTATTGGATGGAAAAATATTAATGCATGAGAAGGAAATCTCATTGGTATAAGTTCAAGCATTTTTGTTGGGAAGACATTTAAAAATTCATAGAGGAAGAAATGCCAGAATTCTGTGTGACTATTCATAAATCCATGAAGAAGATTCTCAATAGAATGTTATTTGTGTGTGGAACCATAATGAAACCTGTTGACTTTTTGACCTGCAACAGATTGCCCTGTTCTTTCTTTGAACATCTGGACTCCCAAGGGAAGTATGTGGTTGCTTTAAAAGAACAATGATGCACAATAACCTTGGTTATCTCAAAAATCTACCCACTGTTATGCTAGTTTTTTAATCTAGTGGCATAAATTATTTAGATTTTAATGGAATTCCTTTTTGAAGATATTCTGAGACTATATAAGTCTCTCTGCTGCCAATCGTTCTCCCTTCACCACCGAAGCTCCTTCCCTGTGGCACCAACCTTAAAATGTTCCACAATGGGCCACTACCCACTTACCTCACTAAACTGCAACGCCGCTGCGACCCCGCAATGAAAAGCCTCCGTGGCTTCTGACCACGGAGACATTTGTTCCCCACACGTTTGCAATTCTTGAAATAACGCGGGCAGCAAAGAGCGGGAGTTCCGTTGCAATGAGGGGAATGGAGCGCTCCGATTGGCCGTTGAACGTGTGCGTCATGAGTTACGTGAAAGTGGCGGCCAGCCGAGGGCGGGTCTCCAGTGTGATTGGCTGGGAAGAGGTTGTTTATGATAGGTTCGCACGAGCGTGAGTGTGAACGTCATCAAAGAGGCGCTAACAGCCCTCTATTAAGACGTCGGCACATGCTGACGTCAGCAGTAAATCGTTGGCTGCGCTTTCTGTGGAGACACGTCATCAGCAGTGTTTGGAAGTGAAAGCAGAAGCCAGCTCGCACGCACGCCTCTTGTACTTCCTCATTCGCTCGGCGCCGACATTTTCCATTTGCTCGGCACGGGCTTTGAACAAGTTGAGACGTGAAGATGTGACTTCGACTGGGTGTCGACACGTGTCTACGTCATCACTACGCGCACTTTTAGACGGGGACACCCCCACTTAACAAGATGGCGCTCCCTGTTCCCTGATTGGCCATGAGCTGCGCGTCACAGCGAATCAGCCGCGCGCAAACAGCCGAGGTTCCCCACAACCCCGCGGCACCCGCGGGGTTTTTAAAAAAGTTGCTCTTTTTAGCGGAGCTAATTTGCCGCGCAGCCAGGAGGCGGGAGAGAGGTAAATCCCTGGCAGCCGCGCAGTGAGCGCCGGAGATGTGGGGAGCGTCCAGGACCCCCGTGGCTTTTAAAGAGGTGACCCCGCGGCTTATGGTGAGTGGATAGTGACCCAATAGAAAGTAATACAATCTTCACAATCATGAACACCATCTAACTATTGTTCTTTCTGATGTAGTGGTTAAGATTGGCAGACTCTAATCTGGGGATCAAGGGTAGATTCTCCACTTTTTCCAATGAAGCGTTTTCAGTGACCATGGGCTAGTCACAGTTCTCTCAGCTCAGCTTCAACTTCCTCACAAGATGCTTGTTGGGGGTGGGAAGGGAAAGTGATTGTAAGCCACTCTGAGAGAAAAGTGGGCTATAAAAACCAACTCTTTTTTCTTCTTCAAAAATATGCTAGCTAGCTAGGAGCAGCAGTGGCGCAGTTGTTAAGAGCAGGTGCATTCTAATCTGGAGGAAACCGGTTTGATTCCCCGCTCTGCCACCTGAGCTGTGGAGGCTTATCTGGGGAATTCAGATTAGCCTGTGCACTCCCACACATGCCAGCTGGATGACCTTGGGCTAGTCACAGTTCTTCTGAGTTCTCTCAGCCCCACCTACCTCACAAGGTGTTTGTTGTGAGGGGGGAAGGACAAGGAGATTGTCAGCCCCTTTGAGTCTCCTACAGGAGAGAAAGGGGGGATATAAATCCAAACTCTTATTCTTCTCTTCTCTACTGTCTTCCAAGTTATGGAAAATTCTAAGGAGCAGAATGAGCTTATTCTGAAATAAACTCCAAGACAACTCCATGAAAGGTACACATGTAAGACTGGCTAAGATCTTTTGACTTCAGGCATATGCCACATACTGACTAGCTTTATTCATCTCATTTAAAGGACAGATGGGTTCTCTCAAATTTTTTTCAACTTAATGTTCCAAACTGTCCAGTCTTATGGAACCAGTATACTATGAATTCTTCACGGTTGCATTTAATTTCTTAATTTTGTGCAGATCACAATAAATACTCAGCTTGCTCATATTTGATTTTCTTCAGTTCATTTATATCTTACCCATTTCTCCATTAACAACATGTACAATACATTCACAATGATAAAACAAAGCAGAAAAACAATGTTGATATGTTTGTGCATTGGCTAGAATATTTTGGGGTTTTTTAGCAATGCACATCTCTCTTGTAATGATCATCTGTATCACATCTCTTTCATGGTGTTTTATTGATTGCACATCAAAATAATGTCATACAAATAACATTTTATGCATGATAACATCAAAAAATTGTAGTAATTTGTCTACACACAATTATCCATTGGTAATAGAAAATGTTCTCTTTATTTGAGACTCCAAGTACCTTGTCACATCATTCCATCTTCTTACATTTTATTTCTCAACCACAGCCTTCTGTTGCAGGCTATGTTAAGCTGAGAGGTTGTGATAGGCCCAGGGTCATCTAGAGAGTTTTGATGGCAGAAGGAAATTTGAACCCAGTTGTCCCAGGTATCAGTTTAACACAATAACCACTACATGACACTAAAAAGAAGGGGAGATGGACACATTGGCAAAAAGAACTGAAAACAGAAGCAAACTGTTTGTGTTCCATTTCCAGAATTAATTTTAGAAATTCTACTAATTAAATCAGAACTCTGGAGGCATAAATGAAAAGGCAAATACAACCTTCACAAAAATAATTGAATGAAGTTGGCAAAATCCATCCATCCTTAGTTGAAATATACAATTACTGCAGGAATATAATCAAATCCTTCTGATGGTCAACAATTGCAACTTATCCCCAGGCAAATTTACCACTTTGCAAGATGAATCTTGGAGTTAGTCCTCTGTGAACTCTCAGAGATTAAGCTACAACTGTCTGGAAGAGTACTAGTAAGACTAAAAAGTCCATTTTTTTTCCTTCTAAGTTTCAATCAGTAAAGTTTGCATTCTTCAGAGAATGCTGGAGAAGTAATTACCTGCTTCTGTGACCTAATGTACAGAGTATACACGTATAAAGTAGAGGGTCAGAACTTTGAGGGGTTTTGGTTTCTTTTTGCAGATGATCTTCTTCAAGATAAAGAAGGGAAGTAAGCTACTGGCTAAGGAAGGCAATTTTCACTCTTTGAAATAAGCAGGACAGACATTTTCAGATCAGACATGCATAGAGATATTTTGGGGATTTTTGAAAGACGCAGGGTGAGATGAGAGCACCTGGTGAGATGGAAGAATGCCAAGTTGGCACAGAAAGGTTAAAGGCTGTAAACAGAGTCTGAACAAAAAAATTAAGAGTTTTCAATCTTCTCCTTATTTATTTACCACTTTGAAAGAGGAAGTGTAAATCTAGGGAAAGAAGATGTGTTTAAGTAGCTATGCCATTTCCTTTGCTTATATGTTGCTACAACATTTTCATTCAACTGCATACTCTCTGTTATTTAAATCAATGACTGTTGTGAGGGTTTGTAAAAAATGGTTTTAAAATTGATCATAAAATGCAATTCTGTTAAAGCAAACTTGCTGTTTACCTTCAGAGTGAGGTAGAAAAGGCCTAAGAACAGAGGAGCCACCTGATTGGCTTTGATTTCCTGCACTCTGATTGGGTAAGTAGCTGTGTCATGCAAAGGGAGGAGGACTTTAAGTCTTTGTGCCAAGCTCTCTTGTGAAATTAGTGTAAATTTATTTCTCTTGCCTCATGCCTTATTTGCTTTGTCCAATCCATCTCCAAATCTGATGTTCTTGCATTTGTCATCTGCTCTGTCAAATAAATCTGTGTTCTTGTTTATGTTCAAATCTGCCTCAGTATTATTATTTGTGTCTTATAAGGAGTAGGGCCTGTAGAAAAGAAAAATAAAAGTCAGCGGCCATTCTTTGCCTTCAGGGTATGAGCAGGGCAGAAGGAAAATGCTTTTAACAAACACTGCTCTATTTCTGAAGCATTTTAGTCCCTGATGGGAAAAGGTGGGAAAAATAAGAGTCAGTGTTTCATGGCCTTGGCAATAAAGAAGGTTGAAGAGAGGGTCTGTCACAACTGCTTATACAGTTTTTTAAAATACTGGTTTGTTCTTTTGTTTTATGGGGGGGGGAAGAGGTTGGGTCTCTGTACTCATTTAAAGCCTAAATATGGCTCATGCTTACCAAAACGCAAAGAAAAGATATGAGTAAAGAGCTATGATTATATCTCAACAATGCTTGATAGCAAGCCTTTATTAGCATAAAGCAGTACAACAATAATAAAAACAGATTAAAAAGCATATACAATACAGGATATACATGATAGGACGAAGGAAATCTACTGGCATTTAGTAATTTCCAGAAGAAAGTCTGCCACTATCATACAGAGAGAAGGATCAGGGTTGTTCAACCAGTAGTGTAATCTAATTAAATCGGGGAGAAAGGGTAAATGTAAGGGAGTGAGATTCACATATTTGGATCTGATTTCCTTGAATCTGAGACAGTGAAGTAGTTGGTGGGCCAGAGATTCAACTGAGCCATCGTTACATGGGCACAACCTTTTCGCCTTTTCTTGCTTATTAAATCTGCCATGTAACAAGGCAGAAGGCATTACATTAAACCTGGCGAGCATTATGGCTCTCCTTTGAACAGGGTTTATTAAGCAATACAGGTAGTGTGCCAAGTGGCCCCGTTCAAATGGGAGAGAAAAGTACACGGGGGAGCACGTTTTCTTGGCTGCGGTGAGTAGGGTAGAGAACTCTCTATCCAATAGTTGACCTTTTAATTTCCTTTAAGCTTCTGAATAGGACAAAGGGCAAAGTGAATCCACTGACAGTCCAATGGAGGCAATTTTTTCTTCAATTATGGAAAACCAGGGGTTGGAATGGGTGTCAGAGAGCAGACAGTGGACCAGGGAATTACAGTCCGAGAGAAAGTGTATTCGCAGCCAGAATCTAAAAGTCCTCAGCCAAGCAGCTGATTCCAAGGAGTTTTGACCTAACTCCAGACAAAGGGCTGCATAGGGCACACAATTTGGGAGTCCAGTTATCTTGTGAAAAAAAATTGGATTGAAGAGAATTCAAGGAGTGGTTGATAGCTTGAATCCAAATTGGGACTCAGTAAAACAATCTCGAGGCGACTTTGGCATTGAAAAATTTGAGGGCAGGAGGGATAAAGGAGTGGCCACTGCTGTAAAAGAATCGTAGTAGTGCTGACATACTATTAGATGTAGCTAGGAGAGTGACCTTCCTCTGGGTTGCCCATGAAAGGTTAAAGGAAAATGAGAGGCCAAGGTATTTATAGCACTTAACCTGTTCAATTTTGGGTGCTTTTCATTTCATGTGAGCTTCTTAAAGCGCCTAGAGAAGACCAATACCTTGTTTTTTTCATAATTAATTGTCAGTCTGTTGGATTCACAGTAATCCACACAGTGCTTCATTAAGTGACTGAGGCCAACTCTGGTTCGAGAGAGAAGGACAGCATCATCTGCATAGAGCAGAATTGATACATGGGATGTACCCAGTTTTGGGGCATGGCTGTTCACTGCTGAGAGGGCAGAGGGGAGGTCACTTAAGAAAAGATTGAAAAGAGTTGGGGCCAGGACACAGCCCTGTTTGACCCCTTTGGAAATTGAAATACTGTCTGTCAAAAGGCCTTCGTGGGAACACTTGATCCGGCAACTGGTATTTGTGTGCAGTTGCCTAATTAAGAACAAGAGTCTGGCATCAATATTGAGGGCAGCCAGTTTTGTCCAGAGAAGTTCTCTCGGCACAGAGTCAAAGGCAGCCTTTAAATCAACAAAGGCAGCGTAGAGTTTGTTATCTGCGTTGATTGAATATTTACTGGCTAGGTGTAATAGCACCAAGGCGTGGTCCAGAGGAGATTTCCCCTTGCGAAAGCCTATTTGTTCAGCCCCCACTGCACCAGAGTGGGAAAGCCACAGCTGAAGTTTCTTCAGTAGCAATTTGGCATAAATCTTCCCTATCACTGAGAGGAGGCTGATGGGGCGGAAGTTGGCAGGCTCTGAGTGACTTCCTTTTTTATGGATGGGAAGCACAGTCGCAGATAGCCAAGTCTTGGGTAGGATACCTGAACTGTTTACTTGGGTAAAAAGAGTGGCCAGGATAGGGGCCTACCAATCAGTGTGAAATTTCAGAATCTCTGGAATTATAGAATCAGAGCCAGGGGCTTTCCTTCCTTTAAGGTCCTCTAACAGCTCAACTACTTCTTGAGATGAGACAGGAGGCCAACTTGGTAAATCTAAAGGGATGGGTGAAGGAGATCCATTGCTTAAAATATCGTCATTAAAAAGTTTGCTAAAATAGTCATGCCAAATATCAGGGGTAATACAGGTGGGGGTAGGAGGCTTGTATCGGTTAAAATTATTCAGGACAGCCCAGAGTAGCTTCGAATTGTTGGAAGTTACTGCAGAGTGGAGACGTTCCCATTGGGTGTTGACATGTTCCATGGTTCTTCCTAATTAGCTGGCGAAAGTTGTTTCTGCAATTTATTAGTAGGACGAGGAGGTCCCGGTCTCCTGAAGCCCTAAAGTTCCGATATAAGGAGCGAATTTGACTATTGTGCTCCATGCACTGTCTATCAAACCAAGATGTTCTCTTTCTGTTTTTGCTGGGATTCCCCACGTTGGACGTGGAAAGACCAACCACAATTTGTTTAAGAAGCTCTTCGAAGCTGGTAATAGTCTCCTGGGGGGAATCTGCAGTGAGAACAGAGGATTTAAGGCTGGTTAAGCTAGGAGAGATGAGTAAGTTTTCAGTGGCTAAGGCCAGTTTGGGTGTCCAAACTAGTCTGGGGAGCGGTTCATTTGGTGGTGAGGAATCTGCATGTCTGGCCTCTTGATGTGATAAAACAAGTCTGAGGGGAAGGTGATCACCCAGCAGAAGATCTCCAATCTGGAAGGATAAAACAAATGATCTCAACTCTGGGGAAATGAGGAGATAGTCAATGACACTGCAGCCATGAGGAGAAACAAAGGTATAATCTTGAGCATGGGTGTAGCACTTTAAGCCATTAAGCCAAAGTTTGTTGTGCTTGATGGCCAAGTGAATTAGTTTCCTACCAGCAGCGTTGGAGTGAGTATCCTTGGAGTAGCGAAGGTCAGGACGTAAGAGTGAGTGGTAGGGTTCATCATCAAAACCTTCCTGCTCAAGAAGGGAAGCTAAGTTTGCACCTACTCTTGCATTAAAGTCCCCCATTAGAACAATCTCAGAGGAGGGGTGGCTATATTCAAGCTCCTCAATATAGATGGATAGGTTATCCCAAATTTCACACAAGGTAGCTTTCTGAAGACCAGGAGGGACATAAATATTAACAAGGACTAGAGAGAGATCCTCCCAAAGAATTTGAACAGCCTGAGCTGTCTGAGCGAAGGAGGGTAGGGCCTGTGCCTGGATTGACTGTGGAACTAGGATGCAAAGGCCACCGGAATAGCGACCAGACCTAGACAATTTGGTTGCTGGAAGGCAGAAGGACTTATAGCTCATAAAGCAAATATGATTATTGGCCCACGTTTCCTGAAGGAGAATCACATCAGCCTCTCTGAGGTAGTCACAGAAGAGAGGGTTTCTGAGCTTGTTCCCCCAACCTGAAATATTCCATGATAGGATGGAGAGGCCAGCTGGAGGTTGGCGTCATTCGGTGTGCTCTAGGTCTGTCATTCCAGGAATATCAGAAAGGATGCAGCCATTTCTGGAAGGTAAGGATGTTCTTGTGATAGATCTCAACAATGAGATTTCTAAGGAACCTCTTTCCAGGTTGGATAAGAACAAGTGATTTTCATTTTGGGACTAAGGATATGACTGCAGGTCACTTCCATTTGCCTTCTGATTGCAGTGGTGAGCAATCCTGTTTGTGCAGAAGAATGTTGGAATAAAACTGAAGAGGGTAACTCTTGGAGCCCAGCAACCTCATACCAGGGGAAAGCTGTGTAAATTCCACATTCCCTATTGTACAAATGGGTGCCTGTTTTATCATAAAAAGTTGTTCAAAAATTTACTTATCCCAAAGAAATCTTGCTTAATCACTCTGATCCTTGTCGGCACAAGGTTCCATGTGGTTATATAATGACATGCTTCCATTTCAAAGAAACCATGTGTGTGCATGTGTGCGTGTGTGCACATGAGAGAGGGAGGGAGACAGAAACACATGTACCTCCATTGATTGCAGTGATGTTTTTCTTGCAACATTTTTTCTTGTCGGAGAGGAAAGCTGATTTGAATTTCCTTAATTAAAATTGATCTTATAACTGGTTGGAACTCTGGGTCTCTATGTCAAAAGTAGCTTACCTAGTAACAAGTGGAGTGTCTATTTCAAACCAACTTTAGGTAAGTTTTAAGACCTACTTCACTAATGGAATAATTTGACTGACTCCAATTTATTTTTGTTGAGTTTGTATCAGATTAGTCTATAAATAGGTGTTGCCAATGTGATTATTTACTAACCAGAGGTTAGTTTGAGAAGGTGAAAAGAAAAGATGAGAAGATGAAAAGAAAAAGAAAAAAATAATAACAGTTACAAATAGAGAAACCATGTAGTATCAGGAAGTAAAGGACTGAAGTTCAGATCATATTTTTTCAGCAGTAGTCTTATTATTCTAGTATTTTACTATTTATAAGCAGACCTAGGGTTCAACAAGGAAAAGAAACAATTACAATGAATGCAAAAGGATGCTTGCTACCTAGCAGTCCTTCCAAGATTTTTACATTTTAGGAATCTCTCATTCATGACTCATTATCAATAATATATTCAGAAATGTCAAAAATATCCAGTACAATTGGTGAATTACTTTTTGGGTCTTATGGGGGAAGAGTTTTGTTCAATTCCTGGCACCATCCTATGAATATATTGACCCTTGGAGTGTATATTAATATGGCTGGAATACATAAATGATGGAATTCATTACAGAATAAGAAACAAGGATAATATTTGAGTCTTGCTATAATTCCTTTATATTGTGCTCCCCTTCTTTACCACACTTTCCAATCACTACTTTTAAATTTTCCTTTCAGCTGTATCATTATATCCACATTTTAATGAAAAGCATAATGTTGGAAAATGAAATAATCCTTTCTTATGCTTTGTGTGTGTGTGTGTGTGTGTGTGTGTGTGTTTGACAAAACCTTGTTGCATTTTATTATTTCTGCAATATGGCATCCATTGAGTGCAAAGTAACATGAACTAGATGGAACTAACACAAAACTTTCTATTTAATGTTATGTGAGTTTTAAAAATATATTTGTTCGTACTTTTGTCAATGGTTTCATTTTGCCATGTTTCTTACTGTTATTGTGGATCATTTTATTTATCTTTATTAATATTTTTATACCCAACCTTTCCTATCAAGTGCAGTGGATCAAGGTAATTTACAAAGGATGGCTCAGCAGAAAAGGCAATAATTAAAACCATAAACAACATTAAAAGTCCTTAGATAATCACTGTTATCAAGAAACCACATCTCCGCCACATACCAGCTTTGAAAGTTCTGCACTTGGCTGTTCAGTTGTTTCCGACCACAGATCTTAATTGGTGCGAGGGACAAAAATGGGAGGAGACAGTCTCTCAAGTACCCTGGCCCCGAGTCACGTAACACTTTAAAGTGCTGATTCTACCTTTAAAGTGTTACGTGACTTGGGGCCAGGGTACTTGAGGGACTGTCTCCTCCCATTTTTATCCCTTGCACCAATTAAGATCTACCTCACAAGCCCTGTTTTCTGTGCCCCTGCCTTTATAGGCGAGGCAGGTTGTAACTCAGACAGGGCTTTTTCAGCAGTAGCACATTCATGCAATGCCCTTTCCCTTGGGCCTCACCTGGCATCTACATTGCTTTTTTTTTAGATGTGAGACCAAAATGTTTCTGTTCACCCAGGCTTTTAATTAAAGATTTTTTTAAAACACTAGTTTAGGTTGGAAAGTGCCTGTGGACTGTTTTTACAATCTATGTTTTTTAGTAGGGCTGGAACTTGTTAATGCTGGATTTTGATTAATATCTTTTATTTTTTTTGTATTTAGTATTTGTATTTTGTGATATGCTTCAGGTAGGAGGTTTTTTGGCATAAAAATGCTTTAAATAAATAAATAATACTTTCACATTATTACTTACCTGCCAGAGGCCTGTCTAAAGAAACAGCCCTGTAGCTTTTACAAGCAGAAGCTAATGGAGGAATGCTGCTTCCCCCTTTAGAGAGTGCATTCCAGACAGACAAGGTCACCACTGCACAGGAAAGAGCTTCAGTGGTAGCTGATGGGATGGCTCTTCCTAGAAGAGGCTCAGAGAAGATCAGAAATGATGCATAGGCTGGTTTGGACTGTACATATGTTGTACAATGTGTGTGTGTGTGTGTGTGTAAATACAAGTCATAAAAACACAAACACAAACTCAATCGTTATTACAATCCAAGATCAGGAAACAAACACATAATCTGATAATGATAATCTGCAATAATAATATTTAGCAATACTCAATATAGATAATATACAATGTTTAAAATACAAAAAAAAACAACAACCCCGGGGGCAATACTTTCCCCAGTACAAGAGGCTTTTTGCCTCAGAGAAGACACCTTGGACCAAGGTAAAAGATGCTACTTTTAGCAGAATGGATCCACAGAATCCATTCTGCTGATTTATCACATACCTTGCTGAATTGTACATTGTGTACATTTTATAAAGAAAAAATAGTAGCTAGGAAACAGAAAATGGCAAGAAAATAAAGAACCTCAAGTTCAAATTCATACGAGGGAGGAGTGAAGGTTTTAAGGGATTAGCTATTTACCTCTAAATAAGATTCATGTTTGGTAATGATTCACTTCAAGAGACATGCCCTTTGCCATTACTTTTTGAATCTGCCCTTTTCCAGTGATGTTATGCTGCTAGTAGGAAGAGATTGTTGGTTTCTTTCTTTGTCTTATCTGACTTCAGCTTTTCAGTGTTCCAGCTCAGTGAGGGCTCTTTGCAATTCATGACCATTCTGATGAACTCTCCTGGGTGTGGCCATTCTTCTTTACAAATATACACAGGTGGAAGCCGTCAAAGAGATCTCTTAATGAACAGCTGTTCTCTTTTTTCAGTCTGTCTTGCACTGCAACCAAGACAGTGTGCTGACTGTAATTCTTTTATGCTGCTTCACGAGCTTATAGCACAATAGAAAGATGAACAATATGTCTTGGACACCCTCTCCCGTAATCTCAGCAGTAAGTGTCAAGACTTTTTGGTTTTAACCACAAGGTTACATTTTTCTAGCTTTGGCAAATGTCATTTGCATAGGGTTTGTCTTGCAGCAAGTCTTTCTTTTTAAAACCCCTGACAAAGAAGCAAGTCAGTCTGCCCACCTTACACAGGGGAAGTCACAATTAGAATTCCAAGGGCTGCTTTTCCTCCCTTACATATTCGCTTCAGCCTTGCATTTGCTCTGTGCTTCAGGAGAATGAGACGAACAAAAGCAGCACGTACCAAATGTCCTATATATTCTGTCAAATCTGCACAAGATGAGAAATAAGTCTCAAGGTGCACTACTTTTTTTAAGCATGAAAAGAAATGTTATCCTTTAACAAAAGCTAACTTGCTTTCTGTAATTCACTCAAGCAGCTTTATATCTTTGTGCATCTCTCTTGCTGATGGGAAAGATGATTTTTGCTTTAACAGAGCTTGGCTCTGGATCTGCCAGAAGGACCTAAAACAACATGTTAAACTCTTGGCACAAATCACAAGCATCATTGTTTCTAAGACATATGGGTTTGGATGAGTTTTCCTCGTATCTTCCCCAAGTCCTCACAATCAGATGTATGCTATGAGTTCTATGCTGGCAATGTAATTCCCAATTAGCATGGTTCCTCTGTAGAACAGGCTTCCTCGGGAGGTGGTGCACTCTTCTGCTTTGGAGGTTTTTAAGCACAGGCTAGATAGCTATCTGACAGCGATGAGAATTCTGTAAATTTAGGCAGATCATGAGAGGGAGAGCAGAAAAGGGTGAATCAGTGTCAGGCTCTTGTGGCCCTTTCTTAAATGCTCAGGGAAATGCCACCTTGCGGTCAGGAAGCCATTTTCCTCCAGGTAAGATTGGCCAGGTATCCTGGAGGTTTTTTTACTTGTGCAGGGGGTTGGGCTAGAATATATGACCCTTGATGTCCCTTCCAACTCCATGCTTATGTTTCTGTTTCTTCTGACACCTTCCTTGTCACTATTTGTCCCATCTCTCTTTCTTTCCCCTACTTACTTTACTCATCTTGGCAGCTGGGCCACTACTCCAGGTCTGAAGATGCACTCCTGTCATAAAATCAACTGTGGCTTTAGGCCTAGCCATGTCAGCACTGGCATTTGGAAGCTACTGGGGACCCCGAGAGGCTCCTAGACACTGCCACCATCACACCTGGGCCTGGAGAGGTTCCCAGATGCATCCATGGATGTAGCCAGGCCCAGGGAGGCTTCTGGATGTGGATGCCACCACTGCTGGGCCTAGAAAGACTCCTGGACGCTGACATAACTGAACCCAGAGAGGTTCGCATACACAGTGACCCATGCAGCTGCACTCAAACAGGATTCCAGAAGCCAACATCAATGCCACCAGGCCTAGAGAGGTTTCCAGCATCAGGCACTGCCAGCTACGAAGAAAAATGTGTGTTGTCTGTGTATGCACACACAATACTTTTTATTATTATTTGGGACAAATGTATTTTTAAGTATGGCAGATTATCTGCATACCTGGGATGTTCCCAAGTTTTCAAAAACATCAGTTTATAGTCATTGTGGCCCCAATTCCTGAATTTAGATATCGACTGATGGGGGCTGCACGTAAAAAAAAGTATATAGATTTATTATTAACTTAATTCCTGCCTGCATTCTGCCAACTATGTTTATATTCCAGTTTATTGTTTACAGTAGTTGATTGACTTCTTCCTATTGGGCTGTGTTTAAGATTCTGCCCCTTTCTTTTTTCAATTTGATCCAACAACATTCTATCAAGGCTCTCAGATTTCAAGAAGGAAACCATAGGAGTAAAGAGGAAATGGTATTTACACTCTCTGCTTTTGTCTTTTTTTGCATTTTTACTTATTTCCACCTAACATCAATGGAGACCATGGATACTACATTCCCAAAAGCATGAAGTCATGCTTTTCTATTTCCCGCAGTGTCTGTTGTATCCACAACTACCATGGGAGACTTTTTAAAAAATTGCAGCCTTGGTATGACAGTTAATCAGAAGTCCCATAGGTCAGAATTAATCTCATGAGCAGGGGACACTAGAACAGGCACTGACTAATTTTGACAGTGAAATCCAATCCAGAGCCCCCAGTGGAAGGATGCAGTACTACTTCAGCGCTGCCCCACCACCTCCAACTTCTCGGTGCTTCTCGGTGACCAGGGGAGGCAAAAAACAAAAAAACCTCCCCAATGAAGTGAAGTCTTTATTTACGGTCGATGACCAAATACACCTCCCCACTGCTGAAAAGCCCTCCACTAGACTCCATGGACTCAAGTCAACCAAAATGGCGATGTAAGCCCCAGACCACGGGCACAGAGGTGTTCCTCCCATTGGGCAAAGTGGGCAGTTGCCCAGGGCGCAAAAACTGCAGGTTCTTTTGTGGGATTTTTTGTATTTTCAGTGTTTTTCTGTTTTTGGCCTGCAGAGGGCGCAGTTTTTAGGCTAGCAGCATCAAAATATCAGGGATATTTCAGGAACCTCTCCTGGTGCTATTACCCAGGTTTGGTGAGGTTTGGTTCAGGGAGTCCAAAGTTATGGACTGCCAAAGGGGTGCCCCATCCCCCATTGTTTCCAATGGGAGGTAATAGGAGATGGGGGCTACACCTTTATTTATTTATTTATTTATTTATTTATTTATTTATTTATTTATTGTATTTGTATACCGCCCTCCCCGAAGGCTCAGGGCGGTTTCCAACAAAATAAAAATTTAAAACATCATATATATAAGTTAATTAAAATACATAAAATACATAAAATATTAAACTAGAGATGGCATCAGCTATTCTATTCCCCCTTTTATGAACCCACGGGAGGCCAGATGTTTGCTTTTTATCGCGGTTGATATCATCCCGGCTGGCCAAACACCTGGCGGAACAGGTCCGTTTTACAGGCCCTGCGGAAACTTTGTAAATCCCGCAGGGCCCTGATCTCACCTGGAAGCCTGTTCCACCAGGTAGGGGCCAGAGCCGTAAAAGCCCTGGCCCTTGTAGAGGCCAGCCGGATCGCCTTGGGGCCAGGGATTACCAGTAGGTCCGCCTCTGATGAACGGAGGGGCCTAGAAGGGCGATATAGGGAGAGGCGGTCCCTTAGATATGCAGGGCCAAGGCCGCGAATGGCTTTAAAGGTCAAAACCAAAACTTTAAACATGACCCGGTACTCGATCGGCAGCCAGTGCAGTTGGTATAGGACCGGAGTAATCCGGTCCCTCGCTGTTGCTCCGGAAAGGAGTCTGGCTGCCGCATTCTGTACGAGTTTCAGTTTCCGGATCATGGCTAAAGGTAAGCCCGCGTAGAGCGAGTTACAGTAGTCTAATCTAGAGGTGACCGTGGCATGGATCACAGTGGCCAGATCAGAACGGGAGAGATACGGGGCCAGTTGCCGTGCCTGCCACAGATGGTAAAAAGCTGCCTGGGCTGTCTGGGTGACCTGGACCACCAATGATAGAGATGGATCCAGAGTCACCCCCAGGCTCTTGGCGGACGAAGTTAGTTTTAACGTCTCACCAAGAAGGGTAGGCAGGCCAAAGGCCACCGGACACTCTCCCCCGGCCCAGCCACAGGACCTCCGTCTTAGTGGGATTCAACTTCAGCCGACTTGCACTCAACCAACCAGCCACAGCATCAAGACAATGCTGGAGAGCATCAGGGGCCGAGGTCGGGCTGCCCTCCATTGTGAACAAGAGCTGGGTGTCATCAGCGTATTGGTGACACCGCAGCCCAAAACTCCGAACTAGACTCGCCAGGGGGTGCATGTAGATATTAAAAAGCATCGGGGAGAGTATCGCTCCTTGCGGCACCCCACACATAATGGGGCGACGCTTGGAGATCTCACCCCCCCCCGATGCCACCTGCTGTCCCCGATCTCGGAGGAACGAGATCAGCCAATTTAAGGCTGAATCTCGGACCCCGATACCAGCGAGGCGGTGGACCAAAAGGTCGTGGTCTACCATATCGAACGCTGTGGTGAGATCTAACAACACCAACAGCGCCAAACCGCCTCTGTCCAAGTGTAGTCGGAGGTCGTCCACAACAGTGACCAGCACCGTCTCGGTCCCATGACCAGCGCGGAAGCCCGACTGGAAGGGATCCAGTACGTTTGTGTCATCCAGGAATCGCTGGAGCTGAGCCGCCACCGCTCGCTCAATTACCTTGCCCAAGAATGGTAAATTAGAAACTGGGCGGTAATTGGCCCGATCTCCAGGATCTAAGTGCAGTCTTTTTAGGAGCTGGCGGACCACTGCCTCTTTAAGCCGACCAGGGAAAACTCCTTGCTCAAGGGAGCAGTTGACTATATCCAACTGCTCCCTTGAGGGTCGATAACTTTGGACACCCTGAACCAAACTTCACCAAACCTGGGAGGTATCATCAGAAGAGTCTCTCACTGATACCACCCAGGTTTGGTGAAGTTTGGTCCAGGGGGTCAAATCTATGGATTCCCAAAGGGGGTGCCCCATCACCCATTGTTTCCAGTGGGAGCTAAAAGAAGATGGGGGCTACACCTTTGAGAATCCATAACTTAGGACCCCCTAAACCAAACTTCACCAAACCTGGGTGGTATCATTAGGAGAGTCTCCTAAAGATACCCTGAAGGTTTGGTGCTGCTAGCTTAACAATTGCACCCCTGACAGCAGGCACTCCCCAAATTTCCCCAGATTTTCCTTTTACATCCCCCCTCTTAGGCATGGATTTTTAAGGGAGAATCTGAGGTCCCCAGTTTAAACATTGAAAGTAATGCTGTTTCAGGGTGGGGGAGAATCCACCCCAAAATAGCATCACTTTCAATGTTGTTTAAACTTGGGACCCCAGATTCTCCCTTTAAGGTGGATTTAAAAGGAGAATCTGGGCTCCCTAGTTTAAACACCATTGAAAATGATGCTGTTTGGGGGTGGATTCCAGCATCACTTGTTTAAACTAGATTAGCCCAGATTCTCCTTTTAAATCCACCTTAAAGGAAGAATCTGGGGTTCCCAGTTTAAATAACATTGAAAGTGATGCTGTTTCCCCCAATTGGGGGGACTGGATACAACACCATAAAATGTTTTCATAGCAGTAATAAAGCATTTTGAAAGCATTTTGAAAATATTTTCAAAAAAATTATTTCTTCTGTGTGGCATGGACTATTGCTGTGTTCAGATTTGTGAGTTGGGGTATGTTCTTTAATGTGATGGTGACTTTGAAACGACCTGGTGTAAAAAATCATTGCTTGGTCACAGTGGGGGAGGGCAGCTGCCCATGGGGGGGCCCAAACTCCAGTTTGCTTAGATACGCCACTGGGTGAACAAGGGGGCTGTGGGGTGCACATTGCAGCGGGCACACTTGTGGGGGGCATCAAACTCAGGTTTTGCCCAGGGCAATCATTCTAAGTAAGCTTCCTGGGTGAAAAAACCTAGATTGTTAAGAATCTGCTTAAAAACCAGATCGGGGAGAATGCAAATTAGCTGCATAAATAAATTCTCCATAACCAAACATAATGTTCTGTTTTACCTGCATGTGATTTCATAAGTACGTATCATTAAATTTGAAAGTAACCTATTAGAGGGTTTTTTTTATTGCTATCCTCAAATAAGCGACTGTATCTAATATCAGCCCTAAACTGTTTTCAGTTGTTTTGTTTTAATATGGCAATTGCATTTCTTTCTCCCTAGATCTTTTCCATGATATTTTCTTTTATTAAAGTTAAAAAAAGAGATTTTGTAAAACAGACACTGAACTGGTTTAGATATGGTAATAGTCTATTTTAATACTTTTCATCTTATGTGTAGTCAGAAATACTAAAAGTCAAACACTTCTAAAGCAGGCTTTTTCCACTTCCCCAATGATTCTTTAAAACTGTTTGGTGGATTCCTGGGCAGAGAAATGCCAAGTCTGTTCAGAGCATAGCCAGAGGCAACAAATGCTCTGAGTCCTCAAACATTACCCTTCAAATTTTTCAGAACGATTCAAATGCTTTCTTTGGCAGCGGAAAGGATTCTCACACCATGGTTCAAACAGTTGTGTGTCCAGATTTATTAACAGTACACCAGTGTTTTGTTTTTTTAAAAAATTATACATTACAGAATAGGCAACAGGCATTCTGCAGATCATGTCACAGTGTTAACGAAAGATGAGGCTTCTGTCAAAACTGATTATTAAGAAGCAGATCTTCAACTTGATGGTTTTTTAATATACATATTTGAAGGATTAAGATTTTTTTTAAGATACTGAAGCCTGATTTTGTTCGGTTTCCTCCATTTTTCACACAAATGTTGCCAGGTTTGCCATTTACATTTGTGGAGGGTAAAGGAAGAATTCATAAGGTTCAAGATTTAATTGACAACTGTGCATTTCTAAATTTAAGATGTATTTATTTGACTTATATCCAACCTTTCTCCTCAACAAGAACTCTAAGCAACTTGATATCATTCCCCATTTCTCCATTTTATCTTCATGAAAACCTTGTACAGTAATTTAAACTGAGTGAGAGTGACTGGCTCAAAGTCACCCAGCAAGTTTCCATGGAAGAGTTAGATTTTGAAACTGTTGTCTTCCCAATCCTAATCCAGCCTCTCACCTCTACACCATACTGCAGAGGCAGAGCTACCAGGGGACTGGGTGTGTGCATTGCACCGGGTGCACGTCTGGGGGGCAGAAAATTGTCCCTTCCCCCTTCCCATAGCACTGCCCTCGACACACACTTACCTTCATCAAATAGTGCAGGCTGGAGAAGCAGCCTGTTCCCTTCAGGCTGAAAACAGCCTAGTGGGAACTGCACTTCCCAGGAGACCTTGCAAGCCCCAGGTTGCCATGGGAAGTGTTGTTCCCACAAGGCCGTTTTCAGCCTGAAGGGAACAGGCCGCTTCTCCAGCCTGCACTAAGGTGAGGGTGAAGGGGCAGGGCACTATGAAGGGGGGGGGGGAAACAGAATGTGCACTGGGCGCACTCTGGCCCAGCTACGGCTCTACCACATTGGTAGAACTATTTAGTGCTATTTCCATGTAAGTTATCTTGCTCCCTTGCAGTGTATCCAGGGACAAGAATGAACAATGCCTAGAATCATCCTATCTGAAAGCTCTAAGGTTTGAGTAAATTGAAGACCACAACAAGGAGATGGCAACTATAAAACGAATGGTAATGTTTCATGACTGAATGGTTGGGAAGTGCTCTAGCTAAGCTCCTGTCAGGGCTTGAAGGAGGGATAGGTAAGGAAGGGTCTGTGTTTGCAGGAAAGGAATTTTCAATTAGAATGAATAAATGAAGCAAACAGACACTGCTGCAAATTGACTGAAGCACCTTCAGGTACAGTCGCTCTCTCACACTTTCTGGGGATGTCATGTAAGATAATGGCATTACTTCCCAGTAAGAGAAGCTCTTTGCCTCCACCTATGTTAGACTTATACATTTGTAAATACTTTACAACAACTTCTTATTTTAATGATATAGCTCTATCAGGCTGAAGACCATGAACTAAATCACAATAAAATCCCCTGAGATAAAATTAATAATGTATTTTCTATCCATCATTACCCTGGGAAAAAAATTGCAACTAATAAGGTTACACTAGACTCTGACCCAGCAAGCAAAATTTTCAATTTGTTGCCTGTTGGTGTGTCAATAACTCTGTGCAGACATCCAAAAATAAATTTCTTCCTAATGTGTGTAAATAGGCTACGTTCTAAAAGATAGTATTCTAGTGCAGGGGTAGGGAACCTGCGGCTCTCCAGATGTTCAGGAACTACAATTCTCATCAGCCCCTACCAGCATGGCCAATTGGCCATGCTGACAGAGGCTGATGGGAATTGTAGTTCCTGAACATCTGGAGAGCCGCAGGTTCCCTACCCCTGTTCTAGTGGATCTATCTGCCCCGATGTATGAAGGCAAATCCTATTAAAATAAGGCCTATTATTGCATCAGTATTTTTAAATAAAGCATATACTACAAAATACCATAATCATTCTGTGTTCTCTCTTCCAAAGGGAACTAACCCCAGTAAGTGATACCCTGAACCTTTTCACTGCTGAGATAATTTGCTTGTTTAGTTTCTTTTTAGTCCGTCTTTCTCAAAGAGACGCAAGGTGGATTACAGAATACTGAAAGAGAAAAAAAGTAATAATACAGTATGGGACATTAAAGGAACAATGCAGTAGGTCTAACAGTAAAACTGAATGACAATGACCCTTTCTGTGCAAATCCTCTAAAATGTTTCTAAAATGTTTTAAATCCTCCCCTTTACAATGATGTATGTTTGCACTCACCCTCGCAAAATGATTCCTGGATGCCATTACGTGATTCTTCCCTCCCTTTTTTGAGTTCTGTACTGAGCCAGTGCTTCACAGGCTCCTGCTACAATGCTCTTTGTTTACTCGATGCTTCAAAGATTGCCTCCCCCCCTCCAATAAAAGAACAAATAGAGAAATGTTGAATGGAAGGAAGGAAGGAAGGAAGGAAGGAAGGAAGGAAGGAAGGAAGGAAGGAAGGAAGGAAGGAAGGAAGGAAGGAAGGAAGGAAGGAAGGAAGGAAGGAAGGAAGGAAGGAAGGAAGGAAGGAAGGAAGGAAGGAAGTCCCAACACATAAGGACTAAGAATACATAACAAAATGGTGATGTGAACAGCAAGCATAGTGCTAGTAATGAACAGTGCAGGACTGCAAAGGTGCAAGGTAATGCAGAATGCATTCCCCACTCAGGTATAAAGGTGCCTTTCTGGACTTTCTGAGCCATTGCAAATCAATTCCATTACAAATATTCCTCTGAACATTTCTGTTTGGCACATTTTGTCAAATGATGGTATTGTAAGAGCCTTCCTGACTTCCTCTGGCAGGTTGATCCACAAGGTGGAAGCCACCACAGAGAAAGTATGTGAGCAGGTGGTTGCCAATTTTACCAATCTGTGGAGAAGAATCTTCAAAAAGTTCTGTCCAGATTATAGAAGTTGGGAGATATATAGATATACACACACTTAGACACACACACCTCAGTGTGGGTTTATTGGTATATGTGCATGCTCATGGTAGTGAAACAAAATTCCAATACTTTTTTTTTTGGAGCGCAGCCGAAGAAATAGGTAAACAGTCCTTCTGAAAACCTTTGTCAGGTTTCATGTTCTTCACAAGGCAGCTGGTGCTTAAAACTAATTACAAGTAGTTACCTAGGTAACATTAAATCATGCTTGAAAGTTTTGACATTGTTTATCCCTGAAAGTTTCCACACCAATATAAATCACTTCAGTGGAAAAAGGAGGGGGCGGGGGTGAAATCCAGTGGAAAAAGCAAGGCAAAATGTCCCCCTTGAAATAATCCCCCTTTGCTCTCTCTAGTCCCCAAGTGCAGTTCTTTTTTTGTTGCATGCTGTTTGAAGAAACATTTGAACTTTAGACATCTACCGTAAAAAGGGCATTCATCAAATCCATGCTGTTCAAATCATAGATCGTTTGGCCACTGCTAAGTTGGTATTGATTTCATATGTTCCATTAAAAGCACAGGGTAACATAACTCGCTGGATGGGAGATGAACTGCACAGATGTTATTTATAAGCACATGAGTGTGACAGCTAATCACAACTGATCTGCTTCTATCCACATCACATAATTTGTGCATCATGCTGTGCCAGGCATGTTTTGAGTTGCAGACATTTATTAAGACTTGTAAAAGATACAGATATCTAAGACAACTGAATCTTTTAGCTGGTGATTTTTGACAGGGTCTGATTGACTTCTTCTTGGCTTTGACAATAATAGTACTGCAGTTGGAATGGGGTTGGAAAAAAGACAGGGCAGAAGAGAAACTGTGGAAGACTCGTATTAAGGAGCACGAAACACACTGTCAGCTTAACCATCCCAAAAAATCTGCAGTTGTAGAACATGACTTAAACAAAACTGGACATAACATTTTATTTGAAAACACTGAAATTCTGGACAATTCAGAAGGTTACTTTGTCAGACTGCACAGGGAGGCCATTGAAATTCACAAACACCAAGACAACTTCAACAGGAAGAGACTCTGAGAATTAACAAAGCTTGGCTACCAGTACTTAAAAACACCAAAAGCAAACCCCAAGGGCATGCAAAGTTCATGAACAATGGATGCCACCCAAACACAGGATTTGCATTCACCAATACTACTACTGCTGCAGGGCAAGAAAATGTGAATCACTCCCTGGACTGATAAGCCTCACCCGCAATACAATGCTATCAGCCACATCTTTGCATAACAAGTTCCACCCAAATACTTACTGATTGGTTCCCCACCTTGGGACATGGACAATACATACCCCAAACATTCCCTTCTCTTTGGACACAGTGTGTAACAGACTTCCCTCTGTGATACACTTCTGAAGATGCCAGCCACAGATGCAGGCAAAATGTTAAGAACAAGATCCACTGGACCATGGCCACACAGCCCGGAAAACCCACAAGAACCAGTTGAATCCAGTCGTGAAAGCCTTGAAAGATAAACTGTGGAAGAATTCAGCACAGTGGTGGAGCTGCAATAGGGACATCCAGGGACAAATGTCCCAGGTGGCCCCTGTGGAGTCACGTGGGGGTGGAAAAATGGCCCCCACACTTCCAGGAAGAAGTAGGGGTGTGGCTGACCCTTGGCATGATGTGTGTGCGCAACCCGAGACCGAGCCAGCTGATCTCCAGCCAAGCTTGGAGGCTGCAGCACCCTGCTCCTTCTGAGAGGGAGGGGTGTTGAAGCCTCCAGCCTTGGGTTTTTTTTAAGCTGAGAAAGAGCCCCTTTCTCAGCTTAAAAAAAACCAAACACCCAGGCTGGAGGCTTCAGTGCCCCTCTCCCCCTTAGAGGGTCCCTCTCAGAGGAAGAGCAGTGCTGAAGCCTCCTCTGCTCATGGATCACAGTACCCATGGGCAGAGAAGCGCTCCCAGCCCCAAGCCCATTCCCAGCAAGCTTGATCTGCCCATAGACCCTGTGATCCATGGGCAGAGCATTCCCAGCCTCTTCCCTCACCCCCAACCCCAGCACGCCTCCCTGTCCATGGATCACAGGACCATTGTTGTTCAGTTTTCTGATTTGGGGCATGTTCTAAAATGGGATATCAACTTTGAAATGACCTGGTGCAAAAATTCATTGTTTGGTCGTGGTGGGGGAGGGTGGTTGCCTACACAGGGGGCGGGGCTGCAAAATTCAGATTTTGCCCCAGGTTCCATTTTTCCTAGCTACGCCTCTGGTTCAGCACACTTATGAAGTGTATTTTCCTCAAAGGCTGATTCACAGGTACTTATTTCTGGACTGATCCCAATGTGTGTATACGCATGGAAAGAAGCTGTGTGAATGGGTCAGTTTTAAATTCCTGCAAGCCTCCCTGAGCCCAACTTTGTTTTAGCCGCACCAATGAAAGGCCCTTGCTCAGATAGTTAACTAAGGCCATTATTATTAATATATATTGCTGTCTATATGAAAGTTGCATGCATACCATGTTCATAATAAAAGTCCTATGGCCCCGGTGGGCTCACTGGGGCTGATCAGCTTGGCAGCTCCTGGACCATTTTTTCATCCATGCTTGAACACTTGTTCACATTCTATTCAACAGTTGCAAATAGGGAGCTTATTCTTCAATGATTGGTTTGTGTGACCCTGGACCCATTCATGGATGTTTGGCAGGCTGCTTCATTGTATTTCTTTCAAAAAGTGAAGTATAGTTCAATTGGCTTTTCCTGAAGTCATGGCCATCATTTTCTCTGCCATGCTATTGGAGGGCTTTTTGAACATTTTAAAAATAATTGCTAATTGTTATCATAAAAGTATGCATTACATCTAATGATATCTGCACAGCTTCTGAATTTCTAGGTTTTTAATTTTTTTAAATCTTTAGTCCCTTTCCTTATTGGACACATTTTTTATTATTTATTAGATTTGATATCCTATCACTCCCCTTTCAGGATTATAACTCTACAAGGAAAATGACTAGAGGCTTTTTAATGACAGCTGGAATTCAGAAGTCATGGCAATAGATCAGTAGAATATTAGTGCACACTTTTGAAATAACAATGACCTTTTTTAAAAAAATCTCTCCAATGACACAGCAAAGGGGAAAATATGGGTGGAATTCTGGTTTGCTGTAATAGAGGCAGCCTTAGTTAATTAGTCAAAATGATATAAATCATAAGTAAACAAATCTTGTGTTAACATACCATTTGAAGTTCATCTAAGTAGTCCTTAGTCATGTTAATGGCTGCTGATCTTGTTGAAGGCTTTTGAATCAACCAGCTAGTTGTGGGTTTTCCAGACTACATCGCTGTGGCCTGGTAGTTTTTGCTCCTAACATTTTGTCCATATCTATGGATGGCATCTTCAGGGGCATGTCATGGTTCTAACAATGTTCTGTTGTATGCTTAGGTTTCAAAAAATAACTGATGCAAACCTGTTAGATAGGCATTCAAGTCTTTTAGCACATACCCAGCAGCTGCATGACTAGTTCACATCTGAACTCTGTATTCAAACACAGATTTTCAAACATGGTCAATGCACAGAATCCCTACACCCCAATCCTCCCCATTTGTTTAAAATTGTACCATACTTTTTCTATCTGTACGCTGAAAATCAACTCCATTTCTTCCTGGTTAACATGCCAGTACTAATTATATATAAAAAGTCCATAGCAATTCAGCAAGAAAAGCTTTATCTGCATTTAAAGCAGCTGCCTTTAGGTGCCTTATGCAATTTTAAAACACCCAGGACAGCTACAGAATTCTATTACTCTTACAAAGTTAACTAACCAGGCAGTTTAAAATGTCATTGCATAATCTAAAATGGATTTTTTTAAAAAATTCTGTTATGAGTATTTACACAATTGGATATTAAGTGACAGTTCAATAGAAATCCTAGAAGTAATTACTTGACATGCATTTATATTCAACCCCAAACCATTAGTCCCCACTGCTTTTCTTTCTCCACAAGAATTACTTGAAAGATTCTCTTTTTCTTTCTGATTGTATGAGGGTTTTTCCCTGGCATTATCTCTCAGGGAGGGAAATACAATAGGAATCCATGCAGCCCATCAATTTTCTTTACTTGGATAATTTTACAACTTCCTTTTTGTATTTGCGGAGAAATATACAACTCCCTATAGTTAGACCCATGCGGGCAAACTGTAGGAATTCTTGATGCTGATGGAGCTATTGATCATACAAACATTAAAATTATGTCTCGTGTGGAAAACACCAATAAAAGAGAGCTACATTAATCAGGAAATCAATATGCCTGTCAATGAAAAAGCTAAGTTTGAGAATGTAATGCTGTTAGCAGACTGAGGGAGAAGTGGGCCAAGATGTAAGTAACCCAGGTGGTTAAATGTGTGCATGGCATCTGGCAGTGTGGGGAATATTGAGGAAAGCAACAGAATGAGGAAAAGAGAAGACCAGGGAGAAGAGGAATTAGTTTATATGCTCCACAAAAATAGTCCTGCAGTGATTTTTCTTTTCACAATTAAAAGTAGGGGTGTCTGATTTTGTGTTATTGAACAAACCTGTATACTACCCTTGCCTGAAGGGAAATTGCTTATTCTGGTTAAGTCCACTTAATCTGAAATTGATCTGGAGAGACATCAACACTCAGTTCTAGCAACCAGGAAAATTCAGTGTTGATACACTAATTCTAGTGTATTAATTTTGCTCACTTATTTGCTTGCTGTCTTGTGGAACCTCAGCTTGTGGGTTCTGTGGAGTAGAATATGGAATGAATCTTGGGATAATTCAAAGAGAATAAAACAATTTTCCTTTTACAATTCACTTAATATATCATGTGGCAACATAAAACTTAATAGCATAGCAGAACCCTGATCCTTTAAGGTTAACAATTATAGTTTCCTTTTTTCACAGTTTGCCAATCCTAAATCCATTTCTTTCCTCTTGTTGGTGGCCAAGGAAGTCTCCAGCTTAACACTCTGTGTATCAGCTTTGAAGATAAAGGTCCCAAGAGAGCTCCTCACTAGATAAACACAGCCCAGAAACAATACATTCTAAAATTTACACTTCAATACAAAAGTCTCTCCCCCACTAGTTTCTGTACACATATCATAGTTACCGCAAACAAGGTGTTAAATGCCTATAATTGAATTTCAAACTCCCAGCACATCAGACTTGCTTCCTCTCCTGCTTGTCACACATCCTACAATCTTCTGCCTCTAAGAGCTCTACCCCTTCCTGGCTCATTCCATTCCTATCTAGGGGTCACACTTCCTTATTTTACTTATAGTTTGCCTTTCTTTCTGAGACTCAAGGCAGATTATAGCCTTTTCTACACATTGCACTTACCACATTTCAAAGGCATTTTCAATCCCATTGTTAAGAAGAAGAAGAGTTTGGATTTATATCCCCCCCTTTCTCTCCTGTAGGAGACTCAAAGGGGCTTACAAACTCCTTGCCCTTCCCCCCTCACAACAAACACCCTGTGAGGTAGGTGGGGCTGTGCACAGCTGGCGTGTGTGGGAGTGCACAGGCTAATCTGAATTCCCCAGATAAGCCTCCACAGCTCAGGCAGCAGAGCTGGGAATCAAACCCAGTTCCTCCAAATTAGAATGCACCTGCTCTTAACCACTATGCCACTGCTGCTCCCATGAAGCTTCTCCACACTCCCCTACTTCAAACTACAGTAAAATCCAGCTGCAAAGTGCATTGAAAGTGCATTGAAAGTGCACTATTCTGCATGTGCAGAAGAGGCCTAGGATTACCAAAATTAGAAACAACACCAAAAAAGTAGCAGATGTCAAGCAATACAGAAAATGTAATTATACAAGTAGATAGTAATGCAGGAAAATCAGTCTAATACATACAATAAAGAAATAATATATAGCACACATATAGTGACAAGGATTACAGTCCTCTTTGTAAGAGTGCCTTTCTGCACCATTCCATTGCCCTACTGCCACATCATCTTTATAAAAATGTGCTCCTGAGCCGTTCAGTTTTACACAGTTTGTAGAACAACAGAACTGTGGGAGCCTTCCTGAGTATCTCAGTAGGCCATACTGCTGTGCAGGGCACAACAGAGAATGCACTTTTATGAGCAGCTATTGATTTTACTCATTTGCAAAGTGGTGCATTCAGAAGGCTTTGGTGAAAAGGTTTTGCATATCATAGCAGGGGAGGCAGTCTGGTTATTCTATTTTTGCAAAATTCATTTCATTGCAAAATTTATGTTAAATGGCCATTTAAACCTAGTATGAAAATCTCAGATGCCTCATATTATATATAGATATAGCTAGATAAATCTCCTTTTTTAAGTAGCTGCAAGTATCAAACATCTTGATTACAACCCCATGGGGGGGGGGTTGAATCCACTGGTGGGAGTGGCATGAGGCTGTGCTGGTGGATTGGCCATCTCCAGGGCACTTTTTCTAGAAGATTGGCAAATTCTCTGGTGGGTAGCTAATTCTCTGGTGGGTGGCTCTCCCCAGTGGTGGGATGTGGAATGGGATGTGCGTCAGTGTCCCTGTACCATCACTGCTGCCAGAATAGTGGGGGCAGTCTGTGTCAAGACTTGAAATTCCAGATTGTCTGACCTCCAGACTGTTTGCAGCTGCTTTCCTTATCATCTTTGGATGGCAGCCCAGAATTGGTTTGTGAACCTGTTCTTGGGAACTCTGTGAAGACACAGTGGCCTTGTCTGGTGGAAGGGAGAGGAATGAGTGATATAAGTGTATTTGTGTTCTATTTCAGATTTCTCCTAACTTTCATTTGTGTATCTACTCAGCCTGCAAATAAATAACTTTTGTTCAGATGTTTGTCTGGACTTAGATTCCTTACAATCTGGATGCATGGCTGGGGGAGGAGCCGACAGTAGTCAGCTTTCTCCAGCCATTGGCCCAGTTGTGCTGGCAGCTGGGAGTTCAGAATTATACCACTGAAAAAGAAGCATAAGTCTATTAAGCCCATTGGGGATTTCCTGGTGGGATGGAGGCTTTTTTTGCATTTTAAGCTCCCCCCCTCCATGCTACCTTGGGAGTCGTGGGCCACTATGGTGGGGCACCAGACCCATTGGATGGGGCTGTCCATCTCCCATACAAAAACTTTTCTTATGATTAACAACATTTATTTATTTATTTAAATTTTTATACCTCATTTCCCACCCCCACCCCCCCATTGGAAACCCCAAGTAGTTTACAGCACTGTTCTTCTCTTCTCTATCTTATAACAACATCCCCATGAAGTGCATCAGTCTGAAAGAGAGTAGCTGGCTTGAGGTCACACCCCACAAGTTTTCATGGCTTCCTGTGTATGGATTGCTGTGATAGTTTTCTTCAGACTGTAGCCTTTATCTGCATTTGTCTATCTTCTCTAAAGCAGCATTGTCACTAGATGACACTCAAATTGCCAGACCTAGGGACTAGGAGGCAAAAGATTATCAGAAAGACATTTTGTGACACCTTGATGTCATTCCTACCTGTGTAAGTGACATCACCATATTACTGGATGCTCTAGAATAGCCAGCAATGGGATATTGTTAGCCCTCACATTTCCCCACTACCAGGCCATCAAGTAGGCAAAGTTGGTAACTTGATCACCCTAGGTGCCATTCAGAACAGGGAGATGACGTTCTCACCCCATGTTTTAGATCTCTTGAGAGTGTTTTTTAGGAACACCAATAATTCTGGCCCAGTTCATCAATCAACCCTACCTCCCATTTTGTTATGTGTCTATGCACTTGACTATAAATCAGATGCAACTTGATGTCAAAAAACGAAACAGAACAAAAACAGGATGTGTATGGCTTGCTGTGCTGTTTCGAAAAAGGACCGGGAGAGAAGTGGCAAGGATAGACTGAGCTCTTGGACAAAGGCAAGGGGCAGCTTCAACCAACAAAATATCTTCAGCCAGCAGTGCACTCACTGTAAATAGTTTCCAGCATAGATAGGACAGGATATATTTTTTTTGCAAATGAGTGCTACTTGCCTTAGTTTGCAGGCCTTTGCTGCATCACTATTTAGTATTGTATCCACAACTCAAGAACAAAAAGAAAACCTAAAAGAGAAAGCAATGGACAGAAGATAAAGAAGGAATATTGGAGGGAGGGAGGTGACAACCAGTGATGCTTCTAAAGATCCTTCTTTTCCCAGCAGACTCCCTTCCCACAGATAAATATATCGTGCTCTGCAACTGGAGCAGGGAAATCTGTATAAAACTGAACAAATATTTAAGTTTGTATTAAGGTTGGGGTTGATATACAAAAATAGAAGGGGGAGATGTTAAAATATCATTTCTTGTAACTCAGATACCTTTTCTACCAAGCTGTCATGAACCAAATATTTTGCTGTCATGAACCAAATATTTTGTTCCTGTATAGTTTAGGGTAATTATTATATCCATCCTAACAACCTATTTCACTGGTTAGGTCTTCTGACCATCTATTAATTTCTAATTGCAGCACACAGCCTTGCCAATAAATTTCCAGCAATTATTAGAATTTCTCCAATTTTCCCAAGAAGAATTTTAAAATTGAATTTATCTCGTAGTACTCATCTTTTTGTTATGTCAAGTACTCATATGATCATATTGATGAGTGTCCACAATTAAAAAAAAACTATTTCAAGTGATTTTGCATTTAGTGACACCCAGTGTGGCAACTGAGTGGGTAGCTGTAGTGGCTCACAACATTGTGCATTGCTGGGAATCTGTGAATCTCAGGATCATCATTAAAAAAAATAGCACTTTGAATTCATATATCTACTGTTCTTGCGCCTGTATAATGATAGTGTGACAAATATAGACACTTATGCACATTCAGGCAAGTAGAATGTTAAGAGTCCAAAGGGTTAAAATGGAACAGCATGGGAATGGCTGAACCTGAGTTTTATAGCCAGAACATAGGGAGTTCTTGAGGGGAGTTCATATGAATGAGAGCTCAGAGAGAGGGCTGACTGGACAACTCAGTGCTTGAGTTCTGTTTTCTGCCAGAGCAGGTTGAACAGTTGTAGTAAAGTACTCCATTCTCTGGCTAAGTCCAGGAAGCTCTGGAAAGGAGGGATGGGAAGAGGCAGAAAAAGCCTTCTGTATTTTGTCCCTGGTTTAATATCAACATGCTTAAAAGCTGACCCAGGGTTGAGAGTTTGAGGTTCACAGGGAAAGATTCACTCTGGAGTCATAAGTCAAGACTACTCACGGGTGTGGTGATCCAAATAGAAGAGAACAGGAGTGGATTTTTCATTTCTGTCAGGGAGACAGAAGCAAATCCATCTCAATGCATTCAACCTGAGTCAAAACAGGATTGTCCTTATGAGACTGTGGAAGAAAAGCAGACTGGAAAGTCTAATGAAAGTCTTCTAAAAAAAAGAAGCACAAGTGTTTATATTATTTTGAAACATCTTTATATATTTATTTCTTGAACCATCCTTACCAGGAAGCCTGTGAATGTATCTTTTGAGAGAATACTAAACTCCAGTTAAGGAACTTAATGATACCTACCACAACCTCAAACAGCAGCCTGTACTGAAGTTGAAAATATCTGCTTAACTTACCTGATTAACAGCGCAATTCCAGGGTGAGGGGCTGAATCCCCCTCTGGATGTGGTGTGGGCTTCCACTGGTGTAAATGTCCCCTCTGGGGCATTTACGGTGGAGGAGGTGAAAATCTGTTGGTGCCTGGTTGCTGAAGCCCTCTGCAATGCCCAGCAGTGATGCATGACCTTGCACAGGTGCTTGAACGCCATCACCAGCAATGCTGGCATTCCAGGGGTGTTCCAAAGGCGTTCCAGGGGCTGAACTGACCTTACTCAGCCTCTAAACCTCTCTTGGCGCCCACACTTGGCGCCCACACTTCTTTGGAGCTCTCTCAGCCCCACCCACCTCTCAGGGTGTTTGTTGTAAGGGGTGAAGGGCATGGAGGTTGTAAGCCCCTTTGAGAAAGGGGGGGGTATGAATCCAAACTCCTCCTCCTCCTCCTCCTCCTCCTCTTCTTCTTCTTCTTCTTCTTCTTCTTCTTCTTCTTCTTCTTCTTCTTCTTCTTCTTCTTCTATCCCATAGTATCCCACTTTCTCTTTTGCCCTGTGATTTCTGAAGCAAGGACTTATCCCAGCCCAAATCTATCAGTCTGAGTGTGTAATAAGCCAGCAAATTCCCATGAGATTTAACTTTAACTTTGCAGCCCATGTATTTACAGACAGAGGGGGGCAGTGTACAGTGTCTCCCCACACCATGGCTATGTAGCAGAGCATGCACCCAGCAGAGTGGCATCATTTTGCAAAGCATACTCATACACCCTCTTTCAGCTGTCTGGAAGTCACTGTATTAGAAAGTAACTAGTTAGCTGTGAAACATTAGTAGGCAAACAGTATTTTATTTTAAAATCAATCTGTGCTACCTCTTAATTTTGAATTGCTGTAAGAGCCACCTTGTTCTAATAGCTTAGTAATTTTACAAGATAAGCATATGTTCATATTTTGCAGAAAAGCATAATGTACATGACACTTGGTCACTTCTGTTTGCTTATGGAAGAAAAATGAAAGAGAAGTTGTGAATGAAAGATGTTTTACTGAGCATCTGCTAGCGATTCAGCTATTAAATTAGCAAACATTGCTGTATAGAGTTGCCTTAATATTTTCCTTGCCAGCAATTTTATAACTCCATTTTAAAAGGGCAATTGCTTCCCAGCTGTTGATTGATATTAGACTAAGATCATACTTCTATATTTAAAGTACTGTAGGTGGTGCACATGTTTCTATTGTGAATTGCTAATGGAATTGTATTTTACTGCTACCTTTCTATTATGATTTTTCTACAGCTTAATAGTAGATTGAAAAATTCAGTTCATTAATTCAAGTGCATTTTTCATGTATGTAGAAGTGTCTTGCTCATGGAAAGAAGGTTGTTGTGGCCTGAAAAGATTGTATTTTCTAATTCTGTCTCCCAAACAACAGACCTACACCATAAATTCATATTCTTTTCTTATTTATAAATTGTTAATGAAATCTCTCTATTTGCATAGATGTTTGAAGTATACAGAGTATGCATAATGGCAGTGGCTCAAGATTATGCTTGTGGGCCCAGTCCCTTGTTATACCTGAAATCCATGTGTAAGAGAAATTCTCCATGTATGAACTTATGTGTGGCTCTGTATGTGTAATCCTTACCTTCCATTTTCCAGGATACAAATTTGTAGTGGGATCTTTGCATTTTGGGGTGTACACAGAGGTGGGATGCAGCCAGTTCGCACCGGTTGTTAAATTTTCTTCAGTTCGCGAACCGGTTGTTAAAGATTAACTTCAACTCCTTTGATAAATCTTCCTCAGTTCTGCAAACTGCCGGTTAATGATTAACTTCAACTTCAACTGACCCAGCAAGTCTGTTAATGATTAATCCCCCTCCCCTCCATGGCGAGAGATGAGCCCACCCTGCTTTGTTAAACGTTCTACCCTTGTGGCATGGGGATGGGGAGTGCAGAATTTGGCCAGTGTTTGGTTTCTGTGGGCAAATCTTGCTTCCTGCAGGGCAGGCGAAGATGGGCCCGGGTCTGGCCGGCTGCCGGGAGAGCGCCCGCCCTGCAAGCAGCGTGGCGGGCAGGAGGTAAAGACCGCAGCACGGCCTAGCCGGCTGCGGGCGAGAGATGCGCCCGCCCTGCTGCCTGCATGGCGGGCAAAGATGGGCCCGGCAGCCTGGCCGGCCGCCGGGAGACGACCCGCCCCGCGAGAAGCGGGGCGGGCAAGAGGTAAAGCCCACGGCACGGCCTAGCTGGCCGCGGGCAAGAGATGCGCCCGCCCTGATCCGGCCGCCGGGAGACCACCCGCCCCGCAAGCAGCGTGGCGGGCAGGAGGTAAAGACCGCAGCACGGCCTAGCCGGCTGCGGGCGAGAGATGCGCCCGCCCTGCTGCCTGCACGGTGGGCAAAGATGGGCCCGGCGGCTCGGCCTGGCCGGCCGCCGGGAGACCACCCGCCCCGCGAGAAGCGGGGCGGGCAAGAGGTAAAGCCCACGGCACGGCCTAGCTGGCTGCGGGCAAGAGATGCGCCCGCCCTGATCCGGCCGCCGGGAGACCACCCGCCCCGCAAGCAGCAGGGCGGGCAGGAGGTAAAGCCCACGGCGCAGCCTGGCCTGCCGCGGGCGAGGGATCCGGGGCGGGCGAAGATGGGCCCGGCCGCTCGGCCTGGCCGGCCGCCGGGAAAGCACCCGCCCCGCAAGCAGCGGGGCGGGCAGGAGGTAAAGCCCACGGCGCAGCCTGGCCTGCCGCGGGCGAGGGATCCGGGGCGGGCGAAGATGGGCCCGGCCGCTTGGCCTGGCTGGCCACCGGGAGAGCACCCGCCCCGCAAGCAGCGGGGCGGGCAGGACGTAAAGACCGCGGTGCAGCCTGGCTGGCCGCAGGCAAAGGATGCGCCCGCCCTGCTGCCCGCAGGGCGAGCAAAGATGGGACTGGCGTCTTGGCCTGGCTGGCCGCTGGGACAGCACCAGCCCCGCAAGCAGTGGGGCAGGTGAGCGGTAAAGCCCATGGCACGGCCTGGCCGGCCGCAGGCAAGGGATGCGCCCGCTCTGCTTCCTGCAGGGCGGGCAAAGATGGGCCTGGCGGCTCGGCTTGTCCGGCCGCCGGGAGAGCGCCCGCCCCACAAGCACCAGAGCGGGCAGGAGATAAAGCCCACGGCACGGCCTGGCCGGCCGCGGGCAAGAAATGCGCCCGCCCTGCTTCCTGCAGGGTGGGCAAAGATGGGTGCGGCGGTGGATTGGCCTGGCCGGCCGCCGGGAGAGCGCCTGCCCCGCAAGCACCAGAGCGGGCAGGAGATAAAGCCCACGGCACGGCCTGGCCGGCCGCGGGCAAGAAATGCGCCCGCCCTGCTTCCTGCAGGGCGGGCGAAGATGGGGACGACGGCTCGGCCTGGCTGGCCGCCAGGAGAGCACCCGCCCAGGCAGGAGGTAAAGCCCACGGCACGGCCTGGCCGGCTGCGGGCGAGAGATGCGCCCGCCCTGCTTCCTGCAGGGCGGGCGAAGATGGAGACGGCGGCTCGGCCAGGCCGGCCGCCGGGAGAGCACCCGCCCGGGCAGGAGGTAAAGCCCACGGCATGGCCTGGCCGGCCTTGGGCGAGGGATGCGCCCGCCCTGCTCCCTGCAGGGCGGCCGAAGATGGGGACGGCGGCTTGGCCGGGCCGGCCGCCGGGACAGCACCCACCCCGCAAGCAGTGGGGCGGGCAGGAGGAAAAGCCCACGGCCTGGCCGGCCGCAGGCAAGAGATGCGCTGGCCAGGACCTGCAAAGATGGGCACGGCGGTGGATTGGCCTGGCTGGCCGCCGGGAGAGCGCCCGCCCCACAAGCAGCGGGGCGGGCAGGAGGTAAAGCCCACGGCACGGCCTGGCCGGCTGCGGGCGAGAGATGTGCCCGGCGGCTCGGCCTGGCTGGCCACTAGTAGAGCACCCGCCCGGGCAGGAGGTAAAGCCCACGGCACGGCCTGGCCGGCAGCGGGCGAGAGATGCGCCCGCCCTGCTTCCTGCAGGGCGGGCGAAGATGGGGACGGCGGCTCGGTCTGGCCGGCCGCCGGGAGAGCACCCGCCCGTGCAGGAGGTAAAGCCCACGGCACGGCCTGGCCTTCCTGCAGGGCGGGCGAAGATGGGGACGGCGGCTCGGCCTGGCCGGCCGCCGGGAGAGCACCCGCCCGGGCAGGAGGTAAAGCCCACGGCACGGCCTGGCCGGCCTTGGGCGAGGGATGCGCCCGCCCTGCTCCCTGCAGGGCGGGCGAAGATGAGGACGGCGGCTCGGCCAGGCCGGCCGCCGGGACAGCACCCACCCCGCAAGCAGTGGGGCGGGCAGGAGGTAAAGCCCACGGCCTGGCCGGCCGCAGGCAAGAGATGCGCCGGCCAGGCCCCGCAAAGATGGGCGCGGCGGTAGATTGGCCTGGCTGGCCGCCGGGAGAGCGCCCGCCCCGCAAGCAGCAGGGCGGGCAAGAGGTAAAGCCCACGGCACAGCCTGGCCGGCCTTGGGAGAGAGGTGCGCCCGCCCTGCTTCCTGCAGGGCGGGCGAAGATGGGCCCGGCGGCTTGGCCTGGCCGGCCGCCGGGACAGCACCCAGCCCGCAAGCAGTGGGGCGGGCAGGAGGTAAAGCCCACGGCGCGGCCTTGCCTGCCGCGGGCGAAGGATGCAGGGCGGGCGAAGATGGGCCCGGCGGCTCGGCCTGGCTGGCCACCGGGAGAGCACCCGCCCCGCAAGCAGCGGGGCGGGCAGGACGTAAAGACCTTTGATTACCGGCTGCAGGCCTGGCCGGAAACGGCGGGCAAGGGATCGCGCCAGCCCTGCTGCCACTGCAGAGGCCGGGCAAAGATGGGACCTGGCGTGCTTGGCCTGGCTGGTCAGCTGGGACAGCAACCGCCAATTGAAGCAGTGGGCCGTGGGCAAGCCCGGTAAAAAAGCTCCACAGCACCGGCCTGGCCGGCCGCGGGCGCAGAGATGCCCCGGCTTCTGCCTTCATGCAGGGCAGGCAAAGATTGGAGACGGGGGCTCGGCCTGGCCCGGCCGCCCGGAAAACACCCGCCCGGGCAGGAGGTGAAAGCCCATTCAGGCCACGGCCTGGCCGGGCCTTAGGCGGATGCGCCCGCCCTGCTCCTGCAGAGGCGGGCAAAGATGGGGACGGGCCCGGCGCTCGGCCAGGAGCCCGGGCCACCGGAACAACACCCACCCCTGCAAGCAGTGGGGCGGGCAGGAGAGGAGTAAAGCCCATGGCCTGGCGCAATGACGCAGGAGCAGAGATCGCCGCCTCATGCCCCGCTTCCTGCAGAGGTGGGCAGGAAGATGAGGTGCAGCGGTGGATCGGCCTGGCCAGCCGGCAGCGGAGAGAGCTGCGCCGCCCTGGGAAGCGGGCAGGAGGTAAAGCCCACCCGGCCGCGGCCTGGCCCGGTAGCTTGGCAGAGAGTCTTGCCGCCCGCCCACTGCTTCCTGCAGGGCCTGGCTAAGATGGGCCCTTGTGTGAGGCTCGGTCTCGGCCCGCTTCCTGCAGGCCGCGGCGAAGACCTGGGGACTTCTGGCGGGCGCT
This sequence comes from Sphaerodactylus townsendi, assembly GCF_021028975.2. NCBI lineage: Eukaryota > Metazoa > Chordata > Lepidosauria > Squamata > Sphaerodactylidae > Sphaerodactylus > Sphaerodactylus townsendi. The sequence goes on along the minus strand of NC_059429.1, from coordinate 36,330,407 downwards.
CGATTCCTGGCCGGCCGCCCGGGACATCACCCACCCCGCAAGCAGTGGGAAGCGGGCAGGGGAGGTAAAGCCCACGGCCGCGGCCACCTGGCCGGCCCTTGAGGCGAGGGATGCGCCTACCCTGCTTCCTGCAGGGCCGGGCGAAGATGTGATCTGGGCTGGAGTCTGGAGCTTCACCGCTTCCTGCAGGGCGGGCGAAGATGAGGGACGGGCGGCTGCGGCCTGGCTGGACACGGGAGAGCACACTACCGCCCACTTAAGCAAGCAGCGAAGGCCCGCGGGCAGAGACGTAAAGATCAGCGCGGTGCAGCCTGGCCGGCCGCTGGGCAAAGAGATGCGCCCGCCCTGCTGACCTCGCAGAGGCGAAACAAAGATGGGACTGGCGGCTTAGCCTGGCTGGCCGCCCGGGACAGCGCCACCACGCCCGCAGCAGCAGTGCGGGTGGGCAAGCGGTAAAAAAGCCCGCGGAGCGGCCTGGCCGGCGGCGGGCGAAGATCGCCTGCTCACCTGCTTCCTGCAGGGCCGGGCAAAGATGGGGACTGCACCCGGCTCGGCCTGCCAGCGTGCCGCCGGGAGACCACCACGCCGGGCAGGAGGAGTAAAGCCCACAGCACGGCTACTGGCCTGACCTTGGGCGAGGGATGCACCCGCCCACCTGCTTCCCCGCAGGGCGGGCGAAGATGGTGACGACGGCTCAGCCAGGCCCGGCCGCCCGGAACAACACCCACCCTGCAAACAGTGGGGGGGCGGGCCGGTAAAGCGAACGGCCTGGCCGGCCGCAGAGCAAGGAGATCACCATCCTGCTTCCTGCAGGCCGGGCAAAGATGGGCCAGCCGGTGGATGCGATCCTGGCCGGCCCGCCCGGAGAGCGTCGCCCCGAGGCGTGGAGGCCGAATAAAACCGAAGCGGGCAGGCCAGGCGAAGGTCGCCATACGCCCATGGGCCCAGTCTGGGCTCGGTCTGCAGGCCTCACCGCTACCTGCAGGCCGGGCAGAAGCCGAAGATGGGGCCAGCCGGCCGGCCAGGCCGGCTGCGGGGACAAGCACCCACCCATAGCCAAGCAGTGGGGCGGGCAGGAGAGTAAAAAATTACGCCGCACGGCCGGCCACCTGGCCGACTCGCGGGCGAGAGATCGCCGCCCGCCTCCTTCCCCTTACTGAAGGCGGGCGAAGATGGGGCGATTGGCACCAGGCTGGCCGGCCGCCCGGGAGAAGCTGCCCGCCGGGCAGCAGGTAAAGCCCGCGGCCCTGCGACCGGCCTGGCCGGCAGGCGAGGCGAGAGATGCGCCCGCCCTCCTTCCTGCAAAGCGGGCCGAAGATGGGGAGCGGTGGCTCGGCCTGGCCGGCCGCCAAGGCTTCCTGCCAGCCGGGCGGGAGGTAAAAGCCTGCGGCCGCGGCCTGCAGCCACCACCAGGCGAAGGATCGCAGCCACCCTGCTCCCTGCAGGCTGAGGCGAAGATGGGAACAGCCCGGCTCGGCCAGGCCGGACGCCGGAACAACACCACCCCATAATGGCAGTGGGGCGGGCAGGAGAAATTAAAGCCCACTGACCTGGCGGCCGCAGGGCAAGAGATCACGCGCCGGCCAGGCCCCGCATAGATAGGCCTTGGCCCGGTAGATTAGCCTGGCTGGCCGCCGGGAGATTGAGGCGGGCAGGGAAGCGTCTGCAGGAGAGTAAAGCCAGGGCCGAGGGGATCGCTGCCTGCCACCTGCTGCCAGCTGGGCGGGCAAAGATGGGACGGCGGAAGCAGCCTGGCTGGCAGCGCCCGGGACCTTCCGCCCATAAACAAGCCCAGCGGGGCCGGGCAATGATAAATACCAGCCGACGCGGCCTGGCCGGCCAGCGGGCAAAGATCACGCCCGCTCTGCTTCCTGCAGGCCCGGGCAAAGATGAGCCAGCAATGACTCGGCAGCGGCCAGCGGGGAAAGCTGCTCCGCCCCGCAAAGGCACCAGAGGCGGGCAGGAGAGTAAAGCCCGCGGCATGGCCACTTGAGCTTCCTGCAGAGGCCCGGAAGATGAGGGACAAGCGAAGCTCGGCCTGGTTTCACAATGTGGGCAAATCTTTCTACCCTGAGTGGCATGGGGATGGAGAGTGCAGAATTTGGCCGAGTCATTTTGGTTTCTGTGGGCAAATCTTTCCTACCCTGGTGGCATGGGAATGGAGAGTGCAGAAGGCTTGGCCAGTGTTTGGTTTCTGTGGGCAAATCTTTCTACCCTGGTGGCATGGGGATGGGGAGAGGAGTTTTTGCTCAGTGCTTGGCTCCGTTTTGCAAAACTGTCTACCCAGGTGGCATTGGGGTGGAGTGGGGAGATTTTGCCCAGTGCCCCTGCTGCAGTACCGCCCACCCTGCTCTGGAAATCCCTTCACCCAGAACGCCCAGACCATGCCCTCGCCATGTTGTGCCCCACCCTGCTCCGTTTGGCACTACGTGACTGTTTGAATCCCACCACCATCGGAACCTGTTGTTAAAATTTTTGAATCCCACCACTGGGTGTACATACATAAGCCCATATGCACACAAAACTTCAAATATGGGGTGGTTAACACAGTGAGGAAGTAGGGTCTGCCTTCAGAGTGTACATGAATGGTAGATCCATCCTCACAGCCAGAAGTATTTGCCATTGGCTGTCTCTACATAGTAACCTCGGACTTCCTTGGTGGTTTCCTGCCCTAACAAAGGTTAACTCTACTTAGATTCCACGATCTGATAACAGCCTGGATAATCCAAGTCAGAGCAGACTACTAGGGATTTTCTGTGGTGATGTTCCAGGCCTGGTATTGTGTGTCTTTTTAATAGTAACTATCTGGAATTGCAACTACTGCTCTTTCCGAAGTTACAGTGCAATTTTGAACAGAGTGGCCATTGATTTTAATGTAGAAAGGTTTAATTCTGCTCAGAATTTTACTGTTCCTACTGTTTTATTATGTTTTGTCAATATGTTTTTAAGCTTTGTAAACTGCTTTGAGGATATTTAAATGGGGAAGATAAAGTGTACACTTTAAAATTAAATAAACGTTACTATTGTCATTTAAAGTTTATGGAAGAAGAAATATCAGAGACACCACCATATTTGTTGGGAAGGTTGGATAACTCTTAACTGGAAGATTGCTATGGATCAAAACCTTACATTTTAATACAAATTATAAAGCAAATATGTGTATTCTTTTGCAATGGGTTTGTTTAGAGCAGATTTCATGTCCTCTTCTACCTTCATCCCACTCATCCCTAAAATGCATTTTCTAAAAATTCCTAAATAGAAATTCTATTACCATAGCAGAGGCATGGCATTTTTAGGGGTTCCTCGAAGTGGTGTCATGCCATAGCCAATAGCTACAGTCATGTCCCACACCCAGTCTTATGTTGATTGCCAAGCTAACTATTGCCAACTCTAGCTTGAAAAATCCCTGGAAATGTGGAGGTGATGTCTGTGGAGGAGAGAGTTTTGGGAGGGATTTCTCCTAGAATCTATGATATACCATAGTTTGCCCTCTGAAACTACCATTTTTTTCTCAGGGAACTGATCGCCATAATCAGGACATGAGTTATAATCCTGGGAGAGCCCCAGGACTCACTTAGAGATTAGAAACCATAGAAGAGATTTAGTAATGTGCATAATAAATAATTTTAATAACAGTTCAATACTCCAGAAAAATTATGGGCATGCTGCAAAGCAGCTTCTGTAAGAGGCTGTAACACAAGAACAAGTAGAAAAAGAGTATTAGTAGTAGCAGTAGCAGTAGCAGTAGTAATCATCATCATTATCAACATACCGTGTTTCCCCAAATATAAGACAGTGTCTTATATTAAATTTTGCTCCCAAAGATGCGCTATGTCTTATTTTCAGGGGATGTCTTATTTTTCTGTGTTCTATTCATCGGGCATGCTTCCAAACAAAAACTTTGCTATGTCTTACTTTCGGGGGATGCCTTATATTTTGCACTTCAGCAAAACCTCTACTATGTCTTATTTTGGGGGGGATGTCTTATATTCGGGGAAACAGGGTAGCAATACCTGGTGACAATAGGGTCATTTAAAAAGAACATGAGAAAGTCGCTTAATACCATAATTTGAAAATTGAGATTCAGCAACTATTCAACAAACCAGGTGAGGGAATCCCAGTGGTAATTGGCACCCTGGGCACCATTCAAAAACACTTGTGCAGCACTTAAAATGTCTTCACATCAACAAAATCAACTTCTTCCAGATTCAGAAGGCAGCTCTGGTGAGGTCTGTACGAATACTACGCCGATATATTACAGTGTCCTAGGTCTCTGGGTGAGACTTAAATTGTGATGAAAGACCAACGAAAACCAGCTAAAGAACTGGCAGCTGTGATATTAAACAAAATTAAATAATAAAAGTAGTCATTCTCTTCTTCAGAGATCTTCTTCCTTCCAGGTACTTTGACAGATCCTGAGACTTCAAATAGTTGCAAAACCATAGAAGTAGAACTGGTTTTGTTTATAAATATGAACTTGGATCTAAAGGTTCTGTTCAACCAACAGCTTTTTACTGGAGGAACATGCCTATTGGGGCATGCATCAGCACAAGGCTCCCTGAGGTGAAGGAATTCTCTACCTTTAGTGGAACAGAAATTACAAATCCAACCCACTAATTTCCTTATTTTCTTTTTCTCCCTTCACTATATTTACCTGCTTTGCTACAAGCAAAGAGTATTTGGTACATGTTCTCTGACTAGATTCCTTTATAGCAATGAGGTTAAGCAAAAATTTAAAAACTGTTTAATAAATCGGTGCCTTGGATTAGGTAATTAATTATATTTTGACCTATTAGCAAGTAAATAGCTTAATTGAGTAATAACTTCAAGTTCTGCTGCTGTTCCAACATGTACCCAATCAAGGCCATAGGTATTTCTCATTTGCTCAAATGAGTAACATCATATAGACCTCTTTAGCTAACTAAATATTTTTAATTAGGTAGTTCATGTTCTGTTAATCTACGCCAACAGGAGTGACTCTGCAGCTCTCTCTTGGTGTTCCTCAGTAATCTGGAGACTTTATTCCTACTGGCTAGATATATTAAAAACCTCTAGGGTCACCAAGTTAATTCCTTTCTAAAACAGTCTGTGTTGTAAATTTGACATTTACGGCATTCTAATTCTCAGGACCAATTAGCAGATTTTATGACTCTATTTGGAAAGGTTCCAAACTTACATCCATATCATTGTACTTAATAATTACTTTGTTTAAACAGGCTCTCCTAGACCTTTGCCACTTTTTAAGGTGGTCTGATACCAAATTGAGGAAATAGTGCATATTAAGCAGATGTCAACCCCATAGATTTGGCCACTCTAATTTCATACCATTTACACTCAAGCGGAGAAGCTATTTAGTGACTGACATACATGAGGCCACTTAAAATAATCAAGAAGGGGTGAAAGAAGCAATAAAGAAGTGATTGAAATTCATTGTTTAGTCTAATGAGGCTCCAGGTACACGATGTTGTAGCTATAAGATTTCAGAATTTTAAATATGAAATGCAAAAACAAATAATGAAAATTAAAGCTCAGTGCAATATGGATTAGTTTACACTTAGCTTTAAATTGTATTAGACCCACAACAGTGGCATAGTGCCAACAGGAGCAGGGGTGTGTGACGCCCCGGGCGTGCACCAGGGTGGGGGTGTGGCTGGAGCATGGAGGGGCGTGGAGGGGGTGTTCTGAGGCAGGGTGGGTGGCACCGCGGCAGGGGCGCAGGCGCACACATGCCCCGGGCACAGTTCCTCCTCACTCCACCCCTGACCCACAAGTTGCCGTAATTTTCAATGTTTTAGCTTACCTCCTAATATTCAATACCTGTAATGCTCAAATGATGCACAACTAAAGAATGACCACCACAATGTAGAGATTCTACTGAATGTTGCATCTTTGGTGGCTAGACATGGAAAGACACCATTTTGATTTCCTTTTATGACATTTGAACCACTGACCATTTCCACAACATTTATATTACATTATTTGTGAATGGACCTAGCTGGTTTTTTTCAAGCTCACTAAATTCCACCCCCTTGCACATGGCTTTTTGTTCATGACTTTTATTCATGCAGGTCCCATGAATTGCAGTATAGCCCTTTTGGGGGCCACAGGAAACCATGTCCTCCTAGCCACAAATATACAAACTGGTTAGATACAACTTTTTGATACATATGTAAGGCGAAAAGGATTCTTTCCCCCAATTAATTCAGCTCTGTGATATGCATTTCCATTAAAGTTATCCCCTACTAACAGCGCCCGGCCACGCATTGCTGTGGCAATTGTCCTTCTCGTCACAGTCCGCAACCCACAGATGTCCATGCAGGTCCAATGATCCCCAGCATAGCCTTTTGGGAGCAGCAGTGGCGTAGTTGCTAAGAGCAGGTGCACTCTGATCTGGAGGGACTGGGTTTGATTCCCAGCTCTGCAGCTTGAGTTGTGGAGGCTTATCTGGGGAATTCAGATTAGCCTGTGCACTCCCACACACACCAGCTGTGTGACCTTGGAATAGTCACAGATTTTCAGAGCTCTCAGCCCCACCCACCTCTCAGGGTGTTTGTTGTGAGGGGTGAAGGGCAAGGAGGTTGTAAGCCCCTTTGAGTCTCCTACAGGAGAGAAAGGGGAATATAAATCCAAACTCCTCCTCCTCCTCCTCCTCTTCTTCTTCCTCTTCCTCTTCCTCTTGTTCTTCTTTTGGGGTGGGCAAATGGAATCCCTCTTTCCCTTTTCAATTCACATTATTATATGGTGCTGTCTTGGTTTTTAGTATAAGGTAACCCTTTCCATTCCACAACGGAACTGTCCAGAGTGTGAATCCCGCTGTCCATGAGGCTGGTTGACACGCACAGTCCTGGCTTGGGTAAGGCAGAACTGGGGCAAGGAGGCCATCCCAGTCAGGCAGCAGAGGCAGGGTGGTGAGGCGCTCAGATCGAGGCCAGCTCCCTAGGTTTTTAAAGGGCCATGTGCAAAAGAAGCAGAGGCAGTAGTGTTGGTTCACCCCCACCCCGCGGATTTTCTTAGAAGAAAAAGGCAAACTCCAGCTCGCTTTTAGTAAAAGAGAGCTGTGGCGAATATGTGTGAGGAAGTGGGTAAGTGGTGGTTGGATGTGAGGGAGGGCAGAGTGATGTGTGTGAGGATGAGCTGGATGTGGATGAGAGTATGTGTGTTGTGTGGTAGTAATGGGTGAGGCACAGAGAGTGAAAGTTACCTGCATGTGTGTGGGGGGGGGGGGAACCCCACCTGACGTCTCACACGGCAAAATGTGTATGTGTTTCACTTCCACTCATATTATCTAACAGTATTACCTATGTACTGTTTTCACTGGTCATCTCTGCCCATCTGCACGAACATTCTAAGCCCTCAGGCCACAGGCAGACAGGCTGCACGAACATTCTAAGGGTGACAGTTAAACACAGCCAGCTTCATGGCCTGGTCCGCCAGGAAAAAGATGTTTTACCTGGCTCATGTATGGACTTTCAGGTATGGACTTCCTGCTCGCAACAGGAAGGGATGTCATGTGAAAATTTGGGGGTGATCCGTCCAGCCGTTTCGGCATTAGGGAGTCTCCAACAAATGGATGGTTAGCTTTTTATATATATAGATTGAAGAGTGTCTGTATAATATATAATTGCGAGAAATAAATTCTTCCAATTTGCACAATAGAGTGTGCCATCAAGTCACAACTGATTCATGGCAACCTCATGAAGCTCTGCCTCATAGAATTTCAAAGGCAGGGGTGAGTAGAGGTGATTTGCAATTGTCATCCTCTGCATAGCCGCCCAAGTTTTCCTTGGCGGTTTCCCATTCAAGCACTGGCACTTCTTAGCTTTCTCAAGCTCTGATGGGATTCATCTTCTCAGTTACTAGGGCTGATATCCAATGTGTACATCATTTGATAACATGTCCAAAAAAGTTTTCATTGGTCTCCCCACCATTTGGTAGCTATGTGCTTCAGCATTGTACTCCCATGACCACAGTCCTTATGTAACTCAATTTTTTCCTAATGCAGAAAAAAAACAAGCAGAGTTTTCCCTCCCCTTTTCTGCCTTGCACTCCTATTCTTCAGGGCTACAGCTTGGACTTGCCCCATTAATAAAGAAAGCCATGAGCGGTTGACCTGTACTGCAAGGACAGGACCTTCCTTTACTTTGCATATTGATAGTGCAACTGGCAATGGGGAGGCAAGAGCATCAGCACATCACTAAAGGAAAGATCTTGGACGAACCTTTGGGAAAAACCTAAATGACAATGAAAATAAGAAACACAATGCTAACAAGTCAAGCATTGTATTGTCGAAGGCTTTCTCACGAAGCCGAATGCTCTTTGGTAAGTTGTGAGTTTCCAGTGGTGTATGGCCGTATTCTAGAATGAAAGGCATTCTCTTCCTAACGTTTCAGTCGCCATTTCGCATCTGTGGCTGGCATCTTCAGAGGATCTGAAGCCACAGATGTAGGCGAAATGTCAGGAGAGAATGCTGCTAGAACACAGCCATACAGCCCGAAAACCAAACAGCACCCCAAGTCAAGCATTGTTACAGCGTTTTGGATGCAAAAGCTAAAGGCCAAATGCAAGTATGTGTATCAGATAATGTGTAACGTTCTGTCACAGGTAAGACTATGAACATGTTAAGGTAGGATTAACAGGATTAAGTTTAATTCAGTACTTCCTTCACCAGTTTGAATGTCTTTTTAACTGGGAGGAAGAATCTCATTGCCTTCTCAAAGTCTGCAGGCCATGACAAGAGCAACAAGGAAGGAGCCTGGTTTGGAACAGAAGGCTGGCAACTGCTCTGTTACGGATTAAAGATTGTAGTGAGTTGAATAAAGGTTAGGGCCAGTTCATTTTAATTTTTTGATTGCTGCTTTTATTATTTTTCCTTGAGATTGTCATATGGTGCCTTTGAGCTGTTTTTATGTTGCATTTATTGAATGGTGATTTTATGACAGATAGGTAGCCAGGATTTTGATGCTAGTGGGGATAATGCACTATTACTGATTTGTTTGAATTTTTCCTTCTTTATTTTTATCTGCCAATGACAGATCTCTGGAGAGGCAACATACAAATCTTCCAAATAAATAAATGAGGCCAGCTTCTCTATTTGCTTGGTGTTTGTGGTAAATGGATGTGTAGGGAGATTGTGAAATGGCTTGCAGAAAGGCCTGGGCCATCCTACAGCTATGACATTTGTTGTGCCTTTGTTATGCTGTTAATAACAGTGTTTCATGGAAAAATGTTTTATGGCATACCTGTTGACAGCATAAAACTGGAAGCTAAGAGCATCTTCCACCACTCTTAGCGTATTACGTGATATCACTGCAAATGGCTACTGAATGCAACCTTTCCCCCATGTCAAGCTTGAACCAGTTATTCCTCGTTTGTCATTACTTATTGTTCGACCTTTATGTCAATATTTCCCCAATGGCCCTGTGAATGCTTGCAGTAAATATAATCATTCAGTATGAACCTGATGAATTGTAGAGCCATACTCTATTATTCCTGTTCACTGTGACTTTTTGCCATGTCAAGTAATTCTAGGTAAACTGATGCAATCCTTTCACAGTGTTTTCTAAGCACAGGTTTAAATGGCCTATTTCACCTTCCTTTGGTGTGTCTTGGTTCAGGAAGATGTGACATCTAGCCTGATATCCATGCTGGGCCACAGCTAGTGGAAGCTGAAGAATCAATTACACCAATTTATGTCCCAAAGCAACATTCAAGATGGTTTTTCAGGGGCTTGCTTGGGCACGGTATGTACAGGGATTTTAACAAAAATTATGATAAGATCTCAATTTTTTTTTCCAGAGGAAAGTTAGTTTAGAACTCTGCTTGCTGAATTACTAAGTTAGAAAATAATGCAAACAGGAAACTGTTGAAGGCATGACATACCACAAACAATGCACAAAGTAAATTACAAAAGTAGAAAAGTAAATTACAAAAGTTAAAGCTGTTCTGTTCCTTTGTGAAAGCACTCTTCTAGATTGCTCTATCATATTGTAATTCTCCTTTATAATAATGCCCTCCAGAACATATCTGTTCTGCCCATTCTGCGGAATAATAGAAGTGTGGGAACCTTCCTGATCTCCTCAGGTGTGAAGAGAAGAAGAGCTGTTTTTTATTCTCCGTGTTTTTTTCTCCTGAAAGGAGTCTCAAAGCAGCTTACAATCACAACAAGCACTGTGAGGTAAATGGGGCTGAGATAATTCTTTTTTTAAAAAAATGATTTTTATTAATTTCCATATAGTCATAACAGTACAGACAGTGCAAATATAACCACGACTAAATAATTCACAGACAAAAAAGGAACTACTCTACGCAACATAAGAAGGAAAAAGAAAGTATTAGAAAAGATATAAAATAAATAATAAAAATAATAAATCAATGTTCCAAAAATTAAAAATAGAAAATAAATTAAAAGTTTTTTTAAAAAAGCATAAGAACATAAGAAAGAGCATGCTGGATTAGACCAGAGTCCATCTAGTCCAGCATTCTGCTACTCACAGTGGCCCACCAGATGCCTGAGGGAGCTGACATGCATTTGCAATCTCAGATCAAGGAGGATCAAGATTGGTAGCAACAAAGTTATAAAGTTGGAAGTGTGGAATATATATTGGAAGAGTATATATGATCATACCTCAAACACTGACCTGTGGGAAAACAATTTTAAAATGATGTACAGGATTTACACAATGCCAAAGACATTGTACAAAATAAGTAAAAATAAGTGTTAGCAAGAGAATGGAAAACTGATAAGATACCAACCCTGGAAGACTGGAGGGAAAAAGTTCAATAATTCTCCAGTATGGATCAGATGGCAAATGTGATTAGGAAGAAACCCTATGAAACATACAAAGGAAGATGGGAACGTTGGTTTGTATACACTAAGGAAACTAATGATATTAAACATTGTTGCATGGCATACTGAACTTTAAATCAAACATAACATTGTGTACAGGAATAAATGGGTGAAAGAATGGCACCATTTGCTCTTGTATTTAGCAAAAAATAGCTAAGAATGATTTTCTTGATGACTAATGTAAAAGGAAATAGGGAAATTATTATTACTTATTTAGTGTAATAAGGGAGATAGTGAAATTGTCTCAGTTGGTTGATAGTTGTTTTGCTGGTGTGTTACAGATGGTTTACAAATTGAAACAGATAGGTAATAGTAGTGGATATAGTGAGCAGAAATGTTTTGTAAATATTTGTATGATTAATAACAATATTTAAGATTTTGATTTTGTAATATAATGATCTATGGCCGTTTCCGCCAAGATTTTAAGTTATTTGCTGGGGGTTGGGTTGGCGTACATGACACAAATTCAACCCCCTCTGGTACCCGCCTGCATGAATGGTCCCAGTAACAAAGCGGGAAGACGGTGCCACGGATACCGCCGCCTGATCGATCTACCTTCTCTGCGACTACCTCGGCGCTGCCATCGGCGCTTTCAGGGGACACCCCCCCTGCCCTGCATGACCACTCCGGAGTTGCAGGGCAGGGGGGCATGTCCCCAGGCCTGGGCGACATGCCGGACGGTCGCAGAGGGATGGCGCCTTCCAGCTGCCGTTCGCACGGCAGTGGCTGGAAGCTGCCGTTTTCCAAAAACCTTGCTCAGGGAGCGAGGTGGGAAAATGGCAGCTTTGCGCCGCTGGGGAGGAGCGAGGGCGGCACAGCTGCAAAGCAGCTTTGCCCCCCATGCGAACAGCTCCCTGCGGACGGCGTTTTTGCAGTCCCCAGGGTGCTGTATTTGGCCCGTGCGGAAAGGGCCTATATTTAGTAAGTATTACCAAATTGTCATATAATTTATGTTTTGTATTAGCTTGATTATTGATGTATATGTCAATATTACTTTGTTGGAAATAAATTTATTTGAAAAAAAACACATTGCTTAAATGGTGGTTCTGCTTTTCCAATTAATTAACTGCAATGTACTAAAGAAGACGACCATCACAAGCTATCATATGAAACAAAGTACAAAGCTTCAAAGCTAAATATAAACAAAAAGACTGTTACACTGTCTTACACAATTGCCTTTAAATCACACATCATTTAAAACCCTTCAAAACCTGTTATTTTTATTTCTAACTCTGTGAAATATATTGCAGAATTACTCCATTCTAAGCCCATGTAAGCATATTCCCGTCTTCTTTATTTATGGTTCAGGTATATATGTATTCTATTTTTTTGTTATTTACTGTGTTGGAAGTGCATTATTTGCTGTGTCTCCAGAGCTAGTGCAATAAAATTTTTGAATCATTGACTGCCAAAAAAAAAAGGGGTGGTGGAGATTGGTAGCAACATATATACGAATAGTATCTAAAATTATATTTCACACTTTTATAACTAACATTTTGTATATTGAGAACTTTCCCAATGTAACAGCCGAATCTAAACCATCAAAAAATTAAATCAAGGTAAGTATCTAATAGTCAGATGTAATTCTTCTGGTTTTGTGATTCGTTCATACTATTTTCTCACTTTCATTGCATTATACATGTTCCGATTATTTGATTTTTACAGTCCTTTTTTAGGTATTGAACATAGTCTTTCCATGTCTTCTGAAATTTATTCCATGGTAAGTCTTTTAATTTGATTGAAAGTCTATCTAGTTGTAAATACTTGGATAGTTCAAGTAGGTAATCTATTGTTGGGACATTGTCATTTCTCCACATTTTTGTGATCTTCAGTTTGGCTGCTGTTGAAATGTATAGAAACAGCTCTATGTTAAAAATTTTAACTTTCTTATAACCCAAACCCAGTAAGCATAGTTCTAGTGACATTTCAGAAGATACTTTTAAGATATCTTTTGTGACTTTATGAACATTTTCCCAACAACTTTTTTATTTTTTGGCAGTTCCACCAGATATGAAGTAGTGTTCCCGCCCCTTTGTGACATCTCCAGCAGATTGGGTTTTGTTTTTTATTAATTTGAGCTAATCGTGATGGTGTAAGATACCACCGATGAAATAGTTTGTGGTTCTCTCATAGCTCTAAACTAGAAGAGAAACGGCTGATTTCTAAAAGAGTCTTCCCAATCCTGAAGTTGAATATCTTTTAAAAAATCTATTGCCCATCTTAACATGACTTCTTTTACACTCACCTTTTCTGTTATTAAGTTTAGAATAAATTTTTATAATTTGCTTAAATTTTTTAATCATATAGAAGTATCTGATCTAAGTCTGTTGCATTTGTATTAATACCTCATTTTTTATCGTCATGCAGGAATTGTTGTCTGAGATGTTGATAGGTGAACCAGTGATATTCACTTTCACTGATCTTGATATTTTGTCTCTCCTTAAATACTATCTTATTTCCCCAAAGCAGCAGGTCTTTATATGTGAGCCAGTGTTTGTTGTTTGCATTTTGTGTTTTGGCAAGCTTCTGCTCTACATACCCAGAATGGGATTTTAGTATAGGATTTAAATTGGATTTGTCTCATATTATCAGTAATACCCTTCTAATTGGGTGCAATTTAAATTTGAAACTACCTTTCTTTTTTGGCCAGAGATATTCGTGCCATCCTGAGATGCTACTAAATCCTTCTAAATTGAGGAGATCTTCATTTTATAGTGTGAGCCAATCTTTTACCCGTACCAGGGCTGCGGCATTATGGCATGTTTGCAAATTTGGGAAAGCAAACTGACCTTTTTTCCCTATCAATTACATATATTTAATCCTATGTTTTTTATTATCCCAGATAAATCTTATTAATTATTTTCTCCACTCCGCAATGGTTTTACTATTAGTGATAATTAGTAAGTTTTGAAATAGGAATAATCATCTTGGGAGTACCATTGTTTTAATCAATTCAATCTTTCCCGAGAGTGAAAGCATTGTTTTTCCACCTCATGAGGTCTTTATTTATTTCCATCCAAATTTTGTTATTATTATTTTTGAACGACTGTTTATTATTGTTTTCCATTATAATGCCTAAATACTTTACTTTTTTCTGTATGTAGACCAGAAATTTCAGTTAGATTCAAAAAAAATTTTTTAATTCATATTAAATGTCAAAAGATTTATTTTTTTCTTATTTAATTTAAAGCCTGCTTGTTTCTTGAATTATTCAGTCAAATTTATTGCAGGTGTTAAATTATTAATGGAATCATCCATAAATAAAATTAAGTTGTCAGCATATGCCTTCAATTTAACTTTGTGTTTTTTTTAATTTTAATTCCGTTATAGACTTTGGGTTCTAACAGGCTGGAGTCTTTTCACACAGTACACACACAGCCTTGACACTGTTAGTTAGTCACTTCACATAAATCTCCCTCCTGAGGTAACTATAGTAGAACACTATGTGTATAATTTCCATTCTAGTTAGCTTAAATTCTTTTACACTCAAAAGATATATTTCCTTCCCTTTTATTTATGGTCACCTGTGGAAAGTCTCACTACAGTTCCATCTTCAGCCTTGACCACTAACTCTCAGTTCCCCTGTTTGTGTATTGTCTGCTCTCAGCACATGCTGACACTCAGTACATTTTAAGTCAGATCCACTATCTGACTGAAATTCCCCCAGAGTAGATATTTAACACATGCAGTTAAGGAACTTGATCTTAACTCACAGGCATCTAAATCCAAAAGCTCACAAAATTTTTCCTCTCAGAGAAATACCTCCTCCCTCTCTGAGTCATCTGCTTGCTCCACCAATCAGAACAATAGTCAGCTTACGCAATCAGGGCACTTTTTTCTTCCTAGGAAGTTTTTTCACCACTCTGTTGTGATAGCGCCTTTTTCTACTGACTGACTTGCACTTTTAATCCTCTATTTTACTCTGCAGTCAGTCGCAGCTAGCAAATTCATTGTAATATCTAGTGTCTAATACTAGATGGGTGTGTTGTTTTTTAAATAACTTTTAATGGATGTTTTTGATAATTGTGGGGGTGTATATCACTTCAAGTGCCTAATTAATAGAGAGTATGGCAAATGCGTTTTAAACAGACAATACAATATAAATGTCCTTTACTGGAAAGTAAGTCTTATGGAGCTCAGTGAGTCTTACTCCCTAGTAAGTCTATTTCAGATTTCGACCATGCATTCTATCTCAATTTATGCAGAAGTTAGTAAATTAAATG
Source organism: Sphaerodactylus townsendi (assembly GCF_021028975.2). Taxonomy (NCBI): domain Eukaryota; kingdom Metazoa; phylum Chordata; class Lepidosauria; order Squamata; family Sphaerodactylidae; genus Sphaerodactylus; species Sphaerodactylus townsendi. The sequence goes on along the minus strand of NC_059429.1, from coordinate 36,315,338 downwards.
ATGTTTGTTCCCAAGTAAGTGTGAATTACATTGCAGCTCAAGGAATTACATTGCAGCTCAAGGAATCAATTCTTTGGATATTTACTTGAGAGTAACATTGACTTCAGTGTCACTTGTGTCTGAGTAAACATGCATAGCACAGGGCTGTAAATCATAGATGTCAAATCATACATTAAAGAACGTTGACTTTGAATACTAAGTAGTTCAACAATACACAGGGTATATGGGGGGGACTGTTTAAAAATCAGGAAAGATTTAGGTCATCTCTCAATTGAAGGAGACATTGAACACAGTGGTGTGAAAACCGTGGAGTCAGCCTTGAGTGAGAGCCATAAGGGGATTTAGGAAGTAGGCCAGTGAGGAAGCACAGGCATCCACTTCTGACAGTAAAAAGGGTCAAGCAGCATTTAAAATGGATAGGAAAAATTCAGACAGTAAACTACAATTAACCCCTTGGCATTGGCAGCTGGGATTTTCTGATACAGACTGTTAATGCCAGCCTTCAGGGGTTTCTAGGATCAAACAATAATACGTCAAGTCTTGAAATAAAGGAAACTGCTTTTAGACTGCAAAGTGTAATCTGGCTTCCTGAAAGAACATATTAAAAGCTAAGTAAGCAACATGTTAAAGCATAAATAAAAAAGGGGGTGTGTGTCACATTATTATGTATCTTGCAACCTTTCCCTTATTACCTGACCTTTGTTAGAAATGGGAAGATTTTTATTTTACTTCAGGCATGGATTTATTTTTAGACTATAGGAACATATATCTCACAATGGCTGCTGACCATAACAGCCATATTGAATCTCCTTGAACAGATGAACAAATCCCCTGTGTATAACCATTCCATTTTTTTGGCCTTTTGGCATCTCATCCCATAAATAGTATTTGAACAAGTGAGAATCTTTAAGAACTTGCAGGAGGCATCCCATTTTCCTCTCCTTTCCTTAAAGCCACCATAGCCTCCCCTGTTTTCCTGCTTGTGGTGCCAGCTCCAGCTTGGGAAATTCCTGGAGATTTGGGGATGGAACCTTGGGATGCAAGGTTTGCTAAGAGAAACCATGACAGCAGGGCATACAGCCATAGAGTCTACCCTCCAAAGGAACCATTTTCTCCCGAGGAACTGATCTCTGTCATCTGCAGAATAGTTGTAATTTTGGGTGATCTTCTGCCCACACCTGGAGATTGACAATCATAGATCCCTTAGAAGAAACAGTTGCTCTGGAGGCATTATATCCTTCCTTGACATTATAGCCATATAAGGTCCTTTCTCAAACCCCACCTTCCTCAGCCTCCACCCCTACAAATAATTAGATTTTTCCTAACCCAGAGTTGGAAACCCTATCTCCTTCCTACCCTAACTCCTTCCCACCCAACTGTCGACATACATTTATCTGCATCTCTGTCTTAAACTCCTCCTCCCATCTAGGAAAACTGTAGCCCAACTGTGTGGTGCATATTCATTAGAGATCTCTATCAATCCTCAGAGTTGTAATTTCCAGTGATAAAGGGGAAGGAGTTGACACTGACGTGTATAATACTAGCAATTTAGACAAATAGTATTTTTGGACAAGAAAGGGAAAAAGAGGAACAGCATAACACACAATGATTTACCAAGGACTTGTAAACGTAAGGCTTTTGATAAAATTCCATGTGATAGTTTTGTTGACAAGTTGGTAAAATGTAGTTTGGATTCTATTACTGTTAGGTGGATATGTAACTTGTTGACAGATGATTCCCCAAGAATGCTTATAATGATTCCTCTTCTTCTTCTGGATGAGTGACAAGTGGCATGCCTCAAGGATCTGTCCTGGACCCTGTGTGGTTCAACTTATTAAGAAATGATATGGATGAAGGAATATAAATGATGTGGATGAAGGTTGCTTATCAAATTGGAAGGAGTAGAAAATACAGTAGAAGACAGTCAGGATACAGGATGATCTTGACAGACTGGAAAACTGAGCTAAAACTAATAAAATGAATGTCAATGGAGAAAAATGTAAAAATCTGCATTTAAGTAGGAAAAAATCAAAAGCATAATTACAAGATGGAGATACTTGTCTTGGCAGTAGTATGTGCAAAAAGGTTCTAGGGTTTTAGTAGATCACACTTTGTACCTGAGTCATCAGCATGATGTGGTAGCTAAAAAGGCAAATGTGATTGTGTGCTGTAGCAAAAGAAGTATAGTGTTCTGATCATGTGAAGTTATGGTATGACTTCTGCTCTGGTTAGACCTCACATACAACACTGTGTTCAACTCTAGGCATCACAATTTTAAAAGGATGTAGCCAAGCTGAAACATGACCAGAGGAGAGGAACAAAGACGCTGAGGAGTCTGGAGAAGATTGAAGAGCTTGATATGTTTAGCTGGGAGAGGAGATGACTGAGAGGTGATATGATAACAATCTTCAAGTACTTGAAGGGTTGTCTTATAGAGGTTGGTGTGGAGTTGCTTTCTGTGGCCCAAAGGTCAGACCAGAACCAATGAGCTGAAATTAAATCAAATAATTTTTTGGCTAAACATTTAAAAAAACTTTCTGACAGAGTGGTTCCTCAGTGGAAGAGGCTTCTTCAAGAGGTAGAGGGCTCTCCCTTAAAGATTTTTCAGCAGAGGCTAGAGGGCATCTGTCAGCACTGCTGATTCTGTGAAATTAGGTAGACCATGAAAAAGATGGTTTCATAAATGCTTCACTCTCTTAGACCCTTTTTTACAGAAGAAGAAGAAGAAGAAGAAGAAGAAGAAGAAGAAGAAGAAGAAGAAGAAGAAGAAGAAGAAGAATTGGATTTATATCCTCCCTTTCTCTCCTGTGAGAAAACTCAAAGGGGCTTACAATCTCCTTTCCCTCCCCCCCTCACAACAAATACCCTGTGAGGAAGGTGGGGCTGAGAAAGCTCAGAACACCTGTGACTAGTCCAAGGTCACCCAGCTGGCGTGTATGGTCTTTTCCAGTGAGTTGTGTCTTCTCACAATGTGACGAGACAGGGAGAAATTTTGTTACAGTCCAGTCTTTCAAGCAACAAACTGCAACCACTCAAACAATAAACTAATTTCAGGAATACAGATAATCAGCAGCATGCTCATTATCAGTGGCGTAGCACCAATAGGACTGGGTGGGGTGCAACGCCCTGTGCAGAGCAGAGGAGGGGGCATGGTTGGACCATGGAGGGGGTGGGGCATTCCGGGGTGGGGGTGGATGGCCCCGCAGCAGGGGCGCAGGGCTCATGCATGCCCCGGGCGCAGTTCCCCCTTGCTCCACCTCTGCCCGCCATATATAGCAGAAAGTCCTTCAGTATTTAGAATGGGAAATCTGTCCTTACAATAGGATATAAGCTTTATGTAGTTATTTGGGTTGCTGTATATTTTTTCATGAACATATTTGGCAGTCAAGCTAACTTACTTGTGTTCAAGGTTGTTGATCAGACATGAGCGCAGTTGTTCAGTTCATGCCAAATATTCACAAATGCCTGCCAAATAGATTTCCATCAGATTTTGGAAAAACTATGCTTGTACACAGATGCTGTCAATTCAGAACAATGAGTAGCCATTACCAATGCTAGTAGGAACTACTGAGACAATCAGAGTATTTAGTTATGATTCATTTATATGATCAGTGGAGCAAGTCATGAAACAAGAATGGGAAGATAGAACTTAATTGGATTGTGTGGGAATAGAACTGATAATTCAATAAATGCAAATGACCCCAAAACCTGAAACAAGCTATTTTGGCTTTTTGGAGGGAGGAGAGGTTGCTCTAAAAAAAACCCCAGGCTATTAGGCAGAGCTAAATAGCCTGGCTCTGAAAAAAGATAAATAGGTTTCTGCTATTTTGGCTTCCCTAGCTGTCTGTAAGGTCAGGAGATTCCTGATCCCACAGGCAGCCAACTCTACCTGCTTGCAAAGCTGGTGCTGACTTTGCAAGCAAAGAAGGGGCCAACAGGGCAGCCTGTGGAGATCAGAAAGCCCAGCCTCAGAAGACAGCCTTCCCTCCTCACTTGCGAACCTGGTTTTGACTTCACAAACGGGGGAAGGGGCCCCACACAGCTGAATACAAAGGTGAGCTCAGCCAATTCCTGCACTCAACTGTACTGGCCTTGTATTTTTTCAGGTTCAGCTTATAAAATTTAAATATGTTCAGGAAAGCTGAAAAAGCTGATACGAGGTATCTCTTTTTTCAGCTTTCCTGACAGTTGAAGCTCTACCTGAAAATTACTGGAAAAAAGTTGCCCACCCCCATGTGGGAATGTGTACGCACAAGAATCAGGTTGCACTGTTCCGTGTACTCAGGGGAAAATATAGTGAAACAGCCTGCTAAACAGCCATGAACAGTCTTATAAGATACTCCTTGCTTCTACATCCTCCACCCACCCACCATTTAAAAACAAAGGTTTTTCCCCTTCAAAATAATTGTCTCATTTATATGCAAGTATTTGATTTCTTTAATCAAATTTCCCTGTGGAAATAACATGTGTTCTTTTGTACAAATATACAGAAAAAAAATAATATTACCTACGGATTTTAAATAACAAGCCTGCAATACAAATTCATCCTACTCATTTTTTTTTTTTTTGCAAATTGACTTCCCTTGCATGGAATTATCACTCTATTTGTAATTAAGACTAAGGTGAATTCTGACCATATGTGCTGCTGTTGCACCTGTGCATTTGGTGTTCATCAGATTAATCCATTCAGATAGCTAGGCCACTGCAGGGGCATCCTCATTATTTTATCCCATTTGGGAATGTCACAATGAAACTGTCCTGATTGGGGAAACTGTCTTCAGCTTTTTGCAGATATAATATTTAATGCAGATGAAGCTGCCTCCTCCTATTTCTCCTCATTAGGAAATTCATGCTGATAAATATGGGCTGTGTAGCAAAGCATCGTAGTAAAGCACCATGCAGATGGGATGAACAGGAGAGTTGCATGGTTGCCCCAATTAGAGTTCAACTTGGCTGTGTAAGAGTAAGTGTGTGCAAAAATAAAATTCAAATCAGCTTCCAATGCTTAATAAAAGCTGTGCTTTTCTTGAAAGAAAGTTGTGGACCATATTTGAGTACATGTGTGTATTTCCACATCATTGTTGCTATTCATGACCTTTATTTTGTAATGAAAACAGTGTGGCCTCTTCAGAACATCCACTCAGGACCTGTTTAATGTTTTGGTCCACTATTTTATTTCCCCCTTCTTCAATCTGTCTTTGTTTAGCTTACCTATAAGATAGAAAGACCCTAGTGCTCTAGGTCATGATTCATGTAAGCACTGTGCATTTTATTATTCTACCATGTTTTATTTTATAGCACATATTGCTATTGCAAGATCAACAGCAAACTCTCTTTAAAAAATGCAGACACACAAACTTCTAAGTACCTCTATATTTTTTTCCTTTTTCTCCCCTGTTTGCCTTCACACATTTTCATTCTAAGCTTCTGCATACTGGAAGGATAAAGGAATTTATGAGATCATTTAAAGCAAAGTCACAATGGATTGCTTGTAATAGCCAGATTCTATCAAAGGATTGCTTATTTTATTTCTCAGCCAGTGATTGTGTTGGAACTTGCAATTGATTAAAATGGGAAGAATGTCAGATCATAGAAGCCTATAAATCATCAAGAAGACAACAATAAAATGCAGCCTCAGAATTAGCTGGGGCTGCTGTTGTGGCAGGCATTGGGGCAAGGATAGCCCCAGGCCCAGAGCAATGCACATGCGTGCACTCGGGACCTTGTCATGTGACGGGAGCCCATCACGTGATGAGGGAGAGGGTACACCTATAAAAGGTGTTGCCTGGAGCGGACCGGCCTCTTTCAAGGCCTGCAAGCGAGCAGAGAGGTGCTCGCTTGTAGCTAATAGAGGCCGCGTGCTCCGCATTGGCCATTAGGCCTGAGCTGTGGCCACTCCGGAATGAGCTTGACGGCAGTTAAGGTGATCCAGAGTGAGCTGGAGCTCTGTAGAGTTCATTTGGGTGGAAGGGGGAGACATATTAGAAAGTATTACAGGAATGCATAAAATGCACTTTCTAATATTCACTCAGTCATGTTGGATGCAGATGATCTAATGAAAGCCTTCATACAGAGTTGTTCCAAAACACTGCAAAGTTCATACACTTGTAAAAAAAAATTCTCACTAAAATTATGAATGGTAATATAGATATTAGAAGTAAAATCAGTTAAGATTATCTAGTTCCACCATATTGCAGCAGAAAATGCATGCCCTAAAGTGGATACACTAAACTCAATATGACTACTCAAGAGAAAGCAGTGTGAAAAAATCATGTTCTTAGTAAGAATATTTAAGTGTGAACTGGGAATAGAAAGCCAGTGATTCTCTTACAATCTACTTGGACAGTTTCAAAAGTCATCAAGCTTGCAATTAAACGGCAAGCATTTTAAAATACCTTATATAAATGCAAATCAGATGCGATAATCAAGGAATCTAGTCCCAATCTAATTTCCATTAACCATCTGACCTAGCATTGACTGGTCTTCACATCAGAGTCTTCCCTGATACCATCCACGGACCATACATGCAATGCAACTGGGTTGGGGGAAACATTGAAAACAAAAAATAAAGACTAAAAAAGCCTTCCCAGGGAAAAGAAATCTACTGAACATAAACCCTTTAAAATGTCTCTCTCCTATTTTAAACAAAATGCTTTCTTCATAAAGGAACCAGTAGGATAAAATCCCAACACACACATACACAAAGTCTTTTTAAAAAAGCTTTTTGAAAAGCTATACAATTTCTACAAAGCAGCCTCCTGCAGCCCTTTGAGAAGATAAACAGTCCTTTTAAGTGCAGCTTTAAAAAAATCCTTTTCAACTTGCAGGTAGACTATTCTCAGCATCTAATGGAGAATGTCTCTCTATCCACACCTTCACTACCCCCTACACACATACACACACACATGTGACCCATTGTTTTGGAAGAGACTGAGAAACAGAGATGAGGGGTCTGACTTACCAGCAGTAATTTCCGGTGTCAATGAGGAAAACTCAAAATAGGAAAAAAGGGTCCCCTCTGAAAATCTGAAGTAAAGGTTCTAGTTAAACAGCAGAAAAGCCATCCTGAAATGAATGTAGTATAGATGGATGAGGTGAAAACAGTTGGGGAATGATGTGTGTGTATGTGTGTGTGTGTGAAAGGCAGGAGATTCATGGCATGTTACTGAGGGAGAACAAGTGTAAGAAACCTTGTGTTGTAAAAAAAAGTTATACTGCTATGCTTCAGTAGAAGTGGTGTGATCTTTGTGGCAAACATGTTAGGCAGGCAACCTGCCATTATTTCCAGCTACAGATATCTTCAGCTTGCCACCCTCTGACTCAAGCAGCTTATCAACTTTGCCACTGCATACTAGCTATAATGGTGGAATTTCATACTAGCTGTAGTGGTGGAATTTCATCCCCTTCTGCCTTGTTGCTGCTTCTGCATCTCCAAAATAGGCAAAATCCATTCATCCTCAGGGTCATGGATGATTGCATCTGGTAATTAAAGACATTAAAATTCCTGCAGGGCTATGTGAAGATGCTCTTGTAGAAAATAGTGTGAATTATGTGGCATTACACAAACTCAGTGGTAAGACTTTGTTTAAAACATGTTCATAAATAAGGTTGCATACTAACACTTGGCATTGCAGCAGCAATGGGGGAGGGCAAGGATTTCCATAAACTGTGAGAGGACGCTGAAATGTGACATGGTGAAGATTGCTTCAACTTTTCCTTAAGAAGAAACTTCATTAGTATCTTGCTGTCAGTAGGAGTGCAATCCTATGCATTTCATCTTGTCTAAATCCATTGAATTCAGTGGGCTTTGAATACAATAACTCCAAGTAGGATTTCACTATAACTTTCCCTTCTCTGTTAGCTACAATTTCTGATCTGTGCTCCATAATTTCTAGTGGATTGCAAAATGCCAACAATTTAAGAGAACAAATGCAACTACATCACTCATTTCCTTTAATTGCATAGCTTCCACAGACCCCACTGCAAACAATGAAACAAAGACTTCCAGTTTGTTTCTGTCAATGTCTTCCTTGCCACCCTGGCTAAAGACACTGGGACATGGTTAGAAAGAAAATGGCAGTTCATGCTACAAGTATTAGTAGTTATTACATTTTTATAGGTGATCCAGGGATTAAAATGAATGAAAAAAATGAAAAGCCAATAAATGCGACTCAAATTTCTAGCCAATTCTGTTCTTGAAGCCAATACTGAATTCCTGATCAACATGTTAGGTGTTTCTGTTGAGACAATCAAGCATTCATTTCCCTGAAAACCACAAAGACACATTTAAAAACCTTTGTGACCTTAACAACTATTGAACTCAACCTCTTCCTCTTATTTCTCTCCCATTAGTGAGTCTGGACAAATATTGACATCGGCAATCTACAGTCCAATCCTCTTGCTTCTCTCTCCCTGAAGAATAAAGGTGCAGATGATGAGCTGTAAACAAAAACTCCCTACACTACATACCTTTTCCCCATCTCAACATGGTTTTCCTACCAAAGCACTATCAGAGAATGGGGAAAAAGGGGCGAGAGGAAACCAGAGGAGATGCACAATTTAATGTGCATAGTAGTGACTGAGAGGCCAACAAGATGGAAAAGAGCAGACAGCAAGTGGCCTCAACCAAAGACTCAGTGGAACATCTCTGTCTTTACAGGCCCTGCAGAATTGTTTGAGATTCGACACAACCCTGGTGTCAGCCAACAGAGAGTTCCACCAGACTGGACCCAGAGCCAAAAAAGTCCTGGCTCTGGTTGAGGCCAGCCTAACATCTAAATGGAGAGGCACTGATGTTCATCTGGACTTTCAGAACAAAGTGGTCTGACCATGGCACTCTATCAATAGAGGTAAAGGCCACATCCACCCCATCTCAAAGATCAAATCCAGCATGTGACCTGCTTGATGTGTGGAGTCCATCTTAACCAGGGAGAGTCCCAGTGCTGCCATGGATGACACTAAATCTACTGCTTGTAATGATGAATCTGAGTCTACGTGGATGCTGAAATCCCCTAAAACAAGAAGCCTGGAGTATCTCAAGGCACAAACCAACATGAATCTTAGCAGTCTCGGCAGGATATCTGCTGGTTTGCTAGGCCAGTACACCGGTGGGATAGCCAGACTCTTCAGGTTTCCCACATTAGGCCCACACAATCAATGCCAGAGATAATTGGCACAGGATTGCTCTGAAAGAGAAAGTCTCCCAGATATCCTCCCATGAAGAACAAGACACTTATTAGTTTTTAATTTCTCTAGTAAGTCTAGAACAGGGGTAGGGAACCTGCGGCTCTCCAGATGTTCAGGAACTACAATTCCCATCAGCCTCTGTCAGCATGGCCAATTGGCCATGCTGGTAGGGGCTGATGGGAATTGTAGTTCCTGAACATCTGGAGAGCCTAGGTTCACCCCTGGTCTAGAACTTTCATCTGTTAGCACTCAGTTTAACCTGCTCCTAGCCACCTTCCTTCCTGAAATAGCTGCTCTGGTCTGGGTACACACTCCACACTTCATTAATCTTCTCCACCATCTCCCCATCTTCCTTTTATTCCTTTGTCATCCAATAGCCCAACTGCCTCTTTGGCTGGTTTACTGTGCTGAATATGTTTAAGGATTTATTGTTGGTCTTGATGCTTTCAGCAATCTGCCACCTAAATTTTGCTTATTAACTTTTCTTTTGCCAGACCCTGTACTCCTTAGCTTTCTCTACCTGGTTTTGTCCACACAACAAAGTTGTGAGGTAGGTTAGGCTGTGGCAGGAGTTATTCTGTTGTTCTCAAGGTTCAGGAAATGGTTTAAAATTTAATGCTAGAACCAACTGGTAACTGCTGCACCTCTTTGAAACACAGTGTGGTATGATGCATCCTAAAGCAGAACTCCCACATTCTGCTCCTGTGTTATTCCAGAAGATTAATCAGCACTGTGTTCAACTCTGTGTTAATTCTTATTTAATCAAATTTCTAAATAAATTGGAGTATGTATAATTTGCCTAAGCTTCAGGTCATTTGCCATCTCGCACATCTGCCTGGGTACATGAAACACAATACCTGGATGCCACAAAAGTACACAATCTTATATAATACACACATTTAAATGCACTGAAAAATTTGGGATGCAGTGTTTTACTGATGCATGTCCCAGTTTGGGGACTTTGAAAATAATCAGAACATCTTGGACTATGCACTTATCAAATTTCAGTTCTCCATCTCTTTGAGGAAAAACTTAACTATTTTGATCAATACCCCTGTGAATGATTGAGTAAGTCAATCAAGTGAGCAAGGTCTAAGGAACTGCATTCATAACTATATATAAAATATTTTTAGGCAATCTGAAGAAAACTTAAGAAATCTATTTCCAAGTAGGATATAAAAATGCACCACAGGTAGAAACTTGTCTGAAAGACAGTCAAGAAACTTCAGACAGTCTCCAGCTCAGCTGGATCTGAGAATATGAGATGAGTCACTGGTCAATTATAAGCATCCTATCCAGAGCAATCTACCAATATAATTGAAGTGTCTCAGTCAGGAAGATGTCTTCAGAGGTTCCATCCTGGGTTTAGTTGCGTGATCTCCATTAAAATGAGAAGGCTTGCTTGACACCCCATAAGTACAGGTATTATTCTTTTTTAAAAAATTACTTGTATGAAATCTTAATCATGTTGTTACTGTTATTTAGAGTGATCTGTAGTTAATTCTGGAGATTAATTTTAAGTGGAAGATGTCTATAAGGAATTTATTTGGATCTGTAAGAAGCATGTTTCATGAAGATTTGGTCAGGCACAGGGAATTATCTGTCATGCAGCACTCTTCACATATTTTGACTCTTAACAAGCCTGACAATAAATGTGGACCAGTTTCAGGAAACTCTAGATCCCCTTGTCTGTGAGAATGATATTTGACTATTTGCACATGCTCATATAGGGTTTGAACATAAATATTCATGGACATATCAGATTTAACCTGTGAGGAAATGGTGATCACAAATGTTTCCATTAAACTATACTTTAAACATCTCAGACTGAATCTACATATACATTCACATGAGGAGTGAATGAGTTGGTATGAGTGCTGAGATGGTAGAAAGGAGGCAACCATGCTAGACTCTAGGAGAGGAATCACATTTCTGAGTGTTCCTTAGGGAAACTATCAAACAAACCCCAGTATGTATGGTAGAAACTAGCTGAACAGGAAATCTTTTGGAACTTTCTTCCCTGAGATGCTAACAACAGATATACAGCAGCGGGGAAAGCACCAGTGCACAGCCCTCCCATTCTGTGCCCGCCCCTCATTCAGGATGACCGGGGTCTTTGCATCCCTCGACCCCCTCTGGGTGCTGTTTTCCTCAAAGGATATTGCTTGAAGGTTTTTCAAATAGTATCTTTTATTTGCAGTCCACTCTATGGTCCTTTCTGAAAAAGCCCTTGAAAATGTTTTGCAAACGTTTTCAAAACTACCTGTTTGTTCGCACCTGGACACCATTTTGTGGTTTTTCCATTGTTGTCATTTTTTTTACAGATCTGTAGATCCAGCGCTATGAGGTTTGAAAGCCTCGTGCTATACTTCTAAGGATCATGACCACATAGAGACCAATTAAAAAAAACTAATGGAAATTCAGCACGAGACAGTCAACATGAGGTCAGGAAATGGCAACAATGAGGAAGTCCAGGAACTGCAGAATGGCATGGGAAATGTTTTAAAGAGATCCACACAGCAAGTGAAAATGGTTCCACAAAAGAAATGCTTCCAGAAAACCATTTTCAAAAAAGAATCTCTTGGGAGCAGCATGCAAATAAAATGTTTTCAGGCAGGAAATAAAATGTTTTGAGCTAAAAACTATGTGAAGCGAAACATTTTATTCCCTGCCACAAAACATCTTTATTTGGTCTGTGCAGAAAAAAGCCTATAAGTTGAACTTTACCATTTCATTGGGCTGCCTATTTATCGCAAACTATTTATTTTCTTAGTGTTGCCCTCATATATGAGAAGTACATTGTTATTATTGATTTCTGTAAATAAGGTCAATGTGTTTAGTGCTTTAAACTTCTACCCAGCTTTATTTCTGACTTTTGCAAAACAACAACAACTTTTCTTTTACCTGGACTTTACCATGATATCAATACTAGGGGTGAAGCATAGTTTAACATTAGGAATATATTATCGTCCCCCTGACCAAAGTGCACAAGAGGATTCTGAGATTGAAAAAGAAATTAGAGAGGCCAACAAAAGCAAAATGTCGCGGGTAATGTAGCTATTTACCGTCCCCACATAAACTGGAAAAATGCACGCTCAGGTCATAGTAAGGAGAGAACATTCCTGGATATGCTAAATGACTGTGGTTTAGGAGCATATTGTAGAACCAACCAGGGAGATGTGATCCTAGATCTAATTCTCCTTATGTGGGACCCAGGACCTGAAAAGCGGAAGTCAGTGTTGTTGAGCAGATAGGGAACAGCCACCACAATGCTGATCGGTATCTCTGCATTTAACAAGTGACAACTACTAATGTAGTTACATTCAGCCCTTCAGAAAGGGAAATTTCAAAGATGAGGGGATAGTGCGCAGGGAAGCTGGTGCGCGGGAAAATCAAGAGAGTCAAAATGTCCAAGGTGCTTGAGGTTATTTAAAACCGCCAGTCTTGCGCTCAGCTGGAATGTGTTCCGCAGGTTGTGGAAAGGCAGCACCCAGTCCAAAAGCAGCCACCATGGTTAACAAGTGAGGTTGAGGAAATTATTAGGAAAAAGATGTCTTTTAGAAATGGAAGTCCAACTTTAACTGATGAAGAATACCAGAGAGAACACAAATGGTGGCAAAGAGAAGCAAGTTAGCTGTGTAAGGGAGGCAAAAAGGATTATGAGGAACTGATGGCTGCGAACATCAAGACCAGAAAACAAAACAAGTTCTTTGGCACATCAAAAGCAGGAAGCCAGCTAGGGAAGCCGTAGGTCCAAGGATGATGAAGGAACAAAAGGTGTGTGCTAAAAGATGACAGGGAGATTGCAGAGAAGCTGAATGAATTTTGCATCTGTCTTCACTCAAGAGGAGGTGGAGGAAATTCCTGCACCTGAACCAAGCTTCTTAGAGAATCCGGTGAACTAGCTTAAGATAGTGGTAGACAAGAAAGAAGTTCTGGCAGCCATTGATAAACCAAATGCCACCAAACCTTTTGGCCCAGATTTCAGACTCACCCAAGAGTTCTTAAAGAGCCTCAAGCATGAAATTGCTGATCTTCACTTTAATATAACCATCCCTGAAATCAGGTTCCATCCCTGAAGACTGGAAGATGGCCAATGTCACACCAATCTTTAAGAAAGGGTCTAGGGGACCCAGGAATTACAGCCAGCCGTTTGACATCTGTTCCTGGTAAATTAGTAGAATCTATCATTAAAGATAAAGTTGGTTAAACATGTAGTAGAAAAGCAAGACTCCGCTGAGGAAGAGTCAGCATGGCTTTGCAGAGGCAAATCCTGGTCTTACAAACTTATTAGAGTTCTTGGAGGGTGTAAACAGACATACAAGGGGAACCATTGTGCGGATTGTCTTGGATTTCAAAAGGCTTTTGACAAAAGTTCCTCACCAGAGAGGCTATTGAGAAAACCTTCAGCAATGAAGGAATAAGAGGGGAAGTCCTCCTATGGATTAAAAACTGTTTGAGGAACAGGAAACAGCGCTATAAATGGGAAGTTCTCACAATGGAGAGATGTAGGGAGTGGTGTCCCCAAGCGAACCGCTTTGGGACCAGTGTTCTTTAACTTTATTCATAAATGATCTCGAAGTAGGTGGGTAGTGTGGTGGCCAGCTTTCAAGTTTGCAGATGATACCAAATTATGTAGGGTGGTGAGAACCACAAAGGATTTCAAGCGGTTATTCAAGCGACCTTGATAAATTAGGGTGTGCGAGTGGGCTGAAATGGCAAATGCAGTTCAATGTAGCAAAATGTGCGATGCAACATAGGGCAAAAAATCCAAACTCATATACACGCCACAGGGTCAGTGCTATCAGTCACAAGACCAGGATTTGGCCGCCTTAGCTGATAGTTCCATGGAATGTAACTCAATGCATGGCAGCTGTGAAAACCTATGCTGGGGATACTAGGGAAAGGAATTGGATAATAAACTGCAAAGGATTGCTGCCCTTATATAAAGCAGAAAGTGGTGCTACCGCATTTGAGTGCCTGTGTTCAGTTCTGGTCGCCGATCTCAAAAGGATATCAAGAGAGAAAAAAATGCAGAGAAGGCGCAGCGAAGATGATTGAAGATTGGAGCACCTTCCCAGAGGAGAGGCTGTACGCTTGGGACCCTTAGTTTGGAGAGGAGACGCCTGAGGGGGGATATGATTGAAGTCTATAAATATGCATGGGTAGAAAATGCTGACAGAGAGAAATGCTTCTTCTCACAATACTAGAACCAGGGGCATTCATTGAAAAATGCTGGGGAAGAATTAGACTAATAAAAGGAACACTTCTTCACGAATGTAGCTCTAATTCACGCCGGTCATCGCGAAGAACGAGACGACGCCGGAGATAACATCTGGTGGATCGCCAGTAGCGGAGACCGAGGTCCGTTTTCCCCGCCTGCCGTTCCTGGCACCTTTATTGTTACTCTATCGGGGCGTAGGAGGGAGGATCGGGGAGTTCGGGAGATGAAATCGGGAGATCATCATGCGATGCATGATCTCATCTGGCTAATGCATGAGAAGAGCCGCACGCTGCCTAAGCCTAATCCTCACCTGGGGCAAGATCTGTCCCTGCTACCGTGATTGAGCCAGACAGTTCACGCACTGCGGACTCATGGGATGAGGAGGGGTGATGCATCGCAAGGTCGCAGGTCCGGCTACGCCCCTAACGTTTACTACACGCACGGGTTAACGGCAGCACTACTACATTCTCCTACATTTTAGAAAACGTAAAATAAACGCTTAAGGGCGCATTTAAAGGGATTGTCTCCTCCGGCCATCGGGTTGGCTGCTGCCGCAACATTGAACTTGCCGCGCGAGGGCTTCTGCCACACGCCATATACATATTAGACACGCCGAACGCAAAACAAGATCCGGCATAACAAGGCGTCACCAAACCAATGCAGAGCTGTGCACAATAGCACTCAACTTCATCCTCCCTCGCAGCCAGCTCCAGAGGGCTGACCCACCAATAAGGCAAAACATCATAATTCTCAGATTAGATACAACTTCTTGCAGCTCACACGCGACTTTCATGTGGATCAACTGGGAATTATCAGAAAGATTAAAACAACAATATTATGTACACTCACAACTTTGGTGATGTAACAACAACAAATAATCTAATAGCGCACGATTGTTCAGGGTCGCTGATCATGTTCCTGCTACCGGAGGCTGCATCCAGAGCGTGTGGAGGTAGAGTTGATGGACTGCGAAGGGCACAGGCCAGCCGCCAATAGTCTTAGTGAGATTTTCAGGAAGTTGAACCGGACTCCATCATTAGGGAAGTTGGCGAGGAGATCTAACTCCGCTGAGATGACCGCTGCCGCCCCATTGGTGAGGGGTCGAAGGTATGAGCGGCGGGCGTTACGTCCGGGCTCCCGGTGAGCCTGGGTAGACAATGGTGAGGCGATCGAGGCAGCAAAGAGTGCCCGCAGGGAGTCGTATGGGATGTTGAACGTCTTTCCCCAGGTCTGAACCAGCCCTGGGGAGGGGATGCTCAACACGGGGAATACCGTGCGTGGAAGCTCCAACTGGCCGAAGCCGACGTAATGGGTCTTCGGTCGGTTCCTCTCGCTCGCTGCGCCGGGTGATGCGGCGAGGTGTTGGACTCATGGTTAGCTTAATCGCCTTGGTGACAAGGGAAAGAGCGCCAGCCGAGGGTTTGGACGACGGGCCCCAGTCGGGCGCCATAGAATATCTGATGGATGAGGTATTCATGAAGGGGCTCAGCCCAGACCGCTAGAAGTCTCCGGTGCTGGTAGACGGGAGCAGGCAGGAGCTCAGCAGGCTCCCCGACTCTGTGGCACTCGGCCCAGGCAGAAAGATGAGACGCAGCAGCGGCAGCAAACGTTCCAGATGTTGGTCTGGTGAAGCTGTTGTGGGGTACGATCGCCATCGGCAGGAGGCAGCAGAGCAAAGGATGGTGGTCGCTAGTGGTGATGATCGCAAAGAGAAATGCGCACGCAGAGGTTTCGGGTGTCTGGGTGGTGGTTCTGGCTGGAGCAGCAGCTTAGGCTCATTGGTGGTCGCCTTGACGCCTCCCAGGTCATCATTCGGGTCTTTGGGCGCTATTAATGCTCCTGCTGGATCGCTGGCAGGATCCTCTAGGAGATGCTCCACCGGATGGATTCCTTACGCCATTCCGTTGGCCGTCATGGCTAATCGAGTCCATCACGGGAAATCTGTAGGAAGAGAAACACACCCCCCTTTCCCAGGTTACGAATAGTCCCCAGGCTCAGTTCTAGAGCCGGATGGCGAGATTGGGATCGAAGTTAGTGTTTAGATTTAATATGGGAAGGAAGAAGGCTTGTTTTGCAGCCCGTGAAGGTTGTTTTAATGCAACCCTCCTGGGGCCTACACCTCTTTTCTTTAGCTGTTTGACAGGAGGGCAGGAGGTGAAGCGACCCTGGTGGAAATTGGCTTCAGAGCCGCCATCAGGGAAAGGCCAAGGCGCAGGGTCCGGAGCCCTCGAGAGGGGAGGAACAGGCGAAGTCCTGGGGATTGTGGGGTATGCATGCTTAATCAGCAACACAAAGCGGGGCTTCAGCACCTTTGGGGTGGGCATCCGGGAATGAAGGCACCGCAATTAGAGGCAAATTCCTCGCGACACACAAAGGAGAAAGGAAGGGGGCTTTTGCAAGGGAGTTGCACTTACCGCGGACCTTGGTGGCTAATGCAGGCTGGATGGTAAGCAATTTTGTGATCGACTATCTGGGAATTGTCGCCGAACGCCATAAGGAAGCCGCTGAGCCTGGCCTTTAATGTGGTAATCAATAGTTGTTGTGGCTTGGCAGCCATAACCCAAACTGGTTTCAGTATTAGCGCATAATACGGCAGCCCTTTAAATCCGGGGCCCGTCCTGACAGTGCCAAGGCATCAGGATTTGCCCAGATGCAATCCAGGGAGGCCATCAGCCAATTGGCCCTCCACTTTACCGGTCGGTAAAAAACAGAAGAAAAGGGGAGGGGAGAGGGAAACAGGATTTCTGTGGAAATTGTGGAGGCAACTTCGAAGGCACATTGAATCAATGATCCGCGGACGGCTTTACCCATCCCAGACCAGAGTCGCTTTTAACCTGACTCATGAGGTCTTCCCCGAGATTGACATGGATGCCCAGGAATCCAGGGCGACCGTGAGCTGCCGCCGGTCCCGGGCTGTTGACCGCGAGCTGGCGGATGCTCCGTCTTCGCTGTTTGTCTCCCACCCCAGATGTGCTGGCAAGCCTCGGTCGGGCCACTGGTCGGCCACTGGCCGCTCATGACCTGCAACATCAGCGCCGGTGTCCACCACAGGCCCCGAACTTACATCCTTCTGGCGACAGCTCCAGAGATGGACGAAGGTGTCTCCACCGCTGGCGACGGTGGTGTAGGTGGGCTGCCCATGTTGCCGCTGGGGCTCGTAGCCTTTATTGGGTCGGCAGCGGCAGCGATAAAGGAGAATCAGCTGAGCTGAGCTGGCTCCGCCGGCAGCCCTGTGGATGTTTGTCCAGACCTGGAGGTGGATGGGTCCTTGGTGCGCGGGAGTCGACACTCGGGATCGGCGAATGTCCCTGTTCAGCGGCGAGGCCTTTGGCAGCACTAGCCCACTGTCCCGGTAGGGATGGGCTCCTTCCGCCATACGGGTTAGCCACAAGAACCTCGGGGAACTTAAAGGAGATGGGCTGGGCGCATGGTGCCAGATGCCACGAGGGGCGTTGTTTTGCAGGCCTACGCTTGGGTCTGCTCTAGTACTCCTTGTCCTGGTTGGGAGACGCCCTCGGCGGGAGTTTCCGGACGGCAGTCGCTTTCCAATGGAAATTCCTTCTGGCAACGTGGCACCGGTTTTAGGCCTTCTCCTCGGGGAGGACCCTCCATCAGTTGTAGGCCCCCCACCGGCTGCCTGGAAACCTTCGAAGTGTCCTGGTCTGCTCGCAGTTAAAGCAGTCATCCTGAGACTGTCTCCGCCTCTTAAAAGCTCAGCTGGAATGTGTTCCGCAGGTTAGGAAAGGCAGCACCCAGTCCAAAAGAAAGCCACCATGGTTAACAAGGGAGGTTGAGGAAATTATTAGGAAAAAAAGATGTCTTTTAGAAAATGGAAGTCCAACTTAACTGATGAAGAATACCAGAGAGAACACAAATGGTGGCAAAAGAGAAGCAAGTTAGCTGTAAGGGAGGCAAAAAAGGATTATGAGGAACGCATGGCTGCGAACATCAAGACCAGCAACAAACAGTTCTTTAAGTACATCAAAAGCAGGAAGCCAGCTAGGGAAGCGGTAGGCCCGTTAGATGATGAAGGAACAAAAGGTGTGCTAAAAGATGACAGGGAGATTGCAGAGAAGCTGAATGAATTCTTTGCATCTGTCTTCACCCAAGAGGAGGTGAGGAAAATTCCTGCACCTGAACCAAGCTTCTTAGGAGGTGAATCCGAGGAACTAGCGAAGATAGTGGTAGACAAGAAAGAAGTTCTGGCAGCCATTGATAAACTAAATGCTACCAAATCCCTTGGCCCAGATTGCATTCACCCAAGAGTTCTTAAAGAGCTCAAGCATAAAATTGCTGATCTTCTCACTTTAATATGCAACTTATCCCTGAAATCAGGCTCCATCCCTGAAGACTGGAAGATGGCCAATGTCACACCAATCTTTAAGAAAGGGTCTAGGGGGGACCCAGGAAATTACAGGCCAGTCAGTTTGACATCTGTTCCTGGTAAATTAGTAGAATCTATCATTAAAGATAAAGTTATTAAACATGTAGAAAAGCAAGACCTGCTGAGGAAGAGTCAGCATGGCTTTTGCAGAGGCAAATCCTGTCTTACAAACTTACTAGAGTTCTTGGAGGGTGTAAACAGACATGTGGATAAGGGGGAACCAGTGGACATTGTCTACTTGGATTTCCAAAAGGCTTTTGACAAAGTTCCTCACCAGAGACTATTGAGAAATCTCAGCAATGAAGGAATAAGAGGGGAAGTCCTCCTATGGATTAAAAACTGGTTGAGGAACAGGAAACAAAGGGTGGCTATAAATGGGAAGTTCTCACAATGGAGAGATGTAGGGAGTGGTGTCCCCCAAGGATCCGTTTTGGGACCAGTGCTCTTTAACTTATTCATAAATGACCTGGAAGTAGGGGTGGGTAGTGTGGTGGCCAAGTTTGCAGATGATACCAAATTATGTAGGGTGGTGAGAACCACAAAGGATTGCGAAGAGCTCCAAGCGGACCTTGATAAATTAGGTGAGTGGGCTAAGAAATGGCAAATGCAGTTCAATGTAGCAAAATGTAAAGTGATGCACATAGGGGCAAAAAATCCAAACTTCATATACACGCTACAGGGGTCAGTGCTATCAGTCACAGACCAGGAAAGGGATTTGGGCGTCTTAGTTGATAGTTCCATGGGAATGTCAACTCAATGCATGGCAGCTGTGAAAAAGGCAAAGTCTATGCTGGGGATAATTAGGAAAGGAATTGATAATAAAACTGCAAGGATTGTCATGCCCTTATATAAAGCAGTGGTGCGACCGCACTTGGAGTACTGTGTTCAGTTCTGGTCGCCAGATCTCAAAAAGGATATCGAAGAGATAGAAAAAATGCAGAGAAGGGCAGCGAGGATGATTGAAGGATTGGAGCACCTTCCTTATGAGGAGAGGCTGCAGCATTTGGGACTCTTTAGTTTGGAGAGGAGACGTCTGAGGGGGGATATGATTGAAGTCTATAAAATTATGCATGGGGTAGAAAATGTTGACAGAGAGAAATGTTTATCTCTTTCTCACAATACTAGAACCAGGGGGCATTCATTGAAAATGCTGGGGGGAAGAATTAGGACTAATAAAAGGAAACACTTCTTCACGCAACGTGTGATTGGTGTTTAGGAATGGCCTGCCACAGGAGAGTTGGTAATGGCCAGCCAACCCGACAGTTTTTAAAAAAGGGCTTGGACAGATTTATGGAAGAGAAGTCAATCTATGGCTACCAATCTTGATCCTCCTTGATCTCAGATTGCAAATGCCTTAACAGACCAAGGTGGACGGGTTAACAGCCTGAGAACGCAGCCAATAAGTGCCATGGAATTTCGTATCCTACATGTGAGCTCCCAAAGGCACCTGGTGGGCCACTGCGAGTAGCAGAATGCTGGACTAGATGGACTCTGGTCTGATCCAGCAGGCTAGTTCTTATGTTCTTATGTTCTTATGTTCTGGACCACTGACATATGAGAAGGTTTGTTATATGAATAGGTTTGCCAAGGTTTCATGACCAATAGACCCTGAAATTATAGAGAAGATATCCTGATGAACCCTAACAAACTTGTTCATTCTTTTCCTTTTTTACTGTGCGTGCACCATTGAGACTGAAGTTTCCAAGGCAAATATTGATGAGTTTTTAATAATTCAAATGATACAACAGGCAAAAACACTGGAAATGATAAAAAGTGCTGTCAAGTTGCAGCCCATTTAAGGGGACCCTTCATGGGGTTTTCAAGGCAGGAGACTAATAGAGGTGGGTTTGCCATTGGCTTCTTTTTCATAGCAACCCTGCAATTCCTTGGTGGTCTCCCATCCAAATACTAACAATGGCTGATTTAATTTCTGAGATCTGATAAGATCAGGCTAGCTTGCACCATCCAGGTCAGACAAAAACATTGCCTATTAATTTATTACCTGTGTCATTAGAAACACAGGAGCTTGTGCCAGAAAATGAAGACACAAACCATCCCTATCAGTATATCTAATTCTCAGTATGACCAAATTAATGGATATTTAAATCCAGAGATTGGACTTGTGAACAGACAAGACAGATCAGAAGGCAGGGGCACCCAAAACAGGACCTCAGAAGATGACTACAGAAATCAGGTATGCACAGAAGTAATTAGGAATTTCTTCAAGTATGTTGGTTTCAACCCCTATAAGGTTTGTAGGTCGACACCAGCACTTTGAATTGTCACCTGAAACAGATTAGGATTTGGTGCAGATGAGTCAAGACACACATGAAGCTGCTTGATACTCCATCACTTTCTTTGGTATATCAAGACCTGTATTGTCTACTCAGACTTGAAGCAGCTCTCCAAGGTTGCAGGAAAAGGTCTTTCACATTACCTACTATCTTCTGACTTTAAATGGAGATGCTGGGGCTTGAACCTGGGACTTTCTACTTACCAAGCAGATGTTCTACCACTAAGCTAGAGCATAATTACAATCTATATATATAATTCTGAAGTGTGACCTCTGCCTGCATATAATTAAATCCACAGATAGGAGGCACACTCACCCACAGTGGGTTTTTCTGCATACTCAGGGAACCCCTTGGATCTGCAGAAAAATCTGAATTTGTTTAAATCGCCCTATTTTTTTGAAAGAGTATTGTTTTTGCATGCCCAGACAACACTCTTTCAAAATGGCAGTGGCTGCTACTCCAGCTATTGAGAGCTGGGATCAGCCACCAGGTCAGGCGACTCTATCAGTGGCAGATGCTGGGAACACTCCCAGGATATCCCATGGTGGCAGTGCATTCCTGAAGCCCTTCCAGGGATGGACACTGGTGCTTCTGCTGCAGAAAGCCAGGTCAAGTCATTCTGCCATGGTAGAAGATTGGGGGGGGGGCGGGGATGATAGCTGTGTTTAAATATTTGAAAGGATGCCGTGTCGAAGAGGGAGCAAGCTTGTTTTCTGCTGCCTCAGAGACTAGGACATGGAGTAATGGATTCAAGATGCAGGAAAAGAAATTCCACCTAAACATTAGGAAGAACTTTTTGACTGTCAGGGCTGTTTGATAGTGGTATTCACTGCCTCGGAGAGTGGTGGAGTCTCCTTCTTTGGAGGTTTTTAAGCAGAGTCTGGATGAAAATATGCCGGGAGTTCTTTGATTGTGTGTTCCTGGATGGCAGGGGGTTGGACTTAATGACCCTTGTGGTCTGTTCCAACTGTATGATTCTATGATGCTACAATTCTAAGATGCTGGAAGCATCTCCCAGGCTACATCAGACACCTTGGACCATACCAACTGCTGCCACCATAGAGAGCTTCACCTGGCTATACCTTGAGGAACCTGGGATGCTGGAAGTGACTCATGGCTTGTGCACCATCATGACAGACTCCTCAGGCTGCTCTGGGGCAGCTTTCCCTGGCTCTCTGCTGTTGTGATTATCCCTCCATAGTTAACCAGGATCAGCTGAGGAATTCCTTCCTCCCTGCAATGGGGAGAAGGCAGGGGTGGAGCGAGGGAGAACTGCACCCAGGGCATGTGCGTGCCCTGCATCCTTGCCACAGTTCCGCCTGCCCCTGCCCGGCCTGGAACACCACGACCTCACCACATCCCCACACCGTCACATGCCTGAGGCGTCATGTCTCCTCTGTCCCATTGGTTCTACACCACCAAGAAAAGGCAGTCCCTCTACAAGGGGGATGGTATTTCCTCCACATGTTTTGGGGGCCCCACTTATGCAGTAATAATAATGATAAAAATAAGGAATGGGGTAATAAAGAGCAGGAGTAGCATGTCAGACCTAGAAAACCTAGAAAGGTGCAAGTGGTCCAGTCACTCTTCCTAAGGCTCACCTATCTTACATATCTATTGTTATGATGATAAGATGAAGGAATGTTCACCAACAGTGATCATAAATAGTTAAACAAACAAATATATACATAAATGGAAATGTTTACATGAAGTTGGGAAAGTGAATTTTTATAGATACAGATCAGGTAAGGTTAAAACTGAACTTCTGATCTTCATGTAGACCACTCATGACCCTCACTTATACTTTCACCCAATCTAGCAGTTAACCAACTGAGAACAAGTGATCAGTTTGACCATATAATCATCTATATTATTGTCTATATGTTTTATTTAAATTAGCTAATCATGCTGTCCCAACCAGATTTCTACCCTGGCATTTCACATTCTCAATCTTTCTCTGGGTGAGTGAAATTCAACCATGATATCTATGTAGGACATTGGCAGATTGTGTTTATTTCCTCCCTAGGGCATAGAGTGCTTTAGAAGTTGTTAGAAACTATAGCCCCGGCAGTGAAGTGCAACCCACAGTCCTTGAAGCTTGCTCCTCTTCCTACAGTATTTCAAACAGAGTATTAAAGTGGCAAGGGAGCCACTTACTGAAAAAGATATTCTGTTAAGTGTTGTCAGGAGAGCCGAACATTTCATTGTCACTGAAAGCAGAAAACTGAATCACTTCAAATTATGTCATTTATATTCTCAAAAAAAATCCTTAAAATGAGCAGTCTCCAGTTAATCTGCAAAACTCTGTTAAGCATTAATTTATTTTGATACAGCTTCATTGTTAGATGAAGAACTTGTTAGACCTCAGAGAAGTGTGTACTCAGCTTTTGTACAACAGTCAAGAGAGTTCTCAATTACCTTTTCAGAAGCACAAATTTCAGGCAAATTCACAAGGGGAAGATAGCAGAGTAACACTGTATATGCAGATCACAAAAACACTGGGACAATCATTGAATGTGATAGGTAGCAATTTTAGAAATGATGCCTTGTGTGGTGAGTTATAAATTTGTGCTCCCATAAGAAATAAAAAAAATCAGCTATATCAGGTTTAAAAGAGCTCTGCCTGTCTCACAGAACTGAAAATTTAGGGGAAGAAATTAACTTGTAGAAGCCAAAAGAACAAACCATCCCCATTGCTCACCCTTATGATTTTATATTCATAGGACAGTCTTACAAGTACCAACAAAGAAAGTGAATATGAAAAAAGACTCATTCCCTACAAAAAGATACAGACTACCAGAAGAAGAATCAGAGATCTGGTGAGACTAACACAACAAGTGATTTTTTTAACTGAAATAGATGCCCATGTGGCCCACATGGGAAAATCCGCTCCATCATATTTAGACATTGTTATTATCATGCCCCCACAGAGGCTTTTGTTATTTCCCCATTAAACTTTAGTTTCCCCATAGTTAGCATGGTTTTAGTTCATTGTTAAGTCTTCTAAAGGAGGGTATTTTAGTTAGCTCCTGTCCCTTTAAGACATTTCCCAATAGGCAGTTTCCTTTCTTTACCCAGCAATCCCCTGTTTTAGTTCTAGCCAGTTAGTCAGAGTGAGGTGCTAAGGGTAGTTGGAGACTGGAATATTCGTGACATACATATTAGTATATGGTGGTACATAGAGCACAAGTTAAGGTTAACAGTGATTAGAATCAGATGAGGACTAAAAGAACTGAAAGGAAGCAAGACACAGTGGACTTTCTTGAAAGCAGCCAAGAGAAGACACAGTCTACAGCTTCAAACCTGCTCAAGACAAGCAAGTACTCTGATTTAGATAGATCCAAGGGAGGAGTTAGGGTCTTGATTCTCTCCAGTAATAAACCTATTGTTGAACTGTTGAACCTGGCTTGTGTCTCCCCCACTCTGTCCTAGCCAAGTACAGGGCACCAAAAATAGATTCACTTTGGGGGTCGAATGGTTATGAACATTGTGATGCCAGCATATTCTGCATTTTAAAACTCCAGATCATTGCCTGCTACTGGGAAGTGCAGAAATATATGAAAGCAGTATGCATGTCCATATAATCCATCATATTTTTTTGGATTATATTTTTGGTGGCAGCGTTGTGATCCATCATCATCATCATCATCATCATCATCATCATCATCATCATCATCATCATCATCACATGTTAGCTCCATCTGTGAATATCCAAATATGCTTATCAAGGCCATGCTGATGCTAAACGCCGTGTTTCCCTGAAAATAAGACAGGGTCTTATATTAATTTTTGCACCAAAGGAAAAGATGCATTAGGGCTTATTTTCGGGGTAGGGCTTATTTTAGGGGAAATACGGTAACTTCACAATTCATTAAGGCAGGCTTTTGGCAGTCCTGTTGCTTCCCGGTCAAGTGTGATCCAAGCTGCATCCTCATTGGTAGGGAGCCCCATGCTGGATCACACCATCCTGATCTTTAACTACCAGTAGGGCTTATTTTTGGAGTAGGGCTTATGTTTTAAGAATCCTCCAAAAATCATGAAAAATCACGATAGGTCTTATTTTCAGGGAAACACAGCAGATAGTCCTGTAAGCTTGGGGACAATTTAAGTACACAGAAAAATGTGTAATCACAAAAAATATAGGAAAATGTGTAATCATAAAAAAAAAAATAAAAGAGCATTTTATTTATCAAGTAAAACTACACACCTGTAGAGCTGGCAATTGCAGCTGCAGGGAGAAGCTGTGAGCGTGTCTGAAGCAGATGCTAAGAGGTATTTTGGGCCTGGCTGTGTTATTGGTGAACACTAGAAGCTGCTCTAGGTTCACTGCCATTGTTGTGAATGCCAGAAAGATATCCAACTCTGGCTGCTGTGGTAGAAAATACCAGGAGCCCTCCTAAAATACAAGTACTTTAATAAATGAATGCCTTCTCAGTTGCTATTGCTGTGCAACAGTATTGCCACTGCCAGTCTTCACATCTTGGTTTCTATCAATAAAGGGAGGGGCAGGGGCAGGCTTGGCCCTTTCCAGGTATGTTTTGGCCTTTGAGGAAAGGCCAATTGGACCTAGGCCTAGCAGCAACCACAGGGTGAATGGCTCTCATGCAGCTTACATGACTCATCCAGGCATCACTGCTTGCTACTGTTCCATAGCACCCACTTCACAAAGGCCATTGTGGTACAGTGGTTAAGGCTTCAGGCTAGGCTCTAGGTTTAAGTACCCACTCGTTCCTGTAAGCTTGCTGAGTGACCTTGAGCCAGTTGCACACTGTTAGCCTAACCTACCTCACAAGTTGTAAGACTGAAATGGAGGAGGACAGAGGCATAGTTGGGCCAAACTGCACCCAGTGCGCATTCTATATTTTCTGCCCCCCATGCCCCCCACGGCGCCCCCGCAGCATCACCCCTTCCCCCTTTCCACACTTAGTTCCTTTCCTTTTTCTTGAACTTTTTCAGGCTGCAAAAGGCCTGCTCACAGTAAAAATGGCCTGATGGGAACTATACTTCCCAGGAGACCTTGTGAGCTCCAGGCCTTTTGTAGCCTGAAAAAGTTCAAGAAAAAGGAAAGAAACTAAGGTAAGTGTGGGAAGGGGTGGGGTGGGTGCTGTGGGGGAGGGGGAAAGGGGGAAAGGGAGAGGTGCCTGGGCATGATTTTCTGCGCCCCCCATGCATGTGCCCGGTGCACAGCACACACCCCTGTCCCCTTGTCGCTTCGCCACTGGAGGAGGATAGAATAAGTGCCTCTGGGTCCCCATTGTACAGAAAGCTGGAGTATAAAAAGAGTAAATAAATATAGCTGAAGATGGGAGGCAAATAAAAGGTAGATTGGTTGATGGTTGGGAAGGAGAGAAAGGAACAAGAAGAATTGAGCATTTGGGGGATGCCAGGAAGAGTGAAAAAGGAGATAGTATGGATAAGGGAATATAGTGAAAAGTGAGGCACCCCACTTGTGAACTCCTCACATATAGCTGAATTCAATGGCCTGAACCACCAAACTGGGATCAGTAGCTGGCACTGTGCAAGACTTTTCCAGGGACTGCCTGAGAGAGGAAAAGAGGGAAAGGTAGGCTGGCTGGTGGGTGGGAAGGTGAGAAAGAAGAAAAAAAGTAGAAGATATGGAACTTTTAGGGAAGGAAAAGAGGAAATAGTCCTTGAGGGGCCCCCCTCTTGTAATAACTATTTTGACAAAGTAAATCTCATTAGTTTCAACCCAGACACCTGGATGCTCATTGGAGACTGAAACTTTAGTTAGATTAATCACATTCTTCAGCAACAAGCTATGGGGTTATCTGCTCACAGGTTGATTCCCCACTGAGGATTAGATGCGTGCTTGTCACACAAAATATCCAAGTTTCCAGCAGAACTTCCCACTACACCAGCGTTTCTGCCTAGGGTCGTTCTGCGCATGCTTGCAGAGATGTGGATTCAGAACTTTGAAAATAATAATAAAAACTCCCGTCCCAACACAACGCAACAGCCAATTGCCCCTTTGTGGATTGCCCCTTTGTGGATCGCGTGTTCAATCTGCCTCAGTGGGAAATCCTTCGTTGCTGCTGCATTTCTGGGAACAAGTATCGTTTGTGGGGCAGAAGCTGCAGTGGGGATGTTGAAACCATGCTGAAAGGTCCCAGCTTTTCCCAAACCGGTTTGTATCTACATTCATTTTTTTGGTGGGGAATCGACCGCAGACCCAGGAAACTGAGCAAATAATGGACTAGGGAGTGGGTGTGTACAACTGTACTCTATGAGTCATATACAATTCCAGGCCGTTTCTTTTTCCTCCAAGTGCTTGGCTCTGGATTTTCCTGGGGCTGCTTCTATAAGTCAGACTTCCATTTTAAGAGGCTGTTTCTTGTGAGATCAGGCTAACCATCTTGACATGCACAGTGCCTACTGGATGTTCTTTGATGAATTCTTTGCCTTCACTGCTTCTGGCATTAAGGAAATGACTTGGAAAGCTTATCTCTTTTTAATGATGACACCCTGACAACAGGGATCAGTTCATTGAATTTGGAAATGTTCATACTGCAGTGACTCTGAGCCCCTCACGTCACTGGGGTTTTTTTTAGCAAATATTCCTAATATTCTGTCATTTAATTGTGAATCTAGGTTGGCAGATGTCACAGTCTCATAATAGGTACTTTATAAAGCCTACATTTCAAGTATGAGTGATAAAATGTTCTACTATGTTTTTTATATTCAGTTTTGATATCCCCCCCCCCCCCCCGGCAGTTCTCTGCTTTTTACATTGGATTTAAGGATTCATTTGTATTCTATACATACATTGTACACATTGTAAATTATATACAAAAGTTATATAATATCAGCATATGGTGCTAATTTATTTAAGGCACCACTGTATGTACTTATTTATTTTAACCAATTTTACTCACATGTTTTCCACCTGAGAGGGGACCTGGAGTGACAAATAATAGTGAAACATTTACAGGAACTTAAAATGTGAGGCAACTAAAATTAATAAAAATGGTTTTGTTCTCACCAAGATTTTGTTTGCACAAGGAAAATGCAAAACCAAAATAGAGAATTGTGGATTGAAATGGCATAGACTGGGAATTTGAAATCATTGCCTAAGAATTTAACAGCAACCATGCTAGTCTAGTCTACTTTCCTGATCCAAATGGTGTCCAACCAGAGGACAGATTCCTGGTTAAGGCAAAAACCTAAACCCTTCATCCATCCTAGAAAACTTTCCTTATTATTTAGGTTCTCTGGACTGACCTGTTGCGCTAGGGGATTCACCATAAATCTTGACTGGTCCCTTCCTTTCTCAAACAAATAGAAAATGTTTAGGAAGTATCTCTGTTATTACATATCAGAAATACTCTAGTAGCTGATCTCTGAGGAAACTACCCAAAACAGTGCAGCAATTGGCAGTGAACTGTCATAGAGAAACATTGATTCCTGCCTTTTAAGAACATATTCAGGAGAGCCATGGAGCACTTTACCTTGTTAAATCAGCTGTTTCCTCCATGTTTTATATTGTATACATTTTTTGCGGGGGGGGGGTGTTGCATTTTAACTGGAGGCAAAGCTGCAGCAAATCTAGTTGTCTTGAACATGGCAAATCTGTTAGGTGATCCATACAGAGCACTAATGGAACAATATATTCACCATCTGCAGAGCTGTGAAGCTGTTTAATTTAACAAGTTAGAATACATCAAGAAGTTTATGCAGTTTTACAACATTATTGTGATGCTTTTGTTTTGCCATATCTCAAAAGTGCAATCCTAAAGTTGGTTAGCTAGAGCCTAAAGTGACGCGCTACAGCAAATAATATTTGATATATAGTGTAACCAACAGGATGAAAACATCCCAGCTGGCTTCCTTTGTGAATAAGCAAGAAGCATCACAATCTTCCTGACTGGAGTTCCTTTAGCAACCCCAACAGCTTTTGCAATCCAAATTCTCCAGTGACATGGAGGCCCTCGGAACTTCCCATCCTTGTCTTTTAAGAACAAGGTCAGGAGAACCAGAAGGAAATTCAGCTTGTCTTATGGGATTTGTTGTCCCATATGTTTTATTATAACCATTAAAAAACTGTTTGCATTTTACCCAAAGACACAGTTTCCACAAATCAAGTTGCCTATTCTGTTGACTAGAAAAACAAATTATAACCTAAAACATATCCTACAAAACAATCAACAAAAGTTCACTTTTCAAGGGGAGGTGAGTCATAAATAGCTGTGTCTGTCCAGTGAAATTGTCAGTGTTGCACAACAAGTATTTCTTGAAGCATTATGCCTTTCGGCAGGTTGCAATAAGCATGAAAATCTCAAAGAACAATAAAATGCAAACATACATTGTGTGTGTATTAGATCAAAAAATGAAACTAAGGCTGATTCTACATGTCGTTGGATATCCTACCATCATTTTGCTGTAGTAAATATTCACAACATCATTTTTGTAGCATGGATAAGAAAATCCAGTTGTAAATTACTGTTGTAGCAGCGACAGTGCAATATCCAACAGTGCATAGATGTAGACTGAGATTGTCCCCATAGCTGATACAAGACATAAAAATGGGTTGAACTGTGTTTATGACCTTCCATTTAATGGTATACTCATTTGGCCTAAAGTCTCAAGCCAGGGCAGACAAAATCATGTTGTTATTATTATGTATTGTTGTTATATGTATATATTTCTACCTATTTTAAGTTCTATTTTATTTCTAACTTGTGATTATCTCTATACATTTCCTTAACCCCATCATAAAAAATTCATCTTTTCCTTCCATGTAATCACCACAGAGAACAGTGTTGCCAGGGCTAAAGTACTTCTTGGATCCTCACCCTTTAATAAAAATGGTACAATCTTAGTTCTATCAACCAATCCTAGATTGATCAGAAATGGATCCAAACATTTTTGCTCTATGTAGATCATGCCATGGGCAAAATATGATCATATCTTACAATCTCTCAAGATCTTTCTATCCACATCTGCAACATCTGCCCTGGAATGCAATTTTCACAAACTGGACTCTCAGCATGGCTGATGGGAGTGCATTCATCCTGCTGAGGAAAAAGGCTCAGTGACAGGCAGGAGCTGTTAGAAATTTCAAACAGGTTGGCAGGAAAAGTGTGGATCAGGAACCAACTAAAAATAATGAACAAACCCTACATGCACTGGAGGATATGGTTGTCCTATCTAACTCTACTACTCACTTTTTCAGGAAGGAGAGTGCTGCAGCTTTACCCAGCTCCTATAGGATTTCTATTTCAATGCCTAACATTCCCATTTTTAGACAGTTGGGACTATCTACTTTCATAGTGGTCTTGCTTTACTCTGGCTAATAGCCCAAATTCATCTATAGAAAAGAGAACCTTCATACTCATATCCATAGCTTGGAGCCAAGCATACACCTCCAATGATTTTAGTGCAAGCAGTATTCCTTCAAAGCAATAATGGAAATGCAGTTTGGAGCCCCCAGGATTCTTTTCACCATGGGTTATAGGTTGATTAGTTTTTTCATTCACTTCCTCAACCCATATTGCTTCTCCATAAGTTAGATGCCGAGTTCCTCTAGCCTGAAATATGTACAATGCTGAGGGTACACAATGTCCTCCATTTTTATAGCAATATGTTGACATAGCATCAGGGTCAGAGCAAGGGGGAACTGCGCCTGCGGCACACATGTGCCCTGTGCCCCAGCCAGGCCCCCTCCCACCCCAGAACACCCCCACCACTTCCCCGCAGTTGAGTGCACCTGGTGCACTGAGCCCCCTCCCATTCCCTTGACACTACGCCACTGCATAACATTAGCTATTATTCTGGCCTTCCATAGTTCTGAAACTGGGTCTATTAAACAACTCTTGAACCACCTAATTAATAACCCCTCCCTTTTATATGGATCCCCTAAAAAGATACCAATTCAGTTTCTCAGATTTTAGGAGGAAGACCACCTGAATTAGGAGGAAGACCACCAAGGAAGACTCTGCAGAAAAAGGCAGTGTTACCCAAAATGGTGGGACACAATGACACTCTTTAGCTATAGAGCACACAAGGTGGCTTAGAGTCGCTATGTATACAGGCTTCAGTTCACCATAATAAACCAGCAGAGAAAAATAAATTCTTTTCAAAAGGATTTTATTGGGAAAGTAACAAATGGAGTAAAACAAAATTTCACTCACAATCACTCAATTACTGGGGTAAAAAAAAAACCACGCACATACAAGGTTTCCTAGGATATAATTTAGAGGTGAAAGATAGGTTTTGGATACATAGAGAGAAGGAATGGGATATCAAAGATTTATATTTACCAGTCTTGTTGTGGATGTCCAGGAAACAGACTTAATGGCTAGGCTCTGGATGCTCAGCGTTTAGGGAACAATATTACCGACCAGATATTACCGATCAGATCCTCTGAAGATGCCAGCCACAGATGCAGGCGAAACGTCAGGAGAGAATGCTGCTAGAACACGGCCATACAGCGCGGAAACCACACAGCACCCAAATATTACCGACCACCATGGTGGCATGATAATATTGAACAACTGACTGGAGTCTGAGACATGCTTTTTATAGGGAAAAGCATGTCTTGGGGCCAAGGAAATCCTTGAACAAAGGATTCTTCCTGCTGTTTCAGGTGAGGTAATGGTCTTGAGTATCAGATCATTGAGCTGATGGCTGACCCATTATCTTTGGTGGGTTTTTGCCAGGTGTTGGACAAAACAGATAACAACCCTTAACGGGAGTTACAACATAGATGGTCACAAGGATGATAAGTCACAGGGAAGGTTAACAAACAGACAAAAGAGAACTGCCTTCGCCCAGGGTGTGCTGTTGTTCATATTCAAATGCTGTTTCCTGAGTATAGACTAGGCATTAAGTTGCGGGGGAGGGGGGTGCGGGGGGGGGGAAGTCCTTGAGGCATTCTTGCCCACAAGTTCAGACAGTCCCAAGATGGAGTTTCTAAAAACAGACTCCTGTCAGGGCACTGTTTTGCCAGGTCTGTCAGGGCGGCATTCCGGCAGAAAGGCCATCCTCTCACTTTCTGCACTGCTACAGGTCTTAGGTTGGCTATAGCAGTGGCAAACCACTTCTGCTTCTCTTCTGGGGTCTCTAAGTCCACTGTGACTTGATGGCATTTTACACCCACATACACATTCAACCTTTGGATCTGTTGGTGGTATGCCAAGATCAAAAAAACCTGGTAGCTAAAGGAAATCTATGCTCACATATTTTATATTTTATATAAGTCTATTTTATATAAAAAGTGAAAGCAATGACTATCCTATATCCCTTCCAAGTGTCACTTGACTAGCAATGTAAAAGAATGCCTCATGTTCTTTGGCAACATCATTTTTAATGGTTTATTTTAAGCCATGGAACAGTTCCTTGACCATCAAATATGTTGGACTCCCTAGTGAAGTCTGAGAGGATGACAGGCATCCATGGAGACCTCTGTTTCTCTCTTTTTCTGTTTAAAATCTATTGTTTATTCTGTTGTACTCTGTTTTCTTCTTTTTGTCATCTGGCTTTTTAAAGCACTTGTTTACTATGTTTCTTTTGTGATCATCTGTTGGGTATTTTGTTATGTTTTGTTTGTATTCAGCTAATTCACAGGGGTGAGTCCTATGTTTGGTTATTGTTTACTACAAAGCCTTCCTAACTTTCATGGTTTTTTTTAAAGAAAGCAGCTTTAGTTTTTTTTAGAAGCTTAAGTGAAGTTTCCCTTTGTGATCAGTAATAACATTTTAAAGCTATTCTGTTCCATAACATCATAGTTTATGCTTCACACATACCATTGTTTTTACAAAGTACATTTACTGTTCTTAAATAAGTTAACACTGAACTTAGAAATGAATGAAGGTGCTATAATGTCACTGATGACACCACCGATACTGACATCACCAGTACTGATGATTTAAGGCACGCAAAGAAGAAAATAAACTGATTCCACACTGTGAAAATGCAGAGGGAGGGCAGCCATGTGGAAGAAACGCACCCAAACTGATTCCAATGCTTGTCGATCAACTGCCAGAAAAATCAGGAGGAAGTAGAGCATGCTGAAATGTCCATCATCTTGCTTATATATATGACATTTAACAGCAATGACTAATAGGGTTCCCAGCCCAGCTACTGGTGGTAGGGCATTCCACCACCATCAGCTGGCATTTTCTTCCACCACTCAAAGTGGTAGAGGAAATAAAAAATAAAATAAAATAAAAGCTTGTCAGCCAAGGAGGTGACATCATTCTTTTCTGGGAATCATCAACAACTCCATCATTTTACCATAGATTTCAATGCATACAGAAGCGTGACATCGTTTCCTGGATTGTCTGCAAGTAACATCATGTCATTGACTGACAACCATCTCCATGTCCCTTCCCCTCTTGGTATTCTACTGGTTGTGAGGGCAAACCTGGGGACCCTAAACAAATAACATTCATTTACATACATCTCAAGCTAAGTAACTGATCCTCCTTCTAATATAAGAAATACCTCCTTTGAAAGACAAAGTATCCTGTTTTCTTTGTTGAGCTGTCACTCTACAAAGCAAAGATTTTGGTGCAAAAGAAATGTCCCAGACCCCAACATGCCAATCATGCACAACACAGGCTTCACTGACAAATTAGAAAATATTCACACAAAAAACCCCTTAAAAGTTAATCTGGTCATGGTGATCAATTTAAAAACTGGTGACTGGAAAGCTAAGGCAATATGGAATGGTATAGCATGGCATTCAACAATTGGTGCCCTATCATATAGCAGAACATAGTGTAACCAATTTGTAAAAGTTGTAAAAAAGCAATCAACAAAGATAGCATTTGCATAAATGTGTCACTGAAAACTGGACTTGTGGAAAATAATTCAGGGAAAGAAAAAGCAGGGCTTATTGAAAAGTAAAGAACTTGCAAAAAGCCAAACATTTACAGGTCCATAGGTATCTGGGTTTAACAGTGTATGAAGAATGCTGAAGAATTATAATGCTAATTTCTGTGTTTTGGGTTAGGGTTGTCAGTGCTGGGTTAAGAACTAACTAGAGATTTGAGGGTGGAGCCTGAGTATCGTGAGGTTCAGGGAGAGACTTCAATGGAGTATAGTACCACAGAGTCCACCTTAAAAAGCATCTATTTTCTCCAGATGAATTGACCTGTGTGTCCAGAGATCAGTTGTAATACCTGGAGGCTGACAACCCTAGTTTGGGCAGAAGTCACACCATAGAATAAATTGTGGCTGGCAGGGGGACCAAGAAGCAATCCTATAAGAATTGGCAGCTCAGTTGCAGAGTGGATGGAGAATTAAATCTGTCCTCAGGGGTCATTATGCATTAGGGAAGGGATCTAGCTGCTAATACTAGCACACTCTGATGTAAATTTGTACTCAGCTGAAAAGATCTACTTAGGAGTTGTGTAAAATGATCAGGAAGTGGGAGGAAGGAGTTAAAAGGCAAAGGCAAGATGTGCTGTGACCAACCAATTGACTGGCCAACTGGATTTCTTCACAATGTTAGGAGATAAGACCCTTAAGATGGAAGAGTAAAGATATGGAACATTGCAGGCTGTTCCAACAGGAGAGTGGAAGTGTGGCTATCTAAAGCCTAATTCGATAGTAAGGGGGAAGAATGATGGGTTATTAGGAGACTTACCTCCTTTTCAGGAGGAGGCAGGAAAAAGATGGGGTTGATACACAAAGTAAGTAAATTTAGGGGTTGGATTATGAATGGCTCTAAATACAAAACAAAAACTGAAAACTACCTTTCTGTGGAGATGGTAATGCTATGGGGCTTTTTCAACTTGACATATTGAAGAAATAACCTTTATCTTAACCTGACCCTGGAGATACCTTTTTGGGGATGAGGCCCACTGACACGGGAAGTTTCACAGTAGAAAACATCAAAACTTGTATTCAGATTGTTCTTCCCCTGTAACTCCAATTATGCTGTCATTTCTACAGCTAGGGGGCACACTGAGTATTTCACACTGTACAGATTAATCCAAACTATGACTGGATGTCTAAACACTTTACCCTTTATACAGAGCTGCTCAGGACAGAGCTGCCTTGGGGAATTCCAGGAGATTTGGCAGTGGAGCCTGGAAAAAGTGGAGCTGGTAGAAGGGAGGGGCATCAATGGGTGATAACGCCCTACAGTCAATCCTCCAAAGCAGACATTTTTTCCAGTGGAATTGATCTAAAAATACCATTTGCAAAAGTGTAGTTTGAAAACACTGAAGCTACCTTGGACCATGGTCCCTTTTGAATACAGATTTTCACAGCTATTATTAGGGGAAAATAGAATGGTGATCTGATTATAGATTTTCTGGTATCTCACTAAATTTGTCAGTCTGGGAGGCCATCAAGTCTTTATGTGAGTCTAGGAGAGTGCGATGTCTATCTTGAAATTACTATTAAATCAAAACAATCAACACAATACCGGGAAACATCTTCCTGCTTTACATGGAACTATTCACTTACAAAACTGGCTGGGTCATTTAAAGTCAAACTAAGACTGAAGCAGCCAAAAAAGAAAAGAGGTATCTCAGCTTGCATTGAGCCTAGCTCACTCCTGAGTCTATGGCCCTTTCCGCACGGGCTTTTTACAGCGCCCTAGGGACGGCGAAAACGCCGTCCCGAAGGAGCTGTTCGCATGGGAGGCGCAGCTGCATCGCAGCCGAACCGCCCTCGCTCCCCCCCCAGCGGCGCGAAGCCACTGTTTCCAAACCTCGCTCCCTGAGCGAGGTCTTCTGGAAACAGCGGCTTCCAGATGCTGCCATGCGAATGACAGCGGCTGGAAGGCGCCATTCCCCCTTTTCCGATTGACTTACCTTCCCTGTGACCTTCCGGCGTGTCGCTGAGGCCTGGGGACCCGCCCCCCTGCCCTGTGACTCCGGAGGGTCACAGGGAAGGTAAGTCGATCGGGTGGAAGGTTGCAGGGAAGGTAAGTTGATCGGGTGATGGAAGGTCGCAGGGAAGGTAAGTCGATCGGGTGACGGAAGGTCACAGGGAAGGTAAGTCAATTGGGCGATGGCGCAGCACTGCGCCGTCTTCCCTGTCTTTACCGGGACTATTCATGCGAACAGTCCCGGGGGGTGTCGGCGTCATATACACCGACACCCCCCCCCCCAGCGTGGCCGTGCAGAAGCGGCCTTTGAGTTGTATGTTTGTTGCTGTTGCTGTTTTGTAAAGCAGTGACCATTAATGTACTTGTGGTCTCCTGTGCATTGAGCGTGCATTCCCTTGGAGTTTGCTTCTCAGTTGCGCACACATTTTACCGCTTTGGCTATAGGTGATATTACCTCACCTACAAATCAGAGAATCTCTGAGGTTTCTGAAACCTGTCAGTGTGATTTTTTCTCTTCCTTCCTGAAGGAGATTACTGTGTGTTAAGGTTTCTTTTTCTACCTACATAACAACAGTTTCTCCCGCTCTTCAGGCCACCATTTCAAAACAATTAGAGGAGCTTTTTTAAAAAAAGTATTAAAGGTCTATTGCTGGAGTAGTAGACCCTTGAAATAGACATGGAATTTATTTGGTCTAGCAAAGTAACTCTAAACCAAAGACAGCACCCAAAAAAAGGTGATTGACAACCTCCCCAAATGGCGATTGCATGGAAAGAACAAGGAAGTTGTGGGTGGGCTTGGTTAGGGACACTTTACAGGGAGAGAATTCCTGGATAAGAAAGAGAGAGCGGAAAAGGGAAGGAGGGAGGGAGAGAGGGAGGGAGGGAGAGAGGGAGGGAGGGAGGGAGGGAGAGAGAGAGAGAGAGAGAGAGAGAGAAGCTGATTCCGCATGGGTCAAAAACAGCAGTGTGAAAATGGTGTAAAAGGGTTTAAAACGGTGTAAAAGGGTTCATACTGTTTTGACACTATTTTCACACCGCTGTTTTTGGCCCATGAGAGAGAGAGAAATCCACTGTGACACAAACAGCCATGGGGTATGTAGTGCATGCATAAATGGCAAATGTGTACATCACTGAATCACAGTGCTGCAAATCTGCTGTGAAATTGCTTAAAGTCAGTTGCATCATGGAATAAAGCATTGTGCCATAAAGAATGCGGCTGAAAATGAAATGCAAAAGGCCCCAGCATAAAGTAGCTTTATATTAAGGTACCTTGTTTAGTCCCCTTTTTACAGATTAAATTGTAATACCCAACAAGGAAAGTGAAGTGACAGAAAGTTTCTCAATGCTAAAAATGTAGATATTATGATCATCCTGTAGGTGATCTCCTGCTTTGTAGCACAATATATATGTTTTTGAGTTTCTTTCACACATCGACAGATTGTCTGTGCAATATTATTTTTCTTCTTGTACTGATATGGTTCCAACAGGGTATTCATAATGATCTGTGCTGTCTGATATAAAGTTATATAAAGTTTAGCTACAGTTCTGCCAACCTCCATTTCCATCCAGATTTTCAAACTAGATTTTACAGAATTTGATAATACACATAGCAAAGCTGTCTGGGTAGAATTTGCTCATTTTTCTAGTTCAGAGCAAAGAATGTTTCTAACTGCCTGTTGCTAACTCTCAAACATGCCTTCATCCTTGCAGAACAGTCTTTAAAAATGCACATTGCCAGGGGGAAAGGGTGCGAGTGTGAATAAGAGGCCCTATAATTCTCAAATACTTTGATCCAAATCCAGTTCGATGAAATATTGACTGTTATACATTTCAGTTAGAAATAGTATAAATCCCTTCAGTACTCTCGTGTTCCAACTATATATCGTCCAAGACACCCAGTTTCCAGAGAAGATGTTCATGGGCATCTCTTAAGAGGCTCATAACGAAACACACATCTGGGAAGGCATAACATTCTTTTCATTAAGCTGCATTGGGAGGAGCTCAGCATCAGTGTGCACATTAAAAAAGGAGGAGTTGTAAATTCAGACCAGTTGTATTCAACAATAATCCTGAGAATTTTGGTAATAGACTGGAGGAACAGTAAGAGGCATTCAAACAATTTGATAGTCACTATTAGGCTTGGTGAGTCGGATATCCAAATCACCAAAAATGGCCCAATCGTGTCCTATTTGGGCATATTCGGGCCATATTCGGCCCAAATACATTTTGCCCAAATACAAACCAATCCGAATAGAAAGTATTCAGATTGGCTTGTATGTATTTATTGGCATTTGGGTATTGTTTAAATGATCCTCGAATGCCGCTGCTTCCCCCCTTCACCCAGCAAGCGCCTGCTAGCCAGAGTCCCTTTAAAGATTCCCAGCTTGCAGGCGCTTGGCGAGGGAAGAGGGGTGGACTCTCTGTCAAACTGAAGAGAGTCCACCCCCACTTCCTCTGGCAAGTGTCTGCAAACTAGGAATCTTTAAAGGGACTCCGGCTGGCAGGTGCTGGACAGGGAAAGGGGAAGGGGGTGGACTCTCTGTCAAACTGAAGAGAGTCTACCCCCTTGCCTTTGTTAGTCACCCCTTTCTCTCCCAGTGCCCCCCTAGCCACCCCCACCTTCCCATCCCAGTGTCCCTGCTTGCCACTCCCCCAAACAATCATACATCCTATGCTCTGTGGCACCGCAGTAGCACAAAAATGTGGTTAAAAAGCACAGATCCTCATGGATCCTCTTTATTTTTCCACTTGGTCACCCCAAAATCACCATCACATCACAGCTCATGCCCCTGGCCACATGTTGGTTGGTTGGTTTATTAGATTTGTATACCGCTCTCCCCCAGAGGGCTCAGGGCAATGAACAACAGCTGCAAACAGACAATATCAACAGCATAACAATGAATAACAATCAGCAAAAACATAACATCAATGAACATAAAACAAATAACATTACATTACAATGTCATTCTAACTACAATGCATATAACAGTTCAAACCTAGAATTATAACAACAAATATCAGCATAATGCATCATAATATCACATAGTATCAGTAATCATAGCATAGCATCACTAATTATATAAAGCAATAATACTCATAACAACAAAAATCATTAGTAGCATAGTAACAATAATAGGGTAGATGTCTGAACACAACAATCACGCATCCCACGCTCCATGGAGCCACAATGGCACAAAATGTGGGGGGGGGGGAGCACAAATCCTAATGGATCCTCTTGATTTTTTCACTTGGTCACCCCAAAATCAACCTCACATCACAGCTCATGCCCCTAGCCACATGTTTGCAAACAACAGTCAAGCATCCCATGCTCCATGGCCCCACAGTGGCCCAAAAAAGCAGTGGGAGGTTTGGATGGGGTGAGGCTTGCTGTTATACCCAACTGGCTGTGCTGGAGATTTTATTGGGGGCTCTGGGTGGGTCTTGCTGTGGGTTGCACCAGCCAACTTTGCTGAAGTTTGTGTAGGACGGACAAATGCAGTGGGCATCTGATTGAAGGTGAGCCGGATGCCCACAGAATGATGCCTAGCCATCAAAACTTCAGCAAAGCTGGCTGGTTCCTTTCAGGAGACACATCACCTACCCTGTGGGAAATAGGTGCCCTACCCAGAGCAAGACCTCCCCAGACTCCCCAATAAAATCTCTAGCACAGAGCCAGCTGGACATGACAGCAATCCCCATTGAAGTATATGGTAAAAAAACAATTAATTTTTCCCACCATACAACTTGCTGAAGAGCCTGGCAGATTCTGTGCTCTGAAGTGGCTCCATTGCAACCAATGGGGAATTTTGGGGTGCTCATTTTTCAAGGTAGAGGCACCAAACTTTCAGGATATCTTCAGGAGACTCTCTTGATGACACCCTCTAGGTTTGGTGAACTTTGCTTCAGGGGGTGATGGGAGATAGGCTCTAAACTTTTGGGAGCCCATAAAATTTAACCCCCAGAAGAAAAGGTCACCAAACCTGGGTGTGTCATCAAGAGAGTCTTCTGAAGATACCCTGAACGTTTGGTGCCTCTGCCTTGAAAAATGTGCAGCCTGCTTACACACCCAGAAATTCCCCACTGGCTGCCATGTAGCCAAAGCACTTCAGAGCACAGAATCAGGGGAAATTTCTTGGGGTGCCTGTCAGGGGCACATTTTTAAAGTTAGCAGCACCAAAATTTCAGAGTGTCATTCAAACACTCTCTTTATGATATCACCCAGGTTTGGTGAAGTTTGGTTTATGGGGTCCAAAGTTATGGACCCTCAAAGGAGTAGCCCCCATCTCCTGTTAGCTCCCATTGGAAACAATGGTGGTAAGGGTACCTTTTTGAGCCTCCATAACTTTGGACTCCTAGAACCAAACTTCACCAATCCCAGGTGGTATCACCAGCAGAGTCTCTGGATTATATCCTGAAATTCTGGTGCTGCTAGCTTTAAAAATGCACCCCCTGCAGGCCAAAACATGAAAGAACTCCTAAAATACAAAAAACCAGACAGACCTGAATATATTTGGATATGGTATCCATCTTATTCTGGCATACAGATAATTTTATGCCTGAATAAGCCCAATTCCGAATTTTATTGAATATTTTTGGTACTGCTCAACCCTAGTCAATATATCTTTTGCAGTCCAAAGATAATTTATAAGATACTAGAGAAGATCTTTCCACTGGTTGACTGGAATGCATTGCCAGTTGGCTGCTTCCCTGAACAGTCACCGTTAAGTGGTTGTTCCAGCTAAGATGAAACAACCTGCTTTAGACTGACTTGGAATTAGATATTGACTTTTCTGCACATAGCATTTCTGGGTTTCCCTGCGGTTAAACAAAAAGGCAAAGATCCGATTTGGTTGCACTTGTTTCACACAGCAGCCTTTTTCCACAGAACTACTTGCACTAGAAGTGAATTCTATCTGCTGCATTGTATCCACCACCCCAGCAAAAAAGAAAAATCTTTGTAAGGTGGATTACATCTTCAATGGCTATTCTTTCAAGTACACCTCTATCTGTCTTGATATCTTGGTGACTTTGCCATCCAACCAAGCAAACCTCTTTCTGTGCTGCTCTTCCCCCAACCAAGCAAACTCTTTTTTGAGGATGTAGTAAAAAGGATGACAGGATTGTCCAACGGAAACAATGGAGAGGCCCACTGCAAATAATAGGAGCTAGGGATGTAAATTGACTTGTATGGGTTCTATTGAAATAAATTACAGCATAAAAAAGTTGCAAGTGTGGCTGGCCTAGGTAGGGAGAACCAGTAAGGGCCTTGGGGCATCTAAGAATGACAGGAGGTTGACCAAGCCATTCACTCATCAGCAGTGAAACTGGGTGTTGCATCAATACTGAGTTATACTGACTGAATGCTTACTGGCGGAACAGTTTAGGGAGAAGGGGACTTGTCACCTCTTAGTGCAGGTTTGATGGGTAGGCTAGGAGAAAATGTCTGGGAGTGACTATGGCTGAGTTTGTCTTCAAGTGGGACTGCGTAAACTACTGGTAATCAGCAGAGTTGAGAGATTATTGGTTACCAACAAGAAATAGAGAGGAGATGTTAATACTACGCAGATTAATAAAATTGTAGATTCACCCATGGGTGATGTGTCTCATGTCTATTAGGGAGTGCTCTGTGATTCAAAGGGACCTAATTAGCTGGTATGTAATTTCAAATATGAGATTAAATTGTGCAACCAGAGAAAGTGTATTCTGTTACCCGACTGCAAGTCCATATGTTTTATTCAAGAAAAAAAGGGGCAGAAACTCAGCACTTTTCACTATCCACTTGACCACATATTGCTTGCCATGGTGAACTGATTTCATACCTTGTCTTACCATCACTATTGTGATGGTGTGTTTTTCCCTAACGGAAACTATTCCTCACAGAACAAACCTGAAGCAGAAGCAAACTTGTGTTCCAACTTGGAGCAGCTAAAACACAAAATAAACACACAGATAAAAGACAATTATTTGTCATTTTGAGTGAAATGAATGAAATTTAAAATTAAAATGCTTGTCGAATTTTTGGCATGTGTGCACATTTGCTCCAGTAAATTGTTTACAAAGAGTGCCTGCTTCTGTGCGTGAAACAAAGAAATGAAATAAGATGAGTTTGTCTTGATTTGGCAGCTGTCCTTTATGTGCAACAAAGAATTCATATGCACATATTCTTCCACCCCATTCACATCACAAACTTTGTCTAAGGAGAAAAAAAATGGAATCCATGAAAACTGTCTGAACATTATTTATTTAAATGGTGCACATGCATAAAGTTATCACCATAGAAATAAGGAAAAGTCATGACATCAGCATCTTTGGATAACTGTAAATGATACAAACCAAACACCTGCAGAAAGAAAGGCCTCACTTTTCAATCTCAATGATGTCCACATTCCATGTGCACAAAAGTTCTTATCCAAACAATGTCCAAACTTTGAGGGATCCCTTTGGGATGTGTGAACTTGAGTGCAAGCAGAACAATGCAATGCATATGTGTGTGTGTGTGTGTGTGTGTGTGTGTGTGTAGTAAAGAATATATAGTAAAGTATATATAGTATATATAGTAAAAAATATTTTATAAACACTACATATATAGTGTTTATAATCCCTGTCCCCACTGTCGTGTAATTAGTTTGCAAGATTGTTCTGATGTATTTACTTCTGTTATTACTTTTAAAATAAA
The DNA here is from genome assembly GCF_021028975.2 of Sphaerodactylus townsendi. NCBI lineage: Eukaryota > Metazoa > Chordata > Lepidosauria > Squamata > Sphaerodactylidae > Sphaerodactylus > Sphaerodactylus townsendi. The sequence goes on along the minus strand of NC_059429.1, from coordinate 36,272,771 downwards.
TTCAGCAACCAGAGCTTAACTAAATAGAACTGTCTTACTTAATTGCACAGTAGCAAAGGTAGTGTGTACACATTATGCATAACACATCTAAAACAATGTATAGCAGAGCTGTGTAAAAGAGTTGCTCCTACATCACTTATATTTGTGAATACAAACAGTGATTAAACATTTTAGTAAATTGAAATAATTTAAATATGTTGCATGCTTGCAGTAATGGATCCATAACTAACAACAAGATGTCTACAAAGGATTTGTTTTAATTCATTGGGAAATGACAAAGACATGTGACTCTTCCTAGCAAAACTAATTAATGGCTTCGCTTCCCATCAGGAATCACTTAATCTTAACTCCAAGGCTGACATTCCTAACCTAAGAAATACACCCATTGATTTCTTGTCTACTGCTGATTAGAAATTTGTTACCAATCAATTAGAGTATTGCTTGAGTAATGAGACCAAGATTGGGCTCTCTGTGCATAAATAGCAGAGTACTTCACTTTCTTTCTAATGCTGATGGAGATAAAAGTGGCCAGAGTTGCAGATGCAAAAAAAAAAGTGAGTTTACTAAAACTGTGCCATGACTTTCTGTGTTCTGCACTAACTTCTTAGCTCCAAATGTGTGAAAATAAGAAGTAGAACTGCACTTGTCAAATTGCATGGGTGGTAAGGATCCGAATATCCAAAGTTTGCTTATTTCCTTCCTCAGCTCATTACTTCTTTCGATAATATTTATTTACTTCATTTATCCCGATGGGGACCCAAAGTGCTTTACATCCCTCTCTCCTCCATTTTATTCTCATAGAAACCCTATGAGATAAGTTAGGCTGAGACTGAGTGACTGGGCCAAGGTCACCCAGCAAACTTCCATGGCATGAGTAGGGAGCCAGACCTGGATTTCCCAGATCCTGCCTTGACACTTTAACTGGTACACCACACTGGCTGTCATACAATACAAATTCTATTGAAAAATCCATAGCAGAGAGGGGCCAACTACAGTTTGTGACTCAGAGGTGGAACATCTGCTTAGCATTCAAAATGTACCCTAGTCAGTCTCTGGCATTGTTAATTAGACAGGAGTTTGAAGCAACTATGTTTGCTTGTAACCCAAGGGAAGGGGGGGTTGCCATCAAGTCACAGCTGATTTATGGCGTAGGGCTTTTCAGACAAGATAGATTCAGAGGAGGTTTGTCATTGCCTGCCTCTGCATCATGCCCCTGGTATTGCTTGGAGGTCTCCCACTAAATACCAGCCAGAATTATGAACATGGGTTTCCCAGATCTTAGGCTGACACATTAACTTGTGGAGACGGATCAGAATGTCTATAAATTTGTATTTGATCAAGAAATATGGAAATTCATATGAACCAAAGATATGAAGAATCAAAATGGGGTTAAGAACATAAGAACATAAGAACATAAGAACAAGCCAGCTGGATCAGACCAGAGTCCATCTAGTCCAGCTCTCTGCTACTCGCAGTGGCCCACCAGGTGCCTTTGGGAGTTCACATGTAGGATGTGAAAGCAATGGCCTTCTGCGGCTGTTGCTCCCGAGCACCTGGACTGTTAAGGCATTTGCAATCTCAGATCAAAGAGGATCAAGATTGGTAGCCATAAATTGACTTCTCCTCCATAAATCTGTCCAAGCCCCTTTTAAAGCTATCCAGGTTAGTGGCCATCACCACCTCCTGTGGCAGCATATTCCAAACACCAATCACATCGCTAAGTGGAAGAAGTGTTTCCTTTTATTAGTTCTAATTCTTCCCCCCAGCATTTTCAATGAATGCCCCCTGGTTCTAGTATTGTGAGAAAGAGAGAAACATTTCTCTCTGTCAACATTTTCTACCCCATGCATAATTTTATAGACTTCAATCATATCCCCCCTCAGACGTCTCCTCTCCAAATCTAAAGAGTCCCAAACGCTGCAGCCTTTTCCTCATAAGTGAAGGTGCTCCAGTCCCTCAATCATCCCTCGTTGCCCTTCTCTTGCACTTTTTTCTATCTCTTTCAATATCCTTTTTGAGATGTGGTGACCAGAACTGAACACAGTACTTCCCAAGTGGTCGCACTCACCGCTTATATATAAGGGCGTGACAATCTTGCAGTTTTATTATCAATTCCTCTTCCTGATTGTATCCCCAGCATAGAGTTTGCCCCTTTTCACAGCTGCCATACATTGAGTTGCTGACATTCCCATGGAACTATCAATTAAGACGCGCTTCAAATCCCTTTCCTGGTTCTGCACTGATAGCACTGACCCCTGTAGCGCAGGTATGTGAAGTTTGGATTTTTTGCCCTCTATGTGCAATTTCACTTTGCATTTTTGCTACATTGAACTGTGCATTTTTGCCATTTCTTAGCCCGCCCACTCCACCTAATTTTATTAAGGTCCACTTGGTAGCTCCTCTTCGCAACTCCTTTGTGGTTCTCACCACCCTACATAATTTGGTATCATCTGCAAACTTGGGCTTTCACCACGCTACTCCACCCCCCTCTACTTCCAGGTGTCATTTATGAATAGGGTTAAAGAGCACTGGTCCCAATATGGATCCTTGGGGGACAATTTTTTCACTCCCACATCCCCTCCATTGTGGAGAATTTCCCATTTACACCCACTCTTTTGCTTCCTGTTTCCTCAACCAGTTTTTTAATCCATAGGAGGACTTCCCCTATTATCCTCCTTCATTGCTGAGTTTTCTCAATAGTCTTCTGGTGAGGGAACTTTGTCAAAAGCCTTTGGAAATCCATGGTAGACAATGTCCAATCGTTCACCCCTGTCCACATTACGCCTTTCGTTTACACCCCTCAAAGAACTCTAGTAAGTTTGTAAGACAGGATTTGTCTCTGCAGCCATGCTGACTCTTTCTCAGCAGGTTTTGCTTTTGTACATGTTTTATAATTTTATCTTTAATGACAGATTCTACTAATTTACCAGGAACAGATGTCAAACTGACTGGCCTGTAATTTCCCGGGTCCCCCCTAGATCCTTTCTTAAAGATTGGTGTGACATTGGCCATCTTCCAGTCTTCAGGGATGGAGCCTGATTTCAAGGATAAGTTGCATATTAAAGTGAGAACATCAGCAATTTCATGCTTGAGCTCTTTAAGAACTCTTGGGTGAATGCAATCTGGGCCAGGGGATTTGGTAGCATTTAGTTTATCAATGGCTGCCAGAACTTCTTCCTTGTCTACCACTATCTTCGTTAGTTCTCTGTATAGAGACCAGCAGAAGCCTGCATGTTTGCAGCAGGTCAAAGGAATGTTACAAGCTTGTTAGTGACTATGCAGGCAAGCAAAGATAACATCTTTAAGATCTTGTCACTACAGGCCAACGTGACATCAGACATATGCATTTTATAACTTCGTTTTTGGGTTAGAAATGAATGTGATTAGTTAAATTAAAAAGTGTTTTTTCTATATAGTTAAATGAACACAGAAATGATAATGAGAGATTCACATGTATTAGTATTTCACTATAATTCTATTGTTTTAGAATCAGTGTATGTAAAAACTTTTAAATGTTTTAACATTTCAAACTTGGGAGAAAGGGAAGTTTTATGATCCAGAAAAATGTATGTAGATTCAAGCCTGCATTGCTTGAGGGGGATATCTCTCTCTGGGAGCAAACTTAGAAAAACAGGTTTTTCTTGGAGACAACAAGCTAGTTTTATTGCAGCCCTTTGCATATGGGTAGAGGGGCATGAGCTAAGGAATGTAACACGTAGAATAAAGGCTGTCTTACTGTGACAACGAGACAGAACTATCCAATGGGATTTTAAGGTTCATGCTTATAGCACGTGAAAGAGGTATGGATTATGTACGTGGAACTTAAGGGGATGAACTGTATGACGTCTGTACTCTTTGTATCTATAAAAACTAAGGTTCTTCCTATGCTGGGCGTGTCTCTTTCGAGAGCCACCTGGGAGGGTCAAACCTTCTGTAACTTTCTTAATTCTGTGTCTATAAAATTGGTCCCTTTGTATGAGGTGGGCGTGCCTCTTACTCAAGGGGACACCCTGGTCAGATACTTATGCTGTCCAGTAAACTTATCTTCTGTTTCAAAACTGCTTCTTGGGTGTTTTCTAACTTAGTCTTAAACTAATTCAGCTGTGTAAGACCAGACACACGGCCCTGGCCCCACAGACTACTATACTAAACTGGCAAGTATGCCTGAGAGAGCTACAGCCAGTTAAAGTAGGAAGTATTGAGCCTTATAAACCAATGCTGTAACTCTGTCTAATGTTCTATTCATATTAAGGATTGTCCATCTCATCCTTGTCTTCAGTCTTCCACTGTAGCCATTTTCTCTGTGAATGGAGAATGGGACAGATCTCTTGGACTTGACCCTGTTGAGTATTCTAAGGATGATAGCCTCCTGGCTAGCTCGAAGATAGCCACGAGTGACCTGAATCAGCCCGGCACAGCCCTCAGTGCCCCAACGCAGCATGACACGGCATGGCCCTGAGTGGCCCTGCCCAGCCCAATGCGGTGCTGAGTGGCCCTGAGCAGCCTGGATCGGCCTGCTATGGCCCTGAGTGGCCCAACGCATCCCAACACAGACCAACATGGCCTGGAGTGGCCTGGGGGCACTGTGGGGACCATCTGGCCTCCTGTTTACTGGCTCCTGTTGCTGCCTCCTGTTTGCTGCTGCTTGCTGCCACTGGTTCTGGAGACCTGTTGCTGCTGCTGGTCAGATTGCTACTTATGCTACCACTTGGATTGGTATCAGGCGGGGTGGTACGGCTACTGTCCAGCCACTAAAGATCAATGCTTGGCCACCTCAAGCTTTGAAGAGTTTTGTATCCACAACCCTGACCAGCCCCCCCCCCCGCCTGCATTACTGCTTCTGTTGTAACATTGGATGGCTGGGGGTCAGCCAGCCATCAACTGGCCATTATCCCACCAGCTAGGTGGCAGATAGCTGTTGCTGGCAGTTGGAGATGCTGAGTCACGCTGAATGGCAGACAGCAGCAGTATATCCACCTCTTTTTTTCTCATCTATCAGATGTACATATTTCACGCTCTTCTTTTTTCCACCCCAGATAAATTTTGTCAATTGTTTCTCCCAATCATCAAATATTTTATTTGAGGTAATGAAAGGAATGCACTGAAACAAATATATCATCTTTGGTTACCATCATCTTAAATAATGGTAATCTACCAAAAAGTGAAAAGTTCATTTTTTTTCCATTGGTCCATATTCTTGTTGATCTCATTCCATGCTTTTATATAGTTGTTCTTTATCAGTTTATCATTCCGTTTTCTTATTATTACTCCCAAATATTTGACATTTCTTCCTTTTCTTTATTGATAAGATTCATTGTCATAATTTTAGTTTTTTGTTTGTTTATTTTGAGACCTGCAACATCACCATATTTTTCCTCAGAAAAACCACTATGTCAACTGCATATGCTCTCACTTTATATTTCTTTTCCCTAAATTGACCCCTTTTATTGCTTTATCCTTTCTAATTATATTTAATAGTATTTCTAATGTTATAAATAATAAAGGGGAGAGAGGACATCCCTTCCACAGCCCTCTTTCTATACAGAATCTCTCAGTATAGTTATTATTAATTCTTACTTCTGCCTCCTGTGTTTTGTATATATTTTGAATTGCTGTATGAAAGTCTCCTATTATACCCATGGCCTCTAGAGTTTTAAGTAAGAAGTCCCAATTTACCTGGTTGAGTTCCTTTTCTGCGTCAACAAATAGCATTGCGATTTTGTTTTTTGGACTTAATTTTCCTGTCTCTATTATATTCAATATTGTTATTATATTGTAAAAAAACCCTTTCTTCTCGGAAGAAACCCCACTTGGTCTTCTACTACATATTCACCAAATACCTCTTTCAATCTGTCAGCAAGTATACTAGTAAAAATGTTATAATCTGTGTTCAGTAGAGATATTGGCCTGACGTTTTTGGGGGTCTGATATTTCTGCATCTGTTTTAGGAATTAGCATAATAATACACTATTTAAAACAGAAAAGTTTGGTAATTTGGTAATAAACCAGGTAAATGGCTAGCTAATAAAGTAAAGAGACAACAAGAATCAAGATTAATAATATTACAATTACAATAATATTACAATTACAATGTAATAAAAATCAAGAAAGACTCACAAATTATAACTGACAGGGAGGAGATCCAGAAAGTGATGCATGACTATTATAAAAAAAACTATATAGAAAGTAACAAATATCATCATCAAAAGTAGAACAATATTTAAAGGAACAATGAATTAAACAAATACAAGAAGATCATAAAGAATTGCTAAATGGAATAATCACTAAGGAAGAAATACGGCAGGCAATAAAAAGATCAAAACACAAAACACCAGGCTCTGATGGTATGACAGCTATATATTACAAGACTTATACTACAGAATTAGAAAAACAATTAACAAGTTTATTTAATGAAATCCTTAAAGGTCTTGTTATGTCTATATCATAAAACTTTCAAAAGGATGAGGGGCAGGGCTACATAGTCACTATGATCCAGACAGAGCTTTCTGCAAAAAAAAGGTCCAGCATATTGAGTTCTGTGACAGATGAATATACAATCTACTAATATCATTTTGTGAGACAGAATATAGTAGTCCTACAAGAATTACTCATTTCTGCCACAACCTCCTCCCAGTGCTGAAACATGACCCTGGACACCATAGTGTCCCAGGGCCCCTGCCACCACTGGAGTATCTGGGGAGGACCAAGGACAAAGCCATAGGAGAAACCAACCTTAGTTGGCTCCTTCCCAACCACTGGTGTTACCCCAGTGGGCTGAAGTTGGGACTTAAATAACCCTTTGGGGTAGTATGGGTCCATTGCAGCCCACGGTGATGTCTTGGTGGCAGGGAGACTTTTGCTTTTTGTGAACATCCCTATGCCACTGGGAAGCCTCTATGGGAGTGTCAAGGTGGCACCACCTTGGCAATGTAGACCACTGCCTCCCGTTTGGCTGCCTGTTATACAAAAGGTGGGAAAAACTGATCAACATGGTTAGGAGGCTGCCTGAGCCTGCCACAAATAGTTAGGAGGGTGAAGAGTCAGCGAACATGTGTTTCAAGGACTTTCCTATGTTTAGCAAGTTAAAAAACAAGGCAAGTTAATACTCCCTGCTTTCTGGTTATCAACAGCAAGATGATCATTCAGGTGTTCAGATGTGTGTAAACAAATTACTGTGAATTTTAATTTCATGACTGTCCTTTTCCCTCAGATGGTTAGATGCTTCCTTACAACCACTGTCCACCTTTACATTTTAAAAGGCATAAAGTAAAAAGGGAGGGTAGAAAGAATCACTTGATATTTCTGAGATGAGGCTTACTACTTCGGTTTATCTGGATGTCATTGATGTCTGCCCATAAACCCTGGTAAATATGCAACAAGTTATTGCAATAACTTATTTAATATATGCTACTGGCTTTGCAGGATTTATTGGAATTAGCCCTCAATGTTATTAGGGAAATCAATATATTAGTTTTATGTCATTTATTTTAGCAGGAGTTTTAAAAGCATATTTTTTTCTGGCAAATGATAACTAGAAGTATCTGTCAGATGCAGTCAAGTACTTGGTACAGAAGCCTTTTGAGATCTCAAGAGCTTTTCTCCAGAGACTGATAAAAACACTCAGGTGCTACAGAAGTGTTTGTCAGATAAAATAAGACATTCATAGCAGGGGGAACTTTTTTTAAAAAGAAACATTTTCAAGCACTTTAAAATGAATCCCACTAATGCAACAAAGCAGAGAAAGAACACTTCAGTGTACAGATCTCTTCCTGGATCAGGAAGAATGCATACAAATATGTAATTCATCCTCCGGATTTGGACCCATACTTATATAATGCATAGTATTAATCAGATGTTTCCTTTGTCAGTCTGACAAGCACTATGATAGGTAGTTGCCGAAGTACGTACTCAACCTTCCATGTAAAGCATTTGCCCCAGAATTCCAAACAAAGACACAAGGCCACAGCATGCATTTAACTGTTTTTTAAATTATCTGATCTGCATCATATTTAAAAATGCTAAGAATTTATTTGGTTGGGCTGCACTAAGGCAGCCAGATTCATTTGTATTTTTTCAGTGGCTGCCTTATTGGGCAAACCCAATAAGCTTTTGCCAACCTCATTTATCCCCACCTGCATACAATGTGCTCAGAGATGCCAAGTCCCATCCACATCCCTTGATGTGCCCCAAGGTTCAGATTCAGATAACTTTATTAGGCATATATAACATAGGGACAAAGAATAGGAGTAAATCCAGTGTAAGTAATGTGAACAGAAGTCAAGGGAACCTAATCCAAAATGCGCAGCAAAAATTTGGCTACACTTCCAGTTATTTCAGTCTCAGGATTGTTGAGCAAAAAAGTCATTTTTTGCATTGGTAGGAAGGTCCGAGAACCCAACTGAGGTTAGGGCAGAGAAGTCGGGCCTAAAACTGTTGTACTTAGGTCAGGAGAGCAACATGCGTTCAAGGGAATCAGTATAAGAAGGGCAAAAAGAACAGCAACAATCATGCCGAGGTGTGTTTGAGAACCGGCCTTGAAGTAGTGACGATGGAAAGGAGTTGCATCTTGCTCTTGAAAATGCCCACCTGAGTTTGTGATTAAAAAGTTGGTCCAGATAATGGGCAGCACAGAGCTTCCGAGGAATAATCCCAAAGTACAAGGGTGAACAGGAACTCTATGCCTTGCTCTAAAGGTATTGGAATTCCTGCTCAAATAATTTATTTTTTAATTGATGATAAATCTCATTGGCAGGGAGCATGAGCAAGGAGTCCCATGAAAGGCCCAAGGAGGAGATCTTAGCCTGGATTAATAGCCGCCATTCAGAGGCTGATGTTCACACATCACAAGTTGGACCTGGCTGTGCAAGTCAGAATGGAAACAGAAGCACACCCAAAATTTTAAAGTGGTGGCCCATGCCCTGGTTTCCAAAAGATGCTATCCTGCCTCAAGGCAGAGGACACAGTATAGGGGACACAGTGTGGAACTCCAAAGATTTTATATAAGAAGCTGGACTGCAACTGTTGAAGCTTGGGTTTCCATGCATGGATCCATATGGGCAGAGGCATACCAATGGGAAATGATGCCCAGAGACAAATTGTCTCCTGGCACCCCCCCCAACCTGGGGGTGGGTCTCCACCCCCTACCACTGTCCCCCTTTGCTCCCAGAGCCCACAGTCCACTACAGGCAGAAGACAGAAGAGACAGACATCTATTGGGGGTGGGGCTTAGGGGGCATGGTCACGCCTTAGATTTATTTATTTATTTATTTATTTATACTTTAGGCTTATATACCGCCCCGTCCCCGAAGGGCTCTGGGCGGTGCACAATATATAATAAATACAGTCATAAAACCAGTATAATCGATTAAAACTTATAAAAGCAGCGAGATTAAGCTAAACAGTAGCATTTAGTACAAGTAAAAAATACATGTAGGTGGCGCCCGAAAACCTAATACAAAATTCTTCTCCGGGGGGGGGAACGGCGGGTCCCGCAGAGGTTATAGGCCCAGAGGGAAGAGCAAAAGCGGGGGGGGGGGGGCACTATCAGCGGCTGGTCCCTCCCAAAGGCCAGTGGCGAACAGCTCCGTCTTGCAGGCCACCCCCTGCGGAACTCACCAAGAACTCCGGCAGAGGGTGTCTCAACAGCTGGTGGAAGAAGCTGTTCCCACCAGGCCGAGGCCAGGAGCTGTAAGGCCCTGGCCCGGTGTCAGAGGCCACAGCCAAGATCATCGAGGGGCCAGGGACCACTAGGCAAATTGGCCTCTGCTGAGCTTTAAGAGGCCGTGTGGGAACATATGGGGTGATGTGCACGGTCTCGAAGATAATACGCAGGGTCCCAGGCCGCGCAAGGCCTTGAAGGTCAACAACACCAACACCTTGAAAATCGATCCAGAACTCTACTGGGGAGCCAATGCAGTCGGCGCTAACACAGGCTGAATATGATCCCAACTGGCGCTGCCTGTGAGCAAGCCGCCACACATGTTGGACCAGTTTCAGTCTCCAGATCAAAGCGCAAGGGAAGGCCAAGCGTAGAGCGAAAGTTACAATAGTCTAGCCTGGAGGTGACCGTTGCATGGATCACAGTGGCTAGGTCACGCTTTGGGAGAGGAAGGGTGCCAGCAGCCGGGCCTGGCGAAGATGGAAAAAAGCAACCAGCGGGTTATATGGGCCACCTGGCCCCTGTCTCCATGGAGAGAGACGAATCCCAGGTGGGACTCCCCAGGTTGCGCATCGGAGGGGGTCGGCGCCAATGTGAGCCCCCCTCCCACACCGGCGACTGAAAGTCCCGCCCCCCCTTCGCTGACCAAGCCAGAGGATCTCCGTCTTCGATGGATCTTCAGCTTTAACCTGCTCTGTCGCGAATCCAACCAGCTACCGCCTCCAAACAATGCTGCTAGAGCCGCGAGGGGCGGCGGCTGCTCCCCCCTCCATCGACAGAATGAGCTGTGTGTCATCCGCGATACTGATGACAGATCGTGGCCCAAAACTCATTACCACGCTGAGCAAGGGGTGCGTACATAGATGTTAAATAATAAGCGGGGGGATAATAACGCCCTCTGGGGTACACCGCGAAGAAAGCGGGCACTTCCGGGAGGCTTGATCCCAGCGCCTCACTTGCTGAATTCTTCGGCCCCGGAGAGAAGCATGAGACAATCCATTGAAGGACTGTGCCCCGCACTCCGGAGGCTGACCAGAGGCGGTGGGTCAAAGGTAGGTCGTGGTCGCACCATATCAAACGCCTTCGTAAGATCTAACAGGTACCAACAGCGCCGATCCGCCTCGGTCAAGCTGTATACGGAGGTGGTAATATCTGTGACGGCGGCGAGGACAGTCTCCGTCCCATGCCCAGCGCACCGAGGAAGCCGGACTGGAAGGGGTCAAAAGTCATGTAAGTCATCCAGAAAGCCTTGAAGCTGCTCCAGCACTTCATCTCTCTCAATTACCTTCCCCAGAAACGAAAGATTCGTAGATGGGGCGGTAATTGGCCAGGATCCCTCGGATCTAACGGTGGGTGGTCTTTTTAAGAGTGGGTGGACCACTGCCTCCTTCCAACCCATCCAGGAAGACCTCCTTGCCTCCAAGGGAGTCATTGATGATACTCGCCAACAGATGGGGTTGGCATCAGTTCTCCTCCCGGCAGGTTTTAACAAGCTTCAGGAAGGAGACAACGGATCCAGGAGGACAGGTAGTAGGTCTAACAGCAGCTAAGGCCCTGTCGACAGCGGGCTTCAGAGAGCAGGGAAAACTGGGCCATACAAGGGGCCTGAAGACGTGCAAAGGGAGCCTCCAGTTCACTAATAATTGTATCTAACGTAGGGGGAAGGTCCTGGCCGAGCGACGTAACCTTTTATCCGCCAAAAAAAGCCTTCATAAATGCCCCTCACAGCTGATACTCAATTGGGAATTTGAAGCAACCCTCCGATAGGGAGGTTAAGGAACCGAATTATCAATGAACAATTGTGCCGGGCGTGGAGCTAGCAGATGCGTAGAGAGGAGGAGAAGAAGGTTCTCTTCGCCTCCCTGCGTCGCCATCTCATAGGCTTTCATAAACGCCCTATAAGATGTTCGCAAGCAGCTTCGCTACCAGATTTCCTCCATACTGCTCGGGCTTCTTAGGCTGTCTAAAGCGCCCGTTTCATACGGGCGTAACTCCTCCGTGGTACCATGGAGCCACGCCCGGAGCGGGCGAGGTCGCCGAGGGAGCAACAAACTCGATGGCATCAGGAGAGAGCCGGGAATTCCAATCCCTCTACCTGCTCATCGAAAGGTGTGCCGGCGGGAGTCTCAGGTCCCGCAGGAGCATATCATAGGAAACCAAGTGGGATCCATATAGAAGTCTCCGCGAGGCGAGCATAAATCAGCCCGTCAGCCTGTGAGACTTAGTGGGCGGTGGGGCATGTCCAGTCCGGCCCGACAGGGAAGCGTGAGTGGTCGGATCCATGGCACTCTGTTAACAGAGGATCACGACCAAATTAATCCTCAACCCAAAGACCAAATCCAGAGTGTGCCCAGCCTCATGGGTGGGGCCCGAATTTACAAAGGGAGTGGCTCTAACGCCGTCGCATGCATGGATGACACTAGGTCCGCCGCCGCTGTACATGAGGCTGCATCGGCAAGTGGACGTTGAAGTCCCCAGGACTGTAGTCACAGAACCACAGCCAGTCGACAATAAGCTGGGGAACCACAGCCCAGCCCCATTAATTACCTCCAGCAGCAGCGGCAGGCTGCTTCCCAGTGCGCTAGCGCGGCCGGTACACCAGGAGAACAGCCAACCTCTCCGGGGCCAACCACTCCTGAAGACTGACACACTCCATGCCGATGATCTCTGGGACGGGGAGCGCCCTGGAGGGAATAGGACTTCACCCGGATCGAGGAACAATGCCACCCCGCCACCCAGGCCCTGTGTTCGTGGGTTGGGTGGAGGCATGCATGAAACCCGGGATGCCAATCCTCGCCCAAGGCTGACGGTCTCACCTTCGCCAGCACCCAGGTTTTCCGCTGGGTGAGACACATGCCAGGTCCATCTGCTGGGCTCCGAGAAAGTCCCGGAGCACCATGGTCTTGTTATTGATGGACCTGGCATTTAGTAACACCAAAGACGAAGCAGAGTTTCCCTGAACCCAACCACCCTCGTTTCTCGGGATAGGTCGGAGGTCAGAAGGCTAACGAAGCAACCCTTCATGTCTCACATGCGCCTTCTATCATATGGTCGCCGCCTACCGCAATATCTACCCCCGGTCCCATCAACACAGGGATCCCCAAGTAGCCCCAAAAAATTGGGTGCTCCTCCATAACCCTGTCGGCTCCTCTCTTTACCCAACAGCCTGACTAATGTCCCACTAAAGTGGGTCCAATTCAACAGGCAGTAAGTGATCCCAGCTGAACCTAAATCTTATAAATACAATGAATACAGGCTAGGCAGAACTGACTGTGCTATACAATAATTAATTTCTACTAACCTACAACTAATGCTAAAACTAATACACTTCAGCTATTACCAGCTGAAATTATACAATATCTATCAAAAGATTGAGAAAATAGAGAGTGTAACCAAGGGGGGGTATTAAGCGGCGGCAAGGGGGAAAACTGCCACCCAAGCCCTCAGATGTCTAATGGGGCAATGATGTTATGTAAACCCCTCAGAAGACTGTAGGGATAATGATGGTAATACAGCTGCACAGATGACGGGCATGGGGCTCACACCACCCAGGCCAGTCAATTACGTGCAGAATATCCGGGCCAGAGAAGGCTTTATCACATCGACAATCCAGCGTTATGATCAGGGCGGCAATCAAGGGGCTGCTGCCACCAGTCACTTCGGCCAGCCCTGAAATCAGAAGATGACCATGCTTCCCCAAGCCCAGCCCCAACCTCTCCAGGGGCGGGGTTTGGGGAGGGCATGCCCATGGTCCCACATCACCCTGGGGGCATGGCCACTACTCCCCCCTAAGCCTTGCCCCTGGCCTCAGTGCTATAAAAGCAAGTGCCAGAGGCCGATAGACAGCAGTCTTTTCTTCCTCCCTGGAGGTGAGGGCAGAAGGGGCTGCTGGCTACTGGTTCCCTGGGAGCCAGGAGCAAGGGGGCAGTGGGAGGCAGGCAGCGGGGGCACCCTTGACCCTACCCAAGTCAATGATGACATGGGTGGGGTCGAGGGCGCTGGAAGACAATGAGGCAGCATGACTTCTTGCTGCCTTGACATCTTCTTCCTGGTAACGTGGGGGGGGGGCGATTTTGCACTCCCCATGTGACCAGGTTAGTGGTGCCCAGGGGCAGAGGGTACCCCTTGTCCCCAGGTAGATATGCCACTTCATATGGGAACCCCATACATTAGATGTTGAACCACTTTCGTGTTGAGTACTTTTAGAGCTGCCAGAATGAATCTGCTGCCATTAAGGGTAAAAAACTTCAGAACAGCAGCAGAAGCACATTTGCTACCCTTCAGGGTCTTGTCGCTATGTTTAGCCCAGCCAGGCTTATGTTGGAAGACAGTCCCTGGACACATAGTGCCCAGGGGGAAGGGGGAGGGGCATCATGCCCTGGGCATCTGCCAGTGTGGGGGCATGGCAGGGGGTATTCTGGGGGCGTTCTGGGGTGGCACAGGGGCAGGGAAGGAGCACAGGACACACAAATGCTTCAGACGCAGTTCCCCCTCGCTCCGACCCTGACAACCCCTAAATATTTGAAGAATCTGATTTGCTTAATATGAGCCCTGAATAAACCAAATCAAGCATTTGAGAAAACCAGGACTTTGGATTTTGTTGGATTGATTGAGAGCCGATTAGAACTGCAATAGTTGTTGCATTTGAGGAGTAAATTCTTGAAGCCGACCCTTGAGAGGGACAGCAGGACTGCATTGTTGGCATATAATAGAACTGGAACATTATCCAAATGAGGACAATGAGAATTTATGCTGTTCAGGGTTGGGGCAAGATCGTTCAGGAAGAGGTTAAACAGTACAAGAGCTAACACACAACTTTGCTTGACTCCCCAGGAGACACTGATGTTGGGGGTTAAGTCGCCTAATGGATTGGTTCTAATTTTGCAAGTAGGATTTCTATACAGTGACATTATTAGCATGAGTAGCCTGGTGCCCCAAGGTCATTACCAGGTTTGCAGTCCAATCCAGAGCCCTGGGTGGCTAGGGATTGCACTCCCCACAAATCTCTCCCCACAAACACCCCACCACCAGAAAGTCTTCCTTAGGGCTTAAAGGGTGGTATAAATACATGGCCTTGGCCACTTCATACCTGGAGGCAATACTAGGATGGAAGCCAACTAACATCAGCTCTTCCCCTGGTCACACCTCCAGAACACCTTTCGGTATTCTGGCAGGGCCTGTAGCAGCACAGGAACACCATCAAAATGATTGTTGTATGTTGTTGGATCATGTGTTGTGAGCCTCTCTGAGCCTGAAAGGGTTGGGATGGCTTGTTAAATCTAACAAATCCTCTATCATGCTTGGTGCATCAGGTTGCTTGCTGATCATCAGATCATCCATGCCTATCATGAGCAACCTGCCCTATCCTGCCAAACTTAATACAGCCTATACAGTTAAAGACAAGGTACATCTAATCTGGCTGCTCAATTCAGAGTGGGAAGTGCAATTTCTCCTAGAGTCAGTGCAGCCCATCACTGGTGTGGGTGGCACAAGGGGCAAATGCACTAGCGGAGGGGTCAGCTGCTAGAGCGGCCATGCACCGAGTGGCTCCATGGCACCCAACCCAAAAGCCACCACTGTCGCCCAGGCCTGCTGGTGCAAAATGCTGTGCCTGCATGACCAGGGGCACTCTGGGGGAAGACCAGGGGGTTGGGGCTGACCTTAGTCAGCCTCCACTGCCCAATCAGGCCCTGTGCTCCAGAGAAGCCACAGGCAGAGATTCACCATGTTTTCTGTGTTGTATCTCTCCTATGGGTAAATCGCAGGTCTTCTTTTTAAAAACATTTTTAGGTTTCCCACACTGCTGGAAAGCCCTTTGGAGGGGGCAGGGCAATGCCAGAGTGGTTCTGTCTCAGACCACTGGGCCATTCTGGATGGGGATATTAACATTTTACTTCCCAAGAGATTGGGATGCAAACACAAAAAGGCACCCAGCATTGCTAACTGGGGGAATCAAAAATTCTTGCTTGCTCCCCACAATAATCAGGAAAAGACTGATTGAAGAGGGACAAGGCTTACTGGAAGAGCCCTCCATTTGACTTTCCCATTCTCTGCTCAATTCCAGCTCAGTTATTTGCCTCCTCATTTCTTTGAATAGGGGCTATGAGGGCAAATAGAATGCTTTGTCTCTGCCTCAGGGTCATGAACTCTATGTTCATTTCTTATATAAAATATTTGCATTTCTTTTGCATTTACTGGAATCTCTATTGCTGACAAATCAGAAGGATCGTTTGGAATAGGCTTAACATTCAGCACATCAATAGTCCAATTGCCTTCAAGCTACTTGTTTGTTTGAAGCAAAGCACACATTAAGAATCAGTATGGTTTTTAAAACACAGCTAAATAGAAGCACTTCTGCTGTCATTTGCTTGCAAACCTGATCCTATCCGTAATAGCACATTTCTCTGGTATGACTATAGTCATTCATAAATATGTTTTTTAAAGTATAAAAACTAAAATGCAGTTGGCGTGGAGCAGGCCTTGCTGAGAGTTTGAAATCCCTTTATACCTTAAAACCTAAAAAGTGCAACCACTATGATTTGTTTATTTAGTTAAAACATTTCGGCCTTCCTTTCCAATCAAATATCCAAAGCTGCTGAGAATCATAAAATACAATACAACATTTTAGTTAATCCTGTCATACAGAAAAGCAATAATTAACACAACATATCAAGAATAGCAACCTCAGTAGTAAAACACAGCAGTGAAACTCAATAAAGAGCTACACCAAAACATAACAGCATCACAGTACCTAAACTGCCATTCCCCACACCAACATATCATTATAGCAGTAGTAAATATTATAGCAGCAGAATCTTCCAGCTGAAAGCAGAGTTTTTAAATATCAAACCAACCAAAAGCTTATTGGAATAAAAATGGCATAACAAAACAGCAGAGATGGCACCAGCCAAACTGCCTGGGCAGGTGCGCCCATAATCATGGAACTTCCAAGGAAAAGGTCATTCCATCTTACCTCAGTTGGTTCAGGTACCCAGAACCAGGCATCTGAAGAAGATCTAAAGAGATAGAGGAACATCACAAAATTAGAGATCTGTTACCCTGAGTAGACAATCTCCATTTTAATTTTGGGAATTAGCTGGAGACAGAGAGTGAGAGGTAGTAACTGGAATCCATGAACTATGTTCACCAGGATAGTCCTGGGAGAAAACTTTGAAATGAGCAGACATATTTTAAGCAATGAATATAACTCACACAAAGTGTACAAGAGCTGACTGTGAGAAAAGGCAGGAAGTTGGATAGGGTTTCAGGAATGGGTGATGGTTATTAGTCTTACTAGTCAGCAGTGATGAAAAGAGGGGAAACTGCAAAATGAATTACAAATTGTTTATAGTTGGTTCCATAAGGGTCAACCATATGGTTGATATATCCTTCTCCAGTTTGCTTTATAGCAACCATTTCTGTGCTGTAATGATTTTATTTCTCAGGATTGTATTAAATAGTAGTAGCTGTAGTAGCAAGTAGTTACAGACAATGCTGCAATTTCCTTACTTAGCTTGAGCTGCCACTCCATACATCAGCAGCTTTTCCAACCAATCTCCACATACTTATTTGCTCGCAAAGGATCTCACAGTCTCAGACTATTAGTCTCCAGCTCAGTAGTATGTCAACTGAATGGCAGAATGCATTATGGATCAGGATACCTTGCACAAGTATCTCTAGACAGGTCTCCTTCAGCAAGACAAAAATCAAATTAAATACTGATAGCAAAGTGACAGATCAAAGTTTATAGCTAAGGACATTCTTGTTTGCTAGAATTTAAATGGATAGGAAGCAGTTTATTGCAGTTTTAATAATAAATGAATGGAAAATATTAAAATGTGGGTTTTGGGCAAAGAGATGAATTCAAATTGTACTTTAAAGGGTATAGAATGACAGAAGGAGAAAAGAGTATGACTCTTCTCAGACCCTGCAGCACTAGGATTAATGAGTAGAGGAAGAAGATGGTGTGAGAATCTTTGGAATCTGAGTTAATATAGAAGTATTGAGTAGGTACATGAATTAAAATAAATCATCCTTCAAATGAAATCCAACAAAGGTACCAAGATTTGTTGTCATTTCTGGGTTATTGCTTCCACAGGATTGTAAGCTGAAACTAGAAAAAATGTCTCAAGGTAGTAGAACAGAGGATGAGGACTTGAGAAGAGAAGACATTTGCAAGTTGCTGATTTGGTTACAAGTCATGTAAACATTGATCCATGCAGATTTGGAAGGTGCATACTCACATACATACTTTCCTGTAATGCCTGTCCATTTCTGGAAATTTCAAGAGGAAGATTGTGGCCTTCCCCTTTTCCTTAATTCAAATGTTTCATTAGTGAAATTTCCAGAGAAAATAATTTTGAGAATTTGTATTCATTATGTTCATATTTCTGAAGGAAGGTAAAAACAAGATATACCATGAACCTCAAAGATTTAAGGCTACTGTAACCTATCAAATATCACGGACTTCATAGTGACTGAGCAGAGTGACCACTCCTAAAATGAACTTTGAAGAGGAATTTGGAAGTTCCTGTTCAGATGACACTTTTGAGCTATTTCAAATGAAGAAATCAGTGATTCAGTAAGATCAGATAAATTTGTTGGTGTGTGTGGGGGTGGTGGTTCTGCTAAGAAATGCTATTTCTACTTTTCAGCAGGGTGGAAATAATTGTGTCCATCCTATCCTAATTATGTCCATTAAATAGATGAGGCTCCTATTGGGCTGGAGGAAAAACTGCAAGCCCCCATGGAGCCCAGCTAACCAAGTTTGGAGGAGGTATTTATGCCAGCTCGTCCACTAGAAAAGTCATTTGCTGCAATCTGGCCAACCCATCTGCATAGTTTGTTCTGAGATTAGCTGGTAGCCTGATGGGAGCTAGTAGAATTTTTGGGACTTCTTTCAAATAAGTCATGTTGTGTTATCTCTGCAATAGGAAGAAAGGAGCCAAACCTCATATGTTGTTGGATTTACAAGTCCCAGTATCATTACTCAGGCTTTTCCGCGTCCTTTTCTTGCCTCTGGGTCACATTTTGTGAGCTAAAAGACTGAGCCAGAAGGGGTAAAGCCAGTAATAGATCAGGCAGGCCCTTGTTTTTGGAGCCGCTAGTTTGTTGCCATCTTGGCTCTTCCCCATAGTTGTCTCACATTATTTTTTCAATTGGCCTTGCCTTGCTGATTATGAATGATAACATTCAATCCACCAGGAAACAGGCAGTGACAATTAAAATGTTATACTTGGGATTTTCCCCACAACTGTTATTCAGCATGGGTTATGAACAGGCCAAATAAGCCATTAAATAGTGTGTGGCAGATATAGAGCACCAATCAGATCTATCCAGAGAGTTTTATTCCTAGTGATGGCAATAGGTCAGTGGTGGGATTCAAATAATTTAACAACTGGCTCTATACATTCATTTTTAACAAATCTACCGAAGTCGGCGGAAAACAAGCTGAATCCTGACCACCCAATAGGGTAATTTTACTTTCCTATGATTTTGCCTAACAAAACCTTGAAGTGAACAACACAGTGCTTTTACTCTGACACAATGCAGAGCTTTCCCTTCAATACAAGAAGATATCCTATAGAGAGAGACAATGTCCTTGTAAATCTGGAAACACAGAAATGATAGAATATGCGCTTCTCCAGTGTCTGTATTATTAAAACATACATACTAGCCTTATCTCACCACTGCTATGTAGATTAGCATATTAACAGGACCTTTTATACTTTATACTTTGTACCATTTCTGATACAACATACAATGTTGCTAGGTTCTATGCAGCTGCAGTTGAAATACCCCATAGAATGGTCCTTGTCATAAAATAGGCTTAGATTAGATAGTTACAGCTACAATACTTCATATGTCAATGTCATTATCCCTTGTGCGTATTCATTTTTTAGCTTTAATCCTTTTGCTTTCTTTGTAATTATGTGTACTATATTTACCTCATGCTAGTTTATTATGGTCTATGACCATATATATTATGATCTATGACCATAATAAAGATTCTGAGTTCTGATTCTGATTCAAATAAGTCAGACACAAGACCTTCTGTGGAGGGTGGAATGAGTTGTAACTAGGCCTGGTCTTTGACTGGTTTCCTGCTCTCATTTAAAAAAACACACCTGTTGATGGGATTTTGAGTTAATTGTTTTCTATATGAATGTCATAGTAAGTTTTCTAGAATATTTTTATGGCTTCAGAACTGAAAACAAATAAGCTTTAGAAATAAGTAGCATTTTCAAATTTTAGTGTATAAAATTCCAGAATGTGGTATGTGTTATCAAAAAAGCCAGTCTGTTGCAGCTAAAATACTGAGTCTTGGGGCACTTCTTTGACAAGGAAATTCATTATATTATAATGTAAGTGGAAGGCTTCATTTTGCTAAACCCCCACTAAATGGGGAGGAAATAAGCAGTTGTTTTTAGTGAATGTTGAACATGGGTTCTTATGAAATAGTCACTGACAGGGCTGTTGGGTCTTTTGATGTATGTCACAGGAGGCCAACAGTGCAGACAACTTTCAGGCATCATAAAGAATTGTTTGCAAAAAGCATCACCCCTTGTACATAACATGTGGCTTGTTGTAATGTGTATGCTTTGAAATACTAAAAAATAGTATTAAAACTAGTTCTCAACCCTCCAAAAAACCTGTAGAGTTTTTAAGAGATGACATTTGGAAAACAACTATGTGTAACACATAGTTGCTGTTGGCTAAATGCTGTGATTTATGCAGCATGCTCAGAGTTGATGTGTACAGCTTTGTAGAGCCATGTAAAAGGTTAACATCATTCCAGTGGTGATATCTTTGTTGCCTTTCTCCCCCTGAAGCAATGGAATGTGGAGAACTCATATTAGAAACATATGCCTTCTAATCCACCATGTGAAAAAGGAGGGACACATGTAGTGGGAAAACATGGTAATCCAGTAACAGGAGGATGTTTCATGAAGGCAGCCCTCAAACTTTGTACATCTCATTAGCCAGATGTATTGGGATTGTTTTATTTGGTATTATGTAACATTATTATGGAAGTCAGCCCAGAAAGAAATGAAAAATTAAAGTGAGTAAGCTGCATGTAAGCTGTGAGTGAGCTGTTGAGGTCCCTCTTCTATCCAAACCCCACAATTTTCAGGCTCCACCTCAAAAATCTCCAGGTATTTCCCAACCGAGAGCTGGGAACTTTACCAGGTGTACCTTTTACCAGTTTCAACTGATTAGCCAGCTGTGACCTTTCCTGAGCAGAAACTATCTGACCATCAGGGTGCATGCTCTAGTTCAGGGGTCTGCAACCTATGGCTCTCCAGATGTTCATGGACTACAATTCCCATCAGACCCTGCCACCATGGTCAATTGGCCATTGTGGCAGGGGCTGATGGGAATTTTAGTCCATGAACATCTGGAGAGTCGCAGGTTGCAGACCCCTGCTCTAGTTACATCTCAATATCACTGAAATGGATTATACACAGGACTGTCTTTGGAAAGTGTTCAGAAATTTCAGTTGGTGAAGAATGCTGCAACCAGGATATTGACTGGAGTGAGTTGCAAGGACCAAATCATTCCAATCTCAATCTTTTTACACTGGCTCCTAATCTACCTCTAGGCCCAGTGCAAGGTGCTTGTGCTGATCTTGATGTCCAGTATGGCTTGGGAGTTGGGACCATCATATCAGAAGCAACGCCTGCTCTTTTCAGATCATTTCCTGAGATCCTGCTTTAAGCACTCTGTCCTTCTGAGATTAAGCAGTGGGCAACCTAGGATAAGGCCTTCTCAGTCATGGCACCAAAAGTCTTCGTCCAGAAAAACTCATCTGTCCCCTTCTGTTTTCATCTTCTATCAGGGAGTAAGGGTTTTTTTTTTTTTTTGGTTTGATATTCCTTCCTTGGACCCTCTTTCCTGCTCTATGTTTTAGTTGTTTTATCATGTTTTATCATGTATGTTTTTACTTTGTTAGCTGTCTTGGTGGTCATACTGAAAGGCAGATAAGTGGGTAGACATTTTATTTAAAAACAGATAATATGAAAGAAATCAAACAGTAGCCATTGGTTCAAGGCCTCGAATCCATGTTTTTCCCATCAAAAAAACAAAGAACTTGACAAAATTGAAGAAAATGTGATGATACAATGGGCAAGCAGCCATTATCTTTAACAGGAACATTCTTCAGAGTACTCTCTCTTCTTTTAAATGAAACAAGCATAAGATATTAAAAGACTGGAGTCCGTTTAAAATGTTTTCGGCCACTTCAGATTAGACAGGCATGGATTCTTGCCAAAACTGATCTCATTCTTTTTCTCTTTGCCCCCAATATCAACTGCCTGGTTCTTGTTTAACATCCCCACAGAGCTTTCTCAGTTGGCAGAAGAACAGGAGCACAAAAGAGATACAGGAATTAATGGAACAATCCTTGTTTCCCAAAGTAAATAAACCTTTTAAAGAGGATTTTCAGGTGGGGCTCTTGTAGTTCAAGCAAATTAAGGCACAGATCCCCTTTTGAGGGGATGGAAAAGTGGCATTGGGACACTTGCCACAAGCCCTAGGCTGGCCATTTAGCTAATCCTATTAGTTAAATAATCAAGCTGCGTACATCTGGCATGTGGCATATTCTTAGCTGGCCCAAAAGCAGCCTATCCTTTTATTAACAGGCTGTGCCATTATTTCTTCTGCATACTTGCAAGTTTCTTCTGCTAGAAACTGTTTTATTAATTTATAAGCCCAACTTTATCTTTTCTATCAGCTAGGGAGGAACCAAATGCTACCCCTAAATGTTCGCAAGCCTAATGATGGAATCAACACTATCATTGTGAATAAAACTATTCATTCACTCAGATCCCATGGTCATTTATCAAAATGGACCAGTAGTGGATTCAAGAATCATTACCCGATGTACCTTTTCCCCATAAATTGTATAGAGTTCATCCAATGATATAGCCACTAGCTGAAGATAATTTTTCAAAGCAATTAATGGAGGACAGATATAGTATGGGCTTTTTCCATAAATGGAAAAGATGGGACAGCTCACAGTGAGCCCTCTGGAGCCAGACCATGTCACCACATGGTGGGTCAACTTGAGCAACAGGGTTTATGTAGAAGAGGCACCATTAATAAGTACAGGTGGTTTGGTCCACAGTGAGGTGGTGCATAAGTCACCATCATAAGCCTTCTGGAGACAGCATTTAGCATTGTTTTCCAGTTTCCAAACTTTTCAGTGCAAGAGTCACATATATTTGACAGATATCCAAGGGTCTAGTGTTGAACATTATGCTCAGCCTGCTTGGGCCCAGCTTCATACTGCTGACTTTGCCTCCAAAACTCCATCTTTGAAGTCACATGGTTTTTGAAGAATGAGCCCATGGTTTAAAGCTGGACCTGGTCAGGTCAAACCCAGTGTTGAATGGGCTTCTCTCTGCCACCTATTGCACCATGGTAGAGTTAGGAGAGGAGGATAGAGGCAAGGAGAAGGGAAAGCGGACACAGGCGAAATTAAATGTTAGAACTAGCTTCTTTAGGTTGTAACAAGGCTTCATATTTGGCTAAGCAGAGTTGCAGGATATAGGCTAATATTTCTTGTGCTGACTTGCCAAACAAAACTTTTCTACATACTCTTTTTCGGATTTTTGCCTTACCTGTGTGATTTATTAGAAGTGATTCATTAGGGTGCATGCACATCTCATAATAATTTCATCCTTTGGACTGGAAAACACAGATACTGAAGGTTATATTTTTATTATTATTTAAACTAGTGGAAACAAATGGAATAATACATGTAGCAACAATTAATTAAATGTTTTACAAAGGAAGAGAATAAACAACACAATTAATACTTCTTTTCTGCATTGGCCTTCCTTAGTAGGATTAGCACTCTTATCAAGTTTCTGTCAGCATACCACCGGGCGCTGGTAGGGGCTGATGGAATTGTAGTTCCTGAACATCTGGTTTCCAGGTTCCTACCCCCCGTGGGTCTCAAAGTGATATTGGAAAAGTATCCTGAAAGAGACAAATGGCAGATCAGATAAATTTAGATTTCATGGTTTTTCCCCTCTTGTCTATGATTTCGTTCTCTCCCCCATTCTCATCGACAACAAACCACCTTCTGACATTTTTCACCTCTGCTTTGATTTCCATTTCATCCTTATGAGAGAAGACGTTTTTTCCCCAAAAAGCACTTTGCAAAACATTCCCACGTTGCTTTCCATTTCTTGCTCTCTTTGAAAGAGAACAGTTGGCTTCTAATCGTAGATATTGCCTATCAAAACACTTAAACAAATGCTATGGAGAAATGCAGTGCTCAGTGGTCTCTGCTCTGTTGTACCAATCTGTTAATACAAAAGTTCAATGTTTTGCCAAATTTGTTGTGATAAATAATTTATGTTTACATCACACATGCATTCTGTAATGACCTACAGCAGTTTTATTTCCAGTGAACAATGTGAGATATGATTCCCTCCAGTGTAACTGTTGGCTGCCTGCTATTAAGATTTTAATGAGAATAAATTTCATCCAATCCCATTTTAGGCAGAACATTCAATTAGGCAAACAATTGTACTCTATAATGTTACAATTAGTGATCAAGTCAGCTTGCAAATACTCACTGTCTTTTCTCTGCCATGTGAAATAAACAAGAAAAATGTAAATCAATGACTTGGCCACAACCCACTCTCAATAATATCACAAGAAAGTGCTTTTAAAAAGTAATGAAAAACAGAATAATAATATGCAAAGTAACACAAAACATTGCAAATAATATGCAAAGTAACACAACACCTAACTTTCAGGATCTCATCCAGAGACTGTCCTGATGATACCATCCAGGTTTGGTGAAGTTTGGTTCAGGAAGTCATGGGCCCTCAAAGAGGTAGCCCCCATCTCCTGTTAGCTCCCATTGGAAACAATGGGGAATGGGGGCACCCCTTTTGGGGGTCCATACTGTAACCCTGCCCTGTATACCCTGCCTTATGAAATACTGGATTTCATATTATTTCTCACACTGTATGCTGCAAAATGCCAGTTTCCATGTTTGTGTGGGTGGATAGCAGAGTGTCCAAGCTGAGAGCAAGCCTAAGGCAAAACAATCTGTGTGCAAATCTATGAGTTACTCCAGGCAATACTATCTGGACATCTCATAACAAGGACATGCATCTTTGATTATCTCACCCTGCCAGAGTACTCCGTTAGCATAATGGAATCTGTAGAACTCCTGAGCACCACACCTCGCTAAGCTGTTTTTGGGAAGCTCCTGATACTGTTCCTTTGAGAAAACATTTCTCTGAACAATTGCTTCCTCCCGGCATTTCTCCCACCTCTCAGATACAATCTCCCTAACAACAAGATCCCTTCCTGACTCACCAAGCCTCAGCAAAATTTGAATACTTAAGGCAGAGACTATAGGAAGTCTCTGCATAAACCATTCAAGGTATCACTGATATAATCTAGGACCAATTGACCCCATTGTCCCGTGGAGTAGAACAATAGATAGAGCTGCTAATTAGCTCAGCCCTGCAGACCAGCATAGAGGCAAGAAATGAAACCTAATGAAAAGGGTCGCTTTCCCCGCCAAACTAGCAATCCACCCTATCAAAGTCCTGCTCACCTTAAGCTCATTGCTCATTACTAGCCTGAATCTCCCTTGGTCAAGTTGGTGTGAGATACGATATGTTGTCCTTCGCTTGGGTCCCTATGCTGGCATAGAGATCCTTGCCTTCTTCTGGAACTTCTCTGCAGAACTTTGGTAACGTATAAGTCCCCTGCTTCCCCAAATCCCATTCTATCATCCCACCTATTTTTTTCCTCCCTATCTATATACTTAGGAACTGTGTGTATGTGCCTTAACATCTCACTGTGTGATTGTTTGCAACCAAAACTTATATAAACATATTTAAACTGCAATTTGGTCTTTTGTGAATTCTCTGCAGATACGTTTCAAGCCGTTTCTGGTATATATAGTCTAAAACAGGGGTAGGGAACCTGCGGCTCTCCAGATGTTCAGGAACTACAATTCCCATCAGCCTCTGTCAGCATGCCCAATTGGCCATGCTGGTAGGGGCTGATGGGAATTGTAGTTCCTGAACATCTGGAGAGCCGCAGGTTCCCTACCCCTGGTCTAAAAAGATCCCCTCCCAGCCTTTCTCTAGCATTGCCAAGCCAAGTAATTCCCCATTGCTCTATAAAAATAAGTTTGTACACTGTTAAGCTGAGTAACAATAACTTTGGACCCCCTGAACCAAAGTTCACCAAACCTGGGTGATATCATCAGGACAGTCTCTGGATGAGACCTGGACATTTTGGTGCCACTAGTTTTTTTAAAATGTGAAAAAATACAAAAAAAAGCCTTGCATTCAGATTCGTTCATATTCGGGCAGGACATATTTGGGCTGATTTTGGCCTGAATATGCCTGAATTCACCCTGATTTTGCCGAATTTGGTATCTGTTGCATCCAAATCTCCAAGCCTAGTTTTTCCCATGGTTTGCCATTTGCAGGAGTCTTCACCTATGAAGCATTCCCCCAGCCATACAGATCCCCTCTATTTCCTGTCTTCCATTTCCTTGTTCTATTCCTGCTGAAAGAACCTTGTTGGGTGGGCAGGAAAAGCTGAAAAGAACAGGAAAACCCTGGGAAAACTAAAACACATACTGATTTCTTTTGCTTTCCATGTGAAGCAGAGGAGGAAAATGTACTTTACCAGTTTTCGGAAAACCCAACAAGAGTCTGTGAGATGTGGTGAGTTCTGAAAAGGTTGAAACATGTTTGTGAGAGAGAATCAGTCCAGAAGGGAATGAACGCTCATTGTGAAACAGACCACAAGTGTATATATAGCCTGAGTGGGACTACTAAACCAATTTGAAACCACAGTTACTGATCCTAGTTTGACACATGTTGACTAATGATCAGGTGACAAAACTAATTATATTGAATTATGAATGAAGCCATGATATCATATGACATATAAACTGAATTTATGAAAGGGCCGGTACAGGGAAGAGCACATATTCCTGATTTTCTGTCTTTTGTACTTATTTTATTAGCACTAACAGTTCTCTGCTTTAAGTTTGTAGATTTGTTGATATGCATACCTGTTTCACAATTTTAAAGACAATTTATGACATTTACACTGTATGATGATGATTTACTGATTCACATTTAATGGGAGGAGATGTATAAACTTCAGTGTAAGTAAACAGAAAATGGCATATGGTTTTGGCTTGTTTGAGAAGCAAAACTGAAATTGAGATTTTGGTGTTTGATACTAAAGTTATGACAAATTTGAAATTGTCCCTAGACTAAGAAAAGAAAAATCAGTTAAAAATACCTACCACTGATGCTTAAAAGTCTGCTGAGCCCTGACTCAAGAGTTTCTGTTCCAGTGCCAGCTAATGAAATCATTGAACAAGGTAGACAAACAGTGGACTCCTGACCTAGGCAGAGTTATGCCCTTCTAGGCTCATTGGCTTCAGTGAAATTTAAAAAGGTAAGTGTGCTTGGGACTGTAGCACTATGCATGGCATACTTTTATCTGCCCAATAAACTAAATATATGATTTCTTTGTACCACCATCAGATATCACTGATAAAGAATCACAGTAGATGCAGGCCCTAGCTAAGACTCTGGATCAGTCTGCATAACCTGTGATGGAGCCCTGCCATCTGATTCATACTTGGACCCTGAATCCTCCACCCAGCAGACTCCTGCTGAACTCTCTCATCCATCGATTTCTCAAGCTTCCCACAGCGCTGATTCACCTCAGTCCCATTGCAGGTTTCACTGTCATAACCATCTCTGGCCCCCTTAAGTACTGGCAGCTTGTTCCTAGAGGTGGAGGGGAGTGTCTCATTTCACCCATGCCACAATATTGACTTCAACTGCAGTAACTTCTTTCCTGTACCTAAGCCATAAGCAGGGCAGTGTTGTACCATGTATTCCTTACATGTTTCTCCACACCTCTCTCATCTGTCTCCCAGTGGAAACATTCCAAAACTCACACCTTGGAATTTCTTGCTATGAAGTAAGAATAGGACAGAACCTTGGTGACTATCATGAAAAGAGGATCCCTACCCAAATCATCCCTGCCCATCGTCTCATGCCAGTATCAGCAACGTTGGACTATATCCAGTTAGCTAAGAATATAGAAAATGGTTTAAGAGATCCATCTGGTGGTGTTTTACTGCTCTCTCTCTCTGTCCAGACATGAGTTACTGATTCATTGCTCCTGAGTGCTTCAAAAGGTCAATGAACTGCAGGTTGTGTGCTCTTTTAAATGAGACTTAAACAAGGTCCTGAGTGTTCAAGGCCATCAAGATTTCCCATGCCGTTGTGCAAGTATACAGGGTTGCTAACCCTTCTGTCTCGGCAAAGTTCCAACTGAAATAATGACAACCTGCCTTTCAGAAATCCTCACGGTAATTTCAGTGGTAAAAGCATTCCTCTCTACATGCTTTTCTGCACTAATGTAATGTCAAAGTGCATGTATGGATAAACTGCTAGTTCTGTAAAATCTTGGGTTAGAAATTTAACCAAGAGATTAGTTTCTGTATCTTTAGTATGATTTAAGGAAGGAGTTGTGGGGGGTGTTGTTGTACACATTGCAAAGTGGCCAAGTTTGCCACGTTTTCTTCAGTTGTCTCATACAAACACATTGTGTTGAAGAGCAAACTTCAAGGACTGAATGTCAGGAAAAGTTGGTTCCTCTGAGCTGTCCAACAAACCTCCAGCTATAATAAGGCAACACTCTGCTGCAGCAGGATAAAAATAAACAAAAAATGCCACTAGACTGATGACATGGCATCACTTCAGGGGATGTCAGTCGTCTCCAGGAATTGCTGGAAATTTTGTAGTGTTACCATTGAGTTTCCAGTGATTCCCAGAGCAGTGGGTTAACTTTCCATATTCTTCCTTGAACCAACATCATACCATCCCCAATAGTGACCCCCATGTCCCCACCTCAGACCCCACTGGTTGCCCAGTCAAAACTGGAAATCCTGGACTTAA
Source organism: Sphaerodactylus townsendi (assembly GCF_021028975.2). Taxonomy (NCBI): domain Eukaryota; kingdom Metazoa; phylum Chordata; class Lepidosauria; order Squamata; family Sphaerodactylidae; genus Sphaerodactylus; species Sphaerodactylus townsendi. The sequence goes on along the minus strand of NC_059429.1, from coordinate 36,244,133 downwards.
CTGAGCAGTAAAAAAGAAAAAGGCAGACTGTCCTAAGAGAAAGTAAAATTCCAATGGAAGAAAGATCCTGAGGGAATAATTGAGAAGCTTACAGAAAAAGCAAGTGAGGGGCCTAAGTGAAAGAGGGCTCTCTGTTGTTATGCCAGAAAGGCAGAAGAAAGAAGGCTGCCAAGTTATGACTGGTAAGCGTCACAATCTTGAAAGAGGGGAAAGAAAGGCAATGAGGGGAGGAAAAGACAGCCCAGGAAAAGGAAGGCATAGAGTTATAGACGAGTAAAGTACAGACAATGAAAAAGAAGGTTTCCTGTGGGGCCAGGGGGAAGGGCTGTCTTTTGTCAGAAATGAAGCAGAAAGTCTAGGAGACTTTGGAAGCTGGTAGAAAATATGCAGTGATATGAAAGAGCAAAGGCTAAAAATTGTATAATTAACTTCCCCAAAAATTCTTTAGTTTCTAGTATACATACCCTTGCAGTGATGCAGTGACTATTTCCATTATGAACTCATCCCTAAAACATTATACTGGTAAATCAATTTGTTTTTCATCATTACGGAAAATGTTACAGTGCAGGTGATTATAATGAGATTTAATAAGGCAAGAAGGTCTTCTGGGCAAAAAAATCATGATATAATAATTCCTATTATTAGAAAAGGGGCAACTTGTCATTGTTTTCTCCTGTGAATTTTTGCCTTCTAATCCATGATGTATTGGTTGTCATCTATTTATTTTGACATGTTGTGTTTTAAATTGGATTTCTGGATACTAAAAATCATGTACCTGAAGTGTGTTCTAGAAACTAATGACAACATAAAAAGATGGATCTGCATTACTCTGTCTGGAATGGAACAATATGTATAATGTCACTGTTGTCACTATCAGAGTAAGACACCTGGATCATAAGTACTTTCTCATGACAAAGACCTTTGCCTATTAGCAGAAAAATAAACAGTCAAAGTTATCTAAGGAAAAGGCTGCAAAGTTGTTTGCCTTTAACAATTCCACCCCCTTAAGCATATAGGGTAATAATGAGCTTTCATTCATATGTAACCTTTGCAGAAATAACTGGATAAGTTAACCGAAACAGGAAGAGAATGTTAAGTAAAATATGGGTGGTCTACATGCATAGTTCGCAGTAAATATGTTGTGCTTCATCAAAAGTAAAGGGTTAATTAATATTAACCCTTTACTTTTGATGAAGCACAACGTATTTGCTGCGAACTATGCATGTCCTGACCTGGAAGGCCCATCAAATCTCATCAAATGTCAGAAATTAAGCAGGGTGGTCCTGGTTAGTATTTGTATGGGAGACCACCAAGGGAGACAAAGGTTTTCTTCAGAGAAAGGCAAATGGCTTACCATCTCTGCTCATCTTTTGTCTTGATAACTCCATGAGAGGTCTCCATAAGTCAGCTATGTCTTGACAGCACCTTCTACTACCAACAGTAAAGATCTTCTGAACACATACTTACAAAGAAGCTGGCTTTGTAGTTCAGAATTTTTCACAGTAACTAATGAGAGTTTTGGCCACATTTTCATTGAAAGTAAGGTATTATCATTAAAGAACCTCCTGGTCAGCCTTAATGCTGACTACATATCTGGAGAGTTTCATTTTATGTTTTGTATTGAAGAAAATATGGGGAAATCATATTCAATTCATGTGCCACATGAGCATTATGAGAAGGACAAATTGATATCCAAGATAAGGGAACTGTAAATTTGATGACATCTCTCCTGTGGAATAAACAGAGCCCTTCTTTTTCCCACAGTTTTTCAGCTTCTTCTCCCAGTAGCAACCAGTGAGATGCATTTTGAATAACATGCCTTAGACTGGAGAATGAGATTGGGGAGGGAACATTTCAACCAAATCAGTAGGCATTTGTTGGAGGCAGCCTAAGTAGAGACATATTTTACAAGACCATGCAGGTGTCCTGCTGTTAAATAGTCAAGAATGTCCAATGTAGACTGATGACCTGTGGAGTCTAATTTAAAGTCACATAATTTCAATAATTTTTGTATTGATTGATTTTGTTAATAGAATTTTAATTTTTGTGTTCTTGCAACTTATTGTGATGGTGCTAGCCATTTCATCTCTAAGAAAATAAGACAAGATATGTTTTAAATCAATAAATATGTGATGATAGTGATACATACCCAGTGTTGTACCTGACCTAAATGGTGCCAGGCCCTGCGCCCCCCTCCCACACCCCACTTACAAGAGCCAGGGGGAGGGTGGGGCTCAGGGGTGGCCCAGACAGGTGGCTTGGGCAGGCATCACTCATCCCTGCCTTCCAGCCTCCCTGCAGGCCAACTCTTGCCTGCCCCAGGGTTTGGGGAGGGCAGGAGCTAGCCTGCAGGGAGGCTGGGGGCAGGGTACTGTGGCTTGGGTGGGCCCTGTGGGGGTAGGCCAGCGCCTGCCCTCTCTGACCCCCTGGGGTGGGTGGGAGCTGGTCTGCAGCCACCGTGACCAACTCAGTTGGTGGGTCGCATCCCAGCATGGGGGGAGCCACCAGGCATGGGCTGGGTAGCTACGCTGCAAGAGAAGCCATGTGTGGGGACCCGGTCGGTGCCCTCCCTCGTGACAAAATGGCATGTGCCCAGGGACATGGGATGCACCATTTTCCCATTAGTAGTGCACCATTGTGCATACCATCGTTTCCTATTAATAGTTCTCAAACCTTCTAGAGACAATTTGAGTGCAGACCTTCAAGATGTCCACACTGAGGCTGAACCAAATTTTCTAGACCTATTACTTTATTTTTCAGGAAGTTATCTCTGTCCTTTGTTGCACTATACTGAATTCCAGTTTAACTAGGGAAATTCTGAGAATGAATTCTAGAAGTGAAACATGTGGTGTTTACTGTTTACCATAGTTTCCAGTGTCCCTTTTCTATATTATTGATGAGCATACTCATATTGACGAGTTGGGAAAGGGGAAGCTTGCTATAATTTTATGTATAATTTCATCAAGATTTTTTTTTGGCTACAGTTTTACTACATATTGATCTCAAAGATACATAAATAGTCCTGTTGAGATTGTATGGACAAACATATCAAGATTCTTTCTTTCCATCAGTAACACTGAGGAGGGGAAATGACACAAATGAATGATAAGAACAAAACATTACAGAAGTCTGAATATAAAAAATGAAACCACTGAGGATTCCTTGTAGATAAGTTTGATTTCAGGAAGTCCAGGGAGAATTTAAAGGAAGAAAAATATAAGAAAGCATCCCCAGCAAACACATATTATCTTCAAACACCATGCTCAGCCTGCTTTAAGTGCTATTTAGCTTCAAGCTAAGTGGTTGCAATAGGCAGCTAGATTTCTGACTTTTTTCTTCATTTGAGAAGCAGTTCACTATTTGGCACATGGGCTATAGTTTGGGGAAAGTAGTTTGAAAACTACTTGTGAAGATGAAATGTGTTACTTAGATCCTAGTTACTTGGATCCTGGTTATTGTTAAGTTTCTACACACAGAGACAGAGAGAGCAAGAACCACTTCTCTGAAAAGGGATCTGATTTTATTGGGGAGTATGATATTTATATCTATATATAATTATGTAGATAGGAGCACTGGAATTGAACTTTCCACACAATTGTATGTTGAGATGTGTGAATCTGGAGTGGGGAGGGAGAATTGTATAGCCCTGTCTCATCAGATCTCAGAAGCTAAGCAACGTCAGTACTTTGAAGGGAGATCATAAAAAAAGCTCCACAGAGGAAGGCACTAGCAAACCTCTTTTGCTTCTCACTTGTGATTAAAACTGCTTGTTGGAGTCGCCATAAGTCGGCTGCAACTTGAAGGCCCTTTACATGCCCCTCTGGTTGATCTGGGTTGTTGTGGGAGAGAGAAAGAAAGAGAAACATGGCTTACTTGTCTTTGAATTTGTGATGCTTCTTGCTAAAACATTAAAAAAGGATGATGTTGATGAATTTTTTTTGATGCCGCAATTTCAGTAGAAGATTAAAATTTGAAGCTACATTTTATTCTTTGTACTTTGCTTTCCTCTGAAATGACATCACACTGGTGTTGTCTTCTTGTCAGTGAAGTACTTGTCACTCAACTAAAAACTTCATTGGAGAAAGACAGGCATTCCTGATGCAGATGTGATAGCTTCAAAGAGGAAGGAACATTTCTTGTTAACTAAAAAAAAAGGAAATAAAGATTGAGCTGTGAAAGTTAATACATTAGAAAAAGTAATGTGCCACTCTTGATTTTCCAAAAGAGCTACAAACAGAGCATTTTCCCTGCTTTCCCCCCTGCCAAGAGATTGGTGATCTCATACATTTTCAAAAGAAAATCCAAGGTACATGTCTTATCAACAACATATTTTTCTACTACTTGAAACCCAATGAATGTTATTTTGTGAAAACCTATGGGAGATTGTAAAAACCTCAGAGAGGCTTTATTTTTTTTAAGATGAAGCAATACATCTAGGCTTCTCACAACTCATGGGGATCCAGGACAGAGGCATAGGGAGGCATTGTGAGGCTATGGCATGATGGGTAAAATTCAGAAATTATGTCATACCACTTTAGGAATTACTAGTGATTCCTTGAGTGATATGATGTGACTTCTGCCTTTTACCCACAAATAATGTAGCATCATCATGTGATAGTGCTTTTTCCCCCACCTAACATCTGCTGGACTGCCAGCAGACAATAGAAAATGGAGAGATCTCCTGTCCTCAGAAAACAAATGACATAGCTAAATACATCTGTTAGAAGAAGAAGAGTTTGGATTTATATCCCCCCTTTCTCTCCTGCAGGAGACTCAAAGGGGCTTACAATCTCCTTGCCCTTCCCCCCTCACAACAAACACCCTGTCAGGTGGGTGGGGCTGAGAGAGCTCAGAAGAGCTGTAACTAGCTCAAGGTCACCCAGCTGGCGTGTGTGGGAGTGTACAGGCTAATCTGAATTCCCCAGATAAGCCTCCACAGCTCAGGAGGCAGAGCTGGGAATCAAACCCAGTTCCTCCAGATTAGATACATGAGCTCTTAACCTCCTACGCCACTGCTGCTCTCTGCTGTTAGGAATAACAAATTTTGCATAGGGGAGAGGAGGCCCCTGTATTAAAAACCCCAGTAGACAATTTGCATAAAATATATGTAGTGTCCTGTCCCACGTCTAGAAGCTCAGTGCCTAATAGGAAACAGGTTAATCTGAGAAAGAAGTACTTGCCACCTATTTCATTATATAGAGCGCTGAATTAGAAACTGAAACCCAGTTTCAAATCCTCACTCTGCCATGAAAGCTTGCTGGGACAGTCACATACTCTCATCCCCATGTATTTCACAGGGTTGCAATGAAAATAAAAGAATCTGAGAACAATGTAAAACTGCCCCCCCCCCATGAGTGAAGTAAATAAATAAACTCAGTTCTTAAAGATTTGAGCATGGATTAGTCACAATGAATAAAAAAGTTGTAATGTTGATATATTGGATGTATTGTTTAGGTCCTGTACTGATCTCAGTACCATTCAAAGTATTTTCTGATCAGTACACTCTTCCTGCACCCTGCAATTTCCCCAGAAATCTCACAGTTGATTTGGGAGAGACATCAGTCCACAACATAGTGTAGGTTTCTTTGCATTAAAGGAGGAAATTTAATTCTAGCTGCTCTTGTTCCAGGCCAAAACCATGAAACAACTCACATATGAGTCTTTTCTTGGGCCCCCAGCATCCTGTTCTGAGCCCTTAGAGTGAATTCATTTTAATTTTCTCAGAATCAGCTTTCAAATTCCCAGATGCCTATCAAATTATGTGATTAGCCTTGATACAGGTATTCAAAAAGTCTAGGTAAGGGTCAATCTTTCATCCTTGTCCTTTTGGCTCAAAGAAAATCTGAATTCTCAAGCCCTGTTTCTCCTGACCTTACATGATCATTTCCAGTCAAAATGGCTCAAGATCACTAGGAATAAATTGGTGCTTCTAGACTTCTCTTTATACGAATTACTCAGGTTAGGCAGAGACCAGACATAACAAGCCCTAAAACAGAGAGTGAAAGACATCAAGGCACAGACTGATTTAGCGAGCTCCCCAGCTTCTTTGGCCCCAGCAAATAAAAGATTCATCCTTGTGTTACCTGAAATGGTAGAATTCTCTCCCTTTTAGAGTAGGGAATTAGCAAGAGCAGACTCTTTGCTTAGCAAAAGGTTGGGCAAGCTCAGAATCCTGATTGCCTATATATACGGAAGTCAGCTTTTGCAAGAAACTTGCAGGAGGCAAATTAAGTTTAACAATTTTATTTAGGGATAATGGGGGTACACAAACACACAATAATCAAAGCACCAGAACACCCAGACAGTCCTAAGATATAAGCAGTTGTGAGTGGGTAGGTCTAGAATAGAGGAGAGAATTAGGGAAGTAAGTGTTATAGTCTTAAAGCAGAATAGTCTGATGAACAGAACTGAGCAATCCATGCTTAGCTCTGATAGAAGAATAATGCATTGTGGACCAATATTATAGACAGAGAGGCATTCAGATATATTGAACAAGGACTACTGAGTGAGGGGGCTTCTTACAGAAAAAAGAGATCCTCAGTGTTATGCAGAGTGATATTTAATTTCCCAGAACAAAGAGAAAGACAAGGGAAAGACAAGAGGCAGACATCAACCTTAATGTATGGGTATTAGTCTCTTCAGTTGAGGCATCAGCTTGATGTTCCAAACTTGGGATTACCTCCAAGGGGGAAAGTATTGAAATTACAGCTACAGAACAGTGGCAATTCAAATGAGGCAGTCGTTGAAGGTATTAGTCAGGGGAAGAAGCATTGGGTTAGGATAACACTGGACAGGCTAGCATATTAATACATCCATTGTCTTCATAGGGGTGTATGGTCCTGGGCTGAAAATGGGAATGCTTTCCAGGGTAAGATCATTGTGTTCACTTAATACTGCCAGGAACAGTGTGAGAGAGGCATTATGCAAGGCTAATTTAAAAAGGGCATGTCCAGACATCGTTCTTTTTCCCTGTGGGTACACTGAGTCGATGCAAAGAATGGGTCCCCATTTTGCCACTGCATTGCTAGGCACCCCAAGATTGCAGAGATGGGTAGAGACACCACTATCCTTCAAACAGGGTTTCCTTAGCCCACCATAGGTCTGTTTATCTCTAATTCCTAGATACTAACAACTATAGAGGCTATTTACAGTAGTGAGATACTCTGCTTTAACAACAGCAATATGTATGTATGGAGGGTATGGATAAAAAGATCCCTGGATCAGAGTAACTGTGTCCATGTGAATTAAGGCAAGTGGAAACATTGGAGCACATCTTCTTTCACTGTCCACTCTATGAAGCTACTCAATTCAAGCTCATTTATCCACTCTTAGATTTAAATCAAGATAAGTCATGATCTGAACGGATCAAAAAGCTCTTGTATGATGAAATGCCCCCGTCTCTGCTCATAGTGTAGTGAGACACAGTGTGGTATAGTTGTGAAGAGAGGTGGATAATCTGGAGTATCAGATTTGATTCCGCATTCCTCCACATGAATGGCAGGCTCTTATCTGGTGAACTGGATTTTTCCCCTGCTTCTACACATGAAGTCTGCTGGGTGACTTTGGGCAAGTCACAGTTCTTCAGAACTCTCTCAGTCTCACCTACCTCACAAGGTGTCTGCTGTGGTGAGAGGGTTGCTTTGAGACTCCTTACAGGATAAAAAGGCAGGGTATAAATCCAAACTTTTCTCCTTCAAATTAGTTGTGCATATATATACAAAGTTCATCACAATTAGCTGAATCCAGAAGGTGGGCTGAATGTTCACAAGGAGCAGCCATGGGCTGTCCTGATACATTTGCCCCCTCCACTGGTCCAAGGATCACCCTGTTGGTGGAGGGGACACAGGTGGTGGCCTCTTCTCATCTCCACAGTAGTGAAACTGGAAGTCTGGGATGCCACAGTGGTGAAACCCAGAAGTAATGTCGGTATCTGCTCGGATGCTGGCATGGGGGTGGGGCATTCCCATAGGTGGAGCCAAGGACGTAGGTAAGGGGGGTTTCTCGGGTTCAAACCCCCCATTACGTGTCTGAAGCTCAGCCCCCTGTTCGTGGTTTTTTTGTATTTTTAGTGTTTTTTCCGTTTTTTACCTGCAGGGGGTGCATTTTTGAGGTTAGCAACACTAAATTTCAGTTTGGAGACTCTCCTAATGATACTACCCAGGTTTGGTGAGGTTTGATTCAGGGGGTCCAAAGTTATGAACTCCCACAGTGGGTGTCCCAATCCCCCTTGTTTCCAATGGGAGATAATAGAAGATGGGGACTACACCTTTGAGGGTCCATAACGTTGGACCCCCTGGACCAAACTTTACCACACCTGGGTGGTATCATCAGGAGAGTCTCTTACTGATATCACCCAGGCTTTGTGAAGTTTGGACCAGGGGTCCAAAACTATGGATTCCCAAAGGGGGTGCCCCATCCCCCATTGTTTCCAATGGGAAATAATAGAGGATGGGGCTACACTTTTGAGGGGCTACACTTTTTCCATAACTTTGGACCCCCTGAACTAAACTTCACCAAACCTGGGTGGTATCATTAGGAGAGTCTCTTAAAGGTACCCTGAAAGTTTGGTGCCGCTAGCTTAACAATTGCACTCCTGACAGCAGGCACCCTCCACTTCTTCCTCCTCCTTAGATTCTCCTTTTTTAAATCCAACAACCTCTCAGCATGGGATTTAATGGGAGAATCTGAGGTCCCTCTAGTTTAAACATTGAAAATGATGTTGTTTCAGGGTGGGGGGTAATCCACTCCAATTGAACAGTATATCACTTTCAATGTTGTTTTAACTGGGGACCCCAGATTTTTCCTTTAAGGTGGATTTAAAAGCAGAATCTGGGCTCCCTAGTTTAAACACCATTGAAAGTGATACTGCTTAGTGGTGGATTCCAGCATCACAGCAGCCAACCATGGTGGGGGGGGGGGGCGCAAAACTCAGATTTTGCACTGGGCTCCATTTTCCCTAGCTATGCCTCTACCAAGAGAGGGGCAGAAGGAGCTGCCGGTTGCCGACTGGGAGCCCAGTAGCTGGTGGGGGGGCTGGGAGGATGGGGCAGGGGAGTCTACCATTCCTGGCCTTGGGGAGCTGCTTTTATAAGCACTGAGGCCATGGTCAGGGCTTGGGGAGGTGTGGCCATTCCCCCAGGGTGGGTGAGGGCCTGGGCCCGCCCCCTCAACCCCCCATAAAAATTTGAGCAGCCTATGTACTCCATAGGTGTTTTCAGGGGCTTGGGAACAGGCGGCCCACCAGATAGGGACCACAATTCCCATCAGTTTCTGTCAGCATGGCCAATTGGCCATGCTGGTAGGGGCTGATGGGAATTGTAGTTCCTGAACATCTGGAGAGCCGCAGGTTCCCTACCCCTGCCCTAGGTGGAGCCAATGTTTGTCAGCTTCCACTGGCATTCCGGTTTGGGAATGTCAGCCCCTGGACCTGCAAACTTACACTGCACAAAAGCGTGGTGAAAGCTTGTTTGGCCTATGGTGTGATTTGGAGACAGATTTTTCCCCTCCCTTTTGCATCATCTGGTGCCCCTTTTGAGGTGGTGCAGTGCAGTTTTCATCACACTGCCTCTGGTTGCTTCCACACATGCCCCCCCCCCCCAAATCTGGATTGTCAAATGGGCATATAATATTTTATACCTTTAATTACCTTTCTTTTAGATTGTTTCTTTTATGCTAAATTTGTATTATGGACAATCTATATGTAGAGTTCTTATTCAGAGTTTTTTGAAGTTTTAAATGTAATTACTTTATATGTCTGGTCAGTTACTATATAATAAACTAAACTACGGCCATTTCAATCCCCAAGGTCTTTTTCCTTTTATACTGTGGGATAACATTCAATCTAGGTGGCTTAAATCAGTCGTTTGTTCTCTGTACAAGATAGGTATATCTCCCCAGGCTATTCTAGAGCTGGGACATTCATGGGTGAAATCATTTATCAAGCAAATAATTTTTGATATTGAGCATCAGTCTGATTTAGCAGCTTTTTCAGAGTATCCCTCTCCAAATCACCTAAAAAACAAAAATGATCAAGCACCCTATATATATTTTCTAGAAGGAAGTAATAAGAGAAAAGCATTCACTTTAGCTAGAAGTGACTCACTCCCCTCTAGGGTTTTGGAGAGGATATGATATAGGAAAATTCCCTTTGAAAAAAGGCTATGCGATTGTCCATTAAAAGAAATCGATACGATGGAACATATGTTTTTCAGGTGTCCTTTGTTGGAAGAGCCTCATAAAGATATGTTGGGTCCAATATTAAAGAGATTTGCTGGTAAGAATAACAAATATATATTAAGAAGGTTACTCCAGGGAACAGACCCTCAATATTACAATCCATCAGTTGCAAGATTTTGTGTTTACTTGTGTAAATTTAAGAATTTTGAAAAACAATGAAAAATAGGGTGAAGTGACTTTTTAAATAGATACTGAGAAACACCATTATAAGTTTTGGTCATCTTGGCTGTTGAGATATGCAGGAATATTATTTTAATTGTATTTTATATTAGTTAGGAAGGTTCTAAGCTGGTTTATTTTAAATTGTATTGTAAATTCTTTGGTCAAAGACTGTAAATAAATCTTACTACTAAACTAAACTACAATAGGTAGTATACAGTTCCCAGAAATCCCATGTCTGGAGACTCTGAAAATGATGTGAAGGACATGTTAGGGAAATTGATTATCCCCACTTCCACAAGAAGAAATATCTTCCATCAGCCAAGCCATTAGAAGGACATTTTAACCAGTATTCATATGATTTTGGTCAGATTGCTATTTTTGCCATACAATATAAAATACTTCCAAGCTTTACATACCTTTTTAGGATAGAAGATTTTAGGTAGGCCTCTTATTTCTCTTTGGGATTTCTTTAAAAGATACCTGCAAACCTCCTTAACCCTTGACCTATATCAGATGGTGGCCTTAACCTCAATGAAAGTGATTCACCAAACAGTAGGTTGAATTAGCAACTCTGAAGTCTTGGCTGAAAGCCTTACATTCTGAAGGAATTGTCAGACAGACATGGCTGGTTTAATCTTTGTAAGTTGCTTTATGTTGCCAGCTTCACTTCACTTTCCTTCACTCACTCACTCACTCACCACCACTCACTCCACTCACTCACTCTCCCTCCTCCTCCTACTCACCTTCTGGAGGAGGGATATTAGTTATCTTATGGAAAAATACCTTGAAGGGGAGAGGCAGTGAGTCTTCTAATTCAGTCAGTACCCAATGAGGAAAGGGATTCTTCAGAGGGACAGAAGGAAAAATCATGATCATAATCCATGTGATGAAGGAATAATCATATGGTAGATTGTCCTTAATCTGGTGTTAGGTCAAACTGCTATGATTTTACCTCAGCATAAGCATATACTCTCAAGCTACCTAGGGAGATAAGAAGCTCCTCCTCACTCATTTGTACCTTCTTGATTGGGTTGTCAAAGTCCAGATGGGGCTTGGTGTTCTCCCGGAATTTACTCATTTCCAGACTACTAAGATCAGTTTCTCTGTTAAATATGGCAGCTTTGGAGGTCATAGTCTGTTATATCATATATCCTAGGTGAAATCTCCCTTCTGCAAGTACTGCCCCCAAACCTTTAGGAATTTCTCAGGCTAGAGTTGGGAACTTTTCTTCTCTAGACTGTATAAATTCACCTCATTTACACCTCTTTCTTTCAGAGGAGGCAATGGACAGCTCCAACCAAATATTTTCCCTAGGCATTAAGTGGGTTCTTATTAAAACTAAAATAAATGATTTGCCATAAAAAAGTATGTTAACAGCTACTGTGAAAAGCAGCAGCACTTGAACAGCAAATGAACACTCTAAAACAACCACTCAAACAGCATCTTAAAAAGCTGCTTGTTGAAACTATTCAAGTAGCAATTTTGTTTTTCTTCCAGATGGCCACCATGGAATAGCAATCTATTTGCATTAATTTATTGAATTAGGGCCATTTACTGCTACTGACATCCTGCAAGATAGAAGATCATCTTTTTATTTTTAAATGAAAGCAACCATAAACAAAAAAAATATATTTAGATAAACCACCAATAGGGTATATTTTCATAAAGAAAGTTTGTTTCTATGTTTATGTAATTTCTTCCAGTAACATATATTACAGCTCATAATCTTTACAATGCTATTTTTCTTGAGTAAATTAGTGTAATGTATTATCACAATTTTATAGCTTCTTTCATCCAAAACTTTAACAAGAGGCACAATATTACACTGTTCCGGGAACACAGCAAGCTTTAAATACTAGGAAAGTATGCTGAATAACAATACAGAACAAAAGATTAAGGGTGCATTGCCTTGATTTTTTTTTTCACTCAGAAGCTCTGCACACATGCCAATCAACAGATGTTCAATCAAAACATGTGACCAGCACATTGTTTTGTTTCAAGCTTCATGCATGATCCTCAGCTTATCAACATAGTATCTATGTATGGAGAAAGTATATACATTTCTGCTATGCCTGAGACTGGAAAAGGAACCAGCAGTACACTGTATTGTTGTACAAATTAATCATATAATAGATTAATCATACAATTGATCTAAAGCATTTAGGTTAAACCTAACTGGAGTGGTATTTAGAATTCTCTATACATATGTGTATGCTGTTTTTAAGACCCTATTCATAAATAAACAGATGCAAGTATTCATATGGAACTTTCCTAAGTATTCAGAGCATTTCACATAAATTACTTGTGTTATTGTCAGACATGGAGAGGAGAGAGACTAAAACAATAGTTCCTTATCCCCACTCAGTTCAAAGTTGATGAAAGATGTAAACTGAAAAGTTTTTAGCTGACATTTTATTGCGCAACTCAGGAAAAGTTGCTAGCTTTATTGAAGCTCTGTTGACTTCAAAATTCTTCAGATATTTTGCCACAGCAACAGCCTCCAAATTTACCTCAAATTTTGCTGAACATGGAATTTAGTCTCACTCTAGACATTTCCTTCCCTATCCTTTTGTTGCAAGATATTATGCCAGTCTTATTGAAACTCTCTGCTTAGCTCAGAATGCCTCACATATTTTTCCCAAGTCAAAACTTCGAAATGCACCTCAGTTTTCACTGAAGAGAAATCTGGTGGCAGCTGTGCTTCAAATATTGGTTTTACAACCTTAATAGGATCTGTTCTTTTTTATTCAAGCGAGTATCCTGTGATATTCATATTTTGAAATGCAGACTGAGAATACAAATAATGCAGCCCAGAGATGAATGTAAAGAATGGCATGTATGTGTAAGCACTCACATATGTGGGGAAATCAAGTGTATTAGAACCTTGCTGTTAGGGATGACAGGTAGCTATTTCTTTTGCTTCAAAGAATACAATAAATCAAAACAATAGAGCTGATGGTGTGGTATAATTGTCTCTGATAGGGTGCAGCGAGGGTTATTTATGATTGTTTGTAAAGTATGCTGTCAGAACGGCAGGCTGTGGAGGACCTTAGCATTATTTACAGATTTCTCTGTCATCATATGCCTTTTAGCCATGATTTTTTTTAAGGAAACACAAATTTACTTCCTACAACATGCATAATTCCTAAACTCTGTGGCATGGCAAAATATTGAGCCACAAAGGTACTGCAACCATGTCATTAGAAATAAATCAATTTATGCTTCTTATGAACAGAAACCACATATTCACAGGAGAGGCTTACCTCTTATGTCTCTGAATGATTTGCTGTCCCAGCCAACTTCCAATCAGGTTTAACTAGCCTAACCTGTAGTATGTCTGTTGCAGATGTGACTAGATCATTCAATTATTTCTGATGCAAACATACAGCATACAGATGTTCCTCATATTCCCAGAATAATGTCTGCCTTGTGATAATTTTGGAAATGACAAAAAATGCATTGAAAGTTTACAGCAAAGGAAAGGAACGCTCACTGCAAGGAAGAATGCCAGTGCGTAAATGGCTGGGAACTTCTCCAGGAGTGAGGAGACTACTCATAAACCCTTTAAAAGTAACCCTTTTGATTAGTAAGAGTGAAATCCAAGAAATGCTGCTTCATATATTTTATAACTTTTTTCCCCATTGATTTTATCACTGCCCTTTGCAAATGTGCTTGGGAATTGACATCGTATAAAAACTGCGATGTGCATAGTAAAGAAAGCCTCATGTAACAAGATCCTTCATCACTGAACCATAATGAGATTCTGAGAACATCTTTCAAATATGGGGTTACCGATTGGTCTTTAGTAACTATAAGCAAACTGATAGGTGGTTTAGAGCAAGAACTTGATTTTATTGCTTGATTCAAGTACATGCCATTACTTCCACCTTTATAAATGAAAAGCAGTCAGTCATTTAGGAGGAAGGACGGAAGGACAGACGATGGGAAGGTGCTTCTCAATCAGCCTTCTCACAGCTGATTGGAATGGCCCATATTGCGTGCTGATGTGCAGAGCTTTAGTTGGCCTTTAATAACAAAACATCAAGTTCTTTGGAATAAATTGGGCTGCAGCCCTTTTATTATTTTGTAGGAAGCTGGGTGAGCAAGAAGGGCACATCCTAGCTGCTGGGCAGCACCCTTGCTGAACCCGGCACTGTCCCCAATCCGTAGTGGGGAATTGGGACAGAAAGTTACTAGGTGCCATCTGAGTGCAAACCCATTATGTGACACCCCTTCCTGTCAGGGATAGCGGGCTCATTTGCAGAGCCTCCTTGGCTTACATCCTGAGCCCACCCCACCCCTAAACCTCTCACTGAGGCCCCCAGCCGTGGAGAGGTCTGGTGCGCAAGCTCGGCCTCCCCAGAAAGGATGTGCTCCTCTGCGCACCTGCCACTGAGCTGACCCTTCAGCTCCCGCCACAGCTTCCTAAGCCCTGAGCCATTGCAAAATCGCATGCCATAGGGTGTGTAAAGACACATTTGATCCCCACTTGGATAAGTGCACACAATCGGAGCTATAATATGCCGTTTGGTGATGAGTAATGTCCATGTGCCTGATGATCTCTCTGCACAACTCCCACACTACCTGCAGCCTTACAGACCTTCCATCTCCCCTGGTCAACCTTCCCCAGGTCCCAAGCATCCTTCCAGAGCAGCCTCTGAAGTAGGCATGACCAAAAACATTTGACCTTCGGCAGCCACTGATGAAGCTCCTGCAAGTCTGTGGCCATTCACAAAGATAGCTCCACATTCTTTGAGGCTGGGAGATCATTTTCTCCCAAGTGTATAATAATGCCCTGGGGGAGCCAAATTGATGAACCGCCAACTGGATTGTGGGCAGTGAGGCATTCCATCTCATGCCCTGGCAGCCAAGCCAGTGAATTTCAATGATGTCCTCCAAACCATGGTCCGAAACCTAACCTGACCTTGCAGCATACTGACTGGCCCAGTGTACGATGTTGTCTAAACATGGGTCCGGTGGCCCAGCAGAGCTACAAGGAACAGATCAAAACATAAGGTGAGGTCTCACATATGTGTTTGCCATTGAACGCCATTGCCCTATGGCCGAAATCTGGTCTGGGGAGAAACCTTCGTGAGCTGCTGAAGTGACCACTCATATCCTAAAGGAGTGAGGACCAAATGCCTTAGAAGGAAGACCCAAAGCGCTAACACACAGCCGCAAAATGGAAATGAATTGAAACCATGACAGGTGTCCCCCGCCCCGTCCTGGTGAATAAGAAAGGGACCAGAAAAAAGTTGGTTGCAGAGCCATATAGGCCAAATGGGGTGGCTACTGCGCAAGGGGTTCCGGCAGGAGCAGCTGTTAAGTAAATCCGTGTTCCCCGCCAGAGCTGGTTGGTTTTAGAAGAGGCCAGCCACATATATAAGCCACCATTCCCCACTGATATATCATTGATTTGTATTGCCCTTGATCCTGTGGATGATCTAGAAGGAGCCACCAGCTCACTGCACCAAAAGGCGCTGGAAAAGGCCAAGGCAAATGCAGTGTGGAAAAGAGACTCCTCAAAAGAGGATGAGCAGACTATGTGTGACATGTCCAGTAGGGAATGAAGCAGTTCCCTAGTAATGGGCCCCCGGATGTCTGAAGACTGCAGACCTGAGCAATGCCAACCAGCTACTGCTCTGCTTGCCAAAAAGGATGTTGTAAAGTCAGGAATCCCCAATGTTCTGCAATAAAAGACAAGGGCTGTCAAGTGCACCCGCATGGTCCTGGGGGCAAAGCCCAATGCCCGTAGATAGGCCAAGTATTGAAGAAGGAAACCTTTAGGGATCCCCTGACCCATTGCCAGTCCTCTGGATATGGCAAAATCCAAGAAGGTGCCAACTGCCCCTTCGTAGGATTGGCAAGTGGCCAGTGTCAATGATTGGAGGCCACCGTCTGCTATCATTCAATGCCAAGGCTCTACAGCTGCTCTGGGAAGGCATCTGGCTGCTGATTGGCCCTGGGCGCCAAGGAGCAAAAGCGGTCCACCTGGCAGCGAGACAAGTTGGTGACTCCTGGAATAAAAACTATGCAGTTGGTGACTCCTGGAATAAAAACTGCCTTAAAAGAGATGTTATTAACCAGGCATAGGAGCATGAATTCCCACACCAACTCCATGACTCATTCTGAACTGCTGGATTGCCGGTTCACCACCCACACTACTGCGTGGTTGTCGCACCAAAAATGCACTGAGCGATTTTGGAAATGGTCCTTCCACAAATGGACCATGGAAGGTATATAAAAATTTCTTTTGCAAGTGACAGAACCTTCTAAGTAATGTATACTGCTATTTACAGTCTTTCTGTCTGCGTTTTGAATGTACTCTTGATTTGTACTTCATAAATGTCTGGTAACGCTCTAAAGCCTATTTTAAATGCCTAATAAAGGTTGTTGTTGTTGTTGTTGAAATGGACCATGACCACCAATGGGAACAGTTCCAAAAAGGTAATGTCCCAGAGAATGCCAGTAGTGGACCAAACCGGAGACCAAACACCCCAAGACCAATGACCACGAAAGTAAAAACGAAGCCTATCCCTCCGGCCACGTTGGTATGAACTTGGAACTCTTCCCCAAGCTGGAGGGGGGTTGGCCATAAGGACACTCCATTGTAATAGGCCAAGAATTGCAGCCAGACCCGAAGGTCCTGCCTTAAAACCCAGCAGTGACCTGAATATGGTGGTGAGGGGCCAAACAGTCCTCTGTGGCCCTTGCCAGCTGGGCACAAAAGGCTCAACCTGGGGCCTTCACCCTGTAAGTGAAATTTAGGTGCCCCAGTAAGGATTTGATGTCATGCAGCTTGCATTTCTTCCTCTCAATGGTGGCCTCTAGCAATGTGCAGAGTGCCAGCAACTTGTCACCTGGGAGAGATGATGTCCTTGCCACAGTGTCTAGAAGGACCCCAAGGTAAGTCAAGCACACCAAAGGGCCCTCGGTTTTGTCAGTTGTCAATGGGACCCTGAGCTCTGCAGCCAAGCTCTGAAAGGCCTGTAAGCTTGTAGCACAAGTGGCAGTACCTGGAGGACCACAAACAAAAAGTTGTCCAGGTTATCCGTGACCTGAGACTCAAAAACATCTATCCTTTACTGCCCATTCTAAGAATGAACTAAAAGTTTCAAATGCGGCACATGCTGTGGAACAGCCCATAGGCAAGGCCTTGTCCATATACCAGGTACCTTCAAACTGGAAACCTAGCAAATCAAGAAGAGGCCGGTGCTACCACGTGCCGCCTTTTAAAGGCACGCACACCCCCTCTGCCTATGTGGCAGGGTCCCTGTCATGTGATTCGGGCCGATCCGGCCTTTGTCATGTGACCACGGCCCGAATGCATGCACACACATTATCAGGCTGTGGCCATGGATAGCCCTGACCTCCGCCACAATTGCAGCCCCTGGTAAGTCCGAGGCTGCGATTTCCATACAGAAGGCTTTGCAGCATGTTACAGTATTTCATATAATATTCATTGTCCCCCATCTGTCAAATTGATTGGTGCCTCACCATTAATATATTTAATCTTCATAGAAGCTTTGCAAACCAAGGCAGCATTATTTTTGTCCTAATATTACTGGCAGGGATGCGGCGGGGGGGGGGGGGGGGGTAGCAGAGATAGTGACATCAAAGGTAATAGCATCATCTATTGAATATGCGGTTGAGCTGAAATTTGAGCCAGGAATTTTTCTGCTCATGGAGTCAGGTTCTTAACCACGTTTCTCTTGACATGTAAATTGCAAATATTAGAGTTTCTGAATCAGAACTTACAAACCTTGACTCAGACTCATATAAAGTGTTGTTTTAGGGTATCTATTTTCAGGGGATTCCCTTTTTAAAAACTTCTTTTAAGGAGGTAACCCCTCCATCTCTCTGTAAAGTAATAGAAAATAAATTTGTTTTCAAATGCATCATTTATATATCTTGGTTGTCACTCTCTTTAAAAGAAACTTTAAACAAATTGCCTGTACTAAAAATCTGACGGAATGCCAGCTCCATATGAATAGCTTCTGTTCCCGTTGAAGTTTCCATTTAGCTACTGAGCATAGGCACAAAAAGGAGGATGCAAGATAGATGGAGCTGTTTGATTTGTTACTTGTCATATAAGATGCTTAGAAGCAGCATCCATTTCTCAAGATGAGAGGGATTTGAAATAAACACTTTACAATTTGTTGAATGACATTTGTAGAAACACATTGTAGTAAATGTTTTAAGAATGAAATCCTACAAGAGAAAATGAGCAAGGTCATTTAGTCACCTTTTATACATCTTTGTAGTAGTTGCTGATTCTCTTATCTGATCCAATGCAGTGTAATTTATCAAGAAAAAAATGTTGACTAATAATAATAACAAAAACCCTGGAAGGGCTAAAAGGGGTCAGGTGGGAAATCCAAAAATCATTTTCTATTCTTCTTCTTCTTGCTGTCACAGCAGGACAATAAACATGTTTTTTCCTGGCTGTTTCAAAGACAAAAATAAGAAGTCCAGCAGGAGCATGCCTATCTTCATGACACTAACTGGAGCAGAATAGGCTCTGCTGGGTGGTAAGCCCAGTATTTGGCAATTATTGGATGTGAGGGCGATCTGGCTGCAACATCTGTCACCCCATTGATCGCCAGGGAAGAGGTGTGGTAAGCCCACTATCTGGCAATTATTCAAGGACTTGGTAAGTAATTGGTGTTCCTCTAGCCACAAACAAGAAATAGCATTGCAAACAAACAAACATTTATATAAAAGCCACAAAAGAGCATGAGAATACTGGTGATGAATCTATTTAAGTAGAGTGCAAATAACTAGACAAAATTTATTTTATTTTATTATTTATTTATTTATTTATTTATTTATTTATTTATTTATTTATTTACATTTACTTATAATCATTTTATATACTGCAACTTAGACAATAAGAAATGCCCCCCAAAAGTCCATCTCCACATCCAATCCACCCCTACCAACCTATCCCCACTAACTCACCTATTAGCTCAAGCAAAAAACAACACTGTGCCTTTTGGGACCCACAATAGATCATATAAAGGGCAACTAACTACTAAAGGCTACAAAAATCAAACCATCTACTCTAAGACTACAAAATTAACTAATACCTAAGGTAGAAAAAATACAAGATTTACAAAAGGGATAGACTACAGAGGTAAACTGCAAAAGCTACAACTACAAATCACAAAGGAGAATAGACTACAAAAGGAGATTGACTACTGGAACTATAAAACTACAGACTACCATCCCCAAAATTTTGAATGCCATAGGATCCCCTCCCTGTGAGAATAAGCCATGAATGCAGCTGTAAAATAAAATCCAGAGATGTTTCTCCTGGCCCTCCCACCCCAAAACTGCCAACCAGCACCACAGCCACTGCTCACAGAACAAATTCACAAATATCTTCACAGATGCTTCTGCCACCAGCCTCCACAGCCAGATCCGAAAGAGCATGATGTAGTCCAGGAGGGCTCGACAAAGCTCTGCAGAAGTCGACCCCTTTTCAGGCACATTCAGCTCTGTCGGCGCTGCCTCTCTCACTTGCGGTACCTTCTGCTGTTCCATGTCGACCTCTGCCACTGGCCTCTGCTGCCTAATACGGCTCTGTTTGGTTTTTCCTTCGATGTTAGGCTCAGATTCTGAGAACCCGCTCTTAGTGTTTGGCTATTTGCTTGGATCTCTCTATCTAATTTCATTGTCCTGTTCCTTTGAAAATGTGTGTGTTTGGGTGGGGGATTAATACTTCAGGCAGCTTTCATACGAATTGTATACTGCACTTTCAATGCAGTTTCAATGCACTTTAGCAATAATTAGCAACTAGATTCTCCTCTGTGAAACAGGAAAAATCACTGCAAATTATTGCAAAAGTGCATTGAAAATCCATCATCCAGTTCATTGGTGTCTTTACTCACAACTAAGCTATGCATAGGATAGTATATTCCATCTGATGTATGATTCCATCAGACCAAGATCAGGAAGGCAAAAGGAATGAAGATTGTGAGTCACCAATCATTGGTATAATTGTGATCTTTGACTCTCCCTCCTATTGATATAGTCAATGTGGTATAAGAATAGTTAAAAAGGTGAAGCACAAATCAGAAGGTTTTGGGGTCAGCTCTCACTTCTGCCATGAATGTATTAAATAGCCATTGACAAGCAACTAATACCTCAGCTTTTCCTCCATCAGTAATATTCGGATAAAGTTAATATAAATATCTCCACTGAGATAATGTATGTGAAGTGGCTTGAGTACTTTGGAAACTCTTATATGAACACATTATTGGGTTGGATTTGACAGATCCACTGTGCTAGAGGAGGTGCTTGCCTTCAGAACAAGTACCTTTCCTCTGTTGCAAGAGGTTCCCCAGCCAGAGAAATGTGACTCTACTATTGTAACAGGTTTGATTATCAAACCACACCAATATTAGCATGGTTATCTCATTTCAATGAACTTTCAGAACTCATTTGTGTATTACTCCCAACTATGATGATAAGGCTCTTTTCTAGCCTAAAACAAGCCCACAAATATCTTGTAGAGCTAGTTCCACTTTTCAATTGCATATACAGTTTATTTTCCAATGACATTGACATGGCTGACTATATTTGTATCTTGGTATGGCTATACAAGTATTAAGAATCCACCAGAAAACTCAGGTTGATCAGCTTATGTTTTGACAAGTTACAGGTGCATTTCACCATCCATGACAGATACCAAACATCCTGCCACATACTGCAGTCCTTTAAGGAAAAAACAACAACAAGCCTTTATGGGAATTAAAAGGTAAAAAACAAAATATAAAATACAATAATAAAATTAATATATGAGCATTAACATTGTTTAAAATACTGTAGCAGCAGCACATAAAAATTTATTGGTGGTGCCTGATCCCACGCTTGGGAGGGGACTTGGCAGAAGGCCAAGAATAACATAGACAGAATCAAAGGGGGGTACCACAAGTGGTAGCAAATCCACAGCCAGCCTCCCCCAAGGCCCAGTGGAACCATGCGGTTTTACAGGCTCTGCGGAAGTCCCCAAGGTCCCGCAGAGCCTTAACAGATGGAGAAAGAGTATATTCCACCAGGCAGGGACCAGGGCCATAAAATCCCTGGCCCGGGTAGAGACTAGCTGTAACATTGAGGGGTGGGGGACTACCAGAAAATTCATCTCTACAGAACGCAGAGGCCTATTTGGGACATATGGGATCAGACTAGAAGTGTATACTTAATCAGAACTTTATAGCTCTTGCCCATGCTAATGTTTCAGGGGTACTTTGCCCAGTTTCTATACAGAGGGCAGCATAGGGAACACATCTGGGTAGTCCCATAAGTTTTTGTAAAAATTTGGAATGAAAAGAACTTAGGTCATTTTTGACTGCAGTGATCCAAATTGGGACCCCACATAGTAGTTGTGAGTTTATTCTGACATTAAAGACAGTTAATGCAGCCAGAATAAACTGATTACCTTTGCTATAGTAGAAATGAAAGATTGCAGATGCGTTTATTGACGTGAATGCCAAGGCTGTTTTAAGTTGGGGAGACATGACAGATCGTGGCTGAAAACAACACCAAGGTATCTGTAGTTACTCACTTGTTCAATTTTGTGGCCATTGATTTGGCAAGTGAGTGGTTTACAATGTTTAGAAAAAAACCCTAAAATGTTAGTTTTGACATAGTTGATTTCCAAATGATTCTTAGTACAATAGTCATACATACATAAAACCTTTATTAGGCATAAAACGAATATAACAACCAGCATTATCCAGACAGATGTTCCATATATAAAACCACCACAGGTATTATTCCAAGGTTCCTAAAAGGAACCTAGCTACAGAATTTAAAATCACAGAAGAAGAGTTGTTTAGTAGGAATGCCACCTTCCCAGCAACAGAGTATTCCTTAAACTTAGCAGGAAGGAAGGTCAAAAGCCTGGTCCTAGCTTCCTCGTATTTGGGGCAGTTGAGCATTATATGTTCCATGGATTGCACCACTATAGTACAGTGGGGGCATTTCCGCTCTTGCGAGTCAATTTTAAGAAACCTCCCTTGGAGTACAGAACAAGGGAAGGAATTACAACGAGCCCTTGTGTATATCCATCTCAGCTTGGGCTCTTGGAGTATACTCAGATAGACTGCCATCACATTGGTTTTGAATTTGATGTTGAAAAAGAAGGGGGAACAGTTACTTCGCGCTTGGTCTTGTAGAACTTGTAGCTCCTGGTCAAGGAGTCGCCTTTTTAGTTGAAAAAAGAGTTCGGAAGGAGGTAGCATTTGCAAAGACTCCCAGGAGAATCCCAGGGAAAGTATTTTAATTTCAACTGCCCGCCACCACTTAGATCCATGGAGCTGGGGGAGGATATGATTGATAAGGCTACCAGTGTCCGTATTAAAGCACAGGCGAGCCCAGAACTTAAGGGTGGCCAGCCAAGCTTTCGTAACCAGCATATGCTGTCCCGCTTCCAAACAGAGTGCAGCATAAGGAATGCAATGTGGCACTCCGAATATTTTGTATAAGAAGGCTGACTGGATCCTTTCAACTTTTTGGCTCCAAGCATTAATCCACAGGGGGATTCCATAGAGCAATTGAGGAATCACTTTCATGTTAAAGACTCTAACTGCGGCAGGGATAAACCTATTGCCTTTCGTAAAGAAAAAGTTCTCCACACCCACCACAGTAGCCCTACAAGCTGTCATGGCTAGGTCTCTGTGTTTATACCAACAGGCTTTATGATGGAAAACGATTCCTAAATATTTGCAGAACTTGACTTGTTCAACCAATGCACCATCTAACATCCATCTACTGGGTTTATAAATGTTAGCAAATACAACCACCTTAGATTTAGCAGAGTTGATGGATAAAGAATTCCGTGTACAATAATCACTGCATTTGGATAACAAGGAATTTAATCCCCTCTTCGTTCTAGAGAGTAATAACGCATCATCTGCAAATAGAAGTAGTGGTAGAGTCACATTACCAAAGCTGGGGCATGGTGAGTTGACCGATTTTAGATCAGGGGACAGATCATTAATGAACAGATTGAATAACAAGGGGGCCAAAACGCAGCCTTGTTTAACACCTTTAAAGGATTGAATTTTTGGCGTTAATTTTCCCGATGGGTCACATCTCACTTGAAGGGTGGTATTTGTATATAAAGCCTTGATAAGAGCAAGCAGCCTACCATCGATACCCATTACCGTAAGTTTTTCCCATAAGAGTTCTCTATTCACTGAATCGAATGCCCCTTTGAGATCCAAGAAGGCAACATACAAAGGGGATTTACCCCCTGTTACATACTTGGCTATCATTGTATTCAGAAGAATGGCATGATCTAGTGTAGATTTCCCTTTGATAAACCCAATTTGTTCCGGACCAATGATCTTATTCTCGTTGGCCCATATGGTCAGTTTGTTCGATAGATATTTAGCATATAATTTACCTGCAATAGATAACAAACTAATGGGCCTATAATTAGAGGGAATGGTTGGGTCACCCTTTTTATAAATAGGGACAAGGATGGCATTAGTCCAAGCATCAGGTATTTTAACTATATTATTCACAGTAGTGAAAAGCAAAGCTAATAGGGGCGCCCACCATTCAGCGAAGCATTTGTAAACCTCAGGTGGTAGGGCATCCGGGCCAGGAGCCTTCCTAGATTTGAGCTGTTCAATTAGGGTTGTGATCTCATTTGCCGAGACAGGGTCCCAGCAAGGCAAGGTTGCAAGAGTTTCAGACCGGGCTAAGTCTATAGAATCCTTATCTACGGTATAAAGGTCTTGGAAGTAACTATACCAGGATCGGGTAGTACAATAGTCAACGCAACCCTATATTAACCATTTTAACCTGATACTTGACAGAGACAATAATGCCATATCATCTGCATAGAAGAGAATTGGAACATGTGTTGTTCCAATTTTGGGGAGTGCCCACTTAAATCAGAAAAAGCATAGGGTAGATCACCAAGAGAGATGTTGAATAGAAGAGGAGTTAATATGCAGACTTGTTTGACACAGTGGCAAAGAGGTATTTCATCAGTTAGAAGTCCCTTATGAGTACATCTAAGGGAAAAAAAATTATCTTGAGCTGCGAAAGACCTGATACCTCTACCTCTGTCTTAAGTTGTGGAAAACGCAGGTCAAAAGCTCCTCAGTAGAATGTTCTGCTCTGAAAACAAACTAAAGTCAATTGAAATTCAAGCAGAGCCTGCCTTCCATTTTCACATGATCCTGTTCTACTACCAAAAGGTAGATTGGTTTAAATCTGAATGATAGTCACTTCAAAGCCAGAAAATTCTTTCCCCATGGGTGGTACTAGAATGAGTATCTAGGAAGAGTCAACCTAGCTTTTTTTTAAAGGCTATTCACTGCAGGAAATAAATTTGCTAGTCAAAATTTTGCAGATGCTAAGGCTGATGTGCAGAAATGTACTTTGCCCCCTGCGTAGCCACAGTTGCATAAAGAGATGAACAACCACTCATCCCCAGGTAAGCAGTCCTGCTACAGGTTCACCATCTGCCTGTACTAGTGTTTACTATTGCTTCATCCTTCACTCAATAATACCACAGATAAATAATGAACATTTTTTTAAATGGTAAGAAAGCTGCTGGGGAGGATTCAAGCAGAGAAACAGTTAAGCAATAAACAGTCTCTTCCCATGCATTCACTTCTCCACACAGAATTCCCTTCTCCCAAGGTAGCTTTGTGATGTAAAAAAAAAAAAGAAGTAGAATGCTGACAGGACATCGTTACACACCTCAGCATTTAACATTACATTTACATTTGTGAATAAAATAATATTGAGGCAATAAAACTAGAAGGGGAAGTAGGCTGGTTTGGCTGGGTGCAGAGTTCCAAGAAGAAAGTAGCCGATCTCCCATCTTCTGTTTCAAGCCCCCCTGTGAGAGACAATACAGGTAAGAAATGCAAGTTACTTTTGCCTCCTGAATAAAATGAATACTAAATTGCCAGAAGTAGATTGTACCAGTGTTGCTGCAAAGAGCCAGTAATGAAATCATGATTAATCTGACCATTAAGAAGTCACCGAGTCCTTACAAAAGAGGTGTTCCAATGAGAAATTACTCCCATGTCGAAATTGAAGGATAAGTGGCAGTGCCTGTTCAGATATCTCTCCTCCCCATCTTCTCCTTCCTTCCCCCCCCCCCCCCCCGCCCAGCACTGTGACTATATATCACATCCTAATCATGTGGCTCAGCTTGTTGGCTCGGTCTCTGCACAACGAAGGGCACAGCCAGTTTCCTTATTAGCACCTTGCAGACACAAGCAACATTTGTAAATCAACCAGGTAGATTAAGCTCAGGGAATGGGCTATATTGGATTCAAGTATGCCAAGCATCTGGAAAAAGAAGACGCTGAATATTTGGCCTTCATAGCATAACTGGAACACTCTGAGCTCTTTTGACATGGGGGCATGAGACTGATCTATTGGGCTGCATTGAACAAAAGGGGGAATTAAGAATAGTTTGTACTACTGTACAATTCATTTTTTTACACAGAGAAATCAGCACAAGTCAGAGTGAAAAGCTGCACTAACATCACTTTAAAGGAAGTTAGTTATTGTTACATTGCCAGATTTCCTATTTTACTCTGCATGCCCAAAATAAGACCTCATGGGGATATCTTTTAAAAAAATCATCTCTCATTTGTTTTCTGGACAGCACAGGCATCAGAGGAGGGAAGAGGCTTTCTCCCACCTGACCAGTAAGCTCTCTGGCCAGTTTCACCCTCTGCTTGCACCTGACATTTTGTGTGCCGCTGAAGGGATTCTCCCTGCCACCATCTGCTGAAGGTTGCCCCAGGACTTTTGCTCTGGAGATTCTGATCCTGGGCAGTTTCAGCATCTTATTTGTGCTGAACGGAATGGACCTCTGTTTTGATGGAAGCTCCTCAACTTCAAAAGGCAGCATTGCAAGCAAAAATGTATGCCTACTTGCAGCTCAAAACTGTCATAAGCAATGCACGGCCACTATTAAATAACAGAAATCTATTTTTATTCCTAACCAAGGGACAGTTTTAACTGTTGCAAAATCAGGCAGAAAGCATGGAGCACAAGAGCCATTAGAGCTTTCAGAGTTTTAGCATTGAGTGATACTGAAGTCTTAAAATGTAAGTATGTAATTTTGATTGTGTTGTAAACTACCCTGAGCTTGACTTGCTTGGGAAAGGTTAGAAATTGAAATCAATCAATCAATCTCCTTCAGAAAAACACTTGAAAAAAAATGAACATTGTGTAAAGATTTCTTGCATTTATTTGAGCAACACTTGCTAAAGAAAAGTTCCCTCTCTATCATTCCCTGCCTGGAAAAAGACATTGTTAAAGATTAACCTCAGCTAACTATGAGCAGGGCCAACTGTGCTCCAGCATACTGCGTATTTATTAAATTTGTTGCATTTTACCATATGGCCACCCACCCAGCCATTGCAAATGTTTATAAAATTATCCTCTGAGATTTCTGACTCCTACTTATTTCCTTATGATTCTCTAATGTAATACATATGCACAAGAATACGAAGGTCATTTCCAGTTTAATAATAGACAGTTTGAAACAAGCATTTCATAATTCTACTCTAATGCTATAGCAGATGATCAGAAGGCAAGAATGAATGAAACAACATGAAGTCAATCAATATTATTTTTTAAATTTATTTTTAATTTATTTCTTCAATTTATATACCGCCCGATCTCCAAAGGGCTCCGGGCGGTAAACAACATTATCTAAATATCAGACAGGAGCGGTCATACAAAATATAAATACATAGGCTCCATCCCATAAAATAACTTAAAACTCATAAAACAGCGAATGACAGTAATACATAAATGAGCAAGAAGCGTCCAACCCCAATTTAAAACCTACCCCCATGAGGGGAGAGATGGTGGGGCCCCTCAATATGAGGGGACCCTGATATAACTGGCCCAAGGGACAGAGCAGTAAGGGGGCACCTTCTTGCCTTCTTGTTAGTGCTACATACATTAGCAACCCACAAATATTATATTCACATTATCAAATTTAGCCCATATATTTTAAGGAAGTAAACTCAGTTATCTCTTGATCTGAATAATTTCAATTAACATTCCTAGAGACACTTCAGCTGATCAGGATCCTCTATTTTCACCTCTAATTTTATTTTGGGAAAACTTTGTTGACAAATTTAAGACACCCACTCATCCTCCTTCTCTCTGGCAGTCTTTAAGCAGCAGCTGGTTGAACACTGTAATGGTTGCTCTTAGCTGATCCTAGATGGCCAACTGTATGGTTCTATGATCTTCAAAAATTATTTTGATCTTCTCACAATGTTTTAAAACAATTCTTTAAATTGCTGTGAATTTTGCTTTAAAGGAGAACCTAAAAGTTCTGTTAAATAGGGGAACATAGTAATAGTTATCAGCAGAGGCGTAGCTGGGCCAAACTGCGCCCAGTGGGCAGTGTGTTTTTTCCACCCCCCATCCCCCCTTGCAGTGCCCCCTGTGGCGCCCTTCCCCACAGCACACACTCCTTGCCCCCCTTCCCACACTTACCTATGCTCCTTTTCCATTTCTAGTACTTTTTGGGGCTGAAAAAAGTGGCCTCTTCACAGTTCAGGGGAAAAAAGCTGCCTGACGAACTATATTATATATATATGTACATGTATATATGTACATGTATATAATGATGGTGAACTCTGCTAGTGACCATCCCTCCTTTTCCTTGCAAGGGTGAGCTCGGGAAAGATGTGGGGTGAATAATTGCCACAGGGAAGAAAATCCTGGGAACGGCTAGCACAAAAGCTGGGTTCTAGAGAGGTATCTGACTTGGATTGTAATTTATGTAGCTTTTGCAATTGGTGGTGCTTTCCCCCCACTTTCCTCATTTTCCTGACTTGGATTGTGAATTATACATGTGTGCATTAACCAACCCTCCACACTCTGCATGTTTTTAACATCCAGTGCCGTACACCATTTCCCTGGGGAGGGAACATGGATCAGGGGCCTTGGCTCAGTAGTAGAGCATCTGATTAGTGCGTGAAAGGCTCCAGGTTCATTACTTGCAATTTCTATTTAAAAGGATCAGGCACCAGATGACATAAAAGACCTCCCCCTGTGATCCTGGAGAGCCCCTGCCAGTCAGAATAGGTTATACTGATTTAGATATAACTGCAGTGTAGCTCAGTATAAGGCAGCTTTATGTGGTTTTGCTGTAAAATTATGTTCATTCTGAACTGCCACTGCTAAATCGCGCCCCAGGCTTCAGCCTGGAGGCGCCATTGCAAGGGGGGAGGAACGAGTGGAAGCCTCCTTCCCCGCCGGCCAACTGAGGCTGTCACATGGCCGGGTGCCGGCACGTGACAGGGCCCTTGAGCAGCCTATAACACAAGGGAACTAAGGGTCCCGGTAGGGACCGGCCTCTTTGAGGTCCGGCTAAGTTTGCAAGGTGGTGGCCGAAGTCGGGCATGGCAGCCACTCTCAAAAAAAGAAGGCTCTTCAGGCAGGAAGCTTAATTTTCTAGGATGACCCAGATTCAAAAGCCAACAGAGGGAGAGACCCAGCGTAGTGTAGGGGTTAAGCGCAGGGGGACTGTAAGTTTCTGGATGACCCGGATTCAAAATAACAAATGGAGAGATCCAGCGTAGTGTAGTGGTTAAGAGCAGGTGCACTGTAAGTTTCTGGATGACCCGGATTCAAAATAACAAATGGAGAGAGATCCCGAGCGTAGGGGTGTAGTGGTTATGAGCAGTGCACTGTAATTTTCTGGATGACCCAGATTCAAATTACAGATGGAGAGGTCCAGCGTGGTGTAGTGTAAAAGTGCACCATAATTATGAGAACCGGGTTTTTATTCCTGCTCTGCTTGCGCTGGGGAGGCTTAAACAATGCTTTTCATACTGGAAATCAGGCCTTCCACTCTCCCTACCAAAAGCCGGTCTCAAGCTATGGCCTGAAGCTTTTCTGGAATTACTAGCTATTGACTCTCTAATCTATAGAGTAAGCTTAGCTGCTTTCAGGAGGGTGGATGCTATGATCATTAGAACCCAATTATTCCTCCCTTTCCCCAATTCAGTTTACAGGAATTTTCCAACCTGGAGATGGTAACCCTATCACCACCAACCCTTGGAGGGAAGGAAGTCAGTAATGTGAAAAGTTCTCTTCCCTTTGAATATATGTGCAAAGCACAAACTGCCACTCATGCCAAGCACCTAAGAAGTTGATAAAACAAAGTGGACCTGTATTTAGCAGTTGGTTTTATAACAGTGGTGAGCACAAACATGTGCCTTTGATGTGGCATTGGGGATTCAAAATTTATTAAAATAGATCATTAACTTTCATCGAAGCTGGCTTTATCAGAGTTCGGAGATTAACTGGGGCTGACTCTCTGTATGTTGGGCAGGATTCGCTTATTAGATTAAGTTTCCTATTATATATATGGTCTTCTCAAAATCGTAGACATTTATACTCATGCAGAAATCCATCGGAAGTTATCAGCCTTCCTTGTAAAGGACAAAGAGTTGTTTATGGGATTGAATTCAAGCCCGGTCATGGATGCGCTTTCCCGTTAAGAAGCAACCCAAATTGGTTGGTCAGCAGGGGTATTGCCCAGCACTTTAAAGGGCCTTTAGGCCCAGTTTGCAAAATCCATGGGTGACCAATAAGGCTTTCAGCCATCGAGTGTTTCAGCTATGGCACCTACAAAACAATACCATCAGAGCTCACCTTGGCATGGGATCGGTTGTCCTATCAATCCCTAGCCACTTTAGTAAGGGTTGAAGCAGCTTTAGCCCAGGGAGAGGTGGTGTCGTTATGTGAACTAATTGGCATTTCTTAAGGCTGTTTTTTTTCCAGGTATCAGCAACGGATATTGCCGCAACAGTTAATTTGCTCACGCAGATGGATTGTTCCCAGGGCCTCCCTGGCTCCCGGGGCAACAGGTAGCCGGAGGCATTTCCAGATCAGCTGCGCCGTATTGGTGGAAGTGATTTATTTTATTTATTTCTACCTTATTTTCGGCTTGATATACTGCCCTTACATCCCCGGAGGGTTTCTCTTTGATCTTGCTGGGCCAGGAGCCTTTCTTGTGGCAGTAGGGGACTCACGGTCAGGTCTCCCCTTAGTACTTCTGCTTGATCACTGCACTGGATGTAGTGGGTTCAGTCTTCCTCACCCTGTTCCATCATACGGGGAGGTAGCGCCTTTGAAAATAAAAAAAATAAAATTAAAATAAAATAAAAATAAAATAAAAAATAAAATGAAATAAATAAAATAATAATAATAATAAATAAAAATGAAGTGCCACAGGCCATTTACTTGCCGATATGTGATTGATGACAACAATCTGGTGATCTGGCCGGTTGGTTCCACACTGCCCAGCATGACAAAGGGATGAATTTATCCACATCGCAGGCTCAGCATGGTTTCAGGGGGGTTCCAGGTATGGGGCTAAGACACTGATTAAGCCACATGGAAACCCCCACTGGCACCAGGGAAGCTTGCTTGGTGGCCCCATGGCCGCGTGTCACACACTATGGCTCTGGCTTAAGAGTACCAGGGCTGACATGATGGCTGGCAGGGCAAACCACATCTGCAAAGAGAGGTGGGACACGAATCTGGTGACCTTGGGTTAAAACTGTACCCCAGGGTCTTCGCCTATGGCCAGACAATGAGGCAGCTGTGGCTCAGCTGACAGTGGCCCAGCTATTTTCAGGCACTTTCGCACCGGGGATGGGTCTCCCCTGTTTTAGATGGTGGTAGATTTTGTTTTATTTTTATTACATCAAAGCGACGCCTTATTCAAATGAGAAAGTGCCAAATTAATCAATTTGAATACAAGGAATATGAGGATTCCAGCAGCTCTCTTCACTCCAGCAGCATGTGGGCTGCTTAAAGCAGACTCTTGGGATAGAAAGTATTGATCCTGCTTATACCCAAGTCTAAGTTTGATCTTGGTCCTGGTTCCTGGAGCCAGGGGTGGGAACCCTAGGCTCTTTCCAGATGTTCAGGAACTACAATTCCCATCAGCCCCTACCAGCATGGCCAATTGGCCATGCTGACAGAGGCTTCGATGGGAATTGTAGTTCCTGAACATCTGGAGAGCCGCAGGTTCCCTACCCCTGTTCTATAGGGAAACTATTACTCTTAGTGATGGCTTGGAATTTTTTTATCAAACCGAGGGCCTTTTTTTTTTCGAGCTGGGTTCCTCCAGCACTTAAGGGCTGCTGGGGCAGTGGCAGGAAGGGACAGTCACGCCCCAAAGCAGAATTTGCGTATGGGTCAGCCAGGGGTATCAAGTTAGTTGGACAAGGTGAATGGGTCAGCCTCAATTCTCTCTATTTTCTTTACCCTGAGTCTCATCGAG
This sequence comes from Sphaerodactylus townsendi, assembly GCF_021028975.2. Lineage (NCBI taxonomy): Eukaryota > Metazoa > Chordata > Lepidosauria > Squamata > Sphaerodactylidae > Sphaerodactylus > Sphaerodactylus townsendi. The sequence continues at coordinate 36,212,419 of NC_059429.1, read as the reverse complement.
CCAGCCAACTGGAGTGTGTGGATCTGTGGACACAGCTCAGGCTGGTTGGTTTGCCTCATCGATCCAGAGGCAGTGGAACGTCGGCGGGGATTCCACCGTCAAGCTAGCTGAATCGGGCAGCATGGTTTGCGATGGGATGCGCTGCCGCCGCCGCTCAATGTGGTCCAACGCTGGCCAGGGCTCCACAGCTAATGGAATCATCATCCCGCCCATTGATTGTCAGGCTAGTTGTTCACAGCTCGGAGAGCTGCATCTGCAGCTCCACTGCCCAAAAAATATGGTTATGCCTATCATATAAGTGGGCATGGTGGAATGCTTTCAGCCCTAGTGCAGTGGAGCCTAGCACAAAAGTGCACTCTAGCTTGATCCGCTAGGTATCTGGGCTAAGCAGGTAAGGCCCTAGTTTTCAGTCGATAGCCGAAAACTGGGCCAGGGACGAGGTTCAATTTGCCGAACACTTGTCAGCCCCTGGGAATCACTGACCATTCCCACTCTCGAAGCCCGAAGGGCCATGGTCGGTTGGCAGCGGTATTCCTCTAGGCCACAGGACCATAGGCAGCCCATTAGAAAGGGGCCCCCTAAGAACGCTGCTTTGGCCTGTTATGGCTTTTTCCGGTGCAGTGAACTTGTTGCCCCGTTCACCAAAGCATCAGCCCCCTTTAGCCTTTCAAAGGGTCGACATGTGCATGGTTGATGGGGAGGCATTGACATGCTGGGCGAGAACAAAGAGTATATTACCTTTCTCCAAGCCTTTGGAAACATTTAAATTGTTGCTTTATTAAATTTTAATTTGTTGGGCAGAGCAGGAAGAAGATCTGTTATTCACTTGCCACACTACAAGTGTGTAGCGGGTTGCAGTCCCGCTTTCCTGTTTTGCATTTGCATTCATCCATGCAGGCAGCATTTGGAGCCAACCTAATGGCTCACATGACTGCATTACCAGTGTCCAGATATCAATTCACAGCTGTTCTGCAGTGTTGCTTGTGATTTCGGGGTCTCCTTGCTTAACAGTTTGGTTCCCACCACGCAGACTAGACTCAGGCTACAGACCACTCAGGCTGGAGGCTGCTGGCAGTCTTTGGCTTTCCGTGTGTACATCTGGCCTCACCTTTTGTTGTAACTCTGTTCTCTTTATAGTTCCGGTGGCGCGTCGTTACTGAGTTTGGCTGGTGGGCCACAGCATTGTGTCCTGGGCTGGTCGTTACACAGCGAAGTCCATGAGGTGGTCCCTACTCCCCTGGTTGCGGGATTCCGTCCTTCAATTTGGCTTCCCTGATGGAGTTGTGCTACAAGAGAATGGCATTCCTGGCTTGATGGGAGTGGCCTTGCGGATCCTCATGGAGACTGACTTGAGCTTGCTACGTTGTATGATGCCAAAAACCAAGCTGTTTGGTCGTGCTTACTAGAACGGTGGACTTGGAGGGATCCTCATGGAGCCTGACCTGAGCTGGCTGCATCGTAAGACGTCACAGACCAAGCTGTCGAGTCGTGCTTATTGGAACAGAGGAATTGGAGGGATGTAGTTGCTCCCACCAGGGAAAACAAAGCCAAGGTTAAGGCTTGTCGGCCGCAGCCCGGGTTGTACAGGATATAGGGGGGATGTTATTCCCCATAGTGATATATCCTATGTGCTCGGTGCACTGTCTTTGCCCGATAGAGTACACTTATCAGATTGACGTCAGGACATCTGGTGAAATGATGTCGGTTATGCTCTGATATGCTCTGTTGCAGTGGCTTCACGGCATGCACTGAGCTGCTCTGTTGCAATGGCTTTGCGGCATGCACTGAGTGAAACTGAGCTGCTCTGTTGCAGTGACTTCACGGCACGCACTGAGCAAAATGACGTATGATATTCTCTGTTGCAGTGGCTTTGCGGCACGCACTGAGCTGTGTGACTCTGGGCTGCTGAAGCTGGGGCGGGAGCTGTTGGTTTAACAGCTCGGTGGCGGTTTGGGCATAAGAGCACATCCTATTTTGGGAAGGCAGTAGCTTGCATGCCGGACCTTCCCATGGGGGCCTCCATATGAGGTCCGTGGTGGCAATAGAGCTCTTGAAGACAAGCCTTGGGGCCATGCCAAGAGCTCGCTGCCCGGCAGGGAGGGGTGTCACAAATTGGGTTTGCGCCCATGTGGCATCTAGTAACTTCCTGTTCCGGTTCCCTCGGGGGATGTGCCAGACAGGGGTTCTGTCCGAAGGGCCTAAGGGGTCAGCTGGGGCTGCCCTATAACCAGGTCAGCGGTTTGCTGCCTGGGGGCCAGGATGTGCTCTGTTATGCTCGCCCAGCTTCAAAGTTTTGTTATATGTTAATAAATTTGGGCTGCGGCCGATTTCTTTTCCAACAAGTATGTGTCAGTGTCTTTGATGGAACGAGTCTCCACACATCCCCATGCAATGTAATCATGCTTCCCCTCAAGATCACTCAAGGTGTCATTAACTCTTTCAGCTCACTTCAAACTCTGAATCACCTTATTAATATACACAATGTCACAGTCGGGTAAACATGATAAATCTTTGGAATCAATGCCTATGAAATCAAAAGAAGGAAACATTTTCATGAATGTTAGACTTTATTTACTATGGAACTTTGGTTCTTAAGAATTTCTAATTAACTATAGGCTTGCCTCAGACCACTCTTTCACAGAACAATTCTACTAAGAATTACAGAGGGTAAAATTTATACACACATACACAGACTAGGCTAAAGGAGCAATTAAATGCTAATGGAAAGAGCTCTAGTATGTTCTTCTAAAGCCTTTGCTAATGCATTTATGATGTGTTTTTCTCTGCAGGTTCTTTCTTTCATTTATAAATTCAAATAAAACAGTAAAGAGTAAATTGGTTAGAGAGAATTGACAGATCCTGCCACCAATACGTTCAGTGTGTAATACATGTGTAATACAACACACACACACACACACACACACACACACACACACACACACACACACACACACACACACACTGTAATTGGGGGGGGGACATTATTCCTTATCAAAGAAAAGTCTGTGCTCATTTTAATAAAACAGTAGTTTGAGGTAATGGTAACCTTTATTCCAAACAGAACTGCTTTGGGGGCAAGTTATTCTGTACATCTATGTTAAAGTTGATAGATTTGTAACTCTTTAATACCAATACAACTTGGATTCTTGTGGAGACATTGGCAAGAACATGCTTATACAGTTGGGATGCTTCTGCAATTACCGTCCACAGTCACATATTTTCTTCCCTTCTATATTATCAATGCATGTATACAGAAAACACAGCAAAATCTATCTTGATGTGATGGTATTTGCTCGTGTAGTGTTTTACCAATGTACAGGAAAGCACATGTACATCAGCAATACAATAGTTTTGAAGAAAAACTGGCTTGGAACCACCAACCATCAGGGAAAGATATTGGAAGATGCAGGTTTTCTCCACAATCTCTTCCCTCCAAATCCAATTCAATCCTCAGAAAGAAGATTCCTGATACTGTGAGACACATGAATAGAAGCTATGTCTCCTCCATCATAACAGGGTAGTGCTAGCAGAAGACAGAGGAAACAATTTTCACCCAGCGTCTCTTCTACACTACAGCTCCCAAACCACATGACTCCTTCTGTATATGGGTCTTATGACTGCGGGATTCATTCCCCCCCCCCAATAAGTTGAAAGGGATTGTTGGAGAGCAGAGAACATGGGGGGAAACCACACAACTTCTGCAGAATCAGATTTTAGATGCTATTGCCTGATGATGTGGCCTTTCTTCCTGTGTGTGAGAGGAAGCATATGGCTTCTAAGATGATGCCTACCTGTAGCTGTAGTGTTTGTATTTTTTAAATTAACCATTTAAAAATGATCTGCTGCCCAGTTAAGTAATGGTCATCCTTTCAAATTATTCATCTACCATAAATTGTTGAAGCCCAAACATGATGATGTTGTGAATGTGCAATGTAAGGAAAGAAAAAAAAATATCATTAAGTCTTCCACAGATATTATTTAGTGTACTCCAATCTGTGTGAGGGTTTACTGGGAGAGAGCTGATCTAAATGGCTAACTGGTTTGCAGTCCTTATCATATTAGTGGTGCATAAATATATATATAAAAATACAATCATTATTGATTTACAACACAAATAATTATATGGGTAAATGTGCAATAAGGCTAGCTAATAAAATTCTGTCAATCATTTCCATGCACATCTTTTCTATTTTGTATTTGCTGAAACTCTGTGATGGAATTCTGCTGGTGACATTTGAGTGATAGTGACTTTGATTTCAAAGGAAATGTTTCAGGTTCATTTCATTACCTTAGAAAAGTAAAAGCAAATTTGCCTTATAAAAAGCAATTACTTCTTGGCTGACCAGTGCACAATAGCAATATATAAAAAAAGATTCCTCATTCCACTATTCAAATCCTGAACTAGCAAACTATTGTTTGATTTTGCTTTAAACCAATTTTACCTTGTTTGAATTGCAAAACCATTTAATCTTCATAAAGTAGGTTATTATAATGGAGATCATACTCTATTGGTACATTATACTGACTATAGGACAAACAGGAACCAATTTTTAATGCTTCAGCTTGTGGGGGGGACAGTATTAAATATGCAACATTTACATTTATTCTGGATGTTATGAAAGAGTGAAAAGTTTGCTGGTGTTTAGGATTCTTGGAAAAATAGCTAATAACAATATCTGCTTAGACTGCAAACTCCTTGGATCAGTCACTTAGTGCTTTGCTGTCTGATGAAGGGAGGGCGGCCACTGGTCCACAAAATAATATGCTCTAAACTTTGAGTGGTAATAAAACTAGCCACAACTTGTTTTATTGAATGCTGGCAAAGGAAGTAGAGACACAGCATAGGGGATGGACACTGATCCCTGGGTAGCATGCTTGCTGAATCCATCCCAATCACTGGGCAGCATATCTGCTGAACCCAATGCACACCTTCCCCCAGCCCAGTGCTGTGGGAGCCAGAAGCAGGAAGTCAGTGGGAGCCAATGGGGTGCTGGCAGCTAAGTGGATCTCCCCTTGCTGCCAGGGGGTGTGGGACATCCAGCAGCATTCACTTGGGCATGTACCAGTGAGGCCTGTCCCTCCCCAAGTTCCCTTGGGGAGCCCCCAACAATGGGGAGGGCAAGCACACAGGCTCCGCGCCCACAAAATGATAAGTCTGAATGTGCAACCCTCCAAAGAGAAAGGACTCCGCCATGTCCTTGCTCCTGCCAAAGCTCCCTAAGCTCACAACCAATCACGCATAGAACTAAATGTGAAAAAGAAAAAGAAAAAGAGGAGGAGGGATTTATACCCCCCTTTCTCTCCTGTAAGGAGAGTCAAGATGGCTTTTCAAGCTCCTTTCCCTTCTCCTCCCTACAACAGACACGCTGAGAGAGTTCCAAAGAACTGTGACTAGCCCAAGATCACCCAGCAGGAATGTAGGAGTGCAGAAATGCATCAGGTTCACCAGATAAGCTTCTGCCACTCAGGTGGAGGAGTGGGGAATCAAACCTGGTTCTCCAGTTTAGAATCCAGCTGCTCTTAACCACCACACCATGCTAGCTCTCTATCATTTTAGAGCCAGGGTGACCAAAACACCCTTGTCAGCAGTAATCTCCATGCCAGAATCCCCCCACCCTCCATCATGCAGTGGGACAATAGAACTCCTTTTTGGGCTGGAAGGTTCTCATCATACAACCACAGAATGATAGCATGAGGAGGCCTCTTCTTGAAGACAGGTGCCTCCACCATAGGTAACAGAGCATCCCAGTACATCCCATGCCAGCTCAGCCAGGTCATGGAAATGTACTGCTCAATCCCAAGTCATTTTACCATTCAGACCATGCTACATTCTTTGGCCCCCAATCCAAACTTCCTTCTGAGGACCTGACAGAGCTGAAACACACACTCAGTTAGCATTCCATGTCAGGGCAGATATATCCCAGCTGCCAAGCACCAAGATATGTTCCAAGCAAAGATGTTGGACAGTGGCTGAGGTTACCATTCCAATTCAAAAGGCGTGGGGACCAAACTCACTGGGAAACCCAAACCAACTATATAAGCATGGAGGATGCTTGAGAACTGAAATTGTGATGAGCTTAACAAATCCAATCTTTACCCATCCAAGCTTAACCAATTGTGGCGGGGGGGGGGGGCTGTGAACCACCGGTCAAATGGAGAAATATGCAGACATGCCTCACACAGGACAAGGCAACCCAGGAGGGGAAACATGTAGTACCACGTTTTTTCAGTTGCACCAAGGAGCACAAGAGCGGTCATTGTCCATGGTCATTGTAAATGAAAGGAAATCCAATACTACCAGTTCATAATGCCAACAAGAAGAGGGAGTAAGTGAGCCTAGAACTCCTTGTGCAATCTGATGTAGTCAAGTCTCCAGAGGTCTTCCAAAAAGCGATTTGATACACTGAGTCAGGATTTGGAATCTGTCCTCCTGGAAGTGAAACAGGTATCCACAATGCCATTACCAATGCCTGCAATGAAACCTGCTGAGAAACAAATGTTAGCAACCAGACATAGAACCATGAACCTGTGCACCAGATGCATGACCCTCCCTGAGCATGACATCTATATAAATGAGTCTGAATACCACCTGCTTGTCACCAAAACAGAACCTGCTAGACTTAAAACAACTCCTGCCATCTGCAGACAGTGACTGCAATTAGAAAGCCGAGTCAAAGATGTTAGGTGTCTGAGCATTTTGAAGTCTGCTGGTGCAAGGACCACCACTGATGCACCAATAGCCAATGAAGAAACACCAAAACCCAGGCTGTCCACCACATTTAGCTTTATCTGAAAAGAATCTCCCAGAGACAGGAGACTGTGTCAAATGGCCATTACAATGATTGTTGAATTGTGACACACAAACTCATTCATGGATCTAGCCAGGTGGGTTTAGGTGGCATATCCCAGTGACAGTGTTTGGAAGGCCCAGCATTGACTGGATTTAAATCATTTATTTACGGTCAGCAACCAGAACAGCAAAACAAAAATACACAATTCAGCAACAATAAAACACAGGTCAGAGATAGTACAGAGTCTATATTGCTGGCAGAGAGGCTGTTTGCAGGAATTAAATAATTTATATAAACATTTTTCCAGTGACTTATGTTTGAAATCCCGTTACACCTAAATTGCGACACAGTAAAATAGAATGATTGGAGCAGAGATAAAAAAGTATAAAAGGCTCATACAATATTGCTAAAAAGGAAGCCTATAAGGACTGGATTTCTTCTGGGGGGCATTTATTCTCCCCAAGACCCTCCCCCCAACACAAAACATCTAACTCCATTAATATTCCTACTGGGGGCAGGAGGCTAGACATGCCCCTGACTAAATCAAAACATTCTACAAAGTTAGATGCACCCACAGATTCTAGGTAAGGTTCCAGATGCTCTGTCTGTTTGTGATGAAATGCACAGAGGGTGGCAAGCTGTAACTCCATTTAGAACATGGGAACATATGAGGAGAGAGTCCAAATGACTCCATCTATATATCTTTGGATAGTGTGCCATCACTAAACTACAGCAATGATTTTCAACTGAATTGGAGGTATGCACATGCACAATAGGTTATGTAATTTATTGCAGAAGTGGGGAGTAATCTTTCACAGAATGTATGGGGGAGAATGCAATGCTATACATGCTTGCTAAGAAATCAGGTAACGATTTGTTAAGATACATCCATCATATAAAATATGCCCTAACCATGCTTTATTCACACACACAAAAATCTTCATAACACTATACACAGTGCCCTGGTTAAAAATATATGTGGAGGAAATGAAATACTGTAGTTCTGGTTAATTTCACCAGATATGAAATTGACAATTTTGTTGCTTGCATTTCTGGATAAAATTGGTGGATGGCTACATGCTAAAAGTGAAATCCTGGACAGAAATGCACCTTTTAAAGTACATTGCTTCAGTTAATTTGGAAGGGTGAAACACTGTTTAAGATTGCACTGTTAGTGCAACTAACAGTCTTTGTTAGTTTCAGATTTACAGGTCTTCTCTAGCCATCTTTATCTAAGGTTGCTGATTTTGAACTTGAAGAATCTGAAATACTTGACTCTAAAATACTAAATGCAAATGTGATTTTCCCCCCTTCCTCTTTAGCTGCTAAAATGCCAACTGAAGCTCCTAAATTTGTGTGTCTGTGTGTTTGCTTTTAATTAACACTAGATGTATGTGTTCTGGCATAAATTAAATCCCCAGCCTGCTAGAGATAGGTTATCTAAATTCCAAAATACCAGGAAATGGGAAGCAAAGATATACATTAGCAGTGTTTTATGAATTGGAATGGGAGATCTTCCTCTCATCTGAATATCATATTTCAGCAGATGACTAGACACAGCATTAGTCAGAATCTGAAGCATCAACATGGTCGCAATCCACAGAAAGAAAAGAAGGAATCTGTAAATTTATTGAAGTTATATTGGAAGTCAGAGTGTTATAATTTGTTGCTCATCATCACCCAGCGTTAAGCCACAGCCACTTCCCTCCACTGGATGAAAAATGTCTTTAAAGGAGATAGCAGAGAGGGAGAACATGGTCCCCTGAATCAGGGCAGATTCCAAGTGAAGCTGTGTTTCATCTGTATAGGAGCAAAAACAGACTAAAGTGACTCCAAATGATATCTCAGAGCTGCATCAGATAAATATTAAACAACAGGAAACCCCCATGTTTGTCAGAGGCATAAATCATTCCAAGTTACAGACTTAGTTAAGAAGATAAAAAAATGAAACGGAGGAAGTGAAATATTAGACAAATGCTACTGTTTGAGATATTGTTCCTTTCCAACAGTATTGATCTGGCCAACCTTCCTCTATATGGCTTTTGAAAAGATGAATACCTAAAATCCCATGGGTTCATTATTTTAGTGGCAAAAATAACAGCCAGATTAATATTTCTTGTAAAGAATGTGTTTTTTAAACAATAAAGTGTCACCTCTGGCTCTCTAGAACACTATGCAGAACTGCAAAAGAAAGGGAAACCAGCAGACATTTAACAAAAAGCTCAAGTTTCAACATAAGAAGTTGTTTTGCCACCCGAGGGAGGGAATGCTGAATATGACAAAACATAGCAGTTTGGAAGAAAACACGCAAACACTTTATTGTGGTAAAATAAATTGGCCATAGCCACCCGTTTTTATTGGCATAAAATAACAAAGAGTGTAAGGCATAGCATAGGGGTCTGATCCGTGTGTTGGGTAGGCATAAAGGCTGTCCCCCGGCTCCCGCTTACTGAGTGGCTTACTATGGTGGATTCTGCATGGGCATCACGAGCAGCGGCGCACTGGCATACTTGATGCCTGTGCACCCCCTGGGGCTATTCGCATGCTGTTTTGCAAATGGCCCTGGGGCCTCAGCAGCCCACAGGCCCACGGGGCCTGCCACTGTAGTTCCCCTCTTACCTCCTCTTGGCTGCCGTCACTCTGCAGAGCCATGGGGACATGCCCCATGGCCATGGCAATGCCTCTGGTGTCAGAAGTCAGGAGGTGTGTCCCCTGGCCTCTGCAGAGAAATGGCAGCCAAGAGGAGGTAAGAGTGGAACTACAGCAGCATGGGTAAAACGCTGCCTTCCACCTGGTGCCGTTCGCTCGGCACTGGGTGGACACCGGCATTTTCCAAAAGTTTAGCGAGTCAGAAAAATGGCATTGTGGGGGGAATACACTGCTGCTGCTGCACTCCAGCAGCGGCAGCAGTGTGAAGTCCTCCCCCACAACAGGGTTTATACTGGCCCCAAGCCGCTGAATACGGCCCATGCGGAATTCACCTCAGACTCTTTGCGACGGGGCAACTAGTTCAAAGCTATAATTTTGCATCAAAATATCTTGATATTCTCTATAATGTAGTCAAAGTTATTATAAATGTATGTGTTAAGTGCTGTCAAATTGCTTCTGACTCATTGAGACCCTATGAATCAACATCTTCTAAAATACCTTATCGTTAACAACCTTGCTGAGGTCTGGATTAGAATTAGAAAACTGGATGGAGGAATACTACCAGTTTGAGATATGCTGTTGTTACTATGGCCGTTTCCGCATGGCCTTTTTATGGCGCCCTGGGAATGGTAAAAACGCCATTCCCAGGGAGCCATTCGCACAGGCGGTGCTGCTGACCTGCCGTCGCTCCCCCTCCCCCAGGGCGGCGTCAGGCCGCCCTGAAAAACAACCCTTTAAAGCGTTGTTTTTCCCGTAACAGCGTGTTCCCGGCGGCGCGGTGCAAACAGCCATAGTAAGCCATAGTAAGTTTCCCTTCCCCATCCGACTCACCGTGTCCCCGTCGTCGGCCTGCTGGCCGTCGAAGCCCCGCCCACGCTGTCCCCCGACCCCTGGAGGTCGGAGGGCAGCGTGGGCGGGGCTTCAACAGCCAGCAGGCCGACGACGGGGACATGGTGAGTCGGACAGGGAAGGGGGCAGAGGCGGCTCCATGAGGAGCCGCCTGCCGTCCGCCGGCCTCTCCTGAGGCCGCCCGCATGCGTGCGTGCGAACGGCCTCCGCCTCCACGCCGGCAGAATTCTTGCTGGCGTGGAGGCGCATCGACGGCCGTGAGGAAACGGCCTATGTTACTGGCAGAAAATAGCAAAGACTTGAAACAACTACTGCTGAAATATCAAGAAGACTGAAGTAATGACTATTGGAGAATTACTCAACTTTAAGGTGGATAATGAGAAAACTGAAATTGTTGAAGACTAGACTTAGCGATTTGGCTGTGCCAAATCACAAAAACAGCCGAATTGCAAAAACAGTCAAATTCAGCCAATTTGGCTTGCATTGGGTACCATGGTGAAGGGAGAGAAAGGAAGGGAAATGCTGGCTGGAGGAATCAAGAGAGACGGGACAGAAACGCTGGCTGGAGGAAGGGAGAGAAAGAGAAACAGGACCCGTCTCTCTCTCCCTTTCTCCAGCCAGTGTTTCTGTCCCATCTCTCTTTCTCTCCCTTTCTCCACTTTTCTATCCTGCTTTTCTATCCTGAAATGCTGGTTGGAGGAAGGGAGAGAAGGAGAGATGGGACCCATCTCTTTTTCTCTCCCTTCCTCAAGCCAGTGTTTCTGTCCCTTCTCTCTCTCTCTCTCTCTCTCTCCCCTTCCTCCTCCCTTCATTTCCCCTGCTTGCACCCCCACACCTTCCTCCTCCACTGCCAATGCTTGCACCCCTCCATCTTCCTCATGGGTCCTCCTGATTTTTCAACTTGGTCACCCCAAAATCACCATCACATCACAGCTCATGCCCCTGGCCACATGTCTGAACACAACAATCACACATCCCACATTTTGTGGCACTGCAGTGACACAAAAACCTGCTTAAAACATGGATCCTCATGAATCCTCATGATTTTGCACTAAGTCACCCGCAAAACACCATCACATTGCAGTCTGAGCCCTTAGCTACAAGTCTCAACAATCACACATCCCACACTCTGTGGCACCGCAGTGGCATAAAAAAAGCAGTGGGAGATGTGGGATGGAGTGAGGCTTGCTGTTATGCCCTGCTGTCTCTGTGGTAGAGATTTCAATAGGAGGGGCTCTGCTGGGGGTATTGCTCTGGGCAGAGGCACCAAATTTCCCACAAGGCTGCTGGTGAGTCTCCTGAAAGTGCTGCCACATAGGTGATTCTGATTTAATGAAATTTCTAGCCAGTTTTAATATTATCTCATTACAAGAGACTTGGACCAGTAGCGACATTCATCTTGCAGGTTATGCCTCCTTCTCAATTCCAGCATTCAGGTTAAAAGCCAGAGGGAGGATGAGAGCAGGTACTTGTATCCTAGTCTCTCTCAACGCAGAAATCAATGCAGTAGCACTAAACTCGTGCCCGCCTTTGGCCCAAGCCCTATTGATTTCGCAGCTCAATCTGAAAATTTTACTAGTAAATGTTTATTTGCCACCCGCGGAAGAGGCAAGCATTCTTGTAGAGAACTGGTCACGATTCCATCAATACATACTTTCGCTTGAGCAAGAACATCCTCTGACACCTGTCGTCATTGTTGGTGATCTAAACACCAGGATTGGAGAAAATGATTCAGCCCTAAGTCAAAGATGTGGCTTAAATTTGGATGAAATTCAATCTGACACCATATCTCAATGCAGGTTGTCCAGCGATCACACCATAAATCAAGCAGCTCCCCATTTGATAGACCTTTGCCTATCAGCAAATAGGGTAATTTTAAATGGTCTTCCTCCCTTTGATTACCCGGAAAGTTCACGTCGAGATCTGCACGTGGGGTGAGTGTGATTGATTATGTAATAATATCGCTTCGAACTAACAAACCACATTGACCACTTTGCAATTATGGCTCGAACGGAAAGCGCAGCACTCTCCCATGCTTCTCAGAACAATAATCAAATGCCTCCGAGGCAAATCACCTCAGGAAGAAGGGTCTTCCTGTTATGTCCGGCTTCGCTGGACGCAAGAAACTGAACTAAACGTCGCTCATTCTATTTCTGATGATCGGATGGCTAACTTTCTTCAACAGTTAACTGCTGCAAGGACAGCAGAGGAGGTTTGTCAAATCTATAATGAACTGGTTTCCTATCTAACCATTCAGGGTTCCAGTAATCAATCAAATCATAAACTTTCACATTCAGTGAATCCTTCCACCTGGTTTGACGGAGAATGTATGAGCAGCAAGTCCCAACTCCGGAAGTTATTTCATCATTGTGAACTTAGAGGAAAAGTGTCGCTATCAAAAGAGTACCTCGCAGCTAGAAAGTCCTATCATGATCTTTTAAAGACCAAAAAGAAATTACATCTTACAAAGATTTGGAACAATCTCCATCAAGCCTTTAACTCCAGAGACAGCAAAAGCTTTTGGCGCATAATTAATTCAAGTGCCGGTGAGCCCTATACAGCCATCAGTTCTCAGATTTCAGTGGAAGCATGGAGGACACATTTTACAGCCATTTTCTGCAATCCAGAACTTTTGGATATTCCATGTGCAACTGGAGCAGCAAAGCATTTACCAGAATGGCCTCCTGTCAGCTGCGATGAAGTGGTCACCCTTATATCTAACCTAAAACAAGGGAAAGCGCCAGGCCCTGATGGCCTGCCACCTGAACTCTTTAGAAGATTCCCGGAGTTCTGGGCCCCTATTTTGGCTACCCTGTTTACCAAAATTAATAACAGTGGCTGTATCCCTAAGTATTGGACTGAAGCTATCATTGTACCTCTGTATAAAAAAGGTGATCCATCAAATCCATCTATCGCCCGATAAGCTTGCTTTCAGTGGCTAGTAAGCTTTACGCAAGGTACCTTATGATACGTCTCACTGCCTGGTCCTCTTCAGTGCTAGGCCCGGAACAGATCGGATATGCCGCAGGTAAATCCACCCTTGACCATTGTCTGGTTTTAAATCATTTGGCGGAGAAATATTGCCACCCCAAGGGTGGGAAACTCCTTGCGGCTTTCCTAGATCTGAAATGCGCATTTGACTCTATCCCCAGGAATCAGCTGTGGGAAAAATTGACAGTGTTGGGAATAGACCAGAGATTACTGTTTCTTATTCGTCAGTTGTATTCCTCAACTACCTGTCAAGTTCGTTGTGATCGTGCTGGCCGCCTAACTTCACCTATAGTTTCTAACAAGGGAGTCAAGCAGGGTTGTATTCTTGCTCCTCTCCTGTTCAATCTTTATTTAAATGACCTTGCTCCTCATTTATCTCAGACTGAAAGTCACGCACCCATTTTGGGACAAAGACCCACATGTGCACTTCTCTATGCAGACGACACTGTGTTACTGTCTCGGTCCAGCAGGGCCTGCAAAGACTACTTCAAGCCTTTGCGACGTACTGCACAAACAGTGCCCTGTCGATTAATTATAACAAATCCAAAGTGGTGATCTTTTCGAATTCAAAAAACTCAGCACGTGGAAAATAAACGGTACATTGATTGAACAGGTCCATTCATACAGATATTTAGGAATCACCTTCCACCATTCCTTAACCTGGACCTCTCATATCCACCAGACTCTCAATACAAGTAAAACCAAAGTGTTGGCAATATCCAGATTTTTTCACACCAGAGGCGGTCAATTTTTTCCTGCCGCAATGGAAGTTTTTTCAGTTAAAACTACTGCCACAATTACTTTACGGAGCTCCAATCTGGGGAGCAAAAACCACTGAGAAATTAGAGAGAGTTCAATCTTTGTTTTTTCATCACTTATTGGGTCTTCCAAACTCAGTCACGTAACCAGTTCTTTGCTTATAAACCGGCGCTAAGACGATTTTTTCCCAGGTTTGGCTTTCTTTGTTTAAATACCGGCTTCATTTTAGAGACCTCCGGCAGTCTGACATATCTTCTGTTAAGCGACCACTTCCACTTCACCTGGAACACCAAAATTATCAATCAAATAAACAACATAGGTGTATCTTTTGACCAACTCCTACTGATGGGATCTAAAGACAGGCTTTCGGAGTTTTGAAACAACGTACTCTTGACATTGAAGGGCAGCTTCTCACAGCTGGAGCCTGCAGAACTTGTTCTCTCACATTTTATGGCATTTCACCACCATTGCCGGGTTTTATGGCTAAATATCTGAGTAATTTAATCAATCCACATCTCCGTAGATATTTTATGCTTGCTCGGCTTAATGTGCTACCGACTGCCCAAACAAGAGGCAGATATCATGGCATCCCACAGGAGAACAGGACTTGTTCCTGCGCAGCGGGCCTACCTGAAACAACTGAACACGTGCTCCTTCATTGTAAAGATTTGGCAGTCTATCGGTTGCTTTTTCTCGAGGCCATCTTGAAGAAATTTTCAGTGAGATCAGACAAGGAAATAGTTTCATACTTGCTTAGTGACCATCATCCCCACACTACTGAATCAGTTGCCAGGTTTTTAACAAAGGCACTTGGATTAAGGGTGAAACCTTTGTGTAAATTTTAGTCAATTGGTTTTAACCTAATTTGTATTTTACCACTTTTTATATGCCATTAAAGGTATTGTATTTGTATTTGTATTTGAGTCTCCTGAAAGAACCAGCAGCCAACTTTGCTGAAGTTTGTGTGGGAGGGGCAAATGCTGTGAGCATCTGATTGAAGGTGAACCTGATGCCCACAGAATGAATGCCTAGCCATCCAAACTTCAGCAAAGCTGGCTGGTTCCTTTCAGGAGACACATCAACTGTCCTGCTAGAAATAGTTACCCCTGCCTAGAGCAAGACCCCTCCCCCAGAGCCCCCCAATAAAATCTCCAGCCCAGATCCACCTGGGAGATTCTGTGCTCTGAAATGGCTCGATTGCAGCCAATTTCTGGCTGGGTCTGTGGAGTACATATTTTTAAAGCTAGTGGCACCAACATTTCAGGGTATCTTCAGGAGATTTTCCTTATGATGCCACCCATGTTTGGTGAAGTTTGGCTCAGGGGGTCCAATGTTATGGACCCTCAAAGGGGTAGTCCCCATCTCCTGTTAGCTCCCATTGAAAACAACTTTTGACCACCTAAAGAAAAGATCACCAAACCTGGATGGTGTCATCAAGAGTGTCAATCTACCTTGGGTCTTGCTGCCTTCAACATTTCATAGCATTATTGTCTCTCCATTATTGCAGAATGCCACAGCAGATTACTATTGGACACTAAGTGGAACCCATGTTACATGCATTCTACAAGCACTTCATTGGTTACTAATGAGCTACTGAGTGCAATTCAAGGTTGTGGTTATTGCCTACAAACGCCTGAGTGGACTTGGACCCACATAGCTGCAGTAACACATCTCCTGATATGCTCTGCTGCAACATCTTTGCTTATCTGAGCAAAGCCTTCTAAAGGTGCTATCCTACAAATAGGTATGGGGCTATCTGCCTGAGGGGCTCAGGAATGGGGCTATCTGCCTGAGGATATCAGGAATTCTCCCTCCCTTCTCATTGAATGTATACAACAGTAATGTTTAGTAGCAAAATTTTTAAAATAGATGAGTAGTGCTGTGGAATAACAGCCCAGAATGGCAACTTTTTAATGAAAGAGGAATGTAGTACAGATATCACCTGTTTCTATTGCATTGTCATTAACTTGTAATTGAATTTATGTATTGTTGATATCATGCCTTGTATTGGAACATTTTTTGTTCACCTTGTTTTGTTATCCTAGTCCTATTGCATTATTCATTGGTTGTCTTATGCTTTCTCATGTTTATATCATGTAACCTTCTTGGGCCCCAGCAAAAAAAGTGAACTATAAATGAAATAAATATAGTAAATAATAAATCAAGTTAATAAATAAATATTGTTGAGTGTTTTTAACGTCACAATAGTCAAGTACCAGACTAGAGTGTATAATGTCTTTATTACACATATATAGCTTGGGGGTGGGCGGGGAAGGGTCACATTGAATGACAGCAAAAGAGATTACCTATTCAGAATGAAGGCAATGCAGGAATCACTGACCTCCATCTCAATTTGCCTCATTTGCCCTCTGACATGTTATTAGCTAGACAAATTTGATTGGCTACATAGTGTCATGGTTTCATCATTTTCGCTGTGTGGTTCCTGATTGTCGTAAGAAAATTAGTAAGCAGGGTAGAGAGACAAATGACACTAAAATAGTAGAATGAAGGAAAACAAGGGTACAAATGCTCTCAGAAAGCTGTGGAAAAGAACAACTAAGGTTTTGTTTTGGTGAAGCATCATTTTGGCTCCCCTGAAAAGTGCTAATATAACTCTGAAATGGAATGGGCAAAATATATTCATCACTGTCCTCATAAAACACCAACAGAGAATATTTATCAGGACTCATATTATTTTACAATCAAAAACTGAAGTAACATCTAAATCTAGTCATATAAAAGCAATTTAAAAAACCACAGCTCTTTGGGATCACAAAAACTGAATTTTCATGGGTTGTACTAAAGGCATTGTAACAAGGTTTCAGCAATTTATTTCAAGAGCTTTTGCATAAGAATGCAACAACATTATCAAACCATGCTGATGGTAGTCAATATGGTAGCTTAATGCTGTTTGAGCATTGTAAGATGGATGCTGATTAAATGTTTGATTTAGAAGTTCAAAGCAAAGCAGACAAAGAAATCAAGCTAGATACAGGCATGAAACAATTTTTGAAAAAGTATGGAAAATGTCTGGTATCATAGTCATCAGAGGCAAGAGGATAATATATGATCTTGAAAAGGGAAACAGCTGTCATACCACAGAGGGATAAAGATAAGAGGAGAACAGCAAGAACCCCCTTTTAAAAAAAAACTAACTCTGGAATTTAATGTTATCCAGAGAAGGGTCTACTTGACCACCAGTAGAAACTGAAATATTCTGTTGCTAGTAGACTTCAATCACAATGGGAATCCCAAACTTGCTTCACAGATCATTAAACATCTAATGTGAACCATGACACAGAGGCCAACTTTCCTGCAGGGATTAGTATATCCCAATAACTGTGCCCATACATCCTTTGTATTCTCCACTGAGATCAGTAGCAAGACATTATGCATGATAACCGGTGTTTTCTTTAGTCTGCAAGATGAACATCTGTCCTTCATGAATAGGGCTCAGATGGGAAACTCATTTCAGTGTGATTGAATGGGAATCACATAATACATTTCAATTATATGACCTGGATCATATTCAAATTAGTCATTTGCAAGCAAAACTCACCATACTCCACTAACAGACATCTGATTGTCTGGACAGTGTTAGTAGTATCCATGAAGTAGCATTAATCAGACACAGAAAGATATGTTTGTATCAAGAGACTTGATCACATATACAAAAAACTCAATTCACTAAAAAAGTAACATTTTTTCATCATTCAAAAAGTTTCAGCCGTGACATAGTCAGTGCAAATAAAGTCCAGTGTCATTGTAATCTGAGATCATCTTTGCATGGGCCATTTAGACCAGTGTGGGGCCGGTAAAAATGCTGTGTGTGTGTAGGGGGGGGAATCACACAGATACCGCATCTTGGAAAATGCCTGCTTTCATTCGTTGCCAAGTGAATGGCACCAGGTGGAAGCCAGTGTTTTCTCTGTGCTGGCGCAGATCCCTTTTACCTTGTCCCCCAATTGTCATCACTCTGGAGAGGTCAGGAGACACGCCTCCTGGCCTCCAGCCCTGGGGGCATTGCCATGGCCACAGGGGCATGTCCCCTGGCCTCTCCAGCGCAATGACAGCTGAGAGACAAGGTAAGAAGGATCTGCACCAGTGTACCCATGTAAATGTGGCCCTGTGAGCTTCTGGGGCACTGCGGCCATTTGCAGGGCACCGTGCAAATGGTTATGGGGGTGCACTGGCATCAGCTATGTTGATGCACTTCCACTCAGGCTGTGCAGAAACAGTCTCCTTCTAACTCCACAGAAGTCAATGGATATTGAATGATATAACTCTATTTAGGATAGTAAAAGTAAAGATAGTCCTCTGGGCATGCCCCAGATCATTACTGACCCATGGAGTGAAGTCACATCACAACATTTACTAGGCAGACTTTGTTTACAGGGTGGCTTGATGTTAGAGATATCTTACAAGTTGCACTAGTTATTTATACTCCACTTGACTCTTCTTCAGTTGGCTCTTGGAGAACATCTCAAAATGTAAAACTTAATATACCAGAGAATAAGCCATCATCAGTTAATAAGAGATGGAGCCAAACAACAACACCTCCATTTAAGCAAATCAGCATCAGCAAAAATGGAACCTATTCATGCGAAATTGTTTCATGGGAAACTACTCCAATTAAAAGCTGCAGGAATGCCCATTTTATTTCTGGAGGGTCCCTTCTGTGGCAGTGGGAAGAGTTCGACCTACTGACATAATTATTGGAGGTAGCTGCATCTCCCAGTTAACTATATAATAAACTCCATTTCCCCTAAGTGTACTGAAAAGTCATAGTAATTTTTAAATACATCTTATTTACAAATATATCAGACGGACACCAAGAACAGGTAGACAATAAGAATGTGTAGTCATAACTTACCTGATCCTTAGATGCCTTTGCC
This sequence comes from Sphaerodactylus townsendi, assembly GCF_021028975.2. Lineage (NCBI taxonomy): Eukaryota > Metazoa > Chordata > Lepidosauria > Squamata > Sphaerodactylidae > Sphaerodactylus > Sphaerodactylus townsendi. The sequence continues at coordinate 36,193,485 of NC_059429.1, read as the reverse complement.
CTATTTATGATCAGTTCTGAATTAATCAACTATAGGTTCACACTAGTTTCTCAGAAACTCCTGGATTCTCAGATATAGACACAGTCCCATGTTGGATGGAAGGTTACCTTTTAGGAGCAACCTGAAGACTGGAAAGACTTTGTTTTTGGTTCATTATTTTTTCGTGTGTGTGTGTGTGTGATTTCCACAAAGCTGTCATGTGTTTTCAAAACAAGATTATTTTCTGACTCATTTTGTAACTTGCAGCTGGGATATGTTCACAACTGTTGAAATGCTTACATGGGTTGTGTTAAGTGAACCTGCTCTCATTTATTTAATAACATTTGACATTCTGGAATGTATTAAAAGAATCATTCCATCAGTCTTTTGTCAGTAATGTTTTGTTCTAGAACTATCTGGTATGCTTTCTGAATGCCCAGAATATAATGTAATGCATCCCAGCATAACTCTCTCCCTCTTGGTGTGTTAAATAATATTTGTAGGAAGTATTACACAGGAGCACCTGCTGACAATATAATAGTCTTTTCCATGCAGTCATTTAACAATATTGCACTGTTCCAAATGGTCACCATCGACAATAGCCTACTGTGAAAATAAAAACAATTTTCTTCTCCTCTTTGATTGTTCAGAGGGAATCTCAATGCAATTTAAACATGAAGTTAAACATGTTTCTGCTGTCACCAAATTACTGTTAGCTAGGCCTGATAATTATCAGCCAGAGCTGTTCCTATGATATATATAGAACTGGGGTAAAAAATTATGAGAACAAATTTCTGATGAGAAATTTCTGACTTTTGCATATCTAAGATGCCACATACAGCAGCCCTTTCCAATGAATACTCAATGTGTCACTCATAGGCCTTTTACACATGGCTATTTTTCACTTTCAGCATACATTCCCATCTTTTTATTTTTTTTTGGTGCACACATTTTCCTCTCTTCAGTTCTGACCCTGCTTTAGCCTATATTATTTCCCATGTTTTGTGATTGCTCACAAAGCGTGACCTTTTATCCTTCACTTGGAAAGTGAAGAAAATCCTGAAACATAATGAGTCCCTTGGTTTTTTTCTCTCCACCCATGATGCCCTCACCCCACCCACACAATAGTAATTCTTCCCACTTGATGACCCATCTTCCTTCATTGCCATGCTACCTCCATTTAGATGTTTTGAAAGGTTTTTTAGAGGTTTCCCCAATATTTTTAAAACACATTGAAGAATCTCCTAAAAAAAGGTTATTCCAAACTCAAAGTCACCTGACAAAAAAATCAGGTTTTATTTGGGATTTCAGAACAGAAGCTGTTTAATGTCTTTACATTTGTTTTTCCTTTGAAGGTTTCCCAGGGAACAGGAATGAGGTGGGGAGTTGTCATAAGTGAACCTGCTCTCATTTATTTGCCATTGGATTGCCGTTGCTCCTGCAAAAAAGTGACCTCTCTGCTTGAGATTATTTTACTGGATTTGGTGGATTGCCATTGATTTTGTTGCACTTGCAAAAATGCTCTCCGTGCCTATCTGCTGGGCTTATCTGGGTTGATACTGGTACAGATGAGCTTGTAAAAGTTCCCCCACCTTGCTTAATATCATTATGCGGGGCTTGTGTGGATTGCCATTAGTTCTGTTGTGCTTTTAAAAGTGGCCTCTCTTGCCTAAATTTCTGACTTTGTATGTGTGTGTGTGGGGAGGCTGACATTGGTACTGCTGGGCTTGCAAAAGTGTCCCTTCCATTGCTTAATATTGTTCTGCTGGGATTCAGTGGATTTCCCTTGGTTCTACAAATGAATGAATAAATAAAGTATGCTGGGATTCTCTGGGTTGACACTGGTTCAACTGGGCTTGCACTGAAACATTAGCCCTGGGTTCTACTGGCTTCTGAGGATTGCCATAGGTTCTGCTGGGCTTGCAAAATTGCCCCCTTGCTCTAATTTCTTCTTCTGGAATTCTCAGGTTTGACATTAGTTCTTTGGGGTTTGCCATATTGCCTTGTGTTTTTGTTGGATTTCCTGGGTGCTGCTTTGGCTTTATTTTGCTTATTGTTGGTTCACAGCATGAGAGGCATTGACTAGTGTTTGTTGTTGTAATGCCTCTTTGCTTTTGCCCTTCCCCTCACTAGAAACAATGGAAGATGGATGGGGGCACCTTAGAATAGGGATCTTTCACCCAGTATTCTTGGAACCTGAGAATTCTTCTGCCGATGTGGAGAAGAACCCCTAGCTTAAAAGACACCAGATACACTGCCCACCAGACACACTCCACATAGGCTGTAATAGAACTGAATAATATTGGGTTCTCAACAAAAACCTAGATCTGGTTACCATAGTGGTATTTGGATCCCAAAAATCAGGAGAATGGATGTTTTTTAACTCCAAAAATAATTTTTAGTTGCACATCAATAGCATGAAGAGCCAAACTAGATATTCAGGGGAACACTGGGGTTGGATCTCTGGTTCTTTGGTGAAAACCTTGAAAAATTGGTAAGACAAGGTATGATTGGTGGGGGGGAGTGAACTTCAAAAAAGAGCCCTTAACAGGAACCTCGGCCCGTTCTCCTCAAATGGGTCCGGCAAAGATGCTGGAGTTCTGGCTCATCGCGCCCGGCCCCAGGCGCTATCCATGCGGGACGGTCCCATGAAGAGGCTGGCAGTCCGGCGCCATCGAGCTGCCGGCACCCGCACAACCCGCAGCTTGTCCCTAGGGGCCTCTGCTGCGTGTTGCCAAGGCCTGGGGACACGGCTTCATGGCCTGTGCAGCCTGCTCGAGCTGGGCCAAGAGGGGCAGAGAGAGCGTGTCTCCAGGCCTCAGCCACGCGCCAGAGGCCCAGGGACAAGGTGAGTGCCGGGTCGGGAGGCCATTGAAGCCACTGCCGTTATGCCTTCGACAGCGGCTTCACGCAGCGCAGCGATATCTCAAAAAAGAACGCTTCTTAGCATTCTCGGAATACGCCGGCTGCAGCTGCGCCGCCGGTGCGAATGGCAGCCTGGAGACGGCGTTTTTACCATCTCCAGGCCGTCATTTTCCGCCCGTGCGGAAACGGCCTTCATTCTGAATTTAATGAAAAAAGCAAGCAGCTGTTCACTCAAAAATATGGCTGGTGCCTTTATAACTAAGCAGAGATGTTAAATTGCATGTATTTGGTATGACAGCTAAAGCCTCAAGTTTATTTTATGTTCCCTCCTTTGCAGTGCAGTTTTCCAGAATCACTGTAAAAGAATCTAATGGAATTTAGATGGTTTGGTGAGCAGGGGCTGCAAGGAGGCTTTACTGGGCCCATAGAGGGCCCAGCTGGGGATTCTGAGGGTGGGGGGAGGGGCTTGCTAGGCCCATGGAGGGTCAGGCTGGGGAGCTTGGGTCCCTGTGCATCCTGCATGGCAATTGACTAAGGGTTCAGATGTTCAAACTCTTAACCAATTATGTATTGTAAGATGTTTACAAATTACAGAAATTCAGATTCTCTTATTTAAACTTATTCATACATATATAGAATTTCAGCTTGATAATCAACATAAAAGTATAGCAAACCACTTATAAACCAAAACATGGTTACTTTAAGCAATATGTAATTCCTTACAAATCCAACACATTTGCTTTAGACTTAACAAAATATGAAGAATAATTTTCCTACAGGCTAGCAAAACTCTGGTAGGTTTGGTCTCAGAATTCCTTCAGCTTAGCCTAAGTACCTAAATGTTAGAGAATCATAACATCAGGAAAAATTCCAATACACATTTTTTTTAGTTTACAAATGGTTCACTATACTTTTATACAAGAGAGGACAGGAGAATGATGCAAACTGCTTTGGTCACCAATGCAGAGAAAGGTGGGGTATAAATGAAGTAAATAAATAATAAATATAGCTGAACATGAATGACAGATAAAAGGTAAGTTGATAAATGACTGAGAAGGAGAGATTGAAGATGGTAAAAGGACATGGAGTTGGGAGGTCAGAAAGGTTGTGGTAAAGGAGAAACTGGGGTGCCCTATGATGCAAGTGGGTCTAGTCCAGTGGCTGGCTCCACACAACTGATGAGTTTTCCCAGGAGGAGACTTCTGGGGAGGGGGTTAGAGGAAAAGCTTAACACAGTGAGACAGATAAAGGTAGGTTGGGTGTTGGGTATGAGAGATATGGTTGCCAACTCCAGGTTAGGAAATTCCTGGAGACTTGGAGGCTTGAACCTGGGGACAGTCAGGTAAGGGACCTCAGAAAGGTTCCACAGGCTCAACCATCCAGAGGAGCTATTTCCACAAGAAAAATTAAGGTTGCCGGCCTCCAGGAGGGGGCTGGAGACCACCTGAAACTGCAATTGACCTCTAGATGACATATCAATCCCCAAACCTCATCTCACCCTGAAATCTCCAGGCATTGCCAAACCTGGAGTTGGGAACCCTAAGGGGAACTGATATCTGTAGTTGGGATATTTATTGTGATTCCAGGCGTCACCTGGAGGCTGGCATTCCTAACAGGAGAGAAGAAAGGAGGAGATACTGTGGGGGCTTTCAGGAAAGGGGAAGAGGAAATGGCAGCAGAGGAGGAGGAAATGAGATTTCTGCTGCAAATCCTTGTGGGTCTTTGCTTGTACATCTGGAGGTTTAGACAAAATTCTAATTTTTCAAGAATTGGTATACTATTCAACCCCTTCCCACCCACCCTCTTGAGATCAGCCTTTTATTTATGTAACTTTGTGCATCTGAAAGGGGATCCTATTGGCATAGTACAGCCCACCCTAAACCAATTCCCAGGCAACATCACTTATCAATATTTAACCAGACACATCTGAGAGTCTTGGTGTTATAATAGTTTATTAGTGTGGAACCTGGGAGATACAGTATCCAATCTCCAATCAAAGCCAAAGGACATGATACAAAATCTGCAAGTTAGGACACAGGTTCCCAACCCTACTCAAAGTTATGCATTCTAGCAGGGACTCTCCTTTGAAAACTTTCAATTTCTGTGTTCAGCTGCAAATGGGGTGCATGGAAGGGAGGGGCTTTGAGTTTCCTTCCCACATCATTCCCCTTAGTGTTAGGGTGATACTACTGCTGGGATGGGAACTGTTTGTCTCTTCCTCTGTCTTCATGTGCCCACTAGTTCTCACTCTCTTCACTAGTCACTAAAACAAATAACTTTATTGTTTCATAATATAAACATGCAGAACAATGAGTTATCCCTTATAGAAAAATGTTGCAGAAAAATTATTTCAAGAAGCAATAATGTTGGAAATGCTTGCAGCATCTAAAGTACCTCATTGTCAAAGCATTTGAGCTTGTATTTAAGTTATACTTGCATGAATCTGGAATTTCTGGACCATAAAACCTTTTACAGGTTGATGGCTTAAGTGGGCTTTTCAACTGAAATCACATTTAGCCACAAAGCTTTGAAATATGTCTATTTATATCAGGTTGACTTATATGTTTGTTTGTTTATTGATGATTTGTTTATTTATTTATGTTTGTTCATTTATTGATGATTTGTGATGTTTTAGTCCAATATCCACAAATGGTTCAGTGGGCTGCAAGAGAGCAAAGTGGGTAATTAATTGGATAAGGAAGGGGAGGAAAAGGAAAATAGGATGGTTAAAGGGTGGAATGAAAATGACAAAGGCAGGCGGATGAAGGTAGGAGGTGCAAAGTTGGTGACTGAGAAGGTAGTCATGGTGGAGAATAACAGGCTTTTTGAAAGAAACTCTACAGGCCTCTTCTGGATAGTCAATACCAAAAGATGCAGGATTTTTCCACAGGGATATGTTAAAAAAAGACTGTCAGATGGCATATATATTTGGTAATGATGATGGTTTTGATGGCAAGAATTCTGATAGGAAGTCATTTGAAACAAGTTATGAGACTGGTTATGCTTCACACATTCTCGTGTTTAAGGTATTTAACTGGACTTCAAACAAATGTTCAAAACACCTAACAGTATGTTATAATTAGTGAATGTTGCCATTTTGTTTTAAATAGAAATAAAAGTAAATTATAGCCAGGAGACTGTATGTTATTTTCCATGAACTGATGTCATGCTGTTCAGAAACTAATGGGTGAGGGACAAAATTATACTTTCTTGGGACTGATGAAGAACCTTAAACTGCCTTAGGGGCGGCACTGTTTCAAATATATAAAATCTTCACCATATTCCAGTTGTCAGAAAAGAGACATCTTTTATTATGATCAAAGTAAGATTATGAGTGCTGCTTCTGCAACAGGAAATGCTTTTTAAAAGCTGATCATATTGAACATAGCAAAACAAATTTCCTTCAGGCATCAACAACAGTATGTTTCAAGGGAGGAAAGAATTCAGCAGGAACTCCAGAGATATATAAACTGTCTTCATGCAATAGGTTTGTCTTCATATATCACCCACAATATTTTAAATGGTGTTTTCTACAGACACAGATTATATATACACATATGGACCTCAACTATCTCTGGATTTTGTCTTTAATAATAACAACAATGCACGGATAATGGTTGAATTATCCTTCATTCTAGTACTCTGTTATTTCAAAAATCTTTTGAAATCTAAGAGGGTTTGTTTTGTCTGAGTAATGGTTTAGGAAGAGTCTTTAAATACTAAACATACTATAAAAATCAATGGATTAAATCAGACCCAGTTTCATAATCATAATGCACAACGTTTAGAGCTCAATAGCTTTTTTCAAAGCAATGCTTAGCACTAGCTTTTCCGAAGATGGCTTGCATTTTAAAATAGACTGTTTCATTACAGTAGATGTTTCTACCCTCATGAAAAAAAAATTGAATCATTCAGATAAATATCTTTATTTTAATTTCCCAGATAGCGAACCCCCAGTGGGATAATCTCTTAGCAATCCATATGTGAAGGCAGTTTTTCAGCTCAGCAAATCCCCAAGTTATTTGATTTGATCTCTGAACAATTTAATTGAAACAATGGAAAGCCATAAGTATAGTCCTTACATACATGCTCTTTAAGGTTAATGAAATATAGTTTAAAAATAATGAAAACAGCTTTATGGCCAACAGGTGAACCCATATTCATATTCAATAAAGCCAGGATTTTCTTTCCTGAAACAGAATATTAATCAAGATATTGAAACCTGGTTGATGTTCCATATATCCAGCTATGTTCTGAATGCAGCTTTGTTTAAAAAATGGAAACAGCAGACACCTGGAAAAAATGTTTTGGAGACATCTTTGGGAGAGGAGGGGCTACAGCTCATTAGCAGAGAATCTGATTTTAATGTAGAAGGTCGCAGATTCAATCTCTGGCTTCTCCAATTAAAAGGATCAGGTAGTAAGTGGTGTGAAAGATCCCAGAGCCAAGATTGCTGCTACCAATGAAAGCATGGAATCCTCATTAAATTCAAATTTCAAAGTCTTTCTTGGCATAATAAATTAGTTGAATTGACAAAAAGCAGCAAATAGTATAATAATAACCCCACCAGCAACTGAACACTTAAGATACTTATTTCTAATGCATCATCACTTGCAGAAAATTTGCTATTGTTTAATCGAGCCTGGCATCTGAATTATTCAATAATAGTGGGATTTTGAATAAATTATCTGCTATGTCTTGTAATATGGGATACAGACAGAGTATTTGGCACTAATCTCTGCAAATTTGGGACAGAGATTGAGAGACTGACAAACAGTTTTCATGTGAGCTAAAGAGCAGGAACAGAGTCTTTTTGATTTTTTGACCCCCTTACATCTGCCCCTCAGCAATGCTGAGGTCATAATGTTGAATCTTGCTAAAGCAAGAGCTTTTTACGCAGGAGTAAATAACTGGAGCAAGTATCTGGCCATATCGCCTTGCTCAAAGGGAATTAGGTGACTCAGAGAGGAACATATCTTTCTTGCCTTCATCACTGATTGAAATTTCCAATTTAGGAAGTTGGGTTTTAGGGTCTTATAAGCCTCTGAAGTAGCAAAAGAGTATAAAACTGAGTGAATAGGTCAAGAAGGCACTAGCGGGAGGGGAAAAAACCTTAAAGAAGCAGCCAGAGGAAATGCAGTATGGCCTTCAATGTCTACACACCAATGCACAAAATATGGGAAATAAACAAGGTGAACTCGAACTCTTAACACAGCAAAACCAATATGATATTATAGGTAGGGTTGAGCAATACCGAAAATATTCAGTAAAATTCTGATTCAGGCTTATTCAGGTGTAAAATTATCTGTATGCTCGAATAAGACAATTCCATATTCGGTATACCTAAATATATTCAAATATCTGAATATATTTGGGTCCATCTGATTCTTTTTGAATTTTTTGTGTTTTTTTCATGTTTTGGAACCGAAATTGCAGAATATCATCTGGAAATTATCCTGATGTTAACACCTGAGTTTGGTGGAATTTAGTTCAGGGGGTACAGTTATGGACCCCCGAAGGGGATGCCCCATCCCCCATTGTTTCCAATGGGAGCTAACAGGAGATGTGGGCTACCCTTTTGAAGATCCATACCTTTGGACCCCCTGAACCAAACTTCACCAAACTTGACTGGTATCATCAGGAGCATCTTCAAAAGATACCCTGAAATTTTGGTGTTGCTAGCTTTAAAAATGTGTACCCCACAGACCTGAACAGAAATTCCCCATTGGCTGCAATGGAGCCACTTCAGAGCACAGAATCTCCCAGCTCTTCAGTAAGCTCTATGGTGGGAAAAAAATTAATTGTTTTTTCCCACCATTGACTTCAGTGGGCCTTACTGTTCTGCTCAGGTAGCTCTGTGCTGGAGATTTGATTGGGGGATCTGAGGGGAGGGGTCTTGCTCTGGGTAGAGGCACCTATCTCCTGCAGGGCTTCTGATCTGTCTCCTGAAAGGAACCAGACAACTTTGCTGAAGTTTGGATTGCTGGGCATTCGTTCTGCGGGCATCAGATTCACCTTAAAACAGATGCCCACAGCATTTCCCCCTCCCACACAAACTTCAGAAAAGTTGGCTGCTGGTTCCTTTCAGGAGACTCACCAGCAGCCCTGCGGGAAATTTGGTGTCCCTACCCAGAGCAATACCCCCTTCAGAGCCCCACAATTGAAATCTCTACCAAGAGACAGTTGGGCATAACAGCAAGCCTCACTCCATCCCACACCACCCACTTCTTTTTTGTGCCACTGCAGTGCCACAGAGTGTGGGATGCATGATTGTTGTGTTCAGACACGTGGCCAGGGGCATGAGCTGTGATGTGATGGTGATTTTGGGGTGACCAAATGGAAAAATCATGAGAATCCACAAGGATCCATATTTTTAAGCAGGTTTTTCTGCCACTGCAGTGCCACCAAGCGTGGAATGATGCTTGTTGTGTTCAGACATGTGGCCAGAGTGTCTCAGGAAATCAGGATGGCTGTCTAAAGAATTTTCAATTGAGCTAAGATTTCAAAAGGACTTGTACAAAAAATGGAAAAGGGGGGAAATCACCAAAGAGGAATTCAAACAAATAAGCAGGATGTGTAGGGAGAAAATTAGAAAAAACTAAAGCTCACAATGAGCTGAGGCTTGTCAGAGAGGTTAAAAACAACCAAAAAGGCTTTTTTTGGTTATGTCTGTATCAAAAGGAAGAAAAATGATAGGATAGAGTCACTGCATGGAGGAGACGGCAAAATACTAAAAGCGGATGGAGAAATGGCAGAACTACTCAACACCTTTTTTGCCTTAGTCCTTTTCCAAAAAGAAAGTGGTGCTCATCCAGGAGAAAATTAAACAGAAGATACAGTAGGAGAAATTCAGCATAAATAAATAAAGAAGTAGTGCAGGAATACCTAGCAATTTTAAATGAATTCAGATCTCCAGAGCCTGACAAACTACATCAGGATATTAAAAGAACTGGCAGAAGTAATTTCAGAACCACTTGCTATAATCTTGGAGAACTCCTGGAGAACAGGAAAAGTCCCAGTGGACTGGAGGAGAGCTAATGCTATCCCCATCTTCAAAAAGGGAAAAAAAGAGGACCCTAATAATTACTGTCCAGTCAGCCTGACATCAATGCCATGAAAGATTGTGGAGCAGATCATTCGAAAGATGGTCTGCCAGCACTTAGAAGGGAATAGTGTGATCACAAAAGGTCAGCATGATTTTCTGAAAAGCAAGTTATGCCAGACCAATCTTATCTCTTTTTTTTGATAGAGTGACAAGCTTGGTAGATGAAGGGAATGCTGTTGATTTAACCTACCTTGATTTTAGTAAAGCTTTTGCCAAGGTGTCCCATAATATTCTTGCAAGTAAGCTAGTGAAATGTGGGCTAGACAATGCTACTATTAGATGGATTTCTAATTGACTGATTGATCGAACTCAAAACCCCTCCCCCTCCCTCCCCTCCCTTGCATGCCAGCCCTCCCCCCCTTCCCTTGCATGCCACCCCTCCCCCTCCCTTCCTCTGCTAGGATGGGTGGGCTATGTCCAGATGCTGGGCACCCTCCCCTTCCATCCCCTCCCTTGCATGCCACCCCTCCCCCTCCAAGATTAAAGGTAAAAACAATAAAAATACCAATAAAACATCATGAATAAAATATAACAATTAAAACAGCAATTAAAATCCCATTAAAATAACCCTGTCCCTCTTGCCCCCCTCGGTTGAGGCATCTGTGAAGGGTTAGGGTTAGGGCTCATCTTCATCCTGAACAGAAGTGACCAGTGGGGTGCCACAGGGTTCTGTCCTGGGCCCAGTGCTATTCAATATTTTTATCAACCACTTTGATGATGGACTAGAGGGCATATTAATCCAATTTACAGATTACACCAAATTAGCTAATACCCCAGAGGACAGAGTCAGAATTCAAAATTACCTGGACAGATTAGAGAGGTGGGCCAAAACAAACAAAATGAATTCCAACAGAGATAAATGAAAGATAATACACTTAGGCAGAAATAATGAAATGCACAGATATAGGATGGATGATACCTGGCTTGACAACACTACATGTGAAAGGGATCTGGGAGTCTTAGAAGACCATAACCATGAATCAGCAGTGTGATGTGGCGGCCAAGCAGGCCAATGCAATTTGGGGCTCTATCAATAGGAGTATAGTGTCAAGATCGAGGGATGTAATTGTACCTCCCTGTTCTTCATTGGTTAGACCTCACCTGAACAGTTCTGGGCACAATGCAAGAAGGATATTGACAAGCTGGAAGGGGTCTAGAGGAGGACAACAAAAATGGTAAACGGTGTGGAGCATGCCCTATGAAGAGAGGCTTAGGGAGCTAGAGATATTTAGTCTGGAGAAGCGAAGGTTACAGAGGGACATGATAGCTATGTTTAAATATTTGAAGAGATGCCATGTCAAAGAGGGAGGGAGCTTGTTTTCTGCTGCCTCAGAGACTAGGACACAGATTCAAGATGCAGGAAAAGAGATTCCACCTAAACAGTAGGATGAACTTCCTGACTGTCAGGGCTGTTCAACAGTGGAATTGACTGCTTCAGAGCCCTCCCATCCCCCTCTGGCCCTTTCTGCATGGGCCAAATATGGCGCCCTGGGGATGGCAAAAACGCCATCCCCAGGGAGCCGTTCGCACAGGCGGCACTGCAAAAACGCAGCAGCGCCGACCTGGCTCCCCTCCACCCCCAGGGCGGCATCAGGCCGCCTCCCAAAACCTCCCTCCTGGAGGGAGGTTTTTGGAACAACAGCACATTCCCGGCAGCGCGGTGCGAATAGCAACGCCGGGAACACGCTGTTTCCCCCGTCCCTCTCCCACTCAGCTCATTGTCCTGCGTCGCCCTGCTGGACTGCTGAGACCCTCCCTCACTGTCCTCCACCCCCTGGAGGTCGGAGGGCAGCATGGCCGGGTCTTAGGAGTCCAGCAGGGTGACGAATGCGACGAAGTGAGTGGGGGGGATGGGGAAGAGGCGGCTCCGTGCAGAGCTGCTTCTCCCGCGCCGGCCTCTGTGGGGGCTGCTCGCACGCTCCTGTGTGAACGGCCCCCACCCCTCCACAGGAAGAATTCCTGCCGGTGCAGGGGCACCCTTTCCGCAGTGCGGAAAGGGCCATTGTTTCCAATGGGAGCTAACAGGAGATGGGGACTACCCTTTTGAGGGTCCATAACTTTGGGTCCCCAGAACCAAACTTCACAAAACTTGAGTGGTACCATCAGGACAGATTCGGGATGATACCCTGAAATTTTGGTGCCATTAGCTTTAAAAATGTACCCCTAACAGGAACCCCACAAATTTGCACAAATTCTCTGTTTTGCAGTGCCTTGGCTCCATTGTACCCAATGGGGAATTTCTGAGTGTGAAAGCAGGCTGCACATTTGTGAAGATAGAGGCACCAGACTCTCAAGGTGGCTACAAGAGGCCCTCCTGGTAATAGCATCCAAGCTTGGTGAACTTTTCTTCCAGGGGTTCAATTTTATGGGCCGCCAAAAGGCTTATCCCCCCCCCATATCCTGTTAGCTCCCATTGGAAACAATGGGGGATGGGGACATCCCCTTTGGGGGTCCATAACTTCCCCCCCTGAACCAAACATCACCACACTTAGCTGGTATCTTCAGGACAGTCTCTGGATGATGCCCTGAAATTTTGCTGCTGCTATCTTTAAAAATGTGCCCCCTGCAGGCCAAAATGTGAAAAAAAACCCAACAAAAATGCTCAAAACAGAGTCTAGATTCTATTTTTTTAATTTGTGAATTTTTCAGTATTCCTGGTTTTATTCCACCTTCACATGATAATAAAATCTAGTGTTTTTATTCCTACCAGAAGAGAACAAATGGAGTAAAATGTTGTACACAATGAACAAAAGCATTTTTTCTATTGATGAACATTTGTTTCCTACATAGATCCTTATTCTCTGTCTAAAATCATAATCCTCTCTCAGTGACATCACAATTGCTTTCTATGGAGAAGATTAGGGTGCCTCAAACAGAGGATTATTACTCCAGGTGATGTATAAACTGCATGAGTAGATGAACTACTGCAAAAATAAATCCCCATTATTTGTGAATAGCTTTTAACAATAAAGTGAGGGGTGGCAATGATATACACGATAAAAACAATCAAGAGCATTGAGACAAAGTATTGTTACAAAGGCCATTAAGCAACTTAAAGGTTCTTAAAAGTTCTCAGTGTACAAAAAGGTAATAATACACACATACAGTCATTTCCCATGGCCTCAAATACCTGTTCACCTTAATTTAATATATAGCTCAATGTTTCTCTAATGTCTGAAATTTGTCCTTCTGAATTCATTTTATCTTCTGTCCACTTTCCCCACACCAGCTTCTTGTGTGCAGGCTGCTGCAGCATGAGGAGATCTATCAACTGATATACTAATTCAAATAACAAGAGAATTAGTGAATGGTGTATCTAAAAGTGGCACACCGTGAAAGGATCATTAGACCAAAGAAGAAGGACATGCTAAAGTTTCTTTGGTCTAAGTCAGTTTAGGATGAGAGCCTTGTGTAGGATATAGTCTCTCTTACAAGTTCTGCTAGGAGATACCAACCCACTCAGGATTTTGATATTCTGTCAACATGATGCACTATTCTATTTCCTGCTTTGTTTTTGTTTGCTATTTTATTCAGTAACATATATGCATAGACGCTGTGGTCAAGGATACTGTTGGTCAAGCCCCTTCTAAAATTACAGTATGACCTTAATGTCTGAAGCAATTAACTGGAAGTGGACATTGGGTCTGACATATTTCGGAGCTATCACCTCAACTCTATTTATATTCTAGGACTATTCTCCATGTGTTTGCATTAACCATTTGAGTACCTATACATTTATTATTTGATTTTCCCAATAAAATTGTTAAACTTTACTCTGACTCCTACAGATTTCTAAGGAGAAAAACCAAGTATAAACAAAGGTGGTAAAGATCTTGTGGTTGCCCCCTCTCACAAAGGAAGGTCTGCCCCCACATTAAAGAGACAAACTTTACAATTTTGGGTAATATATCAAATGCTTCTAACATAACAATTGATTCTACACGCAAGTCGTCCCCCCCCAGCTTGGTGGTTGACTTGCTTCCCAGACCTTCCCTTTTTTCTGAGTCACTGGCTCACCAATTTCTAGGTTGCTTGTGATATGAATTTTTATCACCCCAGATCACCTCTTTTCCATCTGTCCTGAATTAGTCTGTGGACTCCTCTCCACAAATAAGGCAATATGTGCTGTTCTGTTCAACCTTTATGCGCCCTTAGATTTTCCTCCCTTAAGTAAACTTTAACCAAAAGTAGGCCTGTGTGGGCTTGGTCTAAGACCTCACACACACACATTCATACCAAAAGAACCAGAAAGCTGAACTGAATTCACAGAAGCAAAGGAAAATGCTGCAACAGCAACAATTGAGCAAATTAAACTTCAAATCAATAGTACCCTGGGTCTTTGGGTCTACACCTATTTTTGCTGTCCCTTTCATTTTACCTTTCTAGCTGTGCATCTTGTTATGGAAATAAAGATAATTTCATTTGAAATTCTGTCTGCCTCATTCTCCCTTCTGAATTGGAGGGCTGTATTAAATTGGGAACCAGGTATATACCTGACTGTTCATCCCCCTCCCCCACATTACCCTAGCAACATAGTCTAACCCTACTTGTGTAGACAGTTTGAGTGTTGGAGGCCTAACACATACATCAATTGGGAGAACATTCAGTCCAACATTCAGTCCACTCTGTGACCCATCCTGAAGAAAACAGCTCAAAACATCTAAGAGGAGATTTCTGCAGCCTCCATATGCAGAGGAAAAAAACTAAAAATATTAAATGATGCCACAGAACATTTCAATTCTTTTTATTTTAATTTGTTTCTCTTTTTGTTTTTGTTTCTTTATGGCAGATGTGCAAAAAAAATTGCACTCTCTTCAACAATAGAACAAAAACCCCTTTAGAATTTGAATGCAATAAATCTTTCTCTTGCAAACAAAGGACTGATTTGGAAGAACATCTATTATTGTGTTCTTTTTATGGTGCAAAACGATGGCATTTTTTTCCCAGGAACACTGATTCTCACGATTGTACAACTATGCACCCATTCAACTTTGGCCATGGTCCACACAGAAACCAGGAAACTGGGGTGCATTAGAATTCTGAAAAATTTGACTATGGATTAAAGATGATACAAATCCTAATAGGGAATGAACAGGAGGAAATTGACATCAAATGGATGGGAGAGACAATGAACACTTTGTAATGAACACTTTGGACTTAATTTTTAACTCCCATTGACATATATACAGCCAGAAAAAAATATCCAAATTAGGATGATTGGGAAAACAAACTCGTCCAATCATAAAGAGGACCACTTACAGCTCAATCTAAAATGGGTGGGCTGGTGGGGGCAGCACCAGTCTAGCACTGTCCTGCCCTCTTTAAAGAACTTTCCCTCAGTGTGGGAAGATCAACAAACACCCCCCCCCCAACTGGCTCCCAGAAACTACCATAGGGGATAGCAGAGATACACCATGAAAAGTGTGGCATATCTCCAAGGTTGGCTTTGCTGGTGTACAGGGGCTGGATAGGCAGTGGAAGTGTTTATTATTCTTGGCCTGAAATCAATTATCCTCAGTTTTACTTTCATCATGGTCTGCTCTATGTAAATTCCATTTGCATATTAAGATACACACTATATTTTTACTGTTGCAGTTGAAAAAGTCAGATTTTTTTTTTCCAAAAAAGGGTTCCTGCCACTTGCAAGTTTATATTTCCCTCACCTGGCCACAAACTGTGCATGAACCACATTTGAAGAAATATTTTATCTGTTGAATTATCTGCCTGTTTTGCATCATGTATGTGTGGACCAACCTATCTCTAAGACCCTTTCCGCACGGGCCATTTACGGCGTCCTGGGGACAGCAAAAATGCCGTCCCCAGGAAGCCGTTCGCACAGGTGGCGCTGCCAAAACGCAGCAGCGCCAACCTGGCTCCCCTCCTCCACCCCCAGGGCGGCATCAGATTAAACATCTTGTCAGAATCCCTTTGAAAGTATGCATCACCAAATGAGTTATGTTTTAAATGCAAAAATTGGCCATAAGGAATATTTTTAATAAGTCACTTAGGATGAGAAGATGAGTAATGTAGAATAGAGTTTTCTCAATGGGTTTCACATAGTCTCTAAATGCTATTCTATGAGACGTACTTCAGTATACTATAGTATCCAGAAAAGCTATCTGGTCATGACCAAAGCATACAACTGAACTGATTGTGCTAATTGTGGTTTGTATTAAGCCATTAGAAAATAAACCTTGCAATGAACTTAAATTATTATATACTAAAAAAAATCTGTAAACCTTTAATAACATGCAGTGTTATTATAATTGGGGTTAACTTGGTTGTTACAGTTAACTTTGGCTTCTAAATCCACCACAACTAAGAAAAATACAGCAGATGTTACAGTACAGCCAATCATGATTCCAGGCCGATTCCGTATGGGCCAAAAACAGCAGTGTGAAACCAGTGTAAAATAGTTTAAAACAGTGTAAAAGGGTTTACACCATTTTCACACCGCTAGTTTTGGCTCATGCGGAATTCGCCCCTCGTGAAACGTGAAAACATTTCCGTAAAAGAATCGCTAGGGAAGAGGATGCAAATAAAAAAAATTCAGACTGAAAATAAAATGTTTTTTGGGAGGGAAAAAACCCATGCAGAACTCCACGGAGGAAACATTTTATTTCCTGTTTCAAAACATTTGTATGGAAAGAACCTATATCAGAATCTGTTGCTAGACCTTTTATTGTATCCCATAGATCTCTAGATAAATCAGTCCACTTACATTGTTCTTCGTTTTCCAACTTAGATACATCATACATAATTTCAAACACATTAATTTCAGCCACATCAATGTCCATTACAAATGTGAATTTAGGGAAAAAAGCAAGATCTTCTCTGTGAACATCATCCTTAAGGGGGAATCAATTTAAGGGACCTTATCAATGTAAAAACATCTATTCTAGTGACTTTTGTGGGTGATCTTTTTGTGCTTACTCTACACAGTACAGCTTTTTTGCTTTTGTCTGTATGTGTGTGTGTGTGTGTGTGTGTGTATACACACACACATATATACATATTTGTATGTATATATCATACATACAGAATTGTCAGCGAGCCTCAGTTGGCTGTAGTTCCTGGCACTACAGTCTGTGGCTAACCAGGGTTTCCCACAATAAAAAATGTGAAATAACAATTACAGTTTTCACCAGAACACTTCTAATGTATGTGTTCAGGATGATATGTGGGGCAAATGTGTGTACCAGCCTTAAAAGTAAAAGTAAAAATAATTTGGAATTAAATAATGGTCCAGAAAATCCAGCATACATTTTAGAAGAGAAATGAGATGGGGAGAGAGAAGAAATAGAAGTGGGGAGGAAGAACAAAGTAGCATATTGAGGGTTGGGGGGGATTGAAATGGGAATGTGCAATTAAATTAATACGTAACAAGATTTAATAGGGCTTGGTTCTTTTTAATCCTGTTTTTAAATACTGGTGTTTCCATATTTCTATATCAGCATATACAATCAATATATCATAGTAGTGAGTTTTTAAAACATCATATTTCCCCTACTGGGCTGATTTTTCAGCTATGTTAATAACTACTACAGATATAATTACCTCATCTTGTCTACAGTAAAATAATTCAAGGACCTGTAGCTGATTCTCTGTGCAGCCTATGTTTTAAAGGAAATGATTGCAATCCACATACATAGGAATTATTCACTAGGAACACATTTATTTTTTTCTTCAATTACATTACTTTTCTTTTCAGGGCAAACGTTGAAGAAAAATACAGTTCATTTATGACCCAGAAAACATCTCCACAAACTTTCACATTAGTGAACCATTTGGACACAATGGGCAGTACAGAATATAAACAAGGAATTGTTAAACTATCAATGTTGTGACCTTTTCCTTGGGTCTAGTAATGATTCCACTTGAGAATCATTCTATTTTTCTGCCTCAGGGAATCTGAACAATCCACCATTCACCCGCCAAACCAAACAGCACTAGTTCTGTTTGTCGTGTTTTAAATTTCTAAGAGTAATTTCTGCAAACGACCCCTGGTATGACAATTCTGAATGTGTCAAGCAGCGGGCTGTATGTACGTTAGATAAGAACAGTTCTTGCCATAAGATTTTAAAAATCACTGCAATATTAATGTAGAGCCATTATTATAGTTTCACACATTCTTTCCTTCGAAGGTGTCACCCCACACCTGGAAGTGGAATGATTTATGGATTTTTATAGGCCACTGTCGGTTTTTTTTAAAATGGGAATGTATTATAGAATTATTTTAAAAATGAAAAATGTACAGACTAGGACAGCTTGATCTTAAGCCAGTTCTACTCAGGTTTATTCAATGATGCTTGCTTCCAGGAACATTTTTAGGATTGCACTGTGAAACAGTCATGTAAGTGTTCATCACTGCCTCTTAGGATATGTACCCTGCAGTTTGAATGCTAGTTGTATATGATTAAACCTGAACTTCAGTAGCTTCAGTTCAGATCACACGCATGTGAAGGAATGCTGCTGTAATTATTTATGCTGCAAGTATGAATCCTTTTTCTCTGTATGAGTTTTAAGTGGACAGACATGACATATTTTGTAAAAATAATAATAAAAAGTTGCTTTTAAAAAACAGAAAATATTTAACAGTGTAAATTTTTAACGTGGAATGCTCCAATTATAAATTGAATAAATGTATAACTTTCAATTTATAAATTGAAAATGGCTCTGTTATGTACCCCTTCCACCCCACATCTTAAAACACGCATCCAAGCCGGGATATTTATAAATACAAGGTATATGTGAGATATATTTCTGAGTTATATTAAGGCTAACAAATATATATGGTGTGGCGCAGGATAAAATGGGCTAGCAGCAAGCCTAAGGAGTAGCGAACAGTCAGTAGAAAATAAATCTACTCATTTGCTCCTTGATGTCCACACCCAAGCCAGAGCTACAGTGAATAGAATTGTAAATGTGAACTATCCCTTGAATTGAGATGCTGCACCCTTCCTTCTCTTCAGCTGTTCCTAAAAGCTCCTAAGTGCTCCCATCCCTGATTTAATCTTGCTGCCTCAGCTAAATTACAATAGCCAGAGACTTGCTCTTCTGACCACCTATTCAAGTTATTGCTAATGTAATCAAGGAAACAATTGGCTACCAACCCCTGGGGTTAGGACAATAGATAGAGCTGCTGATTAGCTCAGCCCCTGCAACCCAGCACAGCTGTAAGAAATGAAACCTAAGGGTCTCTTTTCCCGCCAAACTAGTGATCCACCCTATAAAAAGCCCCGCTCACTTTAAACTCATGGCTCATTTCCAACCTGAACCTCCCTTGGTCAAGTTGGTGTGAGACACGATATCGTCCTTCTACGGGATCTCTGCGCTGGCATAGAGTCCCTGCCTTTTACTTCGTCTGCTGCATTGGACTATATCACCCTGCTGCCTTCCCAATTCCCTCTCTATCATCCAAAGCTATTTTTCTCGCCTTTTTATATCTCTAGGAACTTGTGTGTATGTGCCTCCATATCTTCCTGTATGTGTGCTTGAAACCAAATTTATATAAACATTTTAAACTTGATTTGGACTCCTTGTGTTACTCTGCGGAACGCTCCTTGCCATATTTCCCCATATACACAGTCTAAAAGATCCCCTCCCAGCCTGCCTCTCGCATCGCTAAGTGAGCTATTTCCCCAAAGCATCGCCAAGTGAGCTATTTCCCCAAAACATTGCCAAGCCAAGTTATTTTCCCCATCGCCATTTTAAAGATATTCATGTGCTGTTACACTCTTAGCAGCTGGTGGAGATTTCTTAAAAATACGTTCATAACCTCTTAAGCTGGGTAACAGCTCTTAACTTGAGTTCTAGAGGTTACAAACTATCCAAATGAAAGTGAATACCTTGTAATCAATCCATAGGTAACATAAATACATACTGATAGAACATTTAGTTTATTTTTTCCCCAGCTGATGACCTTCTACCACAACCAACAGGATCCTTCCAAAGGTTATTCTTTCAGCATATAGTCTCCTGCCCCCTGAACCTATGCACATACATTTGTTATTTCAGGTCCTTAATGGGATGCTTATTTGTCTTCGTAAAATAAGCTTTCTCTGAATCCTACCTAAAAGCCAGATAAAACTCTGGGGTTTTTTTCTTTAAAAATAAGACTTGCTCACTCCCTCTCATCTAGTTAAATTCCATGGGCTCTGATTGGCTGACAAACACTTGGATATATGTGAGGTCAAAATCACAAGGACTGGGAAAGCTGGGCTTTTGGTGATGATTGCTAAAATGGTGCACAGCTATGATACTTAGTTAGAAATTAAGAAACATGCACCTGTAAGACATGGCAGGGGTGAAGGTGGGGTGGGATACAATTCCTGCTTGCCCAGCTAACTTCTCACCCTGCTTTTCTCCCACCTTCCAGCCAGCCTACATCACTGCCTCCTCTGCAGCACACATAGTGGTGTCCCCTTCACCTGCCTCCATTGCCTCCTCTTTACAGATCATACAGATACAGGGAGGTTACAGTAGGGTCTCATCCCCCACCTTGCCCACCTATCTATGGTTCACAGTGCAGCAGGGTTGAGGGAGATGGATCAGCACTGGTGGGTTTCACCTGCCTGCCTTGCTGTCACTTCCACAGTTCATGTGGTCCCAGTGATTCCGAGTCCTTTTCCCCTGCTTTCCTTTGAATTCTTGTCCAGCAGCATAGATGAGGTCAAAATAATGGAGGTGCATTGCCTACACAAGCACAGCCCTACCCCATTTGGGAGCATGGTAAAAAACCCTCCTTTTAATTTTTTTTCTCCTGAAAATGTAAGTGAGGATTCCCACAAGTTTTCAGAAAGATTTCCTTTTTCTCTCTGCATGACCATGTTGGAAAGCCCATATACTGATAAGGAGTGGTTTACCAACCGCAAAGTGAGGCCTGGTATTCGCCTGGGATTGCAACTGATCTGAGACTGCAGAGATTGGTTTCCCTGGAGGAAATCTCAGCTTCAGAGGGTGAACTCTATAAAATCACAGTCCACTGAGCTCCTTCCCACCTGAAATTCTGCCCTAGCCAGTCTCCCTCCCCGTCACAAATTCCAGGAATTTTCCAAACTGGATTTGGAAAGCCTAAGTGAACATGATAAAAATCCACACTGAAAACTAGGATCGTCTGCCATACTCCTGTAAGTTTTCATATGAACAAACCAAGAGGGAAAGGCCTATATGCTTTGCTGAACAAACACTCTGAGCACGGTTAGGAGGACAATCCTCCCTAGAGATGAACGTATTTACCAATTGTGTTTAGCATTTTAACAGATCTTAATAAATAAGCCATGGGGTAATTGAATCATCTTGTGAAATTACAGTGGTTAAAATGTATTCCCCGAAGTATGAGAACTGGAGTTTAGAAAAATGCTCTGCTTGTATTGCCTAAGGCACAAGAACACTAGTCTCGTGTACTGTATGAGGCACCATTTTTCAAGGCCATCAGGGATTTTGAAGGACCTCAAGAAACCATGCTCCCCCATGCTGGCACTGAAGCACAAATTATGCTTGTTTAGAAAATGTAGACTGTATTACAGGTATAATCAATCCATGTGTAAATATCTAACATCTTTCAACAAAAACTAATGCCAGAGTTCACAGCTAGGTCAGTTGACACAACATGGGTAGACAAAACCACAAGTGTATTCATATAAAGACACAATTCATTGTCAGATGTTGGAGTAACTCCAAAATGGGGTATGTGGAGGGGGGAGGAAACATGCCTTATAA
This sequence comes from Sphaerodactylus townsendi, assembly GCF_021028975.2. Taxonomy (NCBI): domain Eukaryota; kingdom Metazoa; phylum Chordata; class Lepidosauria; order Squamata; family Sphaerodactylidae; genus Sphaerodactylus; species Sphaerodactylus townsendi. The sequence goes on along the minus strand of NC_059429.1, from coordinate 36,171,815 downwards.
TCTTATATCCAAGATGAGGCCATTGAGTGACAACAGTGTAGAAAAGATAATATTTATTACTTCATATGCCAATGTGAATGTGTAGTTCTGTAACCCTAAAAACAGCCCTGTATTGTAAGTGGCTGGAATGCATGGCAGCAGTTGGAAGTCGCTGCTTCTGAAAACCAGCTACCAGGGAGTAAGGTTTTCGGACAGGCTTAGTGCCTTTAGCGCCGCTTCGAGGAGTAGCGAGGCTGAGCACTGCTGCACTGCGCAGTGAGTGGTGCAGCCCGGTATCACGAACCCCTCCCCAGGGATGGCGTTTTTGCCATCCCTAAGGTGCTCTATTCCACCCGTGCGGAAAGAGCCTTAGAGAAGATTAATACTTTAGATTTGTTGTAATTTATCGACAGTACATTATTTCCACAGTAAGTGGCAAAGGCTTGAAGAAGTCTTCGTCAGCCCACCTGGGACCGAGACAACAACATGGTGTCATCTGCATAGAGAAGTACTTGGGTTGGCCTTTATCCCAGAATACGAGTGTTGCCCTACCCCTCATACCCTGATTTACTGAAATATGGATCTCATGTTATTTTCCTGTAAAACTGTATTGGCAGAAGCCAACTTCTCATATGTGTGTGTGTGTGAGTAGCAGGGTGTCCACCCCAAAAACAAGCCAAAGGCAAAAGGTCTGTTTGCAGGATTAGATCAGTGAATGAGTTACTCTAGTCAATAGAATCTGGAAGCCTCATGAACCATGGACAGTCATCTTGACTACCACACCCCACTAAGCTGTTCTGACACAATGGATCCCAGAGAACTCCCTGATACTAGGTTGTACATTTACTCTGCTTTTGAGAAACCATTTTCTCAACAATTGCTCCTTCCCTGCATTTCCTCCACGTTTAGATACAATCTCCTTAACATTCAATCTCTTCCTGATTCATTCAAAGCCTCAGCCAAATTTGAATACCTGAGCAGGAACTCTGCATAAAGCCATTCAGAGCTCCCTTGATATAATCAAGAAGCAATTGACTCTATTATCCCAACACTTAGAAACAATAGAGCTACTAATTAGCTCAAGCTAGCGATCCCAGCAAAGGAAATCCCAGCAGATCCAGGAAACAGAAACTGAAACTTACTTGTTCCTGCCCCTCCCTTCACAAAGGGGTATAAAAGTACTGTGCACCCTAGCCTCAGCGCTCTTTACTGGCTAAACCTCTCTTTATATAGTTGGTTTGAGATGTGATATATCGCCCTTCGCTTGGATCCCCATGCTATCATAGGGATCCTTGCCTTCTTCGAGAACTTCTTCAGCTGAATTTAGGTAACGTATAAGTCCCCTACTTTCCCTCCTACTCTATCATCCAAACCTATCTGTTTTCTCCCTGCTTATATCACTTAGGAACTGTGTGTATGCTTCTTAACGTCTCACTGTATGATTGTTTTGCAACAAAAACGTATAAAAACATTTAAAACTACAATTTGATGTCTTGGGCATTCTCTGTGGAACGTTTCAAAAGCCAATTCTGGTACAGTTGTCTAAAATATCCCACCTAGCCTGCTTCTCGCACTGCCAAGCTGAGTTATTTTGCTATTGCCATTGCTATTTTGAGAAAAATATCTATACTGTTAAGCTAGGTAACAAAGCTCATTGGCAATATGCTGTATTCTTGGTCACCTTAGCTTGATAGATTTCTATCCAGACTTGGGTTTCCAGGCAGAAGTGTCAGATTACAGCAGGAAGCTGAGTCTAGTCTGAGACTCTGTCAAACAATTACAGCATCAGAAGTCCAGTCCAAGGGTCAGAATGCATAGAATCAATATATCAGAGCTTGCAGCAGTCATGTGCTTGGTTGCATCAATGGTATGCTCTGTGAACCTGCTTAATATAGGGTCTTTCAGCATGTTAGGCTTCATCTTGTGAAGACTCTGCTTTGCCCTGCTGCAGAAGGTGCCTTCTGTGAGCTAGCAGGCATGCACTTCTCTGTTTAACTGGCAACAGTCCCCCGCTTCTCTGCTTTTGTTGACATGTGGGTTCAGGTGAGCTAGGTACATGAGTCTCTGCAGCTGAAGCAGGGATGGATCCATAGCCTGCTTCTGCAGGCACATCAGGCTCTGGGTCTTCACCTACCTGTTGTTTACCCTGTAGAGCCTGCAGGGGCCCTGGCTGCTCCAAGACCAGCTCTTGTTGGTTCCCAACCTGTTCTGGGCTTATTGGGCTCTGCTCGTCTCCTGAGGACTCATCATTCTCCAGAGTATGGCCCACAGCAGTTTTCTTCTTGGAAATTATTGTTGCAATTTCAATTTATATGCCACCTTCACAGGTTCAGTTATCCAGCACAACTGCCAAACTCCATCACTAGACTTTATTTGCATGTTTCATTGGCCTCTTCTGTGGTTTGCAGTGCCATACCTCTCAAATCTAGACAAAGAAATAATGAAGGTGGCAACCATATCCCTCCTTAATTCCATCATGCACAGTACACTGGGGTGGGGGGGGAGTGAAAGTGTAGGTGGCATAAAAGTATCGCCAGGAGAGAAATGGGGTCATAGATAGAATTACATAAGTCCTTCTAATTTTTATATTAAAAGGAATGTTACCTCCTGTAGCATCTGTTCCTGACCATCTGTTGGCTGAATGATTACAGTCACAACAGACTTTTCAATACTGAGATGGCTATGAACATTCAAAAAGAAACACATCATAGACTCAAAATTCAGGTGGGTAAATTACAGTCTTAAATGACTTTGAGAAGGAAAAGATAGGCTAGAAGTGACTTGACATTTTTTTTGCCTGAATAACAAAATTAGCTCTCCTTTGAAGACTTTAATCTTTTTTTAAACTTGGACATCCAGCTTGCCTTCTTTTTTGAAGTTCTTACTTTGCTATTTAATGATAGAGTGGAAATAAACTCTATGGGAAATAAATGAAAACAGCACCCATGTCATCTTCTCATACATTTAAATCAAGTAAGCATGACCTCGGATGATATCTGTTGAGCTAACATATTTGGCACTCTTTGACTGGAATTAATGGAAAGCCAGCCAATCAAAATCATTCTGGTGGATTCCACACACCATAATAATAACAGGTTGAATCTGTTATTTTTGAATCCGGGTCCATTTTATTGCATTTTTTACCTGACTGCCCGTTTTCCGTGAAAGAACCATCTGTTTTCTTTCTGCACCTTCGCACGAACATGCTATTTTTTTTTACAATGCAGACAGAGCTGCATAGGCTCAAACATCCCTTTTTTCCTGCATTCTGATTGGCTGTTTTGCCATCACTGCTCATTCCTACCCTCTGCTACGGGAACACTTCCGATTGGTGGAGAATCTACTCAGCAACCCCAGAAGCCCAGGCAGGACCTCCCCCTCCCATTTCTACAGCATGGGAAAAAAGTTTAGGGCTTTGAAATCATGACATATGTAAACATGAAGCATGTAAACCCCCCTTAATGTTGTGATATATAAAATAATAAAATCTATGCAAAAAAGAAGCAAAGCAATATGCCCCATCCACATCCCAAAATGTGCATCTGCCTGGCTACAAGCTCTGAGCATTTTTTTTTTAAAAAGAACATTTGTTGTGAATCCATTGCTATACACATTTGGGTGAAATGGCATTCACAGTCACTGCCATGGGGAGAAAACATGCTTGGGAGACATTTCTGAAATGATGGGCTACCACCCAGTCAGCAGCTGAGCAGAAACGAAACTGACATGCCACAAGGTGGGAGAACGGGTAGCAGAGTGGGAAAATAAAGCATTTGGGAACCTGTGCCATTCCCTCAAGAGTGGATTCAACCTGGGATTTTTCAAAAACATGCTGATTTGGAGATTTTTGAAAAACGTGGGTTGAGGGAAATATAATGGGTTAATCCCACTTTGGGGAAGGGACCCATGCAAAGTGCTTCCCCAAACTGGGATATTTCCTGTTGTCAACCCATTATATTTCTACTGTGCAGAATCCACCAATCTGATACGTTACGGAAAGACTTTTCAGCCATTTTGTGAATCTAGTAAGAATATGAAGGGAAGGGGATTTGGTTCAGTGACTGGAGCATCTTCTAGTTGAGAAGCTCAAGATTGGTGTGTTGCTGGCCTGCACAGATGCAGTTCCAATGCATATGCTTTCCTGGTTCAGTTCCTTGTGTCTCTAGGCAAAGTTCCTCAAGAAAAAATGGTTTTCTACTAGGGACTTGGGCAAGCTGCTGTGGGGCTAGAACCTCTATTTACCCAGCTCAGTTACATTTGGAAAGATTGATGAAGAAAAGAATACCAAAGACTCAGGCTTTAAAGAAAATAAATGTGTTTACTGTGTAGAATTAATATCTCTCACAGGGTGGTCTCTCTAAGAGAGTCACACACAGCCAGACAAAGATCTTTATCTTTTATAGCTACAAAGAATACATGTCACATTTAAAACCATCCCTTTACATGCATACATAACCTTATGATCATATTTCTCCAAGATCCAGCCCTCATGATGTAAGCTAAAATAAAAATGATCCTTCTGCAGAGGTGGGATCCAACCAATTCTCACCACTTCTCTAGAAGTGGTTACTAATTTTTTCCTGAATGCCGAGAAGGGGTTACTAAAGCAACCTCCCTGCCCAATAGGACCTGGAGGTACATGTGTGCGGCAGCGCCACTGTTTGACTCCCACCACCAAAGGAACCTGTTATTAAAATTTTTGGATCCCACCACTGCCCTTCTGCCTCTCTGAACAAAGACAGAATGGTGCCCCTCTCTTCAAAGTGAACTAAAGGGGCATCTGGCTTTTGTCAAGATAAGACAGTTCCCAACATTCCTATGGGAGGGGGCATGGCAAGAGAGGGACATCTCCAGTGTAAAAAAAGATTTCACATACATACAACTTATTCACTTTAAAAGGTTAAAATGATTATAACATTACTATGATATATGATTATTCTAGACTACATTTCATGAATAGTTTCCATATATCTCACTATCATTTCAGTGTTCATTAAAATATAGAAAATAACCATGCCCCTAAATTAGGCTCAAGGCATATTCCAATACTTCTATATGCTGATGATACCATCCTTCTATCTCGCTCAAAAGTTGGACTTAGTCGACTGCTGAATAGATGTGGGCAGTACTGTACAGATAACGGACTAGTCATCAATTATCAAAAGACCAAGATTTTGATCTTTGCCAAACAATACAAAAAACATAACTGGGCGATTAATAAAGTGCCAGTGGAGCAGGTTAACCAATACAAATATCTTGGAATTACATTTTCTTATAACCTCTCCTGGTTACCCCACAAAAAAGCTGCTATTGCAGCTGCTACCATCAAGTTATTAGGCCATTGCTTGCGCTTCTTTTTTATGGAAGGGCCACTCCCTTGTCCCAGCAGCACTAAAATCTTTAACTCTAAGATAGAAGCGCAGTTACTTTATGCAGTATCTATCTGGCTCCAAGCAGTTGACGACTCCTTGAATACTGTCCAATCAAATTTTTCCGGTAAAATTATGGGCCTGCCAAATTGATGTACCATATCGCGACCCCTCTGTTTAGAACTGGGCCAAAATTCATTGGTTTATAGGACTTTGGTTGAGAGCTTTTAAATTTTGGCTTAGCCTGCATTTCATGATGAGCACTCGCTGACTCACCTACTTTGTCTGATACTCAGGCTAATCCATGGTTCTCTCTGATGTCGAAGAAAGATTGAATCACTTGGTATATCTCTCGACTACAACACTTTCCAGCTATCTAGTTCAGAATCCTACAACTTGTTAAAACAAAATTGTTGGAAGCCGAATGGATTAATTTATTTAGGGCTGCTATGGCTTGTTCACCCTATACATCTTTCAATACCCTATATCAAAACAGGATGGCTCCCTATTTGTATTTTTTGACTAATTCAGTACAGAGAAGAGCCCCCTACACTTGCTTCGCTTCAATGTTTCCCCTCCGGCTTTATTAGTGGTAGATTTAACAACTTGGAAATTAGCCGAGGGTATGCTCTTGTGGTGAACAACAAGTTGAAACATTGGCACATCAACTGCTTTGCTGCCCTAAATCTGCTAATATCAGATCAAAATATTCCAACATTCTTTCTAGGATACCTAGTGAAATGGAAGAATCAGGTAGACTTCCTTTCCTTCTGGACAATTCTGACAATGAAACTTGTGAATTGGTTGCACAATTTTTACTGGAGGTGATGCACAATCAATAATTTATATTTTATCTTAAACCTTTGTATTTGTATACCTTTTATCTTAAACCTTTGTATTTGTATACCTTTTATCTCAGGTTTTTTTTATTGTGTTATGATTATTGTTATGCCAAATAAAGGCTTATTATTATTAAAATATAGAAAAACACAATTTCAATGATCTCATTAGCTCCATCTCTCCTCTAACCTCTGACCTCTTAACTCTGTACCTCTCTCCCCTCCCTCACTCCCCTTCCTTTGCATGGCACCCCTCCTCCTTCCTTAACTCTGTACCACATTCTTTAGTGATAAGCTTTTGCCTGCATTTAACTGCTGACCAGTTGGCCTATAGAAAATCATCTTGAATCTTTGGTCATATTGGTTATATGGGTCCCTTATATTCTTTAATATCAAATACAATTTTCAGGCCTAATTTCTTGACCCACACTGCTACCAGTCAGAGTGGGAAATTGTGTAAAATCCAACTCTAAAGTTCAAATCACTTACACAAAGTTTAATATGCAGCAAAGCTCAAAAACAACCAATCCTTGTCACTATGAAGAAGGAACTGAGGGGAGGACGCTCTGCCATTGGGCATGCTATCATTGGAGGGAAAAGGTCATAAGGAACATTAAAGCTTCCCTCCCAACTTGTAGTTTTCCATACAATGAAACTGCAACTAGGACAAAAAATTGTCTCCCCTAGGCCATTTTTGCACGGCACAATTACACCAGGGTTGAGATGGAAACATATAGCCCTTCGGGGGAGGGCGGTATAAAAGTGGAATAAATAATAATAATAATAATATACATCTGGGCTATTTTATCCCGGTTTCTGCATACACATGGTTCCCTGCTTCTGCCCAGGAGCAGAGTTAGTAATGCTCCAGTTTGCTCTGCATGGCCCAGATTTCTGCATTTGCTTCAGAAGCATTTCTGAGCATGCCCAGCGTCCTGCATTCTGATTGCTTTTGAGTGGCAGCTTGAATGGACATCAGACAAGGAGATCAGCTGGCTGGGTAGGAACAATACACTCGGTCTGCCCCCAATTGGTGTTTTTGTGTACGTGCTGTGGGAATGGGAGACATTGATTGGTGTTTTTAATGATTTAAAATAATATTTTGCTGACAAAGGGAAATACTTGTGAATAGGTCTGCTAATTGATTTAAAATAAAGCTTGTACTGAGGAAAACAGACCGAGTGATTGTTCTAATTGGCTGCTGCTTTTGAATGGCAGCTGCAAGCATCTGTGAGCTTGAAGAAGATAAGAGTTGGGTTTATATCCCCCTTTCTCTCCTGTAGGAAACTCAAAGGGGCTTACAAACTACTTTCCCTTCCCCCCTCACAACAAACACCCTGTGAAGTAGGTGGGGCTGAGAGAGCTCCAAAGAGCTGTGACTAGCCCAAGGTCACCCAGCTGGCATGTGTTGGAGTGTATAGGCTAATCTGAATTCCCCAGGTAAGTCTCCACAGCTCAAGTGGCAGAGTGGGGAATCAAGCCCGGTTCCTCCAGATTAGAGTGCACCTGCTCTTAACCACAATGTCTCTGCTGCTCCTTTGCTTGCCTGGTATCCCGTGTTCTGATTGGCTGCTGTTTTTCAGTGGCAGCTTGATTGAATGTCAGGTGGAGAGATCAGCCAGCTGGGTGGGAAAAATAAACCAGTCCTGCTCCTGATTGGTGTTTGCATGGCACAGGCACAAGCAGTGTCACACCAAGATTTTTAAAAAGAATTTCCAGACTGGGAATTTACCCAGGCTAAGGTAAATATCATGGGGGACACCAGGGCAGACCCTGTGCAGGTTCCAGAGCTGTGAGGAATTCCTGGCTGCAGAGAGATATTTTCTGTGCTCACCCCAGGATATTTTGATTGTGTAAAAATGGCCCTAGACAACATCTGAAGATCCTCCCTTCAAGGTAACTGGGTTATTCTTATACAAAAATTCTCCTTATCTGTGTACAGGTAAGGCAGAAATTTCACAATCTCCAGCACACAGGCTCACCTATCCTCAATTGCCCATGAACTAGCCAAATAAATGGAGCAGTATATCACCATGGGGCTTTGCCTCTATTGAAGTCCTTTGGTGAACTTTTTCTCTTCTATGCCCAGAAAAAAATCTATCTCAGGAAATATGATAAAGTTAGTAGAATTCCAGGAATTTAGCTGGGTACAAGAAGTCGTCACTTCTCACTGAAGTCTGTTATCTCCCAGTTTCTCTCTTTTCACCTCTTTCCTCTCTTTCCTTGCTTGCACCACCAATTACCTTGCTAGTGCCAGGGGCTCCATCTTAGAAGGCTCTGTGGATTTCCTGTCTTGTGGAGAAGAGATACCAACAGAGAACTTTGCAGTTCTACATAGGAAAATACATTTTCAATTTGCAGGTACTCCTTGGGGCCAACTAGCAGATTAAATTTAACACAATGGCAACAGTTCTTACAGTAGCTTCCAGGAGACTTTGTCAAACAGGCATTTTATTCCTTCTTCAGAAGGCTTCCTAGTGTTTTCCATAGTTGTATCTGACTGTTTAAGATCAGAGTTAATGCTGTAAGATATGTTATTTGGTGTAATTAAATGTTTGGATCATGGGAAGACATGGCTTGGTGCCAGAGCAGACTATGTTGTAGTTGAAAGCAGGTAAAGAATAATAAGATATGTGTCATGTGTGGGTGAGTTGGGTTTTGATGTTTCATCCCTATGGTGCTTATGTATTATCATTTAAGGATCATCATGGTAACTATGGGGAAAAAAGAACCTGTGGAAAGGATAAAAGGCACAGCAGGGTTGCAGAGTTTCTGAGGTGTCGAGGGCTACATGCCATACATTTGTTCAACAGACACCTTTCCTGTTTTCAGAATGGGTAGATCAAAGCCAGTTCATAAGGTTAAATGATAAATTACCCATAAAATTAATACACAGTTTTTGAAAGCATATGCCAGGGTGTTCACAATGTGGGAAGGAACTACAAATGGTTAAACCTAGAAATGCAGAAACATGGCAAAAAGCTGACATAGTTCAGGGAAAAAAGTTTTGACTGACTGAACTATGTTACAGTGGCTTTCTGATCAGCATGAATTCATAGTATTTTGTCAGCAAAAACATCTATACACTTGATCTTAGCCAAAAGACGAAGAAGCAACGACCATGTCCCAAAAATGGGCATTGTGTAATCATGTGACCCATAAAGAAGGTTTGACATTGAGGGAGGAATAATGGGAGGAAAGGGCTGCAGTGTGACAGAGCCAAGGTACAAACATGGTGGATGAAGACCCTGAAGAGGATATCAGTAGCAGTCTTGGAGCGGAGAACAGTCATTTAGATATGCAGCAACTGAAGGAGTGGTTATTAAAGCTGGAGACAGCACTGAAGGAGAGCAATGAGACAGCCATAAAAGCAGCCATTGAGTATGATCATCAGCTCTGCCAGAGCTCCACAGTCACCTGGACTAAGTCATTTAGAAGGAGATTTCTTACAGAATGAACTACTCTTTTGATGCCTGTTGGGACTAGCTGTGCTAGTTCAATTTATTTTAAACAGATATGTCTGTGAGTAATCATTTTTTTTGGCCTCAGTTTCTCTCTAACCTTTTGGATTGTGAGCCCCATGGGAAAGAAGTGTTTCAATTTCAAAAGCTACTGTAAACTATTTTCAGTATAAAGCAGAATATACATCAACAAAAATATGCAAATGTATAATAGAAATAGTTCCTTAGAAAATAAAACTTCTCATTTGAAAGTCAGCAGATTCCAAGATACTTAAACAACTGGGATGTTTGCAAATATTGCAAAGTGAACTGTATATCATATCATTTTCCTGTTAGGATGTTTGTTTTATAATTGTTTAAAATGTACTTTAGGTATAATTAGCCCATTTAGTAGTTAACATTTATACAGGATTTTAGCTATTAGGGTACATTTATTGTTGTTTTTCTCCCTTTCTCCATATTTATAGCACTGTATTGTTCTGCAAATGGGAATATTGTGAAAGCCTATGGCCAACACAATAAACTTTTTGTTTGCTTGTAAACAAATGGATGCAGTGGCAGCAGAGATATAGCATTTAGGTGTGGGCAAAAAATAATTATTGGAATTTTAAAAAAATTATTAGACCCAAAATATTTTTGAAAAGCACAAAAAGTTTTAAAAAATCAAAAATCTGCAGACTCTACATGGGTCTGGGAGGGTCAAGGCAATGCAGAGCTGAACCCATGGGCCTGCTGCCTCTGACACCCACATGGAATCTACAGGTAGGTATAGAGCTGTATGTTGGGTCCAGCTAAGCTAAGCCCAGTGTTCGTCTGCAGGCTTGGTTTGGCTGGGTTCAACTTAGCATAGTTGCTAGTTTCCTTCATATGGAGCTAACACATCCCTGGTCATGGCGCCAGGGAGAAGTATTTGAACCTAGAACAAAGGAAGAGTTTACCTTTTAACATTTTTGCCTGATTAGGTGAAAACATCCCTGTCCCAATACAGAGTTAGGATCCTGCCCCTTATGGGAGATGCTCTGCTCTTTGCCAATAGGGTCTGTCAGCATGTAGTTCTTGACTCTCTTTCCTTGACTCTTGAATGTTATGATGCCCATCCATCAGATCTCCTTGGCAGGTAGGCCACTGACCCATGTTCTTGTTTTCCTGACTCTTCCCTTTTTGGGAACATAAACAATTTATAATAGTATTGTTGAAGGCTTTCATAGCCGGAATCACTGGGGCGCTGAGTAGTTTCTGGGCTGTATGGCCATGTTCCAGCAGCATTCTCTCCTGACGTTTCACCTACATCTGTGGCTGGCATCTTCAAAGGATCATCTGAAGATGCCAGCCACAGATGCAGGCGAAACGTCAGGAGACAACGCTGCTAGAACATGGCCATACAGCCCAGAAATCACACAGCACCCCAATTTGTAATAGGTTCAGGGACCCCAATAATAACAAGCCCAAGGATAGAGGAGGTTGATAAAGGGCAGCCCAAGGAGCTTCATGTTCTGTAACAAATAGGTGTAGCTGAGTCCCATGCAAGACTGAATATCAGACCATTTAAGTCTACAAAAAAAGTTCCATTCATATTGCTTGTTGGTTCCCTGGTTGTGCATTCTCTATCAAAACACACTTGCTTTTCAGATTGGCATTATTTTGTTTGTAAGAGTCTATTCTGATTGAATTCTTATTACAATATTTTACTAAGGACAAAGTGTGATGCTCCGTGCTGCCTCCTAACCACTCACAAGAGAGCAGCAATTACAACCTGTAGATTTCTTTTTTGTTCTTTGTAGCCTAAAATATCCATCATCTGATGCAGAAGCAATAAACTACTGCTGGGAGTCTATTTAAGCCTGATTGTTAAAAGAAAAACAAAATTGGGGAAGCAAGGGAGATTGCACTTTTAGAGTACTTATGAGATGATCTTAGCATCACTGCAATATAGCCATTACATGGATTATATTTGAAGTGGGCCAGCTTGGGCTGTCCCAGAACTGCATTATCTAAAGCACCATAAAGCACTTTCATTCCCTTTTAACACTGATGACAATAACTCTTCAGATTGTTGCTTTCTATATTCCCTCCTACCTAATGCATCTGTCACTTACACATCTTATATGCCAAGAAAACAGCAAATGTGATTTAAAATTTCTGGCTTCATTTTGATATGAACATTCTTAATTGTAAGGACAACACTTGGAATATATAATTCAAGACAGACTTGTTTGTATTTAAGTAGATGTTGAATCAGTTGAGCCATGATCCTGCTCCCTCTATGAGCAGAAAGCTGTATACTGAGGAGGGGCTGCTCATGGGACTCCAGCCTGTCTTCCTTGTGATCTATCCCCTTGTCAGGATATGTGACTGCTGGATCAAACATCATATAAAAGAAGAGTTTGGATCTATATCTCACTTTTCTCTCCTGAAAGGGGGGGGGGACCAGAGTGAGCTCAGTGATGTGATAAAATGACACAGAAGAGAATGTTTGGGGATGGCACAGAAGTATGGAAAACAGGTATAAAGCCTTTATTGGCATTATGAATTACAGTAAAGCATTTATCAATGAAAAAAACAAATAGAATGCTTCAGATATATACACATACAAATAGTTCCCATGGGTTCTGTTCGTAATTCCAGCTCTTATCAATAAAAGTCCAAACATAGTCACCAAAGCTACAATCCATAAGTACCCACTATTTTATGGTTTAGATAGATGGTGACACCTGATAATGAGACTGCAACATCTTTCTGTAAGTCCTCCACACTTGCTTGGGTTTGGCTATCAGGGATCCTGAGTTGGTTTCTAACAGAACTGTTTCCCAACCTATTGAGAAGTGGACTGATTATAAAGTTGCTATAGATCTCCAAATCTAGCATGGAATAAATAAGACGACTAGTTAGGGAAAAAATACACAATGAGCTGAAACATAAATCTTCAGTTCATAAGCTCAATTAGTAGACACAGAATATCAGTAGCCATTATATAATATAGCCAGCAGTATTGATATATTAATACTAACGATTAATGCTTAATATCCATCTAAGTTTTCATCTATAACCTTTAGGAGGAAGTTTGCTACATTCTCGCACACAGAGGATCAGGGCTGTCCAAAATTAGAGGACTCTTGAGAGCATCCGTTAGTTGGTTGTATAAAAGTGGAGTAATAGTGGATTGGGTCATTCTAACTTTGGCAAATCGTGCACAGTGAAACAGGGTGTGCTCAAGTGCCTCAATTTGGCCTGTACTGCACGGACATAGTCTCCTTTGTTTGTCTATATGTTGGTATCTACCCTTGAGGAGCATACAGGGCATTAAATTAAATTGGGCCTACGTTATAGCTCTTCTTTGTTTTGGGTTTATAAACTAGAAGAGGTAGTTGGCTATATGACCTTGTTCAAAAAAGATGAGCAGGTTTAAAGGAGCATGGAAAATAGTAAACAGATGGCACAGGAAGAGAAATTTGTTTGAAAACATTTCAGGTTAAATAATCATTTAAAAAGGGGATTCATTTAAAACATTTTGAAGCTGGAAATAAAATGTCTTTAAAATGTAAAGGGAACAGTGTGGAACTCCATGGAGGAAAGGTTTGGTTTGCTGCCTCAAAATGTTTTTAAAAGGTTTTGCAGAAATAGTCTTTATCAGAGCCTTTCCTTCCCAGCTACAAGCATAATCAAGTAGAATATGTTTACTCTAAAATACTATGTTTTATCTCATTTATCTCTGCCCTAGGCCATAGTTTTCTTTTCCTCTCTGGAAAAATAAATGAGGACACCTTCACTACCACCTGGACTCCAGTTCACCTGACCTCCAAAACACTTAACTTTTTATTTCTTCCTGATTTACAGATCCAGCCAGGAAACATCACATGGGTGGACACATTGCATATTGTGACCTTTTAGTTGACCTTTAAGAGCCAAATTATATTTATTTATTTATTTATTTTATTATTTAAATTTATAGACCACCCAATCCCCAAGGGGCTCTGGGCGGTGCACAACAAGGGTCAAAATGGTGACCATATACACTAAACCATTTAAACAGCGGTCAAAACAGCAACAATAATAATGGCGTCCTGTAACCCAATTCCAATATCAGTATTACTGTTGTCCAACATGAACTCTTTATAGTCCCGATAAAACTGATAGCCTTTTTGTTAAAGCTGAAAAGGTGGTAGGCAACCATCCATTCTATCACAGGTATCTCTGGATTGACTGGCTCACCAAGAAGACCCTGATTGATACTATGTTTGTTGGTGTCACTGTAGGACTCTGGAATGCTCTTATACATATGTGGGGCATCAGTAGAAATGTTGCATTCACTAAATTGAATGTCTGGAATTCCAGTTGGGAACTGACCTAAAATTAAACAAATATATATAACATTGTATAATGTATAATATATATAACATTGTATAATGTATAACAGATTTCATTAACATTATTTAAAAACACTTTCTAATTATCCTGTAGGGCATTATAGAATTGTATTCCATTTCCCCAAGTCAGGTTGTCTAATTAGCACATTATTTTTCTTGTTTGCTAATTATGCAAAATCAAGAACAAAAACTAATGCACTGACTTCTGGTGGTGTAGTTTGACTATTCAGATGCTACAAACATTGTCAAGAATCTCATCTTTCTAAGTATCCCAAATAGGGAGTCCCAGGACTCAGAATAAAATAGCCTTGGCTATGTGTAAAGAACAAAAGGGATAACAGACTAATATAGCAGATTAGAAGTAAAATAATTAATATTAATCCATATAATATGTGTCTGTGCAGGTGTAAGAACCATATGAGAATGGCAAAATGTCCGGCTAAAGATAAAAGTGAAAATAAAGTTCAAAGTGGAGTTTATCGGTTGGCGTCCAACAGATAATTATATGTATGAATAAATTATGTTTACTCTTTTTGATATTCTTGGTTATGATTAACACATTTTTTACATTTTTTAGATAAGTATTGATAACTTTGTATGGTGTTGAAATATGTCCTTGAGCAGGGGCGGAGCGAGGGGAAACTGTGCCAAGGACACACATGCACCTTGCGCCCCTGCCATGGTTCCGCCCACCCCTGCCCCACCCTGAAACGTCCCTGCCACGCCCCCACCACAGCACACACTTGGGGCATGGTGCCCCCCCCGCCCTGGTGGTGCTATGCCACTGCTTTTGAGAACCTTTAAATTTGGGAGTCTAGATTGATGATCAGTGTCATCTTCAAACATGCTCCTTGATTTTCTGCTAATTTGAGATGAGTAATAATTAATACTCAGGTACACACTTTCCTTAAATTATGCACATAAAATCAAGAAATGCATGACTATACTATCTGACAGTAGTCAATGTTAAAAGTGTAAATAATTATGTTTTAACACAAAGATAAAATGGAAGCAAAGATTCTCTACTAAAATGTTTAATATTGTACTCTACTCAGAATGAACCAAAAATGTTGTTGAGATGGGCTTTTTGCCAGGAGACTAATGATCTAATGTAGGAAAGCTAACTAGATGCCTGAGAGCCCATCCAAAGGGGGGTGAGCAAATCTGCGCTTGGGAGTGGCATGTCACCATGGCTGCAGATTCACCCTCCACAGGGCACTTACCCTGGTGGAGAGGTGATTTCACCAGTGTGGGGCTGCCGCACACCGCCGGCACTGGAATTCAATGCTGAATGTCTTGCCAGCATCCCAGGGTCCCTGCAGCCATGGCGTAGTGGGGTGGGCCAGGGGCATGGCTGGGGAGGAGCCAATGTTAGTTGGTTCCTTCCTTGCCTTTGCTGCCATTATACTGGCAGGCCACGCTTAAGACTTAAGCCACCAAAAAGATGGTGTAGGTCTATTGTGGCCATTAGAGGTTTCTTGGCAGTGGGGAGGCTTTTGCACTTTTGAAGCCATCCCACACCACCAGGAAATCTCTTTGAGAGCAACAGCCGGGCATGACCATAGTGCTGCAGCCCGGCACACGTGTCTTGAATGGGGCTGTAAGACGTCTTAAGTGCATGCCTATTTCTGAATCAGGTCTGACCAGAATTCTGCAGAGCAGTAGGTTAGGCTGCAAGTAATTGACTGGATAAAATCACCCAGCAATCTTTCTGGCAGCATAAGGATTTTAACAGAGGTCTCAAAGATCCTTCATCATGCTGGATTGCATCCAGACTAAATCAGCCACTTCACTGATTCCTTCTTCCTGCTATAGATCCCATGATGTCATTCCTCAAGATCTTCTATTCCCCCAGAGCAGCATTTATGAAAATCAGTGGGCTGCAGTGGAAGGTAGAGCCAAGAAAATTCCACTCTGCTGAAAGGAAATTTAGTCTGAATGCAACCCACTTAATCTGGGCTCCTGAATACAGGAATGACCTTGTCTCAGACAGCCACCTATTATACCTCTGAAGCAGTGGTGGGATTCAGCAGATTCACATCACTTCGGCAGAACCAGTTGTTAAATTGGTGCTTGTAAATTATTTGTTGTTAAATCATTTGAATCCCACCACCAGAACCGGTTGTTAAATTATTTGAATCCCACCACTGCTCTGAAGGTGAAAGCACACAGAATAAGTTCTATGCATATTGTTTTAACTGAATGACCAACTTAAATGAAAGCAGGTTTTCATTTAAATACACTGGTCCTAGACTTTGGGGGGCTTTGAAGTCAGCAACCAGCATTTCAAATTTTGCTTCTAAACAAATTAGCAGTCAGTATAGTCTTTTCAAACCTGGACAGCTGTGATCTCTATGGTTCATGACTTGCAGGAATCTGCTACATTTTATACCAATTAAAGCTTCTAAACAGTCTTCAAAGACATCCCCAGAGAAAATAAGTTGCAGTAATCAAATCTGGATGGATTAGAATACAGATAACAATGACCAGTACATGTCTATCAAGGGAAAAACCACAGCTGGTGAATCTATGCTGGCTGACAAAGGGAGCTATATGCCACAGTTGAGACTTGAACCTTCCTCATCAAACTTATGTAGCATACACAACTGGCATACCTATCCTGCCTTCACTGGTTAGATTAAAGGAATCTAGGAGAAAAACAGTTTCTCTCTAAATTAGCATAGCACCAAGCCTTTATTGGCATATAAAACATGTAAAATACAGAAAAACAAAGCAAAAATAAGATTTAAAACAATATCCAAAGAGAATGATAACAAAGTTAAAAAAAACAGAACTATCCTTTAGGGTGTATAATTTCTAGTAAAAACCTGGCCGCCAATTCACAAACTACAAGATCAGGGTTATTTAGCAAGTATAAGATATTTTGAGCATCTGGAATCCTATCACAGTTTAAGGGAAGAGCATTTGCATATTTTCCCCTAATTCCCTCATATTTAGTGCAATAGAAGAGGGAATGGGTTAAAGTTTCCAGTTGATTAGAGTTACAGGAGCAGAATCTCTTCACACCCTCTATTTTTTTAAATCTGCCATATAGTAATAGCAGCTCTGAAGGCAGAACATTGAAACTAGCCAATGATATAGCTTTCCTAAAGCTAGGGTTGAGCATTGTACATATACTAGCAGGCCCGGCCACGCGTTGCTGTGGCAATTGTCCTTCTCATCACAGTCCGCAACCCACACAGATGTCCATGCAGGTCCAATGATCCCCAGCATAGCCTTTTGGGGTGGTCAAATGGAATCCCTCTTTCCCTTTTCAATGCACATCATTATATGGTGCTGTCTTGGTTTTTTTAGTATAAGGTAACCCTTTCCATTCCACAATGGAACTGTCCAGAATGCGAATCCCGCTGTCCATGAGGTTGGTTGACACTGGCTTGGTTAAGGCAGAACTGGGGCAAGCAGGCTATCCCAGTCAGGCAGCAGAGGCAGGGTGGTGAGGCACTCAGATCGAGGCCAGCTCCCTGGGTTTTTAAAAGGCCATGTGCAAAAGAAGCAGAGCCAGTAGTTTTGGTTCGCCCCCACCCCGCGGATTTTCTTAGAAGAAAAAGGCAAACTCCAACACGCTCTTAGTAAAAGAGAGCTGTGGCGAATATGGGTGAGGAAGTGGGTAAGTGGTGGTTGGATGTGAGGGAGGGCAGAGTGAGGTGTGTGAGGATGAGCTGGATGTGTATTGTGAGGTAGCAGTGGGTGAGGCAAAGAGAGTGAAAGTTACCTGCGTGTGGGGGGGGGGGAACCCCACCTGATGTCTCACACGGCAAAGTGTGTATGTGTTTCACTTCCACTCGTATTACCTAACAGTTTTACCTATTTACTGTTTTCACTGCTCATCTCTGCCCATCTGCACGAACATTCTAAGCCCTCATCCCAAGCCCTCAGGCCACAGACAGACAGGCTGCACGAACATTCTAAGGGTGACAGTTAAACACAGCCAGCTTCATGGCCTGGTGTGCCAGGAAAAAGACATTTTACCTGGCTCAGGTATGGACTTTTGGCGATCTGAAGGTTCGATTACCTGGCCACAACAGGGAGGGACGTCCTGTGAAAATTTGGGTGCAATCCGTCCAGCAGCATCTGAGGGAGACCATCAGGGACAAACACACTGTTAGATTTTTATATATATAGATAGTCTGCTATCCATCCCCGTTTAAATGGTATCGAGGAGCTAAGAGGTGAACATGTTTTGGATGCCACTGCAAACAGGTTTTGAGATTCTGTTTCTAGTAATCTTTCTTTCAAACTATTATAGGCTTCAGCATGGGACAATATACCCAAGGATTCAGTAGAAGTGCCAATTTCCTCAATTTTGTTTGTAATTAATGGGAGCCAGTTGGAAAATTTGGATTCTGTTATTAGACATAAATAGCTTGAAAGGTCCTGTTGAAAATGGACACGTAACCAGAATCTAAAAGTTCTCAACCAGGCTTTTGTTTCAAAGGTTGATTGTCCAGTTTCTAAACACAATGCCGCGTAGGGCACACAATTTGGCAGCCCCATGATTTTGTGTAGAAATTTAGAGTGGACCGAATTTAAAGAGTAATTTACCGATTTAATCCAAATGGGGTAAGTTGAGATTCTATTTTGGCACTAAAAACTTTCAAAGCAGCCGGAATATACTGGTTTCCCCTGCTATAGCAGAAGCACAGTATTGAATTTGAGTTGACTGAGGCCATATCGAGGGCTACTTTCCATTGGGTAGACCATGATAGATTATGGCCGAATGTTAAACCTGAGATATTTAAATTGCTTTACCTGTTTGATTGGATTATCTTGTATTTTCCACTTAACGACTGTTTCCAAGTTTTTCCATTTGCTGGTGATTTCCTTAGGCCTATCTTTGAGTAGATTCTGGGATGAATACAGATCTCCAGAGGTCAGTGCAGCACTCCTTTTGCTAAAACTGGAGAGTTTCATGTTGTTTCTTTTGAAACTGTTGTCATTAAAATCAGTTAAATTAATTAAATTAATATTTTAAAAATCTCTTGTTATCACAGTATCATAGATAGTGCTCATGGTGTTTTAGAAGGTGGAGAGGGGATCGTGGGAATTTGAATGATAAAACTAGCCCTCAGTAGGTGGCAATTGGACATAACTATCCAGCTGGGTTTCCAATGGCTTACAGTTCAACAACCTGCTGATAGAGTTCTGGATGTTCCGAAAATTAGCCCATCTGTTATAATTTAGTCTGGTTTCCCCGATATAAACAGCCACTTGACATCTCTGCGGAGTTAGAGCCATTGAGTTTTGAGGGATGAGTACAAGAAGGAGGAGTATGCAAACTCCCCTCTGCCACAGTTATTGCAGTTGGGTTTGTTTATTGTCTCTCCCCTTTCGGTTGGTATATCTCGAGCTTGCAGCCAATTGCTGATGGTGTCCATTTTATGGTCCAAGTTGGAGATGTTTGTTAACAGCAAATCAAAGGTTTTGGAGATTAGAATAGCTTCATTTGAAAGGAGTTCAAACAACTCTGATTCATTTATACATGCTCCCAATTTATTCCTGTTGTTTATACTTGGGGAGTATTGTCCCCTAGCATGGCTGTCTACTGGCAATTTATTTGCCTTTTTGTTACAGTTTACATGATAGACACACATGTTATGCTATTTATACATATATAAGCAAAATGTATATTGTGTGTATGTATGTATGATATACATAAAATGTACAAAGCTAAACTTTAGCTACACTAATATTAATAATATATATACTCACAGATTACAGGGGGGAAACGTTGGTCCAAAGAAAATAGCACAGTTGTTTTAAAAATCATGGACTCCATTCACACAAGGGAGAAGCAAAATGAAAATGGATTTTTTTGTGGATGAAAATAAGCAGTGACTGATTTGAAATAATCAATTCTTTACAGTTTACTGACTAACCTATAAACATTTGCCCTCCCAAAAGCTAATTTAAAACATTCAATTTTTCTTAAGGCATCCAGTTTTTTTTAACTTACAGCCATGATCTCTGAAGTTTAATTCATGATCTTTGATTCCTGAGAGTATCAATAGATTGCCTGTCTCAATATATTCCCATGCAAAAACCTCTGTTGTTCCAATCAAGAACTGCTTTGTGAGCTCTCTTGTTGATAGGATTAGTCAGTTACAGTTCACACCTAAGCCTCTTTTATGGTGACCTCCATATTATTCAAAAACTTTATGGAGTATGGACTTTCATTTTTTTAACTTTTAGACAACCTTGCAACTCAGTTTAGGAGGGATTTTTCCTAATTGTTTTGACTTATGTTCAGGTAATACAGTTATTTCATGACTAATATTTAGTGGCTATAATATATCTGCTTTTAATAAACCTCCTTGAGTCCACTATTCAGAGAAAGATGGGATAAAACCATTTTAAAATAAAAAAAATAAAACAGTATGTGAAGGGCAGAAAATAGAATGTAATGTTTCAGATTTAATTAAGTGGTAATTTTTGTATCAAAATATAATAATAGAATCCTAGGGAAAATGGGTTTAAAATGGAGGCATCAGAAGTTCCCTGAAATAATATGGAGCCAACTGAGACAGCTGTAATAGGGAAGATATTACAAAGATAAGAATCAAAGTGTTTTACCAGGGTTGTTCATTTGATTATGTTCTTCTCTTGCACAGCCATTTCAATGTAGAAAATTACCGGTTGGACCAGAATATATGGGTATTCATCTGCATATTAAAGTACTTTTTCCACTTTTTTTTGTACCTGATTCTATCAGTAGGTTCCCTAAGTGTATTTTTTACTTTTAATGAACTTCTCTTTAAAGTATAGTAAAGTTCAAGAAAGTTAACAACTTTTTCAAAAATGTGAATGTACTATCTAGCCCCATAAATAGGCAACAGACAATTGTGTTTGCTTGACCTAAATTCTGCTTTCAGCATCATTTCATAGATTAATAATAAACACACTGCATTTCTTTTCATGTATGTTAAACAGGAAACCACAGTCAATCTTCACGATTCATTTGGAGAATTTTTTTACCTACCTATTTCATTCAACATGGGTTACAATTATAATGAAAAGCATTATCAGCAAATCAGCAAATATCAGCAAAAAATATACATAATCAAAAAACACCACATTTCCATAGACACATTAAAAATATACACAATCTTAGCTCTCTTACAAATATATCTATATGCATGTATCTTTATGTGTTTTTAAAATACCTTGAACTACAAGGTATGCATTTTTCAGTAAATAAAAAAAAATCAAACACTTGTTTGTCTGACATACCCTTTGAGAGTAAATCTTTTGGTATCTTCCACATGCCATCTGTTTTCTGTGGTTTCCAGCTGCAAGTGCCAATTTGAAGACCCCCACTGAGGCTATTTCCCCCCTGCACAATGGGTGGGATCTTTTTGTTTTAATCAACATATTGAAATAACATTATCCAGATACGTCAATTCTGTGAAAAAAATGAAAAAAAAGGGCCCTCAAGTTGCTCAAGGGGATTCACTGGCCAGGGCTAAATTGATATTTTATCTCATTAAAAATGTGGGAATTCTCCTTTTCTACTGTTTTATGAAATTGCTGAATTTTACCTATTTTATCACATTTATTGTTTAACCATTTTCAAAAGAATATTATTCTCTTATCTAATGATAGGCGATCTAAATATAACCTTATCAATTGCCAAATTCCTGTCTATCATATTTTCCTTTCAAAACTGATTTAGTCCTGTTCTAGCCTTTGCTTAAGATCTATTAATAAAAGGAACTCTGAAAAATAAAGAAAATTGACTAGCTGCCATGGGGAAACTGAGGCAGTGGAAATGATATGGGCAAGACCAGATCAGATCCCAACTCTCCCATCCACATAGCAGCCATACCTGCTTTGCTGCAACCTTTCTAAAAATATTATAGAAGAACAGGTTTTGAAAAGAACACAGCAAAGTCAAGTAAAAGCCAGGGGGTGGCACAGAAGCACCATAATGCTGAGCAGGAGTGGAAAAGAACTCTTGCTTCCCAAAAGCATCTAAGCCAGGGCAAACAACTTGTGTGGAAATCACCATAGCAATGTAAAGCTCTCAGTCATACTTTACTTTTTGGTCATACATTCAGAAATGAGCTTTGCAAGAATAGTATTACAGAATGACATGGTTGTGATGGCTGCTTCTTACACTTCAAGGCACACAGAGAAAGCTGTGTCCACTATCATCCTGAAAAGTATAGGATATGACAGTGACAGACAACACTGAAACTTCATAACTGGCAGTAGTATCAGTCAGACAGTCTACCCTTACTACATCTTGGAACAGAAAAAAAGATCCATCCCCTATTTTCCAGATGGAACCACTGCAGGTGAAGAGCAAATGATACATGAATCTGAGGCCGTTTCTGCACAGCTAGGGCTTCCCCACCGCAGGAGTTCTGCTGCCGGGCGCAGGCTGGAGCCTGCTCTGACGCACGGCGGGAGGCCAGCAGGACGGCAGGCTGCTCTGCACGGAGCCTCCTCATGCCTCTCAGCTCTCACTGCCTGCTTGCAGCCGCTGAGTCTCAGCCACTGCTACCCTCCGACCCCCCCCTGGAGGTCGGAGGGACAGTGTGGGCGGGCTGCCACGCCTGCAGGCTTACGCAGGGAGGACACTGTGAGGCGGAGATTGGAGATGAAGCCGCCCGGGCGGCGCTGGTTAGCACCAAGAAGACGCCTTCCTCAACAACAACCCCTTTAGCACAGAAAGCTTAGCGCTTGACGCCTCTGGGGAGGGGAAGAAGAGTCAGGTCGCCTACTACAAGTGCTCGCGCTGTAACGGTGGCGCCTGGGGCACCTTTTGCCCCCAGGCCGGCCATATAAATGGGCCCGTCTGGAAGCTGACCACAGTACTTTCCATAACTCAGGAACAGTAAACCAGAGGAACAGGCAGATACTGATGTGTATATTTTCATCCCACCCTTCTTTCAAGAAGCTCAGGGTGGCCTATCTAGTTTCTCCCCCAGATCTGTTTTATCCCTGGGAGAGGTTGGTTAGGCTGAGAGTGTGTGACTGGCTGAAGATCACCAAATGACCATGGAAAAAGCCTTAACACATGAAAACTAAACATTTTTGACAGAATAGGGGGGAACAGAAACAACTAAAAGGAAGTTATATCACAGGAAATAGCACAGAGCATATGAACCAAATAACACAAGGTGTTGTCTCATCTTTTCCTATGGCTTGTTTCATTATGCTCCATTCTATTCCTTCAATTAGTTCCAGCTTGTTCCCAGTTTCTCATTCAGTTTCTCTTAAGCTTAACCTTTTCTTTCATGCTTTCCTTTATTCCCCCCTCCAATTTAAAGAGGCCTGTACCTCCTTAAAGACAGCGATCAGATGGAAGCAGGCTATCCTTAGAATGCTTTTTCCTCTCATGCTTCAACTGGGTTTGCCATGTCTCCCCTGGAGGGTGGGGTACTGGAAGTAGGGTTGCTAGATATAGGTTGAGAAACTCCTGGAGATTTGGGAAATGGAACCTGGAGAGGACATTGACATCAGTGGAGTACAAGTCCTTAGACTTCACCATCCAAAGCATCCATTTTCTCCAGAGGAACTGATCGATACAGCATGGAGATGAGCTGCAATTTTGGCGGATTCCCTGGAGTCTGACATCCCAACCTTCAACAGAAAGACCAGTAAGTAAAGAATGCACAATACCGGAGCAATTAAATCACAAATGGGATTTTTGTATACCGTTTAGCCACATTAAAATGAACAAATCTATATGTTTCCATCCATCTTTGTAGTGACCTGTTCCCTGCAGGTGGGCAATGTATGGAACATTCACACTCCATGGCTTGAAAAACATGGCTCGAGTAATATTTTACAACAGCCTCTCCCCATCAATGCTGAGTAATTTCCCTCAAGAAATTGCAGTTCAGTGGTTCTATTCTAAGGGGGAGGGGAACTGCTAAGGCTTAGAAGGTCTTTAAAATCCTAGCTTTTGGTCTCTGTTTATTTCTGGCTGAGCCCTTGACACTTCATACTGTTACAATATGCAAGTCTAAAGTGATACCTTTTTTGTATGTGTGTATGCATGTGAGCATTATAAACGTTGCTTTCACCCACTTACAATGATTGATGCAGGATTTGATTTAATCAGGCATGTCCTCCATTATAATGAAATAAGTGTTCACAGTAAGTTAGCCATTAGAGTTGAAACGCGGTGCAAGGAAGGGCAAGAACAGTTAGGGGAGTCACTTGGACACGTCAGAGTCTGAAAAGCAGAGATTACTCATCTTTGACAGATATATTGAGCATCAGTCCCACAAGTGTTTTTTTAAGCTTCTAAGCTGCAACCACAAAACATTTCTAGGCAAAGATATTACCCCTGTAGATTGTATGGACAATGATGGAAAATGACAATGGGGATGCAAGAAACAACGGTCAAGAAGTTGTCTCCACAGCATGCTTGTTATCCTGGGTATTTTGCAATGGGGCAGGGCCAAGGGAAGGAAATCCAGGCAGATCAGTTTGATATTGAAAGCTGAAGAGATTTAGTGTTAATGTTGAATTATAGGGAGAATAAAAAAGAAAGGGCTGCAGCCCTGGAGGCTGCACCACTAAGAAGGTCAGAAAGTGACAAGCATGGGAATAAGAAAACTGACCCTCATTCAACACCTAAAACACTAATTAGAAGCTCCAGACATGAATAAGCTTGGCTAAGCTTGTGTGAGTGAACTTCTTTTCTTTAACTTGAAGGAAATAGCAGCATGGAAAAGGGGAGAGCAAGGGAGAAGACATGGAGCTCTGGCCCCTTCCGCACACGCAAAATAATGCATTTTCAAGCCACTTTCACAACTGTTTGCAAGTGGATTTTGCCATTCCGTACAGCTTCAAAGAGCACTGAAAGCAGTTTGAAAGTGCATTATTCTGCATGTGCGGAATGAGCCTCTGAGTGAGGAAGACAGAAGGCTGGCTGCGGGCAAAGAGATGGTCTGTGGGGCATAACTGTGCTCATTGGCAAATTTCCCTGTTCTGGCAGCAAGGCAAATTAAAAGTCATGCTACAAGTGGTCTTGCTTGCTACAGAGAGAATGGAAAGTGAAAGCAGAGCTCCAGCAAATCTTGCTGTGATGGACATTCAGCCCCATCACACAGCAAACACATTGTGCACAACTGGCCTATGTATTCCACAAGGAGTTGTTTCCATACTGAAAGTACCAGTGGAGCTACTGCTGTTCAAAATATTCTAGGACATTTTTGTTGTCTAATAAACACATTCAGGAATCTAGTCATGTTCTTTCCTAGTTCTCTTCTTTATGCCAAAAGAAGGGTCTATTTGCTGTGATATGAGGATTCTCTACCAGATATCATAAAAAAGCTAAAATCTGGAGGTTCTTACTAATCCATTAGTAAGAATTCTGATTACAGCCTCTTTGAAATGAACGAGATCAGTAATAGCACAGAAGAATTCAGTAATAGATGGTGTTGCTCTCATTGGCTTCAGTTGAAAATCCAGGATTATTTATTCAAAGTGATAATTTATTACAGACTAATTAGTCTAGCACAAGTTCCATAAACCTCCACAAATTGTGCACCTGCTGTACCATTTGCTTTGTCTTTCAGACATGCCAAAATAAAATATGTGTCCACAAAGCATTCATCAGAACAAAAAACCTTTTGTGTTTCAGGAGGCATTCATGTAAGTCAGTAGATCATCTGCAGGTGACGCTTCAGTCTACAAATCTGCAAGTACTTCAGTCAATTCAATTAAAAACTACAACTTCATCCTTAAAATGAATTGGTAGGTATACATATATTAGACATGCATTATTATCAGAATGGTAGCCACAAGGTTCCTTATAAATATATCTCAATATATATTTTAAAAGTTGCCATTTTTAAAAATTATGGAATACATTCATTTGTGCTCTGAGATTAAATCTCTCGTTAAGTGCCATGTCCAACACAAGCAGCACAGGGACTCTGGATTTTCAAGGACCTAAGCTAAAACCCTCAGTGTATCTTCTGGTCATTGTTAACTCTTCTTTACCTCACTCTGCTTTTCTTTGTCATGACTGGTTCCTGCCATTTTCTGACCAGATATCAATTTATCCTTCTTTTGACTTACATGGTAAGCCACCATTTTTGATCTTGTCTAAGTGTCTTTTACTTGCAAATCACTCTGCTGCCACCCTGATCTCATTAATTCTACTGTTCATTTTCCTTCACATCCATCAGAGCTGCATTTCTTAAATCACACAGTTCTAAAGTCTGCCTCTTGTGCCACTTTTTCATTCTTAGGTAAAATAAAGATGAAAAGAAAAACCAGAGTGGATTCCTTCCCCCCCTCTTCAATCTTCTTAAATGATTTCAAGCAACTTGAGCGACTTTATAAAGTATATAAAAGTGTTTGGAAATCTATAGGTTGATATGGCTTGAACAGTGATTCAAAACCACAATTTTATTCTTACAAAAGTCTTGAGCCAACATGATAACACTAATTCAGAAAATTTGGAATATTGAACTACGATTTGAAAACTGACCCCCTCCAACTGCTCTGCCAAATTATTCTTGTGGAGGGTGGGGGGGGGAGGGAGGGGTGGGGACCCAACTTCTGGACCTGGCCCACCCACCCTAGTGGAGGGAGGGGGAAGGGAGGAAGGGTTGGCATGCAAAGGAGGTGAGGGAGTGAGAGGTGGCATGCAAGGGAGGGGAGGTTTGGGCAGAGGAGTCATCCTTATGGGGAGGCCAAGCTTGCCCAGCTTCTGCCTCAATAAAAAGGGCTGCAGCCTATTTTAATTCCAAGACATGTCCTGTGGTTATTCACCAGATGGAACCTCTGCACATCTGGGTGCAAATAACGGCACTAGAATCAGTTAGGCCATATTTGCGACAGGGGGCAGGGCACATGGTGAGCTCCGGAGCAGTGAGCTTGTGTGCCCTGGGCCGGCTGGGCGGCCAAGCCACACCCGGCCTGATCCATTATCTGTGTGAGTTTAAGGGGTGGAACATGCTCCCTATATATTAGGCAGCACGCGGTTGCTCCGGCCTTCTTCGATGCCTGGAGCAAACTGATCACCCACCCTCCCTATTTGGGAAGAGTTTTTTGTTATTGCTTACTTTGTCACAGCCTTGGTGGTTTGGGCAGAGGAGCACATCCTTATGGGGAGACCACATTAGGGTGGGGTGGGCTCATGGCACATGCCACGGAGGCCTCTGCAATCAAGCCTGACACCCCAACAGGAAGGGGACCGCAAAGAGCAGGTGCCCCAGTATCTGTCCTTCCCAATATGGATTGGGGTTGATGCCGGGGTCAGCCGGGGTGCTGACCGGCTACCGAATGTGCTCCTCTTTGGTTGCCCATCTTCTGCCTCGTTAAAAAGGGCTGCGGCCCATTTTAATTCCAAGACGTGTCCTGTGATTATTCACCAGATGGAATCTCTGCACATCTGGGTGCAAATGCTCATAAACACTGAATAAAAAGGAGCACCATAAAAACTTTGGTACATTGCACAAACAGAATCTGTGAACCTCACCTCCTTCAAGATGAATTGAATCACCTAAACAGGGCTCTACAGGCTAATGGTTACTCTAATACAGAAATCAGAAGGGCTGCAAGACCAAGAACAAGCCACATGAACAAAGATAAAGAGCCATCTAGAGGGAAAGTGTTCTTACCATACATCAAGGGAACCACTGATGCATAGGGAAAACTGATGAAGAAGCACAACCTACAAAACAAGCTACAGACCCACTAAGAGAAAATTCAACAGATGCTACTGCTCAGCAAAGGATAAGAGGGATCCTTTAGC
The DNA here is from genome assembly GCF_021028975.2 of Sphaerodactylus townsendi. Classification (NCBI taxonomy): domain Eukaryota; kingdom Metazoa; phylum Chordata; class Lepidosauria; order Squamata; family Sphaerodactylidae; genus Sphaerodactylus; species Sphaerodactylus townsendi. The sequence goes on along the minus strand of NC_059429.1, from coordinate 36,144,059 downwards.
TACTGCAGGAGTCTATCGCATACCATGCAGCTGTGGACAAGTCTACATAGGAACCACCAAATGCAGCACGCAGACACGTATCAAAGAACATGAAAGGCACTGCAGACTATTTCAGCCAGAAAAATCGGCAATAGCAGAACACACGATAAACCAACCTGGACACAGAATATTATTTGAAAAAACAGAAATTCTGGACCACTCTGAAAGCCACTACGTCAGACTACACAGAGAAGCAATTGAAATCCATAAGCACATGGACAATTTTAACAGAAAGGAAGAAACCATGAAAATGAACGGAACTTGGCTGCCAGTGTTGAAAAATACTAGAGTCAAGACAGTGTCTAACCAGCTCCACACAAACACAGGAGACCATAGACAAAAGAAACAAAGGCCAGGATACTTCTATTCAGATGCTCCCACCAGTGACCTTGCTATCTCCATTGTTACTCCCATGCTATAGTCTTCATTGTTACTCATACTTCTATTCAGATGCCCTCAACTATTGACCTGGTTGCCTTCTTTGTTACTCACAGACAATGTTTCTCCACCCACCCTGGACACTCCAACAGATATATATACTCCACTTGCTTTCCCAACATCAGATCCTCTGAAGATGCCAGCCACAGATGCAGGCGAAACGTCAGGAGAGAATGCTGCTAGAACACGGCCATACAGCCCGGAAACCACACAGAACCCAAGTGATTCTGGCCGTGAAAGCCTTCGACAATACACTGAATAAAACTTTGTCCTCAGATGATTTTTGTGCATCACTGGCAATTCTTAATACTCACTGCCCTAATTAGCAGGATTTCATCTAGTGCTTTAATACACACCCAATCCACTGTTTCATACCATCAGACTGACTTTATACTGTACTTTCTGTGAGTTTTTTCAGCAATCAAAGACACACAGCATTTTTTAAAAGTCTATGCTTGCCTTCTTGACATTTCTGCCCAGGCAGAATGGGATTTGTCATACCATGTTAAAATGATTAAACAATGGTGGCAACGTCCTGAACTATCTAAAGTTTAACTTCTAGTTGTCAATGCTTATTCCTCATTTCAACTAAGGCACTACATTATAGTTTTTCCCAAGATAAGGATAGTCTGTCCTACACTCTGTTTCACTGAAAGATCTCACAAGATTTGTGAATTGATCTGCCATTTCCTGGATCAACTTTGTTCTAGAATGCTCTGCTTGGGTCTCAGTGCCTTGGGTACATCAATAGATAAGCATTAGGACCTCCGTGGAGCACTCTAGAACATAGGTGTCAAACTCGTGGCCCTCCAGATGTCATGGACTACAGTTCCCATCATCCCCTGCCAGCATGATGCTGTAGTCCATAACATCTGGAGGGCCACGAGTTTGACACCTGTGTTCTAGAACATAGATGGTCCAGGAAATGGCAGATCAATTCACAAAGCTCCTGAGATCTGTTGGTGGGACACATAGCAAGTTGGGTGCTGTGTGGTTTCCGGGCTGTATGGCCATGTTCTAGCAGCATTCTCTCCTGACGTTTCGCCTGCATCTGTGGCTGGCATCTTCAGAGGAATATTCATCTTCATCCTCTGAAGATGCCAGCCACAGATGCAGGCGAAAAGTCAGGAGAGAATGCTGCTAGAGAACTGCCATACAGCCCGGAAACCACACAGCACCCAAGTGATTCCGGCCGTGAAAGCCTTCGACAATACACATAGCAAGTGATTGACACAAAAATGATTTATTGAGCCACATTGTAAATCAATGCATTTTTAATCTTTCTACAATATAAACACCTAGGAGGTACTTGAAGCAGTGCTAAGGAGGGATCTAACTGCATTATAAATGATGATAAAGTTTAATTTGATTCTAAAAAGAAAGGGCTGCCTCATTTAACATTTTCCCTAATGTGAGTTGCATTTTAAAGTTAGCATGTCAGACTGTTTTCTATTTGAATATAGACAATAAAAGATGGGCTCATAAGAGCGTAAAACAAATAATCATGCTTCAAAAGTGTGTCAACCAGCCAGACACAAGAAGTGAAGCATATTTTCTAACAAATAAGACTATGATATATAACTCATCTGAAATAAGAATGTAAGCAGAGCCTTGGTGGATGAATTCTGCATGACTAACTGCAACCAAGTTGGTTTTAAATGCTGAAAGGAGGGCAGGCCGGAAATCATTTTGATATTTGAGCCCAGCATGTGAGAAATTCAGCAGTATATAATTGCTCATGAAGACCTATTAAAAACATTTCTTCTGTCTTAAGCAAAGTTACATGAGCAGGGCAATCCACCGAGGGGGGGGGGGTTGTGGTGGATGGGTACAGTGCAAAAGCTCAAAAGGGGTTTTGTGTGTTGCAGCAAGCAAGATAAATCCCTGGACCTCTGAAAACCCCCATGCAGCAAAATGGACTTCCACACTGAAAGCCCTTTAGAAGCCTACTAAAATCAGTCCTACCTCTTAAAAAGCCCCAGAACGTGCAATTTCCATGCTTTGGTGCTCAGAGCGGCGCAGTGCCCCACTCCTGAGGAGAATTACTCCCCTGCTGTTGTATTTGCCCCTTGCACTGGCATACATTTGCATTGGTGCACCCTTGCATTGCTTTCATGAAATGTTCATCCCCCTCTTAGAATTGCAGTTAGCTTTAAATAGATATCAATAGATGTAGAGTTGTCAGGCCCATCTTGGCAATAAGTCAGAGACCATGGGGACAGCAACATGGGGATTAGCAGTTGTTCATAATTCCCGAAGTGACATCACATCTCCCTGGGAATTGCTGGAAACTTTGCTAAAGAAGTGACATCATTTCTCTCTAAGCATTGCCAGCAATTCAACAATTTTACCATAGAGTTTCTGGCAATTCTTAGTGGGAAGTCACTTATGGGGGAAAACCCCCCAGAAATGATGTCACATCATGGCAATAGCATTTTTTAAAAAAGTATCCAACTGGCCATATCAATTGAGAAACCAGATTAAGAGTGTCCACTAACCCATACAATATGGTGATACAAATGAAAAATAATTCCACACTGCATCAGTCATTGCGTGGGTTAACAAGGGCCATGTCGCATGCTGGGGTCCCTGGGCTTGCGTTGACAAGTGGGCTACAAGTAGACCAACCATCCAAAAGAAAGATGTATAGTGCACAAGAAAATCATGCCATCATGGCTTGTTACTACAACTCAGAGCCAGAAAAAAGAGGATACTTGAAGTGAATGTACGAACTGTGGAAACAACTCTACTCAGATTCAAATATCACTGAGCGAAAACTGGCAGATCAAAGGTGATTAATCATATAAAATAAAGTGTTTACAGAGATAGAACTGCAAGAAATTCAGAAAAAAATGTGAAAAGAAATCAACTGTAACACCAGAAGAAAGAACAGTACATATGCCAGAAACAGCAGAAGAGAGAATAGTAGAACTGGTGGTTGCAGAGCAGCGTGGGCATGGCTCCCCATCCCTTAAAGGAGAGAAGGTGAGTGGGGGGGGGGAAAGGAAATGGAGGCACCTCCGTGTGGAGGTGCCTCCGTGGGCAGCGGGCATTCTGGGGCCACTCAGACCTCAATGTGTGAACGGCCCTGAGGCTCCACCAGCATCAGATATGCCCGCTACCCATGTGGAATCTGCCTTTCTGTGCCATATCTTTTAAATACATGCATATTCATAACTCAGCATTTTAAAAAAATAGCTCTAGCTACAGAGGTTGGCCAAATCTGAATGTCAAAGTCCTCTTTTATGCTTGTCAGAGATTTAACCTCATAAAAAAGTATCACCTGTTGTTTTAGCTAATGTCTTATTGCATTGAACTTTTCCTCGATTCATTGCACTGCACTGAAGCATGAAATATTGGACCAAATATTTCTAAAACTTGGTTGTGCCATGGAAGAATATATGGAAAGAAACAAGATGAACATGCAGAAGTAATTATTTATTTTTTATTTTGTTTCATTAGATTTGTATCCTGCCCTTTCCTGACTATAGTCAGACTCAGGGCAGATTACACCAAATTAATAGAATCAATTTAAAATATGCACTATAATGAAAAACCTTATTGCTTTAATAGTCCAATTTTAAAATTGGTGACTTTAGGAATTACACACAATGATGGTGATAACCAGTTGACAGTTGGGATGAGGGGAGGGGAGGGGAAGGCAAAACCAAAAAATACCAAAACAACTAAGGAAGTGAAAAACAAGGACTGGTATAGGGAGGCCAACTAAAGTGTATCTATCACAAAACAGATGCCCTTGACTAGGCCATTCATCTCAAGGGATACAGTGTTGTTACATTTGAAGTCGTTTGGGATAAGGGCCAGTAAACAAAGTTGGGTAGCCAGGTTTGTTGTGGGATAATGTTCTTCATAGCTTCTAGTCAGTCTATAGCTGGAAACGTATTGCTCCAGAGTCAAAGTCAATCAAAGTCCCTCTTTTCCAGTGGAGGAAGTGAACAAGCTATCATACTTAGTTCTTGGTAGTCAGCATTGGAAGTCAGTGGAGGGCTAAAATGACTCTCCCCATTCTATTATATCAATCAATGGGATTACCAAAAAGCCAATCAGCATGACTCCTGCTTCTTTTATTAGCCTACAAAGGTGCTACTTTGACTATTGCATGTACATTGGGGGAATTTTTATTAATATTGCATGATGAGATGATTTAAAAGTTTTAAGGACTCCTTTATACCAAGCAAATACATCTGGCACATCTATTTAGGATTTCTCTCACATTTTTAAACATAAAAAGAACTCCGTGCTACAAGCACAAGCTTACACTCTGGTTAATTTCTGCAAAATTCTAGCACAATTCCAGCCAGATTTTTTTTAACATAATAAAGGAATATTAAACACACACAACATCGACAAGGAAAGAAAACTTAAGTTGAAATGGATGATGCAGTAAACATTATGTGCTCATCTGGATGATTTCATTTGCATTTCATTATCATTCAGTCCCTTTATACGTTATTCATTTTAAACTCCTATAAGCGGTTTTCATGAAATACAAGTAAGTGGCAAACAAGAATATCTCTATAAGCACCACAGTATTTCCCCCCCAGAGTGTCTGCTTGAATTACCTTCTTGTAAGCCAGAATTCTTACAAAGCACAAAATAATTTAAACTGTGTAGTGTTTAGAATTTCATTTGATACTGGGTTTCAGAGAAAAGTCAGATTTTATTCACAGAGGAAGGTGGTTAGACATTCAAATACTGCACATACAGCAAAACAAAAAGCACCAAAGTATACAAAAAGTCTGAAGTGAATAGAATTTGTTCACATTGTTGGAGGCCACTTCAGACAATGAACAGAAGCATGTTGGGAACAGCAGATTTTGAACCAGTAACACATTTTTTTACATGTAACAGCTCTATTGAATATGGTAGCATGGTACCACTGGACAGGACACAGTCCCCCAAATAATTTTCATTGATACTTAGAATCCCAACTAAATTTTAATCAAGTTGTAGTTGGCAAGAATCTCAAAGTTTAAAAAATGCGTTCAAGATTACAGAAACAGATATTTCATATTCACAGATATTATATTTTTCTTTTTGCATTTTGTTTTATAATGCCTGAACCCACTTGTATGGTAACTGTAAGACTGTTACTCCAAATGGTACTAAACTTACTAAAAATCCTGACTTCCAAAGACAGGACCATTCTACCCTAATTATTATTGTGCCTGAACTAATTGGAGAATGAAGTGGCCTCCAACAATATAGAAATCAGTTATCCCTGAACTAAAGATATTGAACTGCAAATATGAGAACATAAGTGCAGCCCTGCTGCATAACCAACATTCATCTGCTATCCTGTTTCACAGTGGCCAATCAGTTGCCCTTGAGAGTCAATGAACAGGCCTAAGAAGTCAGAGACTTTTCCTAATTTTGCCTCCTAGCACTAGGATTCAGAGGTTTACTGTTTCTGAATACTTCCCTCAACAGTGCAATCCATGGAAAAGGGGAGTCAGTTCTGCAGGGGCCAGGTGGCGTAAGAGGTTTTAGACAGCATGGGTACCTTTGAAAACTTAAAAAAAACACCCCCATAGTTGATTTCCAAATCCATATTGCATTCCAATGGCCTACACTACACATATGTCAGTGGGAAGCATAGGGGTGTTCCTGGGACTAAAACCCTGTGGAAACTGACCAAGTTGGCTCCAATCTGGGGAGTATCCCAAACTGCTACCCTAGTGCTAGTGTGGGCTCCTATGGTGGAGGAGCACCAGCACAGGGGCAACTTCTGCATTCAGGCACTGCAGAACTGTGCGGCACCCCACCACCAACTTAAATGACCCTCCCTTCACTCACATATTTACCCTTTGTTCCTGCATAGGGGGCACCTGCATCAGCATGGCGACATGGTATGCAACTTTCATAATAGTTTCAGCTCCCCTGTCAAGAGAATGACTATTTAGTTTGTCCAGAGAGACTCCATCTTGAATGTTCAAAAGTCTACCAAAATTATTTTTTCCTTTCTCACCATTTGAAATAGTTTAAACTACATGTGTTGGTGTTTGGAGACCAGAGTGCCTTACTCCAAAGTTTTCAGTCCAATTAGATGGTCTGAAATCACACTCATTATTTTCTTCTAGATGCAACCTAATTGAATAGGTTTTGGTTTTGGAGAGCGTGAGGAAGAGTAAGATTGTTTTTAGCATGCTCAGCCAATACATAACCTGATTGGTTTACTGACCAATAACTGCTGTAACCAATAAAGTTGGAGCCAACTTCATTCCTACAGATTTGTCTGTTTCTTACTTTGGGATTCAGGAGTTTTATGATAGTTTCTGCCCTCCCTATTTCCTACTCCTTACTCGCCACTTAAACACTGGGCTCACAAGAAGAGGGTGGCTTCACCCTCCACCAATGTGGCCCTCTGACCTGTACAACTGTTAGTCCGTGCAGTTTTTCAACTTCAGGAATATGCTTTTCCAGGGTGGTGAAAAGAGGGGAAAGCCTTGTGTGGTACTCATACCATCCTTGTGCTGGATCCAATCCTTGTCCTGCATGCAGAATAGGTGATCTATTTCTGAGCACTGTCCCTTACTTTTCCTCCATGCATCATCTATGCCCTAATCCCACCTAATAAAATCAATGAAACATGTTACAACATTAATTTTCAGCATGAATATTACTACCTCATTTTAGTCCCTTCTTTCCAGTGATACACTTTAAAATATAGTTCAGATTTTTGGAACTATCAGTCTTTTGCTTCTTGTGCATGGATACCTGGAAATAAAACATACAGAAAAGATCTATCCCCACCACCATTATAAACCTCCTCCAGCAGACATGTTTCAGACTGAATCTTGGGAACTCAGTCCTAATTTTTCTTGTGCTGTAAAGAAAAATTGACTAGGTAATGTGGCTCACTGAACTGTACATTGCTTGAAGATGCTGACCAGCCCCACCAAATCCTACTTTAACATTTGAGCTCTTCTTCCAAATGTTTCTCGAGTTCCCAAAAGCTCCTCAGAGGACACTGTATCTTAATTTATCACTCAGCTCACTGGGATGTTTCTCATCTAGCCCATTCTAAGAACAGGCGCATATCCACACATTTCCTGTGAATGAAAACTACAAGGTGGAAACTGCTTTATTACTGCTTTGTACTCAAGGTTTATTTATAACAAAAACATTGCTCATTCTTTTGAAGAATAAATTAGCCCCTGCAGATGTTGATATTAAACAACAGCTACTAGGAATAATAAATTAAATGTTGAGTAACAGTCTTGATTACTAGGTAGGTAAAATGTATGTGCCGCTTTAAATTACATTAATTAATCCACAGACCAAAAGAATGATCTAAGCAGCTTTTGTGGAGCTCAATTCAACAAAGAATTTTTTAACAGCTTTATTCAAGGCACCTCTACATTCATCAGGATAAGACACTCCCCCCCAACAAAGCAGGGATCTAATGGAGCAGTTACTCAGGAAGCCAGAAGTTCGCACCCCCTGACAAACTGCTAATGTGGTGCTTCCCCGCCCCCCATCCTGAGATTTCAAGGTTAGAGTGAGGATCACAATCTTTAAAATTCCAGTTTGCCGTTAGAGCCTCTGGAGTTGGAGTTTCTTATTCTATAACGAATTATTCTTCATGAATGCATTGCATCCTTTTAAAAAATGAGGACATTTTCTGCTAGTTGCTTGACATTGTAAAGGGAGATTTCTTTAGTGATGGGTACAATCTTTGACAACACTATCCCAGCGGGATGGATGAGATAAGTCAGTCTGGAATGGTGTTGTTAAGAGAAATCCTCTTGATTCTTCTTTACCCAATTTCTCATTCAAATCCATTTCTTTTCCTCTTAGTTTAGGCATTTGGACCTTGTTTCAAATCAATTCCATTTTAATCAAATTAAAAATTAAAAACTGATCAAATAAAAAATAAATAAAAGTACGTTTAAAATTCCACTCTGCAGATGTTTAGAGGTAAGTGTTGTCTCCCTGATCCCACCTAGCCTGCTAGAGTATGTCCCTGTGGCATGTAGGATGGCTGCAGGTTCAAACTGTGTAATTATAATCAGTCACAGATATCTCTCTTATTGATCGACAATCAAATCAAGTGTTTGCCAAATCATTGGTCAGAATTTGCCAAGTGGCCTCACTTGAAGCATGACAGTACATATGCACAATTGACCTCCTTCACACATGTAAGCTGCGTAATACATGCAGTTTTGTAAAACAATTGTGAGGGCTGTATTTTTGTCATGTCAACAGTTAGCAATATCCAGGTAGCTGACTGTGCATTTGCCAAAGAAAGGATAAGAAGTACAGTTGCCCCAAACAATGATATTTGCATATTATGTTACACTGAACAACAGACTTCAGTTGTTTATAAAACATTTCTGTTCCTTATGAAATATTGCCCTTCCTTTTGAGAATGGCATCTTTTTCACCCCATACGGTAGTGGGTTTTGGATATTTGGGGTGATGGTCTGTTTTTTAACACCTATAAGGTTGTTGTGACTGTTTTGTCCTCATTGACCAAAGCTGAAAATAAGTGAAATAGGAACAGCCCACCCCACTTGTCAGAGTTAGTGGATGCAGCCTGAATTTTTTTTCCATTTCTGGCTCAGTGTCCACCAAAATTTGCTATATCTAAAAAACATGAATTTCAGAAAAAATAAATGTCATTCCCCATAACAGCATTAAGCTGGAAAATATTTTTGCTATTGAGAAACCCAATGAAAATGACTACTAGGCTGATTTCCTACTACAATTAGCTTTAATTCCCCATATCAAAGAACCCAACATAAGTTCACGAGATTATATAAGACCTGTATCTGAATCTAATTATATAACTATTGTACCTCTTGGTAGCATCATGTGGATTTTCAGTCTCTGCTATTTAAAAATGCTATGTTGATCCTAGCCATCAGTGTATGCAGTTGCTATTAAAGGGAGCTATTTTTGTTCTTATTTTGTTCTTATTTTAAGTATTCCCAGTGAGAGGGGTAACATCAAGATACCAAGTTTATTGCCTAAAGCACTTTAGCAGCCTGGTGTCTCCACATCCTCAGTTAGGAAACAGCTATAGCTCTAATAGTTGATATGGGCTGCTGGACACATTAATCAGGCTGCTTAAAGGCTGCAATAGGAAAGGATGAAATTCAAAATATGAAGTGTTGACGATGGGAGGAAGCAGATGAGTGATGTTTCAACACACTAAGGTTGAATCTCCACTTGAAATTTGTGCACAGATCCAAACCTGTGTGTTGTGAAACTGTGTCCTCTTCATCGGAGTTTCTCCCTCCCCACCGCTGTGAGCTCACAGCAGACGCACCCGGTTGCAGAACTCTTAACAGTCCCCGCTACCAGGCGAGCTCGCTTCGCCGGTCTCCCCTGATTGGCTGGTATGCCTTGATGGGGCGGGACCTTTTCCCACTGCAGAAATGTACATTGTAGGGGCATGATAAAAAAACAGTGCGTAAAAGTTTAACGTTTAACTGTGCAAACAGTTAATCGTTACCTGTGTAATCATTACCTGTGTAAACCATTAACAATTCAAAGTTACACGTTTGACTGTTTAACGTTCGTGTCCTCCTCTGCTGGCCAATTGCAAAAGCAGAAACGAAACCAAGGAAAGGCTGCACGCACATCGCAGCGCTGATTGGTTGCCCGAATTCCACATCACATTCCAGGGCGGGAAACGAGTCAGGGTTTCAACCCTCATCCCTCCCCTCAGATCAGCTCTGAATTGTGTAAATGGGGTCTATGCCACTTGCAACCAGGTCCTGCCGGAAAGCGGATTAACGGGGAGAACAAGCACCAGAAATGGAATCTGCCATGCAAGCAATGGGGAGGTCGTCCCTCAAACCTGGTTAGTTTCTGTTCTGAAACCTGGCTAAGACAGTAGTGGGGATTCGACCTAAATAGACTTCCCCATGTCTTCAGAGCTGCTGAGTTGCTCCTAGATTGTCATTGAGTGGAGCTGTCCCTCTACAATTTATCTCTCCATCCCATTAAATGGAATGTGTGGTAACACTGAACTGGCCACATAGTTTTTTTTAAATCACTGTTTTCCTCTCTCCATTTCTAAGGTGAGTCTGAAGGAAAATTGCAACAGCATGGATGAAAGGGAGGGGTCCCTTTGCCTCTCTGTGTGTATACATGCATGCATTTGCAAGAGGCAGAGAGAGACAGATTACAAGTACATACAAAAGGCTTCCCAGTAGCACTCCATAGTGAAATTTTAGTGGCCTACACTTCAGCCTCTATGCTGAAAAAAAGAAGAAGCCATAATGGTAGAACTGTGAGTACCCACAAACTGCTATCTTTTAAAGTTTCCTCCCCCTAAATTCAGGTGAGTGCAAAGATTCATTGGCAGAGTTTTTGTGAGACAAGTTAAACTATGAGTGTAGGCAAGGATACAAAATAGGATAATAATTGGCCAAAGTGAATAACTGTGCCATTTGCAGGAAGATGTGTGGCTATCTGCACTAATTCATTGACATCCTCTGGATCAGGGGTAGGGAACCTGCGGCTCGAGAGCTGCATGTGGCTCTTCTGCCCTTGCACTGTGGCTCCAGAAGCCGAGCCACCGGCCCCATCCTTGCCCGCCCTGCTGCCTGGTGCTGCGCACCAACTGCCCACGGTTGGCTGGGCCGCACCGCAGGCTTCCCCTCTTGCCCGCCCCGTTGGAGCGGGGCGGGTGCTTTCCCAGAGGCTGGTGAGGCCGAGCCGCCGGCTTCATCCTTGCCCACCCTGCAGGCAGCAGGGTGGGCGCATCCATGTGCTTCTCAGAATGAGTGGAGTAAAAGGTTAAAAAAACCCTATATATATAGTGTTATCTTTATTTTAAATGTCAAAAATTATTTGCGGCTCCAAGTGTTTTCTTTTCCCATGGAAAATGGGTCCAAATGGCTCTTTGAGTGTTAAAGGTTCCCTACCCCTGCTCTGGATCAACCGACTACCTGACTGAACAGATCTTTCTTTTAGCTTTAAAAGATGACTGTTGACTGAGATGTAGTGCTTGCAACTTCCTTTCTTTCCTGTTAGCTATGAGTGAGAAAATATTTTTTCCAAAGCTCAATATCCATTGTACTTGACACATCTTGAGTACATTCTGTGCTGCTTTAAAATGGATAGCTGTTAAAATTCAAGATGGAGGCAATAACATCTTGACCTTTTATGTGGAGACATAGCACTATTTGAAACAGTTGTACTCATGCCATATGTTTCAGCTAGGAAAATTAGCATTGCAAAGCATTCAGCAGAAATATTTAGTAACTAAATTCTTATTATATGGATATATATATATATATAATATAATGCCAGATTTAGCTATTTCCAACTCACTGGATCAAAGTCAATCTACCTGATATATTTTTCTAACTGTTCTTCCTTGAAGTTCAGTACAGAATTCACCCTCCCTTGTTCCATTTTATCCTCATACAAACCTTGTGGGAGGTATGGGGTCCATGGAGTCCTGTTGGTGGACCCTTCTCCTGGTTCCCATCCATCAGTGGGAGGAAGGATCCAGCTATGGTGGAAGGTGTCCTCAAACAGGTCTGGGGGAAGAAATGGTGCTGCAATGGGATGCTATAAGAACATAAGAACATAAGAACATAAGAACAAGCCAGCTGGATCAGACCAAAGTCCATCTAGTCCAGCTCTCTGCTACTCGCAGTGGCCCACCAGGTGCCTTTGGGAGCTCACATGTAGGATGTGAACGCAATGGCCTTCTGCGGCTGTTGCTCCTGATCACCTGGTCTGTTAAGGCATTTGCAATCTCAGATCAAAGAGGATCAAGATTGGTAGCCATAAATCGACTTCTCCTCCATAAATCTGTCCAAGCCCCTTTTAAAGCTATCCAGGTTAGTGGCCATCACCACCTCCTGTGGCAGCATATTCCAAACACCAATCACACGTTGCGTGAAGAAGTGTTTCCTTTTATTAGTCCTAATTCTTCCCCGCAGCATTTTCAATGAATGCCCCCTGGTTCTAGTATTGTGAGAAAGAGAGAAAAATTTCTCTCTGTCAACATTTTCTACCCCATGCATAATTTTGTAGACTTCAATCATATCCCCCCTCAGCCGCCTCCTCTCCAAACTAAAGAGTCCCAAACGCTGCAGCCTCTCCTCATAGGGAAGGTGCTCCAGTCCCTCAATCATCCTTGTTGCCCTTCTCTGCACTTTTTCTATCTCCTCAATATCCTTTTTGAGATGCGGCGACCAGAACTGGACACAGTACTCCAAGTGCGGTCGCACCACTGCTTTATATAAGGGCATGACAATCTTTGCAGTTTTATTATCAATTCCTTTTCTAATGATCCCCAGCATAGAGTGAGTGCAAGATGCAATGAAGGGGCTGGCTGGAGGGATTGAGGAGAGGGGGGCTCTCCCCGGGCAAGATTTGGGCATTGAGTGGGGGGTTGTGTTTCCACTCCCTCCAGTGTCTTCCAGTCCACCAGTCCTGCACTTATTCTGTGCAGCACCCCCAGACCAGGGTCCCCAACCCTTGGAGCCCCTCGGCACAGCTGCAGTTCTGCCCAGGAAGGGTGGGTGCAGCTACTGAAAACAGAGCCCCCAGCACTCGACCTTCAGTATCAAAGCCACTTCCCCACATTCCTGAAATATCTCTCTCACTCTATATATATCTCTGTGTGTGTGTGTGTGTGTGTGTGTATACATCTTCTATTATGGCTAAAATGTTAACCTGATCCTGCTATGTGTTATCCTAAGTGTGTACACACACACACACACACACACACACACACACACACACACACACACACACACACACACACACACACACACACACACACACACGTGTATATGCTTATGCTTTCCCTTCTCTCTTTTCACCTATTTCTCCTTTTTTCCTCTCTTTCCTTTCCATCTAATTCCATCTTTTGTTTTCTTTCTCCCTTTCCCCTTTCTGGAACTTCAGAGCCTGCCTTCCCCAGAACATCATATAACATTATTACCAATATCATTAGATCTCAAAAGCACAAAATAAAGTTCCTCCCTCACACACCATCTTAACATTCTGAGGCTTTTCTTTTCCAAAAATGGAAAAGAAATTATGGCAACTCTTTTCTTTTGATGGGGGCAAGGTGCGGGGAAAGAGAACTGTGATGGAGAGATGAACAATCATTGGAAAAATCCTTTTAGTAGAGATGCTTACTGCAGTGATGGTCTTCAATGGCTGCCTCTGTGCTGCTTATGAATGGAGACACATGTGCCTCTGTATGTGTGTGATTTTGGGGTGACCAAGTGCAAAATTCAGGAGGATCCATGTGGATCCAAGTGTTTTAACCATATTTTTGTGCCACTGTGGTGCCACGGAGCATGGGATGCAGGATTATTGCATTCAGACATATGTCTAGGGGTATGAGCTGTGATGTGCAGGAGATTTTGGGGTGACCAAGTGGAAATATCATGATGATCCATGAGAATCCATGTTTTTCAAGCAGGTTTTTGTGCCACTGCAGTGCCACAGAGCATGGGATGCGTGATTGTTGTGTTCAAACATGTGGCTAAGGGCTTGGGCTATAATTTGATGGTGATTTGGAAGTACTTAGTGCAAAAATCATGAGGATCCATGAGGATCCGTGTTTTCCAAGCAGGTTTTTGTGACACTGCAGTGCCACAGTGTGGGTGCATGATAGTTGTGTTCAGACATGTGGCCAGGGACTTCAGCTGTGATGTGCTGGTAATTTTGGGGTGACAGTGGAAAAATCATGAGGATCCACAAGGATCCATGTTTTCCAAGCAGGTTTTTGTGCCACTGCGGCGCCACAGAGCATGGGATGTGAGATCATTGTGTTCAGACTTGTTGCCAGGGGCATGAGCTATGATGTGCTGGTGATTTTAGGGTGACCAAGTGCAAAAATCAGGAGGATCCATGAGGATCCATGTGTTTTAACCACATTTTTGTGCCACTGTGGTGCCACAGAGCATGGGATGCAGGATTATTGCATTCAGACATATGTCTAGGGGTATGAGCTGTGATGTGCAGGAGATTTTGGGGTGACCAAGTGGAAAAATCATGGGGATCCATGAGGATCCATGTTTTTCAAGCAGGTTTTTGTGCCACTGAGGCACCAAAGAGCATGGAATGCATGATTGTTTTGGTGCTGCCTGTAGACTAAGACATGTTCTATTGTTTCATGGTGGTTTCATTTCATTCTAATGTGAAATTCATATGAATTTATGAGGATCCATTTAAAATCATCTGGCTTTTACCCAGATTTGTGGGTTGGGGCATGTTCTATAATGTGATGGTGACTTTGAGATGACCTGGTGCAAAAAAACTTTGTTTGGTCATGGTGGGGGAGGGTAGCCACCCATTGGTGTGCGTGTGTGGAAAACTAAAATTTTGCCCCAGGCTCCATTTTCCCTACCAAGTTTCTGATCATCAGTTAACAATAGACCAAATTTCTTTTTGTCTTATCACTTGAAAATCTTTACAGTTTTTTTTAATTATTTGCCTTAATAGCATCATTATTGGTCATAATAATGTGACCAATTCACCAAAGTAATAATGAGATGTTACAAAAATCCATCTTCTATTATGGCTAAAATGTTAACCTGATCCTGCTATGTGTTATCCTAAGCATATTTAATCAGAAGATATTGGCATGAATTGTACTCTGTGCTCGCTCAGTTATATGTAGAGGATTCTCAAGTGCAAGGAATCCTTCTTTGATGGAAGAAACTTTTCTTCTGAAGGGAACAGACTCTTCCACCTGATATGATCCACAGAGTTTATGGAGTCTTAGATCCTTGTAAATATATATAGAATAGTAACCTGAATAATTTCCAGTGCAAATGATCCAGCACAAGTAATTTAGGATACAAAATAAAAACTTGCCTCTCAGATATGCAACAGTGTTTTTTTTCCTATTTCTTTTGGTACAACTAGATTTCCAACGCAATCTTTTTTTAAAAAGAAAATCACTTAATTAAATAATGTAGAGAGGTGGAGATTTAGGTATTCTGTTCCTCTTCGAATTAATGAGAAAGGGTGTACCAGTTGACAAGCACTTGAACTTAAAAGAGAATACATCTTTGATGTCAAGTGTGTCTAAAGGATTCCCGGGGAAGAGTTATATGAAAATGGCCTCACCACCACTCAGTCTATTCCCAGTAGTTACCTGCCGGTCTGAGTGTCTCAGTGCCATTATGAAAATCTGTCAAGCATTCAAAACCAATTACACACAGGATGTCAAAGCTGGCATACCAGCTGTCCCCTCAACTCCACAGAGGCTGGTACTGCCCATTTCGATGTATTTTTTTAAAAAAATATGTTCAACTTCTTGGTTAGATTTCAGAGATAAACTCTGATTCAGCATACAATAATTTCTATGTACCTCTAGCTTCCTTTAAATAAATGGATACATTTGTTAGGAAAATGAAACCAATGCAATTAACAATCAGGATTTGCTAAACCTACATAATGGCACAATGTCATAATGTGTCATACCAACCAGACACTATGCATAACAGTGACATTGTAGGCCTAGTTCTGATGCAATTCTGCAGAATAATTCCACTAGTATCTATCCAGCACCATATGAATCACAACTTGTGTGAGCCTGAAGAATCATCTACCCAACACTATGATCCTCATCCTCTCCAGGAAGAAGGGGTATTTCTTCAGATCAAAATAATAATTTATATGTGTGAGGTCAGACAAGCATGTCTTCAGTTCCTGGCTAAAATGAATATATTATTCCCTATTGATTCCTTTAGTGCACTAAAATGTCCTTCTACATTCTTCCTGCATTCCAGATTATTTAGAAACATTTCTAAAATTAATTGTAGAATTGAAGCATATAAATTTTGTCACAGCACATACCTCCCTTAAAATATGCTAGCACATTTTAAGAAATTAAATGTAGATCATTGTGGAGACCCAGCCCTCTTATTTTGGGAAGATACAGAAAACACTGAATTTGTTGGTAACACTCTAATAGCGTAATCAAGCACAGGGCTGTGCCAAAGCATTTGCCCCCAATACTGATTCAAGGGACTCCCCTGCCAGCGGAGAGGGCAAAGACTGCAATGGCCAGCTGCTTCTCAGCTCATGGTAGTGAGTTCTAAAAGTTGGGTCTTTCATGGACCTCCATGGAACTGCTTCGGCATCCAATTGGATGATGGTGTGGGGGAGGGGTATGTGGGCTGGGGCATCAACCCAGTGAATATATTTATATCCATCCCCCTATCAGAGATAAGGGAAATGAGGTAAGACTTAAATATTATTTTGAATATTTTGAATTGGAAACAGAATGTAGTAAGTAACTTCCCTATCAAGTGTCTTCCCTCAAAAACAATGTTTGTTGACTCAGCTGAAGGTTTGGATTAGGGGTGTGTGTGCAGATGTGCAAAACTGAAAACAAAACTGAAAAAGCCATTTCAATTTTCTCGGCTCAACCTAAAAAGCTGAAAGCCCCCCAAAAAATCAAATAAAAATATTAGCTTTCTTTCTGGTTTTAAAATTTTTTCTAAGGCTCATGTAAGGGCACAGGGGAATTAAAAAAATTCAGTCCATTCATGAATGGGCTTTAAATTTTAACACACACACCCCTCTTGAAACTTACTTGGCTGGTGCTCTGCTGGCTTCCAGGTGGGTTCTGTTGGGTTGGTAACAATTCCCCCCCTTTACTGGATTGTTCTGGAAGGAAAAATCTCCTACTACCCTGTCCTTTGGCTGATTTCCAGGTCAGCAGGAGGGAGAGGGAGAGGCACTATGAAGGGACAAAGAGACATCAAATAATGTATTGATAAAAACAAAGTAGAGAAGATTTTTAAGGGTCCCTTTCTCTTCCAACTTGAAAGAGGCACAAACATTCCTATTGGTACCTCCAAAGGTGACCAGTGGGATTGGTTGGCCCAACTTGGAGCAAAAACCTACTGTAGAGAAAAGGTCAGAGTTCAAATAGCTTATTGAGCCACTTTACAATTAGCTACTCTACATGAGGCAGCCAATGGCTCACTCAAAGTAAATACTACTTTTGTGCCTCTTATAAAATTTTGACTATCACAAATCAGTACTACCATTACATAGACTGGAGTAGGGTTACAACTGATTTCCACATTAGAGAATTTAGTCTCTTGGAGGAAAGGGCACTCAGTGAGTAACTCATACTCCTGCTGAGCTCCCTACCCAAAATCTGCCTTTCACAGGCCCTACATCTCAGTCTCCAGGAATTTCCCAAGTTGGAGTTGGCAGGGAGTTGAATGCCTGTGATAAAATCTTGTTTAGCTTATCATCTGCTTTAGCCCAGCTTCTCTCCATGATACCTGTGGGACTGTTAAAATAAGAATGGAAAATACAAATGGTTCTTAATAGAAAATGAAAAGATATCTTTTACTGTTCTTTAAGTTTACTGTTTTATTTTCTATCACAAACATTAAGCATAGGCTCTGTTCTTTTTTGTTTCACAAAAATGAACTTTATTTTTGTATGTAGTTTTTTAATGATATATTGTATGACAGCCCAATATATCTATTAAATTGTGTGGAAGGAGAAAAATAGACTGTGTTTTTAAAGCTCTCTATTCACTTTCTGCTTTTTTATACTTTAAGAGTTACCAACTTCAACCATGGGAAAAATCCATCTCAACTCTTGCCCTTGGATTTTGTTGTTCATTTAAAAGATGTGTTCCATGAGACTTCAAATTGAATGGACAAGAGTACTACATTTAATGTTTAAATTGGCATCACCCATATTTCAACAAATATGCATTTCCACTGAAGATAACTGAAGCAATTGCCCATGTTCTGTAGCCATTTCTGACAGTACAATCCTATCCAGAGTTACTCCAGTCCATTGAAACCAGTGGGCTTAGTCCAGAGTAATGCATGCAGACTTGCACTGTTAGACACATGGCTATTTTATAGTTTTTAGAAACGGTTGGTCTCACTGGCAATCTGTAAAACAAAGTGCTATCAGAGAAAATAATAAGATTTTATAGCAGAGTGAATCTTTGATGAATACACAGTAAAATGCCCTTCTGTTTCATTCTTGTTTTAAGCTTAACACACAGCAACAATGGGATTTTTAAAATGCTAGAGGTATGTGAATTTCCTCAGGGAAATTTAAGAAACTATTTTTAATTCCTTCAAAAATCCTTGGATATTTCCTGATGAAGGACTCTCCAACATTTTCCTGAAATCTTTATTTATAATCTAAGGATATGAGGAACAAACCCAGGGAATTTTGCTAGTTTTACTGAAATTCTCTCAGCTTTATTCTATTATCTCAGATGAATAACTTCAGCAGAAATCTCCCAATACATTTTAAAATGTTCCTGCAGTGAAAACTTGGTGGCAAGTGTAGAATTGTTAAATTCATCATTCATTGCATCAGAGAATTTAAACTGAAACTAGCAGAGGAAAAGTCTAGGGTGAAGCCATAACTTTGGTGCATACCAGTTTGTTCAAAGCAGTTTTTAAAGTCTACATTGTTTAGGAAAGCATTAGCAACAATTTCAGAGCAAACTAAATTATAACATACAGTGGAACAAGAATTTATGGCACAATGTAAATATTGATGGCAGATATCAGTGGCAGGATAGAGAATAAGATTAGAAAAACACTTCAGTTCATGTCTGTAAAACCTATTTTGAACATGCCAATATACCAAGGCCGTTTCCGCACGGCGGCGGAAACGGCTGGGTCGGTGCTTCTCGTGCTGACCCGAAGACGCTGGGACCGTCCGCACGGACGGTCCCGGGAAGAGGCGGGCAGCCGGCGCCGCGGAGCGCCGGCGCCCGCACAACCCGGCTTGTCCCTGGGCCTCCGGCGTGTCGCCGAGGCCTGGGGACACGCCTCCCTGGCCCTGCGCGCCTGCTCGAGCGGCGCAGGGCAGGTGGGCATGTCCCCAGGCCTCAGCGACGTGCCGGAGGCCCAGGGACAAGGTGAGTGCCGGGTCGGGGAAGCGCCGTGAAGCCACTGCCATTCGCTCGGCAGTGGCTTCATGGCGGCGTATTCCGAAAAGAACGCTTCTTAGCGTTCTCGGAATATGCCGGCTGCGGGCCAGCCGGGCAGCGCGGGGGCGGCACGGCTGCGCTGCAGCTGCGCCGCCCGTGTGAATGGCAGCCTGGAGACGGCGTTTTTACCGTCTCCAGGTCGTCATTTTCCGCCCATGCGGAAACGGCCCAAGATACAGAACTCTATCACTCCCCTACAAACACATATACATATGAACCAACCAAACGATGTACATTTTGCTAGTAATTTTTTAAACCCCTGAAGGTATTAACCTGTTTCTTGGGATAATATGTAAATTGCTAAACAATTTTATAACAGCTGTCTCAAGAACTGAGATTACATTACATCATTCAATATTTCAATAAATTGGCTAGAGGTAGGCAAAAAACAAATAACATTTTAGCACTGCAGGGTCACAAAATATGCTTACTTTGTAGTGTCCTTAGAATGACCCCAAGGATGTCAAGAAATGTCATCTTCTATCAAAATCACAGTTGCAACACAAAGCAGACATTCTAGTACAGCAAATAAGAGACTGGAATTCAGAGCATATAAAGTTGAAAGGATAATGGTTTGTGTCTGATTGCCATTTTCTGCCCACAAAAGTACCCTTTCATCAGCCAACAAGAGTATGTGTGATTTTTGTTTTGCCAATTCCATTATCCATTTTGCCACCTAACCTGTCTGTGAGGATCTACTGGTCTCCCAGCAGCAGAATATGGAGATGCTCAGTGAACTGCAATGAGGAAGAAATTGGGAAAGAACCAGTGTGTGAGTGTTGTACCACTCAAGGTGCCTTGGGTACAAGCCATGGATAACAAAGATGTTAAACCAATATTGCAGATTATTGTGCAGATAGAAATTGAGGTTTGGTTTATAAACTTGCCAGGCTACCATTCCCATTCATGGAACAGAGCAGCATTTCACCACATTTTTGACAGAAGGGAAGAGTTGCATGTTTTAAGCCATCATGATTGTGGGCTTTTTTTTTTACAGTATGTACTGCATATCATTTGACACTGCACCTGAGAAGAGCATGGTTTTTGGTAGGCCCTTTCCACACAGCAAATGTATAACAGGTTGCAGTCGGGATAAAGAAACACGTTTTTGTGTTTTTGTGTTCACATGCATCCATGCAGGCAGCAATTGGAGCCCACAGAAACAATCCGGGTTGCTGTCACACCTTCGCACGGAGACATGTTTCTTTTGTTTTTATTTGTTTTATTTACTTTTTTATTTACCCACCCATGTATAACTATGCAGGCATGCACAAATGAACCCCCACGGTCATGCTGATGACTCACAATATGACCATCTGCACCTGCGTAGCTACACAGATATAAGCTGCAAAAAATTTAAAAAGGGAAAACAGAGGCAAATAAAGCACCTCCTGCCTGGCCGTTTGCTCTCAATTGACTTCAACCTGGGATTTTTTTACAAAAACTTGCTAATGGTGCAATTCTCAAAAAAAAAGTTTTGCGGAAATAACACAGGGCAGACTTGTTTTGTGGGCAGGATCTGTGTGGTTTCCCCCAAAACAGGTTTTTTTACTGTAATACATCCGTGTTTATTGGCCCATGTGGAGGGGGCTGTAGTTAACCACAAAATGTTGAGCCATCCCCACAATAATAAAGATTGTACTATTTAAACTCTCACTATTTAATCTGTTGAAAGTATCCTTGCAGTTTAAACTTGAAGAGACTGAAAGGTGTGGTTTCAAGATGACAGAGTTACAAGATATTAAACTAGAAATTCAAGGCTTTTAATTCTGTACAGCCATCTGTAGTGTTAGGCTGGTGACAGTATTGTGACTGAGACCATTCCTGTGAGACCATTCACCACTTGTGTCAGTGTTCAATATAATGTAATACTATTAGATAATGAGGCTAAGTTGCCTAGCAACAAGTTCTATGTGTGTGCCACCAAGTCCTCTACTAATTTGCATATAAGTTAAAAATAATAATATTAGCAAATACGAACAACTATCAACGTGATTACTTCAAACCAAACAGGGAGGAGTAGCTCTTCAGTGTAAATGATTCCTTTGTTCATTGTTCATCAGTTTTAACATTTAATGCAACAACATCTGACAGAATCTCAATTCAGGAAGATTACAACACAAACAGAACATTGGGAATGAAAGAAGGATATAAAGACACAGTTTGGGGAGGTTAGGTGATCTTTCCTCCATGATGAAAAGTCACATGCTGAAAAAGGGCTGCAGCCAATCACAAACTATTGGTAGTTCAAAGCTCAGAATTCTCCTATGATGGAGATTTATGTTGGTAAAGTGCTATCAAGTCACAGTCAACTCATGGCAACTCAAGAGTTTTCAGGACACGAGACTAATAGAGATGGTTTGCCATTGCTCTCCTTGGCATAGTGACCCTGGGATTTTTTAGTGGTCTCCCATCCAAGTACTAACCAGGGATTCCAAGATCTGATGAGATCCAGCTAGCCTGGGCCATCCAGGTCAAGCCTGAATGGAGGTACCTGTTTCCCAATGGATGCTGTTTTTAAACACAAACGTGATTCTTCCTGGGATCTTTCTAATGCACCTCCTGTTTCAATCATTTCAAGAAAAGACAGGATTGGCTCTTTGATCTGGACACAAAGGTAGTGGGCACTATGAAACACACTGGTGGGAACAAAACTGGGCCACTGCTTTAGGCTGATATCATCACTGTATAAGAGCTGGAAACTGTTCCACCTTGCTGTCAAAGGCTCTGAAAGTTCATCAATCCTGTAAGGGATAGATAAATGAAAAATAGTGGGTGAGACTGGTATGTTTCATCTACATATTGTTACATATTGTGCTAACATTCATTTGTCACAATCATTTGAAAATGGCATTTCCTGTATATTCCAGTTGCAAATGGTTGGTATATGCAACTATGACATAATATCCAACAATGTGTTGGTGAAGACCAAGGGAGAACTCTTTAGTATGAAACATGGGTTTGTTTCCTTGAAAATATTTAGTTTGTAGTTTCAGAGCACCAAGTACATTTTCATTTTTGGTCCCAATGAGATATATTTTCCTATCCCACTTTTAGACCTACCCAAATTGCCTGTCTACTGACATCTTTTTAGACTCTATAATCTTTTGCTGCTGATACCACTCCCCTTTTTCTTCCCTTTGACCCACTGACTTTGATTTCTTGACAATTTTGACTAAGAAGCCTAACTATTCTCACAGTTCACTACTGAGGAGGTGAAAGGAGCCAATTGGCATACCTTGACATGTCAAGCAATGATGCAACTGGATCTGGTTAAGATTCTTTGTTGTAGTTAACTGGAAGATCACAAATAAAGATGAATTAATATTCCAAGGTGAATTAATGATGAATTAATACTCCTGCATAGTCAGCAGACATAATGCTCAGCTACTGGGGTCTTTATAAACAGCAGTGTTCCTGTGCTTCTCATCATCAGTATTGCAGGATGGATCCCATACTGTTAGTATTTTTACAGACTATTTTTCATTAACCTGAGTTTCTTATAGTATCATCACAACTTTTTAATTCCTGAAAGTGTCAGTGTGTAGAACTCAAAATCAAGAAAAAAATTCTATAGCAGACAATATATATAACAACCAAGCCAGTGATATTCTGTGGTTAGTTTGTTGGGAAATGACCAGGGAGAACAGAGTTGTGACCCTCATTCACCAAAGAAACTCACTGGGAGGCCATGACTTAATTAGTCTCTCTCAGCTTAACTCACCTTACAGAATAAAATGAAGAAGGGAATAGCTGCTGAGCAGAAGAGCAGAATAAAATGTACTATTTATTTTGTATGAGAAGGTTTAACGGAACAATTGTATAAATTAGTAAAAAATAGACATTGAGCTATAAAGGATTATTTACCTTGAGCCTTATTATTGAGAAGTCATGATGACTGCAAATAATAAGGATCTTATCGACTTCATAAATATGGTCAAACAAATATAAGATTGTAAACAATGACCTTGGGGAAAACTGACTAACCCTCCCCTGCTTTTTCTCAAACATTGACATATTTTGAGATAGCCGTTAGATTGCAAAATGCAATGCATGTGAGAAACAAAATGAAAGGTTTGTTCTGCTACTACTATTGATTATAAGCTTTTCACAGAAATTCCCAGCAAGTTTTCTCCACAGTTATAACTCATTGTCATGACCAAATTGAATGGCTAGTGTCAGGTCACATAGCATTGTACATACATTTCCCTCACCAATTTTGAATGGTGTGATCCCTAAATATCTAGTGAATGGCACACAGTTTGAAAATAACTTTTTTCCCTTCTATTCAGTATTCTGGCATCCTCCACTCTGTACATCTAGACAAAGAAGCTTAGCACAGGCAAAGATAAAGCCACTTAGGTTTATTGATTTTTTTAATAGAACCATTCAATTCAGTCAGGATTACATGGACAAGATTTATAAAATGGAGCAAGGGAAAAAGAGAGAAGAAAATAAATAAACAAAGGACTGAGATCAAAGCCAGATGACTTGCAGACCACCCAACCAAATGCAGCCAACCAGCATTTGTTGTCAATAAAAGTCAATAAAGTTAATAAAACCTTGACATTTTCTAATGGGTTGGCAAAATGATCTATCGGGCTCTAGATAGGCCACAATACCAGTATGCTGAGTTTAATTGATGCACGAGATGTTGTATAGGTTATAAATAGAATGGTGGCCCAGTGCACAATAATCAGCAACTCTGACACATTTAACTCTGACTTTTAAATCAACATTGGTCCTAGCAGGACTCACTGTACCAATCACTTAAAACATGCCATGGACCCTTATCCTAAAAGTTCCCCTGCCATAGCCTGATACCCGACACAAAAGGCTACTAACTAAGAAGAAGGAAGAACTATATTTTTTATTTAAAAAATCAGTGCAAGAACAAGTTGATAATTGAGGTAGGATAAGGGATGCTCAAACATCCACCAGTTAAGCTCGTATTCTTTTTCCCAGTGATAAACAGGGAGGCAATTTTTCTTTAAGCAGTTTGGCTGTTTATGAGCATCCTCAGCTTTTTGGCAGGTTACGTTCAAACAGCATATTCAAACACTACAGGACTGAACAACTAGCAGCAGTTCATTCGCATACATTTTCATAAAGACTGATTAGAATTGAAGCCCCATCCTAAAACACACATAGACCTGTCATAGCTGCATGCTATTCCACAGCCCATCATTTTTATCAAGTGTAAGCAACCATGTAAGTGATTATAAATAAAACATGTTTTTTGCAGACTTCCAAAACTGATTTTACCTACTACACAAAAGCAAAAGGAAATGGAATTTCACCACATACACCACACCCCCAAAGTTATCCATGAGCTGATTGAGCAAGACAGCAGCAAGAGATCATGGCTGTTAAAAACAATTTCGTATTCGGATGTTTTGGGGCATAAAATGCCTGAATCTGACTCATAGTTGATTCAGATATGCCTGAAAATTTGGGTAAATCCAAAAAATTTGGGTCCGTTTTAATTTTTTTGTATTTTTGGTGTTTTTATACATTTTGGCCTGCAGGAGACATACTTTTAAAGCTAGAAACACCAAACTTTCAGAATATCATCCGGAGACTGTCCTGATGATTCTCCCCAAGTTTGGTTCAGGGGGTCCAAAGTTATTGAACCCCAAAGGGGATGCCCCTATTCCCCATTGTTTCCAATGGGACTAACTGGAGATGGGAGCTACACATTTAAGGTTCCATAACTTTGAACCCCCTGAACCAAACTTCACCAAACCTGGACAGTATCATCAGAACAATCTCCAGATAATACCCAAAAATTCTGGTGCCACTGTCTAAAAAAATGCACCCCAAGAAATTTCCCCAGATTCTGTGCTCTGCAGTGACTTCATTCCATTGCAGCCAATGGGAAATTTCTGGCGGAGGGCTGTGGGGTGCACATTTCTCAAGGTAAAGCCACAAAACTTTCAGAGTATCTTCAGGAGAGTCTCTTGATGACACCAATCAGGTTTGGTAAACTTTGCTTCAGGGGCAGTGGCAGATGGGCCCAATCATTTGGGGGGCCCATAACATTCACTCCACAGCCCTCCCCCAGAAATTTCCCATTGGCTGCAATGGAGCCACTTCAGAGCACAGAATCTCCCAGCTCTCTAGTTTTCCCCCCATAGAACTTGAAGAGGCTTACTGTGTTTCATTACCACTCCTACACGCAAAGCCTGCTCAGTCATAGAGTTCTCTCTGTGATATACCTCTGAAGATGCCAGCCACAGATGCAGGCAATTTGTTAAGAACAAGGTCTACCAGATTCACATGGCCACACAGCCCGGAAAACCCTACAGAACTTCCACCTCTTAAAATGAAGCAATTCTGCAACACACTTCAAGCAAGGGGCACACTTGGGGCAGAGGGAGGGAAGGTTTTTGTTGGGGACTCGGGAGGGAAGGGGTTTTTCTCATCGGAGGCTTTTTTTAAAAAATGAGTTGGGCCATCCGAGGCTCGATTCGGTAATGGCGCCGATTTGGTTGCTGGATTTGGATAGCTCCAATTCGGACCTGGCTTGGTCCAAATCTGCCTGAATTGGAGGAGATTCGGACCGAATTGTTGATTTGGCCAATCCGAATCACCAACCCTAATCAAAGTTTCCAGTCCTTCCAGTTATGTATTTCTGGGTGCAATGACCAGATTAAAGAACTATACTGTAGGCTCAACTACATGTTATGGCTTTTGTCTTGTTCTTCACTTTTTTTCTTTTAAAAAATTATCTGCTAGGATTGCTTTTTCAAGGAAGAGAATCCCTCTTCTGCCATTTTTTTCACTGGAAAAAGCCACCCTTCTGGGGAAAACTTGCAGCTTGCTATTTATATTTCCCTCACAGGGTAAAAGATTTTGCCTAGGAAAAATCAGCAGGGGAATAAATGTTCAAGGCCTCAAACAGAGGTCTGCCTCAGCTCTTCTGTTATTCAGGACTGACACAAATCTTTGAACATACCAATGAACTATGAGTCTTCACAAAGAAACAGCCTGCCTCCGCAGGATTGAACAGTTGTCCCTGAGACAACAGGAAAGGAGTAACCATATGCTACCAGTTCTTCTGCAAACAGCATCTTACTGCTGTAAGACAACTGGAGTCCTGAAGCAGGGACTTAGATGGACGAAGTCAAGGATACTTATTTCAAGATTTCTGGCAGGTTTTAAAGGGTTGTCCATTGCTTCTTCCAGAATGTGGACTGATCTGTGAATTAAACATAGGAGCATTCACACTGGAACAGAGACGCATGTCCCTAGGACAACAAACCTGGCCTAAAAGGCTCTAAAGTACAGACCAAAACCACTATTTCAGACCAAAGTACAGACCAAAACCACTATAGTTTAAGGGAGAAGTTTAAAGTTTAAAATAGAAAGCAAGTGAGAAAATAAAGGATCAAAAATAGGAAACGAAACTCTAGGGTTTGGCTGAAGGGTGAGTTGGTAGAAGTCAAATTGTAGCTGGTGTTTGGGTTTCCATTGTTATCCCCTTAAGAGGAGGAGAAGATGAATCTCCCCTTCCCTCAAACAATCTGGGGAAAAGCAGACAGTTTATCTCTTTCTGTCAGTGGAAGGCAGCTAAAAAAATAGAGTTAAGTAAGTATTTGGAGCAGGCATGATGAAGAAACTAAACAGGCATGTTGAAGAAACTCCATTGTGCTCTGTAAAAACCAGCCCAACTACAGCTGACTGGATATTAGGGGGAGGGGGAGTTGTGAGTGTTCCAGATCAGTAGACCACTTCCCAGAATCACTTCAGAGACCATTTTCACTTCAGACAACTATTGTGGTTTTGTTTTTACCATGGATCCTTTTGCCTTTCTCCCTTCCTTGGCAAACAGTGGCAGCAGCTTTTCCCCTGAAGCCCTGGGTCCTGCCACCCTGACTCTAGAGGTAATGAGGGTGGGATGGGGATGGAGGTATTTCTCTGACTGATGTAAACATTTATTTCACTGAAGGTCCAGTTTTCTCTAAAACAATTATCTATCTCATGTACATGGAAGTTTCCATTGCAGAACCACAGACACCTAACTGTACAAGACACCACCAATTTGATGGTAGAGCAAGAATGTTTGTTAGTTTACTTAATTCTTGAGTATCCCTTTGACTTTCTGACTTCTATTCCAAGCCACAAGAAACTGAGACAGGTGCAAATGAAAATAACAAAACATGTGTGTTTAGATGATGGATATGATGACCTGCCGTACCCTACCGCCACCATGAAGCTGGTTGCTGAAATCCATTTTCTGCTTAATTTTGCCACACTTGGTCCAGCTCAATTTCCTGCTTTTAATCCTGCTCAAGAATCATGTCTCCTATCCTTCTTGTCCTATTCTTAATTCCTAGCCAATATGTCTGCTTGTTTCATAAATCTAGTTTCATAAACCTATGATAGTAGGTGTCTTGGTTGATAGTTCCATGGGAATGTCAACTCAATGCATGGCAGCTGTGAAAAAGGCAAACTCTATGCTGGGGATAATTAGGAAAGGAGTTGATAATAAAACTGCAAAGATTGTCATGCCCTTATATAAAGCAGTGGTGCGACCACACTTGGAGTACTGTGTTCAGTTCTGGTCGCCACATCTCAAAAAGGATATTGAAGAGATAGAAAAAGTGCAGAGAAGGGCAATGAGGATGATTGAGGGACTGGAGCACCTTCCTTATGAGGAGAGGCTGCAGCGTTTGAGACTCTTTAGCAGGGGTCCCCAGACTTTTTAAACAGGGGGCCAGTTCACTGTCCCTCAGACTGTTGGAGGGCTGGACTAAAAAAAACTATGAACAAATTCCTATGCACAAATGATTGTAAAATGTTTGATTTCACCTGTCAGCCTTTCTGTCATGGTCTATTTTTAGAACAGTGACCAAAGTATGTCAAGTACAGGATGGGCTCCAAATATTGTTGGGGAGGCTGTGGAATACCTTCCCCTGTAAAAAAAAGCAGAACTTTCCCAATGAAGCATTCCATCTAACCCAGGATCAGGTATCTACCTGGGTTCTTTCCTGTCTAGCAGCCAGCGAGCAATTCGCCAGCCTGGCTGATGCCAATGGGAGTGAGGCGGAACAGAAAGCTTGAGAGCAACACATGGAGTAGCCGAGAGGGAAGGGCGAAGCAGGAGTTGCCATGTGTAAGGTTTCCAACTCTGGGTCAAAAAATTCATGGAGATTTGGGGGTGCCATCATGTAATTCCAATCAACAGCCGTTGGGGCCGGTTCCTCCTCTCCCTCGAGCCCCCACTGCACATGAATGGAGCCATCGCCGCCATGCCTGGCGGGCTGGATAAATGCCTTCAGGGGGCCACATTTGGCCCCCGGGCCGTAGTTTGGGGACCCCTGCTCTTTAGTTTGGAGAGAAGACGTCTGAGGGGAGATATGATTGAAGTCTATAAAATGATGCATGGGGTAGAAAATGTTTTTCTCTCTTTCTCACAATACTAAAACCAGGGGGCATCCATTGAAAATGTTGGGGGGAAGAATTAGGACTAATAAAAGGAAACATTTCTTCATGCAACACATGATTGGTGTTTGGAATATGCTGCCACAGGAGGTGGTGGTGTCCACTAACCTGGATAGCTTTAAAAGGGGCTTGGACAGATTTATGGAGAAGTCATTCTATGGCTACAAATCTTGATCCTTCTTGATCTGAGATTGCAAATGCATTAGGAGACCAGGTGCTCAGGAGCAGCAGCAGCAGCAGGCCATTGCTTTCACATCCTGCGTGTGAGCCCCCAGAAGTATCTGGTGGGCCACTGCGAGTAGCAGAGAGCTGGACTAGATGGACTCTGGTCTGATCCAGCAGGCTCTTTCTTATGTTCTTATGATAGTACATTTTCTCTAAAACAATTATCTATATCATGCCTTGGTTGAAATTTGACATTGCCTTGCATGCCTGCAGAGTCCTTTCTGAACTCATCCTTAAATTATGATCCTTTCTCAATTCAGTCTGTTAAATTTTAAACAATAGTATTTGCCAATTCTACTGCATCTTATTCTGATGCTGTAATTAATGACTGTGCTCTGATTTCAAATACAAACTACAGAAACAAGTAATTTATGAAATGCATCACATTTGCATCACATTACGAAATGCATCACATAAGAATATATAGTGCAATACTGTGTGACATACACATTTTTGTAATCAGTGAGCCCAAGACACACACAGCTGAGGGAACAGAGTGACTCTGCTTTTCATTTCAGATCTAGAAGGAATATTATGTTTTAGTCCCTCAGTTTTCAGCTGGTTAAATTTAAATTAATAAAGTAGCAAATTGATCCTACTTGCCCATAAGAGGAAGATTTCACATTTATCAACTGTTTGCTTGATTAAGGTGATCAGTCACCCCCTCTGCTGACTTCTTGATGAACCCCACCTATTTTCTGATGCCAACTGCTCTTTGTATGCCCATAGTATTCACTGAAAAAAAATGATGGATTTTTTATGTGGAACCAGTACAATAAAAAAGGAACAGCAAAATAATCTGATACATTTTAGCGCTTAACTGGGGAATATATATTTACTGTCTCTGGAAGAGACAAACAGGGTGGGGTGATGGGTGAGAACTACTCTAATGGAATAAGAGTAATCACATACTCACCTCAGTTTGCCTTTGGGGATTAGTTCATTCTTGTGTCCTTGAAATAATGATGCAGTATTAACAAAATGTGCAAAATGGATGAGACAAGAATAATGTTAGCCACATTGAGTCCCCATTGGGAAGTAGAATGGGGTATAAATGAAGTAAATAAACAAATAAAGCTACTGTCTGAAAGCTTGGTGACTACTAATATAATGAAAGTGCTGCAAAACTACTTGGATTCATTAATGCTGGCGGCACAAAGTGCTCCACATCAAAACTATCTGTAAGGAATTCCATAGAAGCAGAAATAAAAGGCTTTTTGGTATAAAAGACCGTTTATTCAGACATCCTAGAAAGCTCACGTACACGACGTGGCAGGAATAAAGTCTCCCGCCAGAAGCACAGGTTATAACTCTGTCCATCCCATCCCTCCGATTCCCATGGGAACGGAGTTCTCATCTCTCTACATGAAGGCCAGAGTCTCGCCAGAGTCTCCGCGCAGATGCTGGCCCCACATCGCCCGGAGTTGGAACTCAGTCCAAGGCCAGTATTTGTCCTGAACATCCTTTTACACTCTGCCTCCCCTAAGAGAAACTTCTCCCCAGGTTTGTGGGGAAAGAGGCGGTGGAAAGCAGAAGCGAGGGCAGAGGCGTGTTTTCGAATAGATCCATTGATTATACCTCCAGAGGAATATCCCACCCAAGAGACTAAATATGCAAGCGTTTTCTGGTTAAGCGAGAGTCCAGGATGGCGTCAATTGCCAGTAATGCTTTGTGGCCATCAATTATAGTCGGCGGGTCTCTCCGTGGTCGTGCCAGGCATCGGAAACGGAGCCTCCTTGAGCAAACTAGAATGAAAGACAGGATGGATATTACTTAGAGAATTAGGCAGTCCAATCGGCAGTGACATCATTAATCACTTTAGTAATCTTAAAAGGTCCCACGAATCTTTGCCCAGTTTTGAAAATTTATGTAATGCCTCTGAGATTTTGGTAGACAAATACACCCAGGCCTACGTAAAGGGAAGTCCGAGCGGTGCTTATCCGGGCCTGAAGTTTTTGGGAGTCTTTAGCCTGTTGTAAAGGCGGTCTGGACCGTTCCACCCCTCGGCCAGAGATGAAATCCACTGTTGGAACTCGGAGGATTCAAGCGCTTCCAGCAGGGTAGTTGCGGCAACGGAGGGAAGGACCGATGAACCGCATTATTATAGGCATATTCTGTAAACGGAATTAACTTCGCACCAGTTGTCTTGGTGATAGTTGGTGTAACAACGTGAAATACTGCTCCAGGGTTCTGTTAGTTCTCTCCGACTCACACCGTCACTTTGAGCGTGGTAGAGGCGGCCAATTGCGAAATGACTAACAAACCAGAGCTTTCCAGAACTTTGAAATGAATTGGGGCCCAATGGTCGGAGACCATAAGGAAGCGAGGTGAGCGTAAATATGCTGAATGAACAGACGCTAACTTAGGAGGCGGAGGGAATGGAGGCACATGGGATGAAATGGGCTTTGTTTAGAAAATAAGTCCACCACCACCCACAAGTACTGGTGGTTGTCGCGGACTTTCTGGCAAATCCGTAATAAAATCCATGGAGATGACTTCCAGGGGGAGGCCACCGGGAGAGGCTTCAACAGACCATGGGTTTTCCCGAATAGACGGCTTCCCGCATCAAACAGAGCAACCTTGATATATGTCTCAATGTCCCAGACGCCACCAAATTGACGGGCGGGCCAAATGCAGCGCCTTAAAGAAACCAAATGTCCAGCCGGCGGGCATCATGACAGGCCTCAAGAACCTGCTTACGGGAGGGGGAGGCGTACCAATAACTCACCACCAAACACCATTCTCAGAACAGTGGAGGAGTCTCCTTCCGCTGGTAGCTCCGCATAGCCCGCCTCCTCGAGAAGTTCGTAGGGAAAGCGAGAGACCAGGCTGGGAATGGGTGGAGAAGGAGGAGTGGACGTCTGAGATCGAGTGACAGCCAGCCCCAATTGGGAGGGGAGAGAACAGTCTTGGCCGATATCCCGGAAAATGGACAGTGAAAGCGAAGAGGACATCTTGAGGGGGGGGGTGGAAGGGCGCCAAGTTCTTGTGATCCGACCAAACTAGGGTGTTTAGCCCTGAAGTGCTACTTTGATGGTCAGTCTTTATCCCTACAGTCCAGTTGAGCTCAGCACCGAGAATTTCTTTGATAAATGCTAACACGGAACCAGCCTATCATCTTTATTTCTCTGCAACAGGGCTGCACCAAGCTTTGTCCGAGGCATCCACGTGAACCACAAAGGAAGATCTGGGTCAGGGTGTTTAGGATAGGTTCGGTAGTAAAAGCCTGATTTTAAATGTTGAAAGGCTGTCTGACATTCTTTTAGACCAGGAAAGGGGGCCCCGGGCTTGGCATCCTGTGGGTCTTTACCCTTAGTGCAGAGGGGTCTGTGAGTGGGAGAGTCAGTTCAGCGAATTGGGGTATAAAGTCCCGGATAGAAACAGCAAACCCTAGGAAGGATTGAGTTCCTTCCGATTGGAAGGCAGGCCATTGGAGGACCGCTTCAATCTTAGCAGGGATCCATTTTTAGCCCCTCGGAAGAGATCCGATAACCTAAATAGTCGATATAGAGGTTTGCGGAAACAACATTTGTGAAAGTTTGGCAAGAGGGGAGTTGTTGAGCAAGCTTAGGCTTCATGCTCCTCCATGGTTTGTGAATAAATTAAGAAATCATCTAAGTACACCACTACCCCTTTGTATAATAAATCATGGAGAACTTTCTGCTGATAAGGGCCATAAAAGCTCCGGGGCCCCACTTAACCCTAATGGCATTATTAAGTATTCATACTGTCCAAATTTTGTAAGCTAAATGCAGTCAAATGTTCTTCCGCAATCCTGATGACCCTGTAGTAGCTTCCGCGGTCCAGCTTAGTAAAATCGTCCCTTTGCCCAATGCATCTAAAAGGTCCTTGATTAATGGCAAAGGGTATTTATTGGACAGGAAACCCAAGATTGAGTCCCCGGTAATCCGTGCAGAGCCTTTAAAGACCCATCCTTTTAACAAACAATACAGGAGCAGCATGTGTGTGCTCTTGGTAGCCCGCCCGATGAACCCATGAGCAAGGTTCTTGTCTAAGAAGGCGAAGTTCCCTTCCCTCATTGGGACTCATGCGGTAGATTCTACCCTTGGCAGTTGAGCCCCTGGCTGTAATACTACTTGCAGTCAGTGTCTCTATGGGGTGGCAATTGATCGCATTCTTGCTCCTGAAATACTCTGGCTAAATCTTGGTAAGCCGGTGGAATGCCGGTAGAATCGGGAGTAATTAGAGCGTGCATCACTGATGAAGCCAGGGGGGAGGGTATGTCATGAGGAGGAGGCTTTTCCCCAATTCATGTGTTCCTCCGCAGGGAGGGTCAGGTGAATTCTAAGACTTTTCTTTCCAAATGAATTTTGGTTCATGCAACAACAACCATGGCATGCCCAGGACTATGGAGGTTTGACACCGCCCAGAATAAAACTAATTTTCTCCCAGGGGACTCGGTCTAGTCCAAGTTCCTCCGCCACCTGGGGCGCATTAAACAATGGGAGCACCCAGAATCTACAAGGGCTGAGGCTATAATGAGTGTGCTTAGCGGGTTGGTCAGAATCGCTGGAATCGTAATGGGAGCTGCCTTCACTCACCGCATCTGAGTCGCATCCCATATCCATGGGGCTGAAGAGGCAAACAGCTGCTTCTCCTCTGGTCGCTTCGGTAACATGTAGGCGAACCCGTTGAAGCGGCCAGTTCTGCGTGGTGGCTTGGCAGATGAAGTGCTTGTAGCGGCGGGCCAGCTCTGTTTTGAACGGTTGGCAGCTAAGATGACCAGTCCTCATAGTAAAGACACAATCCAGGCGGCCAGTATTTCGGAGAATTAGTTTGTTAGAGCTGCTGGAAGCAGCTTGCGAAATTATGGCCGGTAATTAACAGCGGGTTTTAGGCGTGAAGCATTGACGGCGTACTCAAGCGAGGCGCTCCTTGAGATCCTAATTCGATCCAATCAGCAATAGTGCGGGGGATCCGAATAAGAAACACCGTCACGCAGTTTGCCGTCGACAGCATCCGAGAAGTATTCACATTTCATGCGCTCAGGGGCCACTCAGGAGAGTCGAGCAGCCGCCGCACGAATTAATGGCAAATTCTGCAAAGGAGCGTGTTGCCCGCTGAAATAGATTTGATGGTGCTGGATGGCTTCATTTCAGCACTGGATCTTTGGAAGCGAAGCCCTTAAGGCCTGGAGGAGCGCAGGCACCGCATGCAGTATCCCTCCCCTTGCAGATCAAAAGAGTCACAAACCAGTCGGGCTGCCGCTTCCATCCAAGACGGAACTGATGTCCCGTAGGGAAGTTTAGGCGGTCCCATCCCGAAGCGGGCAGGTGGAGGTCGCATATCCTCTCCCGCGACCCTTAGCCAGCTGGGGCGGCCCGATTCGCAGGTTGAGGAACGCTTGGCCGAGCAGGAGGGCGAATCGGTGGAGGTGGGGGGCACCAACGCCGCACCGGCTGGTGTTCCCAGGGAGCAGGTCTTTGGAAAGTGGCAGATGCGCGAGTAGCAGGGACCAGCAGCTGCCCCTCTGGCGTTAATGTACCAGTGACCGTGGACTCCAACTTGGGGCATCCTGTCCTGCTGCTTCTTCAGTTCCCTTTCCAAGGCAGCCCTCTCTCCTTGCAGTCAAGGCGGCGCGCATGCAGCCGTTTCTCTCGTTCCAGCTCTGGCCAGTTCGTCGCGATGGCCTTCACGCTGCTGGCGCTTTTAAGTCCAGTTTGGAGTGTTCCAGGACTTTATCATGGACTGATAGATTCTGCTATATTGCCGTTGCAGCGTCTTTGCTTACCGGTCCAATTCGAGTTGGATTTCTTTTGCTGCTGTTCCCCGGCTCTTTGCAGGTTTCCGCGCTTCCGTTGCAGCTGCTCGCTCCTTCTTCCCATAGCTGGCGTTCACGTCCATGCTTCCTCTGACCCGCATCGGCCCACTTCCTCATCCCAGCCTTTCGATGGGAGGGGAATAGATCCGGATGGGAAGGCAGGCTTTCTTCGGATTCCCTCTTCATCAGAATGCAGGACCTCGTGCCCACGGTTTCAGCGGTGGTCTTAGGGCGGGCCCCAGTGCTATGCCGCGGTGGGTTCTTGGGAGCATCGCAAAATACGAGTCCAGGAATCGTTCAATGGACTCCTGTGTTGCCGCATGAAAGGTGGTCAGACCCGTCTCCTCCGTGACAGGTTGCATCACAGGGTTTGTAATCCACACGGAAGCGGGCAGATATCCGATCCACATTTCGATCCATGAACAGCCCAAACGACTCGTACAGAGTCCACATGATAGATCTCCTCGTCCCTCGTCCCCAGCAGTAAGGGGAAGACTGCGTTAATGCCGATACGAGGGCCGGGAAAGAGGGGATTCAGCAGACCGTTCTCCTGCGGTTCCTCTCAAATCCATAAGCCCTCTTTGGGGCCTACCGCACCTTCCACAGATTCAGGAATATTCAACCTCTCCATGCCGTGACACCAGAGGTCCGCTGCACTAGGAAGATAGATGAACTAAGTTTCCTGCCACAATGTAAGGAATTCCATAGAAGCAGAAATAAAAGGCTTTTTGGTATAAAAGACCGTTTATTCAGACATCCTAGAAAAGCACAGGTTATAACTCTGTCCATCCCATCCGCAGATGCTGGCCCATCGCCCGGGTTATGGAACTCAGTCAAGGCCAGGCGGCTGTCCTGAACATCAACACCATAGAATCCTTTACACTATCTGCTGTAAAGGCAGTAAAACCTAACAAAAAAGGGAAACATTCATATAACACCACTGTAACCCAATGCACCCTATTGCAGGCTTAGTACAAAAAATGGCTTGGCACCCAGGGCAATATATTTCCCCATGCAACCAAAACACTCACAACCCTGCTTGGACCAGTGATGCAGTAGAAGTCCACTGGCATGGGTTATGCCAATCATCATCTCCTGCTCCTGCACAACCACCAGGCAAGTTTAAGGCAAATGCCTGAAATGCTGACTGCACCACTGATGGTTAACTTGCTCCAAATATGTCTCCAAGTGCAAACTTCATTCCCCTTCCCCAATTTTGTTCACTAGCACATCAACATCTTCACAGGTAGACACTGCGTGGGGAAGGGGAGGGTGGCAATTAAAAAAAGGTTATCTGCTCTTGCTCTGTGACATAATGTTCTGGTATTTTGAAAGTTACAGCTGACATTAATCTGTCAAACAGGAAACAATTTACAAATTTTATGCTAATTTCTTTTCAAAATTACCTGGGCACCATACTTGGCACAATGACTAATGAGTTTCATTAATTTAGTTACTTGGTTTGTTCTATGAAGATAAAGACCAGCTCATTAAGCTGAA
Organism: Sphaerodactylus townsendi; assembly: GCF_021028975.2. NCBI lineage: Eukaryota > Metazoa > Chordata > Lepidosauria > Squamata > Sphaerodactylidae > Sphaerodactylus > Sphaerodactylus townsendi. The sequence continues at coordinate 36,107,676 of NC_059429.1, read as the reverse complement.
TAAAGTCAAAGGATTAGACCAAAACGTGTATAATAAATATCACCCAAGATGTATCATTCAGTGTGTTTCAAATTAGCAAGGGACAGGAAGAGTCTGATCTAAAGCAGAATCAGGAATGCAGATTAACATCAAAATTATTCTGTCTCAGTTATTTGGGGAAAAATGATATATTTTGATTGTATGTGCAATAAGATTAGATATTGTGATGGAAAAGGATGAACAACCAGCATACTCAACAGGTTATGGGGTTTTGCTCTATACGGAGGTTTGCACCAAAAAAGCTTCCAAGACAACTTTTGTATGTTAACAGTATGTGCAAATATTTATTGTTATGATATATTATTAGAAGAAAGAGAAAGATACAGTGAATAAATCATTGAACATCATTTCTATTCCTCTGTTAACATTATTTTTCACAACTTAAAACTATTGCTTTCACATCCTGCATGTGAGCCCCCAAAGGCATCTGGTGGGCCACTGCAAGTAGCAGAGTGCTGGACTAGATGAACTCTGGACTGATCCAGCAAGGCTCTTTGCTGCTTGAGGGAAGTAGCTAAAGGCCTCCTTGCCATTCCTGGAATAAATGAAAGTACACACACTTTTTGTGTGGGAAAAAGTTGGCCATAGCCATTTTATTAACAAAAATTGGTTCAAGGTAAACAAAGCGTAAGGCGCAGCATGAGGGTCTGATCTGTGTGCTGGGCAGCACGAGTGCTGTCCCCCAGACACCTAAATTTTTTCTCAGCACGCCTGCCGATGAAAAATTATCACACGCTGGAGCAGCTGTGAGATTCCAGATGGGCGGTTGCCACTTCCTGAAGACTCTTAGCTGCCAGGGGCGCAAGCCATAGAAGCCCACGTCTGGGCAGGTTACCCCTTGGCTTGCTCCACCCCAAATCTCATAAGGAGGTTCCAATAAAGCGGGTATTTTACCCGCTGACACCAAGCTAAAGATCAGTCCCTGATGCGCAAACCGCCAACCCTCTAACAAAACAGGCATGCATTAACATAAAGCCAAACAGGGAGAGGTGGGTGGGCAACAACTGAGCTCTGGTAAATGGGGAGGTTGTAGGCCAGGCCCAGCCTTATAAAGGCTGCCTAGGCCCACCTCCCCACCAACATCAGGGTGCCCAGCGTTACTGCTTGGCGCCCTAGGGCCCAGAAAAAACCTCGCGAGCACTTGGAAGCTCGCAAGGCCACCAGGGAAGGTGGCAGCCACCAAGGAGGCTGTCCCTTCCCCATCAGCAATGGCGGCCGTGGTAAGTCACGGCCACTTCTTTCTTATGTTCTTATTCTTCTAAAATATGGTTGAGCAGATAGATACCAACAACATGTCAGCTCAAATTTCCCTCATTCAGTTAGAATTTTCTATTAATAAGTTAGGATAAAATATTTGTTTTCCTGGAATTTGGGAAGTATTGAGATCCTGTCCCAAATTATATAGGGCAAATTTTGGGGGAAGCCAAGCCTTCTGACCATAGAAAAAAATGGGTGGATTTTAGGACTCCAGAAGCCAGCTCTATTTCCATTGTTTTCAATGGTCAGTAGACCTGTGTCTGGACTCTGGAAGCTACGTTTATTTTCATAGTTTTCAGCAGGCAGCAGACCTGCCTCTAGAGTTCACAGAAAAGATTTTAGCTGGCATCTATTACACATTGAAAACAATGGAAATAGACCTGAACTGTAGAGTCCAAATGCCAGATCAAACACCCATAGAAAACAGTTGAAATATCTCCTCCACACCCCCATCCCAAAATTTCAGTAAATAGATTTCAGGAGCACCTCACTTTATTTTGGACATCCTTCATCCAAAACTAAACAGCATTTCGGGCACAGCTCCAGACATGAAACCTCCTAAGCATACCAGGATGTACTCTAATGGGGAGCAAATAAGAAGCAAGTTGCAGTGATTACATTATCGGTTCTGGTGTAGCAGGAAAAAGAGTAAAGTGAGAAAGAGGGATATGATGGAAGAGAATGGTGTAGAAAGGGGACATGCTTATTAATCTAGGGAAATCAATCACCTGCCTTTATCACCTAACAAACTGCATGGCTAGTCTCATCCAGCCACACAGTTGTGGGAATAGGGCAATGATGTCAGCATTCAGTGACTTCTGTTAATTATTATTGGATGAGGTAAGTAACTGGTTATCCAAAAAACAGCAGGAAAAAAAGATCCTTGCTCTCCTCATAATGTTCTCCTTCCATCTGTCAATGGTGCTTTTATTGTGTCTTCCTGAATAGCAGGGAGTTGGACTTGATAGCCCCTGTGGTCTCTTCCAACTCTATGATTCTATGATTGATTCGACCTTTTCCGTTCTCCTATATAAATTAATCCCTATCTTTTGCTAAACTGAGAGAAAATAAAAGACTGCATTTGGGCAATGAAGTCAGAAGTGTCTATAGTCTTTGAAAAGGCATGGCCCGCAGCTAGACCAGGCCCGCCCATTGCAGGCGGATGGGCCCTGGCACGAGCCGCACTCCAAAGGGGATGAACAGCCGGTCGGCTTCAGGACCCAACCACGCATGTGTGGGGGCCAGGTCCTGGTTGGTCTCGCTGATCACAGGTCCAAGGAAGGCCCACGTAATATGCAGGCACCAGCTGGCGCCCGCGTATTTAAAAGGCCAGCCATGCAGGCCACACCATTGTTGCCCGGCCGGCCCAAAAACGGACCCACTTACCCATCCCTGTTTTGCATGCTTTATACATAGCTTGCAGTGTTTGCTTTTGTGTTACATCATAGCTAGCTGGCAGGTTGTGCATGGGAGGTGATCAATGGGAAAAGGGGAACTGAGGGAGCTCTCCTGTTGGAACGACCCCTTAAGGGGCAGGGGTGGAGTGAGCAGAGGTCAGGACGCCCAGCAGGGGCTACCAGGCTCACGCCCTAGCAGCATATCGGAATGAGTTCCGGGAAGGGGTCCATCGTTCACCTGGCACACATGCTCCAATCTGCCCTGTCATGGTAGATTCCTCCAGCAGGCGGGCTAAGGAATTCTCTTGCCTCTGGGAAACAGCAATTGTGCTGCCCAGATGGTTGGATCACCACCCATGCTGTGCCCATTTGCTTCCTGTTTAACTCCTTGCCAATAAATATATTTGACTATGGCCAATTATTTACCCACAAAGGAATTCATTTTGTTAGTTTTGGCCCAGCTCCCTAATCACATCCCTAGTTTCAATGGAAAATGGGGGGGGATGTGGGGTGGCATGCAAGGGGTGGCATGGGTGGCATGTCGTGGCAAAGGGTGGCCTGCAAGGGAGGGGGAGGAGGTCTGGCATCTGGACATGGCCCACCTTAGCAGAGGAAAGAGGAGGGAGAGGAGGGAGGGGAGTGAGTGAGGGGTGGCATGCAAGGGAGGGGAGGGAGGGGAGGAAGGGGCCCTGACATCTGGACATGGCATCATTATTCAACCAAATCTGGGGTTCCAAAAGGCTTGGGCCAGCAGAGTCCTGCCTTGGCCGGCAATGCAACTAGTTCCTGTGAGTAGATTCCACAGAGATACATCCAGGAGTCACCACAGACTATAGGCCCTCAATACATACATGACCTATGAACATGGGCAGAATTTCATTGGAATGTCAATTTTATCACTTCCATAGGTAGTGAAAAGTTTGTATTTTCACTTCTACCCAAGTCTTTCTAAAATTTGAATTGGAATTGGACAGGATTTAAAGTAACTTGGAATGCTGAAGTATTTCACAGGCAGAACATTTGCATTTTCAAAAGAAAAAAAGAAAGTCAAGAAAAGAAGCTTAGAATAGTTATGGATAATGCCACTTTAGGTCCCCCACCCTGCCTTTTGCAAAAGTGAAGTCATTCAACACAGCTGGGGTTTTTTTGCTTTGTACAAATTAATAAAACAGAACTAACCAGGCCCAGATAAATCAAGCTTTCAGATTAAAGGATTCTGGAGAATTGAAAAGTCTATAAAAATAAAAGTGCATGAAAACTAAACATGCAGGAAAGCTCCTGGTCTCATGCGAGCTTCAAACTTGGCTTGGGAGCAATTTAAAGAAGAGGAAAAACATTTACTGATTAAAAGTTTCAGGATTAATCTATTTGATGTCGTTGTCATATTTTTCACAGTTCTAAGTTTAGAGAGGATTTAGATACTACAAAAGCTTTTGTCCTGCTCATAATAGATCAAAAGAAACATGAAAAAAGCCTGGATGCTTTTGTTTCCCCTTCCTCAGTCCTTCAGTACTATTTTTAAAGGAATGGAGTAAATGGAGGTCCAAATCATGTGGTCCTGATTGCTGAGGTTATTTCTATTACAAGGAAAGAACTGTGAAGTCAATGTAAATGCTTGACAAATTTGTATTGTGAGAGGGCAAGCAGTTTTGTAACTGTGTTGCAAAGGATGTCTTCAGTACTCTCATTGACGTTGTGGCACACAACAAGCAGCGCACACAGTTTTTGTTTGTCTGTCTGTCAGTAAGCAGCAATCTTGGGGGAGACAATAGAAGGTGAGTTAGAGTATGGACATGGGGTAGAGGCTCCAGGCACTAGGTCTCATTCCATGGAGCTCAGTAAACAAGTCCTTGGTTAAATAGGCAAGACTTTTTGAAGGAAACACTATAGAAGATTACAAAATACCTATAGTCAGGGAGTTGCTGCAGTCATTTGCAATAGCTGTGGAATGCTTGTTTTTTTACTGGGTGATGAGGGTATTTGCACCTGCAGCAAGTGTAAGCTGGATGGGCCCAGGGGTTTCAGGTCCTGAACTACTCAAAGTCATAAAAAGCAGAAATCATTGCATTGTAGGTCCTCAAGCTACAGCTCAAGAACCTCGTCTTCTTCCAGTGAGTACTCAGACGAGGACTCTTTACACACAGAAGGGATGTATTGGGATAATAGGGCAGGAATCCCTTCACTTCTGTTAGGTTTGAGCAGGCAAAGAGACATGAATTTAGGCTATTCCCCTGAGGCCCCCCCTTCCCCTCTTCAGGTGAGGAGTCAACCCAAGACCCACTGCCTGGCATATGTCCAAAAAAGCCAGGGACAGGGCCCTTAATGGGTATTACGTAGACGTCTTTACTTTCAGTAGTCCGGCGGGATCTTCAGGAGTTACGGGGCAGCCACATCAAAAAGCAGTAAGAGGAGGCAAATAGAGAAATCTTTTGATAATTGGCTCAGCTGCATTCAATTGCTTCAGATGATCCTCGAAGAAATTGGCACTATTTCCCAGCTTTTGCCCGAGACCATCATATTTTGATCCCACCTGTTGGAATGTTGCTTCTGGTGGGGAGCCATGGTGCCAGATTGGGTTGACCAGGCCACAGTCAAGACTTGTAGGATGGTATCTTGGATCATTTAGGACTTGGTTAACATGTGCATGCTGCACCACAACATTTCATTCAGACAGGAAGCTCTGTTTAGGGAAGATGGCATTCACCTATCCCACTGGGGTTTGGACTTGTGGCTTCATAGCTTGAGGGTTGAACTGTGTGATTGGCTCAAGGTTTAGCAAGTATTTGACAGGAGCAGGTGGGTTCCCCCTGCTCTGTGGTGGGTTGTGCATGGGGGGTGATCTGCTTGAGAGGGGGAAGCTGGTGTGCTAACCCTATTTATGACATCACCTTAAGAGGTCAAGGGTGGAGCAAGTCAATGGTCAGAATGCCCAGCAGGGACTACTGAGGCTTGCACCCCCAGCAGCAAAATGGGGGGCAACAGACAGGGATCCTTCACCCAACTGGAATCTTCCCGCAGAAGGCCATTGCGTTCATATCCTGCATGTGAGTTCCCAAAGGCACCTGGTGGGCCACTGCGAGTAGCAGAGAGCTGGACTAGATGGACTCTGGTCTGATCCAGCTGGCTTGTTCTTATGTTCCCCCTAATTTTGCTGCTGTGGATAGTTTCTCTAGCAGGCAGGCTAGAGGAAACAGTGGCACTGGGGGACAGCATGCATGGATCACCTCTCCTATGCTGCACCTTTTGCTTCCTATACCTTGTGTCAATAAACCTCTGGCTATGGCCAAATATTTTTACCCACAAGAATTCGTTGTGTGCATTTACTTCACATTATAACCCTGAGCATGCAGGTCCCTTCCTCAGGTGGCAAAGCATGGCCACGGCTTACCATGGGCCCACCATTGCTACCCAGGAAGGGCCAAGCAAGGGCCCTCATGGTGCCATGCCTGGTATGGGCAGGCCGGCAGCTTCAGACCCCGTCTGGGCATGCACACTGGCTAGGTTGCGGTGTCATCAGGGCCTTGGGGTGAATTGCCTTCGTATCATCAGTGGGGGCCGGGCAAAGCGCCTACAAAAAGTGTCACCTCATGGTGTAGGCCCTCTTTGTTGCTTTGCCCTCATCACAGTAACCCACGCACCCTGTCCCCTTACTTTTGGCTTCATGTTAATGCATGCTTCTATGTCATAGCCACATTTTGAGGGTTGCACACATGAGGTGATCTGCTTGAGAGGAGGAACTAGTGTGCTAACAAGTGGTGGGATTCAGCCTTTTGCTTTCTGTACCTTGTGTCAATAAACCTCTGGCTATGGCCAAATATTTTTATCCACAAGAATTTGTTGTGTGCTTTTACTTCACATTATTATGACTCTAAGTGTGCAGGTTCTTTCCTCGGGTGGCAATGTTTCATCTTCTTTCTCCCACTTCAGTCTACTGAATGCCCCAACAGTTCTTTCCTTGAAGTCTGTGTTCAGTGGCATACTGGGTGCCATGCCCCCATGCCCCCCCCGAACTCTCCCACTCCACCCTGCCAAACTCCCCCCACTTGTAATTGACCTCAACTCTGTAGAGGTTCTGCAAACTAAAGCTCCTTCTCTTTCTCATAGCTCCTTGGACTAATTGGAACTAACAAAGCAGCAACCAAGTTGCAAAGACATAAATTATGATAGTCCAATTAAGAAAATTAAACTACAGATTAAAATACACAAGATACAAATTAAAAGTACTCACCATTTAATAGACACCCTATAAACAAACATGAGTAAAATGAGCAGTTAAATCTGCTGAAATCATTCATCCTTCAGCAAATGCTCTCTAAAACAAGTCTTCCTTACCCTCCTCACCAGCTCTGTTACTTCACCGCACCAGCCCATTTCAAAGGACTGTCTGGGTCCATGAAGAAAAATGCTTGTGATCTCACTAGGTATATAGCTAAATAGCTATATAGGCAGTCTTTTAAAAAAGGCAGCTTAAGGAGGGGGCTTCCTGAAGAGTGTGATTGGAGCAGGGGAGTATACTGGGAGATGTGGTTTGATATGTATGAGGGCACTCAGCTGTGAAGGTCTTTGAGGGTGATAATCAGCATTTTGAATTAGGTATGGAAGCAAATAGTCAGTGCTGTTGACTTAGAACAGGTATTGCATATTCTATAAAGCTGTCTCCAGGGATCTCTGCCAGTCACCAACAGGCACTTCTCCTGGCAGCCCAGCCATGAAGCTGAAGGCATCCCAAGGCACCCCAACCCTAGGCAGAACAAGAGATTGGGCAATTGGGGAGGGCTCAGATGTGAGGCCCACCAATGGACTCCCCCCAAAGCCTCATCAATGGAGCAGAAGTATTCTGGGACTAGAATGACCATTCCCCCACTCTGTTGTTACAGTTGCTACCAATTCCTTCATGACCTTAGGATAATGCATTTCTTCCCCCCATGGCAGGTCTCAAGCCACTCTTAGACAGTTGCAATTCCAGGACCCTGCAGGAACTTAGTGATACCTTCCCAGATCTTCTCCACCTTTGTGACCCAACTTCCCAAACATTTATTTATTTAATTCAGTTATTGTATTCATATGCCACTCTTCCCTCATAGGGACCCTCTCCTTTCCTTCATTTTATATTCCACTAATCCTGTGAGAGAGATCAGACTATATCTGGACTGGCCCAAGGTCACCCAGCTAGATTCCATGGCACAAGTGTGGATTTGAGCCTGAGAGTCTCAGATGCTAGCCTGACATTTTAACCAGCATGCCACACCAGAACACCCACTGGCTCATCCCTCTACACATGATGAGTTGGGGGAAATACCAGATGTTAGGTCAACCTTGGAAGTGCTGTGTGTGGAACTATGGCTATGATGGTGGAACTAGTGGCACTTGCACAATGATCCACAACCACCCAAGACACCTAAGAGTCCTCCCTCTTGGACGTGTCAGCAGGCAACCCTTAGAGGAAGTCACAGTTGGTGGTGGGAGGGAATGGAATGGGGGAGCATGGGGCTCTGGTCATACACATGGAACCAAACTGAGACTCAGTTGTGGCACAAGCTAAACTAGGGGCAGAACTATGTAGGTACTAGAACCCAACTGGCCATGCTGACAGAGGCTGATGGGAATTGTAGTTCCTGAACATCTGGAGAGCCGCAGGTTCCCTACCCCTGCACTAGCCTAAAAAATGCACCCCCTGGTGGCTGACAAAGTAAAAACCCTAAAATATTTTTTAAAATACACCTCATGTATAAGTCGAGGGGGACTTTTTCAGCACAAAAAATGTGCTGAAAAATTCGATTTATATGTGAGTTTATACAGTAGTTTTCTTGACTTATTCTGAACACAAACATAGTTCAGCTGGCAAATGTTGTCTGGTTCATCTGTTCTCTGAGCATAACTGGGTTATGTTAGGACACAGTTTTACTTATACACTTCCCACTCTCTGGAATACATTGCCAAATGTTTTGACTTCTTCCCTGTTGTCCTTTCAGTGAGCATCCTGGACTTCTATTCAGTAGAGCATTTGAAAATAAAGGATGGTGCTAAAGTTTGTTGTGTTTAGAAAGATAGTTGTTGTGACAGGTTTGAATCATAATAAAGTGCTTTTTTTTGCTTCTTGCATTTATATTGTTAATTTGTGCAAGTCATCTTGAACTGTTGAAAAAGTTTAAATGCATAAATCCTTTTTAAATGCATATAGTGGTTTATTATTGATTGCTTTTACCTTTCTTTTGTTTTGTTTTTTAAATTTCCTTCGCTTTGCAAACCAAAGGGTTTTTTTCATCTGTTGTATACTGATCAAACCATTGGCCTATATGTATACTGAATCAAACCATTGCCTACTGTGTCTGGTAGTATCTCTACAGGGTCTCTAGTCTTTTGCATCACCTATTTTGTGCATTTTGGGGGGAAGGAGAAGTACAGTTCAGAGTCAGAAGGACTTTTGCAGTTGCCTGCTTGCAAGTGGGAAAAGTCAACAACTGCCTATACATGTGCCTTCTTTGTTGTGGCCCCTCGGCTTTTTTGGTGGCTCATTCTCTCAATTTTCACAGACTAGGCAAAACTGAATTATTCAGCAGAGATCTTCTATGCATGCAACAGAATAGCACTGTTACAGAAGGCTTCACAAAATTACTTGGATAAATTATTAGGGGCTGTGGTCCACACAACTGTGTATAGTTTACTACAGGATGACTCCTGCTGTGAAGTTCTGCATCATTTAATGTGTCACGCTTCAGCTTCAACTGTGTTTTTCAGACTTTTGGTTGGATCTGCAACCCAATTTTTTTTACCGAATGTCCCATCTTGCTAATTGTATTGTATCGTATTGATTCATTTTATTTGTTTGTTTGTTTGTTTGTTTGTGTGTTTGTTTATGAAATTTGTAAACCCTTGGGACTCAGAGTGGTGAACAACAATTTTTAAAACATACATTAAAACAGTATAAACATTTTCAACATACTTAATAAAACCAGAACCATAAAATTAAAGCAGATGGTATCATACTTCTTTCCCTCCACACCCTCGCGCCCATGGGAAGCCAGATGGAATGGTGAATGTGCCTAACCAGGCTGGCCGAATGCCTGGTGGAACAGGTTCATCTTGCAGGCCCTGCAAAAACTCTGCAAGTCTCGCAGGGCCCTGGTCTCTTTGGGGAGCCTGTTCCACCAGGTAGGGGCCAGTGCTGAGAAGGCCCTGGGGCTTGTAGAGGCTAGCCTGATCACTTTTGGGCCAGGGATCACTAATAGGTCCTCCTCCAAGGAGCGGAGGGGCCTAACAGGGCAATATGGGGAGAGGCGGTCCCTCAGGTATGCAGGTCCGAGGCCGTGAATGGCTTTAAAGGTCAAAACAAACACTTTAAACATGATCCGGAACTTGATTGGCAGCCAGTGCAGATGGTATAGGACCGGCATAATCCGGTCCCTGCTTGAGATCCCAGTAGGGAGCCTGGCCACCGCATTCTGAATGAGTTCTTGGCTCATTCCCCACATGAGGATAATGCACTTTCAAACTGCTTTCAGTGCTCTTTGAAGCTGTGCGGAATGGCAAAATCCACTTGCAAACAGTAGTGAAAGTGGTTTGAAAATGCATTATTTTGCATGTGCGGAAGGGCCCTTAGTTTCCAGATCACGTAGAGTGAGTTAAAATAGTCTAACCTGGAGGTGACCATTGCATGAATCACTGTGGCCAGATCAGGATGGGAGAGGTACGGGGCCAGTTGCCTTTGTGTAATCCATGAGCATTTTGTAGTTCCCCCCAGATATCTGCTTTTAACAGGGTCGTAGGGTCCCAATTCTGATTGAGATCATTAAGGCACAAGACAAGGAGGGGCTCCTGCCTCCTCTTATGCCATTTTTCTAACCCAAAAAGACACCAGGGGTGTTATTCATTTGTATGCCTCTCAGTGCTGTTTTGGAGTATCTATGGCACAGGAAGAAGGCATGAGCCCCTCCTTTTTCCACACTGTATTATTCCTGACCAGAATTGGGACTGTTCAGCACTGTCATTCAAGAGAGGAACTTGCTGGTATAATAATGCTCTCCAGCACAAGTTCATTCTACCTACTTACAATATTTAATGGACTGTAAACAATTAGTATCTCAGCGAGAAGGATAGGCCATCTTGACATCCAATTTTCTTTATGTAATATTATTATGCTTTTAAATGTTCAATAATGAAATTCTTCCATTTTCCCACTGAGTGTTCTAATCCAGGACTAGGTTTCTTACCTCATTTGCTTTTTTAGTAGACCAATCTACAAATTATGCATATAATATTGAGAGTAAACAGATAAAGAGAGAATTTACAACAACCTTACTATGTTTCCTAATGCTATGTGACTATGTGATATCACCCTATGATGGGTAATCACATGACACAGGACTTTCATCATGGTTTGATTACCACCATGCAGTTGGCAATGTTTGGACATACATTTAATCTCATTCTGATATGCTCACAGGAGAAAATTATAATGAATGTCTCTGACAAAGTTTAACTATGTTGGTCAACTCTACACCGTATGAAAGAGATATAAGATCTTTTTTCCCTCCTGCGGACAGAGTTTTAGAGAAGGTAAAGGCAGTTACCACCTCCTACACATTTGATGTCATGTTGTAGCTATTTCTGCAAGAGATCCTGTCTCCAGTATCTAAGCAGTATAATAAAGGGATCAAATCTCTTAAAATATTATGGAATGTTTTGGTTAAGGTTGAATCTTGAATAGATACAATAATAGGCCTTTGGCCTTTACTGGGAATTCCCCTCCCGCCCTCACATACACATACAACTGAATTTTTTTTCTTTCCCCTTTTATAGAAATCTGAAATGGTGCCACTGGGTCTTCTGTAGATACATATGTATGAAAAAGGTTTCTTCATCCCTGTTTTTGGACTACTGTGGAATAACTTTGTGGGATCTCCCACTGCCTACTTAGAGTCCATGTTCTGCCTCTCATTTACCACTATTGTCCAAGGAGCCAACATTTCACCTAAACACTAGTTATTTCTCATTATTTAACAGCAAGACATGGAGTTAGATTTCCAGCCCAGCATCCAGATGATATGAGTTTTTTGAAACTATTACCTAGGAATAGAAGAAAAATCTATTTTATCTGACACTGACGGATTGGAATGAAAATAACTGAATTAGCCACAACATAGATAATTACTTTTGTAACTGCCATTAATGTACAACAAATACTTCCTAGCAAATCTCATGCTGAATATTAGTTTCCAGCTTCCCTTACCAAACAGATGGTCTTTCTCCAATGAAAGAACATGAGCTAGAGAGATAGAAGAAGAGGAGGATTGAAAAAGCGTAGGCTTGTTTGAAACATGATGGAATTGATAACAAAATCAAAAATTGCATGAGAATTTTAGTCTAACTTTGAAATGTTCCTTTCAGGTGAAGTGCACATGACTTACAGAAATGTAAGAGAATATCTGTAAAATATTGTGGTGAACTCCCTTTTTTCCTTTGGAGACAGATATGCAAGAGCTATTATTATCAAGTAATGTGAACATTTGCTTTCAATCAAAGACATGCATACATGTGTGGGTGACTTATTGAGAGTTCAAGTGCCTCACTAACTCCTTTTAGATTTAACAGTTACCTCATGGTAAATCTGTTGTAAATCACTCTTTATGGCTCCAGTGATGTCACAACTTTATTCTTGGTACTTCTTCAGATGTCTGCTTAACTGGGGAACAATTTTGATAGTGGGTTTTGATAAAGCTAAGAAAATGGAAATAGTAACATAGTGTATATGTAATGATATACAATTAATTTAAACGTAAAGCCTTTATTTCAGGTGCCACAAACATGGTAAAGTGTGACAGGAGCCCTATGTGAGGACTGTGTCAGGGATTAAGGCTTGAGGTGACACAATTGAAGTTGGGGTGTTAGGCTGAAGGATCTCTAGCTTCCCTTAGCAACAATTTTCTCAGACTTAAGAAATTGGCAGACACAGTCATTATATTGCATTGGCTTCCCAAATTAGGGGTATTATGTGCTATTTCTGAATCTCGTGGCTGGTACAGTCTACAGTCTCCTCCTTTAGCCAACAGTCCCAGTCATGTGTGTAGTCAATGCCAACCTGCTTGAAAGAGCTTCCAATTTAACCACTTAATGAGCTGTGCTTTCAAACTGTTTGCCATGTGAATTATCTGGTGACTGTTAATGTAAATTGGGCAAATGGTAAACTGATTGGCCTGGATCCTGTCAAAAATGCTTACAGAAGATTTCCATCTACTGAATGGAGAATAACTTTCTTGCCTTCTCCTTCCCTCTGTGGCTCAAAATTCCCACCCTCCAACTGGCTCATTCAAATTCTGTTCTGTAAGGCATGGAGGTCCCTCATTATACAGGGGAGCTAAGAGGTTTCCAACTGGAGGGAGGAGTCAACAAAAATCCCGCCAGTTATGACAGCAGAAATGATATGCAGGATTCAAAGCAATATTTACATTATGACTCCAACACACAGCCATAACCATACACAAGTTCTATATGTATAAAAATAGGTTTTCTTCATTAAAAAAAGAATTAACTAAAAAATAAGAGATTTCAGCCATAGTAGGGTTTTTTTGTAATATAATTTTCTTCCCTACCAGTAAATTTGAAAGTAGAGCTTTAGGCTGATTTCCAGTTCCATTCAGGTTCCCACAACCTAGGCATCTGTGCTCAACAAATTTGTAAAAAAAAATATTTTTGAACAGATAATTCCGGTAGTATATCACAACATGTTTTTAAACTCACATTAGCTTCAAAAACAATTTCTCGTCTGGCATGGGAGGGGTGGGTGGGTTGTGCACAGAAATTTTGTTTCGGCTCAGCTATTACCATCCAGCTATTCAGACACTAGGAATTCTAGCTTCCCAGTGGGACTCCCCCTCCCCCCAAGTTTCAAGTCATCTCAAGACAATGTATATGTTTTGGAGTGTGGACTCCACAGCATCCTAGAACTTGCACCCTCACTTCCACCAGTATCCCGGGGGAACCTGGCAACCCAATCAGACACTCAGATTCCAACTAATGAGGAAAACATTCATTCCATCAAATTCTTATTTTCCATGCTATCTTAATAATTCTTTCTTTTAAAAAACTGGCAACAATGCATGGCAGAAGGGGACAGATTAATGCATTTTTGAGTATGTGCAAAGATAACATTTCTATGGTGGACAAGTTCAAGGTGTTCAAAGCAAGCTGAACATCTTGCAGAGTGTTCAGCTCCTGTGATCGAGGCATGTGATCATGACTCAAACTGGACCAGAGAGTGCTTGAGCACACCTAGCAACACCAATATGAAAATGTTGTGATATTAGCTACAGTCATATTAGCTACAGTCATATTAGCTACAGTCTTCACCATATGACCTGTTTTTGTTTTAAAAAAGTATATTGGTGTGTCTCATATTACACCATTTAACAATGTAAGAACCCTTTTTCCGGCTTAAGGAGCCTTCATCCAGCATAAGTGATTCTTCTTCTGGTAGAAGAGCCACTTATCGCCCCTTAAGTTTAAACACTGCTGACAAAAATTAACAGGATACAGACCATTAGTTCTCACCATCTTTCTATATGTTGGGTTGAGAGTGCTCAGAGAAACACAGTGCTAGCATATTAACAGGGTCTCAGAATTAGTTATGCAGTTCTTTGGATACTAGCCTATTATTTTGAGCAGTATTTTGCTAAAAATATTATTTAATCTATAGAAAATGACAGAAAAGAAGAGACACAACCAATTTCAAGGCAAAATTGCACTTAACATTACTCAGGTTAGTGTATGAACTAAGTAAACATATAGGCTAAAAAGATGGAGGAAAAATAAGATGTGGTATTTGTTTTCTTTGAGATAATGCACTGTATGAAGATATTGGGATATTTTTTAATTCTGTTCAAGAAATCTCCATTTTGTAAGTCACATAAGCAGCAGAGCTGTTATAGTCCCATCATGCGTTCTGTATAAGTCACATTGTGGTATTTCAAATACATAAAACAATAAAGCCATTCTTCCTGGTGGAGACTGGACCTCAAATCCTCAAAAATCTACTTGCCCAAATGGAAATATAGTTGTTTACACATATACCTCTGAATCTTGTGTTCTGTTAAAAGAATTGTATGTTTAAAAGCTCATCACAACTCAACTCAATCCAATCATTAACATAGCATGTTACAACATAGCCCTTGACTTCCTTCACCATGGCCAACGAAAAGATCTTTCAATTCTTTTGGAAATATCTGTGACTAACATAGGCCTCTTCCGCACATGCAGAAAAATGTACTTTCAGTCCACTTTCAATGCACTTTGCAACTGTGCAAAAAAGTAAAATCCATTTGCAAACTGTGAAAGTGGATTGAAAGTGCATTATTCCGCATGTGCGGAAGGGGCCATAGTTTAGCCTCCTGAGTAAGCTCTCAGTCTGGCAATGTTGAACCATTATTGCTCTTAAGAAGCTTTGATTGTTCCCTAGGTCTTGAATTCCCTTCTCCGAGATGCATGGCAAAAATTGAGCCCAGCTGTTTTCTGGATGCAGTGCCAATCAGCTGTTTTCTGGATGCAGTGCCAATCATTTTGGGACATTTTATTGTCCTGTTCTAGTTCCTGCTTCAAGTGTTGTTGCAAAAACTTGCCAACTGCAGTGGTTTTTTCCAGTAAATGTCAGGGATACTCTAGTGAAAATAGTAAATCCTTTGGGTAGATCTTGCTGACTAGGTTTTGGTTGCCCGTTCTCAACTGAGATATTTATCTGTTGCGGGGTGGAAGGCAGCATGATATCACAGGAGAAGCTATAAAGGGCTGGGGGTGCACCGCGCACTGGGTGCATGCCTGGGGGTGGAAAATCATCCCCTCCCCCTTCCACCTGTGCCCCCGCATTCCCCCCCATGCCTCCCCTACTCAGCCTGAAAAAGTTCAGGCTGAAAAGCAGCCTGTTTAGTTCAGCCTGAAAAGGGCCCTCGTGGGAATTACACTACCCAAGAGACCTTGCAAACCCCAAGGTAAGTGGGGGAAGGGCGGGGGCACAGGGGGTTGGGGCCCATAGGGTATGGAGAACACAGAGTCCACCCCGGGTACAGTTTGGCCCAGCTACGCCTCTGCATGATGTAGCTCAATCTTGCCAGATCTTGGAAGCTAAGCAGGGTTGGTAGTTGGAAAGGAGACCACCAAGGAAGACTCTGAAGAGAAAAGCAATGGTAAACCAGTTCTACTTCTCATTCACCTTGAAAGTCCCTTTTTGAGGTCTCCATAAGTCAGCTGTGACTTGATATCATCTTACATACACAGTTAGAACAATCCATTAACTTACAATTAAAACCAGGTGGTTTCAGGTGATAACGTTATACATAACCTGAGGAGTATTTCTTCCTTATCACCCCATCAGAAATGAACATAAGAACATAAGAATGAACATAAATGGGTACATAAACCTCATTTTAGCATATAGTTTTCACTTCTATACCTGTTTATGGAAGATGGTTCAATTGTCTGATAGAGGAAATGGCTTCTTCCTATCCATGCAATTGCCTATGTGATGCTTTTGTCAGCTGCTGGCAGAAGGACAGTAGAGATGATTGAGGCCATTTCCATGGCAGGATTAATGCATATTAAAGTAGATTGGAAGATTAGGAACCCTGAGGCATCTGAGGCTGGGGATCAATATTGGAAGTGAAAGACTTTGCATTGTCTCCTGCCTCAGTGACAGAGGGGGACTGATCAGTTAATCAGATATCTAGAGGGGGTCAAGTTACTGGGCATATTTTCTCTGCTGGTTTGAAATGATCCCTTTGATGTGTAGATTGCTACTGTCCGGGAACTTTCTTCCCTCCTGCCAGGAGCGCAGAAAATGGCACCTGGGGCAAGCTCACGATCTCTGCCCCAAATCTTTCCCTTAATAGCTCTCTGCACATGCACAGCTGAGGAACAGGGCAGAGGAGTCCAAAAAGGGATCCAGAATCTGCTCTTTTCCCTTCCCTCTCCTCAAAGGTACCCAGGATGCTGCTGGCTCAAAGCACTGCATCCTGGGCATCCAGCCTCTGCTGCTTTCCTGCTGCCTGTGATTTCTTCTGGGGCAAAGAAGTCACCGGTGGATGGGGCCCCTGAGTTTGCATCTCCTTGGAAGTAAGTTTTGCTGGTTGCACCTCCGAGTGCAGAGCAGCAAGCTGAGCGGCCACTGGTCACTCTGTCCTGACTCCCCTCTCTCCTCAGTACAAAGCTTGCATAGACAGACCACTCTCCTCAGAAGTTAGTAATCCAACCAACCTATTGCGAAAGTCTCCTTTATTTCATTTTAGCTGTCATGTCAGAAACAAACAAGTGGCTTATTTCTTTCTCTTGCTCCCTCTTCAGAGTTAAAACCTGACTGGGGATTAAATCTCCACAGAATGAGAGAGTCAGTTGGTTCTGCACTCTGGACGGTTTCTTTGTAGAAAGGGTGGGGTACAAAAAGGCATGCTGTTTCTGGCCTGAGGCAGAGCACCCCTTTGTGCAGTTTGTTTTAAAAACAATTTAATAAGGCATTTGAAGTCTGTGTCATTCCCACCAGGTGTCATCCACAGTGGGTAATGTTAAAAACCATACAAATCTCGCTGAAGTTTGCAGGTGGTTGAAGATGATTGTGAAAAGGAAAATGTGGGGATTCTCCCCCCCCCCCCCGTCAATCCCCATCCTATCCCCAGACATGGCAAATAAACTCCCACCTTGAAAAGCCACCCTCCATTGCTTACCGTCTGGAGGTTTGCAGTCCTGCAGGTGGGAGAACAAATGAGTGAGTGAACAAGGTGGTGAGTGATTGAAGGTTGGTGGGTGGGGGCCTAGGAGGACAGAAGGGGTGACTGTGCCCCCATGTGACCCAGGTGAGTCATGCCTGGGTCACATAACCCCCTCACTCCCCCCAAAAATATGCCATTGTTTCCTGCTTCTCCTTCCTGCTTCTCCATTCTTGCACATACTCCTCCATCTTGCACCATCTTGCACTAGTTAGTTTAGTATAAAGAACCTATCTTCCACTTTTTCATCCAGAATGGAGTTCACTGATAAAGACTCCTCTTATTAGTAAAAAACTACGAATTGGCTCCGATCTTCTTTTGTTTTTAGCACAGCCACATACCTGGGCTCTTTTACGTATGACTGTAGATCCTATAATTATAATACAAAATAATTATTTTGTGTTTATTTACACTAGAGATGCCAGCTTTCAGGCATGGCCTGGGGATCTCCGGGAATTATAGCTCACCTCCAAACTACAGAGATAAGTTTGCCTGGAGAAAATGGGTGCTTTGGAGGGTGACATTTCATGACATTGTACCCATTGAGATTGCTGTCCTTCCCACATTCCATCCCAAATTACCAGGAGTTTTTCAGTGTGGAGTTGGCAACCTTACCTGCCCACCCTCACCCACCCACCCACCCCCACCACACACACACAGCAGTGGTCAAGGGGACTTGGTAACCCTTGTTTAGGCAAACCATATGAAACATTAGTTCTTTCCTAACTGTCATCAGAACATATACGCGTACTTTCACAGAGTTTGGTAATTTGCTGCAGAAGTATTCTGAAGTACCTGGGGAGGGGAGAGCAGGAGGTGCAAAAAAGTCATGTAAATGGATTTTCACAGTAGAGCAAATTAAACAAGGAGCACTGAAAAGTCTCCTGCTGTAATCCCAGCAATGAATAAAAGCCATGTGTGTTTACTTCTGGACCCCACATTTCTCTTTGAAAGTGTACCCCAGTGGGTTACTGTAGCTGAAAGGCAGCAGTAACCTTTGCAGGAAGCTTTATATGCCTATTTAGTCTGCTGTTCAATAAAAAATACCCATTAGTTGGCTGCATTTGCCACTTGGTATGGTGCCTGTGCTCTTTATGAGACACTGAAGAGCCTCTGAAAGAACACTGTACAGCTACGCTACATGTAGTATTCCAGCTTTTCATAATTAATATTTTATGCATTTCTTTTGTGATGAAGAAATTAGTTGTTCTGTCCATGGTGGAGATAACATTGTAACATTTTGGACAAACTGGAAAATTCCAGAAACTGGTGGCAAGCAAATATTTTAACCATATAACTGCTCTTGTTCAGATGTACATTTTTCCAGAACTACTGTGCTGCTATTCAGACTAGCCAGTTGTACTCCAGATGAAATCAAACACATTTTTTGGCTTAAATTTCTCCAGTGAAACTAGGGAAATCAGAATCCAAGGAGAATGGAAGTTCAACTTATGACTCACACATCATACAGTTTAGGTAAATCTTTTTATATGAGAAGTTGTCTTAGAATCCCATGCTTAAATTGTATAGGAAAACGAATTTAAAACCCAAGCCCCACAAATTAAGACAAACATCCATTTGAAAAACTATGGGCCACAAGGGAACAGTGCTGTTCTAAGCACAGTTATACTTGTGATTCAGAGTAGTGGACTCTAATCTGGAGAACAGGGTTTGTGAAATTTTTTCTGTCTCCTCTAATTGGAAGATTAGATTCTGATTAGATTAGATTCTGTTTTACCTGTTTAATGTTGTGAAAATGAGCAGGGAGTATTAGTTACCAGTCCCAGTCTCTCAAAACATTAAAGAGATGTTGTGATTATCTGTGACAGGCTGGCCCAAGTCACTAATTGGCTGATGTGTAAGTATGATCAGAAGCTTGGCTCTGGAAAGTTCCACTCAAATTTGGCTCTAATTGGTTAAATTAGATTCACTTGACCATGATTGATGAATCCTTATAAAAAACTTACTATGGGGCTAGAGTTACTATTCTATTCTGAATCTACCTGAAATGTTCTCTTTGACTTTATGCTTGCTGGAAGAAATTAAGGCCAACACTAAATGGACTTCTAGAACTGTGCTAATATTTGCATATTTGGGAGTGCTTTATTCTGTTTTATGTTTCAGCTAACCTTCTGCTATTTATACATATGCAATTATTCATACTGAAGGACTTTTCACACTTTTTACACTTTTTCTTTTTATAAGACTTTTTATAAAAATTATTTGGTTTGCTGTGTGTCTACTTACTCTCAAGAACCCTTGTGAGCCAGGTGGCAAAAGTCTAGACTGTTTTCATGCCACTCCTTACAGAAGAGAAAAGTGGGGTATAAATCCAAATTCCTCCTACTCTTCTTTAAAGTCATTAAAGTCAGTGACTTAAAAGGACACAACTCTGTTTAGGGTGCCACGGTACACTTCAATTATTGGAACTTCTATTACCTCCTCACCTTCATCGGAAGTACTTTAGCTAAATGATTTAAGAACAATGGAAGAATACCACTATATCCCTCTGGTGCATGTACGTTTTAACACACACCACTTACTCAGAGTTTGCTATGGGATTATTAAGGGCAAGTGATCGCTTTTTAAAAAGAATTTCTTACATTTATTATTCCTCTTCTGTTCTTAAAAAGAAAGGTACCTATCTGAATATTTAGAACAATCATGATTGAGCATATGTACACATGCGTGCAAATGAGATAAATATTTCAGTTTTGAGACATTGTGTTTGCAATAGATGGATTGCAGAAGACTTCTAGAAATTACTGCTGAACTTTTTTGCATATATCTAGAGTGGAAGGTGTGTCCTCATGCTGTTCCAAGAACATACATGTGAAGGAGAAACAAGTAACCCACTGATAATCCCTCATGTTCAAGCATGAACTCTGCCATCCTTCGGTGGGCTTAAATGATACTGCTTAGAAAGGGATTCTGCTTAGAAAGGGATTTTTAATTGTGTGAACCAACAACTATGGATATTGGAAATCAACTGTTTCCAGGATCATGGAACCCTTTTTTTCCAACCTCCATGATCATGGAAATGACAGTTGTTATGGGATTAAAGTTAAGAAAAAAGGAAGCTGGCAAAAAGCTTTCTAGTACACAAACATATGCCACCACCCGATACCCATGATCATTCCTCTCACATATTTTGCACACTTCCCTGAAGATGATGGAGATAGCTCATGTGAAGGGGAGGGGCAAATAGAAGTCAGCCCTGACAAAGATACAGTCTTTTTGGGATAGGAGAGCTCTAATGCAGTCACAGTTATTTCCTTTGTAATTTTTGGGCAATCAGATTAGATGTTACATTCAACATGAGTCAGGACACAGGTGTGCAACCCAACAAGCTGCCAGTCAGAAGAATTGAGAACTTGCTTTAAAAGTGCTCTGTTTCTCAATTTGATTTCAGAGTGCTATGAGGGAGGGGAAGAGAAGGCTTCTGAATTTTCCACTATGCCATTTTCACTAGTGAAAACAGCATGGGGGAGAGTCAGAGCCTCCCTCCTTCTCCCTTGCAGCACTCCAGTGATAAATGGAGCGCTTTAAAAGGTAAGTTCCCCAGCAAGTCTTGTTAGGCATCCGAGTTCCAACTTACCTTATATACTCGCGTATAAGTCTACTTTTCCAGCACATTTTTGTGCTGAAAAAAGCCCCCCTCAACTTATATGTGAGTGAACAGGTGGCGAGCAGGTGGGGGAAATGGGTGGCGAGCGAAAAAACGCTGGGAGCTGAGGGTGTTTTTCTGCACCTGCTCCCTGCTATGTGGACACAAAGGCAGCTCCCAGGTAAGCCGTGGGCTATTGCTTCACTGCACTACAGGTGGCCAGTAGCTTCATTCACAGTGAATATTCAGTGAATAGATGTGAATATTAAATATTAAATTTATATGTTACAGATTTTTTGTTCAGGCCAGGAAGTTCCATGAATGCTAGGGAGCCATACTCATTGGGAAATCCACACCATTGGAGCCCATGGTGGCAGGAATCCCCCCCACACACACACACAGGGTGCCCTGGGGTGCAGCCACTGCCAGAAGCTTTCTTGGCCCCCACCCAGTGTTTTTGGAAAGCAAGTGGGACTTCTGTCCAGGTGAGCTTGCAGACCTGCAAAAAAGACCTGCTTTGGGGCAGCGGCTGCCATCACCACGCCAGCATCTTCACTGTGTAATGATAAGCTATCCATGTTGAAGGAGAACCTGTAGGGACTTTTTAAAAGGGGTATCTTGTTGAGTATCTTCCCTATGAAACTCTGAAGAGATACTGTCTGTGAGAGTTATATATTCCACTTCAGAACTTTTGAAGTTATTGTTGATACCATAGTTTTTCTTTGAAATAAATATTCAAAAACATTTTTATTGGTATCTATTTTTATTTTTGAAATTTACCAGTAGCTGCTGCATTTCCCACCCTAGTCTTAAATACACAAGTCAATAAATTTTCCCAGTTTTTTGTGGTAAAATGAGGTGCCTCGACTTGTATTCGGTATATCACATGTACCATCAAGTTGGGCTCTCAGACAAGATGAATGTGCATTCCTTTATATGTGCAGATCACAGAACATAGGCTGTTTTCACATGGCAGCAGAAACGCATGCCGGTGGAGGCTCGGGGACTGTTTGCATAGTAGCGTGCGAGCAGCTTAAAAGATCTGCTGAACCGAAGAGCAGAGCCTCTGGTTCGGCCCCTTCAGGGTTTGGAGGGCAGTGTGGGTATGTCCATCCAGCCCTCCAGAGCAGCGCTGGATGGGAAGGTCAGTGGAGGGGATGGGAAAAGCGGTGTCTTCCTGCCAGTGCTGTTTGCACCGCACTGGCGGGAACACGCTGCTTTTCAAAAATCTTGCTCAATGAGCAACATTTGAAAGCAGCACCTTCGCACTGCTCAGGGCCAGCCAGGACGGCACTGCTGCGATGCAGCAGCGCCTTCTGTGCAAACAGCACCCCAGGGATGGTGTTTTCACTGTCCCTAGGGTGCTGTTATTCACCTGTGCAGAAACAGCCATAGACACAAAAATCCAGAATGGAATAAGTGAATTTCAGCTGAAGGTTCATGATCTTGAAAAAGTTTCTTTTCAAGAACTAGTTTCCCCCAAAAATACTAACCGCTGAAGTTTCAATTCACATTTAATTCTTCTTAAAATGTGTTCGTTTAGCATGGGAGCAGGTTCAGCACATTATTTTATACAGTTTTCTGGAAGTGGCACAACCTTCTCAATTACACAGTCTTAGTACAAAACAGCTTATTTAATTATTCCCACAAGTAAAATTACTCATTTGCTTAATTTTTCTCCCTGGAATCATGCATATTGCTTGAGCCTTTCTCCCTGCCCCTTCTTTTTTATTCATCTAGTTTAATATGTGTTTTCGCTTGAAGTGATAGTAGATAACTATTAATGTTTTCACTGACAGACAGTGTGGTAGAATGGTTAGAGCACCTAACTAGAAGCTAGGGGGCCCAGGTTCAAATTCTCACTTTGTCATGGTAGCCCACTGCATGACTTTGGATCAGTCATAAACTATGACCTTAGCCTACCTCACAAGGTTATCGTGAAGATAAATTGGAAACAATGTAAGCTATTTACCAGTGTCTCTGCTGGGGAGAAAAATGAATGAAGTAAATAAAATACTAAATATTCCCTGTCTATGATCACCACCTTATATTTCTAAAAAAAGAGTTGCTTAACAGCCCAATCCGGCTGAAAAGCCCTCTGGAGGCAATGAGGCAGCATCACAGTGGTGCCTTTCCTACCCACCCTAAGGTGGATTGTGCTGTAAATCTCTCTTCCCATTTTCACAGGGTTTCTTTCTTGGTTTGAAATGTACTTATTTGAAACTTTTCAAGGGTTCATAAACATTACCTAGAATTGAAGATTTTTAGTCAATAGAATTAGAAATTGTTGAAGAATGCCAAAGAGGGAAGAATCCCCCTTGTTTTAAATTATCTGTGTAAGAAATTTACAGTTTTATTTTGATATTAATGGTGGCTCCATCAAAAATTCAAACTCCCAGAACAATCTTCCACAAGGGAACAGACAGCAACAGTTGGCTTCTTCTCACAGCTTTCTCATTCTAATGAGCAATGACATAGACCAACCATTTAAATAAATAAAACCCATCAAACTCACGCAGTTGCCTTGTATTGTCATTTGGAGATTGACAGGACAATTTTACTTCCACAAGAATTCATGACTCTGTTTGTGTTTCTGGTCATCTAAACAACTGTAGTGATACAAAGTTGAGGCCTTGTTTGCACTGCAGTTTTGTTTTTGTGGGGCTCTGTTTATATCCTCTCCCACTCTACTAAGAAAAGATAAGAATAAAACCAGTTCACATAATGCAATACACATTTCAGTGCTTTTTTCCCTTGCTCAGCAACAGTCCAGTGCTTCATAATATGCAACGGTAACAACAATGAACAGCCATACCTTGGTGTGCTGTGACCCTGAATCATATTGTTAGTGAGGTTAGGTTTGAATCTCAGCCAAACCCAGAACAGTGGGATTTGCCCTATTAACCTGCATGTAATAGGGTCAATAAACTGGCCCACAAGTGAATTGAATCCTCATTTTGGATCCATCCAGAAGTCTCTTCCCCTCTCTCAAAATGTTGCTAATGGCAGGGGTAGACGTTTTACCACTCCAATAAATTAATTGCAGCAGGTCTTTTGTAAGCTTTTCCTCTACGTCAGCCAGTAGAACTTTTGAACTTGGTGTATGGGAAAAGAAAAAGATAAAACATGTAAGCCTATAATTCTTTGACAGTCTGAAGTGTTAAAAAAACATCTAGCCACAATAGTTTTGGTTTCATTTTAACAGACATGCCTACAGATTTCCATTTTAGCCCTCTTATAAGGTTACTAGCAATAAAGCCCGTTATGTGAGATAATACAATGGGCTCATTTGCAAAGTTGGATTAAGGCTTTGCAAAAAGGGAAGGGAGAGCAAGAGTGGAGAGCAGGGAGAAAATGGCTGCTCTGGAAGATGGACTCTATAGCATTATACTTTGCTGAGCTCCCTCCTCTCCCCAAATCTCACCTTCCTAATGATCCACCCCCAAACCTCCAGGAATTTCCCAACCCAGAGTGGCAACCTTACCCAGGACTGGGATTAATTTAGACTGTAGTGTGATCCTGAATAAAGTCACATTATTCTAACAAAAACCCATTGGTTTATAAGGCTGATGCTCTACTCACGATAATACTGTGAATGGCTCAGGTAAGATCTTATAGCATTTGATCTCTGAGGATTCAAGAACAGTACAGATGACTGTTTCATACCATTTTAAATTCATTAATTCCAATGAACTTTGAAGGATGGAGTTGTGTTTAGGATCAAGCAATCAGCAAACCAGATTAGACTCACCTAACCAAGGGAAGTGGCAGGCTGATAAACTTATTGCTTCTGCCTGCTTTAGTCTTGATATCCAAACTTGCCTTTGATGTCTAGGCACAAAAATACCATTATGAACTTTCACATTATCTCTTAATTACGGTCCATGGAGCTATTTTGATTCATGTAAATGGTTAATGCTATCTCAATGGAGTACTTGACTTTTTCTTTTAATAGCAATCGTATGTACCACAACATACTTTCCACTTGTGGAAAGGTGAATAACACCAGTTTGTGAAAAGTACACCTTGTATAGTTTTCTAATTCATGGACCCATTTCCACAGATCATGAACCTTACATTTTGTTTTCCTTTCCTCCATGGTAGTCACAGTTAAACATTGCATTAAATAATTACACGGTTTGGGCAAAAAGAAATTTGACACAATCACCAGCAAATATATTAAGATTCTAATTTTGCAGCTTGTTTAGGGTGTACATGATGTTATGTTTGTAAATTAATTACACAGTAGTTCATCTTTTGTATGTTAAACACCTTTACAAATAATGAGCAGAGAGGGATAAAAACAAGGGGAAAACCCATTTTATCCGAAAAATTCATTTTACTACACTACACTATTCTTTGATCTGCTTAATATGTGCTGCGCATTCATTAACTCTTCATTATATTTTTATGATTATATTCTCTGTGTTGCTGAAGCAAAGCCAGCTTCCTTGAGGCAAGCATTTGCAATCTAAGAACGTCAGTTTCTATAAACATAATCAATCTTATGCATGAAATTTTAATAGCAAGGAAGGAAAAAAGTCTGAAGCAACATAAATTTGAGGCTTCTTAATCTGCAGTAACCCACACTATGCTAATTTGCAGCACACAATGATTACAGGCTGCTGATGGACAGTGTGGACACAGAGATTTCAAGTTACATTGGATTATACCATGAAATATAGCTTATTTTAAAATAGTGTTCGCAGATTGAACTTGCTTTTAATAAATATGATATCATAGAAGAAAATACAAAGAATAAAAGGCAGGGTTCAGCTGAAACTACACACACAAAGTCAGAAATATTTGTTGCAATGCGAAAAAAACTAAAACCTTGGAGATTTTTTTGGTTTTTGAAAATGTCCTTTTTTAATTTGACATGGCTTGATTATCTGGTAACATAGTAATCACTTTCACTGTGTGATTAGAAATTGACTGGGATCATTAATTGGTTTGTTCAAGGAACTTTGTCCATACTGCTTAATTAACTTAAACAACTTCACTTCCAAGTGATACCGTTGCCTAACAAATATGATTGGCTATTGTGATGGATTGTACAGAAAAGTGTGTTTTAATAAATGCAGCACTGTCAGGAGCCATTATTGTTCACCACACAATGCTAATAAAATGTTTTTTAATTTTTTTAAAATAGTTTATTAAATGACCCCAAAGAATTACAAAAAATTAAAACAAACACACACACACACACACACACACACAAAGAAAATATACAATAATCAAACAATTGGTTAAAACTTTGCATGAGTACAGCATTTCTGAAAGAAATTATTTTTTAGAGAATGTGGTTTCTATCAGTCTTCATACATTCTCTACGTTTATATCTATAATTTGTTCTGTTGTTAGGTTATATTCCCATGTACAATTAAATTAATTAAAGTAATAACAAAACCCACCAAGGAAAGTATAACTATTGTAGATTAATTGCACTATTTTGAGCTAGTACAGTTAAAGAATGAAAATAAAGGGTTTCCCAGTTGGAATACATACTTTATGTTTATAACACTTAATATCCTATCTAGTTGATCTATAAAGAATCAATAGGGTAACTGTAAGAGAAAGAAAATCATTATTAATCCTAGTTTTTTCTAAATTGTTTTATCTTTTATCAAATTCATATCCAATTTAGGAAATCCATTTTTTTACATTAATAATTATTTCAACAATTATCTCCTTAAATAGGGTTTCCATATTTCCTCAAACTTCTCTGGTTTATCTTTCAACCTCCAGGTTAGGTTGTCCAATGACATTATTTCTTGTAACTTTTCTTCCCAATTCTCCATTGTGGGAACTTCTTTCTTCTTCCATAGTTTGCTGCGATTATCATGTAAAGAAATACATTTTCATTTTTAAAAATGTTTTGAGGCTGAAACATAAACCGTTTTGGCAGGAAATCTGTGCAGATTTTTCCTAAAAACATTCAGAAGATGTTTTATTTTTCCCTAAAATGTTTTATCCCTTTTTCTTCAACTTCGCTTCCACCCTTTCCAATGATTGGGAGGGCTTTTTACAACTTTATTTCAAACAAGCCTGTATTTTAAAACAATTTTCTTGGTTGCATCAGTGGCAGGAAGAGACTCTGGCCCCTTCCACACATGCAAAATAATGCGTTTTCAAACCACTTTCACAACTGTTTGCAATTCGATTTTGCCATTCCGCACAGCTTCAAAGAGCATTGAAAGCAGTTTGAAAGTGCATTATTCTGCATGTGCGGAATGAGCCAGAGAGAGATTGTGAGGAGGAGAGAGATTGAGAGAAAGAGAGAAAGAGAGAGAGTGGAGGGGAAGGACTAGGGTCCCCTTCTTCAGCAGCATATGGTCCAAGGAATTGCTTTGCATCTTTCTTTCTTTTTTTGGAGGGGGGGTTTTGTTGGGAAAGGGGTCACAATATCAATATACTTGCTATCACAAGTATATCAATATAAATAAATGTAAAGGGATTTAACAAAGCCCTTTGTTTTGCACCTATAGGTGTGATGACATTGTGCCTCTAAGAGCAGTTGGTGGGCAAAGTTAAGAAAACCAGGAAAAGCTGCAAAGGCCTATTGAGGCCAGAAAGCTAGCTGCAGTGCAGACAGAGGATGACTCCTCATATGAAAACAGAAATGCAAGGGGACCACACTACAGCCTCACTGAGCAGCTAAGAGCCACAAGGAAAGCATTTCATGCATAATGGGCCAAAGTATCATGGAACTGGAAGGAACCATACAGGTCATGTAATCTAACCCCCCTGATCAATGCAAGAGCAGCCTTGAGCATCCCAGACCAATGTTTGTCCAACCACTGCTTAAAGACTGGCGGGGGTGGGGGTTATGACCTACCTATTTAGCTCATTCCACTGTTGAACAACTCTTGTTATATATATTTTTTCCTATAACATTTGGTCAGAACCTTCCTGCACATAGTTCAAGCCCATTACTGTGAGTCCTATTCTCTGCATGGAAGTTTGCTGGTTACCTCAGGCTTGGCATAGTGTCTCAGTTTAACCTATCTTCCCAAAGTTGTTGTTGGGTAAATTAAATGAAGGAGGGACAAAGAAATGTGAAAAGCTGCTCTGGTTCTTTTTAGGAAGAAAAGCAAGGTATTTTTTTAAAAAAATCTAAATGCTCAAATTACCAGTCAGTGCCTATAGGTCTTATATACACACGAATTTAGTGCAATGCTAGCTTGAACAACGTTATATTGCAACCAATTGCAAGCCATAATCAACAGGTTTTCTAAAGAAATTTTCATTTCAATGGCAGGTGGAAATGCCATCAGACAAAATTATGCTTTGTGTGCAGCAATTAATAAGCATTAGTAATTCCTAACATTGTTTTATCTAATTATAAGGGTTTTTGAAGATAATAGAACAAAATGTAGATTTTTTGCAATCTATACTGTTCATCTCATTAGTCCTTAATCTGTTCTCAATCCTCTGATTTAATTGCAAATGTTTGGTTCAGTGAAACTAATATCTTTCTTGGCATTGCTATTCAGTTAAAATCAACATGACTCTCTGAAAGGTATAGATTACCAATAAAGGTTTATCCTTTTATAATTACTCTAAAGCTCACCGCAGCCAAACAA
This sequence comes from Sphaerodactylus townsendi, assembly GCF_021028975.2. Lineage (NCBI taxonomy): Eukaryota > Metazoa > Chordata > Lepidosauria > Squamata > Sphaerodactylidae > Sphaerodactylus > Sphaerodactylus townsendi. The sequence continues at coordinate 36,079,046 of NC_059429.1, read as the reverse complement.
GAGGTAGTATTATGCTGACTAAATGTGATGACACAGGATTTTGAAAAGCTGAATACCATGATAAACTAGTTCTGACAATTGGCCTCTATAATTATTCTGGGACACATTAACATTTTAAATCATCTAGTGATGTTGTTTACCCAACATCAGATTGCAGATGTTTCAAAATTTCCACCCCTATGACAAACATTGCTTTTAAAGTCCCAACTTTTCTTCCAACAGGCTGAAAAAAAATGAAATCCAACATTCCAGATTTCATACTTTTAACACACCACCCATCCACTGTCCATTGTTATTTCAAGTGCCTTCTTTTCAGGTGGGGGTGGCAAGCAGAGGCACTGGGAGAGGAAGGTGGTGGTGGCAAGCAGGGGAAAAGGAGGGAGAGGAAAGGAAGGGAAAGCAGCATTGTTTTGTTTGCCTAAATTTGGAGTGGATTAGGTGGATTTAGAGCTCCCTTTACATCTCCCCTAATCCACGTGGAATGTAGGCAAACAAACAATCCTGCTTTCAACATTGTTTAAAGGGAACCCATGAGGCTCCCCAACCCCCAATCCATTTGATTGCCTGAATCATGATTCAGATTTGGGCATTCAAATGGATTCGGACCCAGCTTGGTTTTTGGGCTGCTTGAATTCAGCCCAAATCCAAGCCATATTGCCCAAATCAGGGCCAATTCAGGTGTATTGGTGATTTGGCCATGCTGAATCACCAAGCCTAGTAACAAGTGGAGTACCTCAGAGATCTGTTCTGAACTTTGTGTCATTCAATATCTTTAAAAATGTCCTGGATGAAGGAAAAGATGAAATGGTCAAATTTGCAGATGATATTAAATTGGGAGAAGTAGTAAACAGGGGAAAGCAAAAAAAAGTCTAAGAACAGTAGGATTCAGATACATTTGACCCCAAACCTTAAGAAATCCCCAAATATTCCCACATAAGTATAGAGAATTTTAAGGGAATCTGAAAACAAAATCTGATTCATTATACCTGTGGAGATTTTTTCCAGGTTCTGGGAAGGATTTTTTAAAAAGAAGATATCTAATATTCAGCATATCCTCTTGTCACTCTTCTTAGAAGAACTGCCATGTTTAGTGAAGATTGGGTCAGGGGTTTAAATGGTATGGGCTCCTAAGGAGAAAACCCCCATCCATCCTACATTGTTTCTTAAGGAGGAAAAATGGAGACTCATAAAATCAAATCCCCTCACCCAATATTTACAAAAATTGGTTCCTGTAAAGTGAGTCACCAAAAGCTATGCCGACAATTCTGTGCTTCTAGCACAGCCCCCACCCCCGGAAAAACAGCCCCCACCCCCGGAAAAACAGTCCTGGAAAGATTCTCCATAGGCTATTGTGACAGACTGCTGATCAAGGCTTCATTTTAAAGTGCAGTTCTGTCAAGAGAAAAGGAATTTTAAGAGTTAACTTGGAGCTCCACCTGATTGTCTGACTGGTACTGCAGCTGTTTAAAAAGCCAGAGGGTGGGTGTTCGAGGTGGGGGGGGAGAAAGAAAAAGAGAGGGGGAGAAGAGAAGAAGCTCTTAGAACTGAGAGAAGGGGAGCTTTGGTTCTCAAGAGGGTGGATAGCAAGTTTTATGCGAAACTTGAGCCAAGGCCCTAGGGCAGGGGTCTGCAACCTGCGGCTCTCCAGATGTTCAAGGACTATAAATCCCATCAGCCCCTGCCAGCACGGTCAATTGGCCATGGTGGCAGGGGCTGATGGGAACTGTAGTCCATGAACATCTGGAGAGCCGCAGGTTGCAGACTCCTGCCCTAGGGGAATATCACTACAATACTTAAATCACACAGAGGACTTGTTTGTAGGTCTCTGTGGTGAAAGCACCTAGATATGGGACAGTGAAATATCTGAGGGTGTGTATTATTTAATTAGCAGAGTCAGAAGTGGGTTTCTAGGTGGAATACCCCAGAGCCTGCTCTGGGAAGCCCAGTGTGCCTCTCTTTTAGTGAAAGGGGTTAAATATTTAAGTATCTGTCAAGTTCTGTGGAGGAAAGATTTTCCCTGTGAAGGAAGATTAGTAGAAGGAACTTTTGTTAAAACCGAGTCAGAGATCTGTCTGGAAACTGTGTTTTTTGGCTGGATGGTCATCTTACAATAATGCTGATTCCATTGCTATGAATAGGCAGATCACGAGAGAGCCATCACTCACCAATGGCTCAGATTTACCATTCAAACTACATATAACAGGCAGCTGAAAAGCTCATTCCATTTTGAAGACAAATATTCCAAACTGCTGAAGTTCATACTTTAAGTTAAAGGAATACAGACTTTGTCAGCATCTCTAAATGTAATCCAAAAAAAGGGCATGCTCTAGCCAAGTTAAGTAGCCCAAATTGGTATGCATTACATGATACAATGTAGATAAACTTAGGTGCTAATGCTTTAATGCTTTGCAGGGGGAAAGTGCTACCATTCTACAATTTCCTGCCACTCTGAAGTAAGATAAGTATTTCTAAGAGCAACCTTATATTTTTTTTTTAGAATTACACCTCCATGCAATTTAATAGTCTTGTTAAATAAAAGGGCTTTAGTGTAGTCAGCAGTGAAATACATTTCAAGCTAGCAAATTCTAATCATGTTTTCACAGCACAGAAGGAAGTGAGAAGTAGCACCACAAATAAAAGAAAGCTTTTAGTAGAAAGTAGGAAATATATGAATTCTGATATTTTGGCATCAGCAATATTACTGAACAGGTTAACACTCCATGATAAGTCTGGCAGAAAAGTGAAAACAAATCTTAGTGGTGTTATCAAAAGAATGTTATCAAATATGTATTGTTAAAACATAATCTTAAAAGTGGAACTAGGAACTAGGAATACTAGAATAGGAAATGGTATGCTGGAAATCCATAGACTGCTCCCACAGAATTCTGAGTATGTGCCATTTGCTCCACTTGCAGTGTCTTCAGTTATTGGGTTTTCATCCCTTCCCTACATTGTGATTTTGTGCATTGAGAAGATGCCACCCCCCAAAAAGCCATCTTCCTACAGCATCTTTATACATTACAAAGTCCTCATGTTTGTTGAGTGGTAACACAAAGACTTTGAAACAAGTGTTCTATTAAGATTTGATGCCCCCCCCCCAACTCAGATAACATCTGCTCTATCTACAGAAAAGTGTTATATTAGTGGAAACTTTTTCTGGGTCCAATATAGTGAACTCACTTATGCCCTTTGAACAATTAAGGCTTCTATGATGATGGAACAAACTTCTACGGATGAACAGATTTCTTTCATTTCATTTCTTGGTAGCTCTGTGGTTTCAGTGTGTGTTCCACTTATTTTGGAATTCTGGCTTAATGAGGAACATTTCTAAAATTAAATTGAGAATTGGAGCATGCGCAGTGCAGTGCAGCTTCATCACCTTCAGTTTACTTGCACCTTGTGCCCTGATAAAACACCACCACTACCCCCCCCCACCCACACACAAAGAACCCAGATACAAATGCATACACCATTGTATCAAAATTCTACATTGCTTACATAGATTAAAAATTTCACAAAAAGACTGGAAGCAAACATAGGGCTTTTTAAAAATTTCTCAGGACTTCCAGGCAACATGGGGAGGCATCAAAAAAAGGAGGGGGGACTCTGGCTGCTTGGAAAGTCCTCCATAAGGCTGAACGGAGTGAGTCCAAGGTCAGTGCTGAGGCACTCCTGGCTTGAAAGCTGAAGTGGAAGCCAATTAATGTTGGCACCATCCCATCAAGTTGGCACCATCCCAGGCTACCCCCTTCGGCACCAGCATCCACTTGAATGTCAGTGTAGCTCTGCAGCAGTGTCCACTTACAGATTTGGCTGCCATGGAGCTGTGGGGCATCCAGATGCTGGCACCTTTGCTCTCTCTGCCAGCATGGGTGTCCCTTATGCCAAAGGAAGAGGCAAATATGCCAGTGTAGCCCTGAGCTGCTCCCAAATGTCATTTCAGCTCCCCCGATCTGGATTGGATTGTTAGTAGCTCATATATTGCAAAGGTAATTTCTTTACGGGGTCCATCATTATGGGATGAAAATAAATCTAGTTCCTTTTATGAAAACAAAGTCATACTTCTCTATTTACAGAGTCTCAGGCTTTAACATTACAAGTTGGGAGATATATATATATATAACTACCTAGTATGGTTCCATGTTGATTTGGAGAGGCAGGAGAATAGTCTGATTTAACTGATGAAAACTTGACCAATTTGTTTGGAAAGGGGCCTTTTTGTTTTTATGTTTATAACCATAACTGTGTTCCATCAAAATACAAGTGACAAATGGGTGTATGTTACCCTGTCTAATTACTGCTGATTCAAATGACTTCTTGATACTTCACATATGTTTATTCAAAATGACAACAATCATTACAAAGCACTGATGCTTTGCCAACTATAGCATTTGTTCAGCTTCAATTAAGCCTCAAGAGTGATGGAATGTCACATTTAGGTCACAATAGCCCATTGTCAAGTTCTTAGCTGATATTAGATATTATTGTTCATATTTTTCCCAAGTTGTTGTTCCACACAATTATCCTGTAATGCATGGAAGCCACAGATTCTACAGTCCCAATTTGTTTTGGACTGTACAATCCTCTTTCAGTCCCTGATATTCTAATTATGGAAAATTTATGACCTACTGGGATATTCTAAATTGAGGCAGAAAATCATTCTCTCTCTCTCTCTCTCTCTCTCTCTCTCTCTCTCTCTCTCTCTCTCTCTCTCTCTCTCTCTCTCTCTGGATGGATGGATGGATGGATGGATAGACAGATGGATAGATGGATAGATGGATAGTTGGATAGATGGATAGATAGTTGGGCCTTTTCTGCACGGCCAAAAAACAGTGCCCCAGGGATGGAAAAAACACCATCCCTGGGGGGCTGTTCACACAGTCCTCCCCCCCCAAGCAGCACGAAGACGCAGCTTTCAAACCTCACTCCCTGAGGTTTTGAAAAATGCCAGCTTCCACTTGTTGCTGAGTGAACGACAGCAGGTGGAAGCCGGCGTATTCCCTGCACCGCTCCCAAACAACTTCTTACCTTTTCCTGACTTCCGTCACTCTGAAAAGACCAGGGGACATGCCTCCTGGCCTCTGTTGCTGCAGCCGTCACTCTGGCCATGGGGGCGTGTCCCCTGGCCTCCTCAGAGCAACGGAAGCCAGGAGAAGGTAAGAAAGCCTACGTTGGACTGAGGGAGCTCACTCGCAGCTGTGCAGAATCATGCCCGATGCAAGCCCCTGCAAATCTGGATGGATGAATGATTGTGGACGGAGCCGGACTGACGGATCTGGACCGGGACTGACGGATCTGGACTAGAACAGACGGACGGGCGGGCCAGACCCAGTAGGCGGGGATGGTAACCCAGTGAGAGCCGAAGCCCGAGGCGGGGCTGGGCGGGCGGGCGGGCTTGGCGGTAGTAGCTAAGGCAGATGGATGGATGGATGGATGGATGGATGGATGGATGGATGGATGGATGGATGGATGGATGGATGGATGGATGGATGGATGGATGGATGGATGGATGGATGGATGGATGGATGGATGGATGGCCCCTTCAACCTATCCTTTCCCTGAGGAGAAAAGGATCTCTTTTCATGAAGTTCTGGAACCTGCTACATTTTCCACTGTTGTTGATGTCCATGCTCTTCATGAATTTTTTTCTGAATGTGCAACCCATAAACATTCATCTCCCTAGGGACTCTTTCAGGAAAAAAGATAGAAGTAAGGAACTAATCACCTTATCAGTAGGTATGGTCAAGCACCAATGAGTCTGGATCACATCCTGATCCAGTCCCTATCAGGTAGCCAATGTTTTGATGATAAGTTGAATTGCTCTCAAATCATTTGCAGCTGTTCAAAAAGTTGTTGTGCATGTGTGTGTGTGTGTGTGTGTGTGTGTGTTAAGTGCTGTCAGGTCACTTCTGACTTAAAGCAACCCTATGAATTAATTACCCCCAAACCATCCTATCATTGGTGTGGTGGTTAGGAGCAGGTGGCGTAGTGATTAAAAGCAGGTGCACTCTAATCTGGAGGAACCAGGTTGGATTCCCCGCTCTGCCGCCTGAGCTGTGGAGGCTTATCTGGGGAATTCACATTATCCTGTACACTCCAACACACACCAGCTGGGTGACCTTGGGCTAGTCACAGTTCTTCTGATCTCTCTCAGCCCCACCTACCTCACAGGGTTTTTGTTGTGAGGGGGGAAGGGAAAGGAATATTTCAATAAATAAAAATTCACCATAAAATTTGTGACATTCCTACTTTTTAGCATACCAAGGAGATATACTATGTTGGCTAAAGTCCAGAATGTAGCATATCCTTTGTCATTTTGAGTAATTGATTAAACTATGAGCACATTCCAGTTACCCAAAGAGCAACTTAGAAGGCCACAGACAGATCTGAAGCTGGAAGCTGCTTCTGATGGCTGAAAAGAGCATGTTATTGTCAATACATAGGAACAGGATATGAACAAACCACTGATTAATGGGCTGCCTGATCAACACTGATGAATAGGAAGTGTGTTGAATCAGCAGGTGCTTAAGTATCACCACTGATCCAGAGCATCTCCTTTATTGAATGGAAGGCATTATATACTCTTCCATCAGGGTCATGGCTAATCTGCTTGGCATATAAAAGATTCAAGGCTCAATCCCTGAATTCAACAATAGCAGGTGATGTAAACGACCACGGCCTAACACCCTGGAGAGCCACTGGAAAGTCTAAGTCAGTGGTGGCAAACCTATGGCACACCAGATGTTCATGAACTACAATTCCCATCAGCCCCTGCCAGTATGGCCAATTGGCTGATGGGAATTGTAGTCCATGAACACCTGGCTGATGGGAATTGTAGTCCATGAACACATGGAGTGCCATAGGTTCGCCACCACTGGTCTAAGTTAATAATATGGACCTTGATGGACCAATTGTCAGATTTAATATATGGCAGATTTAATATATGTTCATCTCCAGGGCAGTTTTTTTTTATTGTTGATGCCAGTAAAAGGTGTGCTTTTATTTAGTAAGATAGTTCATTGCAAGCTGTGTACTATCTTATGATGGACAATGGATAATTGAATCATATCTGAAATAACATGTAATGTGCCATGTGATATTACAATACACAATAAGTCATATCTACTTTTGTAGATAAGGGTCCTGAAAAAACTGTGGGAATAGAAAGTTTCCATACTCTTTTTTCCCCCCCAAAAGATACAACAGACTGTAAAAAAAGAAAACATTGATCTGTTTCCTCCAGTTCCAGAGCATCATACTCCACAGCACTGCTTAACCAAACAGGAGAGAGAGAAGAAAGAACATAGCTGTGCCTCAGCACTCTGGCAGAATCCAATACTGAGAAAGTGCTTACAAAATGGAAAATACCTGCCTCTTCTTTAAGAAGTCAAGAATATATAAACAATTAGATTTGGGGGGTTATTCTTTCCAACTTCACAATGGAAAGCTTTAAGCAAATTTTAACATACAGACTTTAAAATGTCATGCTGCTGGCAATGTGATGCAACTGAGGGTTTTAAAGGCTGCTTAGCAAATTTACCTCCTTAAAGAAATCCATTGGTGTCCAACCTTTTCCCTTTCAGTATATAACATTTTCCCATGCTTAAAAGTGATTCTGACAATCTTCTTTTGTTCTTTGGAGAATTCATTTTCCTATTCCCTTAAAAGTTCATTTTTAATTTTTGAAAATGTGAAAATTGTTGATTATATGGGGGTTTCACTGCAGGCAACACAAGACTTCCTACAGAGCTTTTCCTCCCACTAGAATGCCAATAGAGGATTGAGTACCATAGGTGGGAAGCTTCCCACTGTGGTTGCACAGAAGAGAATAACATATCTGTTTTCACAAACAGATAGCCATTGATTTATTTTTACTACTACAGAGCTGTAAACCTTATCGCTTTGACTGGTAAACAAAAAAAAATCTATAAGTAACACAGATTGTGTTGTTCTATGGGCAAACACAGCCATTGAGGGATTCTTTGCATTCAGGGGTTATGATGAGGAGAATCTGTTGCCAACAAAACCACTATCGATACCATGAGCAACAGCAACTGATACTCAAGGACAGTTCTCTGGCCAAGCCAATCATGAGACTGTCTGGGAAAACAGAATGAAGAAAATACTGATTCAATGCAGGAATTTGAATCCTTCTGGGCAATCAGTGATCCATGCATCCTGGATCAACACCGCCACTGGCATTGCTGCAGGGGTTTGGCTCAAACTTCCAGAATGGTCCCGAAGGTACTGTGGCCATGTCACAACATTCATCTTTCTACCAGAAGGGAGAAAAGTCGCAGTACTAGATGTGGGAGCAAACTTAGAAATGGGTATTGGTAATATGTACTCCTACTCCAATTATAATGTTTCACTTCACTATGGATTAAGATTTCATTACTATCAATTCGTTCTTCAGTAAATGGAAGTGAATGTGGAAGGAGGAGAAGAAGCCCTAGGGCATGTCAACACACTTGTTCTTGGCTATGGACTCACCTGTCCTTCCTCTTTCTGTACAGCTGCTTCATGAGAAGCTTAAACAGGTACTTGGAATCAAATTACTTTGAGTTCAATTAGACTTACTCCCAGGTACCTGTGCATAGGATTACAAACTAAATTCCTGAACTTCCAAAATATCAAATAAAATAGCTGTTTTACAGCCTACCCCATTACTTTTCTTGCCAATCTCTAATCTTTTACATTTCCTCTTGATAGAGGCTAAAGTCTCTGAAGGACATTGCTTCTTCATGAATCCTAACCAGAAGAGACTGACAGGAAATGTCCTTAGAAAGCACCATCTATGCCTGAATGTGACTGAAATAGCAGCATTTCGGTTGGTTTGAGCTTCTCTATATGTATGAAGGAGGCTAACAAGAGTAATACTGCAAAACAAACTGGTATTTCTGCACACACATTCCATTGTTTGTTTATTCACTTTATAGGCTTTCCTTTTCCATTCAGACTCAGGGAAGTTTACAACAATCCATTTGATAAAATAATAAGATCAGCAAGTAGAACTTTGTTATCTAAATCCTAGTGCTATTAACATCAGTTGAAAGGGAATGAAACACCATTGAATATTTAAACTGTAAACAGTAATTCCTCATAAAACTAGAACCATTCATACCATACACTGAAGGAAGGGGACGGCGGGGGGGGGGGGGGGGGGGAAGGAAAGAGGGAAGGAAATTAAAAGAGAGGTCAGCTAATCCGACACCATTACAGTCCTCAACCATAGATCTGGCAGAACAGCTCCTACAAAATTATACTAAGTCCCTCAGGAATTCCACTTTGGTGGATTCTGCATGGGCCAAAAACAGCAGTGTGAAAACAGTGTGAAAACAGTGTAAACCCTTTTACACTGTTTTAAACCATTTTACACCGTTTTCACACGACTGTTTTTTGCCCATGCGGAATCCGCCTCTGTGATATTTACTACAGGTGGAATGAAGCCCACAAGAAAATAAAGGACTGGTTTGCGATTGGCTGGCTGCTAGGAGTAGAGTTCTTTAGTCAATGTATAGAAATTTTGAAGGGAGTTCTGTTGAACGGAGGTATGGAATGAACTCCATTCTTTGCTGGTTTTAAAGCTACTTTGATTGAGGGACTGGAGAGTCAGATTAAGGAGGAATCTGTAATGAGTCCCTGGTATAACAAAACATTCACACTAAAGAAACACATGGCTTGCTATTTAGATTTCTCAGAAGAGAATCTATGCTCAGATACTAAGCAGTGACGCTTATGAGAGTTGTGAGATTCTGACAGAGAAAAGAGAGGAAATTTACTGTCTGAGAGAAAGAATTATTACCTCATCTCAAATATATAGTGAAGGGATTGTCTTTAAAGTCTGCATGAGGAAAAACTGTTTTGGAATAGTTACCTGAGAGTAATCTGAAGGACTTTCCAACCAAAAGAGAACTGAATACTGAATATTATTTCACCAATACTTAAGTGTAAATATGTGGATATATTAACCTGAATGTAATATCTTAAGGGAACAGAGGCCCCTTCCGCACATGCAAAATAATGCATTTTCAAACCACTTTCACAACTGTTTGCAAGTGGATTTTGCCATTCCGCACAGCTTCAGAGAGCACTGAAAGCAGTTTGAAAGTGCATTATTTTGCATGTGCAGAATGAGCCTAAGCTAGAGAACTGAATTAGATTGTAACCAAATACAAGCAAAGTTAGAACAACTGGTTTATAATACCATCTCAACTTACCTGTTTCATATTTCTTATTATTTAGTATTTTAACAAAATTATTTATGTTCCTGTAAATAAAAACTTAATTTTTATTCTTTAAAAGTCAAAAAGTCTCTGTAGCCTTTTATATTTCTGACAGAAGGCAGAGGGTTTATTTTGTGTTTCCTCAGAGCAGACTTCTACCTGGCTGAGAGGTATTGCCACTAAACAGAAGAAGATCATTTTTATTTTCATTTTATTATACAGGTGGGAAAGCGCGAAGGTATATATAGTAAAATCATCACATTCACTCTACCACTTTATTTTAACAGAGAACCAAGAAGCTGCTCGATAACAGCCTAAAGTGACAGGTGGAATTTTGGAGGGAAAACTTCCTCAGGGCTCTTGTGAGCAGAGGGAACGCTCCAGCTCAGGTCCCACTTGATATAACATTCCACCAGGCTGGGGCCAGAGCTGATAAAAGCTCTGGTCCTGACTGAGGTCAGACAGACACCTCATGGGTCAGGGACCACCAGTAAGTTGTTACTCACTGAGAACAATGCTCTTGGAGGAATGTATTAGAAGAGGTGGTCTCTCAGATAAGAGGGTCTCAGATCCCTTAGGGCTTTGAAGGTTAATACCCAAACTTTTGAGACTGATTCAGTACTCCACGTGAAACCAATGCACCATATAACGATGTGCATTGAAAAGGGAAAGAGGGATTTATTTATTTATTTATTATATTTATATACCGCCCTCCCCGAAGGGCGACCACCCCAAAAGGCAATGCTGGGGATCATTGGACCTATTAAGAACTATGTAGTTTACATATGTAAGTAATTATTATACAAGGAACATTATTTTGAGATTTTGGTACACAAATACATTATGAAAATACAGATATAAATGTACAATAATAATTATAAATAAATATATAGGTAAATGACAATAATAAATATATTAATAAGTAATTAATAAATAAATAGATTAATAATAATTGTAAGTTATGCAGATAGTAATAAGGTTCTATTTGAGGGTCAGAATTGTATAGATATTGCAGTAAAGGATCCCATCACATAAAAGAGTAAATAAGAGTTGTCAATTTGTCCACTGTTCTGTAGTCCTGTATTTTTAACAGCTATTCATCATACGATGGCAGTTCTTTTGTTTTCCAATATCTGGCTATCACTGTTCTTGCTGCTGTCATTAGATATGTCCATTGGTATTGCAAGAGTATATCTGCTGGAGATTTGGATCAGTCATGTGTTTAGGTGTTGTAATGTTGTTGTCTTATTGAATCTAGGAGGTGTTTCGTTTGCTTGGCTAGTTTGTTGTGTTCTTTGAGAGCTGTGTATTACTGTGTAAAAAGCCCTATGCTTTCACAACCATCTGTAGGTTTACTTTAGTGTTATTCCAGACAAGGGAGATCCCCTCAGGGAACAGCCATCTGTAAGAAATGTTGTTTTCCCTTAAAAAGTCTGTGAGAAAATGATACACTTTCCTTTTCTCCTGGAAGTATATTGGGATTTCTTTAAGTATTATGAGATCTACATTTTCCAAGGTAAGTCTGTGTATTAAATGTTTCCTTAGGATCATGTCTGACATTGTCTCCCTCAAGCATTTCAGCACTTTATTCCTAGGTGAGTTGTGTTCTTTGGCGTACCTGGGATTTATTCTGTAAACTTGATCAAGTTTTTTTAAATACTTTATGAAGTGAGATGTCCCATATTTCAGTTAAAAGTGGAGAAAGTATTTGTATTAGTGTATTGTCAAAGGCTTTCACGGCCGGATTCAACTGGTTGTAGTGAGTTTTTCGGGCTGTGTGGCCGTGGTCTGGTAGATCTTGTTTCAAACGTTTCACCTGCATCTGTGGCTGGCATCTTCAGAGGTGTATCACAGAGAAAAGTCTGTTTCACACTGTGTCTAGTGAGAAGGGAAAGTGTAGCGGGGTATCGAAATAGATGAAGAAACCAAGAAAATACAGCTGATGCTAAAGTCAGCAAAGGACAATAGAGACCCCCTCACTTCTGCAGAAGTCTATCGCATACCCTGCAGCTGTGGAAAGGTCTGCATAGGAACCACAAAACACAGCATTCAGACGCGTATTAAGGAGCATGAAAGACACTGTAGGCTTAACCATCCTGAAAAATCTGCAGTTGCAGAACATGTGTTAAACAAAACTGGACATAACATTTTATTTGAGAACACTGAAATTCTGAACAATTCGGAAGGTTACTATGTCAGACTGCACAGGGAGGTCATTGAAATTCATAAACACCAAGACAACTTCAACAATAAAGAAGAGACTCTGAAAATTAACAAATCTTGGCTACCAGTACTTTAAAAAAGGACTGGTAACCCCACCCGCAATACAATGCACTCAACCACACCTTTGCCTAGCAAGTTCCACCTAAACACTTACTGATTGGTTCTCCGCCCTGGGACATAGACAATATACCCCACTAAACTTTCCCTTCTTCTCACTAGACACAGTGTGAAATAGACTTTTCTCTGTGATACACCTCAGATGCAGGCAAAACGTTAGGAACAAAATCTACCAGACCATGGCCACACAGCCCAGAAAACCTACCACAACCAGTATTTGTATTAGGTTTTCTCCTGGTTTCTCCTGAAGCCCTCATATCCTCAAAGTTGTCTCCTCTGTTTGAGTTCTATCATTGAGAGTTTTTTTAATTGATCATCATTCTGTGTCTTATGTGTTTCCAGCAGTCCTTCCAATGTAGTCACTGTTTGGTTTGTGGCTGTAATAGTGATGTTAGTCATTGTAGCTTCCAGGTTATGTAGCTTTGCATTGTCTCTCTTGGGATTGTATATCTCTGTTTAAAGTGATTTTCTTAAGCAACTGCATACATTTCCATAATTTTCACAACTCTATAAAACAGGTAGTGTTGTCCTACCCAAATGGAGGGGAGCTGAAGCTAAGAAATATTAGTTTCCTTAAGTCACTGATACAATAGTTGAAATGAGAATGGAAGTGGATATTTAAGAACATAAGAACATAAGAACAAGCCAGCTGGATCAGATCAGAGTCCATCTAGCCCAGCTCTCTGCTACTCGCAGTGGCCCACCAGATACCTTTGGGAGCTCACCTGCAGGAGGTGAGAACAATGGCCTTCTGCGGCTGTTGCTCCTGAGCACTTGGATTGTTAAGGAATTTGCAATCTCAGATCAAAGAGGATCAAGATTGGTAGCCATAAATCGACTTCTCCTACATAAATCTGTCCAAGCCCCTTTTAAAGTTATCCAGGTTAGTGGCCATCACCACCTCCTGTGGCAGCATATTCCAAACACCAATCACACGTTGCGTGAAGAAGTGTTTCCTTTTATTAGTCCTAATTCTTCCCCCCAGCATTTTCAATGTATGCCCCCTATGACACTATACTCCTTCACAAATCAAAATCTACATTTCCAACTATGATGTATGTGCCCCCCTAAGCAACTCACAAGACCAGTCTCTCAAAGGTGATATTCTGTCCTTGCAGTATCCTTTATCTTGAAGCCTGTCCAGTGCTTGGCCTGTTAGCATTTAGGGAGCAGGCTAAAATCTTTATGTTAGCTTAGTTTTTTTATTGAAATGTTATTTCAACTTTTAGTTTGGTATTTTTTTTAACTAGGCCTGTATTCCCCACCTGTCTGATATTGTTATTTATATGCCTACAATTGTTCCATGAAGTTCAGATTTGATTCACTGTTGGATTTTTGATGTAGACTGGGATGGTTTTGTATTACTGGGGGATTCATTCTATTGATTTTTTTTGTCCTGAATTTTATTTTTCATTATTTTCTTTGCTATTTTTAGCCGTTTTAAGCAAGTCTCTGGAGAGGCATCATATAAATGTGCTAAATAAATAAACCCACTACGTTTTTAATACCACTTATACACTGACATTTATTCTAAAATAACTTCACATCTGATCATCTTTTGTCAATTATAAGACTGCAGAGCAAGTCATGGGCAAAGTGCTTCACAGAAAAATGAATAGCAAAGTCTTCTGTTTGATCAGGTAGTAGGCAAGCCTAACCTGGAAGCTTTTGCAAATATCAGGAACTACTTTATTAATACAGTAACCTTTTGTTGTTAAGATTTAAATGACACATTCTAGCTAGGCTTGAGCACCAATAAAATATTGGTAAATTACAGGATCAGGGTGTGTGTGTGTCAACCCAGAAATTATTGGTAAACCAAGTGAAATTGATATCCATTGGCTACATTTGGCTATTACTGAAAATACTTGGGTTAAAAACCTGAATCCAAAAATTGTCAGTTCCCCCCCCCCCCCCCCCGGCCATTTCCCAAACCTTGGGGGCTTGGGAAACTGTGGAGGAAAAGAACTGCCCTTATTGGTGCAAGATCTGGTTCAGGATCCATGGAACACACACACACACACACACAGCCCAGCACAACAGGAGGGAGGGCTGAGGGCACAGCTGATAGCTGCTGATAGCCCAGGCACACCACACTCACATGCACACACAAGCTCTTCAGGCAATTCATGTCAGGAAAATGTATGCTGCCACCTTTTTAAAGGAAATTGAATTTCTGAGAGGCTTCTTAACAGTCAAACAAACAAGAATTTATTGACATGCCTTTTCTCAATTTGATGTTACAGAGAGTTTTTAAGCATTTCTTTTTCTTAGGCAGAGAATACTTAGATGTTACATTCAAAAGGTTGTTTCAGTTTAAAATATAGCTTTATAGTTTCATACACTCAGTTAATTCCTTTCTGGTAAACCTTCCTACACGGTCCTAAACAAGAAACTACACACCCTTTACTGCTCAGGGTTTCAGACTGGGCTGGGACACAGTAAGCACTGGGGTTTCTCTAAACTTTCTCTTACTATGCTGTTAAAGGTTATCTGATCTTTAAACTCTCTCTTGACTCTGCCAATTATCCTAACCACACCCTCAGAAACTCTCCAGTCCTATATGTAGGTGCAGTTTCCTCCAAACTATAATCAAGCCCTTTGTGTTGTCTTAGGAGTGTCCTTGTGAATAGGTTTCCCTCAGGTCTTTCACCAATACCTGGCCACCTAGGCGCTGGTGAATTAATGATCTTTTTCTCTCAGTTTTTGAGATTCCACTGAGAACTCTGGTACACTGCCATTTCCAATGTGTCTCTAGCTCTCACTGCCTCTTGACACAATCTCTGACTGTCTCAATCTGTCTTTTTTTCACTGCCACTATCACTAAATCTCCCACTGCCTCTTGACTGACTCAATCTGTGTCTGACTAGGGTCAATTCCCCACTGAGGATTAGATGCGTGCTCATCACACAAAATATCCAGGTTTCCAGCAGAACTCCCCACTTCACCAGTGCCGAACACACTTTCATCCCATTTCTGGAGCTTCCCCCCTCCCCCCGCACATTATTTTAGAACCTGCAAGAAAGTAGACCTTTTCCAAAAAAAAGCATGGTCAATCTGAAGCAGTTAGGAAGTTGAGGAGGTGAATCCGGATTTATTTTCCCCACCACTGGTAATGACGTGGAGCCTCCCATCCAATGAGAACGCAGTGGGCTGTGTGTGATGTGCGTGCAGCCTTTTTTTTATTTCACTGACCAGAGATCCACATGGATACAAAACAGCATGGGGTCGGATTTGACTGATTGACTGAGTAGAAGGCAATACAAATCAGTGCTACACATTGTATCCACGTGGATCTAACTACATGGAGGCGTGCGGAAACAGGGCTTTGCTTTAATCACCCATTTCTTCGTTTCCGCATAAGGTCGTTCTGCACAAGCTCGCAGAAACGTGGATCTGGAAGTTTGAAAATTAAAAAAATTCCCACCCCACCCCAACACAACAGCCAATCAGGCTAGCCCCTGAGCAGATCACATGTTCAGTCCGCCTCAGTGGGGAATCCTTCATTGCTGCTGCATTTCTGGGAACAAGGATTGTTAGTGGGGCAGAAGCTGCAGTGGGGACGCTGAAACGGTCCCGGTTTTTCCCAAACCGGTTTGTAGCTACATTCATTTTTTCGGTGGGGAATTTGTCTCTCTCAGGGTGAGGGTGAACTAACTCAACTCTGTATGCAGAATCTGGCTAATCTATCCCCGCCTTAGATGCTTCTCAAGATAGATAGAGATAGAACCTCCATGGGATGCTGAGCTTGTCAGTGCTGCATGGAGATTTCTCTGTCCCTCCTTTTCCACTAGCTCTGAATGCAAGGTCTGGCCAATCTATTTCCCACAGGGCTTGAAAAGCATTGGCAGAAGGGTAGATCCTGTATGTGGGGATTAGCTCAGCTCCACTTGCAGGATTCGGACAATCTATCCCCTGCCAATGGTTTTTAAGTCTAGCAGAGATCAAAAGGCATGGATGGAGGGTAGATCTTGCATGGAGGGCAGAGCTAGCTCAGCCTTGCATGCAGGGTTTACCCCCCATATTTTTCAAGTCTTTCTGAGCTTGGAAGCCATTGGTGGGGGATAGATTGGGCAGATCCTGAATGTGGGACTGAGCTAGCTAACTCCTGCATGCAGGATCTACCTCACTCCCCCTGCTGATGCTCAAAGGCCATAATACCCATGGAAAGGACACAGCCACCTCTCCATGCCTTTTACTGAGAGAAACCAAGCCTAGCAAAAGTCACTGAGGGCTTCCATTTTTTTAAACTACAAGTAGTCCTTTTTATCACATTAGGGTTTTGTCCTGGCTTTTTATTTTTACAATTCAGATTTTTCTGCACACCTGGACCATTTTTCAGGTTTGTAGAAAGATCTGTCTTCTCTATACCCTGTTCAAGAATCCTCAAATTCAGACAACTAAGCTGTTAGAATGTACCAGCAGAATCTCACAGAGATGTGTGAGGTAATTTTAATTTTCTCTCTATTTCTTATTTCCCTTCTGCTCTGTAGGCCCTTCCTTGCTTCCCTCCCCCACCCCACCCCACCCCACCCCGCCACAAGGAAGCCCGGGCTCTGCGAGACCTTCCCTGCCTCCCCTACAAACAATCTTCCCCACATCCCCCCAACAAACAGCCTAGAAGCCCTTTTCACTTCTCCACATCCCCAAACATCCCAATTCTACCCTCTACCACCCTAACCTACAGCTTCCCACATTGATATGTAAGGATCTGACATACTGCAGAGATCAAAGATATGAAGAAGGTATATACAGCTTCTGTTGTTTGCTCTTTTTATGAATTATTATGCAAAATGGTTCACTTGGTATTTTATATTTGTGTGGAAAGCATTTATCTTGTCATTTCTGGTGCCACAGATAATAGAGTACATACGTGCAGCAAAAGCTTCTGACATAAAACAAGATAAAGAAGGAAACTCCTGTCAACCAAAATCTGTGGGAGAGAGTTCACCAGGTAATAGCAAGCCTACTCCAAATAATAATATAGCCATTAATAGGATTGAAGAGAAGATGAGGATCATTTCAATTTTCTTAAGGATTAGGTTTTCTAAACTTCAGTGATAAGAAAAAGTAGAATAGAGAATTCAATTCTTTTAATTCTGATGAATAAATATAATCATCAAGGCAATAACAAGGGTACTGAGTACCTTTTGACTTCCAGATGAGTAAAACTGCACTAGCTGAGTGGTCTGTCTGTCTGTCTGTCTTTCTTTCTCCACAAACCTGGTTCTTCCAGATTAGATACACATGCTCTTAACCTCCTATGCCACTGCTGCTCCTTCTCACCTGGACTGTTTGGGGATCTCCCCTAATGATAGCTCCCCTAAATTGCCTTAGTTTGATCCATAATAGAAATCTGATTTTGAAATGCCTGTATGCCTTACATGAGTTCAGTACCAGAATCTGGTCCTGTAGAATTTGTACTCCTTTCTATCTGGGATTAGATAAATTTGGACAACCTGTTGCTTTAGTTGATATAGGTTTTGTTGTTCTATTATCACTTTTATTGCTGTTAGATTTGTTAGTGTTCAAGACTGTAGTAATAAGAGCAGTGAATAAAAGAAAGAACAAAAATATTATCAATGAATTTATATTCTTCCTTTCTTCCAACAGCAAAATGCCAGCCTGAAGTTATCAGATAGCTTCATGTCAGAGTCATCTTCCACACAGCAAATGTATAACAAGTTGCAGTCAGGACAAAGAAACCTGTTTTCCTGTTTTTGCATTCACATGTATCTGTGCAGCAGTGATTGGAGCCCACGAAAACAATCTGGGGTGCTGTCATGCCTTCACATGGAGATACCTCTTTTTTTTAAAAAAAAAATTACTTCCCACCGATGCATAGCTATGCAGGCATGCATAAATGAACCCCCACAGCCATGCAGATGTCTCATGATACAACCATCTGCACCTGCGTAGCTACACAGATGTAAGCCACAAAAAATGTTTAAAAGGAAAGGAGGCGAATAAAGTGCTTCCTGCCCAGCCATTTGCTCATGAGCGACTGCAACCTGAGTTTTTTGAAAAGACTCAGTTATAGCGCAATTCTCAAAAATTGGGGGAAATGACATGGGGCAGACTCATTTTAAGTGCTGTATCTGTGTGAAGTTCCCCAACAATTGTTTTTTTTACCATCCTACACCTGTTTTTTTTAGCCCGTGTGGAACAAGCCAGAGAGAGTACTTGATCCCAGGCCTCCCTAATCAAAGTCCAGTATTTTGTTTATTCACAGAACAGATTCTGAAACCTTCTCTGAGTGACCTGTTTACAAATATTGTTTTGCTTTTCTCTGTTGTCACTAATACATGAATAGAAGATCATTATTTAGAGCTACGGAGTAAGATTTCCTGGACATCTATTATTCCATACCCATATAGCTCACATGTGAGAGAATAGCACAAAAGTCAGTATAGATTTCTTTTAAAAAAAGGATTCTTGTGAAGCAAATTGATGCACAAACTTCATTATATTTGTCCATTGTTCTTGTCATCTTGTGATGACTGTGGGCTATGCACCCAGGGAGCCTATAAAAGTATCATGGGGTTGACCCAGTCAAAATTTTATATATTATATATTTAGGCCTAGTTTGCTGGATCATAATACTAGTTGGACTCAAACAAATATTGCTTTTTAAAATTTTATGGGCCTAATTTATAGCACAGGGCAGGCACCAGCTTGATCTCATAGCAGTGAAATTTTATGTTTCCATTCCAGCAGTACTGCCTAACACAATAATATCAAACCCGCAAATCTTAAATATAAGTTAAGCTAACATGATCCATTGCCTTATAAAGCAAGAGCACCCTGTGGAGTCATACTGAATATGCCAAGTGATTTTTCAAAATTTAATCATCCTAAATGTCAGATAAAGGTGCTTTCGCTGTCATTCTTTAAAACCAGGAGGGGAAAAAAATCCTAGCCATGCCTGGAAGTTTTACAGCAAGCTTTTTTCCAAAGGAGCTACAGTAAAATACAGGATTATGCCAGTGTTCACCTGTTTGGGGTTTGGAGCAAAGGTTTAGGACCCCTGCATGATTTTGACCCTTTCCCACACTACTATTAGGATATTGTCCATTTTCACACCTGAAGACAAAGGTATCACACATCTGTTTCTGCATCATTTTCTCATTTGTTAGGGCTTCCTCCTAGATATGTTTATTTATGCTCCACTTTTCTCTCCAATAAGGACTCAAAGCAGATTACAGTATCATTGCTTCTCTCATTTATTCCTAAAAATAACAATCCTGTGAGATAAGTTAGACTGAGGCCCTTTCCGCACAGCAGAAAGGGCGCCTCTCCACCGGCAGAAATTATGTTGGTAGAGGGGTGGGGGTCATTCGCACAGGAGCGTGTGAGCGGCCTCGCAGAAGCCAGCGCAGAAGAGGTCGGAGGGCAGCGTGGGCGGGTCCCTGACAGCCTCCAGAGCACGCTGGAGGACAAGGTGAATGGAGGGGATTGGGAAAGCACCGTCTTCCCAGTGGTGCGGTTTGCACCGCACCAATGGAAGACGGCGTTTTAGAATAACCTCGCTCATTGAGGTTATTAGGAGCGGCTTCACGCTGCTCCTGGATGGCCAGGACGGCGTTTTTGCCGTCCCTGGGCCGCTGTAAATGGCCCGTGCGGAAACGGCTTGAGAAAGAGTAACTGGCTTAATGTCACACAATAAGCTGGTATGGCACGGTAGGAAACCCATAGCCTAGAATAAATACCCCACTAACCAATCAAGATTCAAATAATACTACAAAGTCATTCAGATTTTACTATGTACTAATATCTGTAAGGCCAAATAAAGTTGAAATAGAATGAAGGAAACACTTCCTAGCCCAATTAACTCTATCATTATATTAATGGGTTTTTTTGTGACAAGTTCTAAAGCAGGGCCATAGATGTGTGAATAATAACATGTAACCCAAACAGACAAGAAGCCCCCAGATCATGAAATATTTGCTATAATTTACAGTGATTATAGGAAAGATTTCAGTGACTGAGAGATAAATCCCAGTCCCAGAATCTGGTAGGCACAACAGGAAGAGTGGTTCTGAACGTTTTCAGAATTTAGATGCTCAGAGGAAGGCAAAGTCTTCCCATACCTTCCTGTGCCCTGCTAGAATACCATCCTGTAGTGTGCAACATAATGACTATAAGATCTGAAGTTTCAAAAGGGCATTTTAATTTTTCTTCAAAGTGCAGTCAAAAAGAAATGGAAGAAATAACTTTCTTTTAGAAGGCAGAGGAATCTAAAAAAATGGTATATCTAAAAATTGAATTTTAGAAAAAAATATTTAATTGCCTTTCCTTAATAATGTGAATTTTAAGGAAACAGTTTAAGGAACCAGATTGGTCTGATTAAGGTTTGGTCTGCTTAAGGTTGCCAGGCTGAACCTGGTAACCAATGAGAGAGTTAGGGAGTAGGGGCATGGGGGATATGTAATGTCAGTTACCTCACTAACAGAATTATGTCACTAGTATTTGATGAAGATTGGGCCAGGAGAAAATGCAGGCCTATAAAATTTGATCCCCCTGACCCAATCTTCACTGGACTTTGGGGTTTGTGTAAGGACAGTCCCCAGCTGCAAATTTGGTGCCTCTACATTGAAAAACAACTCCCCAACTCCTCAATGGCATAACATTGAGCTATGTTAGAGCGGACAATCACTGAAAGAAATTTTTCCCAGCATAAGGAAGCTGTTGGGAAACTTGCAGGGCTCTGTGGCAGGCATTTTTTTGAGGCAGTGTTGGCGCATGTGTGTGTGTGTGTGTGTGTGTTTTAGCATAGTAAAACAGAAGACACAGATTCTCAGCTGCTATTTATAAATGAGTTTACTATTTATAAGGGAGGGTTACATGGAGGTGAAATTGGCTTTCAAACCTTTCCATAAACCCACAGATAGGTCTTCAGGTTTATACTTCAGATCCTATCATCCCAAGTCCTTAAAAAAAAGGCTACCCTATAGCCAGCTAGTTCACTTAAAAAGGAACTCTTCACAAGAGACTGATTTGAGAAAGGAGGCTGAAAGACTTCTTCAAGATTTTAGAGGTAGAGGCTTTCCAAATTATATATTAGAATCTGCCCTAAGAAGTAAATTCTATTTCCAGACAGGAATTTTTACAAGAAAAACCTCTCCCCCCAAGAGATGAGAGACTAGTTTATGCTCTAGATTATACACCAAACTCTCAGGCTATCCGTGAGATTATTAACCAACATTGGCATATTGTCAAATCTCTCCCAGAATGTGGCCTACCTCCTTGGGTTGGTTTTAGGAGAACCAAAAATCTGAAGCAAAGTTTGGTTAGAACCAACATTGAGCCCTTTGAGAGACAGGCTCCTGCTGTGAGAGGTCATTTCACATGTGGCAAATGCAGGGCATGTGATTTAGCTATTCCTGCCAAAGAGTTTATTCACCCATTTATTAAGTTTAGATATACTTTCAATCACTTTACTAATTGAAACATCAAGGAGTGTGTCTATCTGATTTCTTGTACCTGTCCAGCCCTTTATGTAAGTTGCACACTTAGACCCGTTAAACAAAGAATTTTGGAGCACTCTTCAAATATCAGACTGAAAAAAATTGAGGAACCAATTGTTCAACATTATTTACAGAAAAATCATACAGATAGAGATCGAAGATTCTTGGTTTTATATAAGCATCAATCCAAACATCCTTTTACAAATGTACAACAGATCCTCCTTAGAGAAGAGGCTAAATGGATATTCAGACTCAAAACTTTTCATACTGATTGGGGCTTGAATCAAAATTTAGATTTGAGATGTTATTTGTGAAACATTCCCTTTCTTATTTTTCTCAAATTACATCCTTTAAATTTCACTCAGTACTATGCCGCATTGGCCTTACACCCTATCACAGATATGAACATTCTAAGCTTATTTTCAAACATGTAACTGACTTTCAGTAACTGACTTTCTAACATGCTTGTATGCATTAGGTGAAGTCTTGCCTTGGAGCTAGATAATTATGTGTGAGCCAGATTATTTGTATATTTAACATTTGTAAGTATACTCTCTCTCTCCCTCTCTCTCTCTCTCTCTCTCTCTCTCTGTGTGTGTGTGTGTGTGTGTGTGTGTGTGTGTGTGTGTGTGTGTGTGTGTGTGTTACCGCGGGGTAACGTTTTTAGAAACTTTAAGCCAAAAAGCTCAAGCCGACAAGGAATAAAATTAAAGAAAAATTTTATTCAGACCAACATAGGGCAAGTTAGCATCAGAGGAGCCACACCAAAATGGCTGAGGTCTCCAGTTTTTATAGGATAAAGACAGGTTACATCAAAAAGTACCATTGGAAGAAATTACACCCAAAGTACAACCACCAGTAATCAATCACTCAAGAGGGAGGAGATCTTCCCCCTACCCAAAACATTTTAGACATGCAGATGCCCTCATTGGAGGATGTCAGTACCTCACACTTCTGACGTCCTGTGAACTAGGACCTAGCATCACCTTATCAGTATTGTTCTCAGCTGCCCCACTTATCTAGACAAAGAGCCTAAACATTTGGCTGTGTTCTGGTTTGTATCAGAAAAAGGAGAGACTTATGGTGCCAGTGAGAACAACAAGACCTAGAAGAAAACATAATTTAAAATCTCCTAAATTCCAAAGGGTCAGTTAGAACAAATGGTATTCATCAAGGCTATGAATTTTCTGGTTAGTGAGAGAAAGAAGGGCAAAGTGCAAAAGGCCTACATGCCTTTTGTGTAGCAGCTTATAGTTGGAGCACAAAATTATAAAGAAAAAGAAATAATAGAGAAAACAATCTTTTCTATAAGGATTTGAAGAACCCTTTTAACATAGTCTGTGCCTACACATGTATGTATGTATGTATGTATGTATGTATGTATGTATGTATGTATGTATGTATGTATGTATGTATCAGCTTATTATAATTGTTGTGTCTATGTTGTGGGATTATTTCCTTGTTCATATTTCTACCATTATTATTATGATAGAACGATTGTGCCTAAAGTGGCTGAAGAAGACATATTTGTTGAAAGTATTGTTCTTTCCCCAGGTCAGACAAGGATTGTTTGTTGAAAGTATTGTTCTTTCCCCAGGTCAGACTCCCATAAGACAAGGATTTTATCAACATTCTGTTCATCTATATATACATGAAACCTATAAATGGAAGTTGAGTTTTTTAAAAGCATCAGACATTGGTATCCTTCTATCATTAGTGGATCTCTTACTCCATTACAGAGACTTGATATTATTTTATTTGGGATTCTCTGTGTATGTATTATTCATTGTTTTATTATTGTTGTTGTTATTTATAATTTGTTGTTGATTAAGAGTTGTAGTTCTGGTATATAAATGTTTAAATTATTTTCATTAAAATAGATTTGTATAGTTCGCACTAGAGCTAGACAGTATGAAAGGAATATCCCAGCCTCCATGTCTGAAGGGCCAGAGAAATAAGTTGTGAAAGCTGGAGTATGATGGGAGGTGGTGATAGAGCTACTGGGACCATGGCTAAAGAACTATACAGGCACACAGTTTCTTAGTGGAAGTGATGTCATTGTCCCACACTCACATGCCAGATTCTACTAGCCATATTTGTTTGCTTTACATAAGGGGCGTTTTCGCACACACTGTTTGTTGCAGATCTGGCATGTGAGGTCGTCGCAGTATCACACATCTGTTTGCACACACTTAAGCCGAAATGTGTCCCGACCCCCTTTTTGTGCCACATTCCAGCCGTTGTTCCACATTTTTCCTGTCGCTCGATACTTGTGCAACTTTTTGGGAAAACGCAGTTTCCCCCCACAATTTGGTGCCTAGTTGCGAAAACAAAAGTGGAGCGAAAGTGGATCAGGCGGCAAAGAGGGTTTACGCCCAGCGTGTGACGAGATTTGATCCATCCAATGGGAGTGCGACGGGGCGTTCTGGCTGCGCGCGCACATTCCTTTGTTCCTTTTGCATCTCACTCGACTTCCCCCCCTGATACCGTTCGGTCGTGTACGCCTTGCAGCTCGACCCACCGAGGCCACGTGGCCCCGTTGCACAGTGATATTGGCCCAGCACGGTGACTCGTCAGCTTGTCTCCTGCCCCGTTACGCTGATTGCCAGCGTTTGAAGATTCGTTAGCGGGATGGGAGGAAACTCCGAAGCTCACAAGCAATGCGGCCGCCATTTGGGGTAAGGGTCGGGTAGGGGCGTAACACGGCGGCGAGAGGAGACGAAGCACCTCATCACCGTGTGGGGAAGCGGAAGTTCAGCGCTCGCTGAAGTCCACCTACCGCAACTTGGACGTATTTGAGAGGGTTCCAGTTGAACTGCGCCGAACGGAGCACAACAGGACGTCTGTTGAGTGCAGGACGAAGGCAAAGACTTTGAAAAGGGACTTTAAGCGGATACACCAGCACAACAACACTTCAGGGAATGGGCCTCGGACGATGCCCTTCTATGAGGAGCTCAAGCAGATGTTGTGGGGGGACAGGACGATCAACCCCCCGCATCAGCTCCGGGCGACAGAGTGCGTCGTGACCGCTTCTGCAGACGCGGCCGCGAGGGATTCCACCAGCGTTGGGAGCAGAGACTTGGAGACCATAGACACGAGACCCCTGCAGGTTTCCACCCCATCCCCTACATCCCAGGGTGAGTTTTCCTGTACTTCTGCCTGATACCCCCGGATGCAGTGCTTGCTCTGTTGTGCCTCTCTTGTGATGGGGCACTCCAGACTGTGCACGCTTCACTTCTGGGTTGGTTTAAATGTGGTCCCCGCTCATGTCCTATTTCTCTGTAAGGTGCGGATGTGCTTGGCGAGAGCATTGCTTGCATTCCCGCTGTCGCTGTTGTTGCACAGTGCTGTGGACTACAGGGTGAATCCTCAATTGTCCCCTCTCTCCTCTTTGGTCGACGTTTCTGCGCAGCTACTGAACTTTTACGGCTTTTAAGCCAACAGTGTCTACCTCTGAAATCAGCAATTCTCCAGAGGACGATGCCACGCAGATCCCTATGTCGCAGATGAGTGGTGAGTTCATTGGCTGTTTAACCTGCTGGTGTAAGGCCATGCTTTGTGGTGTTCCCACGACATCCCTCCATCACAGTGCGCCAAAAGTGGGGACGGGTTAAGGGACAGAGCTGTTCATGATGGAATTTTCCCCAAAACAACAGTGCACTTTCAATGGTTTCCTGCCAGGGGAGCGATGCAGGGAGCAATGTTCCCTCACAGGCGTGGCGGGCGGGGGGCGACTCAACACACTCCACGCCCGCAGCCTTACCCTTCAATGTGTGCCAGGGGGTGTGGGCAGGTGGACCAGTCACAAGAGCTGAAGTGGAACTTTGCCTATGCATCACTGGTGTGCGCTTGTTGTTGTGAGAAGCAGAGGGAGATGGACCAGAGGAGTTACACATCATCCATGTTCCACGTGGCTTTGGCCTTGCTCTGCCAGCACTGAGATGTGTTTTGCTTGCAACATTTGCAAATCCTTCTCCAGACATGCACCAGTTTTGGTGTGTGGGGGGAGGGGTGGGGGTTCTGATTTGTTGACCTGTGTGCAAAACCAGATCATTTTTTCCCGGGAAATGCTGGTGGTGGGAGCATTGTTTGAAGCAGCGGTCTTGGAGACTCTGGCCAGAACCATATGTTCACACGAATGCGGCTCAAGGGAAGCTGGCCACCTTGCAAAAGCTTGATGGTGGTTTTTTCTGTCTGCCGTGGTGTACGCATGAGCATCTTGATGGCGTGAAAGCAGAAGACCAGCCCATGGTTTACCGCCAACCACGGGCAGTGTGTCCACGCTTTTGGAAGAAATCGCTATAGTGAGGCCACCACAATAGGATGCCTCTTAGCCATTGCATGTTAGTGCTGCATGTCTGCGCCCTGCCAGGGTAGGTGTGCTGCTTAGCGATTGTCGCGGCCAAATACCCTGCAGCACTCAGCACTCACAGCTGTCAATGTCGTTGGTGATTGTCCAAAAGGAAAGAACCACCAGTGATGGCCAGCGAGCCTCATGTTCTTTTCTCCTTCATGGCAACTCTCTTTGCAGACACCTCTGGTGATATGAATGATGTCCTTGACCACCATCCCTATTGCTGGGTGTTCCGGTGCAAATGAAGGAGTCGCGTTGAAACACAAACCCCCAAACCCCACCCCTGCGATTTTTTGTGGTAAGGCACTCTGAGAGCATCGGACAACCCACTCCATTGCAAGAACAGAGAAGACACCATGCACCAAAGAGTGAGCTGCTCATTACTGCGTGCCCGTTCACAGCTCTCACTGCTTGAGTCTCAAGTGCTTGAATGCTAGGGGTTCTGATTCAGCTTCTCTGCAAACCCTGGGATGCCTATGCAGATCTTCTCATGTGCTCAACAAGAGAAAGTGTAATGTCTCCCTCCATGCGAGGCCCTAGGGTAGATGACAGTGGATTCATAAAAAGTTCCTTCCATAACCTGGCTAATTAATTTTGCTTCTTCTCACAACAATGTTCCTCTTACAGGCTCCACACCCCATGCCCATGATGGAACTGACTTCACCAGAGCGGAGAATGACTGCTGACGAGGCAGCGTTATTAGCGATAAGCGATGTTGGAGTGCTCGCTGACTTTGCAAAGGCCGTAGGTGGAGCAGGAGGAGAGGTCAGAGGCAATGGAGAGGAGGCAGAGGATAGGCGGGGAAAGCGGAAGTGGGCGTCATTCATGCAGAGCCAGCGCCCAGAGCAAAAGAACAGCGAGCTGTCTCATCGGCTGAGGCTGGCCATCGACAGAGGAATGACATGCTATGCAGACCCTTGGCTGGCGGCTTTGCTGCAGCGCATGGGCTCCCTCGGTGGCAGGGGTGCTGGGGGGGGGTTCATTGGAAACCTCTCCTCCTGAGGTGCATCACACACCTTGCCTGCCCCAGCATTTCAGCAGTGCCTGCCCACTTGTTACCAATTGCTGGCCCAGCTGCAAATCTCAGTGGAATCGCGGCAGAGGTGACTTATCCCACTCTGGCCGAGGACACCGACTTGGAGTCCTGTTATTGGTAAGCCAGCGCTATCCCTCCCATCACAGGTTAGAGGAGCTCGCATGATGGTTGGGGAGACCTCCTGAGGCTGTGCTGCACCTCGCGGGTAGCTTGCCAAAAGAATCACAGCCAATGCACAAACGGCGTGAGAGCCCAAAGCCAGAATGGACCTGTGAGGACCCTCCCCGTTATTTTTTTGTCTCTGCCACCACCACGGGCAACCCCCCCCTTCTATTACCTGGAGGTTTTACGCAGCGATGTCGCGTTTGAGGCATCCAAGAGTTTTATTTGTTTATATTTCGCCAGAGCGTTACATGCCCTGTCCTCTCTGGTCCCGGTTGCCAGGGGAGAGGATGGTCATGGAAACAGAAAATCCTCTGCTTTGCAGAGATGTAACCAACAAGCGACCCACCCCGTTGTTTTCTGCCACCACCCGCGGCAAAAACCCACCCTAACACATAGGTTAGTGGTGTGCATTTAAACATCAGAGTTCCAATTTGTTTTTTATATTTTATGAAGCGTTACACATGCCTGCATAATCCTCTCTACAGTTGGTTTGCCAGGAGAGGATGGCCATGGAAAGCAGAAAATCCTCTGCTTTGCAGAGATGCTTAACCAACAGCGACCCACCCCGTTGTTTTCTCTGCCACCACCGGCCAAAACCACCTGCTTTACATAGGTTAGTGGTGTGCATTTAAGCATCAGAGTTCAGTTTGTTTATATTTTTTTTTTATGAAACGTTACATGCCACAGCCTCTCTGGGTCAGTTTGCCAGGAGGAGGATGGTCATGGAAAGCAGAAAATCTCTAGCTACCCGTGAGATGTAACAATAGATAATAAACCATGTGCCCAAGCATTTTGTAGAAAATTGCAATTGCCTTTATTGGCTGTGAGTTAAGCAATGCATTAACAGTTAAAGACAACTGAGAGCGCGGGAGATGGAGGTTAAGGGAGTTTGGAGCTTGTTCGCTGGATGCGGCGCCATGTGGTTTGCCTGCCTTCTCTGCAGCCCTCCGGCTTTTCCAGGAGAAGAGCCTCCTATGGCGGCCCCCTTCCTCCCTGTTCATCCACTTTCTCAACCACAGCCAGCCTGCGCTCCAGATCCTTGTCTGAGAGAGTGTGGAAAGATACTAACACAGTGAAAAAATTTAGATGAGGCAAGGCGCGGGGTCTGGTTCCTGCAGCTTGTGTCCACATCTCCCCCCCCTTCCAGGAAGCTTGCCAGTACCGCCAAGCCATCCCGCTCCATGCAGAAAAAATCTGCTGCGCAAGCTGCTTTCCCCTCCCGCCCGGTTAACTATACTCACAGTTGGCATCCAGCGATGGCTCTGTAAACTGAGTGCCAACTGCACGTGTTGTGGTTTCTGATGCAGGAAGCCCTGCCGTGGTCAGAGCCCCCTCTGTGTCCCCAGACATTCCTTGGAAACATGGAGAGATTGCAGAGCCAGTTAAGCGTTTGAAGATGCTGGACACAACTCTCAGTAACAAGGGTAGCGTTGGTATCCCGCGGCAACACAGTTCCCAAAGAACATGGCACTGCTGTGACAAGTAGGAAACTTACCCTCATCCTCACTGCACTGCACCTGGAATTTGGCCCCTCGCTCCCTCTCTCCTCCTTGGTTTTGGTGGGGGGCAAAGCTGCTCCTAAGAAGAGGAAATAGGGGGATGCATGGCTTTAAAAGCTCCAGATAGCAACATAAAATCTAATTTTAAATTGCGCCCTCTCCCACATTCAACGAGTGCTCCTCCTGTCAGTGTGTGCAGCGGAAATGCACTGTCAAACACCTGCCACGGTTGTTTGGGAAATGCATTGCATGCCGCATGTGTCGCGGGGAGTGGCAGCTGTTGGACGAGTGAATTTCCGCAAACTCTCCCTCTCCCACCCTCATTGAACTGCAGGCCAGCATGTAGGCCTCCCATCAGACAAGGGTAGAAGTTTAGGCTTCATGCAAGTTCCCCTATTTCTTAACTTTTCTTAAGTTTGTGAAGTTCTTTTTCAGTTTTTAAAGTCTGAAGCTTAGGCTCCACACATCAACTTTCTACTCAATTTCATGGCAACCTCAACCCTGCATGGTGGGGCAGGGAATATGGTAGCTCTTCAATGTGTCCGCTGTTGGTTAAAGAGTGTAACCTTTCTGCACGTTGATGGAAAACCTTTGGCGCATAAATACAAGCTGGGAGAGGAAGAGGCGCCTGAAACACTCCGCACGTCACAATGCGCTCCCACCATGATTTCAATCGGCTTTGCAGCTGGACTATAAGGCCAGACAGAGAGTATGCATGTGTGTGGGAGGAGATAAACGGCAGCTCACATGCCTGCTTTTAATTTGCATGAGTAGGAAATTAGTAAGGGAGGAAGGGCAGAAAGAAGGTGTGCCCTCCGGCCCCTTCCTCTGCTGCAGCATGCTCAAAGGGCATCACATTCCCCTCTCACTTGCCCACCCTCAGAAGACTTCACTTGGTGTGGTTGGGTCAGGCCACAGCCATTAGAAATACTGGGCGTGGCCGAGGTAAACACCAGCAATTCCATTTTGGGCTTGTTCTAAAGCAGGAACCTGAATTGAAAAGGTAAGGCTTCACATCACCAGCTGCTGCGTTGGGGGGGGGGGTTGCACCGCGGCCCAGGAGTGGTCTGGCTCTGGCTGTTACCCTCCAAAGCCACACCGCTGCTGAGTGTTCGTACTGCCTGCAATTTGCTTTCGTTCACCAAATCACTCCTCTAAAGCGTTGTGCTCGAGCGGTATTGCCGCAGAGTGCTCTGTAACACTAAAGTAGAAGTCACACTCCTACAAAGCTAAACTCAAAATCTCACTGCACATGCAACACATCTTTGAAATTTCATTTATCTTAAAGCTGCATATGTCCCATACTGAAATGAAGTTTTCTGATGAGTGCTTCCAGTGCAAGATTGAACAGCTCACAGTGGTGCTCAGATTAAAGCTAGCAAGGTGCATTTGGAAACCAGAAACTGGTTTTGTCTCTGCCAGAACATGCTGTGGAAAATCGCAAACTCACCCCCCTTCATTTCCGATGTCTATCGGGACCACAATGCCTTCAGCCAAGCCTGGCGCATGAGGGAGTAGTGCTTTGGCACTCCCAGCGACGCTTGGTTTCTCCACTGCGGGCATCTCAGCTTTAAGAACTTTCTTTTTGAGCGCTTTCCATTTGTTCTGGATCTGAGTTGGGCTCCTGTTGTGTCCTCTCCTTGCCATGGCCTTGCTGAGGCCAGAGTAGAGTCCTGTTGGGAGCCTTACATCCCCACCAGGTTTAAGCGCCACCCCCCTGCTGATTCACCGTGACCAGTATCATCGCCTCCACCTCCTCTCCAGACCAGTTCACACCTCAAGAGGACGACATATCGACCACGTGAGGTAGAGGGCGATAGAAGTGCGAAGAGGGGGATGGGTAACAAGCCCGCACAGAAGCCTTTGAAGAACAGCCCTGGTGAGCTAACCCAGGCAATTGGCGTTGCATGGATAACCCCGGAACTTCCTGTCCGTCATGCCTCCAGCGCACAAGATGTGAAACTGCTGTTAGAGTGCTCCCAGCAAACAAGCATCCGTGCGTTACGCAACAGGAATGCAGGCAGTGTCCTATGAACTTCCAGTGCACAGCCTTTACTTAAGGCCTCAACCCAACTGAAAAAGGATTTTCAAATTATGGTACAATGGAAACGAAAAAATCAATTCGAACAGCAGTGGGAACAACTATATCAAGCCACTTTAACAAATAACATTAAGCAATTCTGGCAGATCATAAATAGAAGGGCCCAAACGTGCAGTATCCAGTTGCCCCATATTTCACTCAGGCCGATGGTTCGGTTATTTTTCTAATCTGTTCAATGCTAGCCTAACTGAATACCCTGATTCCCACTTCAATACCAGAGGAGCTATCAGATTGGCCTGAGGTTAATCCTCAAGAAGTGAGTAAACTAATCCAGTGGTTTGAAAAGCGGTAAGGCCCCAGGTCCTGATGCAATAATACCAGAAATGCCAAATCCTCACCTGAGTGGTGGGCTACAACTCTGGCTTCCTTATTTACCCATGTAAATAGCTTACGGGCCGCATCCCAAAGATGTGGCTAGTCTATCGTTGTTAAATCTACAAAAAGGGTGATTTTACTAATCCTTCAAACTATCAGCCCTATAAGCCTATTATCTGTAGGTGGCAGGCTATATGCAAAACTACTCGCGCCAGGAGAGTGGAAGATTGGGTCAAGCAAGCAGAAGTGAAAATAGGACCGAAAGACAAGTGGATTCACTAAAAATAAATCAACTTACTGGATCATGTAAGCTTAGTTTTAGCTTTTTTATAGCTAACAAAGAAATTATAACTCATAATAACCGTAAACTGTTTGCAGCCTTCCTGGATTTAAAAAAAAGGGGCATTTAGAAGCTCCATATCTAGAGCCCTACTGTGGAGAAAATTGACGGCGTTACGCTTGGACCCCAGACTGCAACAACTTATAAAACAGCTACACACTTGCACTAGCTGCAGAATAAGAGCCGCAATAACGGGACCGCTCACTGAAAATATCATCACAACCAGAGGGGTCAAACAAGGCTGTACATTGGCCCCCACTTTGTTCAATATATTCCTTAGTGATCTAGGTGCCAACCCTCCAGAAGGCCAATGGGCATGTTCCCAAACTAAGCACTAAACACGTGCCCGCGTTACTGTATGCTGGCGACACTGTTCTTCTTTCCCACACTAAAGTTGGTCTCACTTTCTGCGTCTCTTAAATTGCTGTGCTGAATGTTGTATGAGGAACGAACTGGTAATTAACTATGAAAAAACCAAAATATTGGTCTTGGCTAGAAGACCCCCTGATCATACATGGACCATCAATAACAGACCCATAGAACAAGTTAAGCGGTTCAAATATTTGGGCATAACTCTTACTAGCAACCTTAATTGGGCAGTACATAGGAAATTAGCACTTTCGCTGCAGCTAACAACTGCAGTGCCCTAACGGTCAGCGTTTCTTTTCTGCTGTGGGCCACCAGTATATACCATCCGCATTGAAGGTGTTCCAGTACTTTAAATGCGACTCTCCAGCTCCTCTATGGAGCACCTATTTGGATCGGAACTATAAGCAAAAATATAAACACAGCCCGGTCCCGTTTCTTCCACAAAATTATGGGCTTGCAAATTCAGTAGCTTCATATGCAGCCCTATGTTTAGAGCTCGGACGATATCATATGCCACGATGGCCCTGGCTGAGAACTGTCAGATACTGGCTACGTATCCACTATTTGCAGGATCACGCCAGTTTGTTACACCTCATGCTTTCCGACTATGCAAATTCTGATTGGCTGAAAAAAAAACTGGTTGAGGGAAAAATCAACACTCTTAGGCACCATTAGAGTCGTTAGTCCCTCTTTCCCTATCAGAAGCATATAGCTGGTTGGAAACTAAGCTATTAGAACAAGAGTATCGGGGATATGATAACGGCTACTTGAGGAAAGCGTGTTCCCCCCTGACCCTGCTTATTCCAACTGAACAAGGACACATGGCCAATTATTTACAGTGGATCACCAACCCTAAATTAAGAAGAGCTTTAACACTGGCCAGATTCAATCTAATGCCCTCTATGCTGCTCTATGGCAGATATCAACAAATTGATAAACAGAGGAGGATATGTCCATGCAATAGGGGTCAGGTGGAGACACTCGATCATACCCTCTTTCGTGTGTAGGTTTTGCCAAAAAATCAGAATGTCTAATCTGCACTTATCCCATTTCTGTATAACAATCTAACTGATGCTCTTAAGATACCTATGCTTTTGAACAACATGGATCCCACAGTGTGTGAGAATGTAGCAAAATTTCTGCTAACAATAATAGACGTAAGTCTAGATGAATACCAACCAATGTCTATGTATTATGACCACATATAGCCAGCAGTAATTTTTCTAGCTTCTGTCAGTATCCGATGACGTTTAAGTGAGTTAACTTAGCTGAAGGAATGTCCTATAGTTACAGAAGGACCATGTATATATTTTAGTATTTAGTATTTTAGTACCAGTGTCTATAATTGTGAGCAATAATGGGCAAATTTTGTATGCTGATTTTGTATGTTTATTTTATGCCAATAAAGGCTTGTGACTGATTACTTAAGGCCTCAATGTTCCCAGACATAACCATTGATAATACAATTTCCCGCCCGCGTTTATAGGTCAGGGCTGTCATGATCCCATCGTGGAGCTTTGGCAGGGAGCATTGAATTCCAGGAGATATTGCCCCCCCCGCCCGCACAAACCACCGCATCTGTTTTTCACGCCTCCCAAAGGTTGCACCGTGCCCCCACTAATCAACTCATGAGACAATTCCTTTAGCAATTGAAAGGTGGTTCACCTGGATGCTCTCTCCCAGTGTGAGCGGAGAGGGGAGATGTGTGGTAGAATTGAGAGACCCATGAAGGCGTGTAAGTTTGGTTTATCAGTAAAAAAAAACTTTTTATTATGGCAAAACAACTACACATTTTGCACATCAAGCGCACACACCAGTGAGTGCACGAGACATGAGCGGATGCCCATTCAGCGAGGGAGACTACCACTGCTGCACAGGGCGGTTGCAGTATTAGAGGTAGGTGGCCAGGGCATTCCTCACCAAGCCTTCCCCCTTGCCAGATGCTGGATCCTCAGAGTAGGACCCTCACCCTGCTCAATTATGATGGGCTGCTGCTCTTCCATCTGAGTTAGCAGGGGGCCAGCCACGCCATTCACTCTCTGGAGAGTCCTTGATCTTCCCGCTTCACATAGGAAGTTGTGTAAGGAACAACACAGAAGTGGCAACCAGGGAATTAACCCCTCTCCCACCCTTATGGGCAACTTGGTGCCACAGGCAACTTCCACCCTCCCGCTTTAATGCGCCCAAAGGCATGCTCCACAACACATCTGGCCCTGCTCATTTCTTCTGTTTAGCTATAGGCGCTCTATCAGCGTTAAGCGTGGATGAAGGAATGGCTTTACAAGCCACCTCCCGCGCATGGGGAATGCGCCATCCGCCAAAATCAGCAGGAGGTGGGACAATGCCACGCCCGTGAATGGACAATACAGGAGTTGGCAACTGGGAAGAAGGCACCCCTGTCCATGGGCGCTGTGTGAAATGGCAACCTCTGAAAATGTGTAATGCGTCGTGGGCTTCTACCGGAGTGACCAATGTCCACCCTCAAAGAAGCTGTCCTTTGTCATCACAGAACAGCCATAAGAACAATTGAGGCCACCCTCTTCCCTGGTTGATGTAGTCCTGCCAGGGGCGTCCGATGGGTTTTAGAATCTGTATGTGGCATGGCATCCATCAATTGCTCCAGAAGACGACTTTTCTTAGGAAGCCCTATTTTGGCAGCAAACTTCAGCGCGCGCGCATAACCTGGAGGTTGTTTGGAAAAAAACAGACGAATGATTAGTTTCATGGCGCCATTGCTCTGTGTCTCTGAAGAAGCTGGCAGCGTGAGAGGCACATGAGTGTGCTATGGAGATCGAAACTCAGCGAGCATGCCACCCTTGCTATGAAGCGCCACTCTCCTCATCAGAGATCCTGCTCTGAAGTTTCTTCATTTCCCTCTCTTCTCTATTTTTAAAACAGAAAAGGCGGGAGGGCCAATTGGCTGAATGGCCCTCCCTGGATTAAAATCCTGGGCCCGTCCTGGTACGCAAGCAGCACTGCCAGGACAGGGCCCTCAGTTTAAAAAGATGCTGCCGCTAACCAAATTCACACATAAATCCTGCCTGGAGTTGTGGTTGCCCAGTGCCTGAAGCAGCTGTATCAATACAGTGTGCAATGCCAGGCGCTTAGCTTCGAAACTGGCTCGCCCCTTAAGGAATTGTGGTTTCGAGGGCTGGCGATTTCCCCAAGATACTCAAAATGCGACAACAAATTCTTAACAGCCATATCTGCATCAGCCCCTCGCGATCCACGGTGAGTATATCTGCCCCAGGAGTGGAGACCTTCCCCAGCCCTTCCTCCCAAAGACAGACCCCAGAATGTTCAACTTTTTTTGCCCTCTCTGACCTGAGCTGCACTCCCACAGCCTCCCTTTTTCTTCCAAAATTAGATATGCATACCCACAATTCCTGGACGGTCCGCTCTGGGCTCGAACCTCGCAAAGACGCATCCCGATGACGCTTGTTGAAGCCTACCCACCCCGGAATTCGCCTGCCGCCGCCGTACTCCCCCCGGTCCATTTCCGAACAAGAAATAAAGAAAGGGGAACAGAGTGTCCCCACTGCCCGACGCTTTGTCTAATCAAACTCCAGAAAATTCGAACCTGTACCTCAGGCCCACCAGACTCCAAGAGAGACACACACCCAAAAAAAGGGTAGGAGAGTGTCATGAACGACTGAGTAGCACTATCAAACCTCACCTGTCAGCCTACACCTTCTCCACTGGATCCGCGAAAACCGGACAACCCTTCCTTGAACAGGATGCCTTCTTTGCACGGCTTGGCACAGAATTCGCATGGACAGGCTCGAAAGCGGTGGTGAATTGCCCACTCCAAACTGCTGCCGCTGACCTCCCTGAAGGAGTTGGGACTGGCCAGATACCAAATGGCCATCCCCACTCGCATCTCCACGGGCAACGCCACCTTACGCATGTCGTGTGTCTTAGGCGCTCTCAATGCTGGTGCTAGGCACATGTCCACGCATCACTCTGGAGCGTTCTTCCTGCTCATGCGGAAGTTCTTCATCCATTCCTCATCGTTCCATGATGACCACACGCAGTTATACCACCAGTCCCTGCTACGGTGCGGAGTACACCCAGAAGCGGCGCTGGCCGTTGGGGCGCTGGGCGCTGGCAAGGCAACCCAGCGGCGTAGACCAGCATACGCCCTGCGCCCACTGACCCGGCGATAGTACAGAAGTTCTCGCGTGGACGGAAACTATCATGTGCGTACTGTGCCATGGCGCGCATGCATGAGAGGCTTCGCGCCTGCAGACACCGACTCCTCGCCCAGTGGCACAGCAAGTGTCACAACCAGAAGAAGCAGCTCTGTCTCCTCTGTGTCAGGAGGCACTTGCCGAGCTGATGGCTTTCCATCTGATTTTAGGCAATAACAAAGCAGTTCTGCTAGCTGCACAAAGCGAGGCACAACTGGTGAAGGTAGCAATACCTTGGCTCCTTTGGTAACGCTGGTGAGAACTCCAGAGGCTACGTATATGAAATGGCTGGCGAGATCGATCGTCTCAATCAACGCCAGGCGTATCGGAGCTAACGGCAGCCAATCAGGGGCTTCATCCGGCTTCCAATGTCACGTCCTCCGCGTGACGAGGCAACGCTCCTCACGGTGTGACCGCAAAGGCAAACGTTTGGCCCACTCCCGGACTCCCCCCCCGGACCAAGGCGCGCCAGCCAATGATCAGGGACTTCGTCGTTTGCACCGCATTCCTGTGAGGTGCAAAAACACGGGACTCGCGAAGCAAGCGGAAGATTCGTGACTACAGGGCCATGTGCAAATGCCATCGAGCGACGAAACTACATTAAAAAGGCAAGGAATCAATGCGGTTCGCTTTTATTCTGGAATAAAAAGTGTGTGCGAAAACGCCCAAGGACAGAAAATTCCCTGCCTATTTTCCTGGCACTAATTGCAGCTGACTGCAGGCAATTATTGAGGTAATAGCTCAACTACTGTTAGGTGAAGTCAAAAGTATTGAGAACAATTTAATTGTTGCTAATGTCCCTGTAAAAAAAACCCTTCACATCTTTGCTCTTCACATATTTTTTTTGCCTTTTGTCTCGTTTGATCCTGTGTCTTCCAGAGGGTGCTGGTGGTGGATTTGCCCCTATTTATCCCAGTCTGCCTGGCCTTGATCACAGGAATCTGACTTATACTTATTCAAAGCATTCCTCTATCAAAGTCAGTATGGTCTCTACAATGATTTGCAGTGGCTGTTCAGAGTCTCAGAGTCTTTCACTCCACCTATGACCTCCTTTTAACTATAGATGCTGGAAATTGAACCCATAACCTTGTGCATGGAAAGCAGTGAGCTATGACTGCAACCCGCTATACATTTGC
Source organism: Sphaerodactylus townsendi (assembly GCF_021028975.2). Lineage (NCBI taxonomy): Eukaryota > Metazoa > Chordata > Lepidosauria > Squamata > Sphaerodactylidae > Sphaerodactylus > Sphaerodactylus townsendi. Next base: position 36,041,508 of record NC_059429.1, on the reverse strand, counting down.
TGTGTGGAAAGGACCTACCTCTTCTATGGCATATTTAACTGATCTTGAAGTACAATCATAAGAACATGAGAAAGAGCCTGCTGGATCAGACCACAGTCCATCTAGTCCAGCACTCTGCTACTCACAGTGGCCCACCAGATGCCTTTGGGAGCTCGCATGCAGGATGTGAAAGCAATGGCCTTCTGCAGCTGCTGCTGCTCCAGAGCACCTGGTCTCCTAAGGCATTTGCAATCTCGGATCAAGGAGGATCAAGATTGGTAGCCATAGATCGACTTCTCCTCCATAAATCTGTCCAAGTCCTTTTTAAAGCTATCCAGGTTAATGGCCACCACTACCTCCTGTGGCAGCATATTTCAAACACCAATCATGCATTATGTAAAGAAATATTTCCTTTTATTAATCTTAATTCTTCCCCCCAGCATGTTCAATGTATGCCCCCTGATTTTAGTATTGTGAGAAAGAGAGAAAAATTTATCTCTGTCAACGTTTTCTACCCCATGCATAATTTTATTGACCTCAATCATATCCCCCTCAGGCGTCTCCTCTCCAAACTAAAGTGTCCCAAATGCTGCAGCTTCTCCTCATAAGGAAGGTGCTCCAATCCCACAATCATCCTCATTAGGGTTGGAGATTTGGATGAAACAAATACCAAATTCGGCCTGAATCTGGGCGAATTCAGGCATATTTGGACAAAAATTGTCTGAATATGTCCTGTCCAAATATAAACGTCTGCATTGTTACCCAGCTTAGCAGTGTACAAACTTATTTTTATAGAGCAATGGGGAATTACTCAGCTTGGCAATGCAAGAGGTAGGCTGGGAGGGGATCTTTTTAGACTATGTATACCAGAAACAGCTTGAAATGTATTCAGAGAGTTCACAAACGAGACCAAATTGTAGTTTAAATATGTTTATATCAGTTTTGGTTGCAAACAAACACACAGTGAGACATTAAGGCACATACACACAGTTCCTTAGTATATGGATAGGGAGGAAAGGATAGGTTGGATGATAGAATGGGAGTTGGGTAGCAGGGAACTTATATGTTACCAAAGATCTGCAGAGAAGTTCCAGAAGAAGGCAAGGATCTCTATGTCATCATGTCCTTTTTATGAGGCGTCCAGATGGTATCACTAGAGTAACTCATAGATTTAATCTCTGCAGACTGTTTTGCCTTAGGCTTGCTCTCAGCTTGGACACTCTGCTATCCACCCACACAAACATGGAAACTGGCATCTTGTAGCACACAGTATGAAATCCAATATTTCATAAGGCAGGGGATGAAGGCCATTCTAACAGAATGCAAGGTATTCAGGCATTTTTTTGTATTTTTTGGTGTTTTTTCACATTTTGGCCTGCAGGGGGCGCATTTTTAAAGCTAGCAGCACCATAAGGAAGGTGCTCCAATCCCTCAATCATCCACGTTGCCCTTCTCTGCATTTTTTCTATCTCTTCGATATCCTTTTTGAGATGTGGCGACCAGAACTGAACACAGTACTCCAAACGCGGTCACACCACTGCTTTATATAAAGGCATGACAATCTTTGCAGTTTTATTATCAATTTCTTTCCTAATTATCCCCAGCATACAGTTTGCCTTTTTCACAGCTGCCATGCACTAAGTTGACATTCCCATGGAACTATCAACTAAGACGCCCAAATCCCTTTCCTGGTCTGTGACTGATAGCACTGACCCCTGTAGTGTGTATGTGAAGTTTGGATTTTTTGCCCCCTATGTGCATCACTTTACATTTTACTACATTGAACAGCATTAGATGATCCCAAACAAGCAGTGTTTATTGCATTAGATGACCCCAAACAAGCAGTGTTTATTGCATTAGATGATCCCAAACAAGCAGTGTTTATTGCATTAGATGACCCCAAACAAGCAGTGTTTATTGCATTAGATGATCCCAAACAAGCAGTGTGACTGTCACACACATTAACATGCCAAGGGACTATTAATCCTCCTTTTGCTGGGAGAACGACTGTTCATCTGAAATATCTGACAGAAACGATTTGAGCCACTGAAGAACTCTTTAGGTCACAACAAAGATCCTCTGCTGAAGCCTCAAGGAAAATCAGGAACAAAATGAGTGAAAAATTAATATTCATGGACTTAAAGCAGCTTGTGGCAATTACTTTTAAAAAAATGGCTGTCCTCTGGATTTCCAGGTCACACAAAAATAATGCATAATTTAGGCTGCTGGATGATGGTCCAGTGTGTGGAGCAGCAGTCACACAATGCTGATTCAATCACATCTCTCATGCTAACTAGGACTGGGTGAGGTCAGATGGTGGTTGTAAAACTCCCCAAGGAGCCTCTGAGTTATGTTGATGATTCACTGGGTTGCTCACCTCCTTGACACCCGCTGCTTCTCTTGTCAAAGTGTTGAAGGATAACATTTAGGGTAAAACACAAATAACAATTCTCATGCTTATAACCAATACAAATCTTCTTAGAATAGTAAAAACAGAATGTGAGACCTTTGTTGCAAATTTCAGTTCATGTGCAATTATACATTGTATGTTTAACTACACTCTAAAGTTTGATTCTATATTTTCCTGATATGTATTTTTTTGAGGGGAGAACATATTTAATATAGTGTTACACATAAAAAGATTTCACTGTTTATTCATACCAATCAGACAGGCCTTGGTTTTGTCTGAGAGTTTCCCTTCATATTATCCTTAAGTTTGTTGGTTTTCTATACCTGAGTTGAAACACCCAACTGACTCTGTGAAAATATGTTGCCATTTTCTTTTGTAAATTTTGATTGGCATCAATGAAAAATCAAAAGAATAACAAAGGTATTTATAGGAGTACATCTAACTACTGTATATACTCGTGTATAAGTCGACCCGAATATAAGTCAAGGCACCTAATTTTACCACAGAAAACTGGGAAAACTTGTTGACTCGAGTAGAAGTCTAGGATGGGAAATTCAGCAGCTACTGGTATATTTCAAAAATAAAAATCGATATGGTCAGGCACTATTTGGGGGTCTCTGCCACTGACCCTCTATCTCACCAATCCCAAGGTCTCTGCCACCGACCTCTCCATCACGCAGCTTGTCCAGCTCACCCAGGTCGACTGGCTGTCACCCACTGAGAGCCAGGGGCCGGCCGCCACCGAGAAAAAGGCAGAGGCAGAGAAAGCAGCTGAAAGGGGGAAGGCAGAGAAGAAGGGAGAGTGAAGCAGAGAAGGAGGCTGAGAAAGCGGCTGAAAGGGGGAGGCAGAGAAGAAGGCAGAGGAGAGTGAAGCAGAGGCAGAGAAAGTGGCTAAAAGGGGGAAGGCAGAGAAGAAAGCAGGAGAGAACAAAGACAGGAGAGGGGGAATGCCACACAAGAATTAACTGGGACCCTCACTCGCATATAAGTTGAGGGGGGCTTTTTTTCAGCACAAAAAAATCAAGCAAAAATATGGCTGGATCACTCATATCAGTCCATCCATTCATCCATCTTTATCACAGTCATAGACCAGCATAATAAAATAAAACTAAAAAAATATGAAATATTGAAACAGTAAATACATATCTAAAATCATGGGGGGGGGGAGAGAAAAGCTTACTGGTAAAAAAAAACCCTGGAAAAACAAAATGGTATGGGAACATGAAGAAAATAGGATGAAGCATAAGTACTAAAGAGGAATGAAAGCTTAAAAACTATAAAAGGGGGATTGCAGGGAAAGTGATGACTAACATTCTCCAATGTGGGTCAGGATTTGGGGTGCACATAAAAACTCAGAGGCTAAAAAAATTGAATATAATATTTTTTTAAGGTTCATTGAGTACAGCACCTGCTCAATATACAAAATAACAGAAAATTGTTAAAGATTAAAATAACAACATAAAACATTGGTAACGTAGCTTTGAAAGCAAACAGCAAGCAAAGTGAGAGAAAAAAAGTATTGCTGATAAGAACTGGCCGGCAGAGTCTAACAGCTTCAAAATGCCTAAGATAGCAGGCTGGAAAAAAAAGTTAAGCTGAGACATGTAGAGAGAGGAAAGAAAGATGTTCCTTTGAACATTGAAGGAAACATACAGAAACTACTGGTCAGGTGTCATAAACAGACAAATCACACTTTAACCCTAATTAACAAAACAAACCATGAAGGAAATAATCTACAGCTGGGGTATGACCTTTAGCTAAAACAGCTACAAACAAGTTGGGAGAAAATTAAAGCAAAAAAGACAATTTCTCCACAGGGAAAGGCATAGGGAAGGCATAACATTGATAAATTGAAAATTGACCCAGTCTGGGGGGAGATCCTCTTGCAGAGAAGGTATGGTGCAAAGGAAACCTGTGACAGCAGAGGGGGCAAAGACTGGTCCTCAACTCTGCAGCAGCAAAAGCTGGAAATTTGGGCCTTCATGGAGCTTTTCTGGCATCCCAGTCAGACCCTGGCATGAGAGGTGGGCTAGTTCTAAGTGCAGTCAACATTAATCAGCTTCCACCTCAGGTTTACTGCTAATTGTGCCATGGCCCAGGTCCTAAACTTATGCCATCCTCTTGGGTAGCATAAGTCCATTAAAACCTATGGGTTTGGGTTTTTTGTTTTTTTACTTTTTCTACCTCCCTGCATTGCTGGAAAAGCCCCCTGGAGACATCAGGGTGGCACCACAGTAATACAGTCCCTGGCCATGAGGGCTCTAGATTGGGCTTCCCAGTTATGAAATCAAGAAATCATCAACCCATAATGTATTTACATACTGGGGTAGATCTAAAACCATAGGGACTGGTAGGACTTTTTGTGATGGAACTCACCAGTACTGAGTATTAGAACCTTAGCGTTCTCCCAAGACCTGATCCTTGTGGACCAATCTGCTGCACTTAGACAGAGGAACAGAGAGTGGACCTTGGGCAACAGCCTAGTAAAAATCTGCAGGGGGAGGAAGGAATTGTTGGAAGTCAGTATAACTTAATATTTGAACAGGGGAACAGAAATGAGTGAGTTCTGTATAGCAAACTGATACTCAAATTAGCTCTTTCTGATTCAGGGAGAAATGACCCATCAATAGTCATTCCATGACAATGGACTAGGGATATTTACAATAATAAACATCTTTTGAGTTTGCTCATATACATGACACTTTAACTCTTTTCAGCAATTCCATTTGTTTTATTCCATGGGGGGTGGGGGAGGGAGACTGGCAGCAGAGGCATAACTACATGATACAGCTACAAGGGCACAACTACATGATACATGCGTTGGATGATGGATTTGCAACCAGAGTAATAGACAGATGTTGGGGGAGCCTACCTTAAAAAGCATTCAGTTGCTCAACTCTACAGCTGTAAGTGAGGGGAAGGGGGAAGAAAGTTTTCAGATTCCCACTGACCTGTTTTGCCAGTATAAAAGGAGGCTGAAGGTCTTCTGCTGGCTCCACATGTAAAAACCCCTTTGTTGGTTTTTTTGTATGTTTCATTTCTTCAATTTTTGTTGCATTTGGGGCTTTTTATGCCATTTTACAGCATAGGCCATCACAGATGGGTTTCTGCCCCTTATAAACCAACACAACATTGGAATATGTGTTGATTTGAATGGCAAACACAAGGAAACAGAAAATAGCATAAAGACTCACAGGAGAAAATAAAACTGAAACAGATTTTCTTCATGGCAAATTTTAAACTGAATGTTAAAGCACAGATAACACCAAGAGCCAAGTAGCGGTAAGGATAACTTTTTTTGCTGAAAGAAAAGGCTCTTATTATTGATTGATTTCCCCCACTGAAACTGCAAATTACATTCATTTTATCCTTTTCAAAATTGCATTCTTAATTCTCATTATCCAAAATGAAGTTTGTACAAGTACTCTATTTGGGAATGCCTTGAATGTGGATTTACTTGTACTAATCTGCTGTGTTCACATTTCTACTGGAATCCATCCATTATGTTTTCTATTCTTTTTTTCTTTTCGTTCTTTTTTTAGATTCCATTTTTTAGTTAACTTCAGAAATTCAATGTCAACTGGATACTTGAGTATTATATAATCAGTTCTGAAATGAGTCAATCAAAATTACTTATCTATTTTTTTTGTTGGGATAATTTAGCTTATGTCAATTTTCATGTTGAAAAACAGCTCCTGCATATGAAGATTTTCAGCAATTGTAGTGAGTTCATATTCAGATTGTTCTGTTGCTGTTTCCTAGCACTAATTTTCTTTTTATCCATTGTCCTCAGCAGGACTGGCTCACCATAAAAAAGACCCACATAGCTGCTGGGGTGCCACAATACCTGGAGAGTAGCTGGTACCTATCATCACTCATGACTGTGTTCCACCACTTTACTGTCACAGTCCAAGATGTGCTCCTGCGATTCTAGCAGCTTCAACAGGGCTCACCTTCTACCAAATTCCAGCTTTAGTTCTAGGGCAGGAATGAGGCAGATTCCTGTCTTACACTGCCAGGGAGGAATACAAACTCCAGGGGTTCATGTTTCTGCTAGTCACCAGCAGCAAAACAATGGTAACCCATTGTCCTGAATCCTGCCAATCAGACCCACTTAGGCCAGCAAGATATCTTGAACCAAACATAGTCCTTGAACTTAATTCTGCCTTAACTTCATTGCATTAATTTCACTGCCTTAATTTTGTTGCCTGTGGCAATCCTGATAAAAAAACTGAAACTACTCAGTTATTTAGCAGAGAAAACAAGGCAGAGTTAAATAAAAGTGAGTTTAATAAAGTACTAAATATAAAAACTCAGGCTACAAAAACATATTTACAAAAAGAGGAAGACAAAATAGTCATGTGCTACAAACCACCCCCAAGCAAATAAGCTTACACAAACAAGGAAACAAGGAAATAATACAGCAACACAGCATAGCATACAATAAAACATCATGAGGACAAGGAGCAAAAAGGTAGAGGAAAAGGGAGGAGAGAAAAGGAGCATGGAAAAGTTACACCACAATATGCAGCATTGAAGGTCACCCTCAATTAACCAATTAACTGCCCAGCTGCCCTGTATTAACATACAGCAACCAAATAGTGCAACTATCTTGCTCCTGCAATTACTTACATAAGAGATGCCAAATATTCTACTACCCCCTCTCAATCTTTACAAGGACAAAACAATTGAAAGATTGCACATTCAACTTATCAAGTTCGTCTTCCCACACAGCTCTTCGTAACATATATGGTTCACAGATTTGGTCAGGATGTCAGCAACCATTCTCTCAGTAGGGCAATATTTCAGTTCAATGATGCCATTCTTCTGTAGATCTCTGACAAGATGGTATTTATTGTCCACATGCTTGATACCAGTCACAGATGCTGGTGAAATGTCAGGGGAGAATGCTGCTAGAATATGGCCATAAAGTCTGGAAACCACACAACACCCCAGTGATTCCGGCCATGACAGCCTTCAACAATACAGATCTTGAATCTTCTGCCCCTGACATAACAGGAAGCTGCCATCTTCTTCTCTGTTAACTTGAACTCCTAGATAGTGATTAACATCTCCCAGTTCTTTAATTTCCATGGCCTTTCTTCCAGGAGGTAGATCAACCAATGTCCAAGTCTTATTGGTTTTTAATGAGTCTAACTCTTCAACAGCAGCCTTTCCCCAGTTAGTCTACTCACTAAATGGAAGCTCACAGAGTTCTTCCCAAGATGCAGGCTTAATGCTCCTGATGACCTGACAAGGTAGAACAATCTTTTAGGTGGAATACCTTTATTAGAGCATTCTGATCTCCTAACCTCAGAGACAGAATTCTCATGCATCTGCCTTACTTCATTGTGGATACTGTCTTCATAATCTGATGGATTTGGACAATCTAGCTCAATCTAGCCACCTCAATGGACTGACTCTTGTGTCAATTCCATGGGTTTCTGCAACTCATTCTGGTCTACTTAATTAGATGTAATAAGATGAGGTGTGCTATTCTCATCTTCATCTAGAAAAATTGCAACATCCTCTTCCTTTTTAACATCAGGAATTAGAGACTGACTCTCTTGGATGTTTTTGCTTCTAGATGCTCCCTCTGAAGCTGGTGCTCTTACATATTCACAAATGTGCACAGCTCTACTAAGGATAGCCTTTCCTATTGTTGAGTCCTATATTTTATAGGCTTTGCTTTTCACTGAATATCCAATGAAAACTCCCTGTGTGGCTCTATCATCCAGCTTAGTTTTTCTTTTCTGCTCCAGAATGTATGAATATGCTTTACTTCCAAAAACTCTCATATGACTCATGTTTGGCTTATGGCCATGCCATCATTCAAATGGTGTTGTATTAATGGCCTTTGTGTGTACTCTATTTACTATATAAGTAGCAGTGACCAAAGTTTCACCCAAAAGTCTTTTAGTTAACCTGGAATGATGTAGCATTGTTCTTACCATACCCATAAGGGTTTGGTTCATTCCCCCTGCCATACCATTCTGGGATGATGAATAGGGTGCACTGGTCTGATGCATTATGCCACACTGCTTTAAATAGTTCTGCATCTCATGGCCACAATATTATCCACCATTGTTGGTCCTCAAGGTCTCTGGATACCGTTCAAACTTATTAAAGCCCATTGCACAGAAGTCCTTGAATTTCTGCAAGACATCTGATTTTTCTTTGATTAGGTATACATAAGCATAACACAAGAAATCATCTATGAAAATAACAAAGTACTTATAGTTACTGGCTGGATTGGCCCACACACATTACTATGGATTAGCTGGAGTGGTTTATTGCTCTTTCTTTCTTCTTCCTTTTTGATGAGGAGCATTCTTAGCCTTTGCAACAATACAGGATTCACACTCGATTGGGCACCCCATCACATTCTGATATTTCAATCCCTTTAAGCAATCCTTTGTTCACCTTATATGTTGCTTATTCCTGAGCCCAAGGCATTTGGGGGTTGGTTTCATTCAAGATGACCTTCTAGCATCTCTGAATAAAGTGTGAAGCGAAGACTTCTTTTCCAAGGCTGATTCCGCATGGGCCAAAAACAGCAGTGTGAAAACAGTATAAACCCTTTCACACTGTTTTAAACCCTTTTACACCATTTTCACACCGTTTTCATACTGCTGTTTTGGGCCCATGCGGAATCAGCCTCAGCTTCATAATTAAAATGGCTCTCCAAATTAGGAACATGTTTTATCAAGTCTTCCACTGAAGCCATTTCAAGCTTTCAGTTATGAAAAGTTGAGAAATTTTCAACTTACCATATATACTTGTGTATAAGTCGAGTTTTTCAGCACATTTTTGTGGTGAAAAAGCCCCCCTTGACTTATACACAAGTGAGTTGTATTTTAAAAAAATATTTTAGGGTTTTTAATTTGTCGGCCACTAGGGGGCGCTGTTTTAGGCTAGCAGCACCAAAATTTCAGGGTATCATCAGGTGACACTCCTGATGATACCAGCTGAGTTTGGTAAAGTTTGGTTTAGGGGGTCAAAAGTTATGGACCCCCAAATTGGGTGCCCCATCCCCCATTGTTTCCAATGGGAGCTAATAGTAGATTGGGCTACATTTTGAGGGTCCATAACTTTGGACCCCTTGAACCAAACTTCACTAAACCTGGTTGGTATCATCAGGATAATCTCTTGCTGTTACCCAGCCAGGTTTGGGGATGTTTGGTTCTGGAGGATCTCAAAGTATATGGATCCCCAAAGGGGTGCTCCCATCCCATTTGTTTCCAATGGTAGTTCTTCAATAGTAGATGGGGCTACCCTTTTGAGGGTCCATAACTTTGGACCCCCTGAACCAAACTTCGCCAAACCTGGGTGGTATCATCAGGAGGGTCTCCTAAAGATACTCTGAAATGTTGGTACTGCTAACATAAACAGTTATTGTTGAGACCATATTGTTCTCGTTGACCCTCTTTTCCACTTACAGAGCTAGTTTACTGTTTTTTTAAAGAAATATTCAAAAACATTTAACCTAATGATGCCTCAATTAATGTAATTTTATTGGAATCTATTTTTATTTTTGAAATTTACCAGTAGCTGCTGCATTTCTGACCCTCGACGTATATGCGAGTCAATAAGTTTTCCAATAAGTTTTTAGTGGTAAAATTAGGTGCCTCGACTTATATGCGGGTCGACTTATACACGAGTGTATACGGTGATTAGTCTTATCTTTCTCTCTCACACACCCTCCCCCCCAAAACAGAAAAAAGTCAGGAAGTCATGCCGAGGCTTTGACTCAAAAACTGGAGGGGAGAAAAAACCAAACAAACTCTGCTTAAACTCTGACACAATGGGATAGAGCTGGGTCCATGGCCTGATAGAAGAACTGAAATGCACTGTAATGGTTAGCGCCATCTAGTTTATCCCATGCTTTTTGTGAATAAAGTTCTCTGGCTGTGGCCAGTTTTCTTATCCACTTAAATTGTGTTGGTGTGTTATTTTGGTGTGTTATTTTGGAAAGCTGAGCGGGAAGGGCTATACATCTACCTGCAATGGGATAGAGCTGGGTCCATGGCCTGAAAGAAGAACTGAAATGCACTGTAATGGTTAGAATATCAGATTAGGACCTAGGGTGACAGGGTTCTAATTTCTTTCTCAACCATGTATGACTGTCAAGTGACATAAGAACATAAGAACAAGCCAGCTGGATCAGACCAAAGTCCATCTAGTCCAGCTCTCTGCTACTCGCAGTGGCCCACCAGGTGCCTTTGGGAGCTCACATGTAGGATGTGAACGCAATGGCCTTCTGCAGCTGTTGCTCCCGATCACCTGGTCTGTTAAGGCATTTGCAATCTCAGATCAAAGAGGATCAAGATTGGTAGCCATAAATCGACTTCTCCTCCATAAATCTGTCCAAGCCCCTTTTAAAGCTATCCAGGTTAGTGGCCATCACCACCTCCTGTGGCAGCATATTCCAAACACCAATCACTTGTTGCTTGAAGAAGTGTTTCCTTTTATTAGTCCTAATTCTTCCCCCCAGCATTTTCAATGAATGCCCCCTGGTTCTAGTATTGTGAGAAAGAGAGAAAAATTTCTCTCTGTCAACATTTTCTACCCCATGCATAATTTTGTAGACTTCTAATCCATATCCCCCCCTCAGCCGCCTCCTCTCCAAACTAAAGAGTCCCAAAAGCGGCTGCAGCCTCTCCTCATAGGGAGGTGCTCCAGTCCCTCAATCACATCCTTTGTCGCCCTTCAAATTCTGCACTTTTTTCTATCTCCTCCAATATCTCTTTTTTGAGATCGCGGCGACCAAGAACTGGACACAGTAATGCTCCAAGATGCAGTCCAGCGACCACTGCTTTTATATAAGGACGCATGACAATCTTTGCAGCTTTTATTATCGAATTCCTTTTCTAATGATCCCAAGCATAGAAGTTTGCCTTTTTCACAGCTGCCATGCATTGAGTTGACATTCCCATGGGAACTATCCAACTAAGACGCCTAAATCCCTTTCCTGGTCTGTGAACCCCTGATAGCACATGACCCCTGTAAAGCACGTGTGTTAATGTGAAGTTTGGATTTTTTTGCACCTATATTGCATCACCTTTACATTTTGCTACACATTGAACTGCATTTGCCATTTCTGACCTCACTCACCTATTTATCAAGGTTTGCGGCTTGGAGCTCTTCGCAGCAATCGCTTTGTGGTTCCTCCACCACCCTACATAATTTGGTATCATCTGCTGAAACTTGGCCACCCACGCTACACCACCCCTACTTCCAGGTCATTTTATGAATAGGTTAAAGAGCACTTTGGTCCCAAAGCGGATCCTTGGGGGATTTTTTCACTCCCTACATCTCTCCATTGGCCAGAGAACTTCCCATTTACACACCCACTCTTTGTTTTCCTGTTTCTCAACCCAGTTTTTTTAATCCATAGGAGGACTTCCCCTCTTATTCCTTCATTGCTGAGTTTTCTCAACAGTCTCCAGGTGAGGGAACTTTGTCAAAAGCCTTTTGGAAATCCAAGTAGACAATGTCCACCGGTTCACCCCTGTCCACATGCCTGTTTTACACCTCAAAGGGAACGCTCCTGAAGTAAGTTTTGTAAGACAGGATTTGCACTCTACAAAAGCCATGCTGACTCTTTCTCAGCAGGTCTTGCTTTTCTACATGTTTTATAATTTTATCTTTAATGATATAGATTCTACTAATTTACCAGGAACAGATGTCAAACTGACTGGCCTGTAATTTCGGAGTCCCCTAGATCCTTTCTTAAAGATTGGTGTGACCATTGTAGCCATCTTCCAGTCTTCTTCAGGGATGGAGCCTGATTTCAGGATAAGTTGCATATTAAAGTGAGAAGATCCAGCAATTTCATGCTTGAGCTCTTTAAGAACTCTTGAGTGGTGAATGAAATCTGGGCCAGGGGATTTGGTAACATTTAGTTTATCAATGGCTGCCAGAACTTCTTCCTTGTCTACCACTATCTTACCGGCCTAGATTCCTCGGATTAGCCTCCTATGAAGCTTGGTTCAGGTGCAGGAATGTTCCTCACATCCTCTTGGGTGAAGACAGATGCAAAGGAATTCATTCAGCTTCTCTGCAATCTCCCTGCCATCTTTTAGCACACCCTTTGTTCCTTTGTCATCCTAATGGGCCCTACGGCTTCCCTTGCTGGCTTCCCTTAGCTTTTGATGTACTTGAAGAACTGTTTGTTGCTGGTCTTGATGTTCCGCAGCCATGTGTTCCTCATAATCCTTTTTTTTGCCTCGCTTACAGCTAACTTGCTTCTCTTTTTGCCACCATTTGTGTTCCCTCTCATATATTCTTCATCAATAGAACTGGACTTCCATTTTTTCTAAAAGACATTTTCTTTTTTCTGATAATTTCCTCAACCTCTCTTGGTGGTAACCATGAGTGGCTTTCTTTTTTTGGACTGGGTGCTGCCTTTTTTCTAACCTGTGGAATTTACATTCCAGCTGAGCTTTTATTACTGTGTTGTTTTAAATAACCTCCAAGCATCCTGGACAGTTTTGACTCTCTTGATTTTCCCTTTCAGCTTCCTGTGCACTATCCCCCTCATCTTTGAAATTTCTACCTTTCTGACAGGCGAATGTAACTACATTAGTAGTTGCCACTTGTTAAGCATGCTGAGATACTGAATCCTGACAGCATTGTGATCGCTTCTGTTCCCTATCGAAGCTCAACAACACTGACTTCACTGCACCCAGGTCCTGGGTCCCACATAGGAATTAGATCTAGGATCACCTCTCTCCTGGTTGGTTCCACAACCATCTGCTCCTAAGCCACAGTCATTTTAGCATATCCAGAGATGCTCTCTCCTTACTATGACCTGAACATGCATTTTTCCAGTTTATATGGGGATAGTTAAAATCACCCATTACCACTACATTTTTGTTTTTGTTGGCGTCTCTAATTTCTTTTTCCATCTCAGAATCCTCTTGTGCACTTTGGTCAGGGGGACGATAATATATTCCTAATATTAAACTGTCCTTCACACCTGGTATTGATATCCACAGTGATTCTGTAGGAGAACCAGCTCCCCTTGCATTGTCTATTTTATGTGATACTATGCTCTCTTTGATGTAAAGGAGCAACTCCACCCCCAATGTCGCCCTGTCCTATCCTTCCTATATGAGCCTGTAGCCTGAGTATAACTTAGCATCATCCACTGGTTCTCCTCATTCCTACCATGTCTCTGTAATGCCCGCACTATATCAAAGTCCTCCATGCAAAACTCTGTACTCTAAGCTCCCCATTTTAGGTCCGAATGCTTCTACCCTATTAGCATAGAGACACTTGTATACCCTGTCTCTGTATCCTTAACCGCTGGGATTTATGTGCTTTACCCTCAAGGTCTTTTATGAGACACTATCCTTGTCACATGCACATTGCTATGTTTCTACCAGCTTGTATGTGGTTGATTTAGAAAAACCTCCCTCTCTGACTGCATCCCCATAGATACTGTATTCGAACCCCAGAAGTCACCTCAGCTCACTGTGGCTTTCCCCCAGTGATCAGTTTAAAAGCTGTTCTGCCACCTTTTTTAATGTTGGCGCCAGCAACCTGGTTCCTCTTTGGTTAAGATGCAGCCCGTCCCGTTGTACAGGCCTACCTTGTCCCAAAGAGGTTCCCCAGTTCCTGACAAATCTGAAACCCTCTGCCTTACACCACCTTCTCATCCGCATTGAGACCCTGTATCTCAAGCTTGCCTACAAGCTTGCCCTCTTGGCGTGGAGCGGGTAGCATTCTGAGAGATGCCACCTTGGGTGGAGGTCCTGTACTTCAACCTGTTTCCTAGCAGCCTAAATTTAGCTTCCCGAACCTCCCGGCTACATTTCCCAATGTCGTTGGTGCCAATGTGGACCACAACTGCTGACTCCGCCCCAGCGCTGTCTAAAAGCCTATCTAGGCGAGAGGCGTGACATCCATAACCAGCACCAGGCAGGCAAGTCACCATGCGGTCATCCGCGCCTCTCACAAACCCAACTCTCTACATTTCTAATGATTGAATCACCCACTACAAGGAGCCCCCCACCTCCCGAGGGGTATCCTCAGTCGCGAGAGGATAGCTGATCACACCAGTTAAAGGAAGGATCCCATCTAAGGGGAGCATCCTTCCCCACCTCAGACTGGCACCCTCCATCCCAAAGGCCTTCATTCTCCATGACATCATGAAGGAGATGTCACCTTGGGAAGATGGGACCGGCTGTTAGGTCCCTGAAAGCCTCGTCTGTCACCCTCTCTGCCTCTTTCAGCTTCTCCCAGGTCTGCCACCTTGGCTTCAAGAGAACGCCTGCCACGTTCGGCTTGAGTGCCAGGAGCTCATTGCAGCGAGGGAGCACACCCACGACTTCTGTCCTAGTGGCAGATAGTCATACATGTGACACTCGAGTGCCTGCAGAAACACTGGAAGAAGCCCCCGGCATCCCTGCTGGCTTTCTGCGGCCTTCATATCTGATTTGTTTAGATATTTAAATATTAAGCTTTTTTGAGTCACTGCCCCCCCTGGGCTATCTGCACATACTATCTGTCAAATATGTCCTTATTAATTTAATTTAAAAAACAAAAAAATTAAGAATTAAGAGTTGGTCCGCTAGTTCCAGAGACTGAACTAGAAGCCCACCTCTCCAGGACAAAGAAAGCGCCCACCTCTGAGGACAAAGAGGAACAAGAGATGAACTCTGTTAACCCCTGTTAAGCCCCACCTTCCAGATTCAGCAGCCTTACAAGGAGAAAAGGAGATAACCCCTGTTAAAATAACGCACTGTTTTAAAAGCTGTGGCTTTGAGGAAAAGCCCTCAAAATGAACACCAGCTTGAGGTCACTCCTCTTCCTGGCCAAGTCTGCTTCTGCTGCTGCTCACTCTCTGCTTGGTTCAGAGGACTGAACTAAAGCCCCCACCTCTCAGGACAAAAGCCCCACCTCTGAGGAAGGACAAAAGAGGAACAAGAGATGAACTCTGTTAGCCCCTGTTAAGCCCCACCTTCCAGGTCCAGCAGCCTTACCGGGGAGAAAGGAGATAACCCCTGTTAAAATAACACTGTTTTAAAAGCTGTGGCTTTGAGAAAAGCCCTCCAAAATGAACACCAGCAGGTCACTCTGCTCTTCCTGGCCAAGTCTCTTCTGACCTTGGGTCTATCATAGTCTCTCAATCTAAAATATTTTTTGCAAAGTTATTGTTATGATGATTAACTGAAGGAAAGAGCAACAATTTGAAACAATTTGCTTGGGGTTCCCAATCAGGGAGAAAAATAGGATAAATATAACAAGCATTTCAGATCAAACACAAAGAACAAGTTGGCACTCTCTATCCCATTGGTCAAGTATTTTCAGCTCTGAATATAATCCAAATAGAGTGTTAGCAGCTCATCTCATCAGTAACTCCATGCAGCCCTGCAAAGCAACTGACCTGCTAGACTGCTGTACTGCTGGCTCCATATTCTTCTGTCAGTCATTATGTCTAAAGCACATAGAATTTCTAAACTAGGCCAAAGAGTTTCAGAGGATTCTGGGAATATCTTTAGCTACAAATCAACTCATCAAGTAGCACCACATCATGTAAAGAAACATGTATGCCTGAAAGAGCCTTTTGTCTGTTTTGTTTTTAACCTTAGCCTTTTCTTTAACCTTATCCCATATTTCTCTGTTTGACCTTCCCCTATCAATGTCCAATGACAGAAATTTAGATCTAACAGGGATGAAATTTAAAAAATGGTAAGATTATTGTGGGTGAATGGAAGATCTTTGGAAATTGTTTTTCTTTTAGGTGTATTGGTATGAAATTCTTAATACTGTAGCATTTTAGACCAATCCATGGTGTATTCCATGCACATAAAACCCCTGAAGGTAGCTTTTGGCATATAGAAATGCAAACACTTCTGGTGTGCTATGATAATTTTTTTTTTATTTTACAGTTTTGCTCAAGCTTTCAGTAGACCTAAATGTCCACATTTCTCTCTTCCTCCTGAATCATCGAAGGAACTACTCACGGGGCAATCAGTTTCCTCTAATTTGATGCAACATGAAGCACAAAACCACAGAGAATTAGACCAAGTGGAAAAATTCCCCGTTGGGCTGGGTGATAGCAATTTCAGCTACTTCATCAAGAAACTTCATATGCCCAGGAGGCTATCTGACTTATGAGGCATCAAAGAGTTTTTAGATCCCATAGCCTTCTAGGCTTTCTCTCTTACAACTTAATTACTGGACTTAAGTCTATAACACTGGGAAGAAGATTCACCTGGGAACATTTCTGACAGAATTGTCAGTAGTGTTCAAAAAACTACTGGGGCCTTTTTGAGAGAATACAAGTTTGTAGTTTTATTACTTTACACAATTTTATTACAATGCCAAACAGTATTTACAAAAGGGAACCATCGAGGATTTGAAGCAGGCATCATATTTCCCTCTCCCCCACTAATTTATCTTTCCTATATCTGAAAGTGCTCATACCCGCTCTTTTTTTCCTGGTCCTTCACTCCATTCCACACAATAGCCAACCTACCTTTATCTGCCTTTCTGTCTTCATTCCCCTGCCAGTAGCCTGACTTAAGAAAACACTTGACTCAGCTGTGTGGGCCAAGCCTACTAGCATGGCAGGTAACCCCCATTGGTGTGGGGGTGCACCTCACTTTCTCCCTACATTATTTCCCCCCTTTCTCCTCCTGGAAACCTCTCCCTTTCCCTTACTCATTCTCTCTTTCCCAGCAATTCATCAACCTACCTTTTCTCTGCCTATCTTCAGCTTTATGTGTTATTTATTTGCTTCATTTATACCCCACTCTTTTTCACAATGATGACCAATGCAGCTAACCTGATAATAAATATATGGTCTTCCCAACTTATAGGATATTCTTTCCTTAGGATTTCTGGAAATTTTTGAAAGTACATGTTGATACTTCCAGGTAGCTCCAGAGATTGTAATGAATTTTATGGTAAAAAAAAATTCTGTCAGGAGATGAGGCCTTTTTTTTTTTCTCCCAGAACACTACACCATACAACTCTCACACGTGTAGCTAGGCACTGCCTGGCAACCCTATACTTCTGCAAGGCCTACATGAAGATCCTAGAAGCCCAAGCTTCCCCTTGTTATTGCCTTTCTATGAAGGTTAAATAGATTTTGCCTGTTTCATTCACATTCTTTTCTTGTATGAAGTCAATAGACTTAGAAAGTATAGCACTTTTTAAAGCTCTTTTGTGAAACTTTCCCACTGAAATACAAGGAGTCAAATTTTATTAATATCATGGTTATGGGTTAATTCTTATTTATTATCATGTTTCTCATTTTCTCTTTTCCATTAGGTGTTATTTATTTATTTGCTTTGACAAAAGCTGAAACTAAAATTTTGCATTTATTAGGTTGAACAGGAATTAAACAGAGCCCACATTTTCATGTGACACCAAAGATTTTAGGCATTTAATAAAACAGTATTAATTTTAATTCTTGCCTTTTCTTTTCCCAAGTGAGGCTGAAATTTTAGCCTTTTGTTTCCATCAGCTATATATATATGCGACTGTGAGCCGTCTCGAGCCCTTCGGGGGTAAGGCGGCCTATAAAATCCAATAAATAAATAAATAAATATATTGTAAGTACTGGACATGTAAAAGAAGAGGAGCCAAATCACATCTGCAATTCAACATGATAGCCCAACCTCCTAGGCAGAACATTAACCTCATATGGGCACCATCTTTACAAGTTTGTACATATTTAAAACCTATCACCATGACTGGGAATGTTCAAAGGGTAGTGTTCCTGATCATGGGGCAGAGCCTACGTGAACACAGTTTATACAGGTATGGGCACGATATTCATATCGGATTGTCATCAAGCTTTCTTTCCCTCCTCCTTAGCTCTGTGACCAGTTCATCTGTTTCATTCACTTGGAACCCAGAAAATAAGGTTTTAGTCCATTTCCAATGCAAAGGCTGAGAGTTGAAATGATTGGAAGCACACTGAGACCCACTGTGGTATAGCAGTTAAGAGCAGGTGGACTCTAATTCAAAGAACCAGGTTTGATTCCTCACTCCTCCACATGAACAGTTGAGACTCATGTGGTGAACCAGATTTCTTTCCCCACTCCTACATTCCTGCTGGGTGACCTTGAGCCAGTCACGGTTCTTCGGAATTCTCTCAGCCCCACCTGTGTCACAAGGTGCCTTTTGTGGGGAGAGGAATGGAAAGGAGTTTGTGAGCTCCTTTAAGTCTCTTTACAAGAGAGAAGGGTGGGAGTATAAATCTAAACTCTTCTATTGCTTTTCTGATCCCATCATAACTCATTGGTAAACAATTCTATACTCAGTGAGATCCAGATGAACCTGACACTGGAGTTTTTAGAATATTATCCAGAATGGCACAATAACTAATTAATGTTGTGAAATTGTAATTGAATGAACATTCTTTCTATTAGAGAACTCCTGGCGCATATTAGAGACTTCATCTAAAGAGGTCTTCCATCACATCATTTGATACCAGACAGCCCCCATTTTGCTGAGGTAGCCAAGAACGCCTCTAAGACACCTATACCCCCAAACTTCGTTTCCTTATTTTGAAAATTCTACTACACAACTTCAAGTTCAACCCTAGTTAAACCAAAAATGGAGACAGTTAAAGATGAGAGAGTGGTTAGTTCACTGAACTTGCTTTCACCTCTCTCTCTCTTTTAATATATATAACATAAATTTACTTTAAACCAACAGTGAGAGACAAAAGAATGGTTTGAGAAAGGCAGGGTTGCATACATATATTTATTCTAACTTCCAAAAATTTTCCTCACTTCCAAATTGTTTTCCTTTTTAACTAGAAACCGCTAGTTAAGTACACCATTTAGAATTAAGGTGATTTTCTAGTTTCCTGCGTCGACATAATATATCCTACCCTTGTTGACAAAAATTAGTGGAAAGGCAGAGTATAAACACATTTGCCATCCTATTACGACTTGCAGCTTAATACATATTTACCAGCTTGAATTTCTCACAAGCTGTGTAACTTCATAAGATTATTCAAATATGCCAACCAGATCTGTATATTAATGTAGCATTACATAGGACGGTATTTTCAGGATCTTACACATGCTTTAAATACCTCCAATCACACAATCTTCTGCATGAAATTATGTGCATATGGAATATCTCACAGTAGACAGACCTCTCCTGTTTCTTGGAAACAAATTCCACAGAACCTTATGAAAGTGCACAATGGGGGAGAAGCTTTAATCAACTTTTATCCAGTAACTAATATATTCTGAGAAGAGACCAGATTTTATTAAACCCCTTCTCATCACACTTCAGTAATGAAATGCTATTGTCTCTTGCATGCAATATATTTCTGCTGTGTTGTCAAAAATATGGCAGTAATCAGAAGAAACCATCAGAAGGTCACTTCCTGCTTACCTTTCATGACATAGGAGCAATAAAATAGAAAGTATTAATTCGGTACTAGCAGATTACCCATCACTGTGATGGACAAGCATGTAGGGAGCTTGTAGTGCACAATGCAATTCTATCCTGCAGCCCCATTCAATCAGGTGGCACTACTGACTGTTACCTCCATCACAACATTAAGTTGGATCTTAAAGATGCCATTCCACTTGAAGAACAAGGTTCTGCCAGAGCAACAACTCCATCCATACATGAAGGACCTTTCTGCTCTCAGAATAGTTCTTTCCATCACATTTTACTGGATCCACTCAGAGAGGTATCTCTCATGCCCCCAGATAAGCTCTTATTATTAAGTCTAAGTTTCCCTATAACTAGTATGGGTTTAGTTCCTTGTATAGTGTTCTAAGGGAAGGAATTTTAGTTAGACCCTGTCCCTTTAAGAAATTTCCCTAGAGGAAGTCTTCCTTTTATTACCCATCAATGCCCCTGTTTAGCTCAGTCAGTCTAAGGTGCCAAAGGAGTTGGAAGGCTGCAATATTTGTTATGTCTATGCTGTATAATTTATAGTATAAAGTCTAGAGAACATAAAGTTAAGGGTTAACAGACAGCAGAATCCAGATAAAAGACACTTAGGAATCAAGAGGAAGTACAGACCAAGCAATTGTGTCAATCAGTTTTTCAAACAGCAAGGTGGGATCCATAATTATCACCAAGATCTTAATCTGCACTATAAAAGGTAACTCCACCCCATCTTGGATAAATGGATCCATCAAATGATGCCATCAGGCTCCATTTTTTGTAGGCCTTTATATCTCCACCTTCATTTTCAGACTAGTTCCTTATTTCCAGTCATACAAGGACAAAAACCCCAAGTTTTAGACCAGCTCCAAAACAATGGCTGAGAGCAATTAGTCCAGAATTAGGTGTGAGCGTGATCTCACTTTAATTTTGTCATTCTCATCAGAAACAGTGGAAGCCTCAGAGAGAAATTAAACTTCTGTCTTTACCTGGCCCTCAGACCATTAGTAAGAAGAACATGTATGTATACTGAGTTCATTCAGTACAGTGTATCTGGCTGATGGCATTCAAGCCTCAAAACAAACAACAAACTACAGCATGCATTTACATTTTCTATCAAAAGTTTGGGTAGAAACAATTAGGATTGGCTTAAAAACCTAATTCAATGAGATAACCAAGACTGCATCCAGCACATTTCCATACCCTGATACTTTTCTTCTCCTTCCATATTTCGAAATATTTCTTACTTTGAAATATTTCCTTATTTTGAAATATTCCCTCTTCCTCACCATTAGCCAATTCATTTGCAACTCTATTGTCCCCTGCCTGCATTCCAAGCTTCAGTAGGAAACAAATTGTGTTTTTTTTTACTCAAACCTCTGGCTGTGCAATCGGAGCCATTATTCAGCACCAAAGTATGATTTTGTCCTGGTCCAAACAGTCAGTGGTGGTGCAGCAGCTTAAATCTCAATCTGCCATGTTGTTATTAGGATAAAACAAAATAATGATAATCGAAAAGGCTGAAACCCTAAAGGATATTGTACTGCTGACCTTTGATGGAGTTCAGCTGACCTTTGCTGACTTGGTTATACAAGATCTGGAATTACTGCTGAATAAGCAAATTAATGAAGCTACAAAAAAAAAAGATTTCTGTCAACTTTGTCAAGTCTGGAAGTTGCTCCCATATCTTTTCAACTCACCTAGTCACGTTGATCCATGCCGCAGTAACATTATTAGACTAGTGCAATGCACTCTATATAAGTCTGCCCTTGAAGTCAACCTGGAGACTGGTATAGAATGCCATAATTATTAGGAGTAGATGGGGCATGCACTTTATGCACATTACAAAGTCACACCATTGGCTTCTCATCAACTTCTAGATTGAGTTCAGGGTACTGACTACCATATCAAAAGCTTGCATGGCCTTGGACTCTATACAGTTATCCCTTCCACATTGTAACTTTCCCTATCATGGTTCTGATACAGTGGCACCTGGAAAATCGCCGATAATCCATCCGGAGATTATCGGCGATTTTCAAAAATGGCGTATTTAGAGGTATGCCGTTTCCACATGTGCAACGGCATTTCTGTACCCTCGGTGGCCGCCGAAAATTGCAGCGGCCGACAATTTTAGAGGGCAGAAATCAGCACCTGGCAATCGTCAATTTCTGAAATCGACAATTGTTGAAGGTACCAATTTTCGAGGTGCCACTGTATATCATTGGTTAGCATAAGAAATTAAATGGAAATTTTGGGGGTGTTTTGCAGAAGCGACAGATGGCTTGCAAAGGCTAGCAGATGACAAAAAAATTTAGAAACTCAGAAATGCATAAAACATATGTATAGTATTCTATAATATACTAGCGGGCCCAGCCACGCGTTGCTGTGGCAATTGTCCTTCTCATCACAGTCCGCAACCCACACAGATGTCCATGCAGGTCCAATGATCCCCAGCATTGCCTTTTGGGGTGATCAAATGGAATCCCTCTTTCCCTTTTCAATACACATCGTTATATGGTGCTGTCTTGTTTTTTTAGTATAAGGTAACCCTTCCCATTCCACAACGGAACTGTCCAGAGTGAGAATCCCGCTGTCCATGAGGCTGGTTGACACGCACAGTCCTGGCTTGGGTAAGGCAGAACTGGGGCAAGGAGGCTATCCCAGTCAGGCAGCAGAGGCAGGGTTGTGAGGCGCTCAGATCGAGGCCAGCTCCCATATGGGTTCCATAAAGGGCCATGTGCAAAAGAAGCGGACCCAGTAGTGTTGGTTCGCCCCCACCCCGCAGATTTTCTTAGAAGAAAAAGACAAACTCCAGCTCGCTTTTAGTAAAAGAGAGCTGTGGCGAATATGGGTGAGGAAGTGGGTAAGTGGTGGTTGGATGTGAGGGAGGGCAGAGTGAGGTGTGTGAGGATGAGCTGGATGTGTGTTGTGTGGTAGCAGTGGGTGTTGAGTGCACAGAGGAGTGAGAGAAGTTACTCATGCGTGTGAGGGGGGGACCCCACCTGACGTCTCACACGGCAAAGTGTGTATGTGTTTCACTTCCACTCGTATTACCTAACAGTATTACCTATTAACTGTTTTCACTGCTCATCTCTGGCCATCTCTGCAAACATTCTAAGCCCTCAGGCCACAGACAGACAGACTGCACGAACATTCTAAGGGTGACAGTTAAACACAGCCAGCTGGTGGGCCTGGAAGCCAGGAAAAAGACGTTTTACCTGGCTCAGGTATGGACTTTTGGCGGTTTGAAGGTCCAAGTACCTGCCAGCAACAGGGAGGGACGTCATGTGAAAATTTGGGGGCGATTCGTCCAGCAGCTTCTGAGGGAGACCATCAGGGACAAACACACTGTTAGATTTTTATATATATAGATTTTATCTTTTAATTCTAAAAATATACATAATAGGTTTTTTTAAGTTAAAAAAAAGAAAAAGAAAAAAAATCTCTGGTTTGAAGGGAGGACCCAAATTTTTTAAATGTATTTCCAGATCATAGGGGTGCTCCTCCCTTAACCCCAGTGATATGGAAAACCATAGTAATACACATCCACATCCACATCCCTGACTGGCAGCCTCCAGAGTGGGCATCAAGGGGACCAAAGGCCTGTGTTTTGTCGCTTACCCACCTATGGAATGGCCTGTCTGAAAAAGTCAGGAAGGCTCCTGTGCTCCTATACCACAAATTAAGTAAAACTGAGTTGCTCAGGAGAGATTTCTGTAAAGGTAATAGGACTACAAGAGAGCCAGGTAGTGGTTAAGGTGTTGGACTAGGATCTGAGAAACCCTGGTTTGAATCCCCACTCGCATGGAAGCTTGCTGAGTGACCTTGGGCCAGTCACACAATTTCAGCCTCAACTATGGCAAGTGTTTGGATGGAAGCCCTCCAAGCAGAGGCAGGTAATGGCAAACCACCTCCAAATGTCTCTTGCCTTGAAATCTCCACCAGGGTGGCCATAAGTCAGAGTGACTTGACAGGAAAGGAAGGAAGGAAGGAAGGAAGGAAGGAAGGAAGGAAGGAAGGAAGGAAGGAAGGAAGGAAGGAAGGAAGGAAGGAAGGAAGGAAGGAAGGAAGGAAGGGAATAGTTCAGGAAGGTGCTTTATAAAGGGAAAGGATCTGAGGATTATAAACCATGTATAGGATATATTATCAGTTTGTTTCATGTATTACTCTGTTGTTTCACTGTTTTCCACTGGTGTACTATTATTTTTCTTCTTTATAGCCATGCTTTGTATCATGCTTAATATACTATGCTAATTTCAGTAATCCTCATCCTAATACACTGTTCTTTCAATGTTTTTAAAAGACAGAATTGTAAATATTTCTGACAAATTAATTTATTGCATTAGTTGCCCTTATTAAGCCTATATTTGACTGAACAAATGTCTGTAGTCATCTAAGCCTTAAGGATGTCATTTCTGGAAAAAGGGGATATGACTATTTAACATGTGGTTCCAGTTCAGCCTGTTTGATCTGTCCATGTTGCTGTGGTTTGTACTGTGGCTGTATCTTCACATTGTTGAATGTTGTGCTGTAGTTATGTAATAAGTAATAATTCACAACTGAAGTATCCTATGGGGACAAGACAATCCAGTTATGAATAATGTTGCTATAACTCAATGATAGCACAATATGCAGTGGTATACAGATACTGTTTTTATTTCTAAAGGGTAGGAAAGATAGAATTCTTCAGTTAATTCTTATTGTGAAGGCATCATTTTAATATCTCTCCTCCCATACATACACTACTGGTACAGACATTGGATAAAGCACAGGGGGGAAAATTAAAAAGCAATTTTGATGTAATTTTACATAATTACATCAGTGTACTTGCAATGCAGTGTTTTATCTCTGCTCCAAAAATTGGTTAATTACTGCACAAATTGAATCTTAATACAACTGCACATGAAATCACGTTAGCATTGCATTTTTGCTGAGTTTTATCAATATGCATATCAGTAACAAATGCCTATGAACTAAAGGCACTGAAGCAAAAGCAAACTATGTATATACAATGCTGAATCTACAAGAAATTAAAGAAATAGAAATTAAAGAGAAACAAAATTGTATATATTCCATCTTATAGAAGCAGAACGTTTACACAAGTCAAACCACACATAGAATCCAACCACCATGCATGCACATGTCAAATCTAGCAATCCTAAACAGAGTTATGTTCCCATAAATCAATTGAAGTCAATAGGTTTAAAAGGGTATAACTCATTTAGGCCTTCACTGTAACAAATGTTGATTCCCTCCTCCCAAAACACCCACACACATGCGGCTCCTAGGGTATAGAAGACCCCAGGATTAACTTAGATGGAAATCAGAGATCTCTTGTGAGAAGGGGGATTGCAAAATATCAACCCATTTCTTTGCTGCTCAAATTGGTTTATAATAAAAACAAATTAATTATAAATTCTCTCTCTTACCCTTTCGTCTCTTCTGTTTCCAGTGTTATCTCAACAGTTGAGTGCAGGCCTTTGCTACCCACCCAATTCAAATTCTGTTGCAATAATATTATGGGACTCCCTTTAAAAAAAATCAGTAATGCAATTACTCAAGGTGCCATTCAAGTGTTCAATGCTAAGATAGTCCCCCAACTCTGGTATGGAATTGGGGTATTGATAGAGACAGTGGCCGTTTCCGCACGGCCACGATTGAGGTTGGGTCGGCGTATACAACGCCGACCCAACCCCCCTGGGACCATTCGCACGAACGGTCCCAGAAACAGCCAGGAAGACGGCGCCACGGAGCACCATCGCCCAGCTGACTTGCCGTGTCTGTGGCTGTCTGGCACGTTGCTGAGGCCTGGGGACACCCCCCCTGCCCTGTGCGAGTGCTCCGGCATCGCAGGGCAGGGGGCATGTCCCCAGGCCTCGGCGATGCACTGGACGGCCACAAACAAGATAGTTGGAGGGCGAAAGGGGGGAGGGCACCTTCGAGCCGCTGCCGCTCGAAGCCTCCGTTTTCCGAAAACCTCACTGGGGAAGCGAGGTCGGAAAACGGCGGCTTCGCGCCACCCGAGCTGTGCAAGGGTGGCGCGGCTGCAAAGCAGCTGCGCCCTCTGTGCAAACAGCTCCCTGGGGATGGTGTTTTTGCCGTCCCCAGGACGCCGTATTTCGCCCATGCGGAAAAAGCCAGTGAATGAATCATTCAATTAGTCGCTGTTTCACTTTATCAGCAAGATTTGCTGTGGACAAGTTGTGCTTCATGTATTGTCTCTGAGTGGAATTGGCACAGAATTCATTGGAAGCTCGTGCATGGATTTTGACATTTAAATTAAAGCAAAATATCTCTAGTGCGAGGAAAGGGATTTCGAATTTCATTGAGAAAGACCTTTTATGTGTCCATGGAAGGTGATTGTTAAGAATAGACTCCAAAGGCTAGGATTGGACAATAAAGATACCACTATCATGAAGCAAATAAAGCTCACAGTACTGAATTTTGATAGATGAGGTACCTAACTGAAGGAATGGCATGTAGGTTCATCAGCATTCTTCAGAGTTCCCGCCCCTTGTGCTATCACAAACTATTTAAAAGGCCTAACAATCCCACATTAGCATATTCATGCTCACTTAGTTAAATTATCTTCCCTAGGCTATTCTGGAAGGTCCATTTGCAACCATAGGGCATCCAGACAGTTCTTGAATGTGGATCTGGTCAGCCTGAGTCCTCAGAACATTTTTTTTTTGGATTGTGAAATTTGATTCAATCTGAAAGGTATCTGTATATTTTTTAAAATATATTATATGCACTTATCTCAAAAATTGTCCATTTTTAATCTGTGGAAGGTGGGAAAATCACCTAACTGTCACTAAATATTTAGCTGTGGTGATTGCACACAAGAGGGTTGGATTTTGATCTGTTCAAGACTTTTGAGTCAAAAGAACAGTAAAATAAGAAGTAAAAAGAAGGGACCCCATTTCTCAATTATATTATATGCACTATATTATATGCACTTATCTCAAAAATTATAGTCTTAGTTTTAAGGCTGCCCATTAAACTTAGCCTGATAAATGTGGTAAAACCTGTTACATCCCAAACCTGTAAAAACCACTCTTCATTATGTTTGTGCACATTTGAATTACCAAAACAAAAAAAGCTGGAGGAAAATACCCTGTTTCTTCAATAGCAGTTTAATGTGTGAAAATGGTCAACTGAAACTTTGTATATAGCACTGAAGTAAATAACCACACAAGGTAATCCCTTATTAAGCTGTTATTAAAGGGCAGGAAGTGTTGTCTTCAGACATCTGACAACCACAGTAGCAACTGAAGTTACCAATACAACACAAAATATTTCTAGCAACAACAACTGATAGGTTCCAGGGTATTCCTTTTCTAATGGATAATTCAAAAAACAAACCAGAGGATTAAACTGCAGTCTTAAACTCAGGATGCGATTGTATCATTACAGCACAGATGTCATCACAGCACAGATAAAATATCTTTCAAAGCTGGAATAAGACCAGCACTATTGTTGGGTTTAGAAATCCTAACAGTTAAAGATGTACAAAAATAAATAAATACTTTATGGAAAAAATCAAAATGTGAATCTGCTAAACTACTAAACAAAGGGCTTTTCTGAAATTTTTTTGTTAGTTCTGGTCATACTGCTTTGGTTTATCCCCTGATAAACACTTTAGTGTCTCTGGTTTTTACTTCTCTCCCAACTCCTGATTATTCCTGTATTGAGACCACGTTTCCCCTGTTGTTTTTCTGGAAGCCAATTTTGAGTTGGTTTTTCACTAGTGTCTCATGTGTCTGTTGGTTTTTCCTGTTCCACCCACTTCCACCCACTTCTAGCTCATTGCACAATGACTATTATGATCAAACTGCTCCCTCTCCTCTTCCACTTTGAAAAGAAGTTATTTCCGTTGTTTTTTCTGTTCCCAAAGTGGTGACATAAGGGAAAAGGCATATTTCTGTGAGTGAAGGGGCTAGACACTTTTTAAAAAATGGACAATGGGACTTCAGACAACCTCCAAAGCATATTGTTACAATGCTCCAGCAGTGTCTTTTTTAAAACGGGGGAATGTGATGTCACTGATGACACCATTGATGACACAACCGCCCTCCTTTGAAAATCCTCATTACTGAAGGCATGAGCAGAAGAGAACAAACTCACTCCAGAATTGTGAAAATGCATAGGGAGGGCAGATGTGCAGAACAACCATGATTTCAGTGCTCATGGATTGACTTCCAAGAAAATCAAGGGTAAGGCAAGCATACAGAAAAGCCTCAAAATGGAGATCAGGCTATATATATATAATATATTTTTTTAAATTTCCATTGCTGCAATAAACATCTCTTGCCTTGAAAACTTTACAGGGTCATCATAAGTCAGCAGTAGCTTCACTACACTTTCCTCCACCACCATGTTCTACAGTTTTTATATGGAACATATTTGCGGTTATTATGATGTACAATTTATAGAAACAGTATGTTATTTATCAACCACCATAGAAATTGGTCTTGTGAAAAGACAAAGGTGCAAAAAAATAAACAAAATCACAGGTTTAATTTGCAAAAAAGAAGCAAAATAAAAATGAGAATTGTGGAGTTGGGACAGGAAATTTGAAATTGCATTGCCACATCCATAAATGTGAATAAAACTTAAATCCATCCATCATTAATCCATCACATTCACATTCTTCCACATCTAAAGCAGTGTTGTGCCTTTGTTGAAACATTCATTTTTTTCCACATGTTCCATGTTAATCAAATGTTCAAGACAATAATGTTATCTTTTTTGTTAAGTTGATATAACATGAAGCACTGCTAGAGAATACCAAATTGGCAAATGAGATGAATAAATTTTGTCCTAGAAATTAGCTCTCTGGAAGTCTGTGAATTGTCATTAGATGTCAGTGGGATAAATTTCAGCATGACATATCCCATTTCCCACCGCCTTCCCCCATATCTAAATATAATAGAGGTCTATGTCCTCTTCAGGGACTTTCATTCCTTTGCTGCACAGGGAACTGTGAGAACCTTGCGGAAAAGCTGGGGCAGACAGACTGAAAGTAGCATGAATTTCACATTTTATCATTCTCAAGGGATTTGCAATAGCAACTATGCAGAAACATTCCTTACCTGACATTATCATCTATATGTCATGGTGCTTGGGGTTATTTTTAAGGAAACTTTGATTCATCCTCCAATGAAAACCAATAGGAAGTAGGTTTGTGGTTTTGTTTGTTTGTTTGGGCCTTAGGAAGTCTATCAATATTTGCCAGGATACTCAATATTGGCTGGCACAGTACAAGAGTGCGGTGAAGGAAATGGGTGTTACCATTTTCCTTTTACCTTAAAGATGATAATTAAGTTTATAGTATCATGTTCAATATTGGCTGTTGACAAACTTGCACTACCGACTCATAGGATTTATTTTCTAGTCAGACAATACGTTGTTTGATCTTTAATACAGGCCCAGCAACTCACTCTGAAACTTTGTGAGTTACAAGATGTTGAGAGACTGAACGGAAGTACAGACTTTCTTTTGACATGGCTCTGACCTTCGTTAGACTAGTTCATGTTGTTCCATTAATGATTCTTTCAAGAATGATGGACAGAGAATTGTGAGTCTGGGTCACTTTGACCAGAGTGGGGTCCAGCACTGCTGATTTCTGGACTTGGACTTCATTCATACTGCCTCTTTCATCCATTTTGCTTTCTGATTTCAAACATTTTTTCCCATTTCAGACATCTTAAAGAGCAAGTGCTGTTGTTTCATTTTTAACAAAGCGTTGAGCCAGGTTTTGAAAACCACTTGTTCTTACTGTTTTATGGCTATTGGGCTTCTGAATTGCATCAAATTATTGCTTGAAATGCCTGTACAGCTTCTGAAAGAGCCACCTTTTAATTTCTTTTGCTTTTTTTGCTCATCTCTTCTTTCTAGTGCAGAAAGAGAAAACTGTCCTTGGAGGGCAGATTTCTCCAATGCTTCTCAATGGGAGGTAGACGGGTCTTCCGAGTGACTAAGATTCTTATATCTATGTCTGCATAAATATGGAAATAGGTCCTTGAAAATAAAAAAGTAAGAAAACTATTGCCGGAATTGGCAGGACCAGCTGAGTAAATGTGCATGTACCTTTTGGGCTGAAAAGATGCCCAGGATTGGAGCCTGCAGAGCAAATGTCCTGGGGCAACCTTCAGCAAATGGCAGCAGGGAGAATCCCTTTAGCTCAGGGATCCCCAAACTACGACCCGGGGGCCAAATGTGGCCCCCTGAAGGCATTTATCCGGCCCGCCAGGCATGGCGGCGATGGCTCCATTCATGTGCAGTGGGGGCTATAGGGAGAGGAGGAACCGGCCCCAACGGCTGTTGATTGCAATTACATGATGGCACTCCCAAATCTCCACGAATTTTCTGACCCAGAGTTGGAAACCTTACACGTGGCAACTCCTGCTCCGCCCTTCCCTCTCGGCTACTCCATGTGTTGCTCTCAAGCTTTCTGTTCCGCCTCACTCCCATTGGCATCAGCCAGGCTGGCAGGAATCGCCAGCTGGCTGCCGCTAGGGAGGAAGAAACCAGGAAGAGGTACCTAATCCCTTGGGTTAGATGGAGAATGCTTCATTGGGAAGAAGTTCTGCTTTTTTTTTTTTTACAGGGGAAGGTATCTTCCACAGCCTCCCCAACAATATTTGGAGCCCACCCTGTACTTGACATACTTTGGTCACTGTTCTAAAAATAGACCATGACAGAAAGGCTGAAAGGTGAAATCAAACATTTTACAATCATTTGTGCATAGGAATTTGTTCATAGTTTTTTTTAGTCCGGCCCTCCAACAGTCTGAGGGACAGTGAACTGGCCCCCTGTTTAAAAAGTTTGGGGGCCCCTGCTTTAGCTGTACACTGAGGATGAAACAGTTGGGCAAGATGAAGCCTCTCTTCCCCTCTGACACTTTTGCTGCTTGGAAAACACACCAGCAGCCGCCTCTCTTTAAGACATCATCTGGATGTCTTATTTTGGATGTTCAGAGTGAAAAGAAACAGTTGCCTCTTTTTAAGACATCCCACAAAGGTCTTTTTTTGTGCTGTGTGGAATGAACCCTAGTTCACCAAAAAGACAAAGAAATGAGTTCTCAATCAAGTCAAACCTGAACTCCCTGGAAGCTAAAATGACCAAACTGAGACTATTATAATTTGGTCACATAATGAGAAGACAAGAGTCACCAGGAAAAAAAATAATGCTAGGAAAAGTCTTACAGCCTCATCCAAAGGGGGGGGGGTGAGTCCACTGGGAGTGGTGGGGTGACTGCACCAGCAGATTCACCATCTCTGGGGCACTTCCCCCAGCAGAGATGCAAAACTGCCAAAGTGCAGCCTCCACCACCCTCCTCCAGCAGTGGGGGCACAAGATGCTTTAGCAGTGTGCCTACGTCTCTGCTGCTGCCAGCATAGCAGTGGCGGAATGGGGGAGGAGTCAACATTAATCAGGTTCCTCTTGGCTTTTGCCAGCATTGCACCAGTGGACCACAGCTAGCCTTTTGACTGGCATACGTTCAGTGTTGCTTATTGAGGCTTTTTGGAGGCAGGGAGGCTTTTTGACTTCCCCACAGAGCCAGGGACCTCTTTGGAGGATGACTAAGTGTAGCTGTGCCTGGCTCATGGATGGGGCTGTAAAGCAGCAGGAAAATAGGGAGACCCAACATGAGATGGATTGGCTCTATAAAGGAAGTCACAGCGATCAGTTTGCAAGACCTGATCAAGAGTGTAAATGATAGGACATTTTGGAGGACATCAGTTCATAGGATCACCGTAAGTCAGAAGCAACTTGATGGCACTTAGCACACATCTAGCTGTATCTTGTAAGGCAAAAATCAGAGGTGGTGAGGATTGGATTCATCTAGAATGTTTAATTTAAATAAGGAGAAATTTATTCCTCATTTTTTCTCCCTAAAGGGATGTCTAAACAGCTTTCATTTCTTCTCCTATGTTTTATCTTCATAAGAACCCATCTGGAACAGTTAAACTGAGTCAGAGTGGCTAGACCAAAATCATCCAATGAACATCTATAGTATCATGGGTATTAAAACCTGGCTATTATTATTATTTATTTCATTTAATATCCCTCACCCCTGGCCAAAGGCAAGGTTCAGGACAATTCCTGATCCTTGTCTGCTTTTCTATCCACTGCAGCATGCTGACACATTTTGTTTTGATAGGTAATCACATTCAGTCTGCAAGCTAAATAAAGGCCAAATTATGGCATAGTCATCTGGTGTGGCTTCTGCTTAGATTGCACCATTTCAGCCTACAGGTATAGAGGGAGGTTGCTTGTTTAATCCTCCAATGTAAATACAATGACTATGCATAGAAAATGGAAAAAAGATTTTTGCCTCTGTCATAATGTGTCATCTATTTTAAAATAAGGTAAGATGCTGTGTCAGAAGAAGAAGGCTGTACACCTTTCACTAGAAACAAAAGCACAGTAATGACATTTTCAATTTAAATACCAAACATAGAAATCTCTAATGATTGCAGAACTGAGTGGAGAAAACTCAGTATAGTGAAATGCTATACAGTTACGTTTGAGTATGTTTTTTGCTGAGAATAAAGGGATCCAGTAACTTAACTGAAAATACAAAGGATAACATCACTTCTGTCCGGCAAATAGAGCCTAAAATTCTATAATGTTCTCTGGAACACAGAATGTCATTACATTAGCTAGATGGAATACTTGGTACTTTCTACAGTTTTCTATCTGTGAAGAAAAATCAGCTTATTTTAAAAGCGTGAAACTTGATTATTCTTATATATACAATAACAGACTTTTAAAAAATAGGAATTTTTCTGCAGCACAAACTTACCTTGGCCATTTCCACATTTCTCACGAACGGTCCCGGTTGCGGTGGGGAAGACGGCGCCACGGAGCGCCGTCATCCGATCGACCTACCTGCTCTGCGACCGTCTGGCGCATCGCCGAGGCCAGGGGACACGCGCCCCCTGCCCTGCGCAACTGCTCCGGCATTGCAGGGCAGGGGGGCATGTCCCCAGGCCTCAGCAACATGCTGGATGGTCGCAGAGCAGGTAGGTCGACTGGGCACAGAGGGGAGGGAAGCCGCCGTTTTCCGTAAACCTTGCTCAGGAAGCGAGGTGGGAAAATGGCAGCTTTGCGCTGCTCGGGAGGAGCGAGGGCGGCGTGGCTGCGAAGCAGCTGTGCCCCCCATGCGAACAGCTCCCTGGGGAGGGCGTTTTTGCCATCCCCAGGGCGCTGTATTAGGCCCGGGCGCAAAGGGCCCTTGTTTGAGGTTAGTATGGAGAGTTGATTGTTGTTCTTAGAATATGGAAGACTGGGAAAATCCATAGCAAAGCAAAGTAACCTATTGCAGATGGAGACAAACCCCAAAGAAGCGCCTGGCATTATGATGAGGAATGCCACTGTGACTATGAAAACAAACTTGTACAAAAGCTAAAGCAGCAAAAAAAAATCAGGAATTTGTGAAGAAAATATTACTGAATTGAACTGTTATTTAATCAGAGCGAAATATGAAAGAATACATTCTAGCAAATATGTGTGAGCATTTCTATATGTGGGCTTCAGAATATATGCACTCTGACATTGTAAAACTTTCATAAATTATACTATATACGTATAGTACAATCTACAGAACACATTTCATGTGGAAATCACTATCAGAATCTGTTAAAGAAAACCGCCTCAGCAAGCACCAAACAAGCACACCAAAAGCTGCTATCCTATGACATTACTCCTTAACATTTTCCTAATAGAGCCATTGCTCTATTTGTTAGTACACTTGATTTCTGGAAGCTCCATTTATTCATTCCAAATGGAAATAGTTTTTAAATTATTATTTTTACAAATGGTATCCCTGTTTTCACAACATACAAAAAGAATAATGCCAAAGAATTTATGGTAGTTTTGCATTTTGTGGTTCAGCATTCAGACTCGCATTGAGGAGCACAAAAGAACTGTCGGCTTAACCATCCTGAAAAATTTGCAGTAGCAGAACATGTCCTAAACAAAACTGGACACAACATTTTATTTGAAAACACTGAAATTCTGGACAATTCAGAAGGTTACTATGTCAGACTGCACAGGGAGGCCACTGAAATTCACAAACATCAAGACAACTTCAACAAGTAAGAAGAGACTCTGAGAATTAACAAAGCTTGGCTACCAGTATTGAAAAACACCAGAATCAAAGGCCAAGGGCATGCTAAGTTCATGGACAATGGACTCCACCCAGACACAGGATTTGCATTCACCAATACTGCTGCTGCTGCAGGGAACGCAAATGCAACTACAAATGTAAATAGACTGATAACCTCCCCACCCCCACAATACAATGCACTCAATCACACCTTTGCATAGTAATTCCACCCAAACTCTTACTGATTGGTTCCCCACCCTGGGACATGGGCAATATATACTCCACTAAAAATTCCCTTCTCACTAGACACAGTGTGTAACATATTTCTCTTTGTGATACACCTCTGAAGATGCCAGCCACAGATGCAGGCGAAACATTAGGAACAAGATCTACCAGACCATGGCCACACAGGCCGGAAAACCCACCACAACCAGTTGAATCTGGCTATGAAAGCCTTCAACAATACAGTTGGAATTCAGATCATAGTTAATAAAAATAAATATCCAAAAGAATATTTTTAAAATGTCGAGAAAATTATAAATTAAAAGGCGACAGGAAAAATGTTGCCCTTTTGTCCCATATTTGTCCTTATTTTGGCATAGAAATGATTTTATATTTCTAGGAAAGAAATAATAGTTTGCTTCTTGTGTAACTAAATTTAAAATATGAATAATATATATCATTCTGCTCTTTCTCCAAAAGCAATTTGAGTATTAAAAGCAGCAGCTGAACCAAAGCTCATAATATTTTGCTTTCCCTTGAAATGTTGCTAAGAAGCTGAAAATTATATGGAAACTACATGACAAAGCTGACATTTATCATTCTGGTATCAAGAAAAATAAAGGTGAACATTTTGTCAATATAGTTGTGTTAAGAATTTACACTGGTCAATTATTTAGGCAATTTGGATTAAAAAAACCAGTGAACCAGAGTCAGGGCTGGGACCAGGATAGCCAAGGCTGTAGCCATTAGCCATTGGTAAGAACCTCAGTGTGAAAAAGATCTGGAAGCTAAGCCTGTTTGATTAGTTGTGCTATCAGAAAGGGATTCTAGAGAGACTTGGAGCCTGTTTGATCTTCCTAAAACATACAAATGAAACAATGTAGGGAACATTGCCCCATCCAGAATCAGTATCAAGTAGTTTTGTTGTCTCTAAAAGAACAATTCCTGTCCCTGATTAAGGATACCAATTTCCAGCTCCCATAATCAGGACAAAAGCAAGGCTACCTGTGAATGTGTTTCTTAATGGGCAGTAGATCAGTTCTCCAAGAGGTTACAGTTCTCAGATGGTGTCTGGATAGCTACAAAGACACATCTGTAATTTTAAAGTCTTAAGAATGTCTTATTTGTGCTGCACATAATTTGGTCTGGGATTTCCATTCCTTCAGATGAAGCCTGCTGGATGCCCTTGGACTAGTCAGGACTAGTGTTTGAGAACTCACTCAGCCCCAACTATGACACAAGGTATTGTGGGAAGAGGAAGGAAAGACTCCCTACAGCTGAGAAAAGCAGGCTATAAATTCAAACTTTTCCTCTTCTACAGCACACAAGAAGTATAGCTTCACTGACCAGACAAGAGCAGAAGGTCAAGTTTCTAATATTCAAACTATACCTGTTCAGTTCAGATACTTTATGCTGCCTCATTCTCCCTTTCATGCCTGAAGAAAGCTTTGACATTTGGAAGTACAAAGTTAATTCATCAGGACTGGCCTCAATTAAGGGTCAGAAAATTCTGTTTCAAAGTCTGGAATCCAAAATCCCTTTCTACTCACATCCCTGAAGACTAGGATGCTCAGTTTTACCTAAAGTTGTACTAGCCTGTTGATGTTGCTACTCCTACTTTTTTTGCAGACTACAGAGGTGACATGGTGTCACTACTTAAACTTCAATTTTTTTATCCCTGTTCCACAATTAGTTTGGTATGCCATTTTGAGAAGCAAGCGATTGACTAAGAATCTGTACTGTAAACTGACCAACCAGAAACATCTGTGGCCACAGACTCTATGTGATTATCTCTAGGTTGGTAACTAGAAATCCAGATTTAGACTGTGAGCCTCTGATTGTTTACCTCTTAATCTAGAGAAACATGTGACCATACTGTATAAGAAATATAAAAGTACCAGATCAAGGCCTACTAGCTTTTAGCTTAAATCAAACACGCAACCCTGCTTCTTTAAGAATGCAAAATATGATTCCTTCCACCTCTTTAAGGAGTGATTGCAGATCAGTGGTAGAACATCTCCTTGGCATGCAAAGCTTGAAAAATGATTGGGTGGCAGGTGATGTGAAAGACCTCATCCTGAGATCATGGAAAGCTGATGCCAGTCATTGTCTACCATTAGATCAACAACCCACCCATTAAGGTTGATGGACCAAGGGTCTAATTTCAGTATATGTCAGCTTCATGTGTTCATGGTTTCTTGCTTATCCTCCCGGTTTCACCATCATTGTTAAACATCATGGTCAAGCACTGTGGTGAATGCTACTGAAGCATTTTATGGTGTATTACCTGAATATTATGCAGTGTTACCTGAAATGGTGGGAGTCTCTTCCTTTTAGTGTGGGGAATTAACAAGAGCAGACTCTTGGCTTAGCAAAAGGCTTGGCAAGCTTGGAATCTTGGTTGTATGTATTTACAAAAATCAGCTTTTGTAAGAATTTCTGCAACATAGTGAATAAAGTTTAACAATTTTATTAAAAGATAATGCACAAGGAAACAATAATGAAACAATAATGAAAACACACATGGTCCTAGGATATAAACAATGTTGAGTGGATAGTCCTGGAATAAATGAGGGAATTGGGGAGTAAGAGTTATAGTCACCTGATCTTGGAGCAGAATGGTCCGATTAACAGAGCTGAGCAGCCCAAGCTTAGCTCTGGTAGAAGAACAACATGTTGTGGAACAATATCACAGACAAAGATGTGTCCAAAGATGCTGAACAATGACTACTGGGAGAGGGGAAAAGGGATCCTCAGGGTTACACAGAGTGGTCTTTAATCACCCAGAACAAAGAGAAGTCCTGCCTTTCCAAAGAAAGACAAGAGACAGACATCAACCTTAATGGCTGGGTTGTTGATCTAATGGTTGAAGCATTAGCTTGATAGGCCAAGCTTTGGAATGCCTGAAAGGGGGGAGGTAACTGATGGAATTACAGCTATTGAACAATGGAAATGCAAATGAGGTGATCATTAGTGATATGTTAGTCAGAGGAAGAAATATTGGGTTAATAAAACACTGGGCAGGTACACTTGGGGCAAACACATTAACAAGTCCTTTATCTCTGCAGGAGTGTATAGTCCAGGGTGGAGATGGGAATGCTCTCCAGGGCAAGGTCACTGTGCTCTAGTAATCCCTTCAGGAAGAGTATGAGTTAGGTGCTTTGCATGGGAGGTATGGGTGGGGGCATGACCAGACAGATTATCTATGTCTTTGTGGGTACGCTCAGCCAATGCAGAGAATGGGCATGGCGCTCCTAATAGGCACCCCTAGGGTTGAGTAGAGAAATTGCTGACTTACAAGCAGGGTTCCCCGAGCACTGCGTGAGTTGAGATATATATATCTCCAGTATATATAATGAAATCTCCAGGGCACATACATATTGAAAATACTGAGGGATTTTATTGTTGTTGCTGTTTTCTTTTCTCTCCTCTGAAAACATTGCTATTTCTGAGAGGTATTCAAGTTTGCAGATTTCTTTTTAATTTTATTTTACAGGCCTGATCTCTCTGGAGCACTTTGGAAGCATCTTTCATCTTGCTGATAAAATCTAATAAGTGCTATGAATCTCCACTGCCTCTAGCCCACAGAAATCATTAACAATGAAGCAAACTCTGAAGGGCCATAAAACAGCCATTTGAGATTTCTTCTCTCCTAGCTTGTGCTTTTTTATAATATTCTGGGGAAGTACATAGGCATTGATTCTCTAAATAGGCGTTGATTCTCTGACTAGATTTTTTCCCTTAGAAAGCCTAACACCCATGCCACATCACAAAGCAGGGATATGCATTTTTTTCCATTTCATTATCATTTCAAAAAAAATTATTTATTTCCATGTTAGTGATTTTTGTTTCTTTTTGTCCTTTTCACTCACCTGTATGAATGACATCTTCCAATTATACATACAGTTTAAACCTAGGGACATTTTCCTGGGAATAATTCTGGATAGACCTACTCAGAATGGTAATGATCCTGCTGAAGATAGTTGCTGCAGCTGTTGGTTAGGTTTTCTGTAGAGGTGACTCAAGCCAGGCAGGCCAAGCAACTCGGAGATGGAGGAATAAAGTCTTTATGATCCCATCTCCCACAGAACTTCAGACAGAATTTCTAATCTGTCTGAGCTGCTACATCACAACACATCCTTGGGAATCTATTGCCCAGGCAATGCTAATGAAAACAAGAAACAGCAGCATGGGGTTTAATTTGTTTTTTTTAAATAATTAATTATGCAGACCTACATTATATCATTAAATATGCAAACTTATTTAAATGAACACGCTGAGCTAGACAGCCTGACCATGCCTGCCTTTTTTGGGCAGACCCACCATAACTCCATACTTGGCCTGCATCTTCCTGTGTCCTCATTTACATTACCTGCACACAGTTATGTAGTTATACACAGTTATAACCTGCTGAGAGTTATGTAGTCCCAGTCTCTCTTTCCTGATGAGCTGCACAGACAGGCTCAGAAAAATGTTGCTTAATACTTAGGGCACTAAATATTGAGAGCTAAGGTAGTGTAGTGGTTAACAGCGGGGGACTCTAATCTGGTGAGCTAGGTTTGTTTCCCCAATACAAGGTGAAAGAAGGTAAAAGTTGTCCCCATAACATACTCTGAAGGCCCCACTAGAGCATGCTTACTATGGCCCAGCTGTGAACCCATATTACAGGCAGGACCTCTCTTGCTCAATAAAAAAAATTATCAGTCTGAGGCTTAAAAGCTTGTGACTTCAAATTCACAGATACTTGGATAACCTTGATGAATTTTTGCATAAAATAGAAAAAATACAAATTGATTTGTTGCTTTGAGTAGTACAAGATCAAGGAAAAGGATATAAGAGAGAAAAGTGTGAATTGTTTTAACGATATTGAGACATGTATTGTCGAAGGCTTTCACGGCTGGAATCACTTGGGTGCTGTGTGGTTTCTGGCCACGGCCATACAGCCCGGAAACCACACAGCACCCAAGATATTGAGACAAACTAGTCCTTGCATTAATGCCGTGAATTCCACACCTTCTGCAGTGTAGTAACCTAGAGTTTTATCAATGAGAATTCAAATGTCATTTTCAGTCAGCAATTGTTCCCCTAGTTCTGCCCCTCCCACCACTGCCAGCACTGCAGGAGCCACTTGACTCAGATCCATCAGTGGCAACTTTGCTCATTTGCTGGGGAATTCCAGCTCTGGGCTTACAGAGTTCAGTGGTTGGAAATATACACAGAGAGGTAGTCTTAAGAGGTTTATTGTGTATCAATACATAAGAGATTCTATCCCACCAAGATAAGAATCTCTTTCTGAATAATCAAGAATCACAAGGTTTTATAGTCAGATACAAATAACTATGCAATTAAGCAGCTATCCTGCAAAATGTGCAGATAACAGTTGGCAACGGTGTCAGATTACCAGCTGCTTCCACCTACTGCTTCCAGAAGGAGGCAACGAGTTAACCTACATACAGAGTTTGAACCATTCACCATGTCTGAACTGCATGATCTTGCAGTGTTGCCCTGTAGCACCATAGGCAATGCAGCTTAGTTTATTGGCCATTTTGACTTCCATGTTGGCCCTCGTACAAACATGTCATCTCTGGCATTTTTTTATATTCATGTCTACATGCCACTTTCATTCCAAATAAGACAAAATAATCATGGAAAAAGGGTTCATTTTAACAGAAAAAAAACAATTGATGTAAGAAAACAGAAAATGGTGCCAATTTTTTTTGAAAATGCCTGTGTTTATTTCATGCAAGGCAGAAACAAATTTAAAATAGTTATTTTTGAGTCAAAAAGTTGGGCCTTTCAATGGGAAATTTCAGTGACATCCCTAGACTAGACCACTTCATTGCAGGACAATTAAATAAGTCCAAAACCTCCAGGAAATAAATAGGTCCCAGGCAGCAAACTATCATGGATATCTCCACTGTAAGTCCTCTCGGTGATAGTTTCTCCAATAAAACAAGCTGTTCTGCAAAACAGACTATCGAAAGTTCATTCCACAGGTCACTGTTGTTTCTAGAAGTCTAAGAATTATTGCATCTGTGATAGTTGCTTGTTGACAAATGGATACATCTTGATGCAAGTGGTGTTGCAGGTGAAAGAATGCTTGTTTAAGCAGAGTTTTAGATTTGCAACAAAAACAAACAAGAACGAAAGGCCATTTAAACACTGATGATATGGAGGTTGAAGGAGGTTTCATGACTTCTGAAATAATCAGAAATCAAGAGTCATGGTAGCAGCATGGAATACAGATACAGCATAAAAAAAGAAAGTCAGTATCATAATTTTAAATGAGTGAATGACTGAAGAACTTTTAAGGGTGGTGGGATGTGAAGACTCCTATCATACTATGATCCCTGCAAATTAAAAGCTGCACTATATTAATCCCTAAGAAAAGCTTTGTTAAATCTGAGCATCTAGTCCCAGGTTTTGATTTACCAGGAAGTTCACAAGCAGGTAATAAATTAGCTGCAAGGTATTGGTTGTGACCTTTAAATCCCTTCTTGTCTGGAGTTTAGGTTTGTCACAGATTGCTTTTTCCTGTATGATGCCCCACTGCTTTCTATGATAGGAGAAAAGGTCTGCTCAGGGAGTACACAGTGTTTGACGGTGTCAGCCAGCCATTGAAAAGATCAGGACCTTTTCCACCCGAGGGAGGGATTAGCTCCTTGCCAGCCCTCCAAATACCATAAAGACATAAAACCAAGACAACTGTGTGTGGTAAAACATATCAGCCATGGCCATTTATTTATTGGTTCAAGATGAAGAGAAGCGTAAGGCACAGTGTGGGTGTTTGATCTATGCGCTGGGCAGCACATGGTGCTGTCCCCCAGCTTCCAATTTCCTTAAGCCTGACTGCTGAGAAAACAACACAAAAACCAATGGAGCAACTATAGGAAATTCCAGATGGGCAGTGGGCCATTGCCTGAAGATTCCCTTTGCTGCTAGGGGCACAAGCCATAGTAGCCCATGTCTGAGTGCCCTGCCTGTTGGCTTGCTCCACCCCAAACATCTTACGGAGGTTCCACCACAGTGGGCTGGCTCACCCGCACACCCAAACCAAGATCAGTCCCCCATGTGCAACCTGTGAATGAGCTGGGTGAAACCCTGCTCCTGCCAAATGCTTCTCAAACTCTGAGCCAATCACACAACGCACTCCACAGCCTATGTAGCCACAAATCCATACCCCACTCAGACAGATGAACCCTGTCTTCGCTGGAGAGGGCACCCAATCTGTGCAAAATGTCCCAGTGTTCAAGGCACCTCCCCCATGTTCCATAAGAAAATGAGCTGCTGAGCAGCAAGTCCTGCCCCTGGCCAAGTCCACCTTGTCTGGGGTCATGGTCCCCTGCCAGGAGGCCTTTCCAAGAGCTTTGACCAAAAGATGGTAGTACCAGGCAACAACTGAAACACAATGTTCAGGTCTGATAGAATTGAATGGATCAATGAGATCCACTTGACCAACGACAGGTCATTTCTCCCAATAATGAGGGCATGTGGAGGTGCAAACCGCTTTAGCTTTTCTTGTAGCATGGGCAACAAAGCACACCAACGCGTTCCTCTGATGCCGCACCAAGATATGTGAATACCAGCTGGTAGGCCCAGGTTCCATCCCCAGCCAGATGACGAAATGTAGTCTGAGGCCCAATAGACGTTACTATGTCTTGTGGGAAAGGCTCTGGGTTAGCATCTGCCCTGGGGGCTAGTGCCCAGAATCTCTCAACCTGGAAATGGGACAGTGCATCTGCTATGCTGTTGTCCGTACCTGCAACATGCTGTGCTGAAAATGAGATGTTATTTACCAAGCAAAATGTAACAAACCTCCTTTCTAGGTGCATGACCCGCTCAGAGTGAGAAGACTGTCTGTAAATGACCTTCACCACAGCTATGTTATTACACCAGAAGAGGACCTTACGGTTGGCGAACTGCTGCTTCCAGATGTAAACAGCCACTAGAATGGGGAAAAATTCTGAAAAGGTTAGGTCCCGATGGATTCCTGAAGTGATCCATTCTGCAGGCCACCATTGAGCATATCAGCTGCCCTTAAAACAGACCAGGCTCCCTGCACCATCTGAGTGAACCTGAAGAGTGGACTTGGGTGCCAGCCGGGACAGGAATTCAACCCACACTGCCAAATCTGATTTTAGACCCTTATTTAACAGAATGTAATGGTGAGGGGATGTGATGCCCCTTGTGGACTGGGCTAGACTTGCACAAAAGGGGCAGCCCGGGGACACAACTCTGCAGGCAAAATTTAAATGACTGAGTACCCTTTGCATCTCCCTGAGCATGCACTTTTTTTCTGGGCAATAAATCCTGTATCATTGACAATAGTTTTGCCAATTTGCCAGGCGGGAAGCTGGATGTGCTTCTAATAGTATAAAGAGTAATACCTAGAAAAACCAAGTGGTGGTGAGGTCTTCAGCTTTTTTGCTGGCTAACAGGATCCCCAGCTCTGCCGCAAGGTCGTGGAATGCCTGCAGTCTAGCACTGCATTCACTGGTGCCTGCAATCCTGCCAGTCATGCGTTCCTTAGCAATTTTGCCGCCACCATGGGCATGTCCCTTGTTGATTTTAAGCAGGCATGTCCCTTGCTGATTTTAAGTTCCCACAATCTGTGAGCACACTGGGACATGCATAAGGAATGCAAAAATCATAACTAAAACTGTCTAAAATCAATTTTGTGATCTGTTTGTCTGGATTATCCTGTAAAAGGGGGGTGAGGGTGGGAACCTGTACTGGGAAATAAGCCAGTGAAACGAGGTCCCTGCAAGGACCCACATTGGGCAGAATCTGATGCAGGATCATTACCCAACCTGCCATCCCTCCTGGCACCGGGGTTGCCTGTGTGTTGGAAGCCCCAAAAGCACTGGCATAATGCCCATTGGGCAAGGTGGGCAGCTGCCCAGGGCATCACCTTGTGGGGGGCATCAAAATGCTGGGTTCGTTTTTGGGTATTTTAGTGGTTTTCCATTTTTGGCCTGCAGGGGGCGCAGTTTTTAGTCTAGTGACACCAAAATTTCAGCGTATCATCAGTAGACTGTCCTTATGCTACCCTCCACGTTTGGTGACGTTTGGTTCAGGGAGTCCAAAGTTATGGACTCCCAAAGGGGGTGCCCCTATCCCCCATTGTTTCCAATGGGAGCTAATAGGAGATGGGGCTACAGTTTTGAGGGTCCATAACTTTGGCCCCCCTGAACCAAACTGCACCAAACTTGGGGGAGGGGTATCATTAGGGCAGTCTCCTGATGAGACCCTGAAAGTTTTGAGACTGTGCCTTCAGAAATGTTCCCCCCCACAGCCTGCAACCCCCATGGACAGCAATACAGAAAACTCAATGCAGAACAAAGATTCTTGGGCAAATTTCTAGGATGTTCCTGCAGGGGGTGCATTTTTGGATGTATCGGCACCAAAATGTCAGGGTATCATCTGGAGATGATGGCACCCCCCAAGTTTGGTGCAGTTTGGTTCAGGGGGTCCAAAGTTATGGACCCTCAAAGGGTAGCCCCCATCTCCTTAGCAAAGAATGGGGGGCACACCCTTTGAGGGTCCATAACTTTGGACCCCCTAAACCAAACTGTACCAAAGTTTGGGGTTACCATAAGGACAGTTTCCAGATGATACCGTAAAATTTTGGTGCCGATACATCCAAAAATGTGCCCCCTGCAGGAACATCCCAGAAATTTGCCCAAGAATCTTTGTTCTGCATTGAGTTTTCTGTATTGCTGTTCATGGGGGTTGCAGGCTGGGGGGGGACATTTCTGAAGGCACAGTCTCAAAACTTTCAGGGTCTAATCAGGAGACTGCCCTGATGATACCCCCCCAGGTTTGGTGCAGTTTGGTTCAGGGGGGCCAAAGTTATGGACCCTCAAAACTGTAGCCCCCATCTCCTATTAGCTCCCATTGGAAACAATGGGGGATGGGGCACCCCCCTTGGGAGTCCTCACCAAACTTGGGGAGTAGCATAAGGACATTCTCCTGATGATATGCTGAAATTGTGGTGCTGATATGTCTAAAAATGCACCCCCTGCAGGCACCAATGTCCTGGTGCCAAAAAAAAAATGGTTGTGGTGGAGTGGCCACCCATGGGGGGGGGCATCCAACTCAGGTTTTGCCCAGGGCTACAGTTTGCCCAGGGCTGCCTCGTTACGCCCCTGCCCAAAAGGGCTGTGCTCCTTTACCTTTTGGGCATGCAAAGCACACATGTAGGCCATAACAAAGTTCACAGGCATGTTCCAATTTACATCTTGCCTTCTGATATCTGCCCTGGTTAAATTCCCAACAAACTAAACAGCCATCCCCTTTAAAACTGGAGCATTTTCTGAAGCCTGACTGTTCATTTTTAGCAAATGGCTGGACAGACATTGTCCAAGCCCAGTTATGGATAGCATCCCAATTGGCGTTGGGGCTTGCGAGGCACTCTTTCAGAACTCCTCGTCATAATTTAATGCTGTTGCATCACTAGAAATTGAACGTGCCTTAAGCACTTTGCAGAAATAAGCCGTGAATTGCCAAGCTCAGAGTGGGTAAGCAGCAGAAATTAACATGGCGTATTGCCCATAGCCACATAGCCAATTATCAAAGGACCTCTCAACCCTTTTGATCTGAAGCCCTTCACTGAGGTTTTACCTGTTAAACCTTGGGACACCTCTGGTTTAACAAAGTTTAAGGTATCTATAAAATATCCATTCAACGTCTGATCCCATAGTTTCCTAGAAAGG
This sequence comes from Sphaerodactylus townsendi, assembly GCF_021028975.2. Taxonomy (NCBI): domain Eukaryota; kingdom Metazoa; phylum Chordata; class Lepidosauria; order Squamata; family Sphaerodactylidae; genus Sphaerodactylus; species Sphaerodactylus townsendi. Next base: position 35,996,684 of record NC_059429.1, on the reverse strand, counting down.
TCTTGAATAGGGTCAGCCCCTGAAAGGGCAGTATCAGGAAGTGAGACCTCAGGGGCCAACCCAAGACTGGTATCCCTATGCTTGGGTAAAACGAAGGGCAAGGCTGGAATCCCACCCTAGCTACCCAGTAGTTCCCATGAGCCTGGGGGGAATCCTCATCTGAGGAATATTCACTGGACAATGAGGCCTCTTCTTGATGCCTCGACTCATTGTGACATGCAGACATATTGCTCCTTTTCCGTGAGCAAGGCACAGGGGCCCCTTCACTTCCATCCTCACTTTCAGTTGATGAAGCACTGTCGACTGTCATGGTGTCAACCTGTATTGAAGAAACAGCAGCAGCATCCCTCCCCAGGAAACCAACCACTGTGGTGTTGCTGGAGCCTGGGGTAACTGCTCCTGGCAGTTACGGGCGTTGGGTCCAACTGATGTCCTGAGGAATTGCATAAATAATCTTGTCATTCTGTCCATAATTAACTTGCCCACAGCCACAGCCACAGATTAGCAGCCAGAGAAACAGCAGGGGTACCACTCTGCCCAAACACGCCTGCAATGTTACAAGGAGCCACTGGGATGCCAGGTGCAACATTGGTGGATTTAGATTTTGAACCCCCACTTCCTTTCCTGGAGGGAGCCCTCTCCTTAGAAGGTGGCCCCCCACATGACCTTTTTCTGGCTGACTGGGGCCTGCTTTATCTGGCAGCAACCCACTTGGAGCGGCCCACCACCTGGCGCAGGTCACTACACCCATAGCCTAGGGAAGCTTAGCTGTATCTTTTGAAACCCTGGGTCTCTTTGCAGGACCATCTGGGGCAGCTCTGCTGGCCTTAGATTTTTGGGCTTTTGAAGGAGCCATGCTAAATCAAGAAAGGGATTCTTAAAATTTCTTAAGGGATTCACAATTGATTTATAGATCTTAACTACTGGGCAATGCAGAAAATTGGAGCTGCCCAGGCTCCAAACAAGCCACCAACTACCCAGCAAGATATGAGGGGGCGGGGGGGGGGGGCGGTTGTGGAAAAAACACACATTCATGGTCAGCAAAATGCAACGGAATCCCCAGTATTCAATAATTTACCTCACTTGCAAAACCACCCTTCTACATTCCCTTAAACTGGAGATGCTGGGAATTGAACCCAGGAAACTCTACATCCCTAGAAGATGCTCGGCCACTGATCCCTGTTCCTGCCCTTGCTCAACCAAACAGCCCTAATTGCCTCTGTGTGGAGACATCAGAGGTCTTTGTAGGTCTTCTCTAATCCAACCATAACTAGCCAAAAACCCCTGCTAAAACACCAGGTCCCGAGAAACAGGCTACCAGAGGTTTTTTTTTTCCAGTTGAATGCTTTCTTCTAAGCAACCCAGCCCACTTGTAAGGGGGAAGCCCAATGGAAACCTCCATAGGGCCAGTTAGCTAGGCCAACCAACAATGCTGCTCCATATAAGGGAAAGGAGGAAAGGGGAGGGGGCTCACCAAAAACAATACCCCCCCCCCCGTTATGGCCTGGAGCACCACACTCTGTTTGAATTACACCAGCAATGGAGTCCAGATGCCTCTGCTCCAAGGACCTACCTTGATTACGTGGTAAGGATTTGCAGCTGTGTCTGGCGATGAGTCAGATGTGACCAGCTCCAATTAATAGAGGGCTGCGACCCGTTGGTCCCAGCCTTATAAAGGCCCGGGCAGGTCTGCCCCCCACAAACAATTCATATGCCAGCAGGGTTCCAATGGGCCCTGGCCCAGCCAGACCCAGAAGGGGAGTAGTGAGTCTTGTGCTGTCCCTTCCTGGGGAGCAATGGCAGCCGAGGTTACTCTTGGCCACTTATTTGTCACGGTTCCTCCAAGGCTGCCACATACAATGTCTGGGGCAGATTTAACCATCTATCCTCTTTTTAACCTGCAGAAAATTATGTAAAACTCATCTTATTACAGATTTTCTTTTGGGGCTCCATATGGATTTGATTGTAATTGGATTTTATTTTTCTTTGAGGGTTTTCTTTACTAAGCCAATAAATTGCAGTTCTCTTTTTATTTTTGTGGCTATGCTTTATTGATTTCCAAACCACCTGTAAATAAATAAACATTTGCATGCATGAAACATCACTGGAAACAAGCTTTTGTTTTATGTGGCTTTGTGGTTTGTTTTTATGAAACCTCATTACTAGCTACAGTTTTTATGAAACCTCATTACTAGCTACAGCTAGCTATGATATCATAGTCTTATATATGTGATAACCTGAATTTTGTAGTGTGATAATTGAATTTAGCAATAATGTTCTTTTTAAAAAAAACTAGCTATGGTGAGGGATAGTCCTTACTTTATAATACAGCCTCTTTCAAGTAGCCAACACATGACCATGGCAGAGGCTACAACATGTTCAGCAGCTGGCCATGCAGATGACCTTTGTCTAGGGCTGAGCACAAAAACCTGTGCTCAGTAAATGTTGGATTCAAGTAGTAAAAACCCAGAAATTTATCAGTAAAAGCTGGATAAAGCCAATACTAATAGGCTTTATTCCGTTTTTACCATGTTCTGGAGAAGTTTAATTGTATCCTCAAGATACATCTGGACAGGTTTCACTGCTTCTGTTTTTGCACTCCACCTGGTTTCAGACTGTGACTTGAGACTCAAAGGTATAACCTCTTCGAGTTTTGCCCAGTGCTTGTCTGAATTTGCAAAAAATGCGTACAGAGCATCTAAGCTTCCAAAAAATGTACCCATCTTTGGTTCTTGAGAGGATGCAAGAACACCCACCAAGTTGAGTGAGTGATTGTCACAATTTACAAACAAAGCCATGTGGTTCTTTTCAATTATTCTTTGTTGTGCACAGCTTCTGAGTCCAGCAATTACAGCACTGTGATCAACCATCCTTCAGATCCAGTTTGTCGTTCTCCAGCTGTCTCAAGATTTCCACGGTCAAGCTCTTCAACTTTCTTGTGGATCCAGATGAAACCAAGAAAGGACTCTCTAACACTGACTTTTCTGCTCTCAGCATCAATTTTAACATACCTAACAACTTCTGACATCTGGTCATGATGTGCCAGATCAGGAGTTGAGTCAAACATGATGCCAAAGTACTTAGCAGAATGAATCTTGTTCAGTATATTCTGACAAATTCCAGAAAGCCATGAGGTGGATACATTCATTTTGGATATCTGGTGAAAGGTAAGATATTGAGCCTGGATGACTTTGAACATTAGCAAGGTGCTGTTTCATGACAGGGTCATAGCAAGCCAGCAGTTTCACTAACTCCAGGAAATTTCCTATGTTGGATTCATAATCCTCTGGAAATGACTCCCTGTGGCCTCAATAAGACAAATTCTGGATCAAAAGGGTTTTTATACAGTCTAGGAGTCTTCTCAAAATGTCATGTCACTTCTGCCTCTCCTTCTCAAACTGTGTCTGTAGGCCAGTATCAATTATTCCTCTGCTCTCATCCAAATTTCTCTCCATTATTTTCCACTGGTTAAAGCATTGCTGATTATTTCTTCTGTTTTTGTGACCAGTAATCCTGTCATATTTTTCCCCACTGGTCAAACCCAGATTCTCTCTGCAATGCAGACTGAAATTCTATTCTTAAAAACAGAAGCCAACAGAAACAGAATGCTGTACCTTTGGAGGGTGAATACACGAGCCATGAGCAGGTCACCTGCTTACCCTAACCATCTCCTGATCTCACCTTGAATCACACTAGGGGCATGTGACAATTTTTGGTTGGTGTGGGTTTGAATGGCTCCCTGCTATTCTGAAAATATCTGAATCCCATCTGTATCATTTGTGATTGCAATGCATCTGAGATAAGTGGTCTTCAGGTTTTCTGATTGAATGGCAAAAGCCCCAAATCATGCCTTAAGATGACTTCTGGAACAGCAGGCGAACACTCCTTGATACCTTCCAGAGCATCAGGTTCAGGTTTGTGAACAGGTTCCAACTCATCAGGTTCAAGTTTGAGAACAAGTTCTGGCTCATCAAGCTCAGGTTTGTCAACAGGTTCCAGCTCATCAAGTTCAGATTTGCCAACAGGTTCCAGCTCATCAGGTTCAGGTTTGTCAACAGATAAAATCTCTTCATATTCCTCCACCTCCACATCTTCTGATACAGCCACCTTCATGTCCTCCTCTGCTTCTGAGAATGCTGCACTAGATTCAACCTCTGCTGCTGGGAAACTTGCTGAAGGACCAGGTGACTCCTCAGACTGCATTGAAGTTGCTGACTGGGGCTTAAGGAAGGACAAGAGGACTTGGCTTGTTTTCTTTGCCTCCTCCTCTGCCAACTTTTGTCTCTTCCATCCTTCTGTTCCACTCTCTCTTTTCTTTGTTTGTCTGTGCTCCATTGTGGTAGTGTAACCTCTATCTGTGGGGCAGAACTTGGAATGAGTTTGCAACAACAAATTTTAAAAACAAAATGGTTTACTTTCTTAACATATAACATCAAACATCAACATTTAACATCACACTTCAAGGTTCTGTTCAGGTTTCATTTCAAGTCCTTCTAGTTACAGTCTTCTGATATTGCCAAGTCCAATTCTTCCTGCAAGTGGGTTGGCTCCTGAAGGCTCCAAGGGCTTGGTGACAGGATTCAACATGATGAAGGTTTCCAGGAGAAGTTTCACCCATTACAAACACACAAAAAACCCTGAAACAATAAACTCCAACATTTACAACATAGCAAAAATAAACAACTACTTTCCCACTAGTTCCCAACAACATTGCAGTTACCTTAACAAGGTGTTAAGGGCTTATACAAATCAAGGTCCGAGTCTAGTAGCCTTGTCTCCTCCAAACTACAGGAGTTCTGCAGCCTCCTGCTGCTTTGAGTCTCCACCCCCTTCTGGGTCAACCCATTCTGAGCATGGGGGTTAAAGTAGCCCCACACACCAGCTGCTTTTCACCTGTGATAATGAGGAACATTTTACAACTCCAACAAACTTGCCAATGCAGGAGATTTAAACCTTTCCTCCTGGCATCATTTCCTCATCATACGTTGAGACCCTGGAGAAAGTTGAGGTAGTACATTTCTAAAATGATGCTTAAATATACAGGCCAACTGGCCAGATTCCAAGGTTGGTGCTGGCATTGAGCACACTTTTAAAGAACTTAGTCCCTTTCCCAGATCTCACAAAACACAAGAATCTCTTGTCTGGTGGGGCGTGGATAAAACAGTGATAGCACAAGAATTAACTCCTAAAGTAAATTCAGGATTCTACGCCCATGCAAGTCCCCTTCCAAGGAGGGCAATACTTGAAACAGGAGGAAAGGGGTTTCAGCTCAAGGAGGGGAACAGGCACCTGCAGAATCATTCAACCAGTGAGCTGAATCCTACCATAAGTTTTGAATGCCAGTCAGTAACCCTCAAAACCTCTGCAGGAATGCTAAGAGTTGCCAGCAGGCTCAAGAACTGTCTAGATAGATGACAAGTGAAAACCCACATGCAAATAAACCTAGGGGACTGGACTCTGGCCCACAAAGGCTTCTGATGCAATACACACAGAAAAAAAAAATCCTACAGACCTTTCTTATTTTTTTAAGGGAAAGAGGCCCTCCAAAATTCAGGTTTAACTGAACCAGCCTAGGGTTGCCTTGAGAAGGGAACAGCCATCAAATAAAGGTACATCAGTCAATAATGGAAACTCTTGATATGCTCAGAAGCCTTTATTCAGCTGGGTCAGGCAAGAAGCCAAAACCCAGCCTAGCAAAAAGCCAGAACTGAGTGTCTCTGGCTCTTGCTAGCATTTAATAGCAACAATCTCATGCTCCCCCCTCCAAACATATTCCAGCATCTTCCAGAATCCCACAACAGAGTTGTTAGTGAGAACACAGAAACAAGGAGGGAGAATGTTTTGTGAGCTCAAGGCAATCTTTTAAACAGAGCTTAGGTAATACAGCACATGTCAGTAGCTGGGATAGATGAGACACTGGCACACTTGCTAAACACACATAATGGGAGGGGAGGGGCCCTGTCTTCTTCCTTGCTTTCAAACTTCCTCTCTCGCTCTCCCTCTGACTCTACTCCATGGGTAGAGTGAGGGAGAGTGAGACAGGAAGGAGAGCGAGTGAGACAGGAAGTGTGAATGTGAGGAAGACACACTACCCCTCCTCCTTCCCCCAGACAGCAGAGAGGCTTGAAGGAGCCAGCCAGGTGAGCCAGCCAGGTCTGTTCCAGGCCAGCCACAAAGATAAAATGAGGGAAGGAGGAACGGAGAGCCTTGTTGGCTCGCCTGGCTCCTCCGAGCTTCTCTGAGCTGACAGCATGGCTGGGGCCTCTGCTTCTTCTTGACCCTATCTGGGGGGAAGGGGGAGGTGTCAGGGGGGATTTTCAACTCCCCATGTGATCCACCAGTGCGTGCTGGGGGCACAGTGCCCCACCCGCCCCCCTCATGGCTACACCTCTGCTCCTTGGTGTACCGAGGAGCTTCGCCAGATGAAATGGGAACTCAGACAACTAGAGCAAGTGTGGAGGAAATCTTGGGACGAAGCTGCGCAAACATCTTATAAAACTGGTTGTTGTGGGTTTTCCAGGCTGTGTGGCCGGGGTCTGGTAAATCTTGTTCCTAACGTTTCACCTGCATCTGTGGCTGGAATTTTCAGAGGTGTATCACAGAGAGAAATATGTTACACACTATGTCTAGTGAGAAGGGAATTTTTAGTGGGGTATATATTGTCCATGTCCCAGGGTAGGGAACCAATCAGTAAGTGTTTAGGTGGAACTTGCTATGCAAAGGTGTGATTGAGTGCATTATACTGCGGGTGTAGTTATCAGTCCATTTACATTTGTAGTTGCATTTGCATTCCCCACAGCAGCAGCAGTATTGGTGAATGCAAATCCTGTATCTGGGTGGAGTCCATTGTCCATGAACTTAGCATGTCCTTGGCCTTTGATTCTGGTGTTTTTCAGTACTGGTAGCCAAGCTTTGTTAATTCTCAGAGTCTCTTCTTTCTTGTTGCAGTTGTCTTGGTGTTTGTAAATTTCAATGGCTTCCCTGTGCAGTCTGACGTAGCAACCTTCTGAAATTCTGGACAATACTTGCCTTGCTTTGTTTTCATCAATTTGGAAGGTTACAATGTCAGACTGCACAGGGAGGCCATTGAAATTCAATTAATTTATGCACTTCAGATGTAATAATCTCTGGCCAATTTGGGAGGGCAGGGCATATTACCTTCCATACAGTCCATCCTCTAAAGCAACCAAGGGAACTGATCTCTAGAGATCAGCTGTAATTCTGGGAGATCACAGACTCTAACTACAGCATACCCCCAATGAAATAAAGACAACCCATACACTGAGCTACACTACACATACAGACAATGTATGGAACAGCTGTGGTACTGTAGGCTGCTTTAGGTGGCTTAGAGGTTGATTTACACAGTATGAAGTACATAGGTTGCATCTGGAAGACCCGCCCTGTGCGCTGTGTAATAGTCAAATGTGAGCTAAAGGTTCTTCTGAATTCCACAAACAGAGACCTCTATTTGTATCATGACTGTACAGACATAGGGAAAGCCTTGATCCTACGTGTGCTGTTTTCCCAACCTGAAATGGTCTCAAAGGATACTATTTGGCCTGCTGAGGAAACCCACGTTAATTTCATTATTAGTTCAGAAAACACGCTCTGGGATCTTTTCAAGACATGAAAGTGATATGGGGAGGAGGTTGGAGCCCTTTCTCCATGTATGCTGCAGTTGTGATCTGAATCAGGCACAGTCCATGTGGACATTTAGGAGACTGGCAATTCACATCTGATTGTTACAAACGTCATACAGGAGTGACTTCAGCCCCAATGTCTTTATTGTCAAATTTTGACAATTCTACAGTTTAGATTTGCGCTAAACTTACTAGTAGCAGCTGATCACTTTAAGTTGTTGAAGATCAGCACTGATCTTTATATTGTATTATGTTATTTGTGTGGTTTTATTCTGATGTTTGCCGCCCTGAGCCCTATCGAGAAGGGCAGGATGTAATTCTAAAAAAACAAAAAAGCAAACAAACAGCTGGTAAAACTGTCAGCACTTAGAATAATCAGATTATAATGTTCCAGATAGCAAGCCTTTATTGGCATAAAGCAGTACAACAATAATAAAAACAGATTAAAAAGCATATACAATACAGGATATACATGATAGGACGAAGGAAATCTACTGGCATTTAGTAATTTCCAGAAGAAAGTCTGCCACTATCATACAGAGAGAAGGATCAGGGTTGTTCAACAAGTAGTGTAATCTAATTAAATCGGGGAGAAAGGGTAAATGTAAGGGAGTGAGATTCACATACTTGGATCTGATTTCCTTGAATCTGAGACAGTGAAGAAGTAATTGGTGGGCCAGAGATTTCCCAACTTGAGCCATCGTTACATGGAGCTTTGCAATAACCTTTTCGCCTTTTCTTGCTTATTAAATCTGCCATGTAACAAGGCAGAAGGCATTCACGTTAAATGCCTGGCTGAGGCATTATGGCTACTCCTTTTGAACAGGGTTTATTAAGCAATACAGGTAGTGTGCCAAGTGGCCCCATTCAAATGGGGAGAGAGAGAAAAGTACCGGGGGAGCACGTTTTCTTGGCTGCGGATTGAGTAGGGTAGAGAACTCTCTATCCAATAGTTGACCTTTAATTTCCTTTAAGCTTCTGAATAGGACAAAGGGGCAAAGTGAATCCACTGACGAGTCCAATGGAGGCAATTTTTTCTTCAATTATGGAAAACCAGGGGTTGGAGATGGGTGTCAAGAGAGCAGAACCCAGTGGACCAGGGAAGTTACAGTCCGAGAGAAAGTGTATTAGCAGCCAGAATCTAAAAGTCCTCAGCCAAGCTGGCTGATTCAAGGAGGATTTTGACCTAACTCGAGACAAAGGGCTGCATAGGGCACACAATTTGGGAGTCCAGTTATCTTGTGAAAAAAATTTGGATTGAAGAGAATTCAAGAGGAGTGGTTGATAGCTTGAATCAAATTGGGACTCCGATAAAAAAAAGCAATCTCAAAGGCTGACTTTGGCATTGAAAAAATTTGAGGGGCAGGAGGGATAAAGGAGTGGCGGCTGCTATAAAAGAATCGTAGTGAGTCCTGACATACCTATTAGATGTAGCTGGGAGAGCTGGCCTTCCTCTGGGTTGCCCATGAAAGGTTAAAAAAGAGGAAAATGAGAGGCCAAGGTATTTATAGCACTTAACCTGTTCAATTTGGGTGCTTTTCATTGCCCATGTGAACTTCTTAAAGCGCCTAGAAGACCAATACCTTGGTTTTCATAGCGATTAATTGTCAGTCTGTTGGATTCACAGTAATCCACACAGTGCTTCATTAAGCGACTGAGGCCAACTCTGGTTCGAGAGAGAAGGACAGCATCATCTGCATAGAGCAGAATTGATACGTGGGATGTACCCAGTTTTGGGGCATGGCTGTTCACTGCTGAAGAAGGGGCAGAGGGAGAGAGTCATAGAAAAGATTGAAAAGAGTTGGGGCCAGGACGCAGCCCTGTTTGACCCCTTTGGAAATTGAAATACTGTCTGTCAAAAGGCCTTCGTGGGAACACTTGATCCGGCAACTGGTATTTGTGTGCAGTATCAGATTATAATCATCACTAACTTCGACTACTATGAATACAACTTATACTATTGAATTTTGCATAGAAAAGACACAACCTGAGTTCCAGTCTTTCTAGTTTCAAATCTATCTGCCTGTATGCCCTTTTGATGAACATTTGATTCTATAAATCTGAAGAAGTGGTTTGTAGTCTATATATACTTATGCCATGATAACCATCAGCTTTTTGAAGTTGCATTAGGCAAACATGGCTAGCTAGTGGAATTGGATAACCCAAAATTTATCAGCAAACATTATTTTATTCATTATATATTTAATCAGCATTGTGTGTTTCTGACCATCTATGAATGTGAAATTAATAAAGCTATTAATTCTGTGTTGCCTGCAATTACTATTGTTGTAAAAGGTCATTATTCTGGTGAATGGTCAGTGTTCTTATATTCTGTACATTTGCACTGAAATAGCAGATACACCAAGCTTCTTGTATTTCTTTTTTATTCCATTGCAACTTCCTTTTTTCTGTATGTTCATGAGGCAAAACATAAAACCAAGGGCAAAAAGAAATAAAAGAGTTAATATCCTATTCCACAGAGCTTTCTCTGATGTTAGATTTTACAATACAGACAACCTAGATGGACAGAAAAGTGCTGTTTACAGATTGTGTTACAAATCCTAAATGGCAATGGCTAAATGAGCTATCAACTTATTTGACATTGCTAAGGTTAAACCAAATGCCATTTGCAGAACATTGTAAACAATAGTGTCTCTTATGTTTTATTCTTGATCTTTAGCTTAATGTTACCATCTTGGAGGCGGAATTGCTTTTAACCTGCAGCTGAGGACAGGAAGAGAAAGTTTTTTTGGGGGGGGGGGATTAAAATCATGTTTTTGTCATTCTATTCACATCAATACATTATGACCTATAATATTATTACTCTTCTGTTTGCGTGCTTTCTAAGCCTCTTAGAAACCTTGGGTATCACTTGATATTCCAAAAAGATCCTCTGTGATGACTGAAACACATACCCAATGTGAAAGGTCATTGTGTTCTTTTTATGCTCAATTTGTTCACCATCTGGTTTAAAAATATATAATTTGTCCTATTATAATCTGTCATATTTCTTAAATCATTTCCCTAGACAGTACAGAAACTGTGACACTGATAGATAGGATTCTCCTTGTCAGGCCTGACACTCCCCACACTCTACTTTTCTCTCTCACATACACAAACACACATCTAAATTTTGTAATTCTTCAATAATATTTTAAGTGACTAAAAGAAAATCCCTCATCACAAATATGTTACCAATTATTCTGAAGAGGTTATGCTTTTCATGTTAATAATAATTATATCACTTGATTCAGTTTTCAAGTATGTACTTATCAAGGCCAGACTTTTAATTAATGTGCTCATTAAGAGAAAACTACAGTGCAAAAACATTATTTTTTCCCTTTTTTCCCCTCTTTGAGTGCCAACTTCTATGAAACATAAGTTACCTGAGTTGAAAAGAATGACAGGAAGCAGCATTCAGAGGGACACCAGCTGCAAATAAATTACTCACAGACAAGTAATAGGCATCATTCCTCAGCCTGTGGGCACCTAACTTGAGAATGAAACCGGAATGCCAAAAGCATGATTGTGATATTAAAAATTGGGATGGTAAGAAACATCACTCGTGTTCATATCCTGGTCCCCTGGTAGCTGAAAAGAACTGCACCAGCCCATGTACCACCAAAAGCTAGTCAGCATCTTATGTATGGTCAAATCATTATGAAAAAAAAATTATGGCCTCTGATGACATGGTGTTTTGTGCATGAGCCCTGTGCTCCTGCACACTTCATTCTTCTGACTCCTTTCTATTACTTCCATAAGCACATGGGTGGTGGTTTCTTGGTATGTTCATTATTGCTTCACTGTGGAATGGTCCATATGAGACAACATTCTTATTTACTTTTGATCAAGACAAGAAAAATCACCGCGGTAGTTTTCTGTTGCCAAAACCTATTCCTTTAGGACTTCAACACAGCCCTAGTTCCAGACCAATGGCCTGTTGGGCAACCAATATCCATTTCTCCCCTGGGGATATGATTACAATATCTTTGGTTAGAAAGAAGCCTTAATATCTTTGTGAGAGAGGATGTTCCCTTATACCTCACCCCAAGAGTTACCCACTGTCCTTTAGGGACCAGAGCCTTCTGGGGCCCCAGCATGGTCTGATATTCTCCTATGCCACCTCTCTGCAGCAAAAGAGAGGCCTATTGGCTCTGTTCTCTGTAGCCACAGTCCCATGCAAATGCTTCTTTCTTATTGGCGCAGTTGGAATTCAGTCCAACAGCCATGGGTTTATTTGCTAGGGAAATCAGCTCTGAGTTAACAGGTGATTTGAATATGTGTTTACAAAAGACAGGGAGTTGGAGGAAGTGGTGAGGCAAGAAAAATATGCCGGGTCTGCTCCCATGGAGTTTGCAGGGCAGCAGGGTCACCCCAGGGTCTCTTAAAAGATCCTGGGGAATCACCAATTTGGTGATTTTTGAATACCCCTGGGTAAGGAAAATATCAAGGGACAGCACCGGGGCAGACCTGTATTAGCACCAGGAGCCGTGTGGAATTCATGGCTGCAAAGGGATATTTTTCTCACTCAATCTGGGATATTTTGACCATGTGGAAATGGCTCATGTTGACTTGTAAGAAATTACATAATTTGGGAGCCTTGTTGAAGCTATGTAGGTATTGATCTTTTCACAGTATGGATAGGAGACCTTTAGAGAAACTTACACATGCCCCCTTCAAGTTCCATAAGAGAAGAAAGGCAAGATATGAATGTAATACATATCCATGTATCATGTGGTTGCTAAGGCAACAAGAGTCCTACCTACTAGCCATCAGGATTCATGAATTCTATTAACAGATCACTACACCAGGACATTTCTCTGAAATAAATGGTAAACTTCAAAGTAAACAACCTAGCTGGTGTTGTGTCATACAATACATGACATGACATATTTCTTCTGTCAAAGATTACATGAGCATTTTAACACTCCTAATTGAAAATACCAGGCACCTAGAGTTTAGCTTTTTTAAAAAAATATATCCACAGGTACAGTGCAATGTGATAGCATCACTGCATGACCCTCATCAATCTTTAAAGATAAGATGTATTTCTTTTCTGAGTTCCAGTAAACCTGAGATCATAACACAAAATGACAGCCTTGGAATGTCGGCTAAGTCATTTGATGATGCGTTATTTGAACACTGCTACAAGGAGGCTGACAAGAGGCTTATCTGAGAAAGAAGTTACTTTTTTGGGGGGGGAGGAAAATGAGAAATATTTCATAAGAATAGAATAAAAGTCACCTATGTCATATGAAAGGTAACTCTAGAAACAAGCAGCATGTTGGAATATATGAGGAAAAATTCTTACAATATCTTTTTGTCCTCATGTGACATTCAGGTCATCAAATCATTTCCCTCTTTATTACAGCCTGTCCAAAGATTAAGACAGAACCTTAGAAAGGTAGCTACTTAATTACACTTTGTTTACCATCTGCAGAAATTGACTATATACAGTTTGCGGGGCAAAAACAAAGAACAGGAAGTTTACCAAATGTACAAGGACAACTTCAGGAGTAGAAGCCATTGCTTTTTTTTTGTTCTTCTTTTCCTATTAGCAAAAAAGGAAATTAAATTTTCAGCAGACACATTTGCTATTGCACACACTGCTGGAGAAGTTGGTAGGAGAATTGTTGAACTGTATATAAATACGCTATAAGATGAAACAGGTAATGAATAACTATCATGAAAAAAAAACTTTCCCTGGTGTTCTTATGGCTATATAAGTGGGAGAAAGAATAAAGCATTCGATCGTTTTATGCAGAGAACTCTTGAATATGATCAGAATAAACACTTCCATATTTTAATTTACCAATAAGGACTCCACTAGACAGAGGAGTTTCTACAAGAAAATTTTATTTTTAGAATTACCAAGAAAATACTGATGAATATATAATTTTTCATTTTTTAATATTTGTTTATATTTTTTCAATTATTTAAGTCCTTTTCTTTTTGCTGTTGATTTTGTAGATTTGCTTGTACACAATAGATTAGATCAAGCTGGCTTTTTAGTTAAACTCAACCAATTCTGCTCCACATGGTTTTTGTCTATGCAGGTGTCATAATCATCAGCACAACTATTTTTAATATTCAAAGAGAATCCTCTCAACCCCCACCCTTTTTTTAACCAGTGGAAAATTTGGTTGGATTTATCTAGCCCATGATATACTATGGTGTATAGGTATTATGCACAACTTATAAAATTTTACACTATGATCCTTATAATTAATTTTCAACATGGGCCCAGCTGTAGATTATTATATTCACAGATTGGAATTATGTGCCCAGAGGAGAGCAGCTTCCAGAAAGCGAGAGTGGGGGACCCAGGTATGCTCCTAACTTCAGACATAATGTATCTTTTGCCTGTAGTTTCACTTGCAAATACTAGGTGAAATTGAAAAAGAGCACACAATCAGCTTGGTTTGTGTTATTTTGCTCTAATATTAATCCACTAATGCAAAGAGGGGAAATCCTTTCAAAAACTGAGGGGAGGGGAAAGAAAATGGGTGGCAGGGAGGGTTGTTTTCCACAGTAGTGTGTGAAAGAAACCAATGGAAGGGACTAGGGAGGAAGCAATGTTGGGGAGTGGAGAATAGAGGTGTGTCAAATGATTTCACATGTACAAAAACTGAAGAGAAGAGAGAGAAATGGGCAGAGTGGGCAGACAAAATGTACGAATGATCCCCTTCATGGGAGGGGAGAAGGTGGGAGGGAGGAGCAAGGACATAGGTAAGGGGGGATTCTTGGGTTCAACCCCCCATTACGTGTCCAAAGCTCTGCCCCCATTTGTGGTTTTTTGAATTTTTTATGTTTTTTTGTTTTTGGCCTGCAGGGGGCACATAATTCCAATCTGCGCAGGGGGCACAATTTTTATGCTAGCAGCACCACAATTTCAGGGATTTGTTGGGAGACTCTCCTGATGATACTATCCAGGTTTGGTGAGATTTGGTTCAGTAAGTCTAAAGTTATGGACATCCAAAGGGGGTGTCCCCATCCCCCATTGTTTCCAATGGAAGCTAATAGAAGATGGGGGCTACAAATTTGAGGATCCATAACTTTGGACCCCCAGAACCAAACATCACCAAATCTGGGAGGCATCATCAGTAGAGTATCTTACTGATACCATCAAGGTTTTGGGAAGTTTGGTCTAGGGAGTCCAAAGCTATGGACTCCCAAAAGGGGTGCCCCATCCCCCATTGTTTCCAATGGGAGCTAATAGAAGATGGGGGCTACACCTTTGAGGGTCCATAACTTTGAACCTCCTGATCCAAACTTCACCAAACCTGGGTGGTATCATCAAGAGAGCCTCCTAGAGATACCCTGAAAGTTTGGTGTTTCTAGATTAACAATTGCACCCCTGACAGCAGGCACCTGCCAAATCTCCCCAGATTCTCTTTTTAAATCCACCTGCTTTGGCATGGATTTAAAGGCAGAATCTGAGGTCCTCCATTTAAACATTGAAAGTGATGCTGTTTCAGGGTGGGGGATTGAAAGCATCACTTTCAATTGTTTTAATCGGGGACCCCAGATTCTCCCTTTAAGGTGGATTTAAAAGAAGAATTTGGGCTCTTTAGTTTAAACACCATTGAAAGTGATGCTGTTTGGGGGTGGATTCCAGCATCACTGCAGCCACCCAGAGGGCCCCCGCAAAACTCAGATTTTGCAGTGGGCTCCATTTTCCCTGGCTGCTTCTCTGCCCAGAGGGGAGGACAGAAGGGGCTGCCAGCTGCTGGCTGGGAGCCCAGCTGGGGAGGGGGAGGGGGAGGGCAGGGGAGTTTGCTGTCCCCGGCCTTGGAGAGCTGCTTTTATAAGCACTGAGGCAGGGGGTGGGGCTTGGGGAGGTGTGGACATGCCCCAGGGATGGGCGGGGGTGTGGCCCCACCCCAAACCCCCCATAAAAATCTAAACCTACATCCCTGGGGAGGGGAGAACATAACCCAGAGCAGGCAGGCAGGGTGCACTCTGGATTGCATTGCTGGCAAAACTCAGAAAAAGACTGTGGTTTGCTGACATCAAGAAACTCCAACTCTTCATTCACCCATGGCACAGCTGCGTAAATGAAAATCTAACCCAGATAATGTCCTGACATTGCTGCATAAATGAAAATCTGCCCCTGAGGAAAAGGAAGTATTAGGAATTTACAAGTGCCTGCTTAATTCAGTCAAGCAAAGATTAAACTGCTGAAGTCACATAACTGAAATCAGATCAGCTTCTGGAAAGCTTCTGTTTCATCTTCCAGCAAAAGAGGAGAAGTAGACACACAGGCACAGACAGACTGCACAGACTACCCAGACTGAGCACTTGCATAGATAGAGTTTGCTGTGCCTATATTAAGTGTAACTCTATTTTGTTATCTAGTAAAGTTCTACAGAACAACCCACTGGCATCTCTGCCCTATTGTTTACTCTGCTAATTCATTGCAATACAACAGTAAGCTTGGTGCTGCTAGAATTTCTGTGTGTAAATGGCCTTTGATACACATTTTTTTTTAAAAAAAGCATTGTTGTCAGTATTATCTTAATTTATTTCAAGGCCAGCAACATTCCAACAACTGGAATAAATAGCCTCCACTGGGTAAATAAAATTACATGACAGACCTTTTACCACCTCGTGGGAATCTGCCTCATGAGATAGCTTCATCACATATTGTAATATTATGGCAAATGGCATGTGGATGACAATTGTTTCCAGCATGTTTTTTAACAGTGTTGTGTAAGGTAATGCTGAGTTATTTTGAAGTCCTGGGAATACTAAAATGTTTAATTGAATGTGAAACTAATCATATGCGTATTTAACTAATATGTTTTAAGGGCATATTTAGTAAGATTATTATACTTGATTTGAAAGGAACTGAAGTGGTAGAAGCAACAGAAGGCCTCCCAGGATTTTCACAGGCACTGATGATGACAACTGCAATGATTCATTTGCACTTAATGAAAATGTTTTTTTTACAAAGTCATCAGAGGGAATGAGGGACTGTGACAGACAAGAGGCTGTCCTGCCCTGAAGGGAAAATCAGTCACTCAGATGAAGTGCTGCTCCAGTATCCAATCACCTTTGAGAAGCGGGAGGAGATGTTGAAGGGTACACAGGAGAAGAAAGGGTTGAGTTCTGCCTCAGGGAGAGAGCAGTGACAGCTCAGGTCTGAGTGAGGAAAAAGAGCAGCAGAAGGGTCGCTCTGCCTGGTAGTGTGGCAGAGTGGTTTAGCTCTATCTATGGGAGAGAAGAGCATGCTTGATTGTTATGCTTGTCTCCGGTGATGAGCAGGCTTTGCACAATGCAGTCTGACTCTGGGGAAATGGCAGGCAGGTGTGGCTGGAATCCTGCATGTGAGAGAGGATCCAAATTAGTAGCTAGTAAATAAAAGTCTGTTTGTGCCTCAAACATTGTAGAAAAGCTCAACTATTTTCTGAAGTCTTACACGCCCATTGAGGGAGGGGCAAAAGGGCTTGAGGGAGTGGTGGTACCTCATGCTGGCACATTTGCCCTTCCTAGGGCACCTACCCAGGCAGAGGAGAGGACACACCAGTGAGCTCCTGCTCCTCAACCCGCAATATGGAGAAATTTCCAGCAGTGGGGAGGGGGTTTGCTTTTTTTTTTTCTCCCCATGCTGCCGGAAAGCCCTCTTGGAGATGGCAAGGCAGCACCACAGCAGAACTGTGTCCCACCGCCAAGGGTTTTGAATTGGGCTGATAACCAGTTTAAATTTTTGAGCCTCAGCAGTTTTTCTACTTTGTTTACATGGGGACCTGGGCTGCTGGTTTGTTCCTTTAAAACCAATCTGTAAATAAATCTTGGTTTTTGATATTTTAATCCAGCCTTGGTGATCTCAATAAACTCTTTGTACACCACAAATTGTATCCCACAGAAGAAAATCAAATGCTAGTCACTCACTACCTATAGAACACCTGCAAATCAAGGGGAAGGTTTATAGTTCAAAATGAACATAGATCCCAAACATCTTAGGAGACTATCTGCATCTCCTCAGTAGAAAAAAGAAGGCTTGTCACAAGGACCAACACATGAATTACATTTTGTTAAACCGTAACATCAGATTGAGTCCATAATTTGAATGTTGTCTATATGTAGTTCCAAACATCTGCTCAATGGCTCAAATGGGGTAATATCCAATAAGAACTCTGTGGAAAGCTAAATAGACTTTTCTGATCTTAAGTTCATTGACTTTTCAAGCAGTGTTTCCCAGATTTCTAACAATGGAAGGACTGATTTTTTTTTCTGAATTGAAATTAGCTGTACCCTTCACTCAAATGAGTTCACCCATCCTTGTCTTTTTTCCCCTATTTAATTGGTGTTTTATTCCTTCTTTATGATTGGAACAATGCAAGGAGGTGATCCATGATTTTGCCTTTTCCTTGTATCTTGGAAACCTTTTCTATGAAATCATCCTGCACACCTTCCCCCATGTCATTTTGGGATTTTCCCCCCTCCTTGTCTTTTTAGTTGCATTTATTGCACACACTACTGCTGAAAAGTTATTATTTCTGACAGGGGTGGGATATCATCCCTGACCCAGAAGAACAGTCCTTCCCCTTTTTTTCTTTTGTGCAAGGACTCTAGTTTCACTGAGCAGTTGCATTTTGAAGTGGCAATTCACAAATGTCTCATTCTCCATTTCTACTACTAAGTACTGCCAACCCCAAATGGAAACCAAAACAACTCCTTAGGAGATACAGACAGCCTCTGAAGATTTTTGGGATCTATATTCATTACCTGAGGGAATGCAGATGCATAGTGCCCCCCACCTCATGAATCACATTTTTTGGCCAAATTTGATTTGCAGTATCATTAATGCAGTAGTCTCTGATTATATGCAGTGAATACTCCTAGTACTCTATTCAGTTGCCCCCAGAGGTGGGATGCAGCCTATTCACACCTATTCGGTAGAACCGGTTGTTAAAATTTTCTCAGTTTGGAGAACCGGTTGTTAATGATTAACTCTACTAGGGGCAAGGGGGTAATCTCTTCCCTGGGTGCAACAAATCTTGTCAAGTGGGGGATGCAAAATTGCCCCCTAGGGGCCCCTGTGGCCCCCTATCCCCTATGGCCCCCCTACCCCCACCCTGCGGTGCCCACCCCCACCCCCGCACACTTACCTTCATTTCAGAGTGAGATAGGAATTGGCAGACAATCCCTAACTTAAGTCTCTTTTCTACAGCCATAGCTTTTGCCCTTAACAAAAATGGCTACAGTAATAGCCAAGTAAAGCCCAAAATAGCTTCCGCCCTTAACAAAAGTGGCTGCAGTAATGGCGATGAGATAGGTCTGAAAATTGTGGAGGTAGGTTTTAAAAGAAAATATGACCTACTTTCAGTTTTGAAGAGCTTCTGCCTCATGAGGGAGAGGGGTGGGCTTGAAAAATGGCGAAAGGGCTTGGAATGGGATGGAGCCAAGGGGTGGTGGTGGAGTGGGTTAGAGATTTAGCACTTTAAAACTGCATTATGCAAACAGCACACAAGCAGCAATTTATAAAGCTTAGAGATTAAGAATCTGAAGTTTACAATTTAATCTCATAGATGCTAGAATGCATTCAGTCATGAACAATTGAACCTGCAACGTTTTAATTAGTTGTTTTTTATATCATGCTACTAAATGGAGTTGCATAACCCATTTAGTTAAAACAATTATTCAGGTACATGTATGTGATTTAACAATATTGTGTCTCTTTAAGTAAGTTCATAGATAACTAAGGAGTACAAGTCATATATTGTTCCAACCTCCAGGTGGTAGCTGGAGATCTCCTGGAATTGCAACTGATTTCCAAGCACAGAGATCAGTTCACCAGGAGAAAATGGCAACTTTATATGGTAGATTCTGCATGGTATAGGTGTGGGGAAAGGTAGTATGGATCCCTCAAGAGAAAGTAGTATGGATCCCTCAAGAGAAAGTGACAATTGGTCTATTTTCAGGTAATTTACAAAATATTTCAGCTGATCTGGTGCAAAAAAATCGCTGGGGGTGATTTGTGAGAGATTTACATGTTTAATAGCTGTTTCTCAGGCTAACAACCTACTTCATAGGGTTGGTGTGATGACAAAATTAGGAGAGAGAGTTTTAAAAAAAATTATATCCCACTAAAACAATTGTAAACAGTTTTTGGTTTCTCTCCTTACTTAGGTTATCATATAAAATCAATCAATATAATTATATATTATAATTATATATTATATTCTAAGTAATGTATACTGCTATGTACAGTCTTTCTGTCTGCGTTTTGAATGTACTCTTGCTTTGTACTTCATAAATGTCTGGTAATGCTCTAGAGCCTATTTTAAATGCCTAATAAAGGTTGTTGTTGTTATATAAAAAATAAATAATACACTACCTTTTGGTATATCGCTTTTTTAATACTGTAAATGGTCATTTAAATCCAGAGGCGAAGTGAGAGGGAACTGCACCTGGGGCATGTGGACTCTGTGCCCCTGCCACAGCACTGCCCACCAGGCTCTGAAACGCCCTGCCCCAGAATGCCCCCACCGCATCACACCCTACCCGGCCCCATTGGCCCCACCACCATTGGAACCTGTTAAAATTTTTGAATCCCACCACTGGTTGCCACCAACTGAATCACTCACTGCACTAACATTACATTTGACAATGTGAAATTGTCAAAGCTGATCTAATCCTCACTGCTTCTTTGTATCCCTGCCTGTAGTTAAGATCATACCTTCTATGTGAAATTGACAAAGCTGATTCAATCAACCATACTAGTCTGTATTTCTGCCTTAATGATACATTGCTTGTTTGATATGACAAAAGAAAAATATTAAAATCTACCATCCTAGGACATTTTTTTACTCTTCTTCCAAGGTCCTCAAGGTGACACACATCTCTTTTCTGATTTTATCCTCACAACAACCCAGTTAAGTATGCTAGGGTGTATGATCTGAGGTCACCTGCTCTGGATCCACACAATGTTAGATATAATCACAGTGTTAGATGTAATCATTCACTTTTTCAATATTGTGAATGTATGATCACAATAGTAATCTATGTGTGAATCTTCCTTGACTGAGCTTTGCGGCACAGTACAGATCTGAACTCACGTTTCATGGTTCAGAGACTGACATTCTAACCACTACCCCACACTGGTTCTCTCCAATGAGTTTCTGTTCTTTATTTACAGTACTGCTAAGAAAATTGTTAACATGAATTCCAGAACTGGTATACATGTAGTAGACTACAGCTTTCAGCTCCTTCAGTTCAATTCTATTTTCTTCTACATCTGTTTTACCAGTACAGACACATACACTCCTAAACCAGGGACATAGGTATAGATTTTTTATGGGAGGGGGGTTTGGGGGAAGGGCCCCACCCCCACCTGCCCCTTGGGGCATGGCCAAGGCTTCCTGAGCCCCGCCCCGGCCTCAATGCTTATAAAAGCAGCTCTCCAAGGTCGGGGATGGCAGACTCCCCTGCCCTTCCCTGCCCCCCCCCACCAACTGGGGTCCCAACCGGCAGCCGGCAGCCCCTTCTGCCCTCTCCTTTGGGCAGAGGCATAACTAGGGAAAATGGAGACTAGTACAAAATCTGAATTTTGCACACACACACACACACACACACACACACCCATGGGCGGCTGCTGTGATGCTGGAATCCACCCCAAACACCATCACTTTCAATGGTGTTAAACTAGAGAGCCCAAATTCTCCTTTTAAATCCACCTTAAAGGGAGAATCTGGGATCCCCAGCTAAAACATCATTGAAAGTGATGGAGTTTTGGGGTGGATTATCCCCCACCCTGAAACAGCATCACTTTCAATGTTTACACTGGGGACCTCAGATTCTGCCTTTAAATCCATGCTGAAGGGGGGGCATTTAAAAGGAAAATCTGGGGATATTTGGGGGGGGGTGCCTGCTGTCAGGAGTGCAATTGTTAAGCTAGAAGCACCAAACTTTCAGGGTATCTTTAGGAGACTCTCCTGAGGATACCTCCGAGGTTTGGTGAAGTTTGGTTCAGGGGGTCCAAAGTTATGGACCCTCAAAGGTGTAGCCCCATCTCCTATTAGCTCCCATTGGAAACAATGGGGGATGGGGCACCCTTTTGGGAGTCCATAACTTTGGACCCCCTATACCAAACCTCACCAAACCTGGGTAAAATCATAAGGTGAGTCTCCCTGAAATTTTTGTGCTGCTAGCTTAAAAGTTGCACTCCCTGCAGGCCATAAACCGAAAAAAAACTAAAAATACAAAAAACCCACAAATGGGGGTAGAGCTTCAGACATGTAATGGGGGGGTTGAACCCGAGAACCCCCCCTTAACTACATCCTTGTCCTAAACCATTGCAAAAAAATAATCTTGGTGAGACTGAATAACTAATTGCATTATGATTCTTTTGTGTAGTGTTTTACTGATGTGCACATATACTACACAAACTTAAAACAGAATTTTGATACTAATTGTATTATGATTCTTTTGTGCAGTATTTTACTGATGTGCACATATACTACACACACATAAGAAGGAAATTTGACACCACATAAAATTACTTTGAGGGTGCTTTGTTGCATTTTTAGATACACACACACACACACACACACACACACACACACACACACACACACACACACATACATACATACATACATACATACATACATACATACATACATACATACATGCATGCATGCATGCATCCCTAATGTAGTGAAGGGTTTGGCAAACCGCAGAAGCACAATGCACTGTACAACTTTAGTAATTAAAAAGCAGAAAAAAAATGTGGATTTATAACATGTCAGTTCCACATAGAAAATTATATAAGATAGAATGTGGGAAGAAACCCAAATGTGAAAAATTTTGGAAACATGTTTAGTCTGCTGAATTAAGGTAACCCTCACTTATTTCTGTGTTTGGAAGTGATTGAATGACCCCATTACATCTGTTACAAAGGTCAATTCCCCACGGGGTAATTCTATCTAGATCAAACCAAGTTTCTAAAGAAACCGCACCTTTTCATTGGGATTTCAACCTCCCTTCTGCAGCATTTATTCAGCGAAGACATGTAGGCTTATCTTGGGATCCCAGAAATGAAGCAATCCCCACAACCACTCAATCTCCTTTGCGGGTCTCTCCTGATTGGCGGGCACGCCATTTTGGGGTGGAACCTTTTTGGGGTGGGAAATTTTTCCCTGCGACTTGCTAACCTGAGGTTCTCTCATTTGCAAGGATGAACATTTAAGCGTTTAGGTGCTAAGCGGGTTTTGCTCGTTTGAATGGTTGAATGGTTAATTGTTTAAGTGAATGGTTAATTGTTTAAGTGGTTTTTTGTTATGCTAACATCTCTCGCTGAGACCAATGGTGAAATCGAAACCCGGAAGAGGCTGTGCGCTCATCGCTCAGCGCCCACCGAGAGCTGATTGGTTGCTAGACTTGCATCATGCTCCACGGTGGAAATTTTATTTTATTTTTTATTTTATTTTTTGATCTTTTAAAGTTTATTAGTTATTTAAAATATAATACAGTAATAGATATCATGCATTATACATAAAAATTTGCTGTATATAAAGTTGTACATACTTTCTTGTTTCAATCTTGCAACGTTCTTTGTAAATTTTCTTGTCTAAATCTCCCACCATAGGGAGTGTGTTTACCAAATAATTAGATAAGGCTTCTCTTCCTTGTTTACAAATTAACCTACTATCAAAATACGGGAAGTATAACTGTTAGAGCTTCACTTATATGAATTTTACACTAATAGCTTTACAAACACTAAAGGTTGAATTTAACTAATTTGATTCTGTCTTTCTTTGTAAAAAAAAGGTTTTCAGGGGTGTCCATATATTTTCTCTTTTCTTTGTGTCTTCTTCCTGTAAAGATAATGCAATGCAATCCATATCCATAATCATGTAAATTTTTTCCAACCATTCATCTAATGATGGAACCTTCCTTACTTTCCAGTTGGCTGCAATTAGTAGCCTTGCTGCCGCCGTAAGGTAGGTTATGAGCTTAGAATATGGTTGGAGTTCTTTTGTACTGTATAACCCTAACAAATATAACCCTGGTTCCATCTCATATTGTACATTAAGAATTTTTTGCATTTGAGTGTGTATTTTGCACCAAAATCTCTTCAACTTTTTGCAATACCACCAGGAATGGATGAAGGTACCCACATCTCTCTCGCATTTCCAACAACATATTGGATAAGTGTTGTTCATTTTCGCTATGGCTACTGGGGTTAAGTACCACCTATGTATCATCTTGTATGCATTTTCTTTTATATCCATACTTAAAATGGATGTGTTAGCTCTCTTCCAGACTGTTTCCCATTCATTTAAGTCAATATTTCTTCCTAAGTCCTTGGCCCATTGTAACATAGTGTCTTTTACTAATTCTTCTTCTGTTTCTAGGTCTATTAAGTACATATAGATCCTACTTATTAGTTTTTTGTTACCTTTAGTTAAAATTTCATCGAATTTAGTGGATTTATGATGGAAGCCAGTATATTTTTGATCTTTTTTGAAACAGTCGGTGAGCTGCAGATAGGTGTACCAATTACATTCTTTCCCTTCTATTTGGATATCAGTTCTTTCTTTTAATTTTGGTTTTTCTCTATCAAATTCTAATGTTTCTCTATAAGTTGGCCATCGGGTGTCTCTCGGCCAACCTTTCATATTTATTGCTTCTAGTCTTGATAGCCATAAGGGGGTAGTTCTATATAGAAGTAATCTATATCTATCCCACACTTTGATTAGTGACTTTCTTACGTAATGTTGGTTAAACGATCTATATTTTTTGTTCTCGTCTGTTAACCAAAGTCTTTCGTGCCAACCATAGTTTAAGTCATAATTTTCTAAATTTAGGATGTGTATATTAGATAACTCAATCCAATCCTTTATCCAGATTAGGGCGTTCGCCACATAGTATAGATGTATGTCTGGCAATGACATACCTCCCCTTTCCTTCCTAGAAATCATTATTTTATATTTGACTCGAGGCTTTCTCCCACCCCAAATAAATTTGTTAATATCTTTTTTCCATTCTTTGAAGGGTTTCAAGTTATCTATAAATGGAATAACTTGTAGTAGGTACATCAATTTAGGTAATATTGCCATTTTAACTAGTGCAACTTTCCCTAGAATGGATAGGTTGATGTTCGTCCATTTGTTTAGATCTTGTTTCAATTTTTTCCATAGTCGTACATAGTTATTCTTATAGATGTCCTGATTAATTTTTGATAAGTTGATTCCTAAATATTTGACTTCCTGGACTATTTTGCAGCCTGATATTTCTGCCAATTGAGTTTCTTCTTTTTTATTTAAGTTAAATGCTAGAATCTTTGTTTTTGTTTTATTGATTGTGAACCCTGCCAGGTTGCCAAATTCTTCTATTATCTGCCAGAGATGTTTGATTTTATTTATTGGGTCGTCTAAGATAATCAACGTGTCATCTGCAAATGCCTGTATTTTATAATTTAATCCTCCAATTTTTAATCCTTCTAGTTTTTTATCTTGCCTAATATTTTGTAATAACAGTTCTAGAACCCATATGAATAGTTGGGGGGAAAGTGGGCAACCCTGTCTTGTTCCTCTATATATATTAAATTCATCTTGAGCTTCACCGTTTATTTTTAATGTGGCCTTCTGGGCTCTATATATTAATTTAATTATATCCAAGAAATTCCCGTTTAATCCTATTTTTTCAAATAATTTTAGCATAAATAACCAATTAATTTTGTCAAAGGCCTTTTCGGCGTCTAGGAAGATAAGGGCAAGTTTTTTGCTTGGTTTAGTTTTTAGAATCTCAATAATATCAATAATTGTTCTGAGGTTATTTTTACTATGCCTATTCGGTAAAAAACCTCTCTGTTCTTCTTTTATCCATTTTACGGATATTTTTTTAAATCTCTCTGACATAACTGATGTCAGAATTTTATAATCAATGTTTAATAAGCTAATTGGCCTAAATTTGTCTACTTCAGGAATTTCTTCTGTTTTAGGAATTAATATAATATGATTTCTTTTCCAAGTATCTGGGATGTCTCTAGACCGGGTTAAGTTATTAAAGAGTTCAGTAAGTATATTCACATTTTCTTCTTTGTATGTTTTATAAAATAGTGATGTAAAGCCATCTGGCCCTGGCGACTTGTTTAATTTTATTTTATTGATTGCTTGTTCAATTTCTATTTCGGTAAATGGAGAATTTAACCCCTCGAGATCTTCTTGGGGTATATTTATATATTTATGATTGTCTAAGTAACTGTCTATCTTCTCCTCTGGTACATCAATTTTTTGATATAACTTAGAATAATATTCATTCAGTTCCTTAGCTATTGTTTTGGGGTCTGTTATATGTATACCATCTTTTTTTATTACATTAATAATCTTACTCTCATTTATCTCTCTTATTTTTGAAGAGAGCCATTTTCCCGATTTATTTGCCTGGGCATAATTACGATATTTAATTCTTTTTAAATTTTGCATTAGAGCCCTTCTATTTCTTTCTTCCAATTGTTCTCTTATCAATTTTATGTTCTTTTGCAATTTTTTATTTAGGGGTTTTTTTTGGGATTCTAATTCAAGATTTTTGAGTTTTGACCACGGTGGAAATTTTAAACACAGATTGGGTGCCCATTCCTACCCACGAAACTGGATCGAAAGTGTGCTAAGAGAAAAAGTTGTACTTCCAAGCAGGTTCTGCTGGGACGTGAGATAAGGGGGAGAACGAGCACCAGAAACAGGATGAATCCCTATTCGTCGCTCAAGCAGTGGGGAGTTCTTGCTGAAACCTTGATATTTCACATGAGTATCATCCAATTAATTGACCGTGGGGGATCGACCAAAGACTCTGCAACTGATTATTGATGATGATGTTAACCATTCAGTCGTTCTCAACCCTTGGCGACCCGATATACAAGCTCTTTCCACATTTTTCTATTAGGTACTGCTTCCTTCAGCTTGTTGATGCTCATGCCTGTATCAGCTTTTATGGTATCTAGCCATCGTGTTCTTTGGTGTCCAGGTCTTCTCCCGCCATTGACAAGTCTGAGCATCATTTCCATTGACAGTTCCAGGAAGCTATCTAAAAAGTGCTGAGTTGGATCCAATCAGATTTCCTTCCAGTAAAAAAGGAAGGAAGTTGGACCTCTTTGACCACCAAAAAGGCTTTTCTGGGAATTATTGGACCTGCATGAAAAAACATCATGTGGGACAGAAGGTCTGTTATGGAGAGGAAATGACTAAGACTGAGCAAAAAGGGTCGTTGGATCTAACCTACTTTCTGGAAGTCTGCTAGAAAATGATTATTCGGTAAATTGTGTCAGAAGGGGCTATGGCATAATGAGCCAAAGTCCTTGTTTATTTGAACCCTCAATATTTGTACATTCCCTTATGGATCTCTGCTACCCCCCCCCCCGATCATTTTTCTTCTTCAGTGTTGGAAGAAACCTGGATTATACAGTCACAAGTGTGAAGATAACAAAATATGTGACAAACTTCCCATGCAAATTTGGCATGATGTTAATGGGGGAGGGGGTGATTTGCCTTAGTTATTTGCTGCTAGCAAATTTGGTTACAGAGATGTCCTCATCTCATAGTGGTTTAGTTTCAAAGCAGCTCTTTGCGAGAGCAGGAGCAATTTGTATGTACCAATTTTCCAGCCTCCTGCTGTTTATGTTCACATCTGTGCTGCAAACAGTAGGAAAACCTTTGCTGTTTTCTGATCATTTTGATTTATGAGTGCTTGAAGGAATTTGAACAGGAAATTGCATCTGATTGAGAGTCATTGCTAAAATCAATACGAAAAACAGGTCTACAAAGACAGTTTTATTTTGCTAAGTTGTAGCAAAAATGGTCACATATTATATGAAACTGTGTCAAGTAGGACACACATTTGGGATCTAATAAATATAAGAGCAATTTAAATATCATTTTCTCAAATTGCCACACTTAACTTAAAAGGGGGCATCTCGGAAAAGGTAGGCTATGGTTCATGGTTTGCTGCAGAAGTGCCCGTGCTTCTGCCCATATGCGAAAGGAAAGAATTTATTTTCTAGAATCACTAGATACATATCAATGGATTAATGTGTTGTGATTTTTTGCCCTAGCTTATGACATTGTACTCAATTCCAGACAATGCACTAACGAGAATGCTACTTTCTGTTTTTCATTATGCTTTAATCTGTGTTTTGTTATTTTCCTCTGAGTGTTCACAATTCCTTATCCTAGGGCAAAGTTACTTTGGATTTAATGATGAGATGAGATGTGGATTGTAAATTTGCCTAAATTTAGTGTGAAAACTGCACAGAACTATGTCAGCTCAATTTCTGATTAGGGATTTTCACCAAGGACCATTGTTTACCTGAGTGTAAATGATATCATGGCCATTACTTTGAGCTTGATGACAAAAAAAAATAATGGTCAGCTTTTAAAATGGATCTGTAAGTGCCGAACACTGAAACATTCTCTGTAATGGTGATACTATAGATCAAGGGTAATATTGAAGGACTGCAAGGTCAGCAAAAAAAAGTATAATACAAGAGCAATGGTAGAAGCTTTCATCCTGGGGAAAAAAATTCAAAAGGTGTGAGAACGGCAGCC
The DNA here is from genome assembly GCF_021028975.2 of Sphaerodactylus townsendi. NCBI lineage: Eukaryota > Metazoa > Chordata > Lepidosauria > Squamata > Sphaerodactylidae > Sphaerodactylus > Sphaerodactylus townsendi. Next base: position 35,968,489 of record NC_059429.1, on the reverse strand, counting down.
TAACACTGTTTGGTAAATTGAGCTCTATTTTGCTGCATATTTATAACATACTGATCCAAAGACTTGTCTTGCAGTACAGTCCTAAATACAATTACAAAGTTCACAGAAAACACAGAGTGTAACTTATTTGTGTAGTAGCAACATCAACAAAAAATGGTGCCCAGGCAAGCTCTCAAATTACCCCCCCCCCACCTCTTGTGATTTGGATGTTATGCCTCTGTTGAAACATCCCAAGATCACATTAGGTTTATTTGCCTCTGCATTACACTAGCTGCTTATATTTGACCACTTTCGCACATGCAGAATAATGCACTTTCAATGCACTTTCACAATTGTTTGCAAGTGGATTTTGCTGTTGCGGGTAGATGTGTGGCCCAATAAAACTCAAACACATTTTTAAGTGGATAAGAAAAATAGGCCATAGCCAAAGAACTTTATTATTAACAGAAAGCATAGGAAACAGATGGTGCAGCATGGGGGGTGATCCAAGCCTCTGGGCAGCACTAGTGCTGACCCCAAGGGTGAACAGAATTCCTCAGCCCAGCTGCTGGAGGAATAAACCAAGCGAAAGATTGGAGTGAGACAAAGTCCAGACCGGCGAAGTGCCCATGACTGGAGGCCCCCTCCAACTTATGCTAGGGGCGCAAGCTTCTAAGCCCCTCGCGGGGCGTCCCAACCTTGAGTTTGCTCCACCCCCACCTCTTAAGGAGGTGTACAACACAAGGAAGCTCCCCCAGCTCCCCTTTCCAGCAGATCACCCCCCCATGCGCAACCTGCCGATGGCTATGACAATGACAACATTACAATCTTCACAACATAACAGGGACAGATGGGCGGGAAAAGCCTCCATGTCCAGGCTCCGAATGGGGCCTGGCCATGAGGCAGGGCCTTTTATAGACCCCTGGTCTGGCCCCCATTCGACCGTGTCACACGAGGCCCCTGACCCGGCCCCCAAAATTCGACACGAGGCCCCTGGCCCGGCCCCCATTTTATAGGCTCCTGGCCCGCCCCCCATTCGACGCGATACATCGACGGGCTGCCCTACCCTTCCCAGGGCAAGCCAGCCTCACCGGATCGTCTGCGCATGCGTCCAAACCGGGGCGCATGTGCAGAAAAGCATCTGTGGCCGGCCACCCTCACCTGGCCCGGCGAATGGTCTCACTGCCGGGCCCCGCCTCCTGCAATGGTGGCCCCGGTAAGGCACGGGCGTGGTTTCCGCACAGCTGCAAAGTGCATCGAAAGTGCATTGAAAGTGCATTATTCTGCATGTGTGGAAGGGGCCTTTAACTTACTGGCTGCTTGGCCATGAAAAAACTACTATCTTCCCATTGCAATGAGGCCAGAGACTTTTTTCCACAAAATGAGGGCTCTTCCACTGACGGATATTCTTTTTTTTTTACTAAGGGGGAAGTCTTTCTTTCCTCACATACATACTGATGTTTTGCCCCATATCTGCTTGTATCAGAATACTCAGTTTTGTTTTGCTGCTGAAAAAACCTGCAAGGCATATTTGGTTACCCCAAATTCTAGAACACATTCCAGAAAGAAGTAAAAATTTGCTATAAAAATAATTTTCCTGAACTGCTTAAATGCCTGTCTACAGCTGCTCAAACTGCTTTTGGTTTTCTAGCTATTGCTATAACTTGGCTGCTCCTACTATAGTACTTAAACAGAAACCATTTTCCTTCCAATCTTGATTGATAATGCCTACTTTTATAGTTGTCCCTCTCTCCCAACAATAAGTTGAAAAAAGATGCTGTAATTGACAAATCTATAAATCCATTATAAACTTACCATTCTGTTCCTTATGATAATATTACTGAGGTGTAATTAGTAGTTTAAAAAAACCCTAATGGCTGGTACCTGCTTAAAGAAATTATTTTCCCTGTTATTCAAATGCAACAGTGTTTAATAACTGATAGAACTTTGTACAAATGTGACCCACTCAAGTAGCTCTGGGGACTCCAGCACCCTCAGTCCCGCCTTCATTTCACCTCACAGATAGTTTCTCTGTAAAGGTAGTTGTGATGAACAGGGCAGATTTCACTCTCCTTTAGAGTGACTGTAACCCCCATGCTCAGAATGGGTTGACCCAGAAAGGGGTGGAGACTCAAAGCAGCAGAAGGCTGCAGAGTTCATAGTTTGGAGGAGACAAGGCTACCAGACTCGGACCTTGGTTGTAAAAGCCCTTAACACCTTGTGAAGGGTTTTTTATGTTTGTAATGGGTGAAAGTTCTCCTGGAAACCTTCATCATGTTGAATCCTGTTCATCAAGCCCTTGGAGTCTTCAGGAGCCAACCCACTTGCAAACAAGAATTGGACTTGGCAATATCAGAAAATTGTAACTAGAAGGACTTGAAAATGCAACCTGAACAGGACCTTGAAGTGTGATGTTAAATATTGATGTTTGATGTTATATGTTAAGAAAGTAAACCAATTTGTTTTTAAAATTTTGTTGTTGCAAACTCATTCCAAGTTCTGCCCCACAGAACCCACAAGCTGAGGTTACATGACCAGTGAGAGCTGACAGAATGTTGGGTAGCACCAACTGGAAAACAGTAGTTAAGAGCAGCAGCTGGGAGTTGGCAACGGGTAGACCTTCCTTTTCTTAATTTACCATGGAGAGCAAGAACACCACCTACTGCTGTGTTCCATCAGCCAATTTACAGCTAAACTACAGAGCCCACATTTTGATTCCAATATGTCTCGGTCAAATTAAGTACTGCAGAATCGTAACAGCAACTTTCTCAATTTTGACCTGTTGGGGAGGACAGCCACTTCCTCAAGAGCAGAGGAGAAAAACAAGTCTGAGCAAAAAGAAGTAATTGAAACAACCTTAATGTGAGTACAGATCAATTACTGCAACTGATTTTCTGAGGGAAGTAAGAAGTCTAAAGCACTCTTAGATATCTCCACTAAAATACTAATGCTGGGAGACAGTGGGTTGCCTAGAGACTTTTGTGGCACTTGTGATTTTTTTTTAGCACCTGTGTGATCCAAATTGTTCATTATGCAGGAGATTCTTGATTGGATTTTCTGACTTTTTTGCTTTTTGCTTTAATGCAGCTACAGGGAAAAGGATGACTTCAAATTTGATCACATCGGTAGCATATCTGATGTCTAACCCTTTTCTATGTGTCATCTTCCCAATCTAAATTGTCCTCTTAAAGCAGCTGCTAGTTAGCTGGAACTAATATCAGCTGCAGTTGGGCAGGCAATTCAGATCTGGAGAACTGCACAGGAAAACTCCCTCTCTACCAAGCATCATCAATCTGAAATGCCAAGAGAATCATCCCTGGATCCGCAGAATATAGAATATGCTTTTGAGACATAAATTTCAGGGTTCCTGTTTCATATATGTTAGCTGCATCACAGAAATGTACCAGGGGGAAATGGTGCCTGGGGCAATACCCACTCTGGTGACCCCCTGACACCCCACTTACCCAAGTCACCGGGACCCAGAGCCAGCTGCTGCCACCCCCTCCATCAGAGCCGGCCTTGCTCCAGGGGTGCCCAGGCTGGCAGGCCAAGTCCTGGTGACTTGGCAAGCTAGGGACTGGCTGCCCCCCCCGGAGCAAGACAGGCACAGCCTCCACTCCAATGGAGGGGGTGGCAGCAGCCTGCAGCATGCCAAGTTGCCAGAACCAGGCACTGGCTGCTGCTGCCTTCCCACCTCTATCAGAATGGACACTGTGCCTACCTCGCTCCAGGGGGACAGTGGGTCCATGGCTTGCCAAGTCAATGGGACTTGGTCCGCCAGCCCGAGTGCCCCTGGAGCAAGGAAGGCATGGCTTCCACTCCAATGGGGGGAGGGCAATCGCAGCTGGTGCTGGGTTCCAGTGACTTGGCAATCTGTGGGCTGCTGCTGCCCCCCTCCTCCACTGGAGGGGAGACCATTCCTGCCTCGCTCCAGGGGTGTTCGAGCCAGTAGACCCATGACTTGCCAAGTTGCTGCAACCCAGCATACCTGCCAGAGGGACATGTGCAGGCTCCCAGCGTGATCACATGGGGGAACACAATTTTGCACCCCAAATGATCTACTGGGTGGCGTCCGGGGTAAGTTGACCCCCCATATCCCTCTGGTAGATATGCCCCTGCTTCATCACTACATCAGATGAACCACATGCTATATAGAAACCATTCCCAGGCAATGTATGAGACAGAAGCTTCTTGGATATTCCACACTGGACAGCCAACAGGATAGATGTGTTCCTCATGTTTTGTTTTTTTTTAGTTCTGGTAAATTTGTGTCATGGTAGTTTGCATAATTTCTGGAGAATAGGTGCCAGAAAATGGTGTTAAGATGTGGCTACTCTGTCACAGGAAAATATGAATCTTTGAACAAGTTAAAATGTAATCCTGAATTGCTAAAGAAAAGAACTGATGCTGACTGAGTAATAATCTTACAATCATTTTAGGTTGGATTACACTGACTTGGAACAGCTACTCTGAAGTTAAAGTACATCACTGAATCTGGCTAATCAGGTTGCAAAGGTGATAAGAAGTACCCTTCCCAGTTTAGGGTGGTTCCCAAACTGCTGCCATTCATGTAACATGCAGACATGATTAGATCTAGATTAAACTACTATATCATACTTTACACAAAGAGCTCTTGAAGATTGTGTGTATCTTAATTGGTACTACTATGAATAAATACAACTAGTACTTTATCATCTGTCCTGACTCAGTGGATTTCTGAGTTCAAAGTTGCATTTTAATCTTTAAAACCTTAAAACAACTTGTAGCTCAATCCAGATGTGGGGCTGGAATGGGCCATGGGGGTGGGGTGAGCCCATGCTGACGCATTTGCCCACCCCACTGGTACAAGTGACAACTATGCCCATGGATGGAAACCCAAATTATCAGATACAGGATTAGCAATCCATACCAGAAACTTTTCAATTGTTGTCACTTGGTTAATGGAACACCATTCCTCACACGGTATTAGAGCTTTGAGGTGATAGAGGAACATTCAAATGGAAATTATATGCAGGAAGTCAGAGACTGGATAATGGAAAATGCCTGGGATAAAAAAAGATCAATCTGGCTATCATCAGCATAAAGTGGAAGTGAAAATCATAGGAACTGATGAAGTACTGAAAGACATTGTGTACAGAAAGAATAGCAGGGGGTAGAGGGGGAGAAAGCAGAGGAATATCTTTTCCCTGTGGAAACATCAAATTAATTGAGGCCCAAAGTGTGAACAGAGTAAAAGGGAAGAGGGAGGTCTGCTTCAGAAAAATCAAATGAAGATCAAGGAGGACAGATAATAGATTTTCAGATTTGGTGGCAAGGAGATAATTACTGATTATAGAAAGAACTATTTCAGACAATGAAAACTGAATTTGTGGTATGTGAAAAGTCATGACAGCTAGTTTTGCCATCTGATTTCAATTCTCTTTCATCAACTGAACCTTAGAAAATTAATTAATAAAGTATTTCCTCTAGGACTTTGAATCCACAAGATGAAGGGTGATCCTTGCATGTTTTGCAATAAAAAATGTCAGTAGCCTCTGTTCTTTCAGATATTATATCATATGAAAAAAAAAACATTAGATACCTATGAAGAAATATTCTTCCACTGGCTCTAATTGTAAAGTAACAAATACAGCAATAAAATATCAAATGCCTTTAATGGCTCATTATGATCAATCTGGTATTAATGAAGCAGATGATCATTAGTGGTCAAAAATCAGAGCACAAAAATGGAACTACCAGTCTTTTCCCCATTACCAGCATAAATAGCAACTGTTCATTTGTCAAGAGTATCATTGCCTATAATTTAAATATGAATCTTCCAGCCACTTATCAGTGTAAAAACAAATCTAAAAGAAGTTTTCAATGAATGCAAAGAAGAGGAGAACTCAGAAAGAAGTTCTAGTTATCCTGGCCAAAATTGTGGCTGCTTCATACATGCTTGTTTCTTCCCTTACTGCTTAGTGTCTAAATAAAACTATTCCAGTTTATGAAGGAGGTTCCAGCATGGTGAGAATCCAAATAAAAGAATAATATTGCTGTGAATATGCCATGTTTCCTCTAAAATTAAACCCAGTGTGTAGGTGTGCACTGCCATGTCCATCAGGATTCTCTACGGTACTCTACTTCATGGCCCATAGGATGGTATTGTGCCTCAACTCCCATCTTTCCCCTCCACAGGCTGCTGCCATTGGAACCATATTCACCAGTCCTGCATTGCAGTGCTCAGCAAGCATTAATGAACTATCAGCCTCAGCAGCTGCTGTTCACTGTAAGTCCACAAGGCAGGGAGCATATGTCCTACCTACTTCATAAGTTGTGAAGTATAACCCCCATGCTCAGAATGGGTTGACCCAGAAAGGGGTGGAGACTCAAAGCAGCAGGAGGCTGCAGAGCTCCTGTAGTTTGGAGGAGACAAGGCTACCAGACTCGGACCTTGATTTGTATAAGCCCTTAACACCTTGTTAAGGTAACTGCAATGTTGTTGGAAACTAGTGGGAAGGTAGTTGTTTGTTTTTGCTATGTTGTAAATGTTGGAGTTTCTTGTTTCAAAGTTTTTGTGGTTGTAATGGGTGAGAGTTCTCCTGGAAACCTTCATCATGTTGAATCCTGTTCATCAAGCCCTTGGAGTCCTCAGGAGCCAACCCACTTGCAAAGAAGAATTGGACTTGGCAATATCAGTAGACTGTAAATATAAGGACTTGAAAATGCAACTTAACATGACTGTAATATGTTAAATGTTAAACGTTAAAAGTGTTATTTGTTAAGAAAGTAAACTATTAGTTTCTTTGAAACTCCTTCCAAGTACTGCCCCACAGAACTCACAAGCTGAGGTTACAAAGCATCTTACCCAGGATTTTTGTAGGCCCGGCGAGGCTGTGATTGGATGCTAAAAGGAAGGGAAACAATTGGTTTCATTGGTAGTAGGCATCCTGAGCTGCTTGGGGCTTCATGGGCATCGTAACTGCACTGGGGGGCATGTAGGTTTTGGGTACCATTGGTGCCTATGGGTTTTGCCATAATTTTGGAGGCACAGCTTTGTGCCTCTCTTGATGGCGCTCCAAGGCTGAAAGGGCTTCGGGAGCCAGATAACTATGGTCATGTCCCACAAACTACTCACAACTATGCTGGCACAGGGGCCTGAACCTCAGTTGTTCTGACAGCCAGCTGCTGCAGGCTCTGCCAGTGCCTGAGAAGGGTGTGTCGGCACTGCTGGTCCCCCACAATCAGGTAACTGGCCCTTACTCTAGCGAGTGCAAGAAAATGTCAGCTTAAGAGTAGATCTGCTCCCTGATCCCATTCAGGTTTTCCTTAGTGTTGTGCTGTTAATTTAGTTAATGAAAAATCAGTAAAACAGCACAAACTTGTAATTCTAAAGGTTGAACCCTGATGTAACTGAAAATTTACAGAATTGTGTGTCCTCACAATAAAGATAAATATATGAGGACACTTTTAACAGCGTATTTTTCCCTGCTTCTTTGCTAATACCACATTGGTACATTAGCTAGATAAAGGACTTCACCTAGGTTCTCACTGAATATGTGAGGTATTATGACTCTGTACTGGAATTTGCATATGCTAAAATAAATTAATTGCTACTGCAGCAATTTACTATCAAATATCTTGAATATATCACGTTGAACTGACTGGATAGTTATTGTGATTATGCGTTAATGCTAAAGGCTGTGTAAGTAGGTCTGTAGCTCGATACTCTTGTTGCATAATGATCTAATACATTTCAAAACCTTGAGTCCAAAATGTGGAATAAATGTTACCTTTTCTGTGTGAAGGATAATATTAAGAAAAATTCTAGTCTTGATATCTTCCTTCAACTAGGGATGGCAAAATCCACCCAAATGTATTCATTGTAAAGTTATGATACTAGTGTATAAACACCAGCCCAACATTTGCAAGCATATCAATGTCTGTGGATATATTCTTTGCTTCATCCTGATTGGTACACTGCCTGGGTAAAAATGGCATAAGTTAAAGGCTATAGTAGCATTGCTTCCTTGTTCAATGAGGTCAATAAAGCCTATATGAAGGAGACATTTGCTTGGATCCCCTTGAGACATTTTATTGAAAAGTCCAGATTCATCAAGTGTGCAGGCCTCAAAGACAAGCAATACAAGATTACTCTTCCTTTCAAGTACCATGGAGACACAGCAAGGGGCTGTGCATTCATTCAAGACCTGAGAATATTGCTTCAACTTGTAGCTGTGAAGGCCCAGCAGGCAAAATTTGCCCTGTGACCTTTAAGGTCTCTACACTGCTTGGGTGAAGGAGGTATGATTTCTCCTGGCACAAAGCATTTTCTCTGGTTAAAAAAGAGAGAGATTGAACTGCAAATACAGTGGAGATTATGATGCACTTAACTTTTCTCTCTGTTTTCTTCTGAAGGTATGTTACACCAGTGGTCTGGCTTTACAAAAATACAAATCGTTACACAGTTCATATCTTAAATTTGTGAAATGAGAACAACGTTTAGGCAGCATGTCTCAAAGTGTTCAAAAAGCTATCATTAATGTTTTCATTTTTGTTGTACCAGGCAGAGGAGCTGTAACAATGTATGGATCTCTCTATGCATTGATTTGGTGTGTGGAGAGGAAGAGCAGGAATGTGGGCAGTAACAGAAGCCCTCTACACATCACCATTTCCATACATTGCCTGAATGGGCAGGAATGCAGTGGCACGGCCCCCTGCCTCTGAATGATTGCTATCTATCTACATATAGAGGTAGTTGTCTGCTTACATGTACTCTCCCCATGATTGTGGACACTGCTTTCTGAACGTTGCTGATCATGAGGAGGAAGTGTACATGTGGGCACTGGTTCTATGTGCAGCTGTCAAGCTCACATGCTGACAATCACAAAGATGTGGGAATCAGGGCTAGTGCACTCCTCCCTTTTGGGGTAATGCAAGGAGAGGTCATGGGAAGAGAAGTCCTACATGCCTCCTCTCTTTCCCCATGCATCTAATCAGTGCACACAAAATTTTGTGCAAAGGGCTGGTGAGAACAACAAATTTCTTTAGTTAAAATGAGAGTCTAAGACTCTGAGGGCTTGCAAGAGCATAGGCATTTTCCGGATGGACAAAATATCCTGGGGGAAAACCAGGATCATACATGCAGAGATGTTTCTAACTCAGTTTACCTCTCCACATGGCAGCCTGTCAGCGCACTCAGGCTGGGAGGAAGAACTCCAGGTGATCACACAAGGTCACTGGTTTACTTTAATTTTCCTCGCCAACATTGCCACGCATGCGCGAACTGTCCCATTTTTCTGATGTTCTGATTGGCTGCAGGTGGCAAGGGGGGAAAAATAAACAGGTCCGACTACCACGGTATTTGCATGGGAGTGGGAGGGGCACAGTTTTTTTCCCCAAAAGAACCACCAATTTATCATTTTTTGAAAGCTGCAGGATAAGGAAAATCCGAGTTAGACCCTGAAGCCATGGCTGAACCAGGATGTTTCATCTCCTTATCCCAGGGTATATGGTCGGTGTGAAAAACACCACAGAAATGTTCTTCTGTGCCCAGTCAGAGTCTCCTAAACTAGTCTGAATTTATTTGAGTTTTAGTGAAATCAACATCTGCATGATATTGTCCTCTATTAATCCTGCTTCTCATTTGCTATGAAAGGGATGAAGAGAGAAGCTGAGGGACAGTCTGAAACCCAAGGAGTGTGGAGATCCCCCAGATCCCCATGATAACCAATCCGTCACCTGCCCTATTGCACAGTGATCAGCAGGCCCAGAAAGGAGCCACATTGACACAAGGAGCCTACTTCTGGGGGGAAAAGTCTGCCAAATGTTCATAGGCAGCCCTTCCCATCCATACTGCTGCCAGGCTCCTGCCCTTCCGATGGTGCAGTGCACCCATATGAAGGCAATGTGGAACACTCCAGCATTCACATGTGATGAAGGGTTGAAGGGGCAGAAGCAGTTCCTGAGTTTCAAACTCTTGTTTGCCCCAAGAGTATTCATGGACATAATTGTATGTGGATAGGCTGTCAGATACCAATAACAAACACTGCAAAGATACCAGCCACCTGGAACAGTCCCCAGAATTGCAAATCTTATCAGAACACAGTTCCCTCAACTATGCAAGACCCAGGCCCCATATATTGAGATTGGGTTCCCCAACCTTGGATGATCCCTAGCCCCGACATGGGCATGGGTGGGTCAAGCATGCCTTGAGACCTCAGCCTGGTATCCTTCCCACAAAGTTTGGCCATACCAACCTCCTGGATGGCTCCTCCAGGCAAAGTAACTGGATGGACATGGATGTGAGCATGTACCATCAATTGCCACCACAGTTATACCAGTCATGCTGGCCACCCCAACCCTTCCTTGGCTGTCCATCAGCATATTCAAATGTCAAGAGAGGTCACTGGGCAGAAGAGGATGTTGGCCAATGGAGGCCAGCACTTGGAAGTCATTCCATCTGGTGGCCTGTGGCACCAGGGCACAGCCGCTGTGGGTGTGGTGACATACCAGGTGTGGGAATGTTGCAGGCATGTCCAAAAGCCTCTCCGACATGAGATCATGCCACTGCCCACGTCCTCATCTTGTCCAACTGTCCTGAAGTGGGGTTAGCTAGCGTGTTTACCCTGCTGGCATCCCAGATAGGGGCCATAGCCTCACCAGGATCACCTACCAGCAGGAGAGTGTCCTGACACTCTCTGAATCCCCTTTGCCCAGCTGCCACCTACCTACCCCTCATAGGTGAGTTGGGGCCCATGATGACTGACTGCAGATTCCCTCTCTACCAGAAAGGGACCTTACATTTGGTGGGGGCACGCATTCCCCATGATGTTAAGCTGTTGCCACCCCAGACAATTGTGAAGTGAGTGCTGCATGCACCCTCAAGTGGCTTACCACCTTCAGGACCTTCCCTGTCCCTCCCCCTTACACACACCCTAACTCCATCACTCTAGGCCCCTCCCTTCCCTTGCAGCTTTTGGGCTTAGAAACTTTATTGAGGGGGTGCCCATCTCCAAACCACTGCCTTTTCTTGGGTCCTGACCTGCCTCTCTCTGCTCCATACATGCATGGTATGCTGCCTGTTGTGCATCAGATGCAGATTCATCTGGCAACAACCATGGCAGCTCCCCCATTTGCTGGATGCATCCATAATTGTGCAAGTTGCTTGGCTTTGCAAATGGCGATGGGCACTTTATTTGTTTGTTTGTTTATTATATTTTTAGACCGCCCTCCCCAGTAGGCTCAGAGTGGTGTACATCACAATTTAATATATAAAATAAAACACAAAACAGTTATTCAGTCTGATAATTTAAAACAATCAATATGGCGACAATTCCCTCCCCCCAATCCCCTCCATGGGAGGCCTGGATGACACGAGGGTCTGATGGCTATTCCTGTTGGGGAAAGTGGTAAGGGTACACAAGAGATCAGGTGCAGCCCAAACACTGCCTGTTGAATGCTTGTTTGGAGGCAGGGCATCCAATAGTCTGTTGTGACTGCCTTGGGAGCTGGTTCAGTGGCACTTTTGCCACTGTCCAGCCCCCATGAGTTCTGGCTAGCCCCAGCTCCTGGCCATCCTGAAGCAATACCCTTCTATCCGCACAGCCATAATTTCATTCTATTTCCTACTGCTTTATGAGGAGCAGACATCATCAGTGCATCCATCTTCCCCTTCAATGAGATGACACAGCAGTCACAGGGGCAAGATTTGGGTTGGAGGGGCTAGGGTTGCCTCTCAACAGGGGGGTGGTCTTGTTCTGGTGATCACGTGTTCCTGGCCTTGGCCTTCCCCACATGAAACCTAGCCCTATAGGTCTTCCCCCACTCACCCTCCTGCTCCAGGTGTGTGTATGCTCAGAAAAGGGTTCATGAAGGGGGAGTGGCTCTGTTATTGTCTGTTTCTCTGGAGCTGAGCTGGCTTCTGTAACTAACCCATTGTCCAGCCACTTGGTCAGCTTCCAGAGTCAACTGTCACTATGGAGGGGTACTCTGCCAATGGAAGGAGGGTTCACAGTCCAATATTACATCTCCGTGGGCTGTATTACAGTTTGTGCTGGTGTAACTTTGTCCTGGACTTATAGGGTTCAGGCTTTGTCCTGGTATTATAGGGCTGCGGGAGCCAGTTAACATTGACCCCACCCCTATGAGTGTCCCCTTTGGTATATTCCAGTGAAGGCTGTACCAGTTCTCCTGTGTCACACTCCCATGCCTTTCCCCAGCACTAGCGTGACTCAGCACCATTGTAAATGCCCAGTATGCTGGCACAAGTAGCATTTACACCAACTCTGGCGTCATACCATCTCTACAGCATTCCCCTGGCTTTTGGATTACATTGTCATTTTTGCATGAGCATAGCAAACTCCATGAATGAAGAATATCATTCCAGAGAGTGTGCAGAGAGTATGTGCTATTTTGTCTGAGACTCCTATTTTGCTGCAGTTTCCCACATTGGATGGCCTATTGTTCTTGAAAGCTCCTGTACCTTCAACAACACTTTTTTTTAAACTGCAGGTTTATGGCAAGGGGCAAGTGCTGGTGTGACTTCCCCCACTCACCCTCCTGCTCCAGGTGTGTGTATGCTCAGAAATGTAAAAATGGAGATCAAAAGCAGAGTCAACTGAGCAGTTTAATATGTGTAATTCAAACAGGAATGTTTGATGGTTGTTTTTTACATAGAAGTAAATAGCATAAGTCTTGACATGTATACAGTGCTGTACTGTGGCACAAGCAAACTTGAAAAATAAAATAAATGTTACACATTAGCTTGTTCTTGACCAGAGATTCTTTGGGAACTAGCATATAGCATATGGCATCCAGGAAAGAGAGAGGAAGAGGCATTTTCCTTCCTTCCTCAGCCCAAGAAGCATGTGGTTTTTATTCCTTTCAGAGCTGGCCTTCTCCCTTGCTCTTTGGCTGCCTTTCAATTCATGTATTATGAAAATGTTATGTAACCAGGACATATGATGAAGAGGAGAGTAAATGCCTTGTTTATCTTCCTCTCAATGCTGGTTAAGGCACACTGCTGTCTACATTCCTTTCCAAATGTTGGCAATTGCATCAAAGTGGTGTGACATTTCCTATCGCAATTCTAATACATGTGTAAAAACACAACTTCAAAATGAAGGAATGGAATAGGGGGAAAGTACCTGAACATAATTAATTCTGTCAAGCTTAGTCTGATTCTGGTATCATTTCATGTGCCATCCAGAAACATTTCCAGTGCAGGCAAATATGCGTAGAAACATTGTAGAGAAAATATTATTGCAGTTAGTTTTTAGACAAGTTTAACTATGCATTGAATTAAATAAGGTTTTGACATGTTAACAGAACCTCCACCCTCAAAATTTCATCAGCCCTATCAGAACATTTTGGTTTCTTTCAGAATTGCTCAAATATTTTGCCTGAGAAGGAACCTGCCAATTCAATTCACCTCTTCTGACACTTTAAGGCTATGTGAAATCCCCACTAAGAAGTTCTACTAGTATGTTGAAAATTCTTTTGGCTTTTCTTAAAATGTAGAAGTTGTGCATGATCAAAAAGTCGCACATTTGCTTTAAATTTTATTTTTGATATTATTTTGGTGGCCACTGTAGATCAAAATGCCTCAAAGGTCAAGAGATACAGGTGTTGTAAAAGGTTCACTGAAGCCATCATAACATCAGAAGCCAAGATGATTGGCATCTGTGAAGCAATCAAGACCCAGCAGGGAGTCATCAAGCTATAGCAAAGATGGGATCATTTCAGTGAGGTTATCCTTACCACTTCTCAAATCACATGACCTCCATTTACAGGAGGAAGGAGGAAGTCCAAATCAGGATTTTTTCCCTCCCAGAATTGCCTTTCTCTACCAATCTAATGCACCTGGGCACTGAGACTACACCCAAGGTCTTAGATAGGTAGTGTATGATCCTTTCCTACTTACCCAAAGCATCCCTGTCTTTCACTGTTTTTTCCCCTGAGCAACACCACCAAACCACCTCCTTAATTTTCCACAGCCCTCTAATCTTTCCCTTACTGTCTGTAAATCTTGCTTGTTCCCAGAAGAACTACTGCCATCCCTTTGGAGCAGAGATCCAGATTAGGCTAAGCCTTCCCCCATTTCGAAATCAATATATTTTAATTACTTTTACTATCTCAAAGTCCTCTTCCCCCTTCCTTTCTTCCTCTTCTACTATTTCTACTATTCACTTTGGTTGTGACAGGCACTGTTACATTCTGCCCATTTCATGTTAAAATTTCATGTTAAAATTTTCTGCACTAAAGAACTCCCGTGTTCCTGTCTTCTTCCCCCTCCTCTTCCCATCCATACTCTAAATTGAAATTTTATTTTTGGGAGAAGTTTAGTAATAGTGGTATGAAAATGTTACATCCAGTACAGAAGACCTAAACAGTTCTGTTCACACAGAGATCTCTGTTCTGTTTCCACAAATAAACCTGGAAAATCATGAGGAATATCGTAGGGATATAAGATGTATGAAGAAGAGTTTGGATTTCTACCCTGCTTTTCTCAACTGTAAGGAGGCTGAAAGTGGCTTACAAACTCCTTCCCTTCCTCTCCCCACAACAGATACCTTGTGAGGTAAGTGAGGCTAAGAGAGTTCTGAGAAAACTGTGACTGGCCCAAGATCATCCAGCAGAGTTTATGTGGAGGAGTGGGGAATCAAACTCACTCTCAACCACTATACCACTACAATCCATACTTTTAGGAACATGTATTACAAATTAGCCCTTTACACATTCAACCTGTATGAAGGGACAGCTTCAACTAGTGTGATGGTCCCACTACCACCTCCATGTGATTGCCAGTTCATGAGCATGGGAGATGTGTACCTATAAAGGCACCACCCCTGTAATCGGGATCATTTGGTCATCAGCATCTCTGATTATGGGGATAGGACCCAGGTGTGAATATTTCTTCCAGGCACCATTCTCAGGAACTCATAATTGTCTGGGGGAAGGGGTGTCATCATACTCATGCTCATTGATCCCACACTGTCTTCATGCTTTGAGTGAATGAAGAGAGTCATTATGCTAGAGTTATTGGAACTCCAATGTTACATGTACTGACAACCTTAAGAACTTCTCATTTCAGAACACAGAGGCCAATAATAAGCTGTTATTCAATTCCACACAATTGCCTTTCACTCAGAGCTACCTTATCTTTCATACAATGTAACTGAAATACATGTGGACAAATATAACTACATGGAAACAAAGACTAATGTGGTTGTATCTGCAAGTCTATGTAGCACAGAGTCATTGTTACACACAAGCAGAATGGATTTACAGAGGTGGTTGGAGAATTTTCAAGCTTAATAGTAGGACTGCATAAATGCCCCATTGGACCTCTAAACTCTTCTGATAATCCTACTATTTATAAACAAGATCTAACCCTCTCATGAGGTTGATTGAATAACCACCAGATATAATCCCAAATGAGAATGAAAGTGAGAAGAAGAGAACAAAAGAAGTGAAAAGAAAGAGCACCTTCAAAGCTGATATTTGCTCAAAACCTGGAGACGTTGCCATAGAAACCATATTCTTTTGATCCATAAATATAGTTAACATAAGCAGAAGCAACCTAGCAGGTCCAGTTAAAAATGGTGTCAGAAAATATAGTAGATTTGACTTTGGACAAAATATGCTATCTATCTTTAAAAGGTGCTTAACCGTGCTCCTCTTCTATTTCTTTCTCACAACTGTTTTGGCTATTCAAAACATTTTCATTTAAGTGAAAATTCCTCAATGGCATCTGCCAGATAGGTTCTACAAAAATAATCACAAATTTCATACAACCCAAGTACATGTGACTGCTTCAGAATTTATGGTGATTCTTTGCAATTTTCTCACACTGGAAAATATCGGAAATGTGAAGTTGTTCCATTTCAGTAAATTCATATATTATTTCTTGCAGTAGCATCAACAAAGGATTGCAGTGAAGCAAGAGATTGCCTGAACAATCAGGAGGGAATTTTCAGTACAGTGGAAGTCTGTGGGGTATTGTGAAAGCTTTTTATGGTTATCAACTCATTGTGTGGATTAGTGCTGTATGTGCCCCATTTCCAAACCATCCAATATTCTTGCTCAGGAAAAGAAGTCAGAGGTCAAGGACAGTAGCCACAAATGGATCTGTGCAGGAGCCATCCAAAGGAATCTGGAAATGAAGAGTTAGGCAAAGATACCTTTAGCTATTATTTATTTAGATTTTAAGAATGTAAGATAGTCATTTCTCAGATGGATGTGAAGATGCAGGTCAAAATATCTGTACAATGCTAATCAAGTGTGATTTTTTCTTTTCTTTTTGAATGTGTGCTCGCCTTTGTCTGTCTGTCTGTCTGTCTGTCTGTCTGTATGTATGTATGTATGTATGTATGTATGTATTCCTTTTGAAGAATTTAATAAAGATTTTATATACAGATTTGTATGTTCCACCTTCTTCCCCAGTGGAGATTCAAAGCAGTTAACAGCATGGTTCTCTCCTCCTCAATTTTATCCTCACAACAACAACTGAAAGGTAGATTATGCTAATCATTTAACTAGCCCAACGTCATTCAAGAAGAAGAAGAAAAGGAAGGTCGATTCCCCACTTCAAAAATGGAAGTAGAGTCAAATTGTTTTGGGAAAAACTGGGACCTTTTGAGCATGGTTTCAGCGTGCCCACTGCAGCTTCTGCCCTACAAACGATCCTTCAGGCAGCAGCCACCAGGATTCCCCACTCTGAAGCTGTCGAACAAGCGTTCAGCTCAGGGGCCATCCTGATTGGCTGATGCTGCTGCTGGGCAGGATTTTTTAAAACTTTTCCCTTGTTGTATCCATGTCTCCACGTCTGTGCGATCATGAGCAGACCGACATAGAAACGAGGAGACAAAGAAATGGCTTATAAAAGCAAACTAAAAAATTACTCACCCCTAGAACCAGCAAGCTTTTAGACTACAGCAGAAGGCTGCCTTACTCAGCTAAGCCACAGAAGCTCTAGCAGCAAAAGGGGAGAAATACTAGGCTTTAAGTGAGTGCAAGGTGTTTAAACTGTTCTGGGGACAGAAACTGTGGGGATTCATGGTGGTGTGTTTTGAGTAAACCCGAATGACAGTGGGACTGGTGTATCAAAATCACGCTGCTTTCAGCCCAAACAGAAAAAACTTATCCTGTTCAAAAATCATCCCCAATTCCTTCATACACATTTTTTTAAAAAAAAATGACTCCTCCCTGGTGGGACTAGAACTGGCAAGCTTTCACACTGTAGCTGAAGCAGAAGGCTACTACATTACCCCACTAAGCCACAGAAGCTCTAGTGGCAGAAGGGGAGAAATACTAGGCTTTAAGTGAGTGCTCCCTTTCATTGTTAACTGACCTCATGTTGCCACAAATAGACATCTATCTCAGCTCCACGCTATTAAAAAAAAAAGCTGCGAGCGCATCATGCATAGCCCACTGCTTCCTTATTGGGCAAAAGGCTCCACATCACTACCAGGGGTGGGAAACTCAAACCCAGAGTCACCCACCCGGACTTCCCCACTGCCCCGTGCTCTGTGCGGGGTTTTCAAAAAGATGCTCTTCTGTCCAGGATCAGAAATGACGCGCACTGAGGGGGTAGGAGAGCGGCAGAATCGGGGTGGCTGCGTTGTCACCGCTGGTGTAGTGGGGAGTGCTGCTGGACCCCAGGTTACTTGCCACGAGTAGCCCGCATCAAATGGTGAGGGGGAAATCGACCGAAGAAGAGTTTGGATTGATAACTTGCTTTTCAAACTCCTTCCATTCATCTTCCCTCAACAAGCATCTTGTGAGGCTGGTGAGGCTGAGAGAGTTCTGAAAGAATTGTGACTAGACCAATGTTACCCAGGAGGCTTTATGTGGAAAAGCAGAGAAAACAAACCCGATTCACCAGATTAGAGTCCACATTTCACATGGAGGAGTGGGGAATCCAACCTGATTCTTCAGATTAGACTTTACTGCTCTTAATCACTATGCAATGCTGGTTTATCAGCAAGCTTTGATGACAGAGTTCAGATTTGAGCCTAGATTTCTCCTGTCCTAGTCTGGGAAAACCAACTGTTAAAGTATTGAAAATTATTAGACCACCCAAAAAACGGACAAGCCTAATGCAGTGTGTTGAATATTTGAAGTTTGATTTTCTACAAAGTAACATTTTATCATAATCTCTGTTCAATTCTTCCATTCTTTTTCATGTGCTAGCAGAGTGTTCTTTGAGAACCAAGTGGTTCTCCTGGGAGCATCAGTTTGAATTCTAAGGAGAAAGCTTTGGTTTTGGAGTCTGCTGACCATTGACAGCAAATGTATTCTCTTCTGAATAGCATAGAGAAAAGGCTAGCCAAATTAATACTAGAAATGCAGAGTTGGCTAGTAAATATGTATTGATGCAAGATCCGCTGTCAGCTGATGGAGACCACAATGGATAACAGTAATATAAACACATCCAGTTCCCCTTGTATTCTCCTATATTCATCCTCTCCTCTTTCCCTGCTACATTCTCTTCTTCTCAGCCATTCACCAACCCACCTTTTATCTGCTTCCCATCTTTGATTATCTCTATTATTTATTTACTTCATTTAAAAAACCACCTTCCTCCACAGTAGGGACCAAATCAGTTTACATTATTATCTCCTCCTCCTGTTATTCACATTACAATGCTGTGAGGAAGGAAGGTTGAAAGTTCACCAACCTCCATGTGGGACTTGGAGAACTCCCAAAATTTCAGACAAGTTCCCCTAGAGAAAACGGTTGCTTTGGAGGGTGGACTTTATAGCATTATATTTGGCTAAGGCCTCTCCTTTCCCTTAGCCCTACCCTGTACAGGCATTTACCAGTGGACCTGGCAACCATAGTCAGGTATGGCCCCAATAGTTAGGTATGGCCTCCCTCAAAAAGCCAGAATAAGCCCCCAAAGGACTCTGCCCATCCCCCTTGTTTTTATTGAGAGAACCTAGCAATAGTTACTGAGGGACTCCACTGCTTAAAGCAACATGCATTCCTAAACCTGGGCCCCTTTTCAGGTCTGTAGAAGGATCTGTATTGTCTGTTCACAGCTCCAGTCACCAGATTTGAGAATCCAAAAATTTGGAAGGCTGCCATTAAAACATAAGTTATTTTTGATTAATAAGGATAAAGACTTAATTTCTTGTGGCCACTTAAGAAAAAATTGGAAACAAGAAATCTCGGGCAAGATCTTCTAGACAATACAGCATTACAACTGGTTCTTCTGTAATGGCTATTTTAAGAAGCAGAACACTCTTAATAATATAGGACACTAATATAGGACAGCTTCTGACTCTTGATGTTGTGCAATTGATACCAACTCTCATTGTCAGGAACTTGGATGTGACTCTGGACACCTCCCTTCCTTTGGAGGTCACAAATCCAGCCAGGATGGCATTTTTCCATCTCCATCTCTGCCAGGTCAGGCAGAATAGGCAGATTTTCAGGGAACTCTCCCCTGTTCTAGTCTCTAGTCATGCAACGGTCACCTCCAGATCGGATTAATATAATGTGCTTTTCAAAGATCTACCCTTGAAGCTGCTCTGGAAATGCCAATGGTACAGAATGTAACAGCCCAGGTCCTTACCAGTGTTTTGTCACCTTCATTGACTCCCAGTGGAGTACCGGATCAGGTTCAAGGTTTGGGTATTAACGTTTGAAGCTCTAAGTGCCCTGGGGCCATTGATACAGGACCGCTTCTCCCAATATACCCCCAAAAGTTGCTAGGCTCAGCTGGAAACACCTTACTGATGGTCTGTGGCCCCCAAAGTGTCCAGCTGTCCTTGATTAGAGTCAGAGCCTTTCCACCTGTGGCCCTGCCCTTGTGGAATTCCCATTCGAATGAGACCTGGGCTCTATGGGAACTGACTTGGTTCTGAAGGGATTGCAAGACTGAGATATTCTACAAGGCCCATGGTTGAGGACAGTAATTGTTCCAGTCCACTTGCCCTCCATTTCCTATTCCCTTGATCTGCACTTTCCCCCACATTTTCCTCCTCCTTTTGGTCCTTTTGCTTTCTGTTTTATCCCTTCCCTGTTTGCCTTCCCTGTTTATGCTACCAGTTTTATAGAGCTGCTGTCTGGCATTTTACTTTTTGAGGCTTTAATTATTGATCTATGTTGCAGGAGATCTTTACTTTATTTAAATAAAGTTATAAACATAATTTATAGACATAAAATAAATGGCACTTGCATCCCTTTCTCACTACCTCCACCAATGTTTTCCAGAGTCTCAATGGTAAAGCACATGTTTAACATACTGAAGCTCACAGGATCATATTCTCCCAAGAAAGATTTCAGGTAGTAGATACTAGAAAAGGTCTCCCTCTGCCTGAAACTTTGCTGAGCTGCTCAGAACTGACAATGCGGAAGTGGATGGACCAATGATCTGACTTGGATAAATCACGTTCATAAGTTTATGAAAGTAAACAGAACTAAATCTGATCAGAGAAGGACAGTTTTCTTTTTTTAATAATGAGAAATATCTCTTAATAGATGAAAGTGGTTTGCAGCCTGATTGGATGGCTTGAGCTAGCTCATGATTTTGATTAAAACAAACATATCCAAGTAGAGACATGAAGAAATCAATGCTCCTGACAAAAATGCAGTCTAGGGAGAGAGACAGATGAACTGGTATAGATGCTTCTATAGGAGGAAAATGAGAAATAGAGAAAAGTATCCTGAAGCTGCCATCCGCTGCTTTTTGAAGTTTCAATCTCCTCCCATATTGTCCAGCCTGCTGGTGAAGATATACCTCTCAAATTCTGCTCTCTTTGACTGAAAAGGTAAGGGAGATAGCAGCCAGAGACAGGGCATTTTCAGTGGTAGCACCTTGCTTTTGGAATGTCCTCCCCTTAAGGGGCCTACTACTCTAGGTGCCAGGCCCAAACATTTCCTTTCACCTAGGCTTTTAACTAAAGGATTTTTATCTTTTTAGCACTTGTATAGCCTGTTTCTACCTTGCAGTTTCTTTAATGAATTTTTTAGGCTGTTCAGTGGTTGCTGTTGTTGCTGCTGCTTTTATGCCCATGACTTGTTTTTAGTAGCTTGTTTTTAATATTAATAATGTATGCTGTTTCATGCTCTTGTGGTAATGTTTTTATTTGAAAACTGCCTCAAATGGGACTCTGGAGAGGAGGCATATAACTTCCCCATTAAATATTCTACTGGCTGTTGTGTCAAATAACTTTGACAAAGTGTGTAACAGACTTCCCTCTGTGATACACCTCTGAAGATGCCAGTAACAGATGGCAGGCGAAATGTTAGGAACAACATCTACCAGACCATGGCCACTAAGCCCAGAAAACCCACAACAACCAACTTCGACAAAGAATGTCAGAGAAATTATGGATGGGATAACTCCAGGGGACAAGAAAGGCTCAATACTGTTGGCAGGAAGCTGAGGAAAGGCAAGATTGCAGGGTTGGCAGCAAGACTGTCATTTCAGAAAGTAAGAATGTAAAGAGACAGTGAACCCGAAGATAGGGAGTTGCTGGAAAAACAACAAGGTAGACATTGTCTGGGAAGCAGGAGCCTAAAGGAGGAACGGATGGAGAAAGGGGACTTAAGTGGAGGCAGGGAAATGAGAAAATGGGGCTCAGAGAGAGGAGAAACATATCAACATCTCCAAGATAGGTTGTGGAAGAGGGGGGCTAAAAATGTGATTTGGAAGTTTGGTGAACCAGGCAACAAAAGGAAACAGAAGCTGTGTGGTTGGGAAGGAAGTCGAATGTAGAATGTAGAATAGAGGTAGTTGGACAAATCATTGGCTGCAGGCATCTAATTTGGGAAATAGAATGGGAAAACGAGATTGAAGGACCAGCTAAATGAGTTTTTTATTTGGTTTACTCTTTGTGTCGATCAATGTTCATTCATGTTGCTTTTCCTTATTTTGGTATTTTTTTAGAATGCATCAAATATGTTTTTTAATAGTTGTGTGCCTCCATCAGGCCCCTCGGGCATGTGTTATCTCACTGCTACACATTCCTCACTGTGCATTCTCCTCTCTTTTCTATGATTTTTTAAAAATGACAAACACATTCTGAATGGCATCTTTTGGAC
This sequence comes from Sphaerodactylus townsendi, assembly GCF_021028975.2. Lineage (NCBI taxonomy): Eukaryota > Metazoa > Chordata > Lepidosauria > Squamata > Sphaerodactylidae > Sphaerodactylus > Sphaerodactylus townsendi. Next base: position 35,946,475 of record NC_059429.1, on the reverse strand, counting down.
AGCCAAAAAAATAGAATCTGTTTTTCGCTTGTCTACTGCTCACAGAAGCTGTTAGATTACCATTTTTAAAAATCAGGGCCAAATCCAGCTAATTGCAGCTATTTTTACATAGTTATGTTTAGAATATTAGCAACACATGTTGTACTACAATGTTTTAAGAATATAAGAAGCTGCCGGACCAGACCAAGTTTAATAAGTTTAAGGAGTTCTACCCCTTGCCTAGAAGGGTCTCCATTCCAAAGAGACAGAATTTGAGATTCCTGAGGACTCGTTAAAGTTGGATTCTGTCACTCTAACACTTACAGTGCAATCCACTGTGGAGGGAGAGGGAGAGAAGGACTCATGAACATGGCATGAGGACATGCTGACATGGGTTTCCACTCCACTATTGCAAGGAGCAAATGTGCCAATGGATGGGGCTAATAAGCCAGTGACAGGGCACAAGATAACTGCACAGAACCCAGACTCAGAAGCTGCCATGCACCTGAGTGCTCCTCCACTACAGGAACCCACACTGATGTGGGTGGTGTAGTCTGGGGCATTCCTGGGAGTGGAGCCAACTTTAGTCAGCTTCCACACAGCTTTTGGCCCAGGAACAAAACCCAATACAATACCACCTAGCAACTTACTCCACATTATAGGGTGACAGCAGGGTTTTTCAGGTTGGCTGGGGAGTTTTTCAGTTTTCTGTGATCCCATGCTGCCTGAAACCCTTTAGGAGGCGATGAGATTGTGCTGCAGTGGCACTGTCTCTGGCAGTTGCAGAACTGCCCCCCACACACCATGGTTTGCACTGTTAGTGGTTCACTCTAGGATTCAAGAATGTGCTGTCCTTGGTGCCAGGTTCCTTTGTGTCCTGCCATGGCTCCAATTAAAAAAGGAAATGAAGTAAGCGAGCCTGGTCCACTTAGGATTTTCACTCAGCCAGACTGATACCTGTATTTCTATGGAGATAAGCTATCAGTAGCAAATTATACAGTTCAGAGTCTGCACTAGCAGTTTTCAGGCTTCATTTAGATTGTTGCTGATGCCCAATGAAGTCCTAAATAAACTGAGACCAGCATTCCTAAAAAGATTACTTATGACCAATATTTCAGGATATTGAGCAAGAATCAAGACTGAAAAGATTTGCATAGATGTGTTCTTCAACCTGAAAAGACCTTTAAAATAAACTCACAAAAGCTTCAACCTCTAAATTCCATAAGTGGTGTCAGATAGTGTTATTCAAACTGGGTTTTGATGTTCAGGGATGTGACTTAACAGCATAGTATAAGGGTCCCCCAGTGTGGTTCCTGTGGGCACCATGGCACCCACGGATAGCTTACCTGGTCCTTGACAAATGTTTTAGAAAGTGGGTGGGATTTTGCTCAGCAGAGCTTCTGATTGACTATTGAAATATGAATGGCTGTGAAAATTTTCAAAAAGTTGTTTCAGCAACAGATGCCATCACAGCATAAGGATCTTCATTGTGTTACTATGTATGTTCATGTTAAAAGGTACCCTGTTAAGCAGAGCTTTTGCCTGAAATGCTGAAGAGTTACTATAAGAGTCATGCATAATCTTGCTCCCTGATATTTTGTGCGTGACTCTGCCTCTTGGGGCAACCATTTTGTGGTTGACTCCACCTCCTGCAGCTGCAATTTTGTTTTTTGTCCACCATTCTGTGTCAGAATGCCAAAGATGTCCACAGGCTCAAAAACGTTGAGGACCCCTGATGTAGACCAATCTGTAACCTAATTTGAGATTATAAATCCAATAAAATATTTATCTCATTGGGAATGTTTATTGTGAAATCGAATTGGAAGAGCTCTGCAGGCTCAGCAGTTCCCTGCTTTCTATTATGAGTCAAGGAACATTTCATGCACATAATGAAGAAAGTTGGCTCAATTTTCAAAAAGAATCACCAGAAATTCTATTTGAGTCCAACATCCTCTGGGGAATTTTGGACTGTGCCAAATATGTATTTCCAAAATTCTACAGTGAGGTTTCCCAACTTCTGGATTGCTCAATATCTCCTTTAAACTACTTACCCTCTTTCTGTTAATGAGCTGCTTAGAGCTTAGTATAGAAGTATTAGAGACCCTGGGGGTTGCTTGTTCAAACCTTTAGCCTGCCACATTAGCTCTGGGCAGCTTTCTTTGAACCACCTCACTTCTGTGTTCACTTATCTATCTGATGCTAATACAAGCCTTGCTGCTGTTGACAGGTCATTTGGCCCTGGCAACTTCAAAATGCTCTTCAGAAATTTTCAATTCTTCTGAGCATAAGATTCCATTTCTTTTCAGTGTCTTTCATCAATCAGTTGTGATTTACATCTGAAGGCTATTTCCTTTCCTTGCCACCATTCCAACATTAATGCCAGTCATCTTTGCAGCTTTTACTCATAAACACCTCTCCAGGTGTCTTCATGTGACAATAATGTGGCTGCAGAAAGCTGAGACTCATCTGCCAGCTCATACTATGCAAAAGGGGACAGGCCTTTTATACTTTTAAGGTAATAGTTGTGCAGAAAAAAAGATTCTCACATCATCACATGACAAGCAACGCCTCCCTAATCTGGTGGTGGTGGAAAATGTTGTCAAGTCACATCTGCCCTAGGTTTTCAAGACAAGATATGTTCAGAGGTAGTTTGCCATTGCTGCCTCCCTGTGGATTGAATGAATTCCAAGAGAACTGTAGCTGGTCCAAGGTCACCTAATCTATCCAACTATTGAGCATGATTAAGCGTTACAAAATTAATTGATGCCTCATTGCTACTCATTGACAAATGACATCTATCTAATCTAGCATGAAAAAATATCAGAGGGCATTCTTCAGGCATCCAAATCCAGAAGTGGTCATGCTCAACAATGACTGTAGCAATTGTGATTGTGAATAAACATGACCTTCCACACTGGACTTTGTTGTATAGGAATCATATTTGATACTGTGGGCACAGTCTTTCATCCAATGTACCTATTTGGTTTAGCATACAGATCTCTCCGAGTTGACCAGTCCTTTTACATATCTGGATATTGAACAACAACAACAACCTTTATTAGGCATTTAAAATAGGCTGTAGAGCATTACCAGACATTTATGAAGTACAAATCAAGAGTACATTCAAAACACAGAGAGACTGTATATAGCAGTATACATTACTTAGAAAGTTCTGTCACTTGTAAAAGAAATTTTGCTACTTTTTCCAAGAGCACGACATCTGTATTGTTTAACAGAAGCTCCACAACAGAACTGTCAGAGTCTCTTTCTAGGGCCAGCCTGGGAGAGAAATTCCTAATGTCCACATATCTTGGACAGTCGAGTATAATGTGAGCAAGAGTCTCCACTTGGTTTTTACAGTGTGGAAAACCCCGATCCTGGAGAGAGATGGATGAGCCTTTGTAATGGCCGATGGGAAAGTATTGGATCTGGCCCTTGGATCTGGATATTATCTCAGCCCTTCAGATAGGCAAGCATAAAGATATTGAGATTACCTGGCAGCGTCCACCTTCCTGGGCTAACCCCACCTACAGAATAATATCAATGCTTTTTTTTTTTACATTCTATATACTTTAGAAGTGCAGAAATCTTGCAAGTATATTAAGTGGGTTGCTAATGCCATTTATCTGAGCTGCAGCAAATGAAATCACAGAACAATGTCTTGTGCATCTGTATTATAAATATGTGTGGACTATGTAGAATACTGGCAATTTTAAAAAAATCAGAATGCTCTGGAAGAAGAAAAGGAGAAGAAGAGTTTGGATTCATTCCCAGCTTTTCTGTATCATAAAGGAGTCTCAAAGTCCTTCATCTCCTTCTCCTTATCTTCCACTCCCCACAACAGGCACCTTGTGAGGTAGGTGGAGCTGAAAGAGAGTTCCGAGAGAACTGTGATTAGTCCAAGGTTACCCAGCAAGCTTCATGTGGAGGAGTGGAGAATCAAATCAGGAATATGTCACTCATGTGGAGGAGTGGGGAAATAAATGTATGAACCCATCTAAGGCGGATTTTGCATGTCAAAATTGCTCCTATGTTGGCACAGGGAATGTCCTGATACAATCAGGAATTCTGCACTGCCCCTGGTGCTGCAGCGTGGCTGCCACATTTCTGCCCCGGAGCCGCCCTGTGGCATTGGCTTTGCTCCGTGAATTTCCTGAACCACAAAGGTTGAGATTTTTTTGAAATGCCGCTTTGTTGCTTCTGCCGCCATGAAAACTCTTCCATACCAGAACCAGGGCCAGTTTTCCTGCCCAACCGCTCTGGCCCGCTCCACCAATGGACAGGTGCTGAGAATCAGTGGCCTCCCCCACTAGCAGTGAAAAAAACGGAGGGAGAAACCTTGGTTTTTAGGGAGGAGGGAGAAACCTTGGGCAGAAAAGCGGTGTGTGCAGGCTCTGCAAACGGAAGGGCAGCAATTCTCTTACACACACAAGGATTTTATTTTATTTTATTTATTTATGGGATTTTAGATTTTAGACAGAGGGGGGTGGAGGACAGCAATCCCAGCTCATGCACAAGGATTTTAGATGGGTGGGGGGAGGGCGCAGATTCTCAGCACCTGTTTTGTGTTCAGAGTCATTTAAAACTAAAATAGTGAAAGTGAGTGGGGGGAATGGGGCAAGATTCAGCCAATCCGAATGCAGGAAATTGAGGCTGCCCGTGCATGCGTGAAAGATACTGCGGAAGAGCTCGCGGTGCTTAAGTGGTGCTTATGGGAAAGCCCTGGGCTTGTGGGGAACCATTCGGGGCTTCCCTCGCCGGCCCTGACTCAAGTGAGGGAAAGAGCTGGGCAGCAGTGAGGAACTACAAGCAGGGTGAGAAGCCCCGCAGCAGGTACGCTCCCCGGATAAGCCACAGAGCGATTTCAACAAGCAAAGTCATCCTAAAAAGAACTAAATCTTTCACTAAATGCTCCATTTTAATTTAATTTTACCAATATTGTAATAGCATGAAGAACAACACTTGGGACAGCAACAAACAAAATTGAATTTTCCTGAAGTAGAAAAAACAGTTAACAGGACAGGCAGATGACCTTTCTGCTGGGTCTCCTTGGTAAAAGATATGTCTGCCTAACTTGCAGGTGCATTTTACTGGGTTGCAGGAATAATGGGCACAGTCTCTGAGCTCAACTACAAACAATTTATTTACCAGAATTATCTGGAAACTCTGGGACAAAATTTAGACTGCTCCTGTCACACAACAAAACCCTTACTCCAGCTTGTCTTTGGGCCAAGATCTAGAGTTGCCCCTGGCCACCAGTGGAGGATCAGGGAATAGAACTGCCAGAACCAGAACTGTCAGAACCAGATTGAGAAACTCTTGAAGATTTGGGGATGGAGCCCAAGGAGGATAGGGACCTCAGTGGTGGTACAATGCCGTATTGTTCACCTTATATTGTTCATTTTTCTTCAGGGGAACTGATTTCTGTAGTCTGAAGAAGAGCTATAATTTCAGGGAATCTCCAGGTCCCACCTGGAGGCTGGTATCCCTACAAGTCCTGAATCAGGGATGAAAATAGCTTGCTTGAAGGCAGTGCATATATTACTAAAGTGTAATGGCCCAAATGCTGTACAGTTGTCCAAAATCATTCTGGAAAGAATGAAGCATTCTATCATCACATAGCGATGACAATCTCCAAATGGAGACCAGAGTTCTTCCTGAATTATAATTGATCTCCAGAGATCAATTCCCAGAAAACTTGACTGCTTTAGTGGGTAGATTGTATATGGCATTATACCCTGATGAGATCCCTCCAAGAAATCCCAATCCAGAGTGCATAACCCCAGTCATCAAATAAATGGAGTACGCAGGAATCCAAATGAAGGAGACTTTCATATTACAATCATCACTCTGCATCTCCTGCAAAATAAATCAATGCAGCATTGCTAAACTCCCAGCAGAATCACATTCCAGGTTTTTTTCCCTTGAATAAAAGAAACACCACCAAATTAGAGGATTGGATTCTAGTTTCCTGCTGTAATTAAAGTGTGTCCTCTTTAATCAAGATTTCTAAAGCTCCTTAAAACACTCCTGGGGGAAAATTGATTTATTTTTTATTTACTGAGCCTTTGCCAGATCTCCTGAATCAGTTCCAGCCACCTACACAGTTTTATGAACATATGAACCTTTTCCGCCTAAGATGGAATTATATTTGGGCTCTGTCTCCAGTCCCAGGAACATACTGTCCTTCAGACAATATCCTATTGGTCTTTGCTTCAGCCATCTGAACACCCACAGCCTCTGCTCCCTCTAATGCTACCATCTGATGGACCTGCAAAATTATCTGATGGGCCTGCAATATTACCATCTAATGAGCCGGGGGGGGGGGGGGCAATTATATGTATGCAAAAGTGTCTGCTTATCTAGCAGACATGTATTGATAAATACATTGATGTATTGATAAATTCATATCTATCTTGTTTTTATTTCACTCATCCTCCAGGGAGTATATGTGATTCTTTTTTCTTATGTTTTATCCTCATGGCATGCTTCTGAGATAGGTAACAATGAAAATAATTAGGTAGCTTAAGGTTACTCTGTGAATTGAGATGTGAACCCAGGTTAATGTATTTCATAGCCCCAACCCCCAAACCTGGACTTTCTAGATATGCAGACATCAGGGTTACTGAAAAACTATGTCTGAAATTCTTCATTCTCAGATAAACTTTTGGTTGCAGAAGAACCTCCATAGGCAACTTCATTCTGAAACGGAGAATGTGTCAGTCAGTCAGTCAGTCAATTACTTACAATCATCAGCACAATAAAACATGCATGAACAGTGTGGCTAAATGGTGGATATGGAATTTACCCAGATTCCAATATTAGATCAACCTAAATGATTTCACTTTTCTAGCCTCGTCTATCAAAAAGACCACTACATTGAAACGTTGTAATTTATTTAAATTTAATTTAAATTCCGTTAACTAATTCATTGGATTAAAAGGCATATTATTAATCCAATAACATTTTACTTTAAACTAAGATTTTTTTTTAAGATAAGGTAGATCAGTTGGGGATTTTTTAGCATCTTGAATTTGTTTAAAGTGGGATCCTGTGTGGTATAGTGATTACAGCATAGGTCTAGGACCTGGGATCTGAAATTCAATTTCACACACTGCCAAGGAATCTTGCCAGGTTACCTTGGGCATGCTTAACAACCTAATCTACCTCATATGTTTATTGTTGTGAAGATAATGTATTTGGGGGAGAACTGATAAGCCTCTTTGGATCCCAACTGAGGAGAAAAGCAGGATATAAATAAACAAATGAAAATAAAATACCATTGTTTCTCAGTAATGGCTGTCAATCTGCCCTCAGCCTTTGAGATTGCAGGAGCTTTAAAAGGTCACATAGATATGATAGATATAGAGGATAGCATGTAGCTTTCCTGAACCAGAGAAGGATAATATTTTGCATGCATTGAACTGAGACTTCTCTTCTGAACTTTTCTGTCTCGACTCGAGTGTTTACTAATTTTTTCTCCTCTTGTGTTTCCATAGAAATCCAGAATTCTCTCTTTGTTGACACTTCTACTTTTTAAAATCCTTATATCAGTTTTCAGTATCAGTTCAGTTTTTTCTGATACCAATAAAATAAAATAGATACAAAAAAAAAATGAACTGAACTGATGAACTGAACTTATATAAATTATATCCTCGCTGAATGAGAATGTGATGTTTGCTTTCTGGTCATTTCAGAACCTACATTGGCATTACCTGAGAAATCAAGTAAAAAAAAGTTTTGAAAAAAATGACTATGTTAAAATAACAAAGTGAGAAAAATGTTAAAGATTCTGGCACAGATCTTAGCAGATACTAAAACACACTGACATAAGCAGTAGTAGTAGTAAGTAGAAGAAGAAAAAGAGGAGGAGGAGGAGGAGGAGTTTGGATTTATGCCCCACTTTTCTCAACCATGTCTCAAAACTGCTTACAAATTCCTTCTCTTCCTCTTGCCACAACAGACAAGTTGTGAAGTGGGTGGGGCTGAGAGAAAGCACTGAGAGTAGCTTCATATGTACGAGTGGGAAAACAAATCTGGTTCACCAGATTAGAATCTGCCATTCATGTGAAGGAATAGGGAATCAAATCCAGTTTTCCAGATTAGAGTCCACCTGCTCTAAATCACTACAACACATTGGCTCTCTGAAATAGGCTTCTGAAAGCTGTATTTTTGAAATCCCTACCCTGATTTGTACTTCTTGGTTCACAGATAACAAGGGGGATGAATCATAGCTGATCAGTTAGTAGGGGCAAGTATTTTTCTTGCTTCAGTTACAAAGAGAACACTGGAGGATGAGACATGTTATTCAACTTTCATATCAATAACATTTATTAGGCATACAGAATAAAAATATAGAGGTGATGCAGTGAGTAAATATTAAACAAGGGGGTCCACCTGGATTTGTCTCTCTCAATGGAGACCCAGGTGGCCCATACAACCCGGGCTGCTTTTTTCCACCTTCGCCAAGCCCGGCGGCTGGCTCCTTTCCTCTCCCAAGCAGACCTAGCCACTGTGATCCACGCAACGGTCACCTCCAGATTGGACTATTGTAACTCGCTCTACGCGGGCCTTCCCTTGCGCCTGATCCGGAGATTAAAACTGGTCCAGCATGCAGCGGCGCACCTGCTGACGGGTAGCGCCACCTGGGAACACATCCAGCCGGTGTTGCGCCAGCTGCACTGGCTCCCAGTAGAGTTCCGGATCATTTTCAAGGTGTTGGTGTTGACCTTTAAGGCCTTACGCGGCCTGGGACCATCGTATCTTCGAGACCGCATCACCCCATACGTCCCTGCACGGCCTCTCTGGTCAGCTGAGGCCAATTTATTGGTGGTCCCTGGCCCCTCAATGATGCGGCTGGCCTCCACGCAGGCCAGGGCCTTTACGGCTCTGGCCCCGGCCTGGTGGAACGCTCTCCCTCCAGCTGTCCGGGCCCTGCGGGACCTTGGTGAGTTCCGCAGGGCCTGCAAGACGGAGCTGTTCCGCCGGGCCTTTGGAGGAACTGGCCGCTGATGTGGTGCCTCCTTCCCTGTTTGGCCCTCGCCCGACCCGGACAATTGGGTCATTGTCATGTAGCGAGACCACTATGCCTCCCCTGGGGGGGGTGGGGGTGGGGAGGGAATCTTAAAATTAAGATGTTGGGCCCATTTATATTTTTACTCTTCTGATAATTGTGGTTAACTGTTGCTGCTTTTAATGTTTTATTTACCTATACTATTGTTTTTACCTGTTGTACACCGCCCAGAGCCCTTCGGGGATGGGGCGGTATAAAAGTTCCAAAAATAAATAAATAAATAAAATAAAAATAAACAGGTTATTCAACTTCATAGGCATCTCCATAGTGTTAAGAATCCATATAAACCTTTTCTTTTGTAAATGTGCAGTAGATCCAGTGGTAAATTAGGAAGATAGGAAGTTGCACATGGGATAAGGAATAAGAACAATGCAAGAACAACATGGTATTGGCCGAGTGATAACTAACACATCTAAAGGGTAGAAAACATGGGGAGAGCTACACATGTCCAACTTGCATGTACATTGGTTCTATGCAGAAAATCAACTGACACATGAAGAAGAAGAAAAGTTTGGATTTATATCCCCCTTTATCTCCTGTAAGGAGACTCAAAGGGGCTTACAATCTCCTTTCTTTTTCCCCACCCACAACAAACACCCTGTGGGGTGGGTGGGCCTGAGAGAGCTCTGAAGAACTGTGACTCACCCAAGGTCACCCAGCTGGCATGTGTTGGAGTGCACAGGCTAATCTAGTTCCCCAGATAAGCCTCCACAGCTCAAGTGGCAGAGCGGGGAATCAAACCCAGTTCTCCATATTAGAGTGCACCCGCTCTTAACTACTACACCACTGGGGTGCTGTGTGGTTTCCGGGCTGTATGGCTGTGTTCTAGCAGCATTCTGACATTTCGCCTGCATCTGTGGCTGGCATCTTCAGAGGATCTGATAGTAGGAATGGAAAGCAAGTGGAGTATATATACTGTGAGGTCAAAAGGTGAGGCCCTCTGAATAGAGTAGCCTGGTATGTGAGTCACAAAGAAGTCTGTAGCCTGGGAGTAACAATGAAGATAGCAAGGTCAATAGGTGAATGGATCTGAATAGAAGTATCCTGGTCTTTGTTTCCTTTGATTGATATTGTCTATAGTTGTCCTGTGTTTGCGTGGAGCTGATTTGTCACTGTCTTGATTCTAGAGTTTTTCAACAGCCAAATTCTGTTCAATTTTTTGGCAGCCAAATTCTGTTCATTTTCATGGTTTCTTCCTTCCTGTTGAAGTTGTCCATGTGCTTGTGAATTTCAATGGCTTCTCTGTGTAGTCTGACGTAGTAGTTGTCAGAGTGGTCCAGAATTTCTGTGTTTTCAAATAATATTCTGTGTCCAGGTTGGTTTATCAAGTGTTCTGCTATTGCTGATTTTTCTGGCTGAAATAGTCTACAGTGCCTTTCATGTTCTTTGTTGTTCTTACGAAAGGCATTGCAGACTATTTCAGCACTGCAGAGGCGGGGCACAGGCAGCAGCCATGGCTCCATACACAGCTGCAGCAACAACCCACTGCAGCCTCACAGGTCATTGCCCCGGCCTGTACAAATGGCCCGGGGTAGTTTTTCCCGGCTACATGCAGAAAGGGCCTTAGAGCTGTTTCTGAATATCTCATTGTCCTTGAAGCAAACTGGTTCTAAAGCATAAATATGAAATATGGCTGTTTTTTCAAATATTTCAGCAGCAAAAAAAAACTGATTTACAACCCAATCCATGGGGGGGATAGTTTTGCTGTGACCAGAAACAGTGCAGGTCTGCCACCTCCAAAGAAGCTCCCAGCAGCATGCACTGGAAGAAAATGGGAGAAATCCTTTAATAAGGCTGAAAGATTTTTAAGTAGCACAATGGGCTGATTCCCACTTTTAGCTAGGGTAAGTGACTGAAAACCCTCAGGAAGCAAATTAAATTTGGCTCCACCCTGGGAACATTTTGGGAATGATATGGAAAAATACCTAAAAGACTTAGCTGGGTGTGAAGGTCACAGATGTTTATAACAACGGAAATGAGACAGAGAGAAAAGAGGAACTAAAGGGAGAAAAGCACAGGGAACTAGGCCGTTGTGAGCCAGAAACATGGGATGTTGCCTCATGCTTGTGCCACATATAGAATTAGCCAATTTCCTAATTAAAGTATTTTATGCTCGCTTAGCTAATGCCTGCATGTGGAAAGCCCCTGATATATTTAGGGGATAGGTGTTGGAAGCAGATTGGTAGATTGTGAGCCCCGTGACCGAAGGAGGAGGGCCACGGGGACAGAGTAGGAGCCTTAAAATTGAGCTGTGCTGCGCCACAGACTTTAGAGAGCTGCACCCACCAAGGTGCCCTCTCTCCGCGACTGCAGCCATGTCTTCAATAAACTGCTTACTGCTGACTGCCTTGTTTGTGAGTATTTTGGGGCAGAAAATATTCCATAACAGGAACACCTCCATTGATGGTGGCATGGCCTCCTGTAGGGGAAAAGTGCAGGTGCTACACAGCAGTAGCATTCATGCCTGGGTGCTGTGTTACTGCCTATTTCACCAGTGTCAGTACCACTTATGGCATCTGGAATGGAAAGGACACTGACAGTAGGCTAATGCCAGCGCCGCAGCTCTTTTGCCCCCACCTCATCCATGGATTGCACTATTAAATATTCATAAGTGTTTTTAAAAATATAAAAGCAGAACATTCAAAATTATTAATGGGAGCATATGTAACAAGGACTGTGCATATTATATTTTGCAAATTATGTCCTTTGGTGGTAGAAGTTTTCTAAAAATATGATAGTTAGGATTCAATCATTAGCAATGTAAAATAAGAGAAGCTGAGGTGAGTGATGACAAGGGACAGAATTTACTTAGGGATTTTATTAGGGGTAATATCTTGTCTTTGGAATTCCCTTACCAATGAGTGTGACAGGCCTTTTCTTCCAACCAAGGAGACCCACACAGCCTTCTTGGGGAGACCAGGTTTGTTTTGAAATGTAAACCTTCTACTCTGTTATAATATGTTCTTAGAATAGCAAATGTAAGGCTTTGGGTTTGTTGCCATGAGGTAAGTTTTGTGGTGAGCAAGTAGAACATGGAAATCACTAAAACTGTGTGTAAATAACAAAGAATATTTATTTATTTACAGATCAACAGCACAGGTCTCCAAGGGAGTCAAAGGAGAAACCTAACAAGTAGCCCAATCCAGATAGGAGGGCTGATGGTGCTGTATAAGCAACAGAGGGCCATGCCAACATGTTTGCTCCCTACGCTAGCTTAAAGAAGCCCATGCTGGTGGAGGGAGGAAACTGCCTGAGTTCTACCACCCCACAGCTCCTTGGTGGGCAAACCTGGAAGTCCTTTGTGACTGAGACTGTGACTGATTATGCATAATGAGATTCCCACAACTTCAAAGAGGATTGGCTGGGGAGTTTTGAGGCATGTTTGGCATTATTACCAAACATGACTGTTTCCTGCTACAGGCATTATCCATCAGTTGGCTTTTTGTTTGCAAAATTAATTGTTTGCAAAATTATTATAATTTTAAATAGAATCTTTAATTTTATCTTTAATCTTATCAATATATTTAATCTTATCAATAGATTGATATATCAATCTATCGATAAGATTAAATATATTGATAAGATTAAAGATAAAATTAAAGATTATATTTAAAATTATAATAATTATAATTATAATTATAATAAAAATTATAATAATGATATATCAATCTATCAATCGATCAGTAGATTGATATATCAACATAAAAAGGCAAACTATTAAAGAAAAGTCTTGAATACAGCATCTGTACACTTTGCCCAAATACTAATTGTCTTTTCTGGTAGGAAGCACGGGGAGGGGGAAGAATAATCGCCGATTGCAATCTGCAATGTCGCAAAAGGACATGAATTGCCATTTGCTAAGATCCCCAGGTTCATGATCATCCATCTCCTGATGTGCTATAAACCCAAGTGTCAAGACCGAAGGGCTCTTTCTTCCCCAGTATGGTCTGAAATCACTGATTGCTTATGTATAAAACTATAAGAACATAAGAAAAACATAAGAACAAGCCTGCTCGATCAGACCAGAGTCCATCTAGTCCAGCACTCTGCTACTCGCAGTGACCCACCAGATGCCTTTGGGAGCTCACATGCAGGATGTGAAAGCAATGGCCTGCTGCTGCTGTTGCTTCCAAGCACCTGGTCTGCTAAGGCATTTGCAATCTTAGATCAATGAGGATCAAGATCTATGAGGTTGGAGACATCCCAGCTTGTTGATAAAATGCAGGGGCAAATCACGTGTTTGGACTGTTTGACTGGCTTTATAATTTAGTATTTGTGACAATTTATCAATCTATCGATATGGTTATTTAATTTTTAAAAATATATAAAGATTTAAAGATGTGAAGGAGCATGGTGGCCAACAGGCAATACAAATGATTTGGCAAGACAAGAAGCAGGAAGTAGTCGGCAACAGGGAGGAGGGTGAGGGGGAAGCATGCAAAACAGCATGAGCAAATGTGTGTGTGGGGGGGTAACACTAGGTATGCTGGTTGCAGGCAGAGAAAAGAGGTCTGAGTCAAAGTTGTGCCCACTGGCAAATCTGTCCTGCTCTGGAAGCATAGCAAAATTAACATTGTACTACAAGTGGATTTCCTTGCCATGGAGGGAGTGGAAAGTGAAAGCAGGGCTAGAGGAAATACATCCATACAAGAAATTTTGCTGTGGCAGACATTAATTTCCAACACGCAGCAAACTCCTTGTGCATAATTGGCCAGTAAGGACATTTTATATCCTCGATTATGTTATTAATCTGTTTGTTCAGGGCTGGTTTATCTGCTTTTGTAAGCAGCCTTGAGTTTCCAAATATAGTTGGAAATACAAAGTAGAAATAGTTCAAGAAATATTTCAGTAAATGAAGTTATTGCCTCACCTCAGATACAAAAGGTATGTAATCCTACAAACTTACTTACAATTGCTAGGGAGAAGAAGAAATTATATCATTCATTCATTTAAACTGGAGTCTCCAATATACAGGGCTATTTGCTCCCTTTGCAGTACTAAGGACTGTGAGTTGTGCCAAAAAGGGCAGCTTGATTTCTGGTCCTTAAAATAGGTGTTGAGTTTACTTCCTATTGACAGAAGTTGCATACTAAATTGCTCCATTGTTTGACTGAGCTTGTCCAAGAATTCCAATTTAGCTCCTATCTTGTTAAAGTTATCTAAAAGGAGTTCCAGGGTTTTAGAAATTAAAATAGCTTGGCTGGAGATAAGATCAGACAGTAAAGCGTCTGGCTTGGTAGTGTTTGACTCTGCTCCATGGAACGGGGGAGTGAATGACTCATTTAAACCATTGTCTTCTCTATGCTGTTGCAATTCCTCTAAAACAGCGAACCTATTTCCATGAACCGTTTCGATTATAGGTCTTTCTTGCAAATAGTTGGCTATTTTGCTTTGTTTTTTCTTACTCTGCCCAATTGCGTTGGGAGAAGAAAGCCGACGTTTCCTATTCCCCATGCCGTTTTCAAGCTCTACCGTTACAGCAGAGATTTACAACGGTGATTTACAACTGAGAGCAGCTCATTAGCCGTTAGCACCGCGTATTCAAAGCCCCTTACAGCTTGCAGGAATTCAGAGCTTTTGCAGGGTAGTTACAGCAGTTACAACAGCTTAAAATTTTCTTAATGGCGTAGTGGGAGGGCTAATATAGATAAGATATTAAAGAAAAACTTGCGGAGGAGCTGGAAAGCGTGCATCCACTTCGCCTGCCGGAACCGGAAGAGCCATTCATTTAAACTTCCAAACTATCTAAAATGTCTATAGGGTACTTCAGTTTCATCCTTGGGCTAGTTCAACATTTAACAACTGCTATTACAACATTTGACTACAGAGTGAAGTTAAACAAAATTTCCGTCCCTCAATAGCAAACCATTTTGGTTTGAACTTTGCCAAACACAAATTATTACTTGTGAGGATGAGGCAATCAAGTAATCTTGGAGAAATTAAAATTTCATAAGGCCAGTTAACATTCAATCAGAAAGAATCAGATGTGATGATTTGTATTTATCCTGGTTGGAAACATAATTAGTTGAACCAGAACAAAATTGCAGTCCAACAGAAAGTGTCTTTAGAAGTGTAATCTATTTTTTAAATAACTTCCACAATGATTGCTTTAATTCCTTGAATATCGCATAACTACAGTCCACAGTTGTGCATTTTAAAGACAGTAAAATAGATCTGATACCTTACCTAAAATAACTAGTCCTTTTGCTCACGCAAAAGCCTCTTCTACAAGTGGAGAGGTTCTTATGTTAGCAGAGATGTTCCTTGAACTGGGGGAATTTGCCAGTGGCTGTTGAATGGACTATTAGGATATAACCCATGTTTTTTTAATGGTGTTTATACATCTGCTGATACAGCATATTCAAATCTTCAAATCTGAACATTTAAGTCCTATTGTATGCCCTACATAAAAACTGATTACTGCATAACCATGTGACCAGAATGACTCACAACAGCAGAGAACAATTCTGCCATGTTCTAATTAATTTTCAATTGCAAAAAGCAATAAATGGCCTTAACTTCAATAAATTAAATTTGCAAGGAATGTGTAAGTATTTAATTAGCAGCTAACAAAAAAGTGCTTTAGGAAGGAAGTTATAGCTTTCCAAAATATCAGTTAATATTTTTAGCAGTGAATTGGTATAACCTTGTGTTGATTTTCAGACTTTTAAAATATAAAACTTTTATTCGCATGTGTGCCATCTTTACAGACACAATTTCAGTTACCAAGGCCCAGATAATTCCCTTCTCTCTGTGACTTTTTCTGCTGAGATTGTTATTGGTGAAGGATGGTTAATGAAGGATCAAACTGATCTAATGCACAGTCGTCCTTTTCCTCACCTATGCGATATTCCATTCCTACAATTTTCCATACATGTCTTTCAAATGGGGATGCCATCCTTCATGTGGGTTCCTCCAGAATTACAGCTCCTTACTACAGAGATCAGTTCCCCTGAAGAACATTGATGTTTTGGAGGGTAGATTCTGTGGCATTGCACCCCATTGAGGTCCATGTCCTACCCAGGTCCAATCTCCAAATCTCTAGGAGTTTCCCAACCTGTATCCGACTGACTGACATTAGAACATTTTTACTTATTAATATCTTGTTATCCACCACACCCTTAACCTTTCCTTTCTCTTTCTCTTTGTCACTGTACAACCATGAATGGCTGCAGGCTGGGTTTTTGATCCTCTTTAGTTGACATGAGTATTCTCACGTTCATTCTTCCTTGTTTTTGTTTATATTTTTTGGCATTGGTTTCCATTCTCTGCTCTTTGCTATTAATTTTGTACATTTGTTTGACTTGCGTATATACCTCGTGCAGGTTTGTGCTGTTCTCCTCACCTCAATTTTACCTTCACAACAACCCTGTGAGATAAGTTAGACTGGAAGAGAATGAGTCACCTAAAGTCACTCAGATGTCAGGGATGAAAATTTCTAATTCATTCCTACACTTCAGCTATGTATTCTTCCACTTATAGTATGATCTGGAATGAGAGACACTCGTCCACAAATATACGTTTACATATTCTGAATCCTGAAACCAGTTTCCTCCAGTAACTTCCTTTCTGGCTGAGATTTTACCACTACAGCTGTGAAAATGCTCTCTAAAAACTCAATGCCACATTCATACGCTATGCTATTTTATATTCACTATGATTTCAGTATTGACTTTCATCCCATTTGTTGATTCCCTGGCATCTCCAGACAAACGTTTTCAAGTGGAATGTTGGGAAGGAATGCTGCTTGACCCTTTCAGTCAGAGCAAAGACAGAACTGCTCAAGATGGACTCACTCCGGAACTTAGGAGGCAGCTTCAAATGTTCAGATATACTAACACAAAGCATTTGTTGACATCTCAAAGGAAAACAAAACCATTTTGATATTAGCGTGGCTATTTGTGACGACATTATTTTGAAGTTTTGCTATTTTTTTGCTAAACATTTAGAAATGTTTGCTATCTTAAAAGTGTTGCAAATACATTCTGTCATTACAGAGTCATGTTATGACCACATCTTTCATATTAAGAGATGGTTTGCAATTCTTCTATTCAAAATAACACACAAAGGGTGTCTATTTAACTTGACAAAGAACTTGAAGAACCAAACAATTCTTTTTGTCATTCTAGACAGACGTGTATCCCAGGGGTTTTGACTAAGAGTCTGACAGGCACGGTGAAGTTTGTTTTCTTTCTTTTTTTAAAGAAAAGAAATGGGGTATAAGAAATAAGGAATAGATCAGTTAGCACACTCTGGTGTGGTATGAAGGCATAATATACAGCAATGCTTAATCTGATTAGTGCTTAAATGAAAGGCTATTTTGGAACCCCATATGTGTCTCAAAAAAAAGATAAAAAGTAAACATAATTTTAAAAAACTTCTGAAATCATGAGTCTCAATTCAGACAGAAAGTGTGGTTTAGATATTTGAATGCTGGCCTAAGACCAGAGAATCCCCAGTTGAAATCCTCACTTAGCCATATCAATTTTGTCCATTGCCTAATGACACTTGCTGTCAATGATAATATTGTGTGTGTGTGTGCACACATACACAAACACAACCATACAACAGTGTCCTGGGGCATTTCAATGTGCAAACCAACACCACCTTTATAGTAAAACTCCCTTAAACTTTGCATGTTGAAATTAGACTTACAGAGATACCACACTCCAATTGGGATGGTCCCCCCTCAGATTGATGGCTCTAAAAGATGGCTCCTACTGTCTCGACTACAATCTTGCTTAAATCTTGATAAGGGCATTAGCTGAGTTTGCACAGCTGGAGAGCTTTACCTGCTTGATTAAAAAAAACCCTCATATAACTCCTAGCCAGCATGACACTGAATTAGTGAAATCCTCATAATGCAGTTGTGAAATATTTGAGAATACACAAATAAATACAAATACAAAGGCACCAAATTAAAAAAACAACAAGAACAGATGTGACTCCTGTGGTGGAATCTAAGCATTTTTTTTCCAGGGGCAGAATGGAAATTTCCTACCTCTTCCTTCCACTGTAGCTCACTATTCTCTGCAAAATGTTGTTCCTAGAAGATAGGGGAAACTGAGAGGAGTATGCAGAGGGAAGACAGAATCAGTGGAAATTGCTAATTTTGTCTTGATCCAACCCAGGGATCCCAGCATCCTTCTTAGTGAAACAGCATTTGAATCCCAACCCCCAAAAGCTAAGAGAAATTGCACACTTCTACAATAGCCAGAATGAGAGCCTTTTTTGTTTGTTTGTTTGTTGAGTCCTTATGACATGATTAGACATTTGTCCACTTTCTACTATGATTTTCCCCAAGCCTGTTTTGATACAGACATTTCAGTTGTAGTTAAAGGGTTCTTCCTACCATGTGGGTGTGCAGGTGCAGATTTTCAGTCTTCAAGAGAGGAAATGGTAGACACAAGGCATTTGCAGCAGTATTCCACGGAGAGTTATTACCATGTTGACAAAGTCATAATCCAGAAAAGCAAGGAATATTATTAATATTTACTACATATTATACCTACTCAAATAAAGAACCTACAACAAAAGCTAAGCATAGCAAAGTCAACCCAAAAAGGACAGGAACAGGGGTAGCTAACATTTCTTTAAGGCAACTATATATTTAAGACAACTTACCCACACAAACACACAATTTAAAAGCAAAATTAAAATCATAGTACATATATATCCATAGAAATTCCCAGTACATACATCTCCACTTGGTGCCTTAATAAAAAAATTCACCTCTGGAAAACATTCTGTCAGGACTAGCTTTCTATTTCTATTTCAGTTTCCATTTCCATTTCCGTTTCGTTTCTCCGAATCCCCTGATTCCCGCCACTCCAAAGGACCACCCACACACCCTATATATACTGGAACTGAGGGCAAGAACCCTCAGTTCCAGCACCCTGTACCTAGGGCGACATAAATCAATAAAGTTCGTTCTTTTTTAAAGTCGACTTTGTTTGAGTGTGTTCAGCCTTACATATTCTACCAAGGTGGTAGTAAATCTGGGATTTACAGTGGTGGCTAATGAAATACATTGGGGAGATGGAGACAGAAAAAGACAATAGACCTGGAAATCACAAAGAGGAAGGAGGAAAAGAGGGAAAAGGAGGGAAGGAAAGGAGGATTTAGAACATCTCTGCATTCATTCCCAGAAAGTTCCAAGTGGAATAAAATGGCTTATACTTTTAGAGTGCAATTATAGGCAGATCCATTGCTTGTAGTGTAGTGTTAACCAAGCAGATGCACAGTGCACAATGAATGTTCACAAGGCATATCAGTTTGTTGGCCTGGCAACCAATTTGTAGATTATCTCCTGAAAAGGAGGGGAAAAACATGTATGTGTGGGAGAAGACTCCTAATATAATAAACACATTTTAGTTCATCCCTGCCAATCTGAAGAAAATGACCTTTGTTTTCCATCCATTCCCTTCCATAAATAATATGCTTTTTGTCCAAGCTAAAAATATGCTAGAGAAAAAGAGAAAGATGCACATGCATCTTCAAATCCAGTAACCATGGCAGAGGAGGGAAGGCAAGCAAGCAAACAAGCAGGCAAGCCAAATCAGTCAGTCAGTCCTTGGCTGATTAACTCAGTGATCCACTTTTGTTTTTCAAGGGGCTGCAGGTTTGATTTTCAGGGAGATGCAACAGAATAAGGATTTCTAAGGGACAGATTTCCATTGGGTACTGGTGTGTGACTTCCTTCTTTTCAAATGGATTAGACTTCAGGACCATATAGGTTTCTTTGTCTCATGGTGGTGCCATCAGATATAGGATCTCCAGTGGACACAGGAGTATGGCTTATGGTTTTGCTTAGGCTTCAGGATCACACAGGTCCCTTTGTGGATTTAGGACTTAGGACCACATAGGCCTCCTTGTCTTGGGCTATGCCATCATATACATGCAATTTCATACCTAACCTGAATTACACAGTTTAAAATGGTAAAGGTACTGACCCATGACATGATGTTTTATCACCCAGGAAAACTATGTTCATGAGGTGGCTTGCCATTGCCTTCCCCAGTTGTCTACACATTACTCCCGGCATGTTGGATAGTCATTTTACCCACCTTGGAAGGAAGGAAGGCAGAATCAACCTTGAGTCAGTTACTTGAAACCAACTTCCATCGGGATTTGACTCAGGTTGTAAGCAGAGCTTTGACTGTAGTACTGCAGCTAACCACTCTGTGCCATGGGGCTCTTTCAAGAATTACACAAGAATTATGCAACTGGTAAATTATTAGTTAACAACATCTGATGAAGTTACCTGAGTGGGCCACTATAGTCTTTAGTCTTTAGTGTGCTGCAGGTCTCTATCACTCCAAAAGGTGTAAAGACCTCTGGATAGTGCTGCTTCCCAGAAGGCAAAGCAGTGTGGTCTCCTGCTTTTCAAATACCATGTCAAGCCCCAGATCTGTGACTCAAATCAGACTCTGCAACTTGAAGGTTTAGAAGTCTTTATTGGCAGACAACAGAGGCTGGAGGGGAAAAGCTAGTTCTGCTGGAACAATCAAACAGCCCCAAAATATCAGCCTCCTGCTCATCTCCCCTTCCCTTTCCCTTAGTTCTATTCCCACACTACTACAGAAGGCATGAAAGTCAGGAATGCAGGATGGACTCAAGGTCAGAAGACTGAGATAATGCTGCCTGGCCCTGGATGCTTCTACTTGGTTACCTAGGGAAAATGAAAGCATTTTGCCATCAGCTGGCTCATCCCTACCCCCTGGTGCTTCTTTGCTTGATGCCAGGCTCCCACCTGACATATCAACTCTGCATCTCAGTATGAGACACAAGCTTGTGCTACATGAAAAGAGTGGTATCATTTACACCTTTGCAGAAAGTTGATGGGGGGGTGGGGGGAGAGAGAATGCTAGTGATTCTTTGAGTGAAAAATAGAAACCTAAGCTGGAGGGCTAGATTTTCAATAAATCACTGCATTGTTTCATTAACTTCCAGCAGAGCATTTCGGTCTGTGGTCCTCTCCAAAACCTATGCTAATAACAGATTTGGAAGAGGTCTGCATTCTTGTCTCATTTTGCCAGATACGATGGGACATTGACCAGATTTTTTTTCTAGCAGTTGATGCATTTGCCACCCTGTAATACATAAGAGAACAAGGAACACTGTATATTTTAATCTTGTAGATTTTCTGGAAGTTAGACCATTTTGATTGAGGAACCCACAAGGCAAGGGTATCCAACAGATAGCTTTCCAGCTGCTGCAGAGTGGCCTGCTCAAGGATGAGGTCTATCAAAGCAGGAACCAATTTAGTGCAACTGGAGCCAACAGTGTAGCACAAACATTGTTGCAGGCCCAGCTTGAAGGGGATGGAGGAGGTGGGAGGCGGCAACCCCAAACCACACACAGGATCCAGAACAGAAAGAATCAGAACATTTTGTTGGATTAACAAATGGCCACAACTTTATTGGTTACAGGAGCTGACAGAACCTTGGCACAGCATGCAGCAGCAGATTCAGTTATCAGGCATCCACCCTGTTGGCCAATAAAAACCATCTGCCTCACCCCAGCCTGCATGCTGGGTGAGGGGGAGATCACAAAGGATGATGGGCAGATGGATTCCATATGGGCTCCAGTCATTATGTTATCCCCCCATCACTTGGAATGAGAGCACCTTTGGCATGTCCCCAAAATATTAATGCAAAATCCCTTAAGGGGATCATCGAAGAAAAGGGAGAGGCATACAGGCTGCTTCCCCCACCCCCCAAAATGAATCTGGCTCCATGCTGATATCACCAACAAGTTGTGGCTTGAAAAAAGTTGTAAATACATAAAAGTGATGCTGTTTCCCCCAATTGAGGGGACTGGATACAACACCATAAAATGTTTTCATAGCAGTAATAAAACATTTTGAAAGCATTTTGAAAATGTATTCCAAAAATTATTTCTGCTGTGTGGCATGGCCCATTGCTGTGTTCAGATTTGTGAGTTGGGGCATGTTCTATAATGTGATGGTGACTTTGAAATTATCTTGTGTAAAAAATCATTGCTTGGTCATGCTGGGGGAGGGCGGCTGACCATGGGGGGCATCAAACTCAGGTTTTGCCCAGGGTTCCAGTTTGCCTATGTATGCCTCTGGGCTAGGATGAGGCCATGGGAGAAGCCCCTTCCCATAAGTTCCCTGATGCCATGTCCCATCCCCCAGCCTGGCACTGACCAAGCAGAGCCTGATTGGCCCAGCCAAGGGGAAGTAAGTCAGCTGGCTAGAAGCAAGGAGTTGCCCAGCTGGAATGAAGGTCAACCAGTCGGAGGGCTCAAGCCGCCCACACATGTACTGTGGCCTCCCCAACTGTTATGCCACCACATGGAACAAGCTCACCCACCATGACATGGTCGCCTTTCCTTCCTCTCCCCTGTGGGCCTGCAAATGGGGTCCAGATAAGTCTGTGGACCCTTTCTTTCAGCAAGGCAGAGAGTCATCTGAGACCCTAAATATTCTTTCAGTGAGGTGAAGACACAGGCACAGCAGAGGGAAAAGGAAATATCTGAAAATCCCCCCTTCCTTTTGATGATCCCTATTTGGTTTCTTTTAATGTTTGTTTATATTTTTATCAGGTCTTTTCATTTTCTGCTTGTTGCTATTGTTATCATGAATGTATTTGCATTGCAAATATATGTCACATAGATTTTACATACAGTTTTTACAGTATTGACACATACAATCTGCCTCATTTCTATACAAAATATATGTATAACAGTATTTATCACTGCAGACTGGAAAATGTATACAGTCAGCATGACAAGCAGATATAGGTGAAAATATGGGCATTGCCTGGGTGAGAGAAAAGGGATATGCGGAAAGTGAGGTGCCCCCTTCCAGTCTTTGTGTATTCTCCATTGTACAACTGGGTCATAGTTGTCCCAGGTAGAGGATGCAAAGGGGAGAGAAAGAAGGACAGCTGAAGACAGGAAAGTAGGTAAAGGTAAACGGCTAATGCATGGGAAGAAGAGAAGGAAGCAGGAAACTGAGAGATGCTATGGGGGCTGTTAGGGATGGAAAACAGGAAATATGGAGGAGGTTTAAATGTAATACCCCTGCTTGCATTGCTTTCATATTTTGAACTCCCTCCTTTGGTCTGGGCAAGGCAGGAACTCTATAAACGTAGCAAGTAAATAAATTCTACACCCACTGGTTTCTGTAGATGTATGATATTATAATAACCTATTATATTTATTATAATTCTGGTTAGGGTTACACTGTAAACAAAGGTTTCATTTTCTTGCTGAGTTAAAAATAATTAAGATTCGAAAACTTTGAAAATGATTTTTATTTATATGCACATAATAAGTAACATAATAATTTTATTATCAATCTAGGTGTCATTTAGGGTGGTCTGCGCACTGGCAGTTCCATGAATGGAGTTCTTGGGGGGGGGGGGCACAGGGATAAATAGTATTGTGTGAAAATAGTAGTGTGTGGAAGTCTTCTCCCCTCCCTTTGTATTATGATGCTACTTGAGTTCCCTTACATCAAGATTTTAAGGGAAAAGTCCATGTAGGGAATCCCCTGCCATATATCACTGTTACTTAGGGGTGCAGCAGTCAAAATTAAGAACTATCCACAGCAGATCTTTGATTTCCTGAGCTGTTGGTATATTCAGAATCTGGCTCCATTAGCCTGTTAGAGTCTGAACTAGTAATTTAGCAGAGTGCACAAAGGCTATAATCTACACAGCAAAGCCCATCCTATTTCTGTGTGTGCCAGGAACAAAACTGCTCAGAGCCCTTTTTATCTGTTCAAACTAATGTACTTCGTTTATTGTAGGAACTCCATTTATTGATAGAATAGAGTAAGTATAGTTTCTTAATCTAGCCTAACAAATATGGAGGGAAATACAGGACCTGTGTCCTGCATTCATGGTTGCAAGATGGAGAAGTGTGATGGAAAGAAGATGTAAAAAGCGGAAAGACGGAACTAACAATGTCCACATTAAAGGAATAGTGTCAAAGCAGTAGAAAAAGGATGGCCAATGCCTTGACTCCTCTCCTCTCCTCTCCTCTCCTCTCCTCTCTCTCTCTCTCTCTCTCTCTCTCTCTCTCTCTCTCTGATTGTCTAGTCAACCCCCCCCCCGAGGTCTGAGGTTACGAGGTTCCAACAGGAATCCACTACATAAACCAGTCTAGCTAGAAGAAGATAAACTCTCGGATGAATATATTCTCCAGTATAATTAATTTGGTTCCAGAGAACATGACTTTATACAAATGGTTATATTTTAATATCAGCACAATTATAAGCTTATTTCAGTAACTGAGCCATTTCATCCCATCTGGCTTGGCCCTCATTATGTCAACACTGTGTACTACATTTAAGCTTTCTAGCTAATGAGAGTATTGTAACCATGTGAGGGACAGATGGACAAATGGTTTCAAGGAGGTACATTATTCTCTTAACCATTTTAATACCCCTGGAGTGGATTGTTGGGTTGTGGACATCCATGCACCTTCAAAGAGTTGGATGATCCCTGCATGAGACAAAGTAAAGTTGTAATAGCAAAAAGCTATCAAACAATCACTAGCAACCATCTTTTCTTGCCTCCCTTCTCTGCCCCCCCCCCCAGTCCCTTACACAAGATTATTTTTGTTCTTAAAAACATCAGCTTGACTACTGGAAACACTGCAGAAATATACAAGAATGCACTTTTTTGGAGGGGAAAGTATTAAGTTTCCTTTCATATCCAAAATTAGAGTTATATCTATTTCATAAGAATACTCTATGAAGTCTTTTAGAAACTATACTTTGATTAAGAAGCTAAAGTGGCAGCTTTTTAGTATTTTCTTTACTATTTGCCACCATGTCTTTGATGCTTTTGTATTCCAGTAATCCCATATCTTTAAATCCCTAAAGAATTCAGCAGTAAAGGAAGAAAAATTAAACTGAACAAAAGTTCTAGCATTCTTTTTCTATGAAACTAAGCTTTCATGATTAGACAAGAAAGAAATCCCTATATATTATTAAAAATTGGAAAGAAGTGACTGTCATTACCAAAAGAGAGACTGCTATAAATGTTTTGCAATAATTTTGAGAAAGGTAATACAGACCTCCTTCTCTATTCAAATTGATGTAACATTATATCATGATATATTATATCATTTCATTGTTGAAAGGAAACAATCATGGCAAGTATTTCAAAGGGTGGGCAGAAGAAGATCATGAGATTTCAGAAGGGTCAAGGCCAAGATACTCAGGATGGTTTAAAGGACAATGTTTGTATATTTTCAAGATTAACAATGTAAACCTGGACACAGTTACTACACAGAATTGAAATCAATGGACTTAGATGGTAATAACTCTGCATAGAATTGCACTGTGAATTGCAGAAATGATGTCTTCAGAACAATTGTTGCAAACATTTTTTTCTCCATAATTTTTCCCAGTCTTAAAGTAGGTTATTAATAGTCATCCCCCTTTTTTAAAAGCATATGGATTTGTGCCTATTATAAAAGACAATTTATATTTGCTTATTATTCATAGAATCCTTCAGTGTGCAGATCCTGTAAATTGGAGAAATATTTAGAAACATTAAGGTTAAGGGGTAAAGACGATGCACACCTCTTGCCTCTAACAACAACCCTCAAGACTTATCTGGAGTAGTCACAAAATGCACTTCATATATGTCATTAATTAGTGTAACAGGTTTGCATAATCTCAAAACTGCATAACCTGAAAAACCATGAAAAAAACCAGTATGTACAGTTTGACAGTGAGCAGCATTATTGGACTCCAAACCCTCTGCATGGGGAATTTGCATTCTCTGGACTGGGAGAAACCATATGAATTACTGCCATGCACGTCAAGGAAAAATGGTAGCCCCACCTACTCAGTTTCCAATACTGGAATAGCAATGGACCTTTCTCCCAAACACTGCAATGGGTCCTCCTCCTAACACTGGCTTAAACAAATATGAGGTAGGACTAGTAAGAAATCCATCATTGGGCAAACAGAATGAAAATGAAATAAAAAGTCTCACTCGCATACCCACAAGCCCTTAGTTGAATAAACAGAGTTTGCTGGATCTCCACCCACAGCCCACTCTTTCAATGGTTTTTTCCTGTTGAAGGGTTTACAGTAGACAAAGAAGCCAACAGGCCATGAAGTTTGTAGAAGAATCTGATGTAACTGGGTTCTGGTGGTGTACCTAGGCAAACTGGAGCCCTGGGCAAAACCTGAGTTTGATGCCCCCCCCCTTGGCAGCCATCCTCCCCCACCGTGACCAAACAATGATTTTTTTCCACCAGGTCATTTCAAAGTCACCATCACATTATAGAACATGCCCCAACTCACAAATCTGAACACAGCAATGGGCCATGCCACACAGCAGAAATATTTTTTTGGAAAACAATTTCAAAATGCTTTCAAAATGTTTTATTACTATTATGAAAACATAAGCATAAGCATAAGCATAAGCATTTATGTCATTGTGCACGCACAACGGAATTTACAGCAGCATTCCTCGATGCACACAATTTCAGACTCATACATCATACTCATACAATTTCATACAATACATCATACTCATACCCTTTCAGACTCATACATCATCCTCACTTCCCCCTTCCTCCACCCATCCCTACACAGCCCCAAACACATCACCATGAAGCCGCGGAGTTTAGCATAGCCACAGCTCTAGAGTAAAAGCTGTCTCTAAGCCTCTTTGTCCTAGATTTGATAGTCCTGTATCGCCTACCAGATGGTAGCAGTTCAAAAAGAGAGTGTGCTGGATGAGACGGGTCCTTCAGAATATTTTGGGCTTTTTTTAAACTTCGGGAATTATAGCGTTCTTCCAAGGAGGAGAGAGGGCAGCTGATAATCCTTTGATAATCCTTAAACATAAAACATGTTATGGTGTTCTGTCCAGTCCCCCCAGTTGGGGGAAACAGCATCCCTTTCAATGTTATTTAAACTGGGGACTCCAGATTCTCCCTTTAAGGTGGATTTAAAAGGAGAAGAAAGAAAGAAAACAAGCATTGGCAGGAAGTGGGTGAATTTAAAAGGAGAATGTGGGGAAATTTAGGTGGTGCCTGCTGTCAGGGGTGCAATTATTAAAATAGCAACACCAAAATTTCAGAATATCCTCATGAGCCCCTAATGATGATAACACCCAGGTTTGGTGAAATTTGGTTCAGGGGGTCCAAAGTTATGGACCCTCAAAGGTTTAGCCCCATCTCCTATTAGCTCCCATTGGAAACAATGGGGGATTGGGCACTCCCTTTGGGGGTCCATAACTTTGGACCCCCCCTAAACCAAACCTCACCAAACCTGGGTGATATCATCAGGATAGTCTCCTGAAAAATCCCTGAAATTTTGGTGCTGCTAGCCTGAAATCTGCGCCTCCTGAAGGCCAAAAACGGAAAAAAACACTGAAAATACAAAAAAAATCCACAAACGAGCCTGCATTTTTGGCACCCACCACAAGGGGCGGACTGGGCAACTGCCCACTTTGCCCAATGGAAGGAATGCCTCTGTTGGGTTCTTGACATATCTGGGGAAAGTCACTTTCAGCCTCGACATGAAAAACACTACATACTTAGGGTTGAAACAAACAATAGATCAAAAGTCTTGTCCTTTAAATATAAATTGTGGGCTTGTGCCATCTTAATTTGCTTTTGGCCTCTGCAAAGAAAGAAGGGCAAGTTTAGCCTTTCAACTTCCACCCAGTTTCTCTATTTGAAACTAGTCCCCTTGCTCTGCTATTTGCATTTTAAAGGAGAAGATATGTCTTCCCATTTGCTCCTTTAAAATGCTATTAGTAGAATGAGAGAATCAGATTCAAATACAATATCTAGTGGAGAGTGAAGTGTTAAACCATGTATACCCTTCTGAATGGCCTTGAGGCAAACTGAGGCAGTATGAGCCCACCATTTGCATGGGGGGGGGGGGGTAAAATACATGAAATTTATCTCATCTGTTTGAGCCTTAATTGCTTTCCTTTACTTTAAACTGTACCATTTCAGCAAGATTTGGAAATTTAATACTAGCAAAATGCCTGCCATTATGCTAGATCAGGGGTAGGGAACCTGCGGCTCGAGAGCTGCATGCAGCTCTTCTGCCCTTGCACTGTGGCTCCACGAGCCGAGCCGCTGACCCCATCCTTGCCCCGCTGACCCCATCCTTGCCCGCCCTGCAGGCAGCAGGGCGGGTGCACCAACTGCCCATGATCAGCTGGGCCGCGCTGCGGGCTTCCCCTCTTGCCCGCCCCATTGGAGTGGGGCAGGTGCTTTCCTGGCGGCCGGCGAGGCCGAGCCACCGGCTTCATCCTTGCCCGCCCTGCAGACAGCAGGGTGGGCGCATCCATGCGCTTCTCAGAATGAGCGGAATAAAAGGTAAAAAAACCCCTATATATATATATAGTGTTATCTTTATTTTAAATGTCAAAAATTATTTGCGGCTCCAAGTGTTTTCTTTTCCCGTGGAAAATGTGTCCAAATGGCTCTTTGAGTGTTAAAGGTTCCCTACCCCTGTGCTAGATGGAACACATGTGGAATGAGATCTTGTATATTGCAAGGAGTTCCAGAGATTGTTACTGTGTGCATTGTACAAGCAGAGACGTATCGCACTCCCTCAGTTTGAGCCTCATCTCTTTTCACACCATGCAAGAATATGGCAGCACATAAAGAACTATTTATAGTATGAGGAATGGTCCAAAATAATGTGCAATCATTGATAATCCAAGTTAAATAACAGCATTCTTTCCATGCGTTGATTAGTAACCATTAAAAGAGTTTGGAATATAAGTACTATCAACTGCTTGCATTTGATGTCTTCCATTTTGCACTGGATCCAGCTGGGCTGAATTCTGGCCTTCTCCATATGCTGAAAAAAGAATTATTAATTGATTAAAGAATTATTAATCGATTATTTCATCTGCTGTTTTTGCATCTTTTCAAAACAGCTCCAAAGAATTAGCTTTGCAGTGATTTGATGCACATGATAACTAGTTTGAAAAGAGCCGGAGGAATTCCCCTGAGGCTTTGGTGATGACAGTTTTAACAGAAAGGTAAGGGTGGGGTTTTTTTTAGTAAAAATTAAATAATGCAGGAAAAAATGACAGCAGAGCTGTCAGCATGTAAGCGATAATTCAGTCGCTGTCTCAAACAGAAATGGGTCAGGCAGGAAGAGAGAATAAGGGCAGCACAGAAGCCTGATTCATATCTGGTTAAAACAAAGTATCACTTATCACAGCTGGAAACAGACTTTGATGTGATATTACAAAAAATGCAAGAAGAGGTTGAAGCTTTGAAAGTTACCCCGCAGTTAACTGTAATGGAGGGTGAAATAAGAGCCGTCTGCATGGCTTTCTGCCCCTTTGCATCAAAGTCACCATAATCACCTTGCTATCTCCTTAAAGAAACTGAACCCTCTCTGGCTTGTTGCAAAAACCAGGGATGTAGAAAGCTCCTGGCTCACTGAAAGGGGATTTTTTGAATTTATAAAAGTTCCACTAGAGAGACATGCAGACCACATGGTAAATGTAAATGAAAACTGAGAATGATCACCAGGAGTACAGCTACAGAAAATGGAACCCAGGGCAACCAATGAATTTGAGCCCCTCCACCAAAACATCAAACTCCCATCTGGTTGGAAAGGGTGGAATAAAATGCTAGAGAAAAGATTCTTAAAAAACAGGTAGTATAGCAAAACAGCTAAGAGTCCCTGATTTGAATCTGCCCTCTACCATTCATTAATGGAGAGACCTTAGGCATATTGCTGACTCAACTTATCAAGCAATGTGGCAAATACGAATACTGACCTACCTTCCAGAATTCCTGTTCCAATGTTCAGGAACATATATACAGTGGATTTTTCTTTATATGTGCATCCCATGTTACAGTCAACAGATTACATCTGAACATGTAATACAAATCTCACATTTATCTGGGTACTGGCCTTCAGTTTGGTAGAAGTCTGGTAAACGTGACTCCTGTATTGGTCTGCTATGGTTTTGCTGCTGGACTGTGTTCTGGTGTTGTAGTGTGGTTAGTTGTGTCATGTATTGAATTGTTTTTTTCTAGAGTAGTTTTCCTGTTAGGTGTAGAGGTGTTGCTGAGGAAGGCATTGGAAAGGGAGGGTGTGCCTCTGCAGTTTCCCCCTCCATGTGAAACAGTGGGAGGGGGGTGGCACTGTGCTGGACATTTCATTTAGAGGAAGCTTTGATTACGGGCACCAAATTTGCCACAAGGCTGCTGGTGACTCTCCTCACAGGAACCAACCAACTTTGTTGATGTTTGGTTGGAGGGGCAATGCTATGAACACCTAAGTGAAAGAAAACTTGCTGCCCACAAAATTGGGTCCCCACCCACACACCCAAATTTCAACAAAGTTGGTTGGTTCCTGTGAGAAGAGTTAACAGCAGCCCTGCAGCAAATTTGGTGCCCCTACCCAAAACAAGACCCCCCACCAGAGGCTCCAATAAAATCTCCAGCATGGTACAATTGAAGCAGAACATAAAGCCCCATGCAATTTTATGCTGGGAAAAAGTAATCATTTTTTTCCTCAAACATGCATTTCAGTTGCTGAAGCCTGCCAGATTCTTTGATCTTGACTTGGCTCCATTGTAGCCAATGGGGAATTTCTGGGGGTGTCTGTAGAGGGTCATTTTTAAGGTAGAGGTACCAAACTTGCAGGGTGGCTTAGGGAAATTCTCCTGATGAGAGCACCCAATTTTGGTGAAGTTTGGTTTAGGGGGCAATGGGGGATGGAGGCTATCCCTTTTGGGCCCATAAAATTGGACCCCCTGTACCAAACATCACCAAGACAGGGTGGCCTTACCAAGAGGGTCTCTGAAAGTGACCCTGTAAGTTTGGCACCACAATCTTGAAAACTGCGCTCCCTGCATAGACACCAAGAAATTCCCCATTGGCTACAATGGTGCCAGGTCAACTTTAATAGGGGAATCTAGGGGATTTATCTGGTGTCTTTAGGGGGTACATATACAGAGACACAAAACTTTCAGGGTCACTTTGGGCAACTCTTATGATAACAGTAGCCAGGTTTCTTGAAGTTTAGTTCAGGGGAGCCAGTGCTATAGGTTGTCAAAGGTAGCCCCCATCTCCCATTAGAAACCATTGGAAACAACTGAGATGAGGCTACTCCTTTGGTGCCCCAAATCTTTTGAGCATATCCGAATCGGCTATGAGTCAGATTTGGGCATACAGGTCATTTTATGCCCCCAAACACCCGAATCTGAAATTTACCAAATTTTTTGGGTATCAACCAACCCTAGTCACAAACAAGAAGAAGAAGAAGAAGAAGAAGAAGAGGAGGAGGAGGAGGAGGAGGAGGAGGAGGAGGAGGAGGAGGAGGAGGAGGAGGAGGAGGAGTTTGGATTTATATCCCCCCTTTCTCTCCTGCAGGAGACTCAAAGAGGCTTACAATCTCCTTGCCCTTCCCCCCTCACAACAAACACCCTGTGAGGTAGGTGGGGCTGAGAGAGCTCCGAGAAACTGTGACTAGCCCAAGGTCACCCAGCTGGCATGTGTGGGAGTGTACAGGCTAATCTGAATTCCCCAGATAAGCCTCCACAGCTCAGGCAGCAGAGCTGGGAATCAAACCCGGTTCCTCCAGATAAGATACACGAGCTCTTAACCTCCTACAAACAAAATGCAGCAACCCTGCATTGTGTAGCAGGGTGGCATATGAATAACTCCTTCAAACAGTGGGCAATGACACTCAAGTGTACAGTGAAGTTAAAAGAACTTGGATGCTTAATTCTGTCCTCTCTTGAGTGTTCAACGGATTGACATTACTGCCAGTTTTTGACAGGGATACATGCAAGCAGTTCATCAAGTGGCTTCTGGTAATGCAGTATCTTGAGTGTGTTTGGGAAAGGAGACATGACTCCATGTCACAGCATAAGCTTGCACATAGAATGTCCCAGATATCTATAATCTACAGCATTTCACATTAAAGTGATCTTAGGTAGGAAATGGTTGGAAAGACCTTGGGGCCCTATTGCCAATCAAGTATATATTACGCAGTTGGCTTTCATGTGGCAAGTTTCCTTGCACTGGTTTCTCAACAGGGTCCATCTCCCCTCCCCAGTGTGACCCGGATGAACTTTTTTCAATTTTTTTGATCAACAATTGAATATTACTATGCTATTATAACAATATCAGTACAATTCTATGCATAGTTACTCCATTCTAAGGCCATTGACTTCATTGGGCTCAGACTGGAGTAACACCCATAGGATTGTGCTGTATGTTTAACAGGCTCTCTGACTCCTAATCTTTCATTTAAAAAAAACTATGTTTCCATACACTTACATTCCAGAAATATGCTTTATCTCTGCAATGGAAGAAGGGAGAGATTTACTTTAAAAATGAAATTCATAGAACCTGTTAAACATATTATTATAATGTTACAAGGAGGAGCTTGCATAACTCACAGGGGTGAGTAAATTACATCTCTTCCTCATGGAGGGATCAAAGAATCTTCTGGTGGGCCTTGCTCTCTGCCGTGGAGATAGGCACTGCCACAAAGAGCCAGGCCTGATCATCCCAGTTAGGGATGTGTGTCCAGAAACCTGTATCTGAATTCATATTTTCACTGGTTGGTTTGGGATGAATTTGCATTAATCCAATTTTTGACTGCAATTCCCACAGCAGTTCCTGGAAATTGGGTACTCAAGGCCCTCTTTTTCACCTTCATACTATTTCTGAGGAATAATTTCCTCCCATTAAATAGGCCTGATTTTAGGCCACAGCTAGTTGGCATGAATAGGGTTGGCTGCTTTGGACAGGCAAGGGTAATTAGCAAGCACCCTGAGACACCTGCATGATGGCAGATGCATTGGGTTGTAGTTACATAAAATGGTGACAGGTAAGCATTGCAATTGCACTCCCAACCACACTCCACCGCTCCAGAAGTCTACTCTCAATGGGGCTAACTCTCAGGAAAGTGTTCTTGGCCACGCACATATTTGCCCTTGGATAAACCCACTTCAATGGTATTTCTGTTTCTTCTCAGGCTGCTTTGTTACTTGGGAAAAAATCCAACTGATATCAGCAAGATTTACTTCTGAATAGACATGGATGAGATTAGACTATATTTATATATATATGCTAGATGATCACACAACTGCACAGGGTGATTCTGCCTCAGTGCCATTCCCAAGCAAGCATGCATATGACTACAGTGGTCTTGTAAAAGAGTAACCTGCAAATTTATAATTATTTTGAAATCATTCTAGTGGGTTTATGCTTTCACCCTCAGTTTCAGTGACATTATAAAGATCAATTTGTGTGTTTTTCAGACATTTAAACTGGTCCCACTATCAACTACATTCTTTTTTTAAATGTTGAGCTCTCACTTGTTAAACACAAATACTCTTTCTGCCCCCAAAAATCTGGTTCAAGGTGAATATGCCAAAGTAACTGTTACCTTGAAACATCATAGAAAAACACTAAACAATTATACAAAAGCTGTTTTTATTTTAGGTAAAGTC
The DNA here is from genome assembly GCF_021028975.2 of Sphaerodactylus townsendi. Classification (NCBI taxonomy): domain Eukaryota; kingdom Metazoa; phylum Chordata; class Lepidosauria; order Squamata; family Sphaerodactylidae; genus Sphaerodactylus; species Sphaerodactylus townsendi. The sequence goes on along the minus strand of NC_059429.1, from coordinate 35,912,965 downwards.
TAGTTGAAAATAATTTTCCACTACCATTTAAAATATGCATGCTATTTTTTAAAAAAGAAACCAACTGTTTCTTTCATTTGTAGAGAATGTATGTCACAAATGTGAGAATTGGAAATGCTAGCAATTTTTTAATACAGGAATTACAAGGCAACATTTTCTCTTCTTTGGGACATCAGATTTCTGCCACACAAAATATGATTCTTCTGAATATGACAAATACTAAGTAACCCATTAGGAATCAAATTTATGCAGATAACATTAAATAAAATAGTATGCCATAGCAACTTGGTTCAGAATATGATTCTTTTCTTTACATTTCTTGACAGACATTGTAAACATTTTTATTATATGTAATAAGCATTCCAAGATGTTACTATTTCCTATCCCATTTATAAACACTTTAGCTATTACATATTTATAAAGACTTTTATAAAGACTTTATTAAAATGTGCCCATTCATAAAGACTTTAGAATTACAGATTTAGAAAAAGAGAGAGACAGAGAGATAAAGAGAGAGGAAGGGAAGGGAAGGGAAGGGAAGGGAAGAGAAGAAGAAGAAGAAGAAGAAGAAGAAGAAGAAGAAGAAGAAGAAGAAGAAGAAGAAGAAGAAGAAGAAGAAGAAGAGGAGGAGGAGGAGGAGGAGGAGGAGGAGGAGGTGGAGGAGTTTGGATTTATATCCCCCCTTTCTCTCCTGCAGGAGACTCAAAGGGGCTTACAATCTCCTTTCCCTTCCCCCCCTCACAACAAACACCCTATGAGGTAGGTGGGGCTGAGAGAGCTCCGAGAAGCTGTGACTAGCCCAGCTGGCGTGTGTGGGAGTGCACAGGCTAATCTGAATTCCTCAGATAAGCCTCCACAGCTCAGGCGGCAGAGCTGGGAATCAAACCTGGTTCCTCCAGATTAGATACACAAGCTCTTAACCTCCTACGCCACTGGGAAAGAAAGAGTGGGACTTACATCTGAGAAAGTCCGTACTTCAACAAAGAGACCAAGTGGTAGAGGCCCTCCTCATGGGGGGAGGCCACTCAGGGCCATCTGAGAGGTGCCTTGAGCCTACTCTTGCCCATCTCTTGCAAGCAAAGTCAAAACCTGGCCTGCATAACCTGCATTTGGCAGGTGGACATGCATGTCTCCTCCCGAATGGAGAAGGACTGGCATCTCCTCCCAGGAACAATGGGGGTCCTGGCATTGGGTGACGATGATACCTGGTGGAGGGGGCCATGGCAGCAGGTGGCAAGGACACCTTGCAGGGCAGGGGAAGGGGCAGCAAGGACCTCAGCAGGCTTGGGTGCCTAGCAGCACAGAGGAAGGGGCAGACGGGGTTAGTCATTATGGCAGTGGCAATTGATGGGGCAGGGGGATGACAAGGCCCACAGCAGTTTGTGGCTCAAATGCCTGGCTGGGTGGGGGAAGGGCAGAAAAGGCCATGGAAGCCAGCTCAGTGGGCAGCTCAGTGGGCAGCTCAGGCACCTGGGGGAGGGGGAATGGGTGGTGGGGCCATGGCAGCCAGCATGCAGCTCTGGCAGGGGTGGTGGTGGTGAGTGATGGCAGCCAGTGGCACTCAGGGCAAGAGTGGAAATGCTTCTGGCTCATGGGTGGGGAGTGAGGGAGTAGGGCAGCCCCCCTGTAATCCCCTCAAGTGTCACAGGTACTTAAGCCCCCATCCCCCCTCACCACATGAGAGTGTAGATGGAATAGGCCATCACATGTCTTGTGGCTGGGTACACTGTGAAGGAGTGTCCTTGGTCTAAGTGGCATCTTTAAGTCTTGTAGTAGCCTTGCAGAACAAATCAGAGGAGAGGAATGAAGTTAGGCAGCTCTCTACAAGTAAGGATTTGCAGGTGGTAAATATGGCTGGTGGAAATGCTGGATGTGTTTGGAGCTGGGGTGGATCTGTCCAAGAGGTGAGCCATGTGGATACCTAGTACAACCTGCCCTCAAAATTGTTATTGAACTAAGCTGTGACATAAATTATCCATTCACATTCGTTGAACCCTGTTAAATTAATAAACTATTTCAAGCCATGCTGACTGCCTCATGTTTTCCATTGGTGGGTGGCAGGGCAAATGATGTGTCACCTAAAGCCTCCTAGTTCCATTACTAAGGGAGTACAAGTAATAAAATCTCACTAGTATTGGTCAACCTGGTCAGATGCATACATTTCTCATTTGAGAGATGCTGAAAGGCCTGCCAGAAAGATTCTGCTCAGATGTTTTGAGATCAACCATCATATTTAAAATGTTGTATAAAAACAGTGAAGATTTGACTCAGACCTAAACAAGGAAAGGAAGTAGTATGACTTCTTTTTCCTTCCTAGAGTGAATCCAACCAATTGAAGATCATGTAATGATGCCAGATTAGGTTTGGCCACAGTATCATGTCGGCAAGAGCAATACTTTCCAAAGATGCAAATCCTTTCAGCTCAAATACCCCTGCCAACTTGCCAAGAGGGTAGATGCTTATCAATGCTGATATACACTCTACTTCAGCTCAGCTATATGTGAAAAAACAGTTTAAAGACATCTGGTTAAATACATGATTTAGTAGAAGGAATGGTGCCTATTAGCTGCCCTTTCCATGTGATTGGGCTCATGCCAGGGTTCATAGCAAATCACAAAATAAAATTAATCCTATATTCTAGGGGGGAAAACCCAAGCCTATAAAAAGTCATTTTGAATTGCAGCTACAAAACTGCTTATCTAAGACCCCAAGACACCACTACTTACATCTAGCAATCATACTGCAGAAACAACAAAGGTCAAGTTTTTGACCCTCTTATCACCTTTGTTTCTCAAAAATAAATAAGCAGAACTGCAATTTGAGAAGGCTGATTCTATGGTTCCAATAAACAGGCATTCTGCCAGTGCCTCCATAATGTAGTCACAATTCTAACCTCTTTCAGAAGCAAAAGAATAGCTGTAGAAATGAAATCACATGCAACAACAATCCCACAGCATCACTGAAAACTCTGCTGCTACCCACTGTTATGGTAATCACCAATTATTTCCTGACATTATCTATGCATGAAACTTAGCACAAGAAGGAAACACTGTGACCTGGTGGGAAAAAGCAACATAGTCACTAGGAAGTTGAGTTCTTCAAATCACAGGTGTAACTGTTGGGGGAGAGGAAGAAGCAGTGGTACTAGCAGCCAAACCTTAAAAACTAGGAAGCAATACCTTAACAATACCAGAAGCAGAGTGAGGCAAGAAAAGACCTTCGTAGACCTTTCATGTAGGAGCACCTGCACCCATACGAACCTGCCTGAGCACTAAGGTTGAGTGGCAGAGCAATCCTGGTGGCCCCCTTCCTTGGCTGGGGTGCTGGGGGAGGGAGTACTTGGGAGGGCTTTCTCTGTGGCCGGCCCAAGACTATGGAACATTTGGAAATTTGTCAGGCATAGACATTTTATGGGTTTTATCGTTGTTGTTTTTAAATTTTGCAGGCCTCCCTATAGCTCCTCCGTATAGGGTGGGGTATAAATTCCATGAATGAATGAATAAATAAAAGTTTCCCACTCTTAGGTGTGAACCATGATTACTACCCATGAGCATGAATACTGAAAGGTCTCTGTATGGAATTACAGATCCATGAAACAGCTGTAAGGAATTCCATAGAAGCAGAAATAAAAGGCTCTTTGGTGAAAAAGACCGTTTATTCAGACATCTTAGAAAGCTCAAGTACACGCAGTGGCAGGAATGACACTTCCCGCCAGAAGCACAGGTTATAACTCTGTCCATCCCATCCCCCTCCCGGCTTCCCATGGGAACGCAGACCCCATCTCCCGCGCAGAGATAAAGTCCCGCCGATGAAGCTGGCCCATTGCCCGGGCTGTGGAATGTACCTACAAGGTTGAGCGGCTGCGCCCTTCCCATCAACACCATTGAAACCTTTACACTCTGCCTCCCTTAAAGAAGACCCCTCCCCCCAGGTTTATGCGGAAAGGCGCGGTGGAAAGCAAGAAACCATAAGGGTGGGAAGAGCGTCAATATTTTCGGAATAACCCCATTGACTATACCCATAGGCATATCCCACCCAAGAAACTAAATATTGCAAGCGTTTGCGATTAAAGCGAGAGTCCAGGATGAAGCGTCAATTTTGTGAGTGCTTTGTGGCCATCAATAATGAGTATTTCGGTGGGGAGTCTCTCCGCTGGTCGTAGAGTACCAGGCATCGGAAACAGGAGCCCCCTTGAGTAAACTGGAATGGAAGACAGGATGGAGAATGTTACTTAAAGAGCATGTTAGGCAAATCCAATCGGGCAGTGACATCATTAATCACTTTTAGGTAATCTGAAAAGGTCCCACGTAATCTTTGCCTAGTTTTGGAAAAATTTATGCACGCCTTCTGAGATTTTTTTTTTGGTAGACAAATACACTACCACACGCAGAGGGAAATCCGAGCGGTGCTTATCCGCTTGCAGATTTTGGGAGGAGTCCTTAGCCTGTTGTGGTTGCGCAGTCTGGACCCGATTTCCACCCTCGTACTAGGGGATAGAAATCCATTGTTGAAACTCTGGAGGATCCAATGCTGTCGCTGGTGAAGCTTGGGCGTAACGGAAGCGGGAAGGAGCCACTGCAGACACAATTTCAAAGTGGGGTTTTCTTTTGTACTGCTATGAACCGCGATTGTTATAGGCGTACTCCGCAAACGGAATGAGCTCGCACCAATTGTCTTGGTGGTAGTTGGTGTAACAACGTAAATATTGCTCTAGGGTTCTATGTTCGCTCTCTCCGACTCACCGGGCTACACTTTGAATCGTGGTAGGGCGGCGACCGCCGGGGCTGCCCCTAACAACCCTAAAAAAGCCTTCCAGAACTTTTGGGGAAATGAATTATTGGGGGTCAGCGGTCGGATGACCAAATTTATACGGGGCGGAGTGTAGACGGTAAACATGTTGGAATGAACAGCCGTGCTAACTTAGGAGCCGAGGGGATGGAAGCACATACGGAATAAAATGGGCTTGTTTAAGGAAAAATAAGTCCACACACTACCCATAAGACCGTGTTGCCATGACTTTCCGGTAAATCTGTAATAAAATCCATGGAGATGACTTCCCAGGGCATGCGGAGGCACACCGAGAGGAGTTTCTAAACAGCCCATGGGGCTTTCCCGGAATGTTTTTGGCTTCTGCACAGACAGAGCAACCTTTAACATAATACGCCTCAATGTCCTATGGCGCATTAAGCGCTACCACCCAGAACTGGACGGCGGGCCAAATGCAGAGTTTTTCAGAAAGCCAAAATGTCCAGCCCGAAGGCGGGCATCGTGGCGAGGCTTCAAGAACCGCCTGCTCATGGCGGAGGGGAGGTACATCACCAACCTCACCGCCCGTAAACTCCCATTCTCCAAACACAATTGGGAATCACCTTTCCCTCCGCTGGAGGCTCGCGCGCCCCGCCTCCTCGAAGTTCCCGCAAGTAGGAAAGGAGAGACGAGACTGGGAATGGAGTGGGTGAAGGAGGGAGTGGACGTCACTGAGATCGGGTGACAGCCATCCCTAACTGGGAGGGGGGGAGGAGAACAGTCGCGGAATGTCTCAAGTAAAAGGCAGCTCCACCCCTCCCTCGGTAGGCGCCGAGAGTAGCGTCAGCCAGCGTTTATTGGTTTTCCGGGAAAAAAATGGGACTGTGAAAGAGGAAACGAGAAAAGAAATCAGCCCAACGGAGTTGTTTTGCGGACATCTTGAGGGGTGGAAAGAGCCGCCAAGTTTTTTAGTGATCCCGACCAAACCTGAAAGGGGTGTTTAGGCCCCCTCCAGCCAGTGGCGCCAAGTGGAGAGTGCTACTTTGATGGCCGCGAAGTCTCTTTTATCTCCCACAGTCCAGTTGAGTTCAGCAATCGGAGAATTTCTTTGATAAATAAGCACCACGGAACCAGCCTACCATCTTTTATTTTTTTTTCTTCTTTTCTGCAAGAGTGGCTGCCCTAAGCGCTTTGCGAAACCGAGGCATCGCACGTGAAGACCACAAACGGGAGATCTGGGTCAGGGTGCTTTAGGATGGGTTCAGTGGTAAAAGCAGACTTTAAGAGCTGAAAGGCTGTTTGACATCTCGCTTCAGGACCAGGAAAGGGGGGCCCCGGGCTTGAAGCGGACAGTGGATCTTTACCCTTAATAGTGCGTAAGAGGTCTGTGAGAGGGAGAGTCAGTTCAGCCCGAATTGGGGTATGAAGTCAACCGACAGAAATTAGCAAAACCCAGAAAAGATTGGAGTTCTCTTATGCGATTGAGTGGGGCAGGCCATTGGAGGACCAAGCGCCAATTTTAGTAGAGGGATCCATTTTAAGCCCCTCGGGCGAGATCCGGTAACCCAAATAGTCAATAGAGGTCTGATGGAAACAGCATTTGGAGAGTTTGGCAAAGAGAGAAAGTTGTTGAGCAAAGCGTTTTAATACTTCCCCAACCAATGCTTCATGCTCTTCCATGGTTTGTGAATAAATTAAAAGCGCCATCTAGAGGTATACCACAACTCCCTTGTACAATAAATCATGGAGGAACCTTCATTGATTAGGAGGCCATAAAAGCCCCGGGGCCCCAGTAATTTAACCCCGAATGGCATTATTAAGTATTCAAATCTGTCCAAACTTTTGTAAGTTAAACGCGAGTCAAGTGTTCATAGCCTTCAGCAATTCTGACCCTGTAGTAAAAGCTTCTTCTCAAGTCTAATTTAGTAAAGACGCGCCCTTTGCCCAACAATGCATCTGGTAAAAGGTCAGCTTTGATCAAAGGCAAAGGGTATTTATTGGACAAGGAGACTGCATTGAGACTCCTCGATAATCTGTGCAAAGCCGTAGAAAAGACCCATCTTTTTTTTTTTACAAAACAAAACGGGAGCAGCCGTGTGTGTGTTTGAGAAGGTAGCTCGGCCGGATGAACTCCGCCTGGCGGCTTGAGAAGTTCTTGTCCAAGAAGAGCAACGAAGTTCCTTCCTCCTCATTGGGACTCATCACGGTAGATTCTACCTTTTGGGCGAGTTGCTCCGGCTGTATAACTTGATTTTGGCAGTCCAGTGTCTCTATGGGGTGGCAACTGATCGCATTCTTGCTCCTAGAAAAACTCTGGCTAGATCTTGGTACGCCCGATGGTGGGATGCCAATAATAGAATCGTGGAGCAATCGCTGATGGAAGCCAGGGGGGGTGTGTGTCAGGAGAAGTTGGGTTTTCCCCAATTCATGTATGTTCACCGCAGGGAGAGGTCAGTGTGAATTCTAAGATCCTTTCTTTCCAAAATGAATTTTGGTTCATGTAACAATAACCATGGCATGCCCAGAACTATGGGAGTGTTTGGCCACTGGCGTTTCAAAGATAAAACTAATTTTCTCTCCCCAATTGGTCGGGCGAACGGAGGAGAACCCGGTTTATTATTGTGTTTTGAACTGGGCCGGTCCTTCACTCGTTCGAGAGGGCTGTCAGCGTCCATTTGGGTGAATGGTATATGGAAGCTTAGCCAGGGAATTTGGTCCAGATTCCCTAAGCTCCTCTGCCACCTGGGGCCGCATTAAGCAAATGGGAGCCAGCCAGGAATCCACAAGGCCGCAGGCTATAATCGCGAGAAGTATGCTTAGCGATGGATTGGCCAGAAACGGCTTGGACAGTAATAACAATGGGAGCGCTTCGCCTTCACTCACCGCTGTCAGGAGTCGGACTCCATGTCCATGGGGGGCTGAAGAAAGACAAACAGCTCGCTTCCCCCTCCTCTGCGTCAGCCTTCGATGACCGCTTTTAAGATGGAGCCTGTCGAGGGCGGCCTCCGATTCTTGCGATGGGTGGTTTGGCAGATGGGAGTGCTGGCTGTGGCTGGAGCTGTTGGTTTTTTTTTGCTTTCTTCGACAGTTGGCTGGCTAGATGACCTGGTGCCTCCATCGCGAGTAAAAGACACAATCCCAGTCGGGCGGACACGGTACGCCAGAGGTGGTCTCGGAAGCGGGCAGCTGGAGGCTTGGCTTGGTGGGCGCAGTGGCAGGTTTTGGGCGTGGGCGGCCTCCGGCACGAGCGTATTCCAAGCGAGACGCCACTTGGGGATCCCAACTGGATCCAATCAGCAATAGTGCGAGGAACCCGTAATTAAAACACCATTTCCACGCAGCTTGCCGTCAACAGCATCCGAGAAGTATTCGCGATTTTCATGCTGCTTCAGGCCACTCAGGAGGGAGAGTCGAAGCAGCCGCCGATGAAATTCCACGGGCAAATTCTGCAAACGAACGGTTTGCCCTGCTGGATAGTTTTGATAGGTGCGGATAGCTTCATTTTCGGCGCTCGGATCTTGGAAGCGCGCTCTTAAAGGCTTGGAGGAATCTCACGGGCACCGCGGCGAAAGTCTTCATCTTGCGAATCCAAAAGAGTCACAAACCAGTCGGGTTGCTGCCCCATCCAGGACTGGAGCCGATGTCCCGTATTTTTTCGCCAGCTCAGACCGGGTATAAATCATCATAGTCACCTCCATGTGGGCATCGAAGGCTGTAAGATGAAGTAGGGGAGTTTGGAAGCGGTCCCCATCAAAACGGGCAGGAATCAGGGACCTGTAGTAACCCCTTTCCACGGCTCTTGGCGGTACCTGCAGGGGCGCGGATGTGCAGGGATTGAGCAGGTTGGGCGGGCAGCGGTTGCAATCGGGGGGGCCGGAATCGGTGGCGGTATTAATGCCGGGTACAGCTGGCGTTCCAGTGAGCTGGTCGCTTTGAAGGTGGTAGGCCCAACAAGCGTTGCCCTCTGGCTACCGCAGTATCAGTGACAGCGTAGACTCCAACTTGGGGCTTCCCTGGTCTGCTGCTTCCTCCAGTTCCCCTCTCCAAGGCGCAGCCAGCTCTCTCTCGCTAGCGGGTCAATGCATCCTGAATTGTGCGATGCAGAGCTGCTTTTCTCGTTCCAATTTAGCCAGTTCGTCCCGTTTAATAGCTGCAGTAAGCTCACTTTATGCGTCGCAAGCGCCTGAAGCGGCCATGCGTTGCCGCTGTAAATCCAGTTTGGAGCGTTCCAGGACCTTATCATGGACTGACAGATTTCATGGGCGCGATATTGTCATTGGAGCGCGATCTTTGGCACGGTCCAACTTTCGCTGAGTTGGACTTCTTTGGCGCTTTGCTGTTCCCCGGTCCCTCTGCAGAGTTTCGCGCTCTTGCTGCAAGCTGTGCCCGCTCTCCTCCTGCATAGCTGGCGTTCACGGGTCCATGCTTCTTGGGCATCTCGCGAGTCGGCTCCACTTCCTCCTCCCAGCTCTCTTTTCGGATGGAGAGGGAACAGATCCGGCTGGGAGTGCAGGCTTTCTTCGGACTCTTCGCCGTCTGGAAGCGAGACATCGGAGACAATCCGTGAGTAACCACCGGGTGGCTCCCCGGAGCAATTCCTCAGGTGCAGCCGCTGACCCGGGATCAGGGGATCCGATCGGAAGAAGATCGCAACGGATACCCCTCCTCAATCCCAGAGTTTAGTCCCAGTGTCCTTCGGCCGGGCCCCAGTGCTGTGCCACGGTGGTTCTTTAGGAGCATATCACCAAAATCACGCAGTCCAGGAATCGCTCAATGTGCTTCTGGGCTGCCGCATGATGAAAGGTTGGTCAGGCCCGTCTCCTCCATGACAGGTTGCATCTGAGGTTTGTAATCGCATGCACTTTAAAATGGGTAGAGATCCGATCCACAGGCGCCGATCCATAGACAGTGGCGCCCCAAATCCACTCATGTAAGTCTTCCATGAGGTCGCCGCCAATCCGTCTCCTCGCTCCAACGTGAGTAAAAGCGAAGACTTCGTGCTGATAATGAGGATCGGGGAAAAGAGTCACCAGCGCAGACCCGCTTCTCCCGCCCGGTTCCTCCAGATCCAGAAGGGAAGGGTCGGAGCCCTCTTTGGGGGCTACCGCACCTTCCCCAGAAACATCCAACCTCTCTCCGGCATGCCGGAGACAAATTGCCAGAGGTCCACTGCATCTAGGGATGTCATAGATGAAATTCAAGATTCCTGCCACGTAATGGGTAAGGAATTTCCATAGAAGTTCAGAAATAAAAGGCTCTTTTTGGTGAAAAAAGACCGTTTATTCAAGACATCTTTAGAAAGCTCAAGTACCACGCGAGTGGCAGGAATGACACTTCCCGCCAGAAGCACAGGTTATAACTCTGTCCATCCCATCCCCCTCCCGGCTTCCCATGGGAACGGAGACCTCATCTCCCGCGCAGAGATAAAGTCTCCGCCGATGAAGCTGGCCCATTGCCCGGGCTGTGGAATGTACTCAAGGTTAGGCGGCTGCCCTTCCCATCAACACCATTGAAACCTTTACACTAGCACAGCGACATTACACACGATATCCCGAGTCCTGTTCCTGACTATGTGATCCTTAGAAAAAAAGACTAGGAAGTGCCAAATTCACACAATCAAGGCAAGCAGGGGCTGAAAGGGGTCCCTGTTTTCCAGCCACCATCAGAATAGAATTGTGGCTGAAATAGTCACATCTTTCATTGGACATAATTAGTTGCATAGTATGACTACTCAGTATGAAACTCATTGGATGATCTTGGACCAGTCATTTTGTCATAGCCTAACCTGTTTCATTGGGTTGATGTGAGGACAGAATGGAGAATGGAAGAACCATATAAGCCACACTGAGCTCCTTGGAGGAAAGATGTTACAAACATTTAATAAGCTAACTACGCTCATACTTTCCTTTAGAAGGAAACTTATTCTCCTTGAGCTCTAAGTGATATGTCACCAAAGATTCAGTACCAAGGATGTAGCTGAAGAGTAAGGGATTAAAGAAAAGGAGAACATTAACAGATAAACCAGCTATTAGTGGGTTATTTGACAGGTGTTTGTTCTTCTTACCCAGCAGGGGGTTATTTAGTTTTGAGTCAGTGAGCCTGAAAGGCTTTACAGGCTTCTCAAGGGTCACATTCCTTTCTACTGAATTGACAGTGACTCAAGAAATAGGCTCCTGAGGTCCATGCCAGCATCTACTGCTTCGATGTGCATGATTACACCTTCCCTCTCATAAAACTCAGATACGGTTCTGTATGCTTAATACCCTTATAATATAACTATCCAGGTTGTGTCACTAAAAATCCATTCCTTGTATTAAGGGCCAGTTGTCACAGCAAAGAAAGGCACAAAGGCTTTCTTTGTTATATTTAAATACATGCAAATGCTGAGATAGCCTAGGCATTCCTCTCGATAAACTCTCTGCACTAATTGGGAAAAATAAGCACTGCCTCATTCTCCCACAGATTTTCACAGAAGTTAACAACTGCTACTGGTCAGCATACCAGAGGAAATAGTGAAGGGAAAGAAGAAATACAGAGGTTGGTTACACACATGGTGTTTGTTGCATGGTGGAGGCAAATATCCATCACGGCAAGATTTCTTGTATGGATATATTTCCTCTAGCTTCACTTTCACTTTCTATTCTCTCAGTGGCAAGCAAATTTGCTTATATCACAATTTTAATTTTGCTAGGCTGCCAGACAGGACAGCTTTGCCAGTGAGCACAACTTTGCTCCAGACCTCTTTTCTCTGCCCACAATCAGCCCACCTATTCTTACTTCTACTCTCTCATGCTCTTTTGCACACTTCTCCCTTACCCTCCTCCCTGTTGCTGACACCTTCCTGTTTCTTGTCCTTCTGTATCATTTCTATTGTCCATGACCTCCCTGCTCCTGAATATTTTTAGATGTAAAAAATAATAATTAAATAGCCATATTGATAGATCAATAAATCAATACTAACACTTAAAAATGTATAAATAGTAAGACAGTCCAGACACCTGATTTGCAGGTGCATTTGATCAAGAAACTGGGACATCTCCAACCTCGTAGTTTTATATACAAGCAATCCCAGACCACACTGGGAAAATCCCATCAGTCTTGACACTTGGGAGACAAGTGTTGGGAGACAGATGATGGTGAACATGGTAGCTTAGCAAATGGCAGTTCATGTAGTCCTTTTGTGGTTTGGCAGTTTGCATGCCCCCGTTACTTTTTGTGGTTTGGCAGTTTGCATCCCCCTCACTTCCCACCATAAAAGACAGAGTTCGAGCAAAGTGTACAGATGCTGTATTCAAGATTTTCTTAAATAGTTGGCCTTGTTTATGTAAATATATGATCTATTGATCAATGATATATCAATCTAATGATAGGATTACAGATACAAATGAAAGATTATATTAAAAATTAAAGTATGCATGTGCGATAGAGAAACGATGAAACATCCCCCCCAGATGCAAGTAAAAAGCCAGCTGATAGGTAACGCTACCCTGCTACAAACAGGCTGGAGGGTAATAATGCCCAACATGCCATCAAACAAAGACATCCCAACCAATTCTCTCTGAAGTCTTGGGAACCTTGCCATGTGTAATTTGCCAGAAATAGCACTCACTTAGTAATGGGCAATAAGTAGAATAAAGACATCTTGCTCACTGCATTTGTCACCAAAGTAAATGGAAACTTTATGTTTAGTAGTCAAAAACTGGGAATGTTGGGGTTCTGTATATGAAATATTAGTGGGTCCATCTCCTTGATGCTGACACTATGTTATGCTAAAAGTGCTGTTAGGAGAAAGGGGAGTTCAATAAATAATAAAGCTCTTCATTCTCAAAGAATTTTTTTCTTTATCAAATTAGCTTTTATATATATATATATATATATATATATATATATATATATATATATATATATATATATATATATATATATATATATATATATAACAGTTTCAGATTGCCTATCTCTATGAAACTCATTACAGTTTCAGATTGCCTATCTCTATGAAACTCATTAAGAGAGTCAGTTTTGTGTTACTGACCTCCTACTCATTCAACCATATTTGATGTCAACAGCATTGACCGGCTAGCCATTGACCAAGTCAGAGTAATATGATCTTTGACCTAACACTGGCTGTTCATCTGACTCAGCAATGCAATTAGAACAACAGGTCTTGAAAGTGACCTCTATATATATCCTTTATTTCTTACACTAGTGCATAGATAGCATGAATTAATGCTTTTTTCTGTTTTTTTTAAACTATCTTCCTGCACATCGAAAGATATTTATTTATGTAAAACATCTGAATCTTATCTCTCTATTACACAAAAATAATAATGATAATATCATCTGCTGTTTTATACAAACCATATGTTGGATGCATCTGTCATTTTATGATCAAAGTTTGGGATCCTGATCAAAGTTTGGGCTTTAGTTAAAGATTTTGTGATGGATCTCACTTTTGTCACTCAACTCAGAATTGAGTTCAATTTCCAGCTTTTGTCATTTATGATATTTCTTTCTTCATTTTTCTTTATGCATATCCATTCTATGGCCTGACTGAGGTTGCCCGGCCCCCACCAGAGGTAGGGAATCCCCCGCTTTGGGTCCCCATCCCTGGCACTGTGCAGCTGGACAGTGAGGGTCTTACCAGTGTTAAAATATGCCCTAGTCCAGAGGTGGGATCCAGCAGGTTCTCACCAGTTCCCAAGAGTGGGTTACTAATTATTTGTGTGTGCCGAGAGGTGGTTACTAATTGGGTCCACTTTTCCATCTCCACGCCCTTGCCTCCCCCTCTCTTCTTCTTTCTCATAGCCCAGAGCTTGCCAGCTAGTAAGAGGAGGGACCTTTTAAGTACTGTGGCCGGACTCTTTACTTGCTTGGTAGGCTATTTATTTTGGCACTCTCTCTGTTCATTTTATGATAAATTGTGATTTACCATGATGCTTGGCCATTTAAAAGCTCTGTATTCCTGTATGTGAGAATGTTATGCTAATTTGTGTCTCTAATCCTGGATTAATTAATGTGAAATATTTGCAGAATATACAGTATGGATTGCGAATTCTACTTCACAATGGGTGATGTTCTGGTTTATTTTTTACTTTAAACAGAAGAAGAAGAAGAGTTTGGATTTATATCCCCCCTTTCTCCCCTGCAGGAGACTCAAAGGGGCTTACAATCTCTTTGCCCTTCCCCCCTCACAACAAACACCCTGTGAGGTGAGTGGGGCTGAAAGCTATGACTAGCCCAAGGTCACCCAGAAAGAAAAAAGGAGTTTTAATGACTGATTTTAGGTATTTATGGGATTACAAAGCATTTTGTATAAGTGAAAGGTTAAAGGTACTAACTACTAATGCTAACTCAATTTTTTTAAAAGTCATGACCTGTGTATCCTGGCAGTAGCCTTGATAGCTAGCTCTTGAATATGCCTATGCAGTAGGAATGGTCCATCAGATCCATGTTTTAATTAATTTGTGTCTTAATCTAAAGTGCAAATTATTTTGAGTATTGAATGTACTAGCCCTTCAGAATATAGTTAACAAACAGTGGTGATGGTGAATCTTCACTAAACTGTAGTGACCACTCATGATTTCACAGTTGGCATAAAGTCCTGTTGTTTCCTATGTGGCTGGTTAGCGAAGGTAGAAAACGGGATAATTCTCCCTGTTGGACTGTTTTAAAAACATGTTTTAGAAATATGGTAAAGTTCCTTGTTTAAGGAACATATCCTTCTTTTGATTTCTAGAAACAAAATTAAGTATTTGAAAGTTTTAAGTATTTGACAGGCAGTCAATTAGAGGAGAAGTAGTTGTTTCTGTTGGCTGTAGATGATAGCATTTGCTATAATGAATTTAAATTACGGACAGAAAAATACCAGCTGGAAATTAGGAATTTTTTTTTTACAGTAAGAGTTTTTTACAGTAACAGAGAAATTATTAATGCCCCGTCCCCGGAATGCCCGGCCACGCCCCTGTTGTGCCCCGCCCAGCCCCATTGGTGCTACGTCACTGTTTGAATCCCACCACCATAGGAACCTGTTACTAAAATTTTTGGATCCCACCACTGCCCTAGTCCTTGATGTTGCTGGTATGATGACATCACTTCTGTAAGTGACATTATCACACAGAAAACAGGGGAGATGATCTGATATTTAGGCAAAAGTCTATGGTAGCAACAGCTTCTACCATAGAGTTTTTGCCCAGATATCAGAATGTCTCCATTGTCATTGACATGGTATCACTTCTGGAAGGGATATCATCACTTCCAGAAATGATATAATGCAGAAGAGGTTAAAGCTTAGGACTCATTTTAAGCCTGGTAAATTCATCCCCCTCCCACTGATGGCTAAGAGGACCTGGGAGTCCTAGGCCTGACAGCCAGCCTTCCTCCAAATTTAGGAACTCCCAGTGGTTCAGTTCTGGCCTAGTGAGAATATTTTCAACCTTTCACAAGTTTCCCCTCCATTTTCATATTCTCTCTATCATATCCAGAATTTTATTAAAGCAGTTTTTTTTAAAAAAAACAAACAACAGGAGTGTTTTCATACTTTGGATGAAAGCAATCGATACCAACTAGAGCAGAAAAAAGCTACTCTTGTGGAACATAAGAGTACTAGCTTTACTTTATTCTCTTCTTTAAAATCTCTGAAATTGTCAGTGATGCTTTTCTTTACACTTTAATACATATACCTTTCAAAGACTGGGCTTCCCTTATACACAACATACTTCATAGATTCGGTCAGACTTTCCAGTTTGAGCTATTTTTCTTTTCTCATCTATGATCAGAAAAAAGACAGTATCAGTTCAATTCTGCATGGAGAAAGTACTTGCACTGTATCCATGCACATGGATAGAGTTGCCGAGATCTGCTCCAAGTCAGACAGAGATGCCCAGATCTGCTCCTGGTCAGATAGAGATTGTTAGGAAGTTGGCCGGACATGGCTGGTGCAGCAATGCTATTGGAGATTCTTTATTTAATTAGATTTAATATCCCACCTTCCCCTTTTGGGCTTAGGGCAGCTTATAATATTACAGTTTTAAAATGTAAACATTTAAATCATAACAAAAATAATTTATTTTTATGATTATCCCCATGATGGCCGTAGAACAATAATCAGGTTCAATTGACAGTAATGATGGGAGGCCAGATGGTACCATACTGTACCTGCCTCAACCATATGCCTGGTGGAAAAACTCTGTCTTGCAGACACTGAAGAGTTTCATAAGATCCCACAGGCCTTGTCCCAGTAAACAGAGTATTCCACCAGACTGGGGCCAAGTCTGAGAAAACCCTAGCCCAGGTTGAGGCTAGCCCATCTTCCTTTAGACTACTGTAACCACCTGAAAGCTTTCTAAACTTTTAACCCATGATACATACTATGACTGAAAGATGGAGGAGTGAAAAGGTAGCAAAACATCTGGAGAGAGAATTTAGCTATCAATCATCTCTGTCTAATTCTCTGCATTCTTTCATTCTGAGGCATGTTAAATCTGCTTTGTCCAATCTGCTCAGCCTTTGAACACTTTGGACCATGACAGTACCACACATTTTACCCAACAATTAGGTGGAAAAGATCAGTACCACCAAGCTGAAGATCTGGTGGAAGAAATCACTTTGAGCTAAGGGAAAGGAGAAGATAGTGACTCCTGAGATAACACTTGGGTTAGGCCAAGTTCTGAGAGAAATGCCATCAAGTTTTGAGAGAATCACGAAATCAGAACTGCTATTTAGTGTGTCAATGTCAATGTCTTCATCTTCTCTCCCCAGTACTGGGGAAAAACTTATCAGTATTTGATGGAAACAAATCCCAGGATTCAATGTACTATCATACAGGGCACTTTTGCGTCCATTCTTCAGGCTCAGGAAGTCTCTGGGCCTTTCCCCACTTACCTTAATCCCCCCATGCCACACGCTGCTCTCAGTGCGTGGCATCCCAGGCACGCGCCCGGGCATCCCCACGACCCTGCGCTCTGCGCGGGATCATCACAAGGCGCCGTTTAAAAGAGCGCCAGGGATGCTGCACACTGAGGGGGCGTGACCGCAGCAGCGTCGGGGCGGCTGCGCTGTCACCGCCCCTGTCGTGGGGAGTGCCAGGGGACCCCGTGCTACTTTCAGAGAGTAGCACAGGGCTTAAGGTAAGTGGGGAAAGACCCTCTGTCAAAAGCAGCTTGGGTATAATGTGTTGAATGTGAGCTCTCTGATGGAACAGGATGAGGGTCCAGAATGCCATTTGCCACCCCCAGTCCACATGAACAGAAACTGAAATAATCTTCATCAAATTAGGCTGACTTAGTCAGTACATTGTTTGAAGGCAAGGATGGGGTGGGGGGACTTTAGACATAGAACATTATCTTGCTAAAAGTTTCCCCTTCAAAATACTTTATTTGAAAAAAAGTGCACTTTTCTAGAAATGTTGAAGATTTGTCTCATTAAAGCCATAATATTCCCACTGGGTAACAAAATAAGTTTTTCCCACTAAAATTAAATTGTAATTACTGCTTTGCTATGAAGATAAACACTCTTCATATATTCCCACAGGGAATGCAACATATAGAATCTCATTCTGAATACCAATAAGTCTTGTAGTTTCTGTTGTATGGCAAACTCATGTTTAAAATCTTAAATATACATTTAAACACTCTTTGAAAAACTGGCTTTAATCTTTTTGACCAATCTGGAAAACATCTTGAAGCATTTAGCTTTGAGAAAGCAGATAGCTTCCACACCTCAGCTGCCTTCACAGTTACCCAATATTTTTTGTTTATTTTCCTTCTAAGTATCGAATTCCACAGAAGAATGTGGCACTTCACTTTAATACATTCAAATTATATTCCTGATTACTATTGTTCATGCAGTGATTGATTGAAATTATTTAAAATATTTATCAGCCACCTTTCTACCTCAAAGTTGCATATAATGGAAATAAAATTATTATAAAAACACCTAAAAGACAACCATTTTATATCTTAAATAGGACTGCCAATAAATAAAAACTAAAATACTCAAATGCAGTCCTAAATAAAACTGTCTTCAATTGCTTCCCAAGATTAAAAGTGAGGGAGCCAAGCACACCTTCTATGAGGAGATTGGTCAATTATGCACAGAACAAATAAACCACCCTAGAGAATTCTTTTTTTTTAAAAAAAAGCCTCATCCTCATTTTTGGACAAAAAAAGGTGTTTGAGGAGAAATAGGGTTTTCCCTCACTTGCCATTTCCTCCTGTCCAATTTTAAAGCTCTCATGTCTGACAATTTATTGTGTTGCAGGGATTCTCTGTGCCCACTGGTATTTGCTAAAGATTTCCCTGGGACATTTGATCTGCAGGCTCTGCTGCTGGATGTCTTTTCAGCCCAAAAAGTACTCAGTTTGTCCTGCCAATTCCATCAATATATAGTTTTTCTTTAAAAATTTCTTCGATGAGCTGTCTTTGAAGACATGCAGACATGATATGAAAAACACATGGATTCTGTCAGGCTGTATTTTATTAGTTTTATCTCTATTCTGGTACAACTGGCATGACTCCGGGATTTACAAATTGCTACATTTAGCAATTAAGCAATCAAATAATTAAAAGTTCGTTGTTAAACAATATCTCTCCAGATTTGCTTTGCTCTCTTTTCCTGCTTATACCTAAAAAGCAGGATTAATGACTGTCAGTAAATGACCTTGAGATATGGAGAAGAGCTCCCCTCCAGTACAATCAACTTAAAATTAATGACTTTTTAACTGTGAAAAGTCCTCATGTTACTCAATCTTGCAAATTTGCTGTGCCTGTATTTAACTGCTTAGTGTTGCTTGATCCAGACCAGTCAGCTCCCTCGAATGTTAACTCCTTATCCTAAGATGAAAATGTTATTACTGACCCTGTCTCTGAAATCAAGACTAATGAGCAGGCACACTACTTGGCGAGTAAACAGTCATAAAGCACCAGTCCTGAACTGGTGTCACTCTGCAGCCTTATTGCAGTGTCTTTGCAAGAAATGTTCAGCAGTTTAAAGAACGTCTGCAGGACACTTGATCATCTGAAAGAAATTATTGTGGTGAGGAGTCTTCCTTTACCCCAATTATTGTGGTGAGGAGTCTACCCTTTACCCCTTCTCTTCTGGATCCTTTGAACACAGCAAGCAACAGAGCTTGTTTTCCTCCCAGTTTGGTCATGCTCCTGCACACCCCAACTTAATCTGCAACAAATCTCATGGAAGCATTGGCTGCAGTGCTAATACAGTGCCATTTCGCTCCCAAAGTTGTGTTTCACCCTGAACAAGTTTGTCTTTAAACACAGAGGTACACATCCTGCTTAGAATGCCAAGACAGCAAGAATACAACTGTCTTGGCTGAAAACCACCTTAGAATCCTGCTAAAGCGTAAACTGAGGGATATTGACCTGTGGAGATGCTAGATACCCTGTTTCCACAAAAATAAGACAGTGTCTTATATTAATTTTTGCTCCCAAAGATGTGCTATGTCTTATTTTCAGGGGATGTCTTATTTTTCCACTCCACAGCTACATGCTCTGGTGTTCTGTTTGATGGGCATGCTTCCAAACAAAAACTTTGCCACGTCTTACTTTCGGGGGATGCTTTATATTTAGAACCTCAGCAAAACCTCTACTACGTCTTATTTTCAGGGGATGTCTTATTTTCAGGGAAACAGGGTAATTGTGCTTCTCTGTTTCTGAACCAACCTCAAAGACTGCTCCTTACATTTAACCAGGGGCATACCACCCTAGGGACATGGGGACACTGCTGTCTCTGGATACACGCCATTCAGTCACGTGAGTTTGTGTGTGTGTGGGGGGGGTGCTGGACGCCACCATGTGACAAAATGGCGTGCACCTGAGCTGCCCACTGTGGTGCCCTGCCCCCCTCCCCACCGCCTGCAGGCTGGCTTCTGCCCTCCCCAGGCCCAATCAGACCAATCAGCCTCCTGGTGATCTCTGGCAAACTGTATGCCAAATCCCTATTAAACCATCTTCCCTCTTGGATTTTGCCAAATATATATATATATATAGACCTAGAAGGGGCATTCGACTCTGTAGACAGGGGCCTATTGTGGTCTTAACTGGTGAGACTTGGAACAGACCCAGGCTCCTTATATTAATAATGTCCATGTATAATTACTCCACCTGCCAAGTGAGAAACAATCCATCAGGCCACTTCTGTTCCTGTTCACCTCTGTACTTTGGGATTATTTCCCGGTTTTGTGCTGCTAATTATCTGGACCAACTTCTTAATCATAAGATGTGCACCCCCCTTCTTGTCCTTCTTGTTCTCCTTTACATCTTGGGTCCCTTAACATCTATGGGGGCCACTGTTTCCCCTCTTGAGAGGGTTTTAATGTTGGACGCCACCAATTTTGGATTGCTGTATTTTAATGGGGTTTAAATTTATGGTTAATGGAGCCTATATTATTTATATTTGTAATTGTTTATGTGTTCCACTTGTCTTCTTGTTATTTTATGTTCTGCAC
The DNA here is from genome assembly GCF_021028975.2 of Sphaerodactylus townsendi. Lineage (NCBI taxonomy): Eukaryota > Metazoa > Chordata > Lepidosauria > Squamata > Sphaerodactylidae > Sphaerodactylus > Sphaerodactylus townsendi. Next base: position 35,892,756 of record NC_059429.1, on the reverse strand, counting down.
CGCACAGATCCCTTTGGGGGAGGGGCGGCATATAAAATTAATAATAAACAAACAAACAAAATTGGAAGGGCATTCACAACAGCAAGATGTAATTCTTTTCCGTTGCCATTACTTCAAGGTCAGTTTTCAAACATCCCTCGGTATGATCAGCATTGTTCTTTCTGCCCCTCTTACACCAACTTCCTTGAACACATCTTGTTCTGCCCCAAATATAATATTCTTAGGTCTGATTTTTCTGCCCTATCTTCAAGTGGGTTCTCAGCTCATTCCAATAATGCAAAAATGATTTTTTTAAACTTAACAACCCTGAGGTTGTGTCAGGTCTACGACCTCATTCAATACTAGACTCTGGGTTTTGTAATGCAGAAACCTTTATTGAAATGAACACAAGTTCCTGGCTTTTTGGCATAGCTAGTTCTAATCCCTTACATGCTTGCCCAGCCTTTGCTCTTCACATTGCCACACCCCTCCCTCCCCATTTCCATGGCCAACAGAGGTGGGAAAGTGAAAGGAAGAAAATGAAAGGTGCTCCATGGACAGTGCAGAGATGACAAGGCATCTGCCCACTCCCCCCCCTTCCAGGAAGGTGCAGAGGTGCTTCTAATTACTTACAGTTGCCAGCAGCAGAAAAGGAAAGAGAAACCCAGGAAGGGAAAGCGGGTGTGCACAGAGGGAGGGAAAGAGAGAAAGAGAGAGAGAGAGAGGGTGACCCATCACTGAACAAGCAGAGACATCCTGACAAGGTCAGATAACTGAAGCTGTGGCCAAATTTTTTGTTGTGTGTTCTGGATTAGGTCTCCCTGGCTCTTGTTTATACTATTTACACTGTTTACTATTGAATTCACCCCTTTTAATCATTCTTATGCTGTAAATGCCTAATAAGGGTCATTGAAATTGAAATTAAATTGCATAATGGGAGGAGAGAAGCAAATAGGGAAGAGAAAGACAGGGAGAGGGATAAGAGAAAAGAAGAAACAGGAAATGAGTAAAGGCAGAAGGAAAGGGGAGTAGAGCCAAGGGAGAGGGGAAGGGGAGAGGAGAAGAGGGAAAGGGGAGGCCAAGAAGATGGCAGAGGGCCAACTGCCTCAATCATAGGCCTAGCCGAACATCTCTGCCTTGCAGGCGCTGCAGAACCATACTAAAAGAGGCCAGCTGGACCTCTTTAGAGCTCTGGGTACCCTCAGGGGTAGTATTGGGAGATGTGGCCCCATAGATACAAGGCTACCAGACCATTAAGGGCTTTAAAGGTAAAACCAAAATTTTGAATGTGATCTGGAATTCAACGGCTAACTAGTTCAGCTGGCGAAGCACAGGTGTAATGTATGCTCTTACAGGGGGTCCTTTTAAGAACCCTTGATTCTGGACCAGTTGTAATTTCCTGAGCAGCTTCAGGATAGAGCAAATTGCAGTAATCCAATATAGAGGTGAGCATGACATGGATAACTGTGGTCAACGTGGGATAGATAGGGGGCTAGCTGCTTCACCTGATATAGACAGTAGAAAACCACTTTGGCTATTTGTACAACTTGGGTCTCCATCATTAAGGAGGTATCCAAAGTCACACCAAGGCTCCAGACCATGGATGAAGGTGCCAGTATCATCCCATCCAATTTCGGAAGCTTGAAGCTTGCTACCCCTCCTCCCTGATCCAGCCACAGTACGTCCATCTTCAATTAATTTAATTTCAGTTTGCTCCCAATAATCAGCCAGATTCCCTGGGGCAGTTTCTGGCAGGTCACCCATCAATAAATAAAGCTGGGTGTCATCAGCATACTGATGGCACCCTAGCCTGAAGCTCTAGACTAGCTGTCACATATATCTTTTAAATAATATTGGAGAAAGAATTGTCCCCTGTAGCAACTCACAATCTGTGGAGTGCCGAGAGGACAACTTTTCCCAAAGTGTCAACTTTTGTCTCCAGTCTCGGAGAAATGAGGTCAGCCACTGTAGTGCCATTCTTCAGACAGCAGGAACAGTGAGCTGGTGGGTCAAAAGGTCATGGTCAATCATATCAAATGCTGCTGTCAGATCTAATGGCAACAGCAGCACCAATCTACATCTATCCTGCTAGTGCCAAATATAATTTCTGAGAATGACAAACATGGTCTCCATCCTGTAGTCGGATAGAAAGCGAAATGGCTCCAACACTGAAGCCTAATCCACCTGCAGTTGAGATACCACTGCTCTCTCCACCACCTTTTCCAGAAATGATAAGTTCAAGACTGGGCAGTAGTTAGTTAAATCTAATGGATCTAGGGATAGTTTCTTTGAGAGTGGCTTCACCACTGCCTACTTCAGTCCCTGGTGAAAGTCCCCATCTTTAAAGACAGATTGACACCACCAGCCTTGACCAGTCATGATGGGCACAGAGGTCATGAGGAGGCAAGTGGTTGGCTTCACAGCCACAACTGCCTTTTCCATCTTGGTTTGGGAAAGCAGGCTGAAGAACAGTATAGTAGCATCTAGTGATAGACAGCACCCACCATATATGAGCTGTTCCCTCAGGCCACTCTTCTGAAATACAAAAATAAGCATGAAAGGCAGCTGACGGTATTATGTGGCCATTACAAGAAAAAGTGAGTTTATCTGACATAGCAATATACATACAACATTGCAGGTTTAGATTTCTCTCAATCATCATGTCTTTAATGGAAAGACTGTTTCTTCCAAGCCGTCAAAGAAGCTTTTGAATTTTTTGGAAAGGCTTTTTAGTCAAATCTTTTCATTTTGGTTTTCTTTTTTAAAAGATTCTGTTTCCTTTATCTAAGAGCATCTTTCTTATTCAGACAGCTTCAGCTGTTTCTACTTTATTGGTTCAAATCACAATGCAAAAATATAACGAACATTTTTTTTAAAAAAAACCTACCAGTTAAACAGTATAGAACAAATGTTTTCCCCATCAACAGTCTTCACTCATGGCAATATTTCCCAGTTCCTTTCCAGTGTTGAGTTCTTGCTAAGAAATCCATTTGCATCCAATACTTTCCTTCTGCTTACTGAGCTCAGCATCTGTTGACAAAGATAGTTGTCTGTGCTAGAGCATGTTCCTCTGCTGCTAGCTGGTCATGGAAGGATGCTAGTATTTCTTGAGCAGAAGCACATAGTGTTGCTGTTACTCCCTCAGCAATGGAGGAAGGTGCTTTGCAAGTGGAAGCATACCACAGGATCCAAGCAGATATTTTAATAACTTAGATGATAAATCTTATTCAGCTCCTTAGGATCATGCACCAAGATAGTTACTTGATTAAAAAAAATAGCAAAATATTACAGAAGTTAACCAAAATTTACTCCTGAAACATGAACAGGTTCTGATCAGTAGAAGAATGAAAGGAGTATTGGAAAGTAGACTCCACAAGAAAAGTGGCACATTGATCCGGTACCAAATGTATTCTGGTTCATAGGGATCCTACTGCAAGAAGAACCTTCATCAACAATGAGATATGATTTTCGGTCTCACTGGGGATTATGACCTTTTGTGGCCTTTCTCCCCATTCCTTTTTTTGTTCCTGTAATCTCTTCTGAAACTCAGAAAGTAGATTGCTGAAGCTGTGAAAAACAAATAGATTCACAGGTTGGGAGACAACAGTAGGGTCACTAGCAGTTCTGTTCTATTCTGTTCTATTCTGCTAATACATATATTATATACCCAATAAATTTGCCTTGCAAGCCTGCGGAGTTCGTGTGCCTCTGCCTCTTCTTCTTGCCCTCTTTCCCCACCCTTTAGGCTCCTGCTGCTTTCTTGAGGGGGAGGGCAGAGCAGGGGCTTGCCCAACCCAGCATCCTCCTCCACTGCCAATTACCAATTGTGCCTGCCTGCCTGCTTTTTTCTCTCCTGACCTCTCCAGCACTGCAGCAGCAGCAGCAGCAGCAGCAGCAGCAGTGGGAGGGGACCAGGCTGCCGGTCAAAAACTGAAAAAACACTAAAAATAAAAAAAAACACAAACGGGGGCATGGAGCTTCGGACATGTAATGAGGGGGTTGAACCCGAGAAACCCCCCCTTACCTATGTCCTTGGCTCAGGCAGCAGTTTATAACTGAGACCAGACCAGAGGAAGCTGACAGCAGAGATAGTCAGTGCAAGCAAGAAGAGCAGTCTCCTTAAACCTCAGAGGAGGGGAGGGCAGGAGAAGGGAGGGCACGGCCAAGCGAGCCAATGGTCTAGATTCCTTTCAGTCACCATAGACCTGCCTTGGACATTGAGAGAGTCTGAGGTCATCTCCTCTTTGGGCAATATTTCATTAGGCAAGGAAGGCCAGGGTGCCAGGGTCAGACCAAGGTATCAAGGGAGTGGCACTTGGCAGGAGCAAGAAAGGGAGAAGGGTGGAGATGAACCCCTCCCCTTCACCCTAAAACTGAGACTTGTCTTGGTTGTGGCCTAGAAAAAGAACTGTGTAGTATGCTACAGTGCCAGGCTCTGCCCCATGCCTGCAGAGACTGACACTAGCTTGACAAGATTCTGTGATTCCAGTGTCAGTGACGATGGAAGAACTTTCTAGAGCAGAACCATCTATGAGAAATGGAGAGCTTTACATGCCCTTTTTATGCAACTGGATTTACTTGGTTACAGATAGGTAGAACAATACTTTTTGGCTGAAATTGGTGCAAAACCAGGATCTGTAATGGAACGAGACTAACATTTCAGGATCTAGTTGACATTTGGGTTGTATTACAATTGGTGCAACTTTAGGATCAGAATTACACCTGGTAAAGCTGACAGGATCCAAGAAGTTATACGCCAGTTCAAATGTACAGAAAACAGAAGTGGTATATGAGTGAAAGTAACTGTATCAAAATGCAGATAGGATTGTTACGCGGTGGGAAATTTATTTTTCTGAAATTCAGTTTTTAAAATATAGACATTGATTCCTGTTACTCTCATTTTGCTTTATGTAAAAAGTAGAAGAGAAACCAATACACCACTCACCACTTGAAGTTGTTTTATGCTATACACCACAGGGTGGTGCTCTGGCAGGATGGTAGAAAGATTTAGGGAGACATTGCCTTCCTCTGAACATTTACAGAGTGACATGAAATTTTACATACCCTACTTTCCTGTCCTTCCTTCCTTCCTTCCTTCCTTCCTTCCTTCCTTCCTTCCTTCCTTCCTTCCTTCCTTCCTTCCTTCCTTCCTTCCTTCCTTCCTTCCTTCCTTCCTTCCTTCCTTCCTTCACTTTTTTCTTTGACCAAAGCAGAATTGATTAGAAACAGACTCCAAATGCATAAAAAGAAGAAAAGAAATGGTTTATTGGATTTTAGGGAGAAATTGCGTAAAGAGGAATTCAGAGAGTGTCTGTTAAATCTAGTTGCAAGTGGCTGAATTAGCTTGAGTGGCAGGCTAACTCTGAGATGTTGGCAATGGTCAGGAGATGGGCTGATGGACTTTCCTTGACTCTCCATTGAGTTGCCAGGGAAGGCTTCACCATGACAGCACTTCTGAGAGTTTTGGTTATCTTGAAAATGTGGGTCACTAATCACAGCTATGGATGTGAACAGCTTTGCAGGATCACCCAAAATACACTAATGTTCCCCTGGAGTATTTAGGCAGTCCACCTACTACCTTTTGAAAGCACCAAGAGAAAGACATGTCTTCATCAAGAGGCTCAGTTTCAACAATTGATAGATTCATCCACACTTCTAGCTTTGAAAGGTCAGCGGATCTTGGTGCATAAAAGACACAGGTCTTGGAGAGAGTACTCTGTTGGACAACATTTCATCAGTTAAATTATTTCCTTTACAGCATTTGATTATTTCCTTTTACAGCATTCAAAGGTATGGAAAATATTTAGCCAAACAGGAGACCTTGCATTCATAAAATATGCCCCTCCTGAAAACTTTGGCATCTTGTCAAACAAGCTATGCAGAGGTGAATGTATTGACTGTATGTCAAAAGTGGGAGATATACAATCATTTTTGTGAATGTCAAATGGTCTTTCATTCCTCCACCTTGAGATTCCTGTCTCTATTCTTTCTCTATATTTTATGTTGACTTGTTCTTTCAACCCCTTGGAGAGCAGCCAGGCTCCACAGTCTACAGTATGAATATGCCTGCAATATTCTTGTTTGATCTTCCTCCCTTGATGTGTCAGTTTCTTTGTGGCCTGCCTACTTGTCAAACCATTTTTACTCTTCAAAACTTGGTATGAATTTTTAAATAAGCAGCACAGATCACGGGACATTTGATGAATTTTTCAAGAGCTAATGACGCTCCCAGAATCACAAACACAGCTGTTTATGTGTTTAATGTACTAAGGACAAACATTTATATACAAATTTCTTCACTTATAAAGTAGGCAGACTGCCACAAAAAACATTTAAAATACATGGAGGTGCAGGTACGGAGGTGACTGGAAGTCTGTCTTTTGCATTAATGAGATTAGCCTGGGTTTCCAAGTTGCAGCAAGGAGCAATTATAACAGTCAACAAATACAGTAGATGACAAGAGAACAGCAGATTGTGAAATATAAAAGTAATATTAAAAATAGAGTGAAAATAAAAGAAAGGGGGCTGCCTCCTTTTCAGTATGCAGTGATGGAGTAGATTAAAATTGTGGAATGAGTTTCTCATTCAGCTTCCAATCACTTTTTTTAATGGAGAGTTTTTTGATGTTATAGCTTTTTCAAGGGGAATAAGATGAGTCTGGGATCAATGGAGAAAGACAGTAGGTATCTTTCCCCCACTCAAAGTAATAAGATCCTCTTGGTAACACAGTTCTAATGACATGCTGTGTTTCTCAAATCTAAACTATATGTTTGGGTCTTTAATGAGTTGGGTCTGTGTTTCCTGGGCCAAATGTGGGTTTCCTGCAGCTGGCTATTAATAAATAAAGACAGCCCAGATTGGACCAGAACACTGTTGGGAGTGGGTGGGAGGACTCCTACTTTCGGTCCCAGCCATTCTCCCATTCAGAAACAGAGCGGGGGGGGGGGGGGAATAGTTCTTTGTTTTTACTTCTCCAGGTAGAGTAGTCTGTGCATATGAAGCAGCAAAAATGGAGAAATAACTCCTTCCAGTTCTATTCCTCCATGGGGAAATGGATTGAGAGGAAGGTAGGAGCCCTAGCTGCCCTGCAGTGTCTTTCTAAGATAGTTTGGGCCTGTCGAAGCTGCTGTTGGGCTCCAGAGAATAACTTGTTAAGAACCCAAAAGTGTAGGTTGGTCCTCTGATGGTAATATCTGCTCTCTTATACCTATCTATAGCCTTGTTTTAATCATCTAGAAAAGCTGTGTCTTAGCCATTTCTATTGAAATAAAGAACCTTCTGACCAAACAGAACTTGGGTGCAGTCCAAAGTACATTTTCCTGGATGCCCTGTTGAATAAAATGGGACTTACATTTGAGGATACCTGTTTAGAGTTTCTCCTCTTTTTTTACTTTCTTTCAGATCTGAATAGTGTTCATTCATTCCAAATGGGAAAGTATGCCACTAAATCTGAGAAGTGCATTAGGGTGGGGGAGTACACATGTGGATGCTTTTACACAGGCTCAATAATGCACTTTTAATCTGCTTTCACTGCCATTCTGAAATTGTTTGCAAGTTGGGTTCCCAACTGCCTGTTAAAGATGGACAGTTGCTTGCTGATTCAAACAGCTGGCCACCAATGCTTAGCTAGTTGTTGGTTGAAAGCAGGGCAGCAGAAGGGAGAGTGATTTTGTTAGGATTTTACAAGTGCCTGCTTCATTCAGTCAAGAATGAGTTAACTGTTGAAGTCACATGACTGGAATCACATAAACTTCTGGAAAGATCTCTCTGCTTCTTCTTCCAGCAAAAGAGGAGAGACAGACACACAGGCCCTTATAGACCACCCAGACACCCAGACTGAGCACTTGAATAGGCAGAGCTTGGTGTTCCTATATTTAGTGTAAATTCATTTATTATTCAGTAAAGTTCTACAAAACAACACACTCACATATTTGCTATATTATTTACTCAACTAATTCATTGTGATACAACAGATTTGCAAGTGAGGATATCACTTCCAGTTTGATGTGGATGAACCAGCATTGCGTCAAGGGTTTGCTCTAGTACTGTCCACAACAAGCTCTATGAAAACCATAGAGTTTTGGGCAAGTGCTAGAGCTCCCCAGTGCAATGCCAGTGGTTCCACATAAAACTGAAAGTGACATCATCACACAGGGGACACACATTACTACCTTGAACCTGCTTCTCCAAAGCTAACAGCATTTGCCAAGAAAGACCCAGCAATCCTAGTTTTGCCATTTCATATAGTAAAATCCAGTTGTAAGATGCATTGTAAATGGATTGAAAGTTTATTATTCACTGGGTGCACAAATGTTCCTGCCCCTGACCATCCAATTATTGTATTGTTGAAAGCTTGTTGAAACGTCAGGAGAGAATGCTGCTAGAACATGGCCATACAGCCCGGAAACCACACAGCACCCCATCTAATTATCCTTTTTCCCCATTCTTCCTGTTCACCGCAACGTAACTGCTTCTCCCTACCTTTGGCATTAGATTATTCTGTTTCCACTGAGAGGGATTTCCAATGTAGTTAGTGTGCACTTACATCATGGAATCTCTGCAATATACAGATCCTATCCACAGAGGTACTAGAGATAATAATGCAAATTTACATTGGTTACTGGAGCACATGTCCTGACCTAGATGGTCCAGGATAGCCTGATTTCATCATGTCTCAAAAGCTAAGCAGGGTCAGTCCTGGCTACTATTCAGATGGGAGACCACCAAGGAACACCAGGGTTGTTATGCAGAGGAAGACAAGGGCAAACCTTGAGTACTCTATTGGGTTGCATGAGTTGGCTGCTATTTGATGGCATTTTACAAGTAACAAATTAGAACATACTAAAGAATTTCAGAAGAAAATAATATTACGTTCCATAGATTACTGCAAAGCTTTTTGACTATGTAAATCATGAAAAGTTGTGGTGAGTTTTAAAAGAAATGAGTGTGCCACAACATGTGATTGTTTTGATGCACAATCTATACTCTGGACCAGAGGCTACTGTTTGGACAGATTATAAAGTTTCAAATTGGCAAAGGTGTCAAACAAAGATGTATTTTATCTCCCCATCTGTTCAGTCTATATGCAGAACATACCAAAGGAAATCTGGATTCAATTTAGATGACGGTGGAGTGAAAACAGGTGAAAAGAACACAAACAATTTGAGATATGCAGATGACACTACATTACTGGTAGAAAATCATGAAGACTTAAAACAACTACTGAAAAAGGTTGAAAGTGGGAAGTACCCAAGCAGTATCACATCAAGAAGACAAAAGTAATGACTTGAATCCGGCTTTCACGGCCGGATTCAACTGGTTCTGGTGGGTTTTCTGGGCTGTGTGGCCGTGGTCTGGTGGATTTTGTTCCTAACGTTTCGCCTGCATCTGTGGCTGGCATCTTCAGAGGTGTATCACAGAGAAAAGTCTGTTTCACACTGTTTCTAAGTGAGAAGGGAAACTTTAGTGTGGTATATTGTCCATGTCCCAGGGTGGGGAACCAATCATTAAGTGTTTGGGTGGAACTTGCTATGCAAAGATGTGGGTGAGTGCCTTGTATTGCGGGTGGGGTTATCAGTCCATTTTTTAAGTACTGGGAGCCACACTTTGCTAATTTTTAAAGTCTCTTCTTTCTTATTGAAGTTGTCCTGGTGTTTGTGAATTTCAATGGCCTCCCTGTGCAGTCTGACATAGTAAGCTTCTGAATTGTCCAGAATTTCAGTCTTCTCAAATAAAATGCTGTGTCCAGTTTTGTTTAACACATATTCTGCAATTGCAGATTTTTCAGGATGGCTAAGTGTCTTTCGTGTTTTTTAATACAGGTCTGAATGCAGCGTTTTGTGGTTCCTATGTTGACCTTTCCACAGCTACAGGGTATGCGATATACAAAATGGGTGGCATTTTGACTTTGAAATATCTTCCCCCTTCAGTTTCACCTGGTGCCAAAACACATCTTTTTATCCAGGTCTTTAATTGGAGTTGTTATTTTATCAGCTTTTCAACTGTCTGTTTCTGCTTTATGGATTTTTTTGCTGTTTGTGTCAAATGGCTTGTTTTTAATGTATCTTTTAAAATATTATGACATACTTATGCCAATGAAAGTTGATTGATTGATTGATATTATGACATAAAATAAAAAGGATGATCAAATGTCTGGCAGATGGCTTTGACAGGAACCTGTCCTCAAACACTGTCACCTTATCTATGATTGAGGCTACCTGAGCTCAGTTTCAACTTGCAAATGTGGCACATAATCATTATACCTTCTTCTCCAAAACTCGATACTTGATAAATAAACTTTCATTATACAAATATGCCAGTGAAGCTTTCAAATCTATAAAAAGGGTCTATTTATTTTCGCAGTTTACTCTTGACACTACTCCTAGCTCCATTTTCAGAAGACACTGTGTGAAAAATTGGCTTATTTTTCCAAATAGCTCCATTTTTGAATGAGATACTACTCAGTGCATTTTATTCAATCTACATTTTGTTCCATTTGAAGCATGCTATAAAGATTTTTTTTAAAAAAAAAAAAATCTCTATTCTGGTGTCTCCATGTAAAAAGTTCACTGTTTCTGATTCAGGAGAAGAGAGTTACAGGAGGGTAAGTTATTATGCTGAAAGCATGCTTCAGTTTTGTCTCTGCAAATGTTTGCCTGAAAATGAATTAATTGTGTGGTCACTTGAAGCCAAGTGCTTATGATAAAAACCCATTTCTACCCATTCAGCACAGATTGAGACAGAAATATTTCAATTTTTCCATTGTACTATTTTAAGCATTGGAACAGGCAATAAAAGTATCTCTGGTATTTATGGCTGTCAAGGTTTTCCAGCAAATTAATTACCTGCTTTGTAATAGATTAATATCAGATTAACATGCAACAAATTTGCATATTGTCATAGCCACAATATAGAAATCTTTACCTGGTATCTAGTAGAAATATTACTTTGTCCTAGATGGCCAAGGATATCCTAATCTCGTTGTTACACTAGAGTTGTTAACTGCCACTTGGGAAATACCTGGAGATTTTGCTGTGCAGTCTGGGGAGGAGAGGGCAAGGATCTCTATGGGGCATAATGTCTTAGAATTCACCCTCCAAAGTTGCTGTTTTCTTCAGGGAAACTGATCTTTATTGTCTAGAGATCAGTTGTATTCCCAAGAGATTGCCAGCTGCCACCTGTTGCTTGAACTATTCACCTTAAACCTAAGAATCTTGCAGCACCTTAAAATAGATGCGTATAGTTTGTGCTGCTCGGCTACAGACTCTTGTTTGTATATTACATGTGTACTGGAAACTGAGGGAAGTCCTACACATTCTCTATCAAGTGATTTGATTACAAGCATTTTTGTTATGTGTACTGGAGACTAAGGCCCCTTCCGCACACACAAAATAATGCATTTTCAAATCACTTTCACAACTGTTTGCAAGTGCATTTTGCCATTCCACACAGCTTCAAAGAGCACTGAAAGCTGTTTGAAAGTGCATTATTCTGCACATGCAGAATGAGCCCATGAGAAGTCCCATACAATTCATTTGGAACTGTAAGGGAGAAATTCTCTTGTTGTAAATGGCATTAAAAATATTTAAAGTTTTCTAAGTTAAATAGTCCCTTGACTGCCTGCCAATATTTGTGCAATTGCATTTCGTTATTGGCTACCTGGAAGTTGGTAACTGTGTGTTACACAGAGGCAGGTAATGGCAAACAACCTCTGCTCTACTCTTTGATATCACCATAGGTTGGCTACAATTTGAGAGCTCTTTTCACCACAGTAGAAATATGAGACAACTTGCTATTTAGCACACAAGAGGGGCCCTTCATGGTTTGATGAAAAGACTAGTATTACCATAGCATACCCAAACAACCAAAAAAGCTTAAACAATTAAAGTTGTTTCCTTAATTTATAGCCCCTCTTATTTAAAACATACCCTGCCTTTTGCTAAGCATTGACTTGATTGATCTGCTGATTTGGATGGCATAATTGGATCAAAGTTAAGCACTTGTAAGTTGCATTCATTTCAGTGGTGATGTGAGCACAGTGGATACAGAATGGAATATGTTCAGGGCAGACAAGCTAGCAGAAACAAATACTAATTTGGCAATTTTTTTCTCTCTCTTGGGCTTAGTTTCTTAGCAAAAGTGGTAGATTAACTCTTGAAACCTGCATATTGTTTGTGAATGAGATCCACATTATAAATCACTTTGCATAGAACTTGATTTTTAAAAAATGACATGAAATTCTCCATTCACAATCGGATTTCTTTAGCAACTAAAGCCTAGTTTCTCCCCATATACTTTGGCCAGGAGCAGATGTTTCAGGCTTCAATGATATCAGTACCTGTGCTTACTACACATCTCAGTCTTATCAGACAGCTCATAACATAAAGCATGAAATCAAAGCTCAAATATAAAACAGAAGTAAACATACCAGAAATTCATATTTCAATTAATCAACTCCTGTTTATTTACTGTGTAATTACAACAAACATCACACTTTACAAGAAAATGAAAAAGGGCATGGCCAAGAACAAAGTATCAGATGAGGAGTGGGAGTAATCTGGCAAGCATTTATCTATGTTGAGAGGTTTGTCCTCACAGGAACAGGGAACCTGCTGATAAATTTCTTAAATAGGATCATGAGGAGCACCCAAAGATCCCCAAGATTCCCCAGGAGTGACCCCTCACACCACAAAGACTCTACATCAGTGGTGGTGAACCTTTGGCACTCCAGATGTAATGGACTACAATTCCCATCAGCCCCTGCCAGCATGGGAATTGTAGTCCATAACATCTGGAGTGCCAAAGGTTTGCCACCACGGCTCCACATCAATTGAAAATAGATTATAAAGAGTCCCATTCAAAGGGAGGGAAGAATCTGCTCATGAGAGCATTGTGTTGCTGCTCCAGCGGATTTGCCCTCCCCTGGGCACTTGCCCTGGTGGAGGGACAATTCTGCTGATATGTGAATGCTGTGCTCCCCTCCCCCCGAGTCCCTCCCACCACTGCCAGCATAGCAGGCACAAGCTGAGGACATGGCCAGAGGATGTCAGCTTCCTCCCAGCCTTTCCTGATGTTATGCTGGCATAACTTCAGACTTAAGCCACCAAAAAGGTTGCATACATCTATTGAAGCCCATAGAGCAGTGGTGGCGAACCTATGGCACGGGTGCTAGAAGTGGCACTCAGAGCCCTCTCTGTGGGCACACGCAAACAGAGTTGTCCCACCCACCCCCACACATCTAGGCTGGCCTGGGCCACTGGGCTTGATTATTAGCATTAAACTTAAGACCTAGTTTTGAGGAAGCAGTGTAGGTGACCCTGTTAAGCACTTTTAAACCCCACTGATTTTCATGCGAAGAACTAAAGTGTGATCCTTTACCAGGGAGTAAGCTTAGTTGCTGGCAATGGGGCCTGCTTCTGAGTAAATCGTCCTGGGTTGTGATTCACCCGTTGAAAGAGTTGCATGGTTGCTTCAACGCAAAGTCACTGACTGCCACCAAGCTTACTCCCGAGTAACGCACGCCTCAGAGCCAACCGTTTTTTCTAAACTAAAACCTCAGTATTCAGGTTAAATTGCCGTGTTGGCACTTTGAGATAAATAAGTGGGTTTTGGGTTGCAGTTTGGGCACTTGAAAAGGTTCGCCATCACTACCGTAGAGGCTTCTTAGTGGTGGGGAGGCTTTTTCACTGAGTTCTTGCCCCTGCATTATTCATTGATAAAAGCTGCATTATCTATTATGTCTATGCTCTGGTCATTTACTGTGCAGCAGCCTGTCATATATGGCATCACAACCAAGAAGTAGTGCTGCCAAGTCCCAGTGTGGGTGGGGAATTCCTCACAGGTTTTTTTTTAAATGCAGTCTCAAATAACCATAGACTTCCCGGTAATTCCTAGAGATACCCTTTGTCACTTCTGGTGAGAATTTTCAATAAGTACAGAAGCATGAATTAAAAACAAATCTCTTGCAATGCTGTCTCCTGAACTATTTTGCCTGTTGTCAGGCACTGCCTGGCAATTTAGTCAAGAAGGCTTGTCAGACTAAAGAAAAACTAGAATATTATTAAATTGTAAATATTATCTTACTGATAATCTGCTATGAACTGTTTGAAATTAATCTTACCAACCTATAAAATGGCAGGCTGTGCACCCTGTGACACCTTCGTACCCACACATATCAATTTACATGGAGCTACACTACAGTCAGCCCTGACCTGGATAGCCCAAACTAGCCTGATCTCATCAAATCTCAGAAGCTAAGCAGTATTAGACCTGGTTTATATTAGGAGACCCTGGAATACCAGGGGACTGGTATGGAGGCAGGCAATGGCAAGCAAACTCTGAACATCTCTTGCCTTGAAAACCATACGGGGTCATATCAGATGTTACTTGACAGCAAAAACAAACAAACAAAACACTGCAATCAATCTGCTGCCACCTTCACATGACTTGAATCCTGAAGGTAACTCTAGCAATTCTAATTTTAACAGTGCATTCCCAATGTTTTCCCAAAAGGCCTAATTGGAGCAAATAGGACAACAGGGATAGTTGGAATGTACCCTGCCATGCTGACCATCGCTTCTTATCTCTTTACTTTCATTAAATATATTAGGCAGAAGCAGGATCATAGAGCAGAATTTAAATCAATTTAAAGATTTTTAAAGTAATTAAATTGCAACCAATGTGCATAGAACATTAGACTTGAGCTAAGGCAAAAAACCCACGCTCATGCTGTTGAAAGAGTGAACTGCAAAATCTTGATTTCAACAAAACAAGAAACTTGAGTTTCTCTGAACACTTGCAAAATAGCTAAGAGTAATTAATTACACAAGAGGTAAATTGCCATGTTAATGCATTCTTATGATTCAAAGTAGAACTTACTAGTGTTGTCTTTTGCAGAAGTCTACTCTTGTTCTAAAAGTGGTTTTCAGGTCTTCTTCTGAAATGTGCTGTTTTGTGTTAATTTTGACTTGAATTATGTGACTCATCCTGAAGCCCAGTGTTAGGATTTTACAAGTGCCTGCTTCATTCAGTCAAGCAAGAGTTAACTGTTGAGTATGTGGATAGAATACTGTAGATAGAATACTGGTCATAAGCCTGGAATCCCATGAGCTTCTGGAAAGATCTTTCTGCCTTCATCAGCCAGCAAAAGAGGAGAGACAGATACACAGGCACATCTAGACTGCACCAACACCCATGCTGAGCACTTGCAGACAGAGGCAGAGCTACCAGGGGGCCGGTGTGTGTGTGTTGCACTGGGCGCATGCCCGGGGGTGAAAAATCGCTCCCCACCTTGCCCCCCTTCAGGGACCCCCACCAGCACCTCTCCACCCCCCCCCCCCCCAGACACACACTTACCTTTGATAGTGCAGGCTGGAGAAGCAACCTGTTCCCTTCAGGCTGAAAACGGCCTGGTGGGAACTACATTTCCCATGAGACCTTGGGGCTTGCAAGGTCTCATGGGAAGTATAATTCCCACCAGGCAGTTTTTGGCCTGAAGGGAACTGGCTGTTTCTCCAGCCTGCACTGTTTATGGAAGGTAAGAGTGTGCGTGGGGTGGGGTGGGGGTGGGGGGTGGCGGCGGGAGGGTGGCAGCACAGGGGGGGCAGAAAACACAGAGTGCGCACCGGATGCACTCTGGCCGAACTACGCCTCTGCTTGCAGAGATAGGGTTTGCTGTTCCTATGTTTAGTGTAAATTCATTTGTCATTCAGTAAAGTTCTACAAAATAATTCACTTGCATCTTTACTCTATTATTTGCTTTGCTAATTTATTGCAATGCAACACTCAGCCACCCCATTATTACTCACATGCTTACATGGCTTCTTGTTAAAGTCAGTACCCTCTGTGGTTTTCTTTGTAGTTTCTCACATAAATTTCTGTGGCAGTCAGAATGCTGTCCTGTACAAAATTGCTCAAATCTAAACCAATTAATTATAGTGGGATCTTATGGCAAGGTTCCTACAGCAAGTAGCAAAAGCAATTAATTAAACATTAGGCCAAGGGTCTTCAACATGGTGCCCATGGGTGCTATGGTGCCTGCTGACATGTTTCCTTGCACCCACCAAGTGTTTTTTTTTAAATTAAGTCAATGGGGTCAGGTGGGGCTTTTGCCCAGCAAGGCTTCTGATTGGTCTGCAAAGAATTGACTGACTATGCAGATTTTGAAAAATCTGCTGCCACCATAGCACAAAGATCTTCATTGTTCCCCTGAGGGAAAGGCATGGCAACCATTTTGTGACTGGCTCTGCATCCTGTGGCAACAATTTTGTGGCTGTGGCCCCCATGCTGTGTCAGAATGCCAGAGGTGCTCCCAGGCTTGAAAAAGTTGAGAATCCCTGCATTAGGCAATACTGTTCCTTTTTATATCAGCTATACACACAATCTTATTTACAGCTGTTACAATTAGGCACAATAGCAGCAGTCTCCATAGCCATGACAGCACTGAATAATGCACACTTTAAATTAATATAGACAGACAGACACATATTGAGTTAGAGATTTCTTTTCAGGTAGAATATCAAACTGATTTCATAGTAAGCCAAAAAAATTCAGTAAGAATAGTACAGGGCTCACTCCACACCTAGCATACCAGTTCAATGTTTTCTACTTCACAAGATTCGACAGAATCTGCAAGTCAATGTCAACTTCTGCACTGTTTAGCAATTCACTTTTTTTCTTCTCATTATACAAACTAGTTTTTCGAAATGTCTCTGCCTACAAAAAGAAAAGTATTGGGGGCATTCTGTTACTAGCTAAACATGAATCAATAGTATTTTTGTGCTTCCATGTTTGACTTTGACTGAAATTTGACAGGTTCTCCCATGGCAGGTAAAACTATAAAAACTAGCCCACATTTATTACTTTAGGTTCAAGCACAGAATAATTGCTGCTCATAATGGCCCAAAGGTGTAACATTCTGTGACTAATCTGCAAAGCTGCAGGCACAACACATTCAATATGCTTGCTCTATGATCTCACAATAGAGAAAAATGAAATGCAGAGGCTTTCTGGAAAGAAATTACAATTCTGGGCCTCACAAGACTCACTTTCTGAAATT
The DNA here is from genome assembly GCF_021028975.2 of Sphaerodactylus townsendi. NCBI lineage: Eukaryota > Metazoa > Chordata > Lepidosauria > Squamata > Sphaerodactylidae > Sphaerodactylus > Sphaerodactylus townsendi. The sequence goes on along the minus strand of NC_059429.1, from coordinate 35,875,721 downwards.
TGGTCCAAGAAGAAGGACAAGATCCACCAAAATACACACAAACACATGAAGCTGCCTTATAATGACTCAGACTGCAGGTCCATCGAGGTCAGTGTTGTCTGCTCAGATTGGCAGTAGGTCCCCAGTGTGTTAGGCGAGGTCTCTCACATCTCTTACTACCTGATCCCTTTCACTGGATATGCTGGGGACTGAACCTGAGACCTTTGACATGCCAAGCAGATGTTCTACCACTGAGCCCTGAATTCACCTTTATGCTGTAGAATGGCAATACGAAATGACCAGCCTTACCTGGAGACCAGAAGACACAATAGATACCAGGGGAAGTATTCAGCTAACTCCCACCCTTAAAACCTGCCCGTCAACAGGGGTGACTGAAAGGCAACTGATTTGTGTGGCATAGGAAGACCTCTTCAACCATGCTGCCCAACATTGATCAGCTGGGTATGGAGGGATGTGCAGGCAAGGGAGGCAGAACCTCATCTGTCATACTATAAGTAAATATCATTATTGCTGTCCCCCCACCCCTTCCCGCTAGCTGCACTCACCCAAAGACCCAGGGCTGCAAGAAAGTGGGGCTGCAAGGAAGTGCTGGCACACCTGGCCAGGCAGCCTTGCCACAGACAGGTGGCAGAGGAGGCAAGCAGAGAGGACCAGCAGGGCCAGTGAAAACAGGAAGGAGGCTGGGCTCAAAGGCAGAACAGCTGGGCGGAGGGAGGAAGAGCCAGGTGGGGCTGGCGGCAGTGGAGAGTCAACCACAGGAGAGTCATATCTGCCCTGCCCCTCCCTAGCCAAAGAGGAGAGGCAGGGCTGTAGCCTGGGAGAGGGTTTTCCAGGAGTTTTGCAAAACTCAATTGCAAATACAGGGAGAGGCGAGAGGTGAGCAGCCATAAGTTCAGGCTCACTTCTAATGACGCACTGGTGATGTGGCTGAAAAGACTACTCTTAGCCTTTCAGTGAGTATTGGAAAACTGAAATATGAGTAACCTTAAAGCCTCTGTGTAGGTCAGTGCTCTCAAGCAACCAGGACAGTGCATTATGAAGTTGATTGGAGTCATAGTTGTAAATTCCTCTTTAACTCACATCCTTCCCTATCAACATGTAAAACTGGGAGTAAGTGCATTGCTGTTTTAAAGTGTGCTTGTATTTAGTGTGTACAGAGGGGAGAGAGAAAACCCAGTACCTCCCCAGCCATTGATCTCACCACATGTCACAGGTAGGCAGAAGGGGTCAGTGGGGAATGCCAGTGAAAATGAGGGGGGTGATTGATGTCACACTGACTTCATTATGTCACTTCCAGCAAATCTAGAATTAACATCATGGAATCATATCAAAGCTCTCACATTCACCCCAAACTCTACAGTTTTGGACAAATATTAGAGGTTTCTCCCAGTGCTATGACATTACTTCCAAGTCATGCCAGAAATGATATCATGCCATCACCTGGAAACCCAAAAATTAATCCTTGCTCTCTATCTTCTCTTGCTCTAGTGGCCATAGGCTTGCAACTCTAATGCCCCTTCCGCATAACAAATGTATAACGGGTTGCAGTTGGGATAAAGGAACCCGTTTTCCTGTTTTCACAGTCATTCATTTCCTTTAACTCATTAGTTTCCTTTCTTCCTCGTAAACGAATGAAAATTATGCAGATGACAGACAGACAGACAGACAGACAGACAGACAGACATTTTCTTCCAACTATAACAAAAGCAATAGGATTTAGGGGCTGTATTTGAACACAAAGGGTCCCAAGGCAACCTGGTAGTTCAATGATTTCATGGGCCAGTATTGCCAAAGACCTTTCTCTGACACTGTGGAAAGCTGCTGCCAGTCAATGTTTACAAGGAGTTAGAGGAACTAATGATATGGCATGGAATAAGGCAACTTCAAAATCTGTCACTATTTTATTTCAGAGAAACAAAGCAAACTGGAGAACTTTGGTTTGGCTAAAGTTGCAGTTCAAAGATAGGTGTCACTGAATTCAGAAGGATTCAGGATGAACATTCTTAGGATCCTGATGCACAACACAAAATGGAGTTATTGGTCTATGTTTGAAAACATGCCTCAAAAAAGAATAGGGCACAGATTACTAGCCCAGTGAGATAGTACTTCTATGACAAGATTCCCTATATTGCTTAAATGCACCACATGTGATTAATTATGCAAATATGCCAGGCTTTTCTTGGCTGTAAATGTTGAGCCCATTCCCTACTGACATTAATAGTGATATCATCATGGTACAAATGGGAGATTATCTATGCAAATTAAAGAACAAGCACATATTTTCTAATGTTTTTTCCTCTGTCAAAATGAATATTTATGCACTGGTTGTAATTACATTTCACATCCAGCCTTACTCACCCACTCAGTCTCTCCAATCATACACAGACCTAAGGCACTTTATGAAAATCCTGTTAATTGGCATCCCTTAAAATTACATGGGCTTGTTTGTCTTTTTGGATTCTTGTATATCCCCAGTCAAAAGACTGTAAAGTATTATCATAATCGTGTCATACTTTTTTTTGCTGTGAAGTCACAGCTGACCTACAGTGACCCCATAGGATTTCTCAGGCAAGAGACATTCAGAGGTGGTTTGCCATTGCCTGCCTCCATGTCATGACCCTGATATAGAAATACTAGCCAGAGCTGACCCTGTTTAGCTTCTGAGATCTGACAAGACTGGGCTAGTCTGGGACATCCAGGTCAGGGCGTATAATACATAACCTGACAAAATTTAACAAATGTGTATCTCAAGAAATACGGTAATTGGTGATATTGTAGCAGACCTAATAGCTGAGACTGGCCAAAGCTTCAAAGAAAAACACGATTGATAGTTGGATGGGAGTCACCACAGAAAATTGAGGCTCCTGTGCAAGGAAAGACAATGGAAAACCATCTCTGCTCATCTCTTGCCTTGAAAACCCTATGAGGTGGAACTTCACGGGGTCCTAATGATTTGATTGGGTCTGAACTGCACACTTTACTTTTTAATCGGTAATCAATACATATATCTTTCCTATCTTATTTTTCCATTTTTTTCTCTCTAAGCCGGCCCTCAAAGGCCATTATATTGCTTAACTTTCCTCTACAACCAGGGCTGGATCTACTTTTTTTTTTTTTTGGAGGGAGGCAAAAGTACAAAATCTTGTCCCCCATATACATTACACACATATTTTTCTTTAAACAATATATATAGTCAACAACTCTTTAAAATGATGTAATAAATTATGTTGATGTCTATGAACTGTTACTGAATTATACTTTTACATTATTTTATCAATTTATAATATTTGTGTATTCTGTAAACTCCTCTGCCCACACAAAAACCCATCTCAAGGAGAAAGTTTTTCAGTCAAGCATTTTCCTAGGCATTAAAAAATACAGCACACATAATTTTGACATGGGAAACACCAAACACACCTCACACTCCTTCACAGTTTCATAAAATCCAGCCCAAGAAAAGCTTCATCTGGTAATTATGATGCTAGAAGCTAAAATGACTAAACTTAAGCTACTGTACTTTAGCCACTGGAAAAGAGTCACTGGAAAAGACAATAATGCTAGGAAGTGTGAAAGTCAGGAGGAAAAGAAGACCCACCATGAGATGTATTGACTCAATGATAGAAGCTATGGACCTCAATTCTCGAGCACCTAGAAACAACTTGATGGCACATAATGTGTGTGAAAAGCCATCTGTTCTTGTCTCCCTCACACCTTCCTTTCCCAAGGTATAAAAACAGACATTTTATGGAAAGCCAACCCAGCACACGAGGCAACAGGTCTATCATAGCCTTTCATAAAGCCAAGCACAGCATCTTCCAATTTTAAAGTGGTGGGAAGAGTAGAAGAGCCCATCTTCTACCCTTCTGTGCCATTTGACTCCAGACTGTTCCAGGGGTTGCAGTGTCTCAACAGAGCACAAGGCAAGATAGCAGGAATAAGGGACACATCTAAACAATTAACCATCACCAGCCCCCAAAATTCTTCTCCCTCTTAAGTCAACACACAGATCTTGAAAGGAGTTGATAGGAAGACACAGAATTGAAAGGTCCAGCAGGTTAAAGAGTAGAGATGTCTTGGCCAGGAAAAGAAGGGAGATTAACGAGGCCAAGGAATGTTTCGGGGGGGGGGGGGCATCTATGTCTCCCACTGCATAGAACACTGCATAAGATATAGATTGAAGTCTATAAAATTATGCATGGGGTAGAAAATGTTGACAGAGAGATTTTTCTCTCTTTCTCACAATACTAAAACCAGGAGGCATACACTGAAAATGCTGGGGGGAAGAATTAGGACTAATAAAAGGAAACAGTTCTTCATGCAACACGTGATTCGTGTTTGGAATATGCTGCCACAGGAAGTGGTGATGACCACTAACCTGGATAGCTTTAAAAGGGGCTTGGACAGATTTAGGGAGGAGAAGTCAATATATGGCTACCAATCTCAATCCTCCTTGAACTGAGATTGCAAATGCCTTAGCAGACCAGGTGCTCGGGAGCAGCAGCAGCAGCAGCAGCAGGCCATTGCTTTCACATCCTGCATGTGAGCTCCCAAAGGCATCTGGTGGGCCACTGCGAGTAGCAGAGTGCTGGACTAAATGGGCTCTTGTCTGATCCAGCAGGCTCTTTCTTATGTTCTAACTTGGCATCTTTGAACATTTCTTCAGGAACCTTTAACTCCCACACTTCTTGCTTGGCTCATTTGATACCTACAGCTTCTGCATTACCAAGGGCTGCAACTCCCTTCTGAGGCCCAATGTCTCCTTCTCCCTTCCCCCCATCTCTAGGGGGAAGTCAGCATGAGCACTGCAGCGTAATTGAGCTTCCTCTACCTTCTAATAGAGAGAAATGAGGTATGCATGCTACTGAATGAGCCCTCTCTTCTGGACAACTGGAATGAGCCTCCCCCACCTCTTAGCAGCAGCCTAATTGATGGTACTGGCAGATGCATTGCAGAGCAAGCCATTCATTCCAGACAGTTTAGCCTCCCACACCTCCTACCATCAGCCTAATCAGGTAAACTGGGCCCATGTGCAGAATGAGCCACTTTCTTTCCTGCAATTAAGCCTCTCCTTCTAGCAACAGCCTAAGCAGGAGAATGTGCAGGTGTGCTGCAGAATGAGTAATCTCTTCTGGGCAGGAGTCAGGAATTCAGGGAAAAGCTAACCTGCCCAAATGCATAGACATCTGTTTAATCACTATCTATAGTTTTCTATCATCATCCACATGGCTTGCCCTGCCTTTACTAATTCTTTCATGAAATTGGTCAAATTACAGTTTACCTGGCCAAACATAACATGAGTGTGTTGCACTCCTCTCCTTTAACAGGGATGAGTATATAGGGATGCCAGGTTTCCACAAGGGGCAGGGGATCTCCTGTCCGCAACTCTTATTACCCATTTCTGTTGGAGCATCTCCACATCTCTGCTTTCCTGCCAGTAAAAAGGGGGCAGAAAAGAACACTTATTACCTACAACCTCCTGGCTGGCTATCTCTGATGACATTTTCAAAGTTTACAAATGAAATATTTTCAGGGGGAAATCTGCTTTTCCTTAAAAAGGGGTGTATATCTTTCAAGTTACCAAATTTACATTTTTCTCCATGAGATTCTCCTTTTTTCCATTGGGACATAGGGCCTGCCATTTTAGCCATATCTCTCTCTCTCTCTCTCTCTCTCTCTCATTTTTTTCTGTTTTCCAAAACTCTAGTTTCTCTCTTATCTTCCATTTATCATGGGTAAATTTCAAACCAACCAAGTTTGTGTTGGCTTAAAATTTATTCAAGCACATTCTCCCATCCCTGAGGGAAAGAGCATTCACAAAGAATATTACAGAGATGGGGAGTTAAGTCATTTTTATGCAGAAGGCAGCCTACACGGAAAAGCAAGAGCCGGCATATCAACAACAAAAAATAATCTTGTGCTTTGTGTGCACTGTGTTTTATGCAAGTGAAGAACATCTATAGTCCAAGCAGATCTAGACATCTCTGCATGCCATGGGAATTTAAGCTAAATTTCATTATTGGATCATAATCAGGCCAAAGGAAATACATTGCTTAAAATACAAGAGCAATTGTTTTTCCATTATATTTTTCATTCATTTAGCAAACCATATTCTATGTCCTTGCATGCAAGTATATTTTCCCCATTAGTGGGTATGAAAATAGAAAAGCTGTGTGTGTGGTTGTGAAGTTCCATTTACAACACGCATCAATAGCATTCTGGTGCATGTACAGCATTTTGGATCTGATATTCTTTGCTATTCCACTTTGTTGGTCAACCAAATTTCTCTGGTCATCTATTTTATTTGTCAAGTGTCATCTACAGTAATGAAATATTAAAACTCAACACTTAATGCTGTATGAAACAACAACACATTCAAAAGATAATTAGTCTGGCAACTGACCATGAGATTCCCAAATTGTTTAGCCCACTAGTTAAGAGCTTCTTTTGAAGCCTTGCTGACTGAGTTCCCACCTACAGAGGTGGGACAGGTGATCATCAGAGACAACTTTTTCAGTGGTGGCATCTAGCCTTTGGAGTGTCCTTCCCTATGAGTTTTGTTTGTTGCCTGTGTTACCTTTTTCAGTAAATCTTTATTTTATAACTTGGGCTTTTAACTGCAAACTTTTCTCTCTTACATGTTTTATGGTCTGCTTCTGACTCAAAGTTTAGCTACCATATTTTAGACTGCTTAATCTGTATTTGATGCTGTTGTGCTCAAGGTGTTTTATTGATATTGGCTTGTTTTCAGTGGCTGTCTTTAGTGATGGTGACTTTGTTTTTAGTGGCTTTCTTTAGTGATGGTGACTTGTTTTTAGTGGCTTTCTTCATTGGCGTTGGCTTTGTTTCTATATGGCTTGGCTTTGCTGTCTGTAATTTGCCTCAAGAAGCTTACTGGACAGGTGACATAAAATATTAAAACATACATTATTTTCTTTCTGGATTTGTAAGTTAATACTTATTGGGCAGTATCCTTTCATTCTATTTTTGGAATGTGGGTTTTCCTCCCATTACCCTTTATTACTCAAAAATCTTCCAGCTCCTAGAATGGGTCATAGGCAGTGGTGGGATCCAAAAATTTTAATAACAGGTTCCAATGGTGGTGGGATTCAAACAGTGGCGCCGCCACACACACGCACCTCCAGTCCCTATTGGGCAGGGAGGTTGCTTTAGTAACCCCTTCTCGGCACTCAGAAAAAATTAGTAACCACTTCCAGAGAAGTGGTGAGAACTGGTTGGATCCCACCTCTGGTCATAGGACCTGCACAGGGAACAGCCATATGGGTTGGGGAGAGTTGGACTGAGGAAGGACAACAGAGTGAAATCACTCCCACCTTTGTAAACACATCTTTGCTAGGGAAAAAAGGCTGATGTCAACCCTTTGTTGCTTCTCAGTGCAGCTCAACCTGCAACTCCCAATGTTCAATCCCCAGAAGTATCTTCCTGGGGATAAGGATGAAGTGGAAAGGCATACAGGAAAATGTTTATGTACTGCCAATTACAACCAGAAGCAAAAAAAAAACCTTAATCACATTGATATCAGCAACTCACCTGACTTATTCTCCAAACAGTCCCCCCCCCTTTATAATGCAAGAAGAAGAAGAGTTTGGATTTATATCCCCCCTTTCTCTCCTGTAGGAGACTCAAAGGGGCTTACAATCTCCTTGCCCTTCCCCCCTCACAACAAACACCCTGTGAGGTGGGTGGGGCTGAGAGAGCTTCGAAAAGCTGTGACTAGCCCAAGGTCACCCAGCTGGCATGTGTGGGAGTGTACAGGCTAATCTGAATTCCCCAGATAAGCCTCAACAACTCAAGCGGCAGAGCTGGGAATCAAACCCGGTTCCTCCAAATTAGGATGCACCTGCTCTTAGCCACTGCTCTTAGCCACTATGCCACTGCTGCTCTCCCTGTGAGACTTATTCAGTTCTGGCAATAACACATTTGCACAAATATTGTTGTTATATCACCCATCTCAAAATCGGGTGGGCATGGATTGAAATCATGGGTCATGAATGTCATGTGCAGCTCCAAGCCTGCTCAACCAATGATTTCCCATAGGATTTTCCATACGGAAGGCTCTGTGAATTTCTTTCCACTCACCACCTGGCAGTTTCTCTTCCCACCCAGATGATTAGAAGAAAACAGTGAGTATATGGATCTCAGGGCTGTAACCATTTACTTTTAAGTAAGTCCTATCGATTGGAATGCTTTAGGATCACAGTTTTAACACAATAGGCAGTACATTTTGCAGAAAGACACTGATTATTTCTTCCAGGTCCAGCTTTACCAGTTTTATAAGCACTAACATTTAATAAGAGATTAAAGCTGGGGAGGGGGGAGTATGAAGCTCAAGGCAAATAATCTCTCCTCCTTTCTTATAAATCATTATCCATACAGTAGAAGAGGAATAGATTTGTACAGTATCAGAATCGTTTAGAAAATTTATTTTTAAAGGGAACAACCTCACAGCGTCAGCTGTCCCCTATTATGCTTGTTTCATAGTTTTGCTGCATCAACTATCCTTCTTAATTATTAAGCTCTACACATTTCTGTGATCTTTGTTTTTATGGGCATACACAATGAAGAAGAAGAGTTTGGATTTATATCCCCCCTTTCTCTCCTGCAGGAGACTCAAAGGGGCTTACAATCTCCTTGCCCTTCCCCCCTCACAACAAACACCCTGTGAGGTAGGTGGGGCTGAGAGAGCTCCGAGAAGCTGTGACTAGCCCAAGGTCACCCAGCTGGCATGTGTGGGAGTGCACAGGCTAATCTGAATTCCCCAGATAAGCCTCCACAGCTCAGGCAGCAGAGCGGGGAATCAAACCCGGTTCCTCCAGATTAGAATGCACCTGCTCTTAACTACTACGCCACTGCTGCACATTTTGTCACATATTTTATGTATAAATTTAAAATAAATGAGGTTGGATTCAACCAGATGGTGAAAGATGAAGGGACACTTTTGACCACCCCCACCCCAATAAAAACCCTATTCTGGGATCATGGGGCCTTCATGGACAAAAGCCACATGGGATGAGGGCTTTAGTAAAAGTGAGAATTGGGCCAACTGAGCAGGAAACCTGGATGAATCCAAGATATTGATGCAATCCTATTTCCATAATGATGCCTGTATAAATGGATATTCTAATATATACACAATATGCAGCAATTTAAAAAAAATTAGGGCATATCTTCAGAAAATGAGCAAATAGAGCAGGCATGCACTTCTGTTCCACAACATGGACCAGCTCCATACAGGTGCACATACACAGATCTGTTTGTAAGAAATAACTTTAATATTAAATGTGCTAGCTTTAAAATTAAATCAGGGACTATTTGCCCCTGGATAAATGTGGGTTTGGGCTTATTATTGGCTGTGGTTGGGCAAGCCCATTCTGCAGTCACAGGACCTTATTGTCTTGGACAGTTAATTGTCCAACCTATTTGAAGGGCTGATGGGGAAGCCATATAAGGGGGCTTTGTGCCCTTCTCACACAAACTTACTCACACTGCTCATGGACATAATGGGATCAACTGGTTGCTTTTAAGGGTGACCAAGAATTGGGGTGAAGTCAATAATTAACTTTTTGGAAGACCCCTTTTTCACCTACTCCATTCTGCCAAGGGAGAGCATGGCATAAATTGGTCTGATCTTTTGACTCCCTAAGCCATATCTACTTTGACAGGAAGAGGGTGGATTTTCTTATGATGGGCAGGGTCATCACTCTTAGCCATTGGGTGTGATGAAGGAACAATATTCGTGAATGTACACTTGTTCTGAATTCTTTACAAAAGCACCTTGGGAAATGTATACATAATTAATATGCACTGGCCATGAACATAAATGATTCTGCAATTTCAAATGAAAATATGGAAAATGTGGACAAGCAATATTTTTAATAAAATGTTTAGGCAATATTTTCTAATCTCCAATGGAGGGCTTTCAGGTGGCTGCGGTTTTTTGGGGGGGGGGGGCTGTGCCCCCATGCCACCTGAAATCCCTTTGGAGGCAGAGTAGTGGCATGGCAGTAGAACCATCGCTGGCTACAAAAGCCTCTGTATTAGGCCATAAACAGTTGCATTGCTGCCATTGGGCAGAAGAGGGGGCACCACGCTCCGAGCACACACCATTGGAGTCACGTGGGGGTGGAAAATTGCCCACACCCCTCCCCCTTTTCCCTTTGCCACACCTTGCCAGGCCTTCAGAGGCTGCTGCTGGGCTCCCCTGCCTGGCCCTGCCCCATCAGCCAGGCCCCACAGCCTGGAGCATCCTGGTGGTGCATGGCCACAGGGCTGGGCTGGGCTGGATGCCAGCCCAGTCAGGCTGCTTTTTCAGCTGGCTGAACTAAGGTATGTGGGGATTGGGTGGGGGCCCTTGCTTCCCCACAGCCCCCCACCCCTTCCACCTCCATCCCCCACTTCCCTTAGTTCAGCCAGCAGCCCAGCCAGGCTGCTTTTTCTAAAGTAAGTGGGGTGTGGGGGTGGAGGAGGTCACGGGGGGCTGCAGGGGTGGGGCTGTGGGAGGTAGGGCCTCAGGGGGCCCCCATATGGGGCAGAACCTGGGCACCATTTCCCCCACACACACCTTTGGCTGTCAATGTCAATACTAGCACCTTGAATTGAGCCTTGAATTGTAGTGTCCCTACAATTTCCCTTGAATTGTAGTGTCCCTACAACCAATTGCAGTCAACATTCCAACCACAGCATTCTCTACCAACTGCAGTTTCCGGACAGGCTTTATTGCAGTAGCATAAACTGGATGTTACTAGAGCATGTGCTCTGGTAACTTTTTTGTCCTGCTCAGGAAGGGTCACAAGTCACATACAAATAATTCGAGGTTAAAACCAAAAGGAAAATAGAGAGAAGTGTTTTGTGCCATGGCATGTCTCGTAGAGCCTAGTGCAGGTATAAGCTAAAAGAATCATATGAATTTCTTTTGCTGCGACCTTTTAGGAGAAATGTTGACATCTAGTCAGTCAAGAATAACATTAAAATTCTACCATGGAACAGAAATGTTTAACTATATAGCTTTGAAGTACAAAGCAGTTCTGTGATTTTAGAATTTGGGACAGTCATTTCTAGCAAACTGTTAACTTACTGGCACTGTCCTTCTTCAGATCATGTTCTGCCTGCTAATGAATACACTCTGGTACACTTAGCACAGCTATTTGCAATTTCTTCTGTTTATATCTATTAATTATAGTGAAATAGAGGTGCCGAAATAAGAATCTTCAAAAAGAAAACTCTATTTTGTCAGTCTAGCAAATACTCCGTGTTGCCTGCATGGCATTTTATATGAGAGGAACTTGGCTGAAATATATTCCCTCATCATCGTGATTCTCAATGGCTTCCCACCTACACACACTATTTCCACGAACAGAATTAAAGATAAAACCTCCAACATCTTCCTTTGAGCCAGTTAAAAGTGTTTTCACACATTTTATTTTATAACCTTATAATACTAAATATAGACACCAAGTATTTAAGGCATGATTAAAATGGTGTAGGTGAAGATGGAAACAAGACCAGAGTACCCGAACAATGAACACATATGGGAAGCTGTTAAAATAATCACTTTCAATAAATAGAGACTATGAGCTAATTTTCTCACTCAGTCTCCTACACCTGACACAAAATGCCCAACTGTAAAAAACAGAAAAAAAAGAAGCAACAGCAGCCACAGAAGATACATGACAAACTCAACAAAACAGATGTGTGGGGGGGGGGGAGGACCCATAACATTTAGAAGGGAGTATGGGGGTTGTAATTTAGGCCTGGTTCCCTCATGCACTCTACTTCAGGTCCTCTGAATCTCTCCTATTCTTGGAGCCTTTTATAAAAGCTATTCTTTGGCCACCACCTGGGAACATTCCTTTCAAGAAGGAGCACTAAATCTTTGAGACAGAAAAGGTAAAGAAGGTTTCTATCTTAGCAATGCTAACCTATTAACATAGCAATTAAAGCTGGGATCTATTCCTGAAGTGGATTATTTGTTTTTAACATTTTTGAAGTGGATTATTTGTTTTTAATAAGCAGAATTCTTATGGCAGCTTTCAGATTAGCAAAATTTAATTCCAGCATAAACTTCCGTGGAGTAGATTCCCCTTCTTCAGACCAGGGGAGGAGCCGACCTTTGCCAGCAGTACACTGGTGGGCCACAGCCTGCACCTAAGCCAGCCTTTTGGCTGGCACATGTGCACTTGCAGTATAGCCCATTGGAGCTTCTCAGCAGTGGGGAGGCTTTTCAACCTCCTCACACTGCCACTAAGCCTCTGCAGATGCTGCAACTGCAGCTGCAGTGTTGGCCTGGCGCCTGACTTGTGAATGGAGCTATAATATAGCGGCCTCTCTGGAATAATCAACATTTTGTTTTTTAGTGTATTTATTTACTGGTTCTGACTTGAGTCATCACTGGCGTTTTCTGCATGGACCATATATCTTGGGATGAGGAAGTGACACATCCCGGTTCAGGTGTGACTTCCGCATGTCTTCCAGGTTTAACTTGGGCCCGCCCCACAAGATTTCCCATATCCCACAGCTTTCAAAACCACCAAATTGGCAGTTATTTTTTAAAAAACTCTGCGCCAATCCCAATCCCATGCAAGCACCGAGGGAGATGGACCGGTTTATTTTTCCAACCTCACTGCCTGCTCTCCCCACCCCACAGCTGCAGCCAATCAGGACATTGGACAAACAGGACTGTTCGCGCATGTGTGGAAACATCATGAAAAATGAAATTGAACCAAGGACCATGCATAATCACCTGGAATGCTTCCTTCTGGTCTGAATGCACTAATGGGCAGGCATGCAGAGGGAGAAACCAAGATACAAACAGCCCAGTATGTATGATCCGGGTTTTCCCCCGGGATATTATGTTCGTCCAGAAAACGCCATTCACAGTAAGAAAGGCAAAATAAAAATATACATATAGGAAAGTAATGCTGAAGTAGAATGGACCGAACCACTACAGATTGAAGGTGAAGAGTCATGGAGGATCACAGTGTAGAATGTGTCCCTGTGTAAAAACTTCTCTGTAAAACAGAAAATGCGTGGGGGTTAGATTCTTCTCACTACAGAGCTATTTGCAGGGAGTCCTTTGTGTGAAAGAACATATAAGCTAAAATTTACTAGTTGAAGAAGTCTAAAGTAGGACAATTCATTCTCCCACTTCTGACGTCTGCCTCCTAATTCCTACTTTATTTTCTTGTTTCCAGTGCCATAGTGAGGGTGTGTGTGTGGGGGGGGGGCTGGAACCCTAGCTGTCATTTCCTCAGGGGTGCATTTCAAGGCCATACTCCTCCCCTCACAACTGCATCCCTGCCCTGAACCCCATGGCAGAGGCACAGTTGAACACTGATCACCTGGGCTTGCCCCACCCCCAAACTGGAAGCTACATCCCAGATATCATCTTTGAATCAAGCCTTGGTCATTTGATCCCAGTTACCCTCCCTCACCTCCTGTCTCCAGCTAATTCTCCCAATTTAAGTGCAGACTGCCTATTCAGGGTAACACTGGGAGCCTGCAAATGCTGGATCCCAATCTTCGCACTAAATCCTGAATATTTCTGGGATTTCTCAGGACCTTTTTTTCAGATACTTAAAAATCATGGAAATATTTGAGAGAGCCAAATATATTTTCAGCTCAATTTCAGATGAACACACACTCCAATACAGTCTGAGGGTTGGGGATTGAATCTTGAATGTACCAAGGAATAAGACTTGCTGTGAATATTCCCTAACCTCTGTCTTCCTTTGAATCCTTACTGAATCCTACAAAATCCTTAGTTCCAGCTACTTGTAATTGTAATTGGATCTGCTCACATTTAACCTTAGTCCCTTCCACACATGCAGAATAATGCACTTTGCAGATGGATTTTACTGTGCAGAATAGCTAAATCCACTTGCAAACAGTTGTGCAAGTCAATTGAAAGTGCATTATTTTGCAAGTGCAGAAGGGACCCTTTCCTGATTTTTCCTTCCTCCTCTCTATCGTGTTTCTCATTGTTCTCATATCCCTGTTGCCTATCTCTTGCAAGCATCATATACATTCTCAGTGCTAATGTTTATGCATCCTGATCCTATACATGTCCCACTAATCCCAGAGACTCCTACAGCTGCATAGTTTGAAACAGGGACCTTTCCCACACATAGGTTTTTCTGCTTGTTTTCCCTATGACAAGATCAGAAGTCACAGTTCCAAATTGGCTGCTGTCATTCCCCACAGTGGCATTTTTCCTTGGAACTTACATCCTTGGCTTCACTGTGTGTCATTCACCATCTCTTTGTTAGACAAGAAAAGAATCTGAAGGCCAGAGGAAGCAGGGAAGGGAGTAACACCAAAAGGGAAAGAGAATGACACCCCTGAGGATTAAGGGATCAGGGGAGAAATGAAAGCAAGAAATAGGAACCAAGTTTTGCTGGAGGAAAGGATACTAAACAGTATATGAGAAGGGAAGCAGACTTGACGGGAACATTCAGATAAGGGGGGGGGGCATAAGACCCAGAAGGGCAGGAACTCTTAAACAGAAGAGGGGGAATATGATGAGGGAGGGAAAGTAGTGATGTGCTCTTTTTTCCTTCCCACAAGGATCAAATGCAGAGGCCCAGATATGCAAGTGAAAGAACTGGGAGGTTGGGGAGGCTTAAATGAGCAACAAGGAGGGCAGTGTTGGGATTCAAATAATTAGCAACCAGTTCAAATGGTGGGATTCAAATAATTTAGCAACTGGTTGTTTACAAGCACCATTTTAACAACTGGTTCTGCCGAAGTGGTGCAAACCTGCTGAATCCCACCACTGAAAGAGGGGATATATGCAGTGGTGGGGTTCAGCAGGCTCACACCACTTCGGCAGAACCAGTTGTTAAAATGGTGCTTGTAAAAACCAGTTGTTAAATTATTTGAATCCCACCACTGGATATATGGGATGCTGTAAAATAAACAAGGAATGGTAGAGAGAATGAAAAGTGAGTGAAAGGAAGAGATAAACAAAAAATGTGGTCTGGAAGAGGTAGTGGGAGTTGAAGAGGGAAGAACAGAGATAGGATGAGAGAGTGAGTGGTGGTCAAGGTAACAGAAAACAGCAACATGGTGAAGATTCAGGAAAGAGACTGAAGATAAAGAGGGGGATGGGTTAGCAGACCAGTAGCCCCATAAAGAGGCAGGGCTGTTCCAGGGAGGGGAGGGGAGAGTTTGGAGGAAAGGGGTCTGCATGTAGTGATGGTGAGGCTCAGAAATGGCAAGAACAAAATTTCCATGGATTGAAGAACTCCCTACTAAAAAATCCATCAAGTGGAAATCGATGGAAAAAAGATACAGGAAAAAGCACATCCTGGAAAAAGCAGGGAATTCCGACACAATCCCCAAACCTGCAGTGAGAGCAGTTGAGGGAAGTCTCGATAACTGACCAAAGCATGAAACTTTAAAGGACTGGACTCATGGGAAATACCTTGGGTGAAAACGGTCAGAGTAACTTGGAAATGAGTCCAATGAATTGAATGGGATTTAAAGGATAGTAAATATGGTTAGGATTGCAGCCGTCACATTCCACTTTACTTTTCTAAAGGAGCTCTCAATTTAGATGGCCACGTTCATTCTTGATCCTATCTTGTTTCTCATGGGAAAACAATCTCAGCTGCTTTGTAGTTTCTGTTAAATTGAACCAAATTTAATATGTGCCCACAAGCAATACAGGCAACATCAGACTAATTTCAAGTGTGCAAAATTAAAAACCATTCTCGGAAGCAATGCAAAAGTGTCTCTGACTATCAAGATGTAAATGACTGGTGTTGGGGAAAAATAATTGAACTACTGTATTATCCATTATTCTCTTGCCAATCTGCATTCCATTTATTCTTGCAACATATTCTAAATGATGCTTGCTAAAAAAAAGTGGAGATGGGGAATGCTGAATTCTGCATGTATTCTTCAGTTGCCCTAAGCTCGGAATCGTATGCAATAATAATAACTTGATTTTCAAAACTGGGTAGAGATATAAAAGAACTGGCCCAGTTTTCAGTACCTGAGCCTGTCAGGAGATGAGTCCAAGCCTCTTTGAAGTCATGGACAGAATGAAGCAGGTACACAGGAGAGTGCCGAGGATGATCAGAGGCCTGGCACCAAGCCCTATGAGAAAAGGCTGAATGACTTGGGAATGTTTAGTCTGGAGAAAATGGTATTGAGAGGGAGAAATTATTGCTTCTTGAAGGGCTGCCAGAATATAAAAGGAAGTTGCCTTGTTGGTAGTAGCGAATAGGAGTTCCAATAATGGATTTACATTATGTACAGAAAGGTTCCAACTGGATATTAGGATTTTTTTAAAAAAATAGTAAGAGTTATGCAACAGTGGGATGAGCTCCGACTCACTGGCAGTCTTTAAGCAGTGGATGGACAAACACTTGTCTGGATGCTCTAGGCCAGTGGTGGCGAATTTATGGCATGTGTGCCCTCTCTGTGGGCACACATGCACAGAGTTCGTCGTGGGGGGGGGGGCAGAAAATTGCCACACACATACACATCTAGGCTGGCCTTGCTTCTGAGTAAACTCTCCTTGGGTCGTGATTCACCCGTTCGAAGCGTTGCATGGTTGCTTCACCAAGCTTGCTCCCAAGTAATGCGTGCCTCGGAGGTTAAATTGCCATGTTGGCACTTTGCGATAAATAAGAGTGTTTTGGGTTGCAATTTGGGCACTCGGTCTCAAAAAGGTTCGCCATCACTGCTCTAGGCTGATTCATACTAGGCCTGTATGGCCCCTTCCAACTCTATGGCCCTTTCCGCACGGGCGGAATATGGCGGCCTGGGGTGTCGGCAAAAACGCCGTCCCCAGGCCGCCATTTGCACAGGGGGCGCAGCTGCAGCGCAGCCACGCCGCCCTTGCGCCACCTGACCGGCGCCAAGCCGGCGTTTCCAGAGTGTGCTGGGAAGCGCACTTTCTTGGAAACGCCAGCGGCTTCCAGGCGCTTTCCCCCCACTCCCTCCCTCCACTTCCCTCCACTTACCTGCTCTCCGGCCCTCCGGCGCGTCGCCGAGGCCTGGGGACACGCCCCCTGCTCTACGACGCTGAAGCAGGCACGCAGGGCAGGGGAGGCGTGTCCCCAGGCCCCAGCGACGCGCCGGAGGGCCGAGGGTCGGAGAGCCGGGTAAGTCTGATTGGTGACTGATGTCGACCTGACGATGCGGGACGTCTCAAGCATGGATGGTCTCAGAAAGAAGCATCGGGAAGACGGCGCCGGGCTGGGCCGCCTTCTTCCCGGTTATCTTTCTGGGACCATCCATGATCGCGAACGCGATCTCAGCATCGTCGGGTCGACATCAGTAATGCCGACCCAAGCCCTTCCGCCTCCATGCAGAAAGGGCCTATGATTCTAAGTTCATACTAATTTCTTCATGGGCTCCATGCCACTGCAGCTATTTGTCTTCCCACTACTGACTCTATAGCTACCGCATCTTTCTCACTCAGACTCTCTCACCCAATCCTAGGCATGTTTAACTACAAATAGGCATTTCCCATGGTTCTTACTTCCATGTAGAAGAGAAGAAGAAGAGTTTGGATTTATATCCCCCCTTTCTCTCCTGCAGGAGACTCAAAGAGGCTTACAATCTCCTTGCCCTTCCCCCCTCACAACAAACACCCTGTGAGGTAGGTGGGGCTGAGAGAGCTCCGAGAAGCTGTGACTAGCCCAAGGCCACCCAGCTGGCATGTGTGGGAGTGTACAGGCTAATCTGAATTCCTTAGATAAGCTTCCACAGCTCAGGCGGCAGAGCTGGGAATCAAACCCAGTTCCTCCAGATTAGATACCCGAGCTCTTAACCTCCTACGCCACTGCTGCTCCTCATGTAAGCATGAATATGTTGCTTCATAGCAAGCAGAATAAGCTTATAAAAATGTGTAAAAATGACTAGTAATATTCTGGCAGGCATTTTTTTTACACTGAAGTGCCTATAAATTAGAAGAAAAATTCTTTCTGATTAATTCATATGACAAAATTACACAAACAAAGTCCACCAATTACACCGATAGAAATAATTAGGCATTAGGTTTCTATGAATTCCATGTGGCATATTTTTGGCAATAAGTACTATGCATGATTATCACTGATTGCATCCATTCCCTCATATTTTTAATTAAAATCATTATGTGCATGCAAATTTCAATTGACAATTAGCATACACTTGTTTGCTTCTTTTGACTTTATTAAATTTGTTTTTCCTACATTCTGTAGCACTGGAAGATGTTACCCCAGTATTACCCTTCTCAAAATCAGCTAATGAGTAAATTCACATGCCAATTTTTCTCCCTCTATGTTCCTTTGCAATCATGCAGTATGACAAACAATCCTGTTATCTAAAATCACAGATGCATATAATAGTTTTTCTCCTAGTACACAGGGATCTTTACTAGCAATTCAAGAGACTAATGTCCGAGGGAGGAAGCTTAGCTCGGGGCTCCAGATTTCCTAATGTAAAAACCCCAGGATGATCCCTGAATTTGTTGTGCAGTGGAATAGCAACAACCATGCATATATATCCTATGGGAAATACTGTGCTTGTTCTCCTCTCTTGACTCAGACTCCCTATGTTCCTTCACATGTCTTCTATTTGCTGCCAAAGCAAACAGTTGCCCCCATCCTACTCTCCTGTGTCTTTTAAAAAAGATGCTTCTGAAAATTTCCTCAAATGATTCTCAGGATTCTGGAGCTCAAAATTAACTGGACTTATTTCTGAAATACAATCCAATGCATTAGGAGTGCGCTTTGGTGCATGAAATGTATGCTGCAGATTTCATTTCCTTTAGCAAACTGATTACCTCTTCTATCTTCTATGGCCGTTTCCCCACTCCCCATTTGATGCAGGCTACTCACAGCAAGTAACCCGCAGTCCAACAGTACTCCCCATGGTGGTGGCGGCGGCAGCACAGCCATCCCGATTCTGAAACTCTTCAACCCTGTTAGCGCGCATCATTCCCACTCCTGTTTGCAAGAGCGTCTTTAGGAAAAACCCTTGTATAGCGCGGGCCGCTGCTCCTAGTGACATGGATGCTACCATCCAATCAGGCCACGGCGGGGCTCCAGCCAATCAGAAAAGAAACCCGCATTTCTGATGCCGTGGAAGACAGCGAAGCTTTCGGAAGGCACAAGCTGTGGTGGGCTGCACGAACTTGCGCTGAAAAGCAGCGGTTCAAGCTAGACCGGTTTGCCTTAGCTTTTTTTTTTTGAAGAGGGGAAATGACCCTTGTTACTGCAGTGTACTACTGCACTAATGTAACCCTGCAATCAGAAGCAACACTGGTGTGAGCATGCATACAATTTCATTACTGTTCTTAAGTATGGTGTTTTGCCTAATACCAAACAGCATGTCTTGTTTACTTCTGCACATTAAAAAGACATCTCCAAAAGTTATCTCAGTGTAATGTGCAGTTGGGTCAAGGCTGTTTAAGTGAGGTGCTTGGTCAATGCACTAATACCCATCTGTGAATTAGGAATTCAACATAAAAAATGGATCTTGGTGGAGTCATAAATATTATTACGTCAAGATTGAGAGACCATGCGGCAAAGTGGTTAGAGTGTTGGACTGGGATCTGAAAGACCCATTTCCAAACCCCCATTTTGCCATGGAGATATCTTGGCAACCTTGGGCCCATCACTAACTCTTAGCGAGGTAGAGCTGTTGTGATAATAAAATTCAAGAGGGGAGGTCAATTGCCATGTAGGGTCCCAACTGATGAGAAAAGTGGGGCAAAGATTAAAAGGTTGGTTTTTATTACGTATAGTATTTTATTTTATTTATTTATTATTCGACTTATAAGCTGCCTCATCCCCGAAGGGCTCGAGGCGGCTCACAACATGGCTGTTATTCAAACAGCGATTACATAAAACTTAACCTATTAACAGATTAAAATTTAAGCAGCAATTTCATACCGTAAATAAAAATTGAACAACAAAAGTTGTTGAACCATTAAGCAAAATCATTAATTAAAATTGGCGCCTGATCTATAGGCCAAAAAGAAAGGGAGGGAGCGGGAGGGCCTGTGGTGTTACCTATGTTACTTATGTATGTTACCTATGCCTTAATACAGAAGAAAAGAGATGATGAGTATTTACAACAATTCAGAAACATTGTGGGCTTTTTATAACATGATTAATTCAATTCATAATGATCCATGATCAGCAAACAAACCACAGACAGTTGGGTGTTACGCTACAATCTTATAGGACGTATAATCCATAAAATATCAATCCATATAAAATATATATGCTAATAAAAGTATAAATTTGTCAAAAATGAGCCAGTTTCTTTTGCCTTATTTCACATGTGCACACATGGAACTATACCATAGGCTGGAATTGAAAGGGAGGGGGTTAAGCCACATTGGATGTGGTGTGATCCCTACACTGGTGTCCGTGCCATACAAAGAGGCACAGATGCTGGCGTAGGAGCACTTAGGCCAGCTTAGGGAAGTCTGTGCAGCCTGAACCTGGAAATTTCCCTCCAAGTCATAACTCCTGTGCTGCAGGAGGCTGCCGTGCCAGTGTGGTAGGGCATATACCATGGGCATAGATGATTTCAGATGAGTTCAGGAACACCCCCCCCCCTTCAGGAGCATGGTCATATGTCACCAAAAACTGTGGAATCAGTCATATCCTTCAATAGGCTTTCCCAGAGGATGAAGGAGTTTCTCCTCCCCCAGCACACATACCACTGATTGCTTCTTTGGAGGCAGCACCACAGCAGCATCCACAGCTACTGCTTTAGCCCCCCCCCCTTTGAATTGGGCTTATAGAGCAGCAAGGATACAGGTAAACTGAAGAAACTGACAACTAAGCAAACAGCATGGGTTCCAGTTGCTTAAGTTTTTTTTAGAAATTCTCCAAGAGAGGCTACAATTGAGAACTTGAACTCGGCACAAAACATACATATGTCAATGAAGGGAAAGAATGAAGTGAATCTGTTTATCCCCATCCCCTCTTTCCTTTATACTTTCTCCACTTCCTTCATCTGCCTTTATCCATTTTTTTCCTTTACAACGGATTTGAGTCCCACAGGACCTTAAAGATCAACAAGAAAGTTAGTATTGCTGGACTCAAATCTAGCCTTTTTACTGCAGACCAACACAGCTGCCCTCTGGAACTCCCTCAACACTCTTATCCTCAGTAGTCACTGCCCATCTTTTAGCTCCTTCAACTGTCCTGTCTCTAGGCTCCTTGTCCCTCAGTTATCCTTTATCTTACCCACTCAGCTTCCATTCTGACTCAGCACATCTGCTTCTGTCTAAATGCATCTGGCACTTAAAATGACACTGT
This sequence comes from Sphaerodactylus townsendi, assembly GCF_021028975.2. Lineage (NCBI taxonomy): Eukaryota > Metazoa > Chordata > Lepidosauria > Squamata > Sphaerodactylidae > Sphaerodactylus > Sphaerodactylus townsendi. The sequence goes on along the minus strand of NC_059429.1, from coordinate 35,854,431 downwards.
TCTTTCCACTTATAGCATGTCAACATTCTTCTGCTGACAACTTACATTTGTTAGGATGTTGATAAATATTCCACAGCATCATAGAAACCAAATAAAATGGCTAAGGGGAGGCACAAGAGAAAGCAAACATTGGCTATGATTGTGATTAATAATAATATTGCTATTATTATCATAATAATCATTGATAATGATAAGAACTATTATCATACAAAATAAGTGCACTTTTCTGCAAATGAGCCAAAACTTCCTATGCAATTTCCATGAAAAAATGTGGGCATAAACATAGACGTTCATAGTACTCTGAACAGGTATTACTACATAAACTGTTGGAAAACTGTAGTCATGCAATTCTAAACAGAGTTACACTCTTCAAAAATCAATTGTTTCAGTGGATTTAGAAGCCCATAAACTGACTTAGAACTGCACTGTGTGTCTCAGGCCCATTCTGCATGGGTCCCCACAGTGGCTGTACACCAGCCGGTGTGGCCCCGGGGCTGCTCCCATGCAAAGGTGCCCACAGAGGCACCTCCTTTGTTTTGTTTCCCCACACTTACCTTCTCTCCTCAGGTAGAGAAGGTATGTGTGGGGAAAGCAGGAGGTGCCTAAAAGCGATGCAGAGGTGGCAGCCATGCGAACAGTGCCCCTGGAATATTTTTTTTACCATTCCAGGGGTGCTGTTTTTGGCCCATGCAGAGTGGGCCCAGAGGCGGCATCCAGAGACAAATTATCTCTGAGCACTCCCCCTGCACCTGGGGGGGGGGCTCTGCCCCCTACATTATTAGGAAAATGGTAAGGCTGTAGGACTTCCTGCTGCCTCGTTGTCTTCGGGCGCCCTTGACCCCGCCCAAGTTGTCACCAACATGGGCAGGGTCAAGAGCACCTGACTACCGCCCTGCTCCGCCCCACTGCTGCCCCACCCCCCTTGCTCCCAGTCATCATCAACATGGGCAGGGTCAAGGGCACCTGGCTGCTGCTGCCCCTGCTGCTGCTGCTGCCACCACCCTGCCCCCTTCTCATGGCTGGGCTCCCCGCCGGCAGCTGGGAGTCCCTTCTGCCTTCCCCTCTGAGTAAGCCAGAAGTGACTGCAGTCTCTCGGCCTCTGAGAACTGCTTTTATAAGCACTGAGGCCTGGTGGCAGAGCTGAGAGGGGCATGCCCCCTCCCAAGCCCCACCCCCCAGCCTCAGTGCTTATAAAAGCAGCTCTCAGAGGCCAAGAGACTGCAGTCCCTTCTGGCTGCCAGCTGGGAGCCTGGTCGAAAGCCCAGCTGGCAGCAAGGGGGGCAGGGGTGGGGTGGCCAGGCCAGGCGCCCTTGACCCTGCCCATGTTGATGATGACATGGGCAGGGTCAAGGGTGCCTTAAGATGACGAGGCAGCAAGAAGTCCTGCTGCCTTGCAATCTTCCTGGTTGGGGGGCGGAGCTTTCTTCCTGGTCATGTGGGGGGCAATTTTGCGCCCTCCATGTGACCAGATGGCGTGCACTCGGGGACATGGGGTACCCGATGTCTCCGAGCAGATATGCCTCTGAGTGGGCACTAGTTTGTGAAATCAAGCTTTCTACATCACATCTCTCAAAATTAGGCACAGTCTACAGACCCATGTTCCAGTGCCCTGGGACAATTATTATGACATATAATTGTTGGTGACTATGTTCTGTTTCATAGTAGAAATGGTAAACATATGACTATGATATATCACTTCAATAAAAATATATCATGTCAAGTACTCTTGTCTCAGATACCTAATTTTCTAGGGGCAGAGATTTCTTTTTTAAAATCTTACAATTTGTAGTCAGAAATTATACAGCTCTGACACAGTTTTTTAGCTTAGTGAGAACTAGCCAACAAGATGTGCTTTTAAAAAAACCTCTCTTTTTACTAAAACACAAGTAATAAAATATGTTGTGTTTATATTTTAACTACATTTGATTATATCAGTTTAATTCGTATTTGTTTCAACTCATATAAATGGATTAAACGATGTTCAAAGTAACATTGATCAAACATATCTCAGCTTCATTAAACAAGGAAATTAAATGAGATTTGAACTTAATTGTGAAAGATCACAGTGGTATTAATTCGAAGACTTATTAAGGAGATGAATGTCACTCATGAATTTTGAAAAGGGGTTCATTTATTTTTCAAATTGTATATGGTAAACAGGCTGGTATTACGAGCTGGCTTCTTCTCCTGATCGTGGACTTTGGTAGCCATTCTTATTATCTAAGAAATCACAGGCCTTTTCCACAATGTTTATCATTAGATATGCCGCCTGATCTTATTCATAGGCATGATACAAGTTCCATGAGTTTTATTGGGGCTTACTTGCACATTGTATGTACAAGTTAGCAGACTTAACAGTCCAACCTAAGTCCAACCTAAGTATGCATATGTCGGAGGGTTTAAGTCCAATGAAATTAATGGATATAAGTAACCTGTCTCTGGGATCAGGTTGCTGTACAGCCAACAATAATTACAGGAATAATAGTACCCCACAGTATTTCAATTGCACAGGGCCTACATTGTAATAATATAATATCTTTTTAGTGTTCTGTTATCTTTCCATTAATTCCTCTGCGCTTTTATGGACAACAGAGATGACTCTACAGCACAGCTAAAGTGAAGTCAGAATAAAGGGCAATTTTTGATGAACCTTTTCTTCAGTATTTTTCATATCTAGTAATCTGTCAGAAATTAGTACAAAAGAGAACAAAAGTGTTTAAGGTCTTTGGAAGCATAATTCTGAACAGGCTTTGTTTGCTTTTAGTGACTTCATAACTTTCACACTGTGATAAAATTGGCTAGACTCATCTTTGTAACTTATCCAGGAAAACGTCTCTTTCTTTCTCAGAGAGCTTTGCCTGTCCTTAGTTATGTCAGCTAGTAGCAGGTCTTATTGATTATGAAACAGCACATCAGTATCACATTCCTCATTGGCTGAGATCACTTCACTAAGAAAAGAGAAGCTCTAATCTGGACAAAATGTTGCTAAAGTAGAATAGAATGAAATAGAAAAAGTGACTCTTGTAATTAATTAAGAGTCCATGTGGACATGGGAAATGGTATATGAGGGAACACAATTGGTTTTATTTGGTAATATTTGGGTTCAGGTTTTAGAAACACAAAAAATGGTTAAAAGCTGAATAAAGCTCATGCTTATCAGCTTTATTTGGCTTTACCAAAAAAATGCAAACCCAAAATTTTGAGTTCTTGATGTCTTTGACTGGACTATTATAGGGTTGGTCAATACTAAAAAGATTCAGTTAAATTCGGATTTGGGTATTTTGGGGCATAAAATGATTTGTATGCCCGAATCCGAATCATAGGCAATTCGGATATGCCCGAAAATTCGGAAAAATTCAAAAAATTCAGGTCCGTTTTATTATTTTTTTGATTTTTTGGTGTTTTTACACGTTTTGGCCTGCAGGGGGCGCATTTTTAAAGCTAGCGGCACTAAACTTTCAGGATTTCATCCAGAAACTGTCCTGATGATTCTCCCCAAGTTTCGTGAAGTTTGGTTTGGGGAGGAAGTTATTGACCCTCAAAGGGTCAATCCCCCATTGTTTCCAATGGAAGCTAACAGGAGATGGGGGCTACACTTTTGAGCATCCATAACTTTGGACCCCCTAAACCAAACCTCACCAAACTTGGGGAGTATCATAAGGACAGTACCTGTATGATACCCTGAAATTTTGGTGACAGTAGCTCTAAAACTGCGTTCCTCACAGTCACCCAAAAAAATTCCCAGATTCTGTGCTCTGTAGTGGCTGGCTGGCTCCATTGCAGCCAATGGGAAGTTTCTGTGGGAGGGCTGTAGAGTGCACATTTCTCATGGCAAACCCACAAAATTTTCAGGGTGTCTTCAGGAGAGTCTCTTCATGACCCCATCCAGGTTTGGTGACCGTTGCTTCAAGGAGTTCAATGTTATGGGTAGGGTCCATCTCCCACTGCCCCCATAAGCAAAGTTCTTCAAACAACTCCTTGGATGGATGCCTCATCCCAGGAGGACTCTCCTGAAGATACCCCCTGAATGTTTTGTGACTGTGACCTTGATAAATGTGCACTGGCCACAGCCTCCACCAGAAATTCCCCATTGACAGCAATGCAGAAGTCACTGCAGAAAAAAGAATCTTGGGCAAATTTTTTGGGGTGCCTGCAGGGGTGCATTTTTAGACATATCAGCACCAAAATATCAGGGTATCATCAGGAGACTGTCCTGATGACACCCCCCAAGTTTAGTGCAGCTTGGTTCAGGTATGGACCCTCAAAAGGGGTGCAACTATCCCCCCATTGTTTCCAATAGGAGCTGATAGGGGATGGGAACTACACCTTTGAGAGTCCATAACTTTGGATCCCTTGAACCAAGCTGCACCAAACTTTGGGGGTATCATCAAGACAATCTCCTGATGATACCCTGAAATTTTGGTGCCACTAGCTTTAAAAATTCCATTTTGCATGTTTCACTGCTCCTGCACATGAAGCCTGCTGGAGTGAGTGAGCGGTGAAACACGCAAACCAGAATTTTTAAAGCTTTTGAGGGTCCATACCTGAACCAAACTGCACCAAACTTGTTGGGCATCATCAGGACAGGCACCTGATGATACCCTGATATTTTGGTGCTGATACATCTCAAAATGCATCCCCTGCAGGCACCCCCAGAAATTTGCTAAAGATTCTTTGTTCTGCAGTGACTTAGCTGTATTGCTGTCAATGGGGAATTTCTGGTAGAGGGCTGTGAGGTGCACATTTCTGAAGGTATGGTCACAAAACTTTCAGGGTATCTTCAGGAAAGTCTCTGGATAACACCATCCAGGTTTGGGGAACTTTGCTTCAGGGGGTTTGATTCTATGCGACCCAAAAAGGGTAGGGCCCATCTCCCACTGCCCCCTGAAGCAAAGTTCCCCAAACCTGGATGGTGTCATCTAGAGACACTCCATAAGATACCCTGAAAGTTTTGTGGGTTTACCATGAGAAATATGCACTCCACAGCCCTCTATCAGAAATTCCCCATTGACAGCAATGCAGCTAAGTCACTGCAGAACTAAGAATATTGTGCAAATTTCTGGGGGTGCCTGCAGGGGGCATATTTGTAGATGTATCGGTACCAATATTTCAGGGTATCATCAGGAGACTGTCCTGATGATACCCTTCAAGTTTGGTACAGTTTGGTTCAGGGGGGCCAAGGTTATGGACCCTCAAAAGGGTAGCCCTCATCTCTTCCGTTCCCATTGGAAAGAATGGGGGATAGGGGCACCCCTTTTGGGTGTCCATAACTTTGCTCCCCCTAAACCAAACTGCATCAAACCTGGGGGGTATCATCAGGACAGTCTCTTTATGATACCCTGAAAATTTGGTGCCGATATGCGCCCCCTGCAGGCCAAAATGTGAAAAAACACACAAAAAACCACAATTCGGCTGGTGATCCGAATCCCATGGATTCGGATCTGATAGGATTCGGACAGCTCAGATTCGGACCCTGCTTGTCCAAATCCGTCCGAATCAGTGCAGATTCGGTAAAAATCCAGATTCGGACTGTCCGAATCTCCAACCCTACTTCAAATTAATTATCATAAACAGTCTCAGATCCAGGGGCAGAGCAAGGTCTGCATCCTGCACCCCTGCCATGCCCATGCCCCGGAATGCCTCCACCACACGGGCATGCACCCAGTTCATTGTGCCCCACCACATCCCCTTGGCGCTACACCACTGCTCAGATCTGAATACCTCCAAAATGTACTCACACGAATCTCTCTACAACGTTGGACCTTCTGGAACTGACCTTCTCCACATGCCAACTATCCAGAAGGTAAGATGGATAGACATATGAGAACAGGTCTTTTCCATGCTTGTGCCCAATACTTTGGAACTTCATCCTTCTGGAAGCTCAAATGACTCATCACTGATGACCTTACAGAGATCAGTTAAGAAGAAAATGGCCTTTGAAGGGAGCCAAATAGCCTTTGGTAAATAGCTTCATGGTAAATTTTCATTATCAAAAGTGAGGGTTGATTTTTCTTCTCTCTAGAGTCTGCCAGTAGACCTTCAACTCCTTTCTCATGTTCTTCTAGGGATGTCTCCCAGGTCCATTTCAGACTGCAGTTGGAGGGAGAGGATATATCTTTCCACTGACAGAATTTTTGTAATGGGACAGTTCAGAAATTTCTTTGTGATCTGTTATTGAACTGAACAACTCTCTGTGGAGACCCCTAGTTATTTTTCCCCTGGGTGCAAGAAACAGGAAGGACTGTGACAACAAGCACAGCAAGCACATCAAGCTGGAAAAGGAAATCTGGTTACCTTGACCATGTTTACTAAACCATCAGCCCACAAGAGTTTTGAGAGTGGCAATATGTGGAGTAAGTGAGAAAGGCCTCATGATCATGAAAAGAAATGGAAGTAAAGCCAACTATAAATAAACTGCCAGATATAATCAGCAACTCTACCTATTCCCTAAACTAGCAAAACACTAAAAACTTTATTTTAGCAAAAAAAGATTGTTATTTCAATAAACTACACTTCATAAAAAGAGAGATAGGTGAAAGGCAGAGATACAAGCAGACATAAGCAAAAGATCAATTTGCTTAGCAGATGAAAAAATAAATGTATCAAAGCAAATGTTTGTAATGTACACTTTCTAAAACAAAACTATGCATAAAATCCAAGTTTGCTATGAAGTGTGTTTTTTTTTAAAAAAAGAACACACATTATTTAAGAGGAGGAAAATAATTAGGGGCCCAGCAAAGAGCGATTCAATTTAATCGCAGATTACAATGAAACTTCAGAATTTCCCAGAAAAACATTTTACAGGAGTGATATAAACAAATCTCAAATTAATCTCTCCTTTGTTCCTAATCTCTCTCTATGTCAAAAGATTATGGAAGCTTTATCTCCTATCAGATATTAAATTTCAGCTATACATAATAGCTTGTTGGAAAGGGGGCTGTTTAAACAGCAGGACAAAGAGAGCACACAAGAAAGGTACAAGTCCCTTCTATTTTGATCATCTGATTTGTAGCCCATCATCAGGAAACTAAAGGTCACTAACAAAAGAGATAGTCACAGAGAGCAACTGTTGGAGGGCAAAGGGCTGCAGTTTGATCCACTAAAGGGTCACTATTATCTTGCTTTACTTCAAAATGAGGGTAATTCTTTCTAAATATGCAGCATCTGTACAGCTAACCATTTTGTTTTGTACATATTCTGCAGTAATAATTGTTATATTCTGGGTTTAATTTGTAGACTGGTCTTCTTCAGATAGCTCAGGAATGCCACTTCATCAAGCCTTCTGTCAGCATGGCCAACTTGGCCATGCTGGCAGTCAGGCTGATGGGAACCATTGTAGTTCTCTCAGAACATCTGGAGTCAAGCCTAGGGTTCCCTCAGCCCCTGTCAGCATGGCCAATTGGCCATGCTGGCAACTGATAATCTGTTTAGTCAAACCAAACTCTGCTCCAAGGAAAAGAGGACTTGGAATACTTGCACAATCTTTATTGCTATGCTTCATCTATTGATTTCCCTTTCCCCAGTATTTCACACAGTATCTTCTGGTATTATTGGACATAGGAACTTTGTGCTGATTTTACACTGTGTGTTCTTTTATTTTGCATATGTTTGTATATGACCTGTCTAAAGAATTAGTTTATTCACATCTAAATTGAATACATCTGGGACAACCTTAATAGCTTGATTATAAGGTGAACAATCACTCACATTGCCCGTTTCTGACATCCTTCATCAGATGCCAAATGTAACCAACCAAATGTACATTTGGACTTCAACCAAATGTAACAGACTTCAACAAGAACACAAAGAAATAAGATTTAAACATATGCGCCTGGACAGCAAGTCCCATAGTTGGGTCACCAACACAGAAAAGCCCTTTTCATGGCTCCAAAAGCAGGAATCACAAACAAAAGGGCTACACGAAATGATCTTAACAGTTGGGTAAGTTTGTATGGCAGTAAGTGCTCCAAAACTATCCATGCCAGCATATTGCATTGTGCTTCAAAGTAAACTGAAAATCAGTGTTATTTCCATAATGGAGAAATAAATGGTCAGTTGTAGGCAACAGTCTGGCTTTCATAATCTGGGACAGCTGAATTTTCACTTTTCTAAGGCAGTCAATGTGCCATGCATTATAGCAATTTTGCATTTAAAGATCAAACACTACATATGCACAACTGTATATGTGTGTATGTGTGTGTGAGATAGGTTTTCTATAATAAGGTTCAAATCCCATGAAGAGTTATACATTTCATACAGACCTTCAGTTTAACATGTGGAAGTTGGGAAATGGTACAGTATATCTTAGGTCCCTGGATTCACCTGAACGACTTTTTAAAAAATGATTTAAAGTATGTTTTACTATTACAGGAACAAACTAGGACTCTTGTTGGACTGGATGAGAATGTGTATGCATGAAATGCTGCCAGTTGCATGGTACTGTACTGTAAGAATACACAGAAAGTAACCTGCCAAGTAGGAACAAGCTGTTCACAATGAGCTCAACTAAAAATTGTCTGTTTGCAACCCATGAACAAAATGTTAGCTGAACTGGTGGGTATTCAAATAGCTCATATTAACTTGCTCATTGACTTTGGTACACGCACTCCTTAGCGCACACATAGTGTAAACTATGGTATAGATAGAAGTATTAGTAGGGCAGGGGCTAGCCATGGCATAGTGTGGTTAATATGTTACGGCCAAACGGACAAGTTAGTGATAGTAAAACTAAAGTTCCAAATTAATACTTCATCCCCAAAACTATACTTATATACTTCCCTTGGCATGGCGGACAAGGGATTTTCTAAATAAATCCCATTATAATCAAAGATCCAATTACATCAACATAACTTTCCTAATTAAACCTGGAAAGTAGAGAATTTAGGGCAGTGGTTCTCAACCTTCCTAATGCTGTGACCCTTTAATACAGTTTCTCATGTTGTGGTAACCCCCAACCTTAGCATTTATCCATTTTACAGATGGAGAACACTGATGCAGAGAATCTTAGGAGACCCTTGTGAAAGGGTTGTTCGACCCCCAAAGGGGTCGTGACCCCCAGGTTGAGAACCACTGATGTAGGGATACTTTTTACAGGAGATTCTTTGTGATAAATCTCTCACAGAAAGCTATGTTAGTCATTTATTTTCCTTTAAAGTTACTATTACAGATCAAGACCATCGAAATCTCCATCTAATGCTCTTCAAATTGGCAAAACAATCCACATTTCTTTTTTTACTCTGAAAAAAATACCCCACCTCATTTAAATGCCAGTTTTATCATTCTCAATCTAATATCACAATCAATCTGATTACTAGATTGTGCACATTTTAAAAATGAAAATGTTAGTCCAAACAGGTCATTAAAATGCAATACGTTTTGTTTGAGAAACTCACAATTTGGGACAGATACAAACATTAATCCAGATAAGAATGATTCAGATTAATATATTCAAAGCAATAACATTGCTTCAGATGCAAAATTAGATGCAATTTATTCATTTTTTAAAGGATCCAATAGCATTGCTCTGAAAACCATGATCTCAAAAGCTGGTAAGCCAGGATATTCATTCTGATTTATACAAGCCTGGTGCTAGGAAAATAATCCCCCTCCCCACTCACAAAAAAAGTATATCTGATAGCATTACAGAATTTTTCATATCCTGTAACATATTCCCTTACCAATATCAAGTGCTTTATCACTAGGCACTCAGAAAAGCTTTATTTAACTGCTTCTGGAAAATAAGAGAGTCACAACCTCAAATTCTTCCCAAATCTACCTCATTTTGCTTTCAGATCTGACTATGAAAAATCTAATAAAAGGCTGCATTTATTTATTATTTATTTACTTCTAGCATGCCGACATTACCTGAACATTGTCCATTAATCACAACAAAAAACTAGCCTGCTCTTAGGCTAATAATCTACACATTCTCTCCTTTTCTTTAACATGCTCTAACACTGCACCCTTACTGGAGAACAAGCTTGAGTCAGCTGTAGGGGAAATACTTGGAAGCAGGACTGACCCCAGAACAAATGGTACTCCTGGCAATAAGAGTGTCTTTAGCACCCACCTCTATTACTTTATAATTTGGGAATGCATTCCATTATTTGATTGCATTGCATTTCATAACTTGGATGCACAATTTTTGCTTGTTGCACAAGATAATACCATTACATTAACGCAGGCTTAATACTTACAAATGGAGTGTGGATGAATGATTGAAATATCTATACTATAAAAATAATCAAATGTGAACACTTGATTATCTTGATATGTTTGATATTTCAAACATTCATCCACACTCCATTTGTTCAACTAGCACTGAAATTGTAAATTCTCCCACACAAACTCTCCCCATCAACGAAACATTGTCCTGCAATGTTCCTAGCATTACAAGTGAAAATTTGTGCTATGTACTTCAGCTACTGAGTGGATCATTGAGTGGATAGTATATGACAATTATACCCTCAGCACAGCACCCCCACAATTGCTTAGCATATCTTCTCCTAAACCTGCTTCTGAGTAAATGTATATGGTTGGAGTATTTAATAAACTGGGAAGGAGCTCAATGGAACATAATAATCTGTACATACACTGAATTTCAGCTTCAACTCTGGCATCTCCATTTATAAGGATCTCACATAGTAGGAGAGGGAAGGACATTAAGAATCTGAGATTATCAATCATCTTGACCATGGGCATAGGGTCCACGGGGACATATGGGGTCATTTGTCCCCAGGTGGCTGCTATTTGGTCATGTGGGGGTGGAAAATCACCTCCCACACTAGCTCCAAGATGCCACAGTCGTCAGTGCTCCTGTTCCTGGGCAGCTGCATGCTCCACTGTTCACAAAAGGGGGTGCTGGGGGTGTCTCTGGCAGGAGGCCAGACAGGACCGGCTCCACTGCTTTCCCCACTCAGGCTGTGGGTGTGGCTGGCTGAATCCCCTCTTGCTCTCCCGCCCTGTGGGGAAAAGTTGTGCAACTGCTCCCAGTGTCCAGAGGCTGCCTGAGGAGGGAAAAGAAGGGAGAAGGAGGCCACTCTGCCAGCATGGAGCCCATGGGCACCAAGAGGGAGGAGGAGGAGGAAGAGGCACGCCCCAACTTGCCACCTTTCTTCCTTTGCTACCCAGGACGGGAAGGCACCATTGTGTCTGGTTTGCAGCCACAGAGTACCTGGAGAGCCACTCTGCATAGCCCTTGTGGGGTCCCCCTGCCCATTCTGCTCAGCTACATCAGGCCAGATCAGGGCAGTACAGAACCAGCCACGTTGGTGAGTCTCCCTTCCTCCCCCAGCTGAGACCCCCATTCTCATTTCCCTTCTCCACCCAACCCCACCCCAGCCTAGGCATGTGCAGCATCTCCAGACCTGCAAAATCTGCATAGGGAGGAATTGGGATCCTCCTTTTAAGACTTTTTGGGGCCAGCCTTTCTTGGGACAAAGGGGTTGCACGACATAGATGAGCAGGAAATAATTGTTCTCATTTTTCTACTTTTTGGGACCTTCTTTGGAGGGATTCACAACCTGCTTCCCCTCCCCCCACTTCTCCCATACAAGGCTATGGTAGGGGGTGGGCAAGCCCCTTGCAGTCCACCTCTCCTTCATTCAAGCCACTCCAGTCTCATTGACAAAATCTTCTCAAATATTTCCACTACCACCCCAGTACCGGTTCAGTACGAACTAAGAACAGGAGTGTTACCTAAACCCCAATCCTCTGGGTGCTTATTTGGAAGTTCCTCAATGGGGCTTGCTCCCCAGTAAAGGTACATAAATTTGCAACTGTCATCTATTTTTGGCTCACTTTCTTTTCCTTTAATACCACTTTTTCTTTTATATCTCCCTGCCTTTCCCACTATTGCATTTGTGAAAGTGAGCTTTTTTTGCCCACAAAAACGTTTGTTGGAATGGAACACTGGTTTGATATGAGTTAATAACACACCCTAGAACAGGAATGTCACCTCAGCCCCAACCCTTTGTACGTTTATTTGGAAGTTCCTCAATGGGACTTACTCCCATGTGAAGGGATATAGGTTTGCAGCTGTTGTCTAATCTGATTTGCTTCCTTTTCCTTTAATAAAGTTTTTTTCTTTCACTTCTCTCCTCCCCCCCTGCCTTTTCCACTCATTGCATCTGTTAAAGTGGACTTTTGCCCGTAAAAAGCATTTGTTGGAATAAAAATTTGTTAGTTTTTACAGTGCTGTAACCAGGAAAAAAATCATTTGGTACTTGAATGCCAATGGTGAAGACATTAGCCAAATGTCTTGGAAAGTGTGTTCCACATATACAGCATCACTATGTCAAAAGGCCCTACGCCTGTCTCAATTCTGCTGGTAGGGGAATCGAGATAAAACCATCCGACAATCTTAGTGCCCAGGCTGGCTCATATGGAAGAAGACAACCTTCAGAATCCATGCATCCAAATGCTTACAGGCTTTAAAAATCAAAATAAGCCATTCCAACTCAGTTTGTTTCTAACTGCTATTCAAAGTTGTCAGTAGAAGAAGAGCAGCTGCCCCAGATATCCATAACTTTGAAACAGAATTCCAAAAGGAAATTAAACATCGCTACCAAAGTTAATGTGTGCAGGTGCAAAGCAATTTGGCGTTCTGCTAAAGTTAGTTCACATTTATTTGGACCTTCATAATCTCTATTTATAGAGGTCTGGGGTGAGGAAAGAGAGGTTACAGCAAAACCATAGCCATCTAGTAATTTGACCTGAAATCTTAAATGGAAGACTTCATAATACATGTTTTTAATTATTATTACAGTAAACCAGCTCTTCATTTGTGTCCACCCATGGTGATTTCCGAACAGCAGAAATAAAATGTCTTGAGGATGTTTAACTGTTTGGGGGAAGACGTTCGCACAGCTCCCTCTCTTCAAAATGTTTCATTTCTCTCAGGCCGTTTCCGCACGGCAGCGGAAACGGCTGGGTCGGCGCTTCTCGCGCCGACCCGAAGACACTGGGACCGTCCGCACGGACGGTCCCGGGAAGAGGCGGGCAGCCAGCGCCGCGGAGCGCCGGTGCTCGCACGACCCGGCTTGTCCCTGGGCCTCCGGCGCGTCGCCGAGGCCTGGGGACACGCCCCCCTGGCCCTGTGCGCCTGCTCGAGCGGCGCAGGGCAGGGGGGCGTATCCCCAGGCCTTGGCGATGCGCTGGAGGCCCAGGGACAAGGTGAGTGCTGGGTGGGGGAGGCACCGTGAAGCCGCTGCCGTTCGCTCGGCAGCGACTTCACGGCGGCGTATTCCCGAAAAGAACGCTTCCTAGCGTTCTGGGAATACGCCGGCTGCAGGCCAGCCGGGCGGAGCGAGGGCGGCGCGGCTGCGCTGCAGCTGCGCCCCCCATGCGAATGGCGGCCTGGAGACGGTGTTTTTACCGTCTCCAGGCCGTCATTTTCTGCCCATGCGGAAACGGCCTCAACCAGGTTTTTTTTCAAAAAATTGCTAAACTAGTGATCTTTCCCCCCAACCCAGGCTGAAGACATTTCTGCCCGCTGAGCAAACGAAAGTAGGCAGGAAATGCTTAATTTCTCCTGGCCAAATCTCTTACTTTCATTTTCATTGTTCATGCCCACCATTTTATGTGCTGCAGCAGAGATTCTTTGAAGGTTCACCATGCAGGTTTCCTCTGCTTGCAACTCATTTAAGCATGATTTCTGTGTCAAAAAGTAGATAAATACAATTTGCTTTTCCTAGTGATCCGGCGTCTCCTCCTCCTCCTCCTTTTTTTGTTTTCAGGGGATGTCTGAGAAGCTATGATGTCAACATTGGAGATGCTGCAATATTCACATATTTGTGTCATAACTTCACTGACATTCCCCTGAAAACAAAAAAGGAAAACAACACATGTGTGAGATCATTAGGCAAAACAAACCTTATTCACAGAAATCACACATGGATAAGCTGCAAGCAGGAGGAAACCTCCGCGGAAAACCTTAACCAAATGGCAGATGCAGGAAAATCTCTGCAGCAGCACACGAAATGGGGAGTGCAACTCTGAAATTGCCCAGAGCTGCATCAGCCAGTAGGCAAAAACCCCAAACATTTTGGCTGGCAATGCTTTTTGTGAAAACACAAAAAGCCAAAATGGATCTTCTAAAAATGTCTGCAGGATGTTTTATTTCTGCTATGCAGAAAAGACCCATGTCAGCCATGTTGCCATACACATAATACATTGACAATGTTCCTAGATTTCCTAAATTCCTGGAGAAATGTGTCGGGGGAGGGGAGGACAATTAAAGATTAACCTGAATATTTTGTGCAGAACCTGTTTCCCAGTCAACAGTGAACAGAGTTACAGATGAGTTGCTTTGATACACCCATCTCTCCTCTTTTACCATAACCCTATAGTACAGAGTGATAAGTTGTAATACTGCAGTCCAAGACCTGCTTACAACCTGAGTTCGATCCTAACAAAAGTCAGTTTCAGGTAGCTGGCTCAAGGTTGACTTAGCCTTCCATTCTAAAATGCTGCTGGTAAAGTGTAGATGACTGGGAAGGCAATGGCAAACCACCTTGTAAACATAGTCTGCCTAGTAAATGTTGTGAGGTGACATCAGTGACGAATGTTTGTACAGGAGACTACCTTTACCTTTAAAAAGATGAAGGATCAGGATCTCCATCTTCTGGATCTAGCAAAGATGGATGCATATATATTTTTCTTTGAATAACAATTAACTTGTTATGAAATCAGTACGATATGTACCATGACTTTTACTTTCAGCATAACTGCTATAAAAATAAAAAGCATATAAATCATTCACTAAGAACCATTATCATTTTTGTTTTTGCTTCCTTAAGAAACCACCATCAATCAGGATTAATGAGTCAGAATCAGGAACTTTATACACACAGACTTAACAACAACTTTTTTTGGTGGTGGTGTTTTTTTGAGTCATGGGATATTGAAATTCAGGAGAGGAAATTAAAACAGAAAAAAGCATGCTACTTCTGGTAAGTTTTAGATTAGGAAAGAAATGCCATTTGACAAATGTATTTGTTTGCAGCTTGAGTCAGAAGTACAGTCAAACAGATGCGAACACCAACCTCACAGGTTGTAAGAAGCAAAGCAGGTTGTGATTCATGACCATACCAAGCAGGAAAGAAATTGATCTAAGAGCACAATTCTTTAGAGCAATGTAGACGACTGGTTGGTCATTCCACTTCTATGCAGTCATGAAGTTTATTGTCATAAACAAGGCAGGTACTGGCAACTGGCCAAACTAGTGGCAAGTGTGCAGCAGCCAGAAGGAAATTTTTGGCATTACAGACACATGTTTTGCTGAGAATTACATTAATGTTTCACCCAATCAGGAACCTAAAATATTCCTCAAGTTTGCTTTAGGCAAAAATATTGAGCATCTATAAAATGTCTGGCTTTTGTGTAACAAAGTGTTTTCAGTATGATAATTGTTTTGTTTATTTGAACAACTTATTTTATTTTAAAGGGTCCAGGGTTTAGCAATCATCATTTGGGAACTTGTGAGCAAGAGCCAAACAAGGCATTAGATCTGGCACTGGGCTTTATATATCAGAGGAGAGTCCTACCTTGCACTCATATTATTTTTCTGCTCACAATTCATGTCAACAGCATTCACAGGCATTCACAGGCATGTTGATTCCAAACTCATTCCAAGGCCATGTAACAAACACCCACCACACAGGGTGTTTGTTGGGAAGGGAAAGGAGATTATAAGCCACTTTGAGTCTCCTTGGAGAAAAAAGGGGGATATAAATCAAAACTCTTATTTTTCTTCTAATGACTGCCAACACTGGAGGAAAAAAACCAAACAGCTACATCGCACCTGATGCTCTCTTCATAACATTCATCACCAGAGATACTTAATCACTCTTCTTGTATATGCTACAAATTGTTTGTAACCAGGACCTTAAAACAATTGGGACAAAAAAGTGCTTTTTTGACATTGAGATTTGCTTGCAAATGTTCATTGAGATTTGCTTGCAAATGTTCATTTCCATCAGTTTCCTCCATCCCCCATTCTTCAATAAGAAAAAAAAACAATAAAATATGTTGGTAAGAGCAGCATGGTTTATCTCTGTAGCTTTACCTATTGTGTTTTACTGACTCTGTTATCTCATGAGAGCTTTCAGGTCCATCAGTCAATATTTTGCACAGGCCCGTTCTTGTACTGTTTGCCTAAAGCTTTCTCTTTATCCCATCCACACTTCAATAATTTACCAAAAAAGTGTGTTGATCCTGCTGGGATCTTCTCTGGTTTTCCAGTCTTGCCATTTTTTCTCTTTGTTCATGTATATGTACACACACTTCCACCTAGGATTTATATTTCATCTGTAAGTTCTGAGCATATGCCAGCACTATGAATGCTTCTGACCCGTGGATTCTACCAGCTGCATAGGTATGATTGAAGCACATACATTCTAACATAGAAGAATGTAAGTAACCAATTACCTGTCTGATCACCCAAGCCAGCAAATATGTGCAACCCACAACAGAGGCACAAATAAGTGAAATCCTCAATTCCTTTTCAATTCTAATGACTTAAGTGAAATTAGAAGGCTTTAAATCTGTTTAGGATGGTACTGCTTAGGAGTCCAAATCAACTTAGCCAACCAACCAATGTGCAGATGAAACTACTGAAAATAATGCTGATTTTGAAATGCAAGCAAATAACTAAGGGGATAGTAAAAAAAACTGAACAGTGGACAGGCATTAAGAACAAAGGAAGTTTGATTTTCAAATGCCTGTTTTATGAATACGAAATCATCTCTTTCAAAAATAGTTGCTATCATAGTAGAAAGATAACAATGTCTTAGCTGAATATGAAATTAATGTTATTCCTTGCAAATAGCTTGAGTAATTATAACAGAACATGATTTATTTCATTATAAGGTTTATGCTGTTTCTAAAATGGAGAAATCATTTTTTTAAAAAGTTGGTTCAATCATATACAGCATTATTCCAGTCTAAGTCTATTAATTTCAATGAAGTAATATTTAGAGATTCAGCATTAAGGTGTTTAAGCATTAAGGTGCTGAAGGTATCAAACTAGGATCTGGGAAACCCAGGTTCAAATCCACACTTATGCGATGCTGGGTGACCTTGAGTCAGTGACATACTTTCAGCCTTAAACCTGGCTAGCATTTGGTTGGAGACCTCGAAAGAAAGCCAGGGTCCTGATGCAGTATCCTAGAACTCCCATTTTATAGTGTCTTCCCAAGTCTACAAATGTGTTCATCCTCACCAGGGAACCCTATAATTTCTGAGGCTGGTTCTCTCCTTGAACCCATTACTCTACATTTGGACACTTTTCTATAACCTTGGGTTCACACTGCAGCCACTTATACTAAGGAAAGCACAGATTTTATTAACAAAGTTGAGGGCACAAAAGTTCAGAGCATGTGAGCCCTGTCACTCTTGATGTGACCTCCCTATATTCTAACATTCTCCATGAGGAAGCTAGGGCAGTAACAGAGATTTATTTGAACAAATGGGATAATCTTTTTCCACCTACACATTTTATTTTAGAATTGCTAGACTTGGTATTAGACTACAATTATTTTTTGTTTGACACTTCTTTTTTTCTTCAAATTCAGGGGGTGGCCATGGGGTCCCCTTTGGACTTCTCCATTGCAAATCTTTTTATCACCATGTTTAAGAATGAAAACATCAAAGATAATCTAGTCAGTCCTTTTCATGATAACGTACTTATCTAGTCAGTCCTTTTTATGATGACATACAAGCAGACTTATTGATGCTTTACTTATGATCGTTAAATCATCTGAAATAGTAGATCCCTCAGTCAGATGGCTCAACAGCCTTCATTACTATTTAATTTACAGCTGTCCAGTTTTGAACAATTACCTTTTTTGGACTTAGTAGTCCTTACAACCAGCAGACACACACTGTCAGTTGCACTCCACCTCAAGGATACTTGAAAAAATGCCTACTTGTAGTATTCTTCTTTTCATTTGTGGCACCTCTAAAACAATTACCTTTTGGTTTATTTTTAAGGGCCAAGCGCAACAGAGCTCACTCTTAGGATTATAAAGGGACTGCCAGATCCATTGAGGTGAAATTATTGAACTGGGGATACCCGAAGAAAATCATTCAAAAAGCTAGAAGCAAGGCTGACCTTTCCAATATATATGAATTGTTACAATCTAGAAAGAAGGACATTCAGTCCAGAATTGTCAGTCCTATTGAATATTCTCCTTTCAGTCAAAAGATAAAGAATGTTATCTTTAAATACTGGTGACTTATTCAGGATTTACCTGGATGTGAATTTCTTCCTCTCTTAGGTTTCAGAAAGACTAGCAATTTAGGGGATTTATCAATCTGTGCAGACATTAAAAAAACCCAAAAGAAACCTAGTGTTACCAGTGGTCATTTTAGATGTGGAAGGTGTGCTGCTTTCCCCATGGCCATTGAGTCCCAAGAGGTGATATTTCCACATTTAAATTTTTCTAAAGTGTGGGAAGGTTTCTCAAATTGTAATAGTTCTCTGTGAATGTCAATTTTTGTGCATTGACTACATTTCAAGACAGTTGAAGGTCGAGATCCTTGAGCATGTGTTGATTATCTGGAATAGCATAAGAGAAGCACCATTGTTGACCATTTTCTGCATGAGAACCATTCCACCAAACTCTCTACAATTTGGAACCTTGACGGTGATCAATGACAGGGACCCACATACAAACTTACAATAGAGACTCCAACACCTTGAGAGTTATCTTCAGACTCCAGCCTTTACACCCCACTGGACTCAATCAGTCTTTGGACTGTTCTTGCTACTTGTGACATTAATAAACTGCACCTGCTGATAGACTGTGTTCCCTATTTAAGAGCATGGGGGATGCTCAATTACCAAGGACCACTTGTGCGACTGGTTTGAGGAAAGCTTTGCTGTTCACCATCTAGTTTGGTAATTATGTTGCCTCAGATTTAAAAAGTAATAGATCTGTTTTTTCTTCGGTTTATTTTTCTTAATCTGTTTCTTTGTAACTGACACAAACTTTACTTGAAACAATTATGTTATGTGACTTTCTTCAAGAATATTTATTTGACATTTAAGTGTACTTTAATATAGTAATTTATGTTTTGTAAATAATTACACAATGGTATATCACTCTATACATTCCACAGAACCACAAGGGTTTGAAATTTGTATTTGAGGTCAAATCTTATCCAGAGGACCAACTAGCTCTGTGTGTGGGCTGTTGTTGTTTTTGTTTGTTATTATCACTACATTGTATGTTGTATAGTGCAACATGTGCATTGGAATTTGTATTCTATTTCTTAACCATTTTAACCACTGAAAGCATGGTGGTGCATATGGTTTGAGTTTCATACAATCATAACACATTTTTCCTGGATGTTGTGATTGATGTATTACAGGTGAGCCTATCTTTAGTGCAAATTATTTGTGTTGCTACTGGTTCACTAGCCCCCAAATTCTTGTTTCATGGCAATGGCAAACCCCTCCAAATGTCTGTAGTATTGATTTGATATTGAAGTCCATTAGGCTTCTATTATGTTCATTTAAAGATGCAGTTTATTTGACAGTCACTCTGGTTTAGTGTATAGCATACTGAACAGTAGTAAGAAGTGTTGTTTATAGCACAACAGCACAATTTTATGGAGACATTTAGTGATCCATAATCTTCTCTGGATTCCATTAATACCTGCAGTTACATCCTTTAAAATTTATTGCATTCAAATTAGAAACATTGTCTATGATGGTATTGTGAGAGTGCTATTCTCTAACTTATACTCTTTTAAGACTTCAGTGGACTTAGAAGGCATGATCCTATTTATTTAAAATTTTTTATAACATCTAATCCTCAAAACCCTAAAACAAAGAGTACTTGACATGGAGTACCAAACACTCCTATCACAGGCCAACAGAGTTTGTTCACCCCTGAGATGTGACATTCTGCCCCCAAGAGGAACACTGCCAACATATCTCATTAACCTAACCTCACCAGTCATGGGACGTGCCTTTATGCAGGCTCTTCTAAACATTCTTCCCTCAGCCATTACAAGGGGAAGATTTTTCCACGTTCCCTTGCAAGAATGATTATGCAACTGCTCCCTCAAGCAAGTTGAGACCACCAAACACATTCTATTATACTGCACCAACCACAAAAAGCAGAGAAGACTATTTATTGAGCCTCATATCAACAGATGCTCACCTATCTCTGACTCGGACATGATTTGGCTGCTTTTAAACGACTGTAATATCAAACGAATCAAAGATATGGCTAAATTTCTTGTCTCTATTTTACAATGTATAAACTGAACAACTGATGTTAATACCCTTGATCTTTTATCTATGCCATTAAAGGTTAATGAATGAAAAAATAATTTATATCCACTTTAGCTTGAATTAAATAATGTGTCAATTATGAATGTAGCTTATGCCTCATTCTGTACACTTTTCTGGAATGGTGAGTCAGAGAAAGGGACACCTAAGTAGTTCTAAAACAGCACACTTTTTGACAGCCAGCTCCATGACGACTGATTAAAATTTGCTCACTATACTCAGCAAAGCACAGCATCTGTACAACTGCTTGTTCACTTTTCTACTATTAGAACATGGAACTTAGTTTAGTTCCAAAGTCCCCTGTTAGGGACTTTGACTTCCCTTGCAACTTGGAGCCACTTAACAGATCTATCTGGCCCCCACCCCCAAGAAGTAAAAATCACAATAATGATTACTGAAAGACAATCCTGCTAATAGAAATATATCACACACATAATAACACCAGAGACTCATGAACTCTCCAATAGGCCTCTAATAAAGGCACAAAAAGGGTGCAGAGTGTTCCAGTACACTAAATGTGAGATGAGGCATTTATGACCATTAAGCCAGGGGTTATTTTGCCCCAGTCCCTGTTTGAAATAAAGCATGGGACTGGACTGGCTGAAACTTGATAACTATCTAGTTGGGGGGCAGAGAGGAGAAGCTTTTTAAGGAAAGCTTTGCCCTTATGCTGCAGTTTTTGCTGCTAGCTGCTGAGAGAAGTGGATAAACATTCAAGAACTTGTAGAGTTGAGAGGATGAGCCTTTGGTTTTTCTGTGTCAGCGAACTTTATAGTGAGAGTGCTGAGAGAATGTGTGATTGTGCCTATATATCCATGATGAGTTTTGTTGTTAATTTGATACGTTTGTCGATTGAGAGAGGAGTGACTGGGATACTACCTGTAACGACCCAAAGGACCCCCAGAATATTATTTATATATATATATATATATATATATATATATATATATATATATATATATATATATATATATATATATATATATATATATTTCTGCTTCAAAAATCATATTGGCAGAAGCCAGTTGTCATACACTTCTCTATGCAGGCAGCAGCATGTCCAAAGGTCACAGGTCTGCTTTACAAAATCTAATCAAGAGGATGAGTTATTCCTGCATAACCTGGAGGTCTCATTTTGTTTGTGGGCATGAGCTTGATTACCTCACCTTGCAAAGATACTGTTAAAGACAAAGAATATGGAAAACCAACTTGCTATCAGATTCTGCATTTCCCTATCTCTTCTGGGAACCCAGGTCAGCAACAAATAGTTGTTCCTTTGCATTTCCTTCCCTTTGTCATGACTCTCCTAAAAACCACTCACCTTATCCTGATCTAAATGTCTCAGCCAAATCTGAATATCCTGGGCAGGGACTCTCAAGAGTTAATCTGCATGGAAGCCTTTCAGCTTTTCCTTGTTTAGCTTAACAAAGCAATTTTGGCCCCATTGTCCCAGGTTTAGCAGTAGATGAGCTGACTAATTACCTCAGCACCCCCAAACCCAGCACAGATGTGAAACTTAGGGTGATTGGTTCCTTTCCCACTGTAAAGATCACAGTGGTGCTGAATCTCTTCACAGCCGTTTGGCCTTGACTAAGTTTCCTGGCACGGGCGACGGGCCAGAATCCACAGCAACCACACCGTTAGAGGGCTTATCTCTTAGAGCGAGATGAGAATTCCGTTCCCATGAGAATGGGACTGGAGACTCCGGGAGGGGGATGGGACGAGGGGGTTATAACCTGTGGCTTGGGCGGGAAGGCCCATTCCTGTCATGTCGTGTGTGTGAGCTTTCTAAGATGTCTGAATAAATGGTCTTTCAACCAAAAGCCTTTTATTTCTGCCTCGTTGGAATTCCTTACATTATGACAGGAAACAACCGTGATTTTTCTTTTTAAAACTCAGTGGATCTCTGGTGTGGTAACATGCAGAGACTGAATATTCCTGAAACTGTGGAAGGCGCGGTAGCCCCCATAGAGGGTTCCGAGCCTTCCCTTCCTGATTCTGAGGAACCAGCAGGGGAACGGGTCTTGCTGGTGACTCTCTCCCGTCCTCGTTCCAGCATGGGTCTTCCCCTACTTCGTTGGGATGGGGAATGCGGATGCGACCATGTGGATTTGCACGAGCCGTTTGGGGCGCTGTCTATGGATCGAGCGCCTGTGGATCGGATCTCTACCCGTGTCCGTGTGGATTACAAACCCCAGATGCAACCTGTCTCAGAAGAGATGGGTCTGACTACACTTCATGCAGTCACCCAGGAGTCGATTGAGCGGTTCCTTGACTCGTACTTCGATAATGCTCCCAAAGTCCCGCCGTGACACAGCACCGGAGCCCGTCCCAAATCCACAGTCGAAACCGGGACGCTGTCGAGATCAGGATCGATTATTGGGAGAGGTTTCCGTGCCGGTTCCCAATCCGGATTTCCAGCCCCCGGGCCGGCGGCTACCGATGTGCAAGAGGCGCCCCGTGGAGCCGTCGGAGGAGTGGAGGAGTTACCATCCGGAGAGGGGGAATCCGAAGAAGATTCCCATCCGGATCTATTTCCCCTCCCGTCCAAAGAAAGCTGGGACGATGAAGTGGCCAGACTGCGCGATGCCAAAGAAGCATGGGACCGAGAACGCAGGCTCTGGGAGCAGGAACGCGAACAGCTGCAAAGGGACCGAGAACAACAACGCCAGGACGTCCAACTCGAGTTAAACCGGGCCAAGGAAGCGTTGCAACGGCAGTACCAGCAGAACTTATCGATTCATGACAAAGTCCTGGATCACTCCAAGATGGATCTGGAGCGCCAGCGCGAAAGCATTAGGGCCATCCAAACGCAGAGCGAGCTGACTGCGGCCATTCAGCGTGATGAACAAGCAAAACTGGATCGTGAAAAAACGGCCCTACATGCGCACCAAGATGCCTTAACTCGCAAAGAGAGAGAGTTGGCTGCCTTGGAGCAGGAGCTGAAGAGGCAGCGAGATACGATGACACGAACCCGAGTCGGTGCTTACAACTTTACCAGAGCGCCCACCACCGCGCCCCCTGCCATGGGATCGACGCTGCAAGGCCCTACTTCGATCCCTCCCCGCGCTCCTGCTGCCTCCTTTCTCGCCGGAGGGACGACGCTGCTGGGCCCCGCTCTGCCTCCTCAACCGGCGATACTTCAACCAGCTCCTGCTCCCCCAGCCCCACCGCCCCAGCCATTGCAACCACAACCCCAGCGAGCTCCAAGAGCTGTTGAAAGAGGATATTATAGGCCTCCCATCCCTGCCCGCTTTGACGGTGTACCATCTAAACTCCCTTTTACTTCATTCTGCAACTTGACTATTACATATGGAGGAATTTGATGATCTGTACCGTTCTGAACGTGAAAAAATACGGGATATCGGGTCCGTCTTGGATGGGGTGGCTGCTGACTGGTTTGTGACTCTTTATGAATTGCAAGCGGATGATACTCGCACAGTGGCTGCATTTCTTCAAGCCTTACGTGCCCGCTTCCAAGATCCGGATGCTGAGAACGAAGCCATTCGTACCATAAAGTCCATTCAACAGGGCAACCGCTCTTTTGCCGAATTTGCCCGTGAATTTCGTGCGGCGGCTACTAAACTTCCTCCTGACTGGCCTGAACGCATGAAATGTGAATACTTCTTCGAGGCTATGAATACCAAACTTCGGGAAACAGTACTCCTCATCCGCATTCCGCGCACCGTCGCTGAGTGGATTGATCTGGGTTCACAAGTTGCGGCCCGTCTGGATTACGCTCGTGCCGGGGGACGCCCGCGTCCAAAAACCACTACGGTTGCCCCATCCACTCGCAAGCCAAGCTCACCCGTCTCCACTGAGACCACATCTGAGCGCTGCCGCCGTTTGGGATTATGCCTCTATTGTGGTGGTCCTGGCCATTTGGCTGCCAACTGCCCCAAGAAACAGAAGCCCGCCATCCCGGTCTCCCGCACCCCTGCTGCCAAGCCTCCACGCAAGTCTGGTCTTCCCCCAACGGGCTCGTCCAAGGCCGCCATCGAGGAGGACCGAGTGGAGGGGCTGGTGTGCCTATCTGCAGCGCCCTTGGACATGGGTCCTACTCCGGATTCGGTGAGTGAAGGCAGCGCGCCCATTACCATTCAAGCCTCTTTAGCCAACCCTGCCAAGCATACACGTCTCCTAGCCTCCGCCCTCGTTGACTCTGGCTGCTCCCACTGTTTAATGCGACCGCAGGTGGCTGAGGAGCTTGGCTTAGACCAAATTCCCCTAGCGAAGCCCATTCCGTTTACCCAAATGGATGGCAGCCCACTCGGGGCTGAGGGTCCAGCCCGATTCAAAACGCAACCCGTTTTTCTCCGTTGCGCTGACCATTGGGAAAAGATTAGTTTCGTTCTTGCTCCAGTGGCCAAACGCTCCATTGTCTTGGGCATGCCATGGTTGTTATTACATGAGCCGAATATCATTTGGAAAGAGCGAATTATAGAATTCACTGACCCCCCCTGCGGGGAGCACATGAAGTGGGGGGAAACTCCACCTCCAAATGACATTAAACCGTTGGCTTCCAGCACATTGCACACGTCGGGGACTCCTAATCCCAACGAAATCCCACAAGCTTATAAAGACTTGGCCAGAGTGTTTCAGGAACAGGAATGCGATCAGTTGCCCCCCCATAGGGATACCGATTGCAAAATCATCCTACAGCCCGGAGCTCAACTGCCCAAGGGTAGGATCTATCGCATGAGCCCCACCGAAGAAAAGGAGCTCCGTGCTTTCTTAGATAAGAATCTGGCTCACGGATTCATACGACGAGCCACCAAACACACCCATGCCGCCCCTGTTCTGTTTGTGAAGAAAAAAGATGGCTCTTTGAGACTTTGTACCGATTACCGTGGATTAAATGCTGTTTCCATGTCTAATAAATATCCCTTGCCCTTAATCAAAGACCTCTTAGATGCACTGGGCAAGGGCAGAATTTTTACTAAGTTGGATTTAAGAGAGGCTTATTACAGGGTCAGAATTGCGGAAGGCTATGAACATTTAACAGCGTTTAATACCAAATTCGGACAATATGAATACTTAATAATGCCATTCGGTTTGGCTGGAGCACCCGGAGCTTTTATGGCCCTTATCAATGAAGTTTTGCAAGATTTATTGTATAAAGATTTATTGTATAAAGGTGTAGTCGTGTATTTAGATGATGTTTTGATTTATTCACAAACTATGGAAGAGCATGAAACCCTGGTTCGTGAGGTATTACAACGTTTGCTTGACAACTCTCTCTTCGCGAAATTGTCAAAGTGCTGTTTTCATCAGTCCTCCATAGACTATTTAGGCTATCGGATCTCACCCGAAGGCTTAAAAATGGATCCTGCGAAAGTAGACGCAGTACTCCAATGGCCGGCCCCCACCAACAGAAAAGAATTGCAGTCCTTCCTTGGCTTTGCCAATTTCTATCGTGATTTTATACCCCAATTTGCCAAACTAGCCCTTCCACTCACAGATCTTTTACGCACCAAAGGCAAGGATTCTCAGGCTGCCAAGCCCGGGGCTCCCCTCCCTTGGTCTCAGGAATGTCAAGCGGCATTCCAGCATTTGAAGTCAGCTTTCACTACCGAGCCCATTTTGAAACACCCCGACCCTGACCTTCCTTTCATAGTTCACGTGGATGCATCGGACAAGGCGCTCGGCGCAGCCCTCTTGCAGAAAAATAAAGATGGAAAACTTGTGCCGTGTGCTTACTTATCCAAAAAGTTTTCTGGCCCTGAACTCAACTGGACCGTGGGTGATAAAGAGACTGCGGCTATCAAAGTGGCGCTATGCACCTGGCGTCACTGGCTTGAGGGGGCTAAACACCCCTTCCAAGTTTGGTCGGATCATAAGAATTTGGCCACCCTCTCCACCCCCCTCAAGATGTCCGCGAAGCAACTACGTTGGGCTGATTTTTTCTCCCGCTTCTCCTTCACAGTTCATTTTTTTCCTGGGAAAACTAATAAACTGGCTGATGCGCTGTCTCGTCTTCCCGGGGAGGGGGGCGGTTCTTCACTACGGGATATCCCGTGCACCGTTCTCTCCCCCTCCCAGCTGGGATTAGCTGTCACTCGATCGCAGACCTCCGCGTCTCCTCCCCCTTCGCCCGTTCTGAGCATCGTCTCCCCCTTCCTGCGGGAACTCGAGGAGGCGGGGCTCCGCGAACTCCCAGCGGAGGAAGGAGACTCCCAAGTGCGCTTGGAGGATGGCGTTTGGAAACGGGGGGTGTTGGTACGTGCCTCCCCCCCTCCGTAAGCAGGTTCTCGAAGCCTGCCATGATGCCAGGTCGGCTGGACATTTTGGCTTCCTCAAAACGCTACACCTGGCCCGTCGCCAGTTCTGGTGGCGCGCCATGCGCAAGGACATTGAGGCTTATATCAAAGGATGCTCGGTTTGCACAGAGGCCAAGCCCATCCCGGGAAAACCCCACGGCCTTTTAAAACCTCTCCCTGTTGCCTCCCGTCCCTGGGAGGTTATTTCAATGGATTTTATTACGGATTTGCCGGAGAGCCAGGGAAACACAGTTTATGGGTGGTGGTAGACCTGTTCTCCAAACAAGCACATTTCATCCCCTGCACCACCATTCCCTCTGCCCCGAAACTGGCGCGGTTGTTTATCCAACATATCTATCGCCTACACTCCGCCCCCTCCAAGGTGGTGTCCGACCGCGGGCCCCAATTCATTTCCAAATTTTGGAAGGCTTTCCTGGACTTGTTGGGAACCACCCCGGCGGTTGCCGCCCCCTACCACGTTCAAAGTGACGGTGAGTCAGAGAGGACGAACAGAACTCTAGAGCAGTATTTACGTTGTTACACTAACTACCATCAAGACAATTGGTGCGATTTAATTCCATTTGCGGAGTACGCTTACAACAATGCCATTCATAGCAGCACACAGAAGACTCCCTTTGAAATTGTGTCTGGTCGTTCTTTCCCACCACTGCCCCAACTGCCCGCGGAGGCGCTGCATCCTCCTGAGTTCAATCAATGGATTTCATCCCTGGCTGAGGGGTGGAAAACGGTCCAGACTGCCCTACAGCAAGCCAAGGACTCTCAAAAGTTTCAGGCGGATAAACATCGTTCTGACTTTCCTTTACGTGTAGGGGCTTGGGTCTATTTGTCTACCAAGAACCTTAGAGACGTTCACAAATATTCAAAGCTAGGCAAGAAATTCGTGGGTCCGTTTAAGATTACAAAAGTGATCAATGATGTTACTGCTCGTTTAGAATTGCCTAATTCCTTAAGTAATATCCATCCCGTCTTTCATTCTAGTTTGCTCAAGGAGGCTCCCGCTTTCGATGCCTGGCACGACCCTCCGGAGAGACCCCCGCCGACCATAATTGATGGCCACAAGCACTATGAAATTGATGCTATTCTGGACTCTCGCTTTAATCGCAAACGCTTACAGTATTTAGTTTCTTGGGTGGGATATTCTTCCGGCCATAATCAATGGGTGTATTTGGAAAATATCGATGCCCCCTCCCTTATTTCTGCTTTTCATCATGCTTTTCCACTGAAACCAGGGGGGGAAGGTTTTTTCTTAGGAGAGGCAGAATGTAAAGATCACAGTGGTGCTGAATCTCTTCACAGCCGTTTGGCCTTGACTAAGTTTCCTGGCACGGGCGACGGGCCAGAATCCACAGCAACCACCCCGTTAGAGGGCTTACCTCTTAGAGCGAGATGAGAATTCCGTTCCCATGAGAATGGGACTGGAGACTCCGGGAGGGGGATGGGACGAGGGGGTTATAACCTGTGGCTTGGGCGGGAAGGCCCATTCCTGTCATGTCGTGTGTGTGAGCTTTCTAAGATGTCTGAATAAATGGTCTTTCAACCAAAAGCCTTTTATTTCTGCCTCGTTGGAATTCCTTACACCCACCAAGGAACAACCCACCTTATAAAGTTTAGTTCACCTGCAACAGTTTGCTCATTGCCACATGTTCTTGTTGGTGTTGAGACATGAATTCGTCCTTCATTGGGTTTCTGTGCTGGCATGGAATCCCTGCCTTCTACTTCTACCCTTCTAAGAATCGTTAGGTAACGTATTACCCCACAACAACCCCCATTCCCTTCTCTATCATCCAATCTATCTTTCAAACCTGCTTATATCCTAGGAAACTTGAATGTATGTGCTTTTGCGTCTCACTGTGTGTATGCATTGTTGAACCAAATTTATATAAAACGTTTAAACTCAATTTGGACTCTTGCATTACTCTGTGAAATATTCATTGCCAGAATTCCTTCCCCGTATTATACAGTCTAAAAGATCTCCTCTTGGCCTCTCTTGCTGCCAATGTGAGTTCATTCCCCTTTGCTACTTTTAAAACTATATGTGTGCTGTTACACTTTTAGCAGCTGGTGGAGATTCCCTTCAATAAAACCCTTACCCCTGTTAGGCCAGTAACATACCAGTCCCCTCATACATGCCTTTGCTCCTCCTGGTGGGAGGATGTTCCCTCTGGGTAATTTCTTTCAGCCATTTTGGGTTGAACCTCACATTCCCCCAACAGCCTCCACTAATAGGATTTACTAGTTGCTTTTCCTTGTTACCCTGATATTGAAGGTCTGTTGAATCGGTTTGGGTGTTGGTTCCTTGATCTGTGTTGTCAGCTTTTAAAAAAGAGAGAAAGAAGGGGGTGTTCAGTGTACAGAGCATGGAGCCCAATGCTGATAGAAGTGTTAGCTCTTCACTGCCATGAGGTAGTTTAGGCAGCTAGAATAAATAAATACATTTTTAAAAAATAGGAAGGAGAAAGTCAGATCAAGTGACCATTCAACGCAGGGCTTTGGTGCTTCATATGCTAAGGTGGCACCTGGTCAACTTGTTTCCTCCTTTGGTTCCTCAGTAACAGCAACTTTTAGTGCTATTAGACTTTGGATTCAGGTTTTAGTCATAGAAGAAATGGTAGGTGAAATGCAAGGGAGGGAAAAAAGACAAAGAGGAAGCAGCCTTTGCAACAGCTTAGAGTCCAAGTGTATGAAGTGAGTTGAGCGATAAAATTTGGCAGCAAGCATTCTCAGTGGCCATTTTGATTTGCTGATAGGAGTGCATGATATAGCAAAAAGTATATAGTTAAAGCAGCTACTGTAGCACTGAGTAAATTAGCATAAGGATCTTAGTTATCTGTAAATAGGTTAATAAAGAAATAAATAGTACAGATATATATATATATATATATACACACACACACACAAATTTTTATGCTTCTGTCTTTGATTAGTGTCTTTTGTGCAGCACAAAAAAAAAGCAGAAAATGGTGGCCTGACAAATAGGCCACCTCTTCAGAAACACAGGTGACTTGGGATGAAGGGGTCATGGCCATTGTTCCAAAGTTCTAGAATATCCTTTTTGAAAGCCCAGGTTGTCTGTGGGCTGGGCAGCCAGAGTAACCCCCTTCCTACCCCACAAAAGTAGCCAAGCACAAGGTTGATATGGCTATACCAGGGGTAGGGAACCTGCGGCTCTTCAGATGTTCAGGAACTACAATTCCCATCAGCCCCTACCAGCGTGGCCAATTGGCCATGCTGACAGAGGCTGATGGGAATTGTAGTTCCTGAACATCTGGAGAGCCGCAGGTTCCCTACCCCTGGGCTATACACAAGAAATTTTGGGTCAGGGGGAGAGGCTTAAATTTTGCGCCCATCTATTAAGGTGTGATATGCCTCACCCGAACAGAGATGATGGTGTCCATCTGTCTAACAAAGGCTGCAGTGATTATTTAGATGATCTAAAAATGACAAGGCCTTGGCAACATTATTGTGGGCAAGGAGTGTTAAGCTGGGCAGGGTTAGGGTGGGTTGCTCACGAGAGGAAGAGATGAGGGGAGAGCATCTGAGCCATTGAGCATGAACAGGCCATCACTGGTTTTAGGACAGGATGGGGTTTGCAAAGGCTCAGCTTTGGTATTGAACAACATCTTGCAAAACCTGGCAGTGGCTTTTTGGCACATCAAGGAAGGGGAAACTCTTAGCATATTGGTTGGTGGTGGCCAGGCCACTGGCTGAGTTCAGGGTCAGGGTGGATTTGCCAGAACAAAGGCAGCCATGGCTACAATTAACAATTAGCATAGTTAATTGATTATGTATATCAGCTAATTTTAATAAATTAGTTAAACCCATACTAGGCTCTTGTTTCTTTATTTGATGTACTGGAGCAAACTAGTGATCAAGCCATTTCCAAGCATAGAAAGCAACATCTGTGCTTAAGCCTTATAGTATATGCTTGTTTGCTCATTGTAACCATTACTCTAAATATTTTTGAGACTTGCAGAATAACTCTGTTGGAAATTTCTGTATACACTTCTTTTTTTGTGAAGTACCATGTTCTAAAAATACTTCTTTTTTAAAAAAAAGATTTAAAAACAAAAATATGAAATATTACATAGCAGAGAATTGTGACACAAACCCAGAGGTAAACTACTCATGTACACACAGCATTAGAAAGGTATAAAAGTTTATTTATTTCACTGGATATCTGTCAGTGGGGTTGTATCTAGGTAACTGAGGTGCATTCCTAACTCAATGTAACTGCTTTTAACTACAAATTAATGCTGCTACAAGATATACGTAACCAGCCTGCTGTATGTTACCACTGCCATCTGGAACATTCTTTCCTTGATCTTTACTTTATGGCTTCACATGCTTTGTAGATAACTAGGCTTTCCCCTGACACTCTGGTCCCATGTGAAACAGTGTTGTTTCCATTATCTCATGGCGGCAGGAAGCCAGGTGGTTCTCTATCACTATCTATTGCTGACCTTGGGGATCCCTCAGATCCACAAACTCCTTTTCACATTTCTTGGGAAAATGGGAGGGGGGGTTGACAATGGGGATAAAGGGGATGGCAATGTCCAGGTTTATCACAACTTGCTTTGCCAAGCTTTGATGCTCTGAGACCAATAAACACTACTGATCAACAATCCAGAGTCTGCTTATTGGCTTTAAGTTCAAGACTTAACAATATCTTTCTCTGTTTTTGCTCTTAAACATGGACAAGTCGATTTCCAGAAATGAAAAAGGCCAGTTATCAGAACTAAAATGCAGATAAAATTATGATATTAATATTTAAACCAGAAAAGCTTTGTTTCAGTATGCCAACCTAAGAATTTTAAAAGGTAGTACAATATCTATTTAGCAGTGAACATAAAGGTAGTACAGTACCTACACTAACTATTCAGCCATGAACATTAAAACAAAGTTGCAGACTAAACTGATAATATATCTAATCAAACTTTAGCCATCTTTGTTTTTAACCCAGTGGGGTTCTTTGAATCACAAAATTTCTCATGATTCAGGATTCTTACAACTACACCAGAGGTTTGAAGATTGACTAGTCATTGGTTCTCATTTCATAGATGTGTGTAACTTCCACTAATGGAAATTTTATTAGTAATTAGGGATCATTTCACTTAATTTCCTTCGAAAAAAATCTCAGTAGACTGTGGATGTGTGTTGCTTTCAATGAATGAACACAGACTCTATTAGTGCTAATGGGAGTTCCACATGTATATCAAAACCAGGCTGAACTCCTTTATGTTTGCCATTTTAATTAAGCATTTGAATTGTTTTGATGTGTAGTATAATTTACTAATTAAATTGATACCTAGTATCTTAAAAGCTCAGTGAACATTGAGGGAAGCAGTTATTTTTAATGGGACAATAAAAATGAAGAGAATGAAAGATATATTCTCAGGCAGTACGAAACAGCCTGAATGCTCTAGTACTCTAATGTGAACAGGGTGTGGGAGGAAACCGATGTTCCTTTCCCTACCCCATCATAATAAAGTTGTTTTCAATAGAACCCACTCTCATGCTTGGATACCATAATCTCTGTGATTTTCCAGACTTGTAGTAAATCAATCAATTAATTAAAAATAAAATCACATATTTTCTTTTATGGATGTTACGAACATGTAGTAAGTTTAAGAAAATTTTGCTATCAGTGAAAAAAGGTATCTACTCATGCAATAGAATGAGATGATAGAGTTTTATTATATAGCCTAAGTTTTGTCCCCTGCCCTGATAAATAAGCAGCACCAGCCAGACCACATTTCCTTCTGTCTCCTGTAGGGCACATTTTGCTCATATGAGCTAGCAGACAGGCTTAGCTGGAGAAATGGGAGAACAGTTTGCCCCTACCAGCAATAGGCAGCTCATCTGCCTGGAAGATAGATTAAGAATATATTTTATTTAATGTATTTATATGCTATAATCTCATGGTTAAGGTGGATAGAGGATGAGGTTTAAATTTTACCTTACATTTTTGTAACAAATGAGAAGAAGAGATCTGTGCCAGGAAAGGATCAAATTGTGTCTTTGTGTAAGAGACAAATACTGATTCCAGACCCAAGATATCTCTAATTTCATATAGTTATCATAAGACTGGTGCCCAGAGGTGGGATCCAACCAGTTCTCACCACTTCTCTAGAAGTGGTTACTAATTTTTTCTGAGTGCCGAGAAGGGGTTACTAAAGCAACCTCCCTGCCCAATAGGGACTGGAGGTGCGTGTGTGCGGCGGCACCACTGTTTGAATCCCACCACCATCGGAACCTGTTATTAAATTTTTTGGATCCCACCACTGCTGGTACCCTACTGGTTTCAAGACTGGTATCAACCACCAGTTCCCACAGTGGTCCTTGGGGGCAACCTGGCCAAAGTGCGGCGTGCTGTCTCACCTGACCATAAATTTGACTTGAAATCTGCCAAGCATGCCTTTGCCCATTGGTATATAGGGGAAGGGATGGAGGAAGAAGAGTTCCTGGAAGCTCGGAAAGAAATAGCTGCCCTAGAGAAGGATTATAAAGTGGTTGGAGTGGATTCTATTGAAGGAGAAGGGGAGGAGGAAGGAGAGGAATATTAAGTCTGCTGTCCTATGTCTTTCTGCTGCATGGCTCATCTCCATGGCTTTTCCAGCTTGACACACTTAGCAAATTTGTTAACTGGGGCAGTGTTACTATGAAAGAGTGCAGCAGTCTTCACTAGGATGCCTTGCCTTGTGACTTGCCTGTAACAACTGAGAAAGTAATATGTGACAGGAAAGTCACAAATTGATCCCTTTCCTTCCCTCACAGCCCCTGTTAGACTGGGAGGGGGGAGGTAACCCTCTATACTTCATATGCAAATCAATGTAGTCTGATGTAAAATAAAACTGCACATGGTTCAGGGAGGTAAATATTCTACTAAAATAACAGTGGCATGGTAAGCAGATAACACCCTTCTAAGTCCATTGAAAATAATGGACATTAAAAATGTGACTCCATGTAGGATGGTGTAAAAGCACCCACTCCCTGAGGAAAGACAGCAGCCCCAAAAAGGGAATGAAGCCTGATGCTGAGGATGGATTTTTGAGTAGCTGACTTTGTTGGCCTAAGGCACTCCCCTCAACTCTCTCTCTCTCTCTCTCTCTCTCTCACACACACACACACACACACACACACAGAGGCCTTTAAACAGAAATCCTGTCAGGGAAACTTAAACCATAGTTATAAACTGCCACCAGAAACTGAACCAAATGGTATGTATAGAGAGACTCTTGAACGTTTAAACTCTAAAACTGGATTTTTATTTGAACAAACCTCTTCTCAGGATGATGGTTCAGAGAGGCACATAAGCATTACTTTAGGCAGATACTTCTTAGACGTTACAATTACAAGCAGTTTCATTAAACTTAGCTTTTAGTACAGACTTTAGGGTAAATTTTCCACCCACAGTCCACTCCTTAAACGCCCACCCTTATCTCCAAAGGGATTTCACTGGCTTAGGAGGGTCTCTGTGTCATAGGTTTCCCTTTCATCTCCCACCAACTTAGGCCTCTAGCCTTTGGTATACACTGATCCTTCCTCTCAGTCTCTCGGAGATTACTTAGAGGAATCTGGCCACCTAGCCTTCCTCTCTCTGTCTCACTGGCCTCACTGCAACTAGACAAGATCTCTAGACTGAAGGATCTGTGGGCTGACAAGATCTGTGTCTGACTACTCAAAACTGCATCTCTCTCCATGCAGTTTCAATTCCTCATCCCCTTTCGGGCAGGATTCTTACTGCTTTTATAGCAGACAGTGCACCCTATCTGTGGCTGCCAGCTATAGCATTACAGCCCAGCCAATCAGGTTGCACTCTGGTTATCTCTGGGGTGCTCTTGCTCTGGCTAAATGCATTTTTGCTAATTAACCTTTTAATAGCCTAATCCCTGACAGATGGCTTGGTAAATAATGGAAAACTAATATCCATAGTGTTCTTTTTATAACATTATTGGCTGAATTAGATTCTTATTGCAAACATTTCATCTTTTATCATTTTTGTTGTTTTATATATATAAAGCAACAAAAATGATAAAAGATGAAATGTTTGCAATAAGAATCTAATTCAGCCTATATATATATATATATAGGTCTGGAGAGGTTTCAGTTCCAGACCACGTATGGTTTTGGACATCTCTGTAAACGATGTTGCTTTACATGACCTTAAACAATATTTTAGAATTTTGCTCCCTTTTGTTCCCCAAAGGCAAAGAAAACTGCTTGTCAGAAATTCTACTGCCTTTGTGCAAATTGGCTGCAACACTGGAGGGATCAACAGGTATAGTGAGAACTGGGTAGAAAGCTGCTTGCATACACACTCTTATATCTCCCCACATAGAAAGGCTAGAAACTTTTTTTAGAAATTAAAACTGAAATTTCCTGAGAGCTCAGCCTTCATAGGCCTTTTATTGGCTACAGTTTTGGATGCATTAAGAATTCACATCATATTGATTTTCACTTTCTACGCAAGGGCAAGAAGGATGTTTTCATATGTGCCAAGGGTGTCCTCTTTCAAAACAAACCATTCAAAAAAGAGGGGGGGGGGTTGGCAAATACATCTTACTTAGCATGTGGGCTGTAACGATACTGACTGGGAAGTGTGAGTGGGTGTTTTAATTCATGTTGCATTTTTATTGCTTTAAAATGTAGAATAAGATGGATGCCAGGAGGATATGAAATGCGTTAAATTTCTGAAAGATATTTTTAAGACCAGTTCCATCAATTTCCTCTATGTCCAAGCATGTTTTTCCCCCACACCAGATTGCTACCATTGATTTTTTGTTAGTGACAGGGTCATTTTTAGAAAGATAAGTTCTGTCAGTGACTCTTATTTTATTTATGGCCTGTGGTAGTTAAAGCTCTTGACTTTTCATTTTAAAGTATTAAACACTTTTTCTGACCTCTTGTACCAGTTTTCACTTAAAGGTGCAGTTCCATTTTATTTATTAATCTTCTTTTTGGAGACTGTAGGAAAAATGTTAGTGAGATATTCACTGCCTTGGATCCAGAGCTGTGCATGAAGAAACTTAAATGGACTTCATTCAGTTCTTCTTGTGCAAGATCTTTTACAATATCCAAAACTTTCCTCCCTATATTTCTAATGCTGACAACTGGTTGCACAAGAACATTCAAAAGTAGAAACACCATTTGGGATTCAGGAAATCTGACTTGTGATTGTGGTCTTTTTATTGTATTTCAATTTGTGTGAGAGATCTAGGACAAGTAGAATTTTTAAGTTGGGTCCAATCAACTGGAATAAAATGGATCCAACCTATTCCACATAGTTGACTGAGTCCTGCTCAAAGCCACTCCATGAATACCTTTCGTTGTTAACATCTCAAAAACATCTGCTGATCTCCACCATACACAATCTATTAATGGATTCCCAGTTATCCTTTCCTCTCCTTTCTTCTTTTCTTCCTTCCCTCTCTCTTAGGACTAAACTGCTCATCTCAATTCTCAATAGAAAAATCCATAACATCTTGAACATTTTTTAAAGGATTGAGATCAGTGAGTTTAATCTATTATTTTTTTTCATTTATATCCTACTTTGAGGATAAACAGGACTCTTTAGTCAGCAGACAGTTATAAACATAAATGAACAACCACCATAAAAAGAGATTAAAACAGCTCAAGACAAATTAAAATCACACAAAACAGATACCTCATGATCAAACAGTAATGAGTGATATTCATCACTCCACCAGTATTAGTGCAAATTTATTTCCTCAAAAGCTTGTGAATCAATTCACCATCAGCTTCAAATATTATAGAGTACACAGGCTGGGTCTGTGTAACTGATTAGGGTTGAGCAATACCAAAATCCAAGTAGCTGAAGACCATCTTCCAGGAAATGGAGAATCTGTAGACAGCTGTAACATCCTAAACTTAAGAGTTTATTCTGTGATATCATTTGATTTGGGGTGCAGGGGTGTAAAGACCAGATCTTAAGCCTTCAGGGAGAGGTCAAATTCCTCTTGATAACCCTACCTAAGTTTTTAATAATTTAAATTTCACATACTTCATAGGTGGATATTCCATACTCTAATGGTTTTAGGATTTTTAAAGTTTCCATGTAAGTCTGTAAGGTCAAAGAGAAAGAATAAAGTAGGTTGGATGTATAGATCTATCCCTTAAGGACAACACCTTCCCCTGGCACAGCACAAGAATATCTTGAGCCTGTGGAAGACTCATTCAGCCAGAGGAAAGTGCCACCATATCAACAGGCTGACACCCAGCAAGATAATGCTAGCTTCCAAAAGAAAATGGTAATTTGAAGCAGCCTTGCTTTTATTGTAGTAAAGGCTTTTATTGTAGTAAAGGTTATTGGCAAAACCATGTCTTACATTTCTCTTGAAAAATGCTGGATGTTAACAGGCACTTTGCAGTTCTATTCAATTTTGCTAAAACATTTTGATTAAGCAGTTCAGGACTCGTCCGTGAAGTTGGCAGGCTTGGGAATGAATAGATGTTCCAGCGTTGTGTCAAAAACAATGAAAATTTAAAGCCTGACCAAGCAGATGAGTTAGCCAAAGGCCTTCAAACTGGTGTGCTAGATTAAATAACTTCTTTAAGGTTGCCAGAAGAAAGCTGCAGCATAGCCCCATCCATAAGCAATCAAGCATCGATTTCTTTTTAATTTTAAAAAGAGAAAATTTGATGCTAATTTCAAATTTTAACTAACAATAACTCAGTGGACAAAAAAGGACATAACAGGCAGTTAAATGCCTACAGAAGCTTGATGTTCAGAAGTGTTAAAATGCAGCTGCATATACAGTAGGAAGTCCAGTAAAGAATGAGTGGTACACTATGAGCAATGATTATAACTCCAGTATAAATGATATCATGTCCAAATTAGTACTACAATTGTGACTATGAGCATACTTGGCTCTGGGGTGTTCTGTGGTTTCCAGGCTGTATGACTGTGTTCTAGTAGCATTTTCTCCTGATGTTTCACCTGCATCTGTGGCTGGCATCTTCAGGGGATCTGATGGTAGTAAAGCAAGTGGAGTATATATACCTGTGGAATGTCCAGGGTGGGAGAAAGAACCATTTTCATGGTTTCTTCCTTTCTGATGAAATTGTCCATGTGCTTGTGGATTTCAATAGCTTCTCTGTGCAGTTTGACGTAATGGTTGTCCGAGTGGTCCAGAATCTCTGTGTTTTCAAATAATATTCTGTGCCCAGCATGTGTTCTGCTATTGCTGATTTTTCTGGCTGAATTTGTAAGCAGTGACTTTCATGTTCTTTGATGTGTGTCTGGGCGCTGCATTTGGTGGTCCCTACGTAAACTTGTCCACAGCTGCACAGCACGTGGTAGACTCCTGCAGAAGTTAGAGGATTCCTCTTATCCTTTGCTGAACATAGTATTCGTTGAATTTTCTTAGTGGGTCTGTAGATTGTTCTGAGGTTATAGTTCTTCATCAGTTTCTCCATACTATCAGTGATTCCCTTGATGTATGGTAAGAACACTTTCCCTCTGGGTGGCTATTTATCTTCTTTCCTGTGGTTTGTTCTTGGTCTTGCAGCTCTTCTGATGTCTGTAGTGGAGTAACCATTAGCCTGTAGAGTCCAGTTTAGGTGATTCAGTTTGTCTTGAAGGAGGTGGGGGTTCACAGATTCTTTTTGCATGATCTACCAAAGTTTTTATTATGCTCCATTTCTGTCCTGGGTGATGATTGGAGTTTTTATGTAGATATCTATCAGTTTTCTGTATACTTTGTGGCCCAATTGTTGGTTTGTTTTGTGGATGACTAAGACATCTAGAAACTGTAGTTTCCCCTTGTTTTCTTTTTCCATAGTAAATTGGATATTCGGATGAGTCAAATGCATTTGTTTGGGAAATTTAATGAATTCCATAAGATTTAATTTCAAGGTGGGGTTTGCAGGTCATTTTGATCTGAAATAAGGTGTCCTGGGGAAGTCTTGGGGAAAAAAGCTGTGCAGAATGCCTTGCCTAGACTGTTTAATTCTGCCCAAATAATCCATTTCCAATTGCCTTATATCAGAATCTGGAGAATAAAAAGTTTACCTAACTCCACTCTGAAAAAAAAAGCTAAAGCAGTTAAATTAACAAGCAGTGATAAGAGTCCTTTCATGTAAGATGAAAGTGCAGTACTAAAATCTTCACAGTTTAGTCAACATGAAAACATGGTGTTCCTTATAAGCTTTTAACACAAAATTAGATGGAGCCGCCTAAATGTATTTAATACTAGGGGATTCTACTGGGGATTTATGGAGCACTGACACATTTGCATATTGTGGGAGATCTTCATGGCTAGATCATGGGCAGGAAGATGTAAATCATCAGCCAAATAATCACTCTGGATTCAAGAATAATTGGGAGATAACCCACATTGGCCTTTTCAGCACACCTTATTTAACCCATATTGAAAAAAATTACCAAAATGTTTGTCACTTCCTCAAAATGTTTCCATGAAGACATTTTTCAGCTTTTAAAAAAATTGCTCATTTGTTGAAGAAATGCTCTGCTGGTGCATTGCTTCATTGCTTTGTAAATCCATTGAAACACTGCTTCATTGGTGTGCCAAAAATGTTTTGAAAAAGCAAATGAGGAAATGAAGAGGCAAGGGGGAAAAGACTGAAGTGAGGGACTTGAAAAAAATAGCAGATGAGACTCTGAGGGGAAAGTTGAGCAATTGCACAGGGACATAGGAAATGGGAAATGGCCTGGCTTTTTGGTGGGAAATTTAAAACATTCCAAGAATGACCGCACTGCAAGGGAAACTGGCTCAGAAACATTTCAGGGGAAAAGATAATTGTAAAAGGCATTTCAGAAACAATGGATTAAAAGGTAAATGAAATATTTCTGGCACCGATGGGGGGAACTGAAGTGCGGAAATCTGAGGACAAAACATTTCATCCTTCTTTCACAAATGTTCTAAATGGCTTGTGCAAGAAAGGCCATTGTTTCAAGAAGCTCCCCTCTGGAGTAAACTGAAAACAGTGGCTTTTGCAGCTCAGCCCTAGTGGAAAAACAGGAAGCGGGATGATGAATAACAGCTCATGGCCATATTGAATATAACTGGGCTTGAAACATAATCAGCTCCCATTTCTTTGCACTGGATGATAATTAATCTTAAAAGCCACAATGCACTTGTAGTCTGCCCTGCAGTGAATGCACATTCCCTTTGGGGAAGATTCTTGTTTGTGCACACGTTTTCCCCTTTTCATGAACTCACTGCACCACTGACCTTCCCACCAGTAAAGGGGAAAAAGGTTATTTGTGTGGTTGTGGTCTTGTTTTCCAAACAGGCCTATTTTGTGTCTTGCGCAGTGATCCCCTCCACCAAGAAATCAGCTCCGTTGTTCATCCAACACATATACTGCCTCAAACAAAATAATCTCAGATCAATTCTGTTTGTGTCCCAATTCTGGAGGCAGTTTGTGTCCCAATTCTGGAGGCAATTCATGAAACATTTGGGGGTAGAATAGGGACTTTTCTCAGCTTACCATGCGGCTATGGATGGCCAAACAGAGAGCACCAATGGGGTGTTAGAACAATATTTAAGATGCTAAAAAAGGTAACGTCCCAGGGCCCAATAGCCTATTTCCAGAAATATTTATCAATCAGTGGCTGCATTCCCAACTCATGGACAACAGCTGTCACCATTCTCATATACAAGAAAGACAACCCTCTTTTGCCTTCCAACTACAGACCGATAAGCCTTCTCTCTATGGTGGGGAAACTGTATGCTTTCCATCTCTTAAACAAATCATTTAACTGGGCAACCCCTCTACTCAGACCCTTCCAAATAGGCTTTGTTAAGAGTCACTCTACATATGATCATTGTGTGGTTTTAAACCACATTTTGAATTCACACAAGATTCCAGCGCTATTATATGCAGATGACACAGTGCTTCTATCATGCATGAAAATAGGTCTGACCCAACTCCTCCGTGCATAACCATTTAATGTAATCAGAGTGATTTGGAAATAAACTACCGGTACTCCAAATCAATGATATTGGTCTTTGCTAAATCCTGGAGACCTAATATTTGGAAGATAAATGGACATGCCATCAAACATGTGCCCTCTTTTTGTTATCTTGGGGTGACTTTTCACTTTAATTTAAAACGGTCACCCTATTGAGGCAAGCCAAAACTCTTGCATCCTGTGACACTGCCGCAATTAAGTTTGAGATAAATGTGGCTGCAGTTACAATCACTTTGAGAATTAATATTTTTGGCACTGAGGAAAGACAGAGAAGAGACTTTTGGAACAGGTATGAAAAGAAAGCCTTGCACATCAAAGATGAGTCTCTGGCTTGTGATTAAAAGAACCTTTAAAGCTAACAGACAAATGTGACTGTCTAGAGTAATCACAGATCAAACTCCTCCCTCCTCCCAAACACACCTGAAATCTTCTACAGATTATTCTATAGGGCACAAGTGTCATCTTAAGACCTCATGTTTCAAATTCAGAGTTTGGCATTGCAAATGGTTAGAGAAAGCTTTAATGATGAATAGTTGTGCACTAGAATGAAATATATTTTACAGCCTCTACAAATTCCTGGTGCTTTAGCACTACATCATAAGGAGCATATGTGTGGGAAAGATACCTTTATATGCTATCTGACATGCACTGCAGTACAATAAAGAGTGTCATCTGAGCTAGGAATCCAGATACCATCTGCAACTGGTAGTAATAAAATACAGCATAAAGAAAATGACAGCATTCTGGTTATATGGTGCTTTTGACAGCATGCATATCACTTACAAGCTTAGTGGCACCTCGTTATAAGATTCTCAGGCAACAAAGCTTAGGAGGATGTTAGTTTTTACAGCCGGCCTCCCCAGAAACTCTCCTAGGAAATAGCTGCCAGTGGGATTAGATAGGCAGAGGCTAGATGGGCCATATTTTGACCTGTTGTTAAAAACAGTACACTTTCAGTCAGTTGTTCTGATTGGAGACTGTCCTAATGATTCCCTCCAAGTTTGGTTACAATTGGCTCAGGGGGTCCAAAGTTATGGACCCTCAAAGGCGTAGCCCCCATCTCCTGTTCGCTCCCATTGGAAACAATGGGGGATGGGTTACCCCCTTTGGGGGTCAATAATTTTAGACCCCCTGAATCAATTGTAACCAAACTTAGAAGGAATCATTAGGACAGTCTCCGAATGATATCCTGAAAGTTTGGTGCCACTAGTTTTAAAATCGCACCCCTGAGGGCCAAAATGTGTAAAAACACCAAAAATACAAAAAAATTAAAACGGACCCAATTTTTTTTTATTTACCCGAATTTTCTGGCATATCCAAATCAGCTATGAGTTGGATTCGGGCATACAGATCATTTTATGACCCAAAACATACGAATCCAAAATTAACCGAATTTTTTGGGTATCGACCAACCCTAATTACTATTAACTTTTGTTCAAAACACAACAAACTAAACACTACATTTTAAGCAGACATAAAGGAAACTGACAAGATCATAAAGATCTGAACCAAAACATGACATGTTTAAATATTCCTAGTATAAGAACGCAAGCTACATAAAGAGGAAAAAAATAGTTATTGAGTGATTACTGCATGTTGGTAGGTTTATTATTAGAGTCACTCTTCTTATTTTACCCCTTCCTATAAAATGTATGCCCTGACCTGGATAGCCCAGGCTATTCTGATCTCATCAGGATTCAGAAACTAAGCAGGGTCAATTCTGGCAAGTATTTGAATGGGAGACCTCCAAAGAGTACTAAGGTCATGATTCAGAGGTAGACAATTACAAACTATCTCTAAATGCATCTTGCCTTTAAAAGCTTCACTAGGGGTCACCATAAGTCAGATGTGATTTGATAGTAAACAAAAAAAATTGTTTGTAGTAGATGTTTATGAATGCATCAGTGTTTGTTGCCCTGCCTTCCCTCCACCCTCCAGAGTAATTCAGAAATCTAAGACGGATGACAGACAAATGTTTAAGTTTGGCGAACATAATTTTTGCTTGGGAGGGCTAAATTCCACTTCCCCCTCAGAGAGCAACAGTAACAAAAGGGCTCTCTCAATGCAGAGTCAAAGGCTATTGTGACATCAGAAGCCAGCAGGCCTATCCTTGACACTGCATATTTGAAAATGCTAGGCCCACTGTCACATGCTGTGCCTTGCTGCAGTACTCAAATTCTTACCATTAGTGGCCATCTCTGTTTCTAAATGATGCTCATGTATTGCAGCATTATTGCAGACATGAGGTCTTAAGAGACGGTTGCAGTTTCCTCCCCTGTGGCCATATAACTTTAGTATGTTTTCTGAAAGATTTTTAACAGTAGCTCTTTTCACTCAATTCCATTTTCTGTTTCCTCCCAATGGGGATTATAGGATCAAGCTCAGATATTCTTTTCTGCCATTCTGGCTCACAAAAACATCAAGTTTTTTTTAAGTAGCAATGTAGGAATGATGACTGGGAAACTTGCGTCATCCTCATTCTGAAAATATTTCAATGACTGATGCTAAAGCATGCATTTAATTAAGTGGTAAATATGATACAAAGGCAATTTGTATTGGAAAATGTGATATCTGCAAACCAATATGACTCAACTTCTAACTATGCATTTTGCATTCCTAGGGAGATTGAATAGGGGAATCATTAAGGGAACATGGGAGGATGGGTATATTACACTTAATCATTAATCATGGCCTAATTCTATTTCCATCTTATACACAGTCCCTTCCCCCATATCACCCTTCTGATTTTAAACTGCATATAGCTGCTGCTTCTGTATTTTCCAGCACAAATCACCCCTCACTGGCCAGTTTTCTCTTTTCTACTCAGGATGAATGGCAATGGGTCTGCTGGATGAAGAGAAAGGTGGGAAATAACCA
The DNA here is from genome assembly GCF_021028975.2 of Sphaerodactylus townsendi. Taxonomy (NCBI): domain Eukaryota; kingdom Metazoa; phylum Chordata; class Lepidosauria; order Squamata; family Sphaerodactylidae; genus Sphaerodactylus; species Sphaerodactylus townsendi. The sequence continues at coordinate 35,811,014 of NC_059429.1, read as the reverse complement.
TCTCTATGAGCTCATTCCCCTTACACTCCCATCTGGTCCAACTGAGACAAAAATTCAGAGAAATGCTGTAAAAGTTGAACAATTGTATCAGTGCTTTTCAAGTTAAACCATGCTGCTGGGGGGAAAAACATCCACCAATTCAGAAAAGAAAGAACATGGCATTAGTACTAGAATTATAAACAGTCAGCACCGCCTTGCTCTGGAGCACTCTGAAGCAATCACAGCAGTTAGAGAAACACTTCCTTCCCACACATTAATTCCTAGTTTATTTAACAACATAATGCACCCATAATTGCAAACTGTCACCTTGCCATTCAGAACATAATGCAAAGGTTATTCATTTATGTAAACTCTCAGAAGTAGGCATTAATGGAAATCTGATCTCTCTTCTAAAAGCAGCATAGATCTCAATACTATTTTCTTTCTCCATTCACTCACAAGATTGGACACGGAGCCATGTGGTCTTGACAAAAGCTTTGCCACCCAATAAAAGCTTGCAATCTTTATAGGAGAACTGGGGGAGGGGCGTCTTCATTTGCTTTTATAAATGCACATAGTTTTGTCAAGTTTCAGTCTACTTCTCACTAGTGGTTTTCATGGATTTGGTTGTATGGTACACACCTGTTTAGAGTTTTTACATTTAATGTTTACATTGAATTGTATACATGTGGGTGGAAGTAGCAGGACACCTTGCCCAATCCAGGTCAATGCCCTCACTTATCATGATAGAGCCCTTGTCTTGGGCTACCCCAGGGGATCCAACAGACCATCTCAAGCAATGATATCACCTGGTGACTGCTGGCTGATGCCTTTCCAGTGGCCCAACTGATTGGCAAGGATTTGACTGAAAGGCAGGACTGTTTGAGCCATGTCTCTGTGTCCAGTTGGCTGCTGTAAATGCACAGGCCTGGAACAATAAAACCCAACCCAGCCATTAGTGGAGACATGGACAGAGAACTGATTACCAAAGGGGGATGAAGGGGGTGGGAGGTTCCAGAAGTTCTTCCTAATGTTTAGGTGGAATCTGTTTTCCTGCACCTTGAATCTGTCTTTTTTTTAAAAAAAAAATCTTTTGGGAGTTGGGTGGCCATTATACAGCCAATGTGTTCCCTTGGGGTTCATACCAATCAGTTTGCAATGTATTGACCACCACAGCAGTGCCACAGAGAGTAGGAATTTGCCTGCAGAGTGACAATTTCTTACTTCTCCTCTCCTGAAATACTCCCAAACAGTGTTTTTCAAAAGTAGTATAGGGGATGGGCTAAGTGGTTGTAAGAAGGGAGACAGACAAAAATTCTACCATCTGTAGAAATGCTCCAGTGGATCCAAGTCTTTTTTGCCTATGGTCGCCAACTAGTCTTTGTTAGAATAATGACTCAAAATGGCTAACAGATTATGTCATTGGGTGCTAACTCTTCAGAGGTCATTCCGAGATGGTTCCCTGGGCAGCTTGAAGGGAGGTGCTTGTCTATGAATGTGAAGAGAGGTGTTCAAATTGTTTTCAAATTATTATAGCTTATGTTGTCAGCATTATTTCATAATGTAGTCACTGTTTACATTTTTTAAAAGTCAAGGCAAGAGCAATTTACACCAGCTGATCTGTTTAACTTTCTTGGAATGACAATATATTGATCAATTTTAAACCTGGTTAATGTAAATCACACAAACAAGTACCAAAAGAAAACCAAAGTGAGTTGGTTGCTACAAATGGAAGAATGGCATGAAAGTCATAAAGTAGCTCACTTTGTACAACACAAACCATGTTTCCTAATACTGAGTACAATACGACAGAATCAATGGAAACTGCCTTTACTCTAAAGGAAAACATACATTTCAGTGGGGAATGTTATCCCATGCACACTTCTGGTAAGGGGACAAAATAAGTTACTGAGTTGATTTTAACTCTTCAAAAAGTAAAACATAATTTTAATCGCTTAAGAAATAGATGGTTTAAAGCCAATGGCTGAAAAAGAGATGTATTTAGGAAGTATGACTACTGACTACTGACTACTGGCGGACGATATGGAGGGTAGGGTTGCAGATGCAGGTTAGGAAACTCCTGCATATTTGGAGATAGAACCTGAGGAAGACAGGGACTCAGTGTGGTACAATGCCATAGTGTCTACCAAAAGCATCTATTTTTTCTAAGGAGATTAATATTGGTAGTCTGGATATGAGTTGTAATTCTGGGGGATCCACAGATCCCCATCTGGAAGGTGGCATCGCTAACTGGTCTGCTCAGACCACTACAAACAAAGCAAACTATTTTGATAACATTATCAGAATTTCTTGAACAGGTAGATGTATTTCCTGATGGTTGCAAAAAAAAATATTGGTTGTTTGAACTAACGCTTAGTTCTGATTACTTTGCTCAACAAAGAGTGAAACATTCTTCCCACCTGAGGAGCCTTCTTCAAATGGAGGTGGCCCTTCTGCCAGAGGAACATCCACTAACATCAAAAGAAGATTTGGGCTTCAAGCCACTTGTTCAAATATTTGTTGAGACTCAGATGTTAAAGTCACCTCTTACCAGTGTTAAGTGCACAAGTGACCTTGTCTCCAAGTATCTGCACACAAAAAAAGAAAATAGATCAGTCCCATTGCTCCAACCCTTCTGTGGTTCCTCCATCCTTATATCACATACAAAGAAAGCCAGTCCACAATTAGAGATCAAAGCGATTCCATGCCATGTCAAGCACACTGGGGTCTTACAAAGTGACTCCTGCAAACTGTGTCACGTTAAATCCCTTAAAACATACAGCCGTTGCCAGCCACAGCCCTTACGACAGCTTCTTCCATTTGGTAACCAAACTGTTTCATGTAGAGATTAACCCAGTGATCCTGCACTTGAAAGAGAACGCTGCCAGATTTAATTCCTATCCCTGCCACAGTATTCTGCTGGGGAAGGCACAGTAATCCATACTAAACAGCAAAAGAAAAAGAGAAATTATGGGAACAGGCTTTTGATTAGGTCCGCCGTGTGCAATGATTAAGTTGAGGTATGAGAAGATATGCAAAGTGAACTACTAGTGTATTAGCTGAGAGTCTTGAGGGGAAAGGTGCTGTGTAGATTAATCATTTTCCAGTTTGACAGATCTAGGAAAGTCCGGTTTCTTTATATATACAGATAGTGGGGAGGTATCAGCTCATTTGTGTTCTTGAGACTTCTGCGTATCTCCAGTTCTGATGAAAAATACCTTTGACTAAGTTACATAATGTTAACAATGTTCTCTTTTAATATTTGAATGCAGCATTTGGTGGCTGCTTAAATGCTAATACTTCATTTATGTGACAAGTGGATGATGGCTTGTAAAAATCAATGCCAAAATCAATATTAGCCATTAAACTGCCACAGGGCTCCAGGTTGCATTGGTTGAACCCACAATATGATCACCCACCTGGAATTTGTCATCTACATGTTTTGCTGTTTTCCACCAAAAGATAACAGTAGAATTGTATATTAATCCACAGTTTCCTGGACTTTCTTTGTTCTAGAATGCACCACTTGGGTCCTAGTGCCTACTTCAATCTGTCCTCAATGCACTAGGACCCAAGCAGAGCATTCCAGAACAAAGAAAGTACAGGAAGTCATGGATTAATATACAATTCTATTGTCATCTTTTGGTGGAAAAGAGTATAGCAAAGTCTGGTCAAAATCTAGAAACAAAGATTTAATAAAAGCAAAAAGTACAGAGAACCTGGGTGGAGGGAAACCTCTTACATAACCTGATTTATTAAGCTTTTGCTACCACATTCTTATTAAAAATGGTAATCCAAAGGATCATGTTTGTGCCCATCAGAAGATTTCTCTGCACTCCTATGAAAGTGTGAAACTTAATTGTGTAAACTAGCTGTCAGGCTGATATTGTGGTAATGTTGAAAGACAGCAGATGGCATGAATTCAATGAGATTCATGACTGGGCAGGATCAGAACCCAGCTTTATTGAATCAAAATCTAACATGCTATCAACAATTAGCATTATGGGATGTGTGACACTACATTGGCTTGTAAACGTGTTCCCTGAAGTATAAAGAATTATGTAATTAAGGCATAATCTTGAGGGGCTGCAGGGTAGAATAATTATTTATTTACATTTATGAATTAAGCATTTATATCCCACCATTCCTCAAGGTTCAAGATATCTTACAATAATACTTAAAACATGTTCAGCTAAAACCAAAATAAATATCAAACTCCAAATCTCTTCTGTGGCGTTTCCCCTCCCTGCGCAGGGCCCTTGGGTGATGGAACCTTCCCTCCCTCCCTGTCCTGGGGGTTGTCCTCCCCAGAGATGTTCTTTTCCAATTGGCCCGAGGGGCCAAGAAACAATTTAGCCCACAGGGCGCCTGATGTTGAAGGCTGCCCCCTCTGGCTTCTCCAGCTGTCTCTTCCCTAAAGCCCCTGCGTGTCAGGCCCAGCCCCGCTGCAGTTGCCTCACTAATGGCCGGGGTTGGCTAGACAGCTGACGCGCCACACCCAGTTGCTTCACTGGACGAGCGACTTCTGCCTGACGGGAGATGGCCCTGGCACACCCTCCCAACGCAACCTCCTCACGAGCTGTCTGGCCCTTCCACCACTCCACACCCCTCCCACGTCACCCTGCTGCAGCGGCAGCTCCTGAGCTTCCCTTTAATCCCCTTCCCAGACTCAAAACCCTCCCCCTGCCCAGCTGCAGGGCCTCCATGCCAAGCCGATCGGGCTCAGCTGTGCTTTATTATTATTATTATTATTATTATTATTATTATTATTATTATTATTATTATTATTATTATTATTATTATTATTATTATTATTAGTAGTAGTAGTAGTAGTAGTAGTAGTAGTAATAGTAGTAGTAGTAGTAGTTGTAGTAGTAGTAGTTGTAATAGTAGTAGTAATAGTAGTAGTAATAGTAATAGTAATAGTAATAGTAATAATGGTGGGCTATAAAATTTTAATTAATAAATAAGTTCCTTAATTAGAAATGCAGAGTTGATTCAGGTATTCACAAAACAAGGACTTCGAATCATATAACTTGAGAATTCTGCACTTTTCAGGCCTGATTTGGACCAGGACTATTACATATATGGAGAAGGGGCTTCAGTCCCCACCATGTGCCTGAAAACTCCCCTATTTTCTCTGCTAAGAAACTTATATCTAGCCATGATAACCCATACATTTCCCAATGGAGCAAATGCAAAGTCAAAATTGGCCATTAGTAATGGCGCATATGATGCTTCCTGAAAATTGCAACCTTAAATTAAATGGCTTAGGACTAACACATCTTAAAGACAGCCTTCACTCTTATGAACATACATATCCACTTCTATCACCTTCAGAGGCTCAGTTGCAGGTGCCCCCATTGTCTGAGGCTAGACTGGTGGCAGTCTGAGAATGGGCCTTCCACTATCAAACTTTTGAAACTGCCTTCCCAGAAAGATAAGTTTGTCTCCCTCTATCATTGTCTTCTGCCCCTAGTTTTGGTGTTGTGTGTTTATATAATTTCATGGAATGATCTTACATATTATTCTAAATGCCTCTATGATGTTGAAATGTTTTCATGTTTGCCACCTTGGAGACCCTATTTGATGGAAAGGTGGCATTAAAATGTCTCAAATAAATCTTGCACTGCAGTAGGTAGTCATAAGGGATCACTATGAGTGTTCTAAAGTACACTCTCAAAAACATACAGAATTATTATGGCTCTATTAGTCAGTACTCCCATGCACCCCAAAACATCCTTAGTATCCTCTGTAACACACAGGGATTCTAAGACAGCCATGCAGGCAGTCCACGACTGATATGTTAATCTGGAAAGGGTTGCCTGAAGGTAGGCAGTTTGAAAAACTCAGCTCTAAGCATTTCTGTAAAGGATGGAAATAGCTCTTCAAAGAATGGTGCATGTAAACCTCTCATTTACTCCTCCCTATGGGCATTCCTACAGTTTTGGCTGAATTTTATTTCCAGTTCCTTAGGCTTGACCTGGAAAAACAGAACTTCAAAGCAAAACTCTGAACAGGAAAACCCTTGAGAATTAAAAGGAGGGGAAAATGTTTCTGAGTCTCTCAATTTGCACAGAGCCCTGAGCAAAGTCACAAAGGTTATCAGGTGGTCCATACAGCTATCTTTATTTCACCTGAAATCTTTTGACTGTTTGAAATAACAGAACATAAAAATAGCTCTAGTTCAGACATTCTTCCCACAAAGTTAACAGGGGGAAGCCACTTAATTGGGGAAAGGAAAACTGAATAGCAGAAGATGCCTCTAATTGAAAAATCTAATAATGCTATAAGCAATCATAGCAAAATATTCATGCTTGAGTATGCGACTTAGAACGTGCAATACCAAATTTCATGACAAAGCCCTGAAAAGTGATGCTTTGAAAGCGCATTGGATAGTCTTGTCACTAGTGATAGCAGAAAGTGCTGTCAAGTCACAATTGACTTATAGTGACCCTGTAGGGCTTTCAAGGCAAAATACATTCAGGGATGGTTTGCCATTGCCTTCCTCCATGTCACAACTGTGGTTCTCTTTGGAGATCTCCCATACAAATATAAGCCAGGGGATGACTCTGCTTAGCTTCCAAAATGTGATGAGATTGGACTCACCTGGGCTATCCAGGTCAGGGCCTACTTTTTTGCCTAAAGCTACTCTAAACTTTATTAGTTATCACAAGTATCTGTAGACTGTCTTTCCTAGCAGTTCAAAGCTATTCATCTAAAACAACCATAAACACCCTTAAGAAGAACCAGTTTCAAAATTAAGTCATCAGCAAAAAAATCCCACCTCACATTCACATATGCAATTCTTCTTCTCATACGAATAGGTTTTACAAATCCAGTCACAACTTTTAAAAATATCCCAAATCTCCAACAGACAAATTATGCAAATACTGATCTGAACCAAAAAAGGCTTCATCCCCACTCTGAAGCTGAAGGAGTAAGAGTAGCCTTCCTAAGCTCCTCTGAAGGGCCATTACAAACAGAGGGGACTGACATGGGGGTGGGATGGATGCTTTTTACAAACTACAAACTGAACCAGGTGAAACCCAGCAGTATCAAACATACCTTAAAAAATATTTGCAGCCAGTGAAGCTTTATGAATTGGCAATGTATCACTCTTCTTTGTTCTAATCAACTACCAATCAACTGAAGTCATCATCATAGGCAACCCCAAGTATATCACATTGCAGATACATAGAATAGAATAGAATAGAATCTTTATTGGCCAAGTGTGATTGGACACACAAGGAATTTGTCTCCGGTGCATATGCTCTCAGTGTACATAAAAGAAAAATACATTTGTCAAGAATCATAAGGTACAGCACTTAATGATTGTCATATAGGTCTAGTAAGCAATCAGGAAACAATCAGTAGTAATGAAAACATAAAATGTAAAATCATAAAATAAAATAAAATAAAATAAAATAAAGATGTAAAATAAAAGATGAAATGCCAGCACTGAGGCTATATAGTCCATACAGTCATAAGTGGGAGGAGATGGGTAATAGGAATGATGAAAAAAGTAGTGCAGTAATTATATAATAAGTATATAATAAATAGTTTAACATTATCGAGGGAATTATTTGTTTAACAGAGTGATGGCATTCGGGGAAAAACTGACTTCTTATGTCTAGTTGTCTTGGTGTGCAGTGCTTTCCTGTAGCGTAGTTTAGAGGGTAAGAGTTGGAAACAGTTTATGTCCAGGGATGACGAGGGGTCAGTAGAAAATATTTTCCACAGCCAGCTTTTTGACCCGGAATTAGCAGTATACAGGAGTCCTCAATGGAAGACAGGTTAGCAGCAATTGTTTTCTGCAGTTCTGATTATTTCTCTCTGAAAGTCTGTGTCGATCTTGTTGGGTTGCAGAGACCAAACCACACAGTTATAGAGGTGCAGATGACCAGACTCAATTGATTCCTCTGTAGAACTGTATCCAGCAATGACTCCTTAAGGCAGTTTGAGCTTCCTGAGTTGGCGCAGAAAGAACATTCTTTGTTGTGCTTTTTTGATGACATTTTTTTGATATTAGGTGACCATTTTAGGTCATGAGATATGATGGAGCCTAGAAATTTAAAGGAAGGTCTCTACTGTTGATACTGTATGTTTGTCTAGTATTGTGAGAGGGAGGTAGGATGGGAGGGTTTCTCCCTGAAATCTACCACCATTTCTACCGAGTTTTAAGTGTGTTCAGTTCTAGATTGTTCCCAGTGGCACCCACAGAGGCTAGTTGTTCAACCTCCCACGTCTGTATCGCGGTTTCATCGTGGTGTCTCGAATGAGACCAATCACTGTTGTATCATCCTGCAAATTTCAGTATTTTAACAGATGGATCGATTTGAGATGCAGTCATTGTGGTATACAGAGAGAAGAGAAGTGAGTGAAAGTACACACAGCCTTGAGGGGCCCCTGTGCTCATTTTACAGGTGTGTCTGATGTAATTTTTCCTAGCTTCACCCTGCTGTTTCCTATCTGTTAGGAAGCTTGTGATCCCACTTACAAATATGCTCAGGTACTGCTAAGCTGATTTAGTTTGGATTTAGAAGAATGTCGGAATACTGATAGTATTGAATGCTGAAGACTAAGAGTCAACAAAGAGGACCCTTGCATAGGTCTTTGGCGATTCAAGAGTGCTGTAGGATATAGTGCAAAAGCCATATTAACAGCATCGTCTATTGTCGATCTGTTTTGCTTTCGGTATGCAAATTGCAAAGGGGTCCAACTTAAGTGGATCCCATTGATGGATTTTTCAAATGGGTACATCACCCCTAGCGCTTTCAAAAGTTTTCATAACTACAGATGTTAAGAGCAACTGGTCTGTAGTCGATTCAGTTCCTTGATGGAAGGCTTCTTAGAAGCACTGGGGCGATAGTGGAGTGTTTGAAATGCAGGAAGGAACATAAGCACATCTCTAGGGATTTGTTGAAGATTTGGGTGAAAAAATGGGGGCCAGATTGGACCCAGCACAGACTTTTTTTAATGCAAGAGAGGGTGTTATCTTGTCCTGGGCCTGGTGCTTTTCCAGGCTTCTGTCTGTGAAATAGATCTTGCACTTCCTTTTCACTGAGATCACCAGGGGTTTATGTAAGAAGCCAATGGAAATGGAGATTCAGTTAGTAGGAAGTTTGGCTATTGTTGAATTAGATAGGTGCATTCCTGAGATAGAGGTTGTGGAGAAAGGTGACTGTAGATTGTTTTCAAACCACTACAGAGGTAGAGAACACATTCGAATTCAGGAATTAAGATCACCCTTGCCAATTGCTTTGAGAAGTTTCCCTTCAGCTTGGGAAGGTGGTTTGCTGTAACCGGTGATATTTTTGAGAGTTTTCCACATGTTTGCTGTTTCGTTTGGTGAAAACTGTTGTATCATCTATTGTATTGTATATGTTGTATTGTACAGTGTACAATATTGTACTGTACAATACAATGTTGTATTGTACAGTATTGTAAGCATATGTTGTATTGTACAGTGCATTCTAATGTGAATAATTGACTCACAGAATCATAAAGTTAAAAGACACCTCGAGGACCATCCAGTCCAGCCCCCTGCCATGTAAAGACATATAATCAAAGCACTCCTGAAAGATGGTCATCCAGCCTCTGTTTAAAACCTCCAAAGAAGGAGAGTCCACCACTCTCTATGGCAGTGTTTCCCACTGTCAAACAGCATGGTGATTATCAAAATAAAGAATGGCTGCAACAATTCAGAGGTCCACAATATTTGACAGAGTACATGGGAGCTTCACACAAGCCTGGGGTGTGTCATTCTTTTCTGGCCGGAAAAATCATCTTCATTGCGTGCACACAGTAGCCACTGTCACACACTGCTCCTCATCCAAACATATATGTGGGCATCAGATCCACTGAAGTGAAATGAGTTATTTCTTTTCCTTCCATTTGTACAGATCCAGTTTCCAAAGGGCAATATGCATAACATGGAGAAGAGATTATTATCAGGCTGTTTTGAGGCTTAATTAGCCATGTTAACACCAAAAGCCTCTCATGAAATATGTTACAGAAAGTTGTTATTGTTTGCAATGATTAATTAGCTTGTTCTTTGAAACCACACTGCCTGCATGCCGGCCCCTGAACTCCAAGCATTTTATCTGCTGTCTCATTGTGCTCTTTACAAGGACTCTTTTCAAGACCGACATTGCAATGCTTTAAAAAGGAAAGTGAGAAAATAAAATCCAGGATAAAAAGTCACCGATCAAGGTCCAGGCACAAGTCTTCTGCTGTTTGAAATTTGGTTACTATAGTAACCACTGCATGTGATTGTACAAAAAGCTCCCCTGGTTACATAGATGGCAGTGTCTTTCAACAGTGTGCCTCTCCCTTGGAATATCTCACAGCACTGAGAAGCCCACCTTCCTCTAAGACCTGTTTATTATCCCCTGTTTGACTCGTAACACCTTAGCTGTTCTTTCTAGGGAAGCATATGATAGACTAGATATATTAGCATTCACAGATATGCAAAAAAAAGTTCCAAATATTAGAGAGAATTCCAGAAGAAGAAGAAGAGGAGTAGGAGGAAGAGTAGAAGTTTGGATTTATATCCTCTCTTTCTCTCCTGTAGGAGACTCAAAGGGGCTTACAATCTCCTTGCCCTTCCCCCCTCACAACAAACACCCTGTGAGGTGGGTGGGACTGAGACAGCTCCCAAAAGCTGTGACTACTCAAGGTAACCCAGCTGGCATGTGTGGGAGTGCACAGGCTAATCTGAATTCCCCAGATAAACCTGCACAGCTCAAGCGACAGAGCAGGGAATCAAACCCGGTTCCTCCAGATTAGAATACACCTGCTCTTAACCACTCCGTCACTGCTGCTCCTAAGATAGCAAGACCAGCTGCATCTCCATCGTGTCACAAGTTACATGGGCTGGCTCAGATTTAGTCAATGCGGGCCCAGTTACTGGGTAAATGGCACTGTCAATAAATGCAAATTAACAAAATTCCGAGTTATTCACAATTAGATAGACCTTGCGGACTGTAAGCTTGATGTTAATAGAAGAGCCATCCTTGTGATCCCCTGAAAGCTGATGCTTAGGCTTAGGGTAGCCTCATGGTTGGTTCCATTACCCTTTCTCTCATGGTACTCTGGACCACAAAGATTGTCCACAATGATTTCTGATCTATGTCAGTTGCATATGTAGATAATGTGCACAAAGCTCTCAAATGACAAGTACTTCCACCATGGCTAAAATGCCAACAGGAGATATTATCCCTCTGGAGTCAGAACTATATCAGCCATATATTTAGCTACTAAAAGCATTATCTCAATTGAAGACAAATACATAGTTCAGACCTCTCAAGAACGGGAAAGTTCAATAGATTATGATCCATTCATAATGCCACACAATGTAAATGACCTTTTTAAAAACAAAAACAAAACAGATTTCCATCCCAAGCAGAAATATATTCTACTTGCTCAGCACTCTTCTCATTTAAAATGGTTTATATTTAATTATATCAATCTCCATGAAGGATTTTTGCTTAATTTTCAAATAGTAATAATATTTATGATCCTCATTATGCATTTAATTTTTGTAATTAAAAAACCTGAAATATTATTCCACTAAGTAAAGCACCACACTGCTATTTTGATTTCTTTTTTAAAAAAATAGATATATACCTTAAATAAAAATAGAGTCATATTACAAGGGAAATATCTCATTTCCTGGGCAAATAAAAGTTTATAAAAACATTCACATGATACAGGCAGAAGTATGTACAGGATCAAATGGGGGAGGGAGGTAAGGAGAGAAGGGTGCCCCAGGCAGAGAGAGGGTGGTGGCAGGATGTGTGAAGGCTCAATTGCCCAGAAAAGATGGTTTGTTCTGCAGCACATGTGACCAGTTCTCCCAATCAGGCTGCTGCTAGGAGGTGTTGGAGGCTTAACTGCATTGAATAGATGGCTTGTTCTGTGACACATGCACTTCTTCCCCCAATTAGGCCGCAGCTAGAAGGTAGGGAAGCTCAACTGCTCAACAGAGCTGGCTCATTTTGCAGCACATGTGGCCTATTCCCCTGATTAGGCTTTTGCTAAAAAGTGGAGGAGGGTCAATTGCATGGAAGAGATGGCTTGTTCTGCAGTGCTTATGCCTCCTTCCCCCAGTTAGGCAACTGCTAGGAGATGGGGCAAGCTCAGTTGCACAGAAGAGCTAGCTCTCTCTGTACTGCATTTGACCAGTCCCCGCCCCACACACCAGCTAAGAGTGAGAAGACTCAGTTGCCTATCACAGTTGGCTCATTCTGCAGGGCCACGCCCTCAGAGGGTAGTCGCACCCTTGGTATGGTAGAGGCTGTGAATGTGAGTAAGCAAGACTGTGGCAAGCAAAGAGGAGGGAGAGTTAAAGGTTCCCGACAAGATGACCAAAGATATCTATTTCTATGCAGTAAAGACTAGGGCCTTTTGCACATATTCAGTCTCTTTGGGTCAAACTTACATTACCATCAGATCAGATTCTCAATTGGGCACATATTTTTCCCTCTTCCGAACTGTGCTACAGAAAGGAGAAGCCCTGTGGTTTCCAAGAGCAGGCAAATCATGATTTTTTTCCCCTGCCTGCTCAGGGAAGTGGAAAAGAGCAGTATGGTTCCCTTGCTTTTCGGCTCCTCCCCACCTTACCCCGCTCATGCAGGAGCAGCAGTTCTGCTGGCATTTCTGGGAGATCAAAACCCCACTTTTAATTTAATTAATCCTAGGAGCAATAGATTGAAGCAACAGCCTTTATAAAGAAATATTAGAAACCAACAGCAAACAACTGTCCAAACTTGGAATCCTCCTCCTAAGGAGTCTTCTTCTTTTCCTAGTCTGCAACATTTCCTAACATTATTGTCTTTTCCAGTAACTAAAGTACAGTAGCTTTAGTATAGTCATCTCAGCTTCTAGCAGCATAGTTACTAGATAAAGTTTTGCCTTAGAGTATGAGGTGTTTTTGGTGTTATATGTGCTGTATTGTTTTTTAGGAATATTAGGAATGTTAGGAAAAAGTATAGGCAGAAAAATTTTCTCCTTGGGTTGGGTTTTTTATGTGAGCACAGGGATTGAGGGAATGTTCAAATATAATACATAGATAAAATAATGTAAAAGTATAACTATTCCTTAACATTTCATAGGGGTCAACATAATTTATCACTTAAAAGAGTTGGAGGTGGGGTGCGTCATATATGGGATGTCATTTTGTACTTTTGTCTCCCTTTAAAAAATGTAGATTTGAACCTGGGTATGTATGTTGTCAGAAAAGGATGATTGACAGGAGCAGTGGATAGCTAAAGAGAATGATTGACAGAAGAGAAGCAGCGGTCATGACCCTGGAAAAAATAGTACATTCTCCCATGTTCCTTGATGTTGCTTTATTCACAGACAAAAAGACTGAAAGTTTCATGAAATGAACTGACATTTCTTTTTCTTGCATGGTTTTCAGTACTTGCCCATATGATGAACAAAAGTTCTGAAAATAAAAGACATATGCCTGCAAATACCTTTTCCTCAAAAGTAAAGCAGTAAGTAAAATACAAGCTTGTCATGTCGGCTATTCCTATCTTTATTTGTTTTAATCATTTGAACAGGAACAATACTAAGCTAAAGTAAGCAAGTTACTTATATATACCTCTGGCTGTCTTCAGACCTGTGTGCTTGAAGGCTTTCACACCATCCAGACTTTCACAGGTAAAGCAGAGACATTTGTGAAACCCTTTCTGCCAGAACTCCACCTCAGTTCAGACCTTATTTCAAACTGTTAAAGGACCTCCTGTTTCTGCTGTGTCTTGTGGCAACAGGCTGCCTATTGGCATCAGGTGTGGCTAGAAGGCTAGCAGCCCTCATTGCAGCCTTTGCAAACGAATGACATCATTGAGAGGTTAAAAAAAAGTTTCTGTCAATGCAGTGGCATTCTTAAATTCCAAATACAAATACAAAGACCTTTAATGGCATAAAAGAGGTGGTGGTGTACAAAATGTGTTAAAACCAAATGACTAAAACTTACAAAAAGGTTTCACTCTTGATCCAAGTGCCTTAGTTAAAAACCTAGCGACTGACTCAGTAGTGTGGGGATGATGGTCACTGAGCAGGTATGAAACTATTTCCTTGTCTGATCTTGCTGAAAATTTCTTCAGGATGGCCTCAAGAAAAAGTGACCGATAGTCTGCCCAGTCGTGCTCCTTTATTGCATTCTTAAATTCATGAAATATCTGATGATTTACCATAGTCAAAATGGCCACCAGTAGACAATGTTGACTGGGACAATTGACAAGCCTGCAAATTCTAACTACTTTGTGTGATAGTTGGAGCACTGATTTAGGATATGGTAGAACCAAGTTTGAATCCTTACTCTGTCATGTGTACTTCATAGGTGACCTTGGGTTAGTCATACTCAGCCTAATCTACTTCACAGGGTTGTTGTGAGAATAAAATGGAGGAAGGGAGAATTATGTAAACCACTTTGGGTCCTCTTTGGGGAGAAACAGGGGCATAGCAATCTAAATAAATATTTAGATTGCCAGTTAAATAAATATTGTTCATGTAGCAAAATATATTACCTTTATAATAGCATTAAAATTACACTGCTATGTCATAGTACTTATTTGTGTGCAGATATGAGGATGTTCGCTCTATTAATCACTAACACAGTTCTTACTAGAAACGTAGGAAGCTGGGCAAGCATAAGGGGCACATCCTGGCCGCTAGGCAGCAAACTCTGAATCTGATATATGGGACTGCTGAACCCGGGCTCTTAGGACAGCAATCGCTGAACCCAGCACTGTCCCCCCCAAGGGGGTTGGGACAAAATGTTACTAGGTGACACTTGAGCGTGTACCCATTTAGTGACACCCCTTCCTGCCAGGGGTAGCGAGCTCTCAAGCAGAGCCTCTGCGGCTTGCACCATCGAGCCCTCCTCTAACCCCAGACCTCTTATTGAGGCCCCCAACCACAGGAAGGTCCAGCATGCAAGCTCAGTCTTCCTGATATGGATGTGCTCCCATGCCCCCAAACTGCCTGAGATGCAACAAAAATTAATAAGTCACAGTAACAATTAACAAAAACCTTGAACGTAGGATGGGAGGGTGGGTCCACTCACTCGCTGGCCTCAGAAAGAGGCCAAGCTGGCCAGGTGCTGCCTTTTATAGGCGTGCCCGGCTCCCTTGTCACGTGACAGTCCACTGTCATGTGACTTTTCAGTCATTTGGCACCCATGAGGAGGGCTGATGCTCACTCTTCCCCTGCCACAACAGCATCCCAGGGAAAGTCCTGGGGCACGTCTTATCATAATATATTCATAGATGCAGTTGCCGCAATTGCTTAAATATTCTGATGCACTGTGTATAACATCACATTTTTCCATTACAAATTAGTATCTTGTTTGATGTCTTAGACCATTTGAACCAGAGTTTTGTAAAATTGATGGTTGGAAAGGGAGACACAGTCTTCCTGAATTAATTTACCTTCAAAGGAGACATCTATATATATTTCTTATTAAGACGCTGAAACAAAACACTAAATTCCATTCCATTTTCTGTGGATCTTGTTACTTATCCATATTAAATATATTGACTGACTTGTCCAAACAGTTTTCTGTCCCTGCCTTTTGTTTTGCAAGAGTCTAGTAATTAAAATGCATACTGATTTTTTTTTTAAAAAAAAATTAATCTCTCTAATGGGCTTTTTATCTATTTGAGTAACAGCATCCTCTGTATTGTGTAGATAAAATTGCTGCTTAGACATCATCATTTTCTCCAAAATAGGTTTTTAGGTTATAGATTTACATTTATTTATTTGGTCTCTAAACACATTACTTTTATGAAGACGCTATCTGTATTGTTACAAAGGCCATTTATGTTTACAGTTACGAATGTTAAGGAGTACAGAAGCATTTAAAGCCATGACATAAAGTGTTCTCTTGTCTAAATAGAAGTGCCACTTACAAAAATGGACAAGCGGGCTATTGTTTTAAGTAAATGAGAATTTATGTGAGCTTTGTGTCTGGCCTGGAACACTGCAATGCTCAGCAATCTGTCAAAAAAAGTCACAGCAAAAGTCACACACTCTCTCCCTTGAGGTGCCTCTGTCTTTGGCGTACTATGGTTGTGCTGAATTAATTGCCTTTTAGCAGCTCCATCTCTCCAAACAATCTTCTCCATGTTTCTACCACAAGTCATTCAAGTGTCTACTTCACTTCCATTGCATGGCACTTCCCAGAGAAGCAAGAAGTGCAGGACTATGCAAGAATATGACATCTGTGGTGTGATTTTCATGACTCAGAATGGGGCTCACAGATCAAGCCTGTAAACTCTATCACAGAACATGATTGACATGTTCTTATCTATTCCTGTAGGGTGTTCTTACACATCCTTCTGCCCCCATCCCTCTGAGGTATTCTGAAATAGGTCAATCATCAGCTTCCCCCAGATCTGGTTGTTAGGGTTTTCAGGGCTGTGTGGCCGCAGTCTGGTAGATCTTGTTTCTAACGTTTCACCTGCATCTGTAGCTGGCATCTTCAGAGGTGTATCACAGAGAGAAATCTGTCACACTGTGTCCAGTGAGAAGAGAATGTTTAGCGTGGTATATATTGTCCATGTCCCAGGGTGGGGAACTAATCAGTAAGTGTTTGGGTGGAACTTGCTATGCAAAGGTGTGGTTGATAGTATTGTATTGCAGGTGGGGTTTTTCAGTCCAGGTAGAGATTCACATTTGCGTTCCCCGCAGCAGCAACAGTCTTAGTGAATGCAAACCCTGTGTCTGGGTGGAGTCCATTGTCCATGAACCTAGCATGCCCTTACCCTTTGATTCTGGTGTTTTTAATTACTGGTAGCCAAGTTTTGTTAATTCTCAGTGTCTGTTCCTTCTTGTTGAAGTTTTCTTGGTGTTTATGGATTTCAATGGTCTCCCTGTGTAGTCTGCAGATTTTTCAGGAAGGAAACACTGGGATGAATCCAGACAAAAGTTTCCCATGACAGAAAAGGAAATGTTTTGTCTTTCTTCTCCCACTGGAACTGTGCAAATGACCAAGCTGAACAGTGACTCAGCATGTGAGGAAATCAAGTAGGCATGAGAACACTGGCCTTGCCTTTGCTTCCACAAAATCACTCATTTCTTTGGCATATTCAAATGTGCAGCGCCCAGCATGGGAAGCGTCTGCACCTTCAACCGTTTCCTGTGATCAGTGACTTTGCTTTCTGAGTGCTCCTGATTTTGGAGAGGGAAAGCAATTAGGAACTTCCTCATGCATTCCAGCCATGCAGAAAAATTAGTGATTGCACCAAGGAGGGGGGGGAGATAAGGGCAGCAAGCTCATGCCTGCTCCCCTCGCCCCACTCCCATGTGATGAATGCATGGATGGGTCACCTGCACAGGCTATGAATTTCCACAAAATGCTGCTCCTAGGAATAGGAGACATGACAAATGACAGTGGGGAGGGGGAGAGAATAAGTGGAAATTGCCAATTCAGTCTGACTCTGACCAATTATTTTATTCCTCATAATGTTAACATATATGGAAGTTTGAAAAGAAGCTGAGCAAGTTCCCATTCTTCATTTCTGTGATCCATATTGCTGCTGGATGTGGACATCTAGACTGATAAAGGCAGGGAGTTCAGTTATCAGTTGCACAACCTCATCCATAGCTGTGAGATTTTTTTTTTAAAAAAAGGTCCACAGTCAACCTTCTTCATAGGATATGACCACCACATTTTTAGGCAGAGAAAACTAGTGTCCCACCCATACTGTGACTTTCTGTGTCAATAGGCAGGGTGATAAAATGGCTACGCTATCTCAAGAATAAAGAGGACACCATTCAATTCCAGTAGCACTTTAGCAACCAAGAGATTTTCAGGATGCAAGGGTCAAAGTTCTGTTCATCACACAGTTTTGACTCTCAGAAGTTATACATGGAAATCTTGCTAGTCTCTAAGGTGCTCCTGGATTTGAACCTGACTCATCTACTGCTGATCAACATGATTACCCACCTTAACTATCTTTATGAGCTCAACTCTCAAAACTAGTAACTAATGGTGCACTTAAATGAATGCTGCAGAATGCCTTATGTCTTTACTCCTAATTACTAAGACCTTTAACAATGCTTGCCCTCACCCCAAAATACACTTGAATTCACACTCATCATATTTCCCCAGTTCAATTCAAGCATATCTCTTGTAAAATATTCCTTTTCTACCCAAAATCACTTTTACCTCTTCTTCTCCATTGTCATCCAGTCACAGCAATTACACAATATAAGTAGACATTTCTTACTCTAAAATAACAGTTTATCCTGGGTTAGCTGGACTTTATTTATCTCTTCCCTCACCTCCCCAGTAGTACAAATGACATACTTGCCTGGGGTAATAGGCTTCTGTTTTTGTGCTTTGAGGCACTTCCTTCCTGAGGCTGCTACCAGTAGTGTTTACAGTAGACTTAAAATTACTTTCTCCTCATTTCTAAAGGCACAATGCAACCTGAATTTCAAATAATCTGCTGAAAAATGTCCAGAAATGGTGAAATTAAACCAAGTCAATAAAAAGAGTTACACACATATTCACACACTCAGAGTATAGTTCCTCACATACATTACCATAAAAGTCACTGCCAGGCAAATGGTGATGGAGTGACCAAAAAATGAGTGAGCAATTCAAATCTTCTCCCTTCTCAGAGTGATCAGGAATATAGGCTATACAAAATTCCTAGTTCCAATTCATGAATAAAATGTAGATAACCTTAAACTTAAATGAGAAGACCAAAGTTTTCTTTTTCTCCAGAAAAAATACTTAGGAAACAAAAAACATAAGTTGGTAAAAATAAGTTTTGTTTTGCTTTTAAATCTGTAAGAGACCACAAAGTAATGCTGAACATTGGAAACTTATCCCAGATCACTCAGAGCAGCGCTGATGGTGGCTGGGGAGAGCAACAATGTATAATCCTGCATGCAGAACTGACTTTTTAAAATAATGATTGAATGAATCTATGTGAATGGTTCGCGTATAACTGAAATTAATACAATTGGCAAACATATCATGAGACAGAACTATCAGGTGACTGAGCATCCCTGAATCTAAATTCTATCATCCCTTGTGCACCTTCCACTGCACTTACCCCGGTGGAGGAGGCAGATATGCCAGTGGCTGCCCACCTCTCAGCCCCATTGCCATAAAACCCAGAAGTCTGGTTCGCAGCAGGGGTGTCTCAATCAGAGTGTGTGTGTGTGGGGAGGGGGGCTTGGGTATTTCCAGGGGTGAAGCCAATGTTAGTTCCCACCTGGGGTCAGGGTTCAGAGCCTGGTGCTCCAGCCTTCAGATTTATGCCACCCAGCCCCATGCAGGGCTTTTTGGCGGCTGGGTTTTTTTTTGCATTTTTTGTTCCCTGCACCATCAGAAAGTCCTCTTGGACTTGCATTTTTTGTTCCCTACACCACATCCCATCACCGAGAGCTTTGGATGGGGTTTCCCATGATGGTATTTGTCAAAATAGTCCCACAAGATTCAGAGTAAAAGATACCAGTGCTCTGGTGTATAAGTGCCCTGATAGTACCCCATCTTAGGACCCAAGAACCAACAAGAATCTGTGCTATATCCCTGCAGCTGGGGAACAGGGATAAACCAAGGGGTCATGGATCCAAGCAGAACTGCTAAAAATGCATCCCACCCCGCATCCTCGCCCCATATGTGCTTACTCTGTACTGGCTTTACGACCTTCTTTTCCTTAACCAGCCATGCTGATGAAACAGAATGATGTCAGGGATCCTCCAAATTCAGTGGCAGTATTCCTCTGAATACCAGTGTCAGGAAGCAATACTGGAGGAAGGCTTGTCATTTAAGCCGTGCTGCTGGCCTTCCAGAGTAAATGGTTGGCCACTGTCAGACAGGATGCTGGACTGAATGGACCACTAATCTGATCCAGCAGGACTCTTCTTACATTCTTAACAACTGCTAGTACAGTGAGCCAGAGGAAAACATAATTTGTCCAAACTGATAGTTCTCAGTATTTGGTAACATCAAATGGAGATAAGGAATAGGTACCTGAAGAGGATCTAGGCGACATGGCTCTCTAAAATCACTAGCTCACCACTGTGTACAAATTGTCAAAGCCCATACACAGTTACTAAACATGATTGCTATCTTTCTTAGCTGTTTACAAGAAGCCTTGCAACAGGAGTACAGTACATGCAAGGAGAGACTCTATACACACTCAGACTTGATCATCATTAAGGCAAGACTGAAAGTTGTCATAATTAATGTAAATACAACTGCTCTGTGAGGGTCATGCAAACTCTCATGTTTAATCAGGGCTCCTACATAATGACAGCCATTTTCATTGGATGACTAGAGAAGCCAAGCCTATCATGGGCATGAAAAAAGGAAAGCTCTACCAGTGATTCAGCTGTCAGTTAATTTTGTTTTTAGTGGCACAGATTTATTGGAACAAGAAAGTCAGCAATTCCATTCATCTGATTTTCTTTCAGAAAAATATTCTTGACATTGCACAATAATTTATATCTTCTGTCTTTAGTATGGGATGCTACTGGGAGACCATTCAGAGGGTCTGCTAACGTCTGGATGTTTGTTCTCCAATAGTGGATTGTTTCACAATTCAGCTGATTATAAATGAGGCAATAAATCATGTGAGGTGCTTGGCATGAAGGGCAGACAGATTGCTGGGGTGATTATCATTTGGTAGAAATAATCACTCTCAGAACTGAGGTGCTGTGTGGTTTCCGGGCTGTATGGCCGTGTACTAGCAGCATTCTCTCCTGACGTTTTGCCTGCATCTGCGGCTGGCACCTCAGTGATTCTGGCCGTGAAAGCCTTCAACAATACAGTCTCAGAATTCATTGAAGATCTAGCTGGATGGAAGGGTGTTAAACAAAATGTACAGCAGTTTTTTTTAAAAAAAACAGGCAACATGAGTGATCCATCTCAGCAGTGACAGAATAACATGTGTGTCTTTGGTAGGCATGCAAAGTTTGAACCTGGGCCCATGGGAATGCTACATCTGTGTTATTCTCTAGTGTGGACCTTTCTCTGCAGTTTTTCCAGCTGCAAATGCTGATGTATGTTCTTCCCCCTTGCAGCAGTTCACCAACACTCCTAGGGGAAAGATATCAGATCTAGTGGTCTATTTTGGTCCCGAAAGCTGTAACAGGGGGAAGAATCTCCACCTGACACAAACTTCTCATTTACTACTCTAGAGAGACAGATTTCTCTATGAAGCTTAGAGTTTTGTTTCAAAAGAATCCACCTTGCATTGTAAAAAAATGTGACTATTTATAAATTACATTTATAACAGAAATGAAAAGCCAGCTTATACCAGGAAAATAGATAGAATGACAACAGCAGCCAACATGTTGTCTTGGATCAAATAAAAACACAGGTGATGATATTTCTTCTTTTGACTGGTGTTAAGCCCAGGATTGCAATAGTCACCATTCAACAAGAAACTGCTATAACACCACTAGCCTTCCTGGATCTCAAAACACTTTAAGAGTGAATGTAACAATATAAGCTCTTTCCTTGGGCTTGTAAATGACTACCAGTAGGATTTTCAAACACCATTAGCAGGCTATAACTCACTCAGCCAGTACCTTATCTTCCACAGTCTATACTTGTCATTTTGTGCCTCCAGCCCCAGATACACCAAAGAATCTGTCCTTATTTTAAGACAGTGCAAGGTTTATTTAAGTAGAAAAGGATCTTCTCAGATTTCTCCTAGACAAACAATAAATCATGTCTAGAAAGCCAGTACAGGAATCAGAGTGCTGGGCTGGGGTAAAACAATACTCATGAAGCAGTTTGGGTCAGTCACATTCCTAGCTCAACCTACCTCAGAGAAATGTTGTAAGAACAAGCTGAGGGGAACATGCAGGATAAACTGGGTCAAATGGGGGTCAAAGGATCCTGGGCGCAATGGTAGGAGGCACAAAATCGCCCTATCCCCTCCTCCACCGTGCTGACCTGGCTCAGAAGAGCTGGGTCGGCGTGGAGAAGGTGGCTAAAAACAGAGCTGGTCTGCTGCTAGAAGCTGACCTGCTGCTACGGCGCCCGACCAAGCCACCTCTTCCCCTCCCCAGGCCCTTGGGAGCAGGGCTCAGGGGCGGGTGTGGCTTGAATGGGCACCACAGTGGCAGGCAGGCTCCTGGGCCACCTGCCATGGCACCCTCCCCCCTGCTCCCTGCATGCTGGTTTCTGCCCTTCACAGGGACTGCGGAGGGCAGGAGGTGGCCTGCAGGGAGGCGGGGATGGGTGGGAGGCAGGGGTGGCCTGTCCAAGATGCACCTGCCCCCAAGCCCTGCCCATGAGCCCCTCCCCCAAGCCTGGTGGGGCACGGGGACAGGGGGCTCTTGGAGCAGGTGTTGTCCGCAGGGCCCTTTCCTCCCCCAATATGCCTCTGTGTGTCATAGATGTCTTCCTGCTCTCATTGCATCCACAAATAAATTGTGTGAAATTATACCATCATGCACTACACTTTTTTCTCCCCATCCTCTTGCAAGGTTGGAAGAACTTATGGGCATACCGTGGGTTTTGAATTAGTAGACATTACTGTGGAGAGGAAAGAACATGGCATATACCTTTTATTTTTATTCAGTCATCTGGTTATTTAGACCCTACTTTTCTCCACAATGGGGACCCCAAGCAGTTTACAACATTATTCTCCACACAGCTTGTGTACCATCTAGCTGCCAGCCAAAGATTTAAGAGAAAGTTAGATGAGTTTGATAAAATATTCCAAGCAACCTTGAAGAGAGAAGCACATTACTTACTTTGAAACTAATGTCACCAGAACTTTCACTCTGCTATTTATTGACAGGGATGAAAGACCACTTGGGATCATAAATTAATTGCTCACCACCTTCTGCTACCACATATAGAAGCTTTACAGGGAAGAGCTGAGTAAATATATAACAAGGAAATTGGTTATTTAATGTCACAATTATTTCTAACTTGAAGCTGTAAACCGTTTACATTTTACCGCTTGTTTTAGACTCAATGGTATGCTGTCCTACTCAGTAGTAATAAGCAAATACTCACTCTCCTTGGTTAATCAGACCTTTTACTGTTTGTGAACATTGAGAATGATCGCTCTATTCTCCAATGCATTTACCAACCAATGCAGGAGAGTAAATATTTAGCACAAGATACTGGGATGTAGCTGTGTTGTTCTTATTAACATGAATAAATGTAAATATTTACAGCATATTTTCCCCAGAATATTTATGCTGGGATTTAGTTCAAATGCAGTACTACGTGAGGGAAGAAAAATGAGGAGGGGGAACCCTCTACAATGAATATATTTTAGCATCCAATGCAAATAAGAATCCAATCTGGAAAGTGCTTAGCATGACAGCATCTAAAGCGTTTCTCAATAAAATGATCAGGCAAGCACTTCTCAGGCATAAACTATAGGGAAAACATCAGTGCCACTGATGCAACTTGAGAGAAACTTCATGGTTGAAGGAAAATAAGCAACTGACATTACTAACTTCTGTTTCTGAAGATGCTTAACAAAGTGGTGAGTGGTGACCATTGAGGCCTTAAGCAGATAGTATTAGGGATGCCAAAATTTCATGATCATGGGTAGCAGAACAGCTGCATTCAGTTGTTCTGAAGACAGGTGACGTCTCCCTAGATTTGCTTGTCTCACACCAAACAATCTGAACAACTGCTGAAAGGAAGCTGCCTTCCCATCTTCTCGCTGAATCGCAGCCTTGCAAAGACCTAGCAAGAAGTATGGATGAAGAGATAAGATTCTGTACTATCCTATTCTTGCCCCAAGCTTCTCCTTCTGTTCCTGCAAGGCTGGAGTGTGAGTTTGGTCTGAGAGAACAGGAGCTTCTGTCCTCCCCTCTGGCACAATCAGCTTGGGGTGTTGCTCACTCTCTGATGCATGTAGGTATTTTACTGAATAAGGACATATCTTGATGGATAGAAGAAGGTACGAAAAGCTCAAGAGGGAGGCACTAATTAAAAGTTTAATATTTTAATATCTAAACAGAATTAGATATGAAGGCAGGAACCCAGCAAGGGTGTGGGGGCTTTCCAGTGTTTTGCACTGAGTGTCATATGTATGACTATCTACCACTAGGGCAGAAGTTGTGGGTGTGCCCTCGCTGCAATGAGCTCCTGGCACTCAGGGAATGTGTGTGTTCTCTTGAAGCCAGGGTGGAAGACCTGGAGAAGCTGAGAGAAGCAGAGAGGGTGTCAGACAAGTCTTTCAGTGACCTAACAGCTTGGTCCCACTCCCAGGGTGACATCTCTTCAGATGTCTTGGAGAATAAGGATCTGGGGGATGGAGGGTGCCAGTCTGAGGTGGTGGAAGATGCTCCCTTAGATGGGACCCCTTCCTTAGCTGGTGGTCAGCTATCCTCTCGCACTAAGGATATGGGGGGTTCCTCGTAGTAGGCAATTTGATCATTAGGAATGTAGAGAGTTAGGTTTATGAGAGGTGGGATGACTGCATGGTGACTTGCCTGCCTGGTGCAAAAGTTGCAGATGTCGCACTTCGTATAGATAGGCTGTTATGTGGACAGTGCTGGGGTGGAATCAGCAGTTGTGGTCCACATTGGCACCAATGACATTGGAAAATGTAGCCGGGAAGTTCTGGAGGCTAAATTTAGGCTGCTAGGTAAACAGGTTGAAGTCCAGGACCCCCCAAGGTGGCATTCTCCTGTTACCTGTTCCACGCGCAGAGCGAGCTAGGCAAGCGGAAATACAGGGTCTCAATGCGTGGATGAGAAGGTGGTGTAAGGCAGAGGGTTTCAGATTTGTTTGGAACTGGGGAACCTTTTGGGACAAGGCAGGTCTGTACAAAAGGGATGGGCTTTATCTTAACCAAAAAGGAAACAGGCTGCTGGTAAGTAGTAACAAGCCTTTATTGGCATAAAATAAACATACAAAATAAGCATACAAAATTTGCCCATTATTGCTCACAATTATAGACACTGGTACTAAAATACTAAATACTAAAATATATACATGGTCCTTCTGTAACTATAGGACATTCCTTCAGCTAAGTTGACTCACTTAAACGTCCTCGGATGCTGACAGAAGCTAGAAAAATTACTGCTGGCTATATGTGGTCATAATACATAGACGTTGATTGGTATTCATCTAGACTTACGTCTATTATCGTTAGCAGAAATTTTGCTACATTCTAAGCACACTGTGGGATCCATGTTGTTCAAAAGCATAGGTATCTTAAGAGCATCGGTTAGATTGTTATACAGAAATGGGATAAGTGCAGATTGCGACATTCTGATTTTTGCAAACCTTACACAATGAAAGAGGGTATGATCGAGTGTCTCCACCTGACCCATATTGCATGGACATAGCCTCCTCT
Source organism: Sphaerodactylus townsendi (assembly GCF_021028975.2). Classification (NCBI taxonomy): domain Eukaryota; kingdom Metazoa; phylum Chordata; class Lepidosauria; order Squamata; family Sphaerodactylidae; genus Sphaerodactylus; species Sphaerodactylus townsendi. The sequence continues at coordinate 35,785,716 of NC_059429.1, read as the reverse complement.
GTTTATCAATTTGTTGATATCTGCCATAGAGCAGCATAGAAGGCATTAGATTGAATCTGGCCAGTGTTAAAGCTCTTCTTAATTTAGGGTTAGTGATCCAATGTAAATAATTGGCCATGTGTCCTTGTTCAATTGGAATAAGCGGGGGTCAGGGGGGAACCGGTTTTCCTCGCAGCTGTTATCACTATCCCGATACTCTTGTTCTAATAGCTTAGTTTTTTCAAGAAACGGCTATATGCTTCTGATGATAGGAAAGAGGGACTAGCGACTCTAATGAAAAGCCAAGAGTGTTGATTTTTCCCTCCAACTAGTTTCAACCACCTAGAATTTGCATAAGATGGGAAGCATGAGGTGTAGCAAACTGGAGTGATCCTGCAAATAATTGGATACGTAGCCAGTATCTGACAGTTCTCAGCCAGACCATGCATTGGCATATGATATTTACCCGAGTTCACAAACATGGGGCTGCATATGAGGAAGCACAATTTGGTAAGCCCATGGTACATGGAAGAAGCGGGGACTGGGCTGTGTTTTATATATTTTTTTATTTATAGCTCCGATCCAAATTGGTGCTCCATAGAGGAGCTGAGAGCCACGACAGCATTGAACACCTTCAATGCTTGGATGAGTATACTGGTGGCCCACAGTGAAAAAGAAACGCTGAATTGCTAGGGCACTGTTGTTAGCTGCAGCGAGTGCTAATTTCCTATGTGCTGCCCAATTAAGGTTGCTGGTAAAGAGTTGTACTTAAAATATTTGAACTGGTTAACTTGTTCTATGGGTCTGTTATTGTTGATGGTCCATGTATGACTAGGGGGTCTTCTAGCGAAGACCATTATTTTGGTTTTTTCATAGTTAATTACCAGTTCGTTCCTCTTACAATATTCAGCACAGCAATTTAAGAGACGAGTGAGACCAACGAATTAGTGTAGGGAAGAAGAGCGGTGTAATCAGCATAAAATGCCTTGAAGACGCGTGTTTAGCGCTTAGGTTGGGAACATGCCCATTATTCTGGAGGGTTGGCCCCAGATCACTAAGGAATATATTGAACAAAGTGGGGGCCAATGTACAGCCTTGTTTGACCCCTCTGGTTGTGATGATATTTTCTGTGAGCGGTCCTTTTGTTGAGGCTCTTATTCTGCAGCTAGTGCAAGTGTATAGCTGTTTTATAGGAAAACAGTAGTCTGGGGTCGTTGTGTAACGCCATCAATTTTCTCCACAGTAGGGCTCTAGATATGGAGTCAAATGCCCCTTTTAAATCCAGGAAGGCTGCAAAAAGTTCACGGTTATTATGAATTATATACTTTTGGTAGCTAAATTGTGCTTCTAAAACTGGTACATTATCGAGTGTTGATTTATTTTTAGTGAATCCAATTTGCTCCGGTCCTATTACTTCTGCTTGCTTGACCCAATCTTCCACTCTCCTAAGGAGTAGTTTTGCATATAGTTTGCCAATTACAGATAATAGGCTTATAGGGCGATAGTTTGAAGGATTAGTAATGCTTTTTTTTTGTAGATTGGGACAACTATAGATGCCAGCCCACATCTTTGGGCTGCAGCCCGTGTTATTTACATGAGTAAATAAGGAAGCCAGAGTTGTAATACCACTTTCGGCGTGAGGATTTAAGTATTTCTGGTATTATTGTATCAGGACCACATAGGGCCTTACAGCTTTTCAAACCACTGATTAGGTTACTCACTTCTTTGAGGATTAACCTCAGGCCAATCTGGTAGCTCCTCTGGTATTAAAAAGTGGAATCAAATTATTCAGTTAGGCTAGCATTGAACAGATTAAGAAAAATAACTGAACCATCGGTCTAGTGAAATATGGGGCAACTGGATACTGCAAGTTTGGGCCCTTCTATTTATGATCTACCAGAATTGCCAATATTATTTGTTAAAAGTGGCTTGATATAGTTGTTCCCACTGCTTATTCGAATTGATTTTTTCATTTCCATTGTACCATAATTTGAAAATCCTTTTTCAGTTGGGTTGCCTATTGCTGAGTAGCTTTTCCTCACGTATGCTGCGGTAGCTATATAATGATGCGTATTAAGTTGTTAAGTTCAATACAGTAGCGATCAAACCATTCTCTATGACCGTTTATAGCCTTAGATTTGGTCGAGGAGACAGCTTGAAGTTCCCCTGCTAAATTTAAAACTAGTTGTTCAAAGTGATGTATTCCACGTTCTGGTGTGTCAGCCTGTAATATATTCTCTTTTAATTTATTAAATGTAGAAGGAGCTAAGTAGTGTTGTTTCTGTAGCAGCTGCCACCTGCGGTATTAATGTTATTTTCTGATGCCTAAAAGTTGGTGGGGTCCTCTGTAGTAGTCTTTACCTCAAGATGAAAAAGTTACATTGAGTGGAAGATGATCCCTTAACTTAATAAGTCCCCAATGCTAAAAAGATGTGACACACTGGTGTAGATAGGGGGGGATATTAAGATGTAAATCAATCAAGCTAGCACCGAGCGAGTTTACCAAGGTAAAACAATCTGCATTCCTATAGCACTTGAGGCCGAGTTGCTATAATTTGTTAAAATTTGATGGCAAATTTGATTAACTGGATTCCTGCCGCATTCACGAGAGGAGTCCATTTGAGGAGCGAAGAGCTGGGGTTAAGAAGAAGCTGTACAAGATCATCCTCTAGTTTCCGTGGGCCCAAAGTGGTAGAAAGGTCAAACTACTCTGGCGTTAAAATCTCCTACCAGGATCACCTCCGTAAACAGAATGGTTGTTTTGTTTTCTAAATTTTCTAGGCCGTGATATCCTACTCCATGTGTTGATTAGAGGAGTCACCGTGTCAGTCCAGCAGGTATATCACAAGTTCACTATAATCATGTGTAGAGCTTCCCCCTCTACTACAAAACAGCCTGTGCAAGAGGGGGGACATGAGTCAAGAGGAGTTGCTTTGATGCTGTTGGCTACAAATGAGTGAAAGTCCTCCAGAATACTGACCAAACTTAGACCTGCGCTAGCAGGAAGAGAGTATTGTTGGTAGCCATTTAAGGCAAGCTCTGAATTGGACCAAGTTTCTTGTAAGGCTATAAGCGTAAATTTTTTGCTTAGATAGGTGAGGAAATCACGGTTATAGCATTTCTTGATCCACATCCGGCTATATTCCCGCGAGATGAGGGGAAATCACATCTCTTCTCTGACTTGGATTTGGAGATACTTCCCCCCATGCTGTGTTGGTCCCAGGTTGGCTTTGAGATTTTGATAAGGGTTAGATCACTGAGATTGGTCTATGGATTTTAATTTAGAGTGATGGTCATCTTGGACCACATCACAACCCATTACCTTGTAGCCTAATCAGTTCTGGCATGGCGGTATGTGTATCTGAAGCCGTGGAAGACAAGTGGTATAATCTATTTTTGAGGGGCTTGTTGGGGTTGTATGCTCCAAGGACTTCTTGATACCTTCGTGGGTACTTGAGATGGAAGTCCCAAGTGATCTGTTATTATCTATAACCTGATCCGCCTTCTGAGGCAGTAGTAACCTCCTTTGATGATAGAGGGATGCTGATGTTTGGGTGGGCTTCTGTTGATTGAAATTAGGGTCATCCTCCCAGCTCTTTCAGTTCCTCCGAACCAAGATTTCTTTGGAGTTTTTAGGAGAGTATCTTTATCCAGTACACATTTGTGGACCACAAGGGTCTACCTCCCAATGTAAAGGAGGTTTGATGATACTCATTCTCCAAGTGCTAGAGAGGTAGCAGCCTGGATAGGTGTTAGAGTGAGATCAGTATTTGTTGGGAAGCAGTATGTTTCATCGTGAAGAGCTGCTGTGGGTGGTTTTGACACAGGCTCTGGCATTGTAATAGGGTGGTCTGTGTTCTTGGTGAGGTGCAGCCTCAAGGCCTTTGTAGTAGGGCTGGTTGAATAAGGGTTGCCTTTAGCCTGACTGGCAGGTGGATGCTCTAACTCCATGGCCTCTTCAGCTAGTTGTTCAATATTCCTCCATTCATCTGTCAAACTCTCAATTGTTGGGACTGCAGAGGGGCCGTTGTTAATAGGCACAGAAAACTCTGTCAGTACAGGCGAAGTAGAGGCTCTCACCTTTCCTGGTACTTTCTTGTGGTATTTGATTAGGCTACAAAGCTTATTCACTGTGTAAGTCTTAAAAGACCCTCACACCTGGAAATGCGTTGTAACTTCTGGCAAGATAATTCTCTCTTCCTGGAGGCAAGAGTGTAGGACATGCTGAGGAGTCAAAATTCAAAATCATTCTATGGAACCGACCTTGATAGGGCAGAAATTTCAAAGGAGTTTAACTGAACTGCTTCCAAACACCAGTTCCAGCATCTTACCCCAGTTGGATTGACTTGAGAATACCACGTATAATGGAGTCCCAATTTCCCACATTTATATTAATGTCTTTTATCATTGAGAGCCGCTTGGTTTTTCTGTATGGACAAGGTGGAAAGAAAAGTGTCCTGGATTTAGGGAATAGAAAAGTCTTGGCTTGAGTCAAAATCCCGGTCTGCACTCCTGAGAAGCTTGATCTTTTTAAAAAAGTTAGGATGTTCAGTGCACTTTGAGGAGCATAAGGCTTCCAGCTTGTCATCGATTGAAGCAAAGTTTATTAAAAGTAGCTTGAACGTTTTGGAAATTAAAAAAGCCTTCTTTGCTAAAAGTTCAAGAATAAAAGCCTCTCCCTAGCCATTGGCCCCTTGCCGCTGTTATTGCAGGGCTTATCAGCCAAAGGGTCTGCTAAAACAACATCTTCCCCCGTCTCCACGCCTGCAATTCAAAGGACGCATCTCCAGCCCAGCCGAGAACAAAACAGACTCACCGTACCTGTAAACCTGTTGGAAAGCTTGAGATCACTCCCTGTTGTGGAAGTAGATTGAAAGTTGGTGTAAGCATCCAGTTTTGTCTGTTTACAGGCTTTCTGACTTGTCTTTGGGTGTATGTCTGGATCAGAGCGGATTCGCTTTCGCGTTCTCCTAATCTCCATTACAATGGAAGATAGCGGGGCGTGGGTCAGATGTTATCCTTGCCCAAACAAACTCGGTTTCGGGAGTCCAGCTGCACATACCATCAAAAAAGAATCGTCCGGAAACCTCCAGTGCAACAGCTGTGTCCAGAATACGATAAGGTAAAAAAGGGAGGCAGGGAAATCATTAAAAGCTGAATCAGGCAGAGAGAGCTCAGCTCTGTGGCTGTTGACTCGGCGCCATTTTTTTGAACTCCCTTTCTTCTAAGTGAATATGCCTGGTACCAAAGGTACCATCTCCCTGTGGCAACAGGCTGCTGGTGCTCAACATTAAAAAGATTGCATAACAGCTTTTAAATTGATCCCTGGGGGAAAGTCAGCAGGAGTTGAGGTGACTTTGGTTGGGAATACAATATCTATGGGGATGCAGACAGAGAGGGAGGTTTTTCTATATCAACCACATACAAGCGTGGAACATAGCAATATGATAAGTGATAGTGTCTACAAAGGGCTAGAGGGTAAAGCACATAAATCCCAGGTTAGGGACAGAGACAGGGTATACAGGTGTCTATATGCTAATAGTAGAACCCTTCGACCTAAAATGGGAGAGCTGGAGTACACGGCTTTGAAGGAGGGCATTGATATAGTGGGCATCACAGAGACATGGTGGAATGAGGAGAACCAGTGGGATGCTGTTATCCCAGGTTACAGGATCTACAGGAAGGATAGGACAGGGCGTATTGGGGGTGGGGTGGGGTCCTCTACATCAAAGAGAGCATAATGTCACATAAAATAGACAATGCAAGGGATCCTGATTCCCCGACGGAAGCACTGTGAATATCAATACCAGGTTGAAGGGTAGTCTAATATTAGGAATATATTATCGTACCCCAGACCAAAGCACACAGGAGGATTCTGAGATGGAAAAAGAAATTAGAGAGGCCAACAAAGGCAAAAAAAGTAGTGGTAATGGGTGATTTCAACTATCCCCACATAAACTAGAAAAATGCATGTTCAGGTTATAGTAAGGAGAGAGCATTTCTGGATATGCTAAATGACTGTGGCTTAGGGTAGATGGTTGTGGAACCAACCAGGGGAGAGGTGATCCTAGATCTAATTCTATGTGGGACCTGGTGTGAGAAGTCAGCATTGTTGAGCCGATAGGGAACAGTGACTACAGTCCTGTCAGATTCAGTATCTCTGCATGTGAGCAAGTGACAATTACCAATGTAGTTACATTCACCTTCAGAAGAGGAAATGTCTCAAATATGAGGGGAATGGTGCACAGGAAACTGAAAGGGAAAATCAAGAGAGTCAAAACTGTCCAAGATGCTAGGAGGTTATTTAAAAACACAGTAATAAAAGCTCAGCTGGAATGTGTTCCCCGGGTTAGGAAAGGCAGCACTCAGTCCGAAAGAAAGCCACCATGGTTAACAAGGAAGATTGTGGAAACTATCATAAAAAAGAAAATGTCTTTTAGAAAATGGAAGTCCAGCTCAAATGATGAATACGAGAATACAAGAAGGAACACAAATAGTGGCAAAAGAGAAGCAAGTTAGCTGTAAGACAGGCAAAAAAGGATTATGAGGAACGCATGGCTGTGAACATAAAGACCAGCAGCAAGCAGTTCTTCAAGTACATCAAAAGTAGGAAGCCAGCTAGTGATGCGGTAGGCCCATTAGATGACGAAGGAACAAAAGGTGCTCCCAAAGGCACCTGGTGGACCACTGTGAGTAGCAGAGTGCTGGACTAGATGGACTCTGGTCTGATCCAGCAGGCTCTTTCTTATGTTCTTATGAACAGAAGCACCCTTCTCCTTCAAGCTTCTTGTTGTGTCCCAGAAAGTTGCAGAGGGGAAGATGGAGGAAAGAGGAGGGGAGGAGGAGGAGGAGGAGGAGGAGGAGTTTGGATTTATACTTCTCTTTTCTCAACTATAAGGAGTCTCAAAGTGACTTATGAACTACTTCCCCTTTCCCTCCCCACAACAGACACCTTGTGAGGTACGTGGGGCTGAAAGTTCTGAGAGAACTGTGACTGGCTCAAGGTCATCCAGCAGTCTTCACATGTAAAAGTGGAGAAACCAACCGGGTTCACCTGATTAGAGTCCACTGTTCTTAACCACTACACCATGCTCTTAATTACTATACCATCCTGGCATTACTTCGTAAAGCTTCTGGTTGTGTCTTTGATCAGCTGGGAGTCAGCTTTTGATTTCTTCCCCCTACCAAAAAAAACCCCTGTATTGTGTTCCTTCTTTACTGAGACCCAGCAAAGTTTCTAATGATCCCAACCTGTTTCCCCAATGATACTCAGTTCTGTTTGGTTGTCCAGTATTACATTTATTATCCTTGAAATGCAAATGAGGGACAACCTGAAGCTGAGCTGAGAGAGTAGCTTACCTAAAGCCAATTGATGAGTATGTGGCTAAGGTGACATTTGAACCAGTGACCTCCAAGATCACCACTTATTCTTGTCACTGCTGTATTGTACCAGCTTCCACTGCTGATCAATAATAGCCTTCCCAGACACTCAAGGCTGATTTCCCCTCCATTTCTCCCTGAGGAATTCTTGAAAAATATCACAGTGCTGGTTTTATTTACATTTCTCCCATCACCTTATTTTCATAAGTAATGTGAAGTTCTTTTAAAATGTCTTTTTTGCTGCACAGTCATATTTTGCAGTCTTACAGCCCCTTCTCCTGCTTTGCAGGAGAACATAGAAATTCAATTTATTCCTGTGCTGTTTAGCAACTGCAACAATAGCAAAAATTAATTCTCTTCTTCTGAAAATGCCAAAAGCCCTCCCAACTATTTACATCGAATCTCTCTTTGTATTGTCAATCAGCTTTGCTGAGCATTCCCAGGTCACCATCTCAAACTGGCACCCAAACAAAATTAGCAGAAATCAATGCTGTGTCCAAAATTCTCCCCCCACCCCCACTCATGTAGGCTGGCAAGATTTTGAAGTCTTTCAGCCAGGGTCAGTTGTCCTCAGATTCCTCAGATTCCCTGCTTCCCAACTATCATTATCCTCTCTCAAATGTGTTTTACATGCTCTGTTGGATGTCCACTGTGCTCTCTGTCCAGCATCCATCATATAATCCACCTGAATACTCCACTAGAATCACAGAGAGGTGATCAACAATGGAGACAGCACTGTTATTACTGCTGCATTTAATCTGGCGCAATCCAAAAAGGGGTTATTTTAATCGTTTTACAATGCGATTTTATCATGTATGCTTTAAATTGTTTGCCACCTTGGCAGTCCTTGTAAGAGGAGAAAGGTGTGTTACAAATTCTGTAAATGAATTTTGGTGGCAAAATTTAAGGCAAAAACATCTAAACATCCTAGAAGGGTTTTGAAGCATTGGAATAACAAAAGGTAGTGAAAAGCCAAATGCTGTTTTACGTCTTACACAATCATATTTGACATAGTTTTATGCATTGCACAGTAAATCTTTAAAAAGCAAACACATGTTCCTATACACAAAGGACATATTGTGTGAGTTCTTATCAATCATGATTACCTCAGTGCAAGTTCACTATGAATAACCTTTCTTCACAACATCTGTTCAGTAAGGGATGAGTATCTGTCAGCACCATTGCATATCAACACAGACCCAAAGCTGAATCTGAGCCAATCTGAGTTCCCTTTCATACAAAACTTTGCCTTTTGAAAGCATGAGGAGAACCTCTCACTACTCTTATCATCTGCTATGTGTAACTAGAGAACCACATTTGACAGCAGGCATCTCTTTGTTGAATTTCTTCCTCTTTGCCACTCCTCTTCTGCAACATTCATAAAATTTCATTATTTCCATTGTATCTGCGGAAGGGCTCCACATAAAAGCTTATGCTGAAATACATGTTGTTAGGGTTTAGTGCCACTGGACTTCTGTTTTGTTATAGTGAGTCAGACCATTGAACTGCCTAACCAAGTTGTTCTTTTGACCCCTCCACATAGCAGCCGTACCGAGACATCATCTCACCATGTATTTTCTAACCAATACTCTTCATTGACTGCCACATGCAAAAGAGTGCCCACTGCTACAGGTCAATTCTGTTACAAGTAATATTGGCCTATTATTGGACTGGGCTGAACTGGTGAATTATCTAAATACTAGGAATAAAAGCCCATTTCAAGGGAAAATGAAATGGACTTTAGTGGGGCAGGGGGAGAGGCAGTCTTTTACCATCTGGCCATCTTCTTCTGCCCCCCTCCTGGCAGTTCTCCAACCTCCTCACAACTCACCATTTGTATTTGCTGGCCGAGAGCTTCCTTTGGGTCTTGCAGATGGGTTAGTAGGGAGATGGTTGGAGTCCAGAGTCCAAGGTCCTGGACAGGAGGGCCTGGGTTGGTTTGTGGCGATGGGGAAGGGTGGGTGGGTGACTGGGGAGGCCGGCTTTGGGTGTGGAAAAGGGGAAGAAGGGGCAGCCTCTGGCAGGCCCAGCAGGGTTGCCACCGCTCTACCACAGGATGAGGCTTCTGTTTTGGTTGCAGGGAAGGGTGGCCAAGGGAAAGGTGTATTTGGCAGGGCCAGTGGGAAAGAGTGGGTCAGTAGTGGGGGAAAGGTTTTGATGGGCTCAGCAAGAGCGCATGGGCCCCTGTTGCTCTGGTGCTGGGGCCAGCTTCAGTTTTGGTTGTGGGGAAGGGTGGGCAGGGGAAAGAGCAGGGGAAAGGGCTGGTTGTTGCACAAGCTGCCATTGCTCTGGCGCTGGGTCCAGCTTTGGTGTCATGAGGGGTGGGCAAGGGAAAGGGCTGGTTGTTGCCTGGCACAGCAGGAGAGCACAGGCTGCCATTGGGGTGGTGCTGGGGTCAGTTTTGGTGCCAAGATCAGGGAAGGGTATATGGGGGAAAGGACCAGCTTCTGCTGGGTGCAGCGGGAGAGTGCAGATCACCGTAGTTGTGGTGGGGCAGGTTTGGCAATGGGGAAGTCTAGGCAGGGGAAAGAGCTGGTTATTGGTGAGGCAAGGGGGAGAGAGTGGCTTGGTGCTGCTGTCAGGCAGGGGAATGGTGCCACAATGCTGAACCCTTCAATGGGTACCTAGGAGAGAGTCCTAAACACCCATTGGTTTGAGGGTTCATTGCTGCAACTATTAGCACATTACCCAATTATATGGGGTAAGATAAGTTTTTCTGATAATTCAAACAAACTTAACAGATTTGTTTCAAGGGCGTGGATTTCAGCATGATTTGTGAATCATTACAGAAATTGGCCCTATGTCCCTTGTGCAATATATATTACTGTTAGTTGCCACCTGGTGGCTGAGTGGCAGATACTTTCTGTTGAGCAGTCACATTAGTCTTGTTCCTGAGGATGGGGGTGGGGGAGAGTTAGCTGAGACCTGATTCCAAGATGGAATCAAGTGTTACAGTCAGATGGTAGCATAAGGATTTGTAGAGACTATAAAGTCAGTGTGAATCATGTAGCCTGACTAGATACATGTCCAATTTCCAGGACTAAGGACCTATATGCCACCTTAGCTAGAGGAAAGTCTTTCACAGACATTCTTAAATGAAGAAAATTCCCCTTGAGGATAGTTCAAAGCGCTTTGTGATAATAAATACTTTAAAATGACTGTTCCATTACAACTGGCAGCCTTTTGGGGTTTCAGTGGCTCCTGGGATTTTTCAAAAAGGCATGGACAATCTGCTTCAAGGCATGTCTACCTTGCTGACATCCTGATTACAGAAGAAACTGAAGCAGCACACTTGCAAAATCTATATAAAGCACTGACAAGATTGTCATCTGCAGGCTTGCACCTGAAGAAAAAATTTACCTACCAGACTTCTGAAGTTGTATATCTGGAGCAAAGAAACTTTTAAAATCATTTACCCATTTTGTTTCACTTTGATAGCCATTAAAAAACGTGTTCTGTCATGTAATGCCTCTCATTTCGGCATGGTCAAAATATCCCGGCATGAGCGAGAAAAATATCGCAGTTCAGCTGTGAATTCTGCACAGCTCACGGTGCTGACACAGGCCTGCCCCAGTGCTGCTCCATTATTGGTGATTCTTTTGGTGATTCTTTTCAGAGATCCTGGGGTGACCCTGCTGCTGTTCAAACACCCTCACCACTTCCTCCCACTCTCTCTGTCTTTTGTAAACACATATTCAAATCATCTAAAGGAGGACAGGGCTGTTAACTCAGAGCAGATTTCCCTAGCAAATAAACCCACGGCTGTTGGACTGAGCTCCAACTGCACCAATAAGAAGGAAGCATTTGCATGGGACATGATGCATACATGGAATTCCACAGTGCAACATTTTATGACTTGCACTGCAAAATGTATGTGCTGTTTTTAGGTTACTTTTCCCCACCTTGCTACTTCTTCCCACTGTAAACACCTCGGGGATGTATGTGCATGTGCAGATACACTCACAGGGTAAATACAAAATACCCAGGCCACGCCGAATGAACTGGAGTAGTACCTCCCAGTCCTACCTTGGCTTCTGGGAAGAAGCGGGGAGCTGTGCGGAGGGAGAAACTGGGATAAAATAGCCCCAGTATATGCGCTCCCTGGTGTAATTGTGCCATGCAGAAACAGCCTATATGAAATGGAAGCAGTGCTAGCCAAAGAAACATCTGATGGATCAGAATGCCTCTAATAGGTATGCCTCGAGATCTCTGGCCCCAACAGGAAAAATGTCCACAACTGGAACAGGAAGGACTAGCAATGTTTTTTTGGAGTTAAGGAATTCCATTTGTATCTATTCAACAGACATTTCACCATACATTCATATCATAAACCTCTGCAGGGTCTATTAGGAGAAAACAAACTAGTACAGCCTTTTGACATCTGCTGGATGCCAGAGATGAACTTTGGCATTGTCCTCTTATGACTATATATCTGAATGTAGGTCAGGACATGCTATATGTATGTTCCTGGCAGACAGCCTCTACAAGGCAGTGCATGATCAATATCACACCATTCTGAAACCACTGCCATTCTTTTGGTTGAACAGATATCTACCTCTCTAATAGGTGCAGCAGGGATTTGGTTATTTTTTTAAGTGATCATTATTTTTTAAGTGATCATTGTCCAGAGGTAAAATGGTTACAAATGGGGAGAGAGAGAGAGAGAGCACCAAACTAGATGTCACAGAGGCCACAAGTCTGACCCATGGCTGTTGGACACTTGTTTAGAGAAGAATTTGGCCATTTTAAAATGCCTAGAAGGTCAAGTTCTGAATGGATGAGCAGAGGATCAAACTATTTTGTCCTCCATGCTTTTTTTCAACTGAACTCCAGATGACAAGAGATCAGACTAAAGGGATCAGTTCCCCCAGATAGAATAGCTGATTTGGAGGGTGGACTATATGGCATTACACCCTGCTGATGTCCCTTCCCTAACTCAATACCATTCTCCCCAGGCTTCCCTGGAGCTGGCAACCTTTGGAGAGTCCAGCCGCCGATAGTGCCGCCCTTCCCCCCTGCTAGTAGGGTCCCCTAACATCACTGGGACCCATCCTCAAATTTTGGAAGAGGGTGGTATATGGGTCTCGTGGGCCCCATTTTAGAATGTACTTGTTTTAAGATTTTATGTTTTCTGTTTGATTTTCTGTTGTTCACCGCCCTGAGCCCTTCGGGGATAGGGCGGTATATTAAGTTTAATAAATAAATAAAAAATAAAAATAAAAAAAACTCTAGTGAGAAAGTGTAGATATACAGCCTTGTGGGTTTTGGTTGGGAATACAGATATATTCTTGGAAGTTGTTTCTAACAGCCTGTTATACTTTAACTTTTTATATGTTCTTTCTGTTCACTTTTCTGTTCTTTTTTTTTACAGAACATATTATACGTTTTAAATTGGGGAGGGGGAGATGTGTCACATATATCCCTATTTGTTGCCACCTAGTATATGAATGGCAGCAGAGAAGAGGAGCAGTGGAGGACAGCAGTGGGCCAGAAAGGGCTGAGGAGCTTGACAGAGGGCTTTTCTCAAAGCCACATCTTTTAAACAGTGTATTTTAAACAGGGGGTTTCTCTTTTTTTCTCCTTGTCCTAGGGCTGCTGATTGGTGCAAGCTGCTGAAGGGTGGGGCTTCTCACATTTGTAAATCTTTTCAGTTAGTGCTGAAGGGGTGGGGCTTCTCACATTTTTAAATCTTTTCAGTTAGTCTCTGGAACCAGCAGAGAAGAGGAGCAGTGGAGGACAGCAGTGGGCCAGAAAGGGCTGAGGAGCTTGACAGAGGAGCTTTCTCAAGCCACATCTTTTAAGCAGTGTGGTATTTTAGAACAATAAAATTAAAAGGGATAGTAGAAATTGCCAAGAAACAGCAAGGGAGGCACTAAAGGTAAGAAATTAGTATTTGAATATCTAAGCAAAATTAGATATATGAAGACAGGAAGCCAACAGGGGGGATGGGGCTTTCCAGTGTTTTGCACTGAAGTGTATGTATGATGACTATCTGCCACTAGGGCAGAGGCGTGGAGGTGTGCTTCATGCAATGAGTTCCTGGCACTCTCAGGAACATGTCGTTCTCTTGAAGCCAGGTGAAAGCAGACCTGGAGAAGCTGAAGGCAGAGAGGGGCAACAAACGAAGACTTTTGGGGACCTAGCAGCAGGTCCCACTCCCAAGAGTGACATCTCTTCAGATGTCATGGAGAATGAAGTCTAGGTAGCCGGAGGGTGCCAGTCTGAGGTGGTGGAAGATGCTCCCTTAGATGGGACCCCTTCCTTAGCTGGTGGTCAGATATCCTCGCTGGGATACCTACGAGGAGGTGGGGGCTCGCCCAGCAGTGGGTGATTCGATCATTAGGAATATAGAGTTGGGTTTGTGACGAAGTGATGACATGGTGACTTGCCTGCACCTGGTCGCGAGTTCTGGATGTCACACAGCTTCGTCTAAGATAGGCTGTTGGGCAATTGCTGGGGTGGAGTCAGCAGTTGTGGTCCACATTGGTACCAATGACATTGGGAAATGTAGCGGGGAGGTTCTGGAAGCCGAAATTTAGGCTGCTAGGAAAAAAGGTTAAAATCAGGACCCCCAAGGTGGCATTCTCCGATGCTACCTGTTCAAGCTAGGCAGCCCGGAGATACAGGGTCTCTGTCGTGGATGAGAAGGTGGTGTAGGCAGAGGGTTTCAGCTTTGTCAGAACTGGGAACCTTTTGGGATAAGGCAGGCCTATACAAAGGGGCCGGGCTTCATCTTAACCAAGAGGAACCAGGCTGCTGGCTCAACGTTAAAAGGTGGCCAGAACAGCTTTTAAACTGATCCTTGAGGGAAAGCGACGCAGGAGCTGAAGGTGACGGTTCGGAATACAGAGTCCATGGGGATGCAGACACAGAGAGAGGGTTTTTCTAAATCAACCACATACAAGCGAGAACATAGCAATGTGATAAGTGATAGTGTCACCACAAAGGCTAGAGGGGCAAAACACATAAAATCCCAGGTTAAGGACAGGGGCAGAGTATACAAGAGGTGTCTCTATGCTAATAGTAGAAGCATTAGGAGGCCTAAGATGGGAGCTGAATTACAGAGTTTTGAAGGAGGACATTGATATGAGTGGGCATCACAGAGACATGGTGGAATGGGGAGAACCAGTGGGATGCTGTTATCCCAGGTTACAGGCTCTACAGGAAAAGGATAGGACAGAGGTATTAGGGGTAGAGGTGGCCCTCTACATCAAAGAGCATGTCACATAAAATAGACAATGCAGGGGAGCTGATTCCTCTACCAGAGCACTGTGGATATCAATACCAGGGGTGAAGCAAAGTTTAACATTAGAATATATTATCGTCCCCTGACCAAAGTACACAAGAAGGGATTCTGAGATGGAAAAAAAAAATTAGAGGCCAACAAAGAAATAAAAATAGTAAGTAATAAATGATTTTAACTATCTATAGTGGAAAATGCATGTTCAGGGTCATAGTAAGGAGAGAGAACATTCCCTGGATATGCTTGCTAAATGACTGTGGCTTAGAGCAGATGGTTGTAGAACCAACCAGGGGAGATGTGATCGATCTAATTCTATGTGGGACCCAGGACCTAGCGCAGGAAGTCAGTGTTTTTGAGCCGATAGGGAACAGCGACCACAATGCTGTCAGATTCAGTATCTCTGCATGCGAACAAGTGACAACTACTAATGAATTGTTGCCTTCAGAAAGGGGAAATTTCTCAAAGATGAGGGGATAGTGCTTAGGAAGCTGAAAAGGGAAAATCAAAGAGGAGTCAAAAAATGTCCAAAGGTGCTTGGAGGTTATTTAAACACAGATCTTAAAAGCTCAGCTGGAATGTGTTCCATAGGTTAGGAAAACTTGGCGCCCAGTCAAAAAAAAAAGCCACCATGGTTAACAAAGGGAGGTTGAGGTAGTATTAGGAAAAAAAAAAAGATGTCTTTTTTTAGAAAATGGAAGTCTAGCTTGACTGATGAAGAATACGAGAAAGAACACAAATGGTGGCAATAGAGAAGCAAGTTAGCTGTAAGGGGAGGCAAAAAAGGATTATGAGGAACGCATGGCTGCGAACATCAAGACAGCAGCAAACAGTTCTTCAAGAAGTACACATCAAAGCAGGAAGCCAGCTAGGAGGCGGTAGGTCGTTAGAGCGATGAAGAAAGGGAACAAAAGGTGTGCTAAAAGGTGACAGGGAGATTGCAGAGAAGCTGAATGAATTCTTTGCATCTGTCTTCACCCAAGAGGTGTGAGAAAATTCCTGCACCCTGAACCAAGCTTCTTAGGAGGTGAATCGAGGAACTACTTGAAGTTAGTGGTGAACAAGGAAGAAGTTCAGCAGCCATTGATAAACTAAATGCTACCAAATCCCCTGGCCCAGATTGCATTCATCCAAGAGTTCTTAAAGAGCTCAAGCATGAAATTGCTGATGTTCTCACATTAATATGCAACTTATCCCTGAAATCAGGCCATCCCTGAAGACTGGAAGATGGCCAATGTCACACAATCTTTAAGAAAGGGTCCTAGGGGACCGGGGAAATTACAGGCCAGTCAGTTTGACATCACCATAGTAAATTAGTAGAATCTATCATTAAAGATAAAATTATTAAACATGTAGAAAAAGCAAGACCTGCTGAGGGAAGAGTCAGCATGGCTTTTGTAGAAACAAATCCTGTCTTACAAACTTAGAGTTCTTTGAGGGTGTAAACAGACATGTGGATAAGAGGGGAACCAGTGGACATTGTCTACTAGTTTCAAAAGGCTTTGACAAAGTTCCTCACCAGAGACTGTTGAGAAAAGTCAGCAATGAAGGAATAAGAGGGGAAGTCCTCCTATGGATTAAAAACTGGTTGAGGAACAGGAAACAAGAATTGAAGGTATAAATGGGAAGTTCTCACAATGTGTGGAGAGATGTAGGGAGTGTGAGGTGTCCCAAGGATCGTTTTGGGACCAGTGCTCTTTAACTTATTCATAAAATGACCTGGAAGTAGGGGTGGAGTAGTGTGGTGGCTGAGTTTGCAAGATGATACCAAATTATGTAGGGTGGTAAGAACCACAAAAGGATTGCGAAGAGAGCTCCAAAGCGGACCTTGATAAATTAGGTGGAAGTGGGCTAGAAATGGCAAATGCAGTTCAATGTAGCCGAAATGTAAAATTGATGCCGCGTGGGGCAAAATCCAAACTTCACAGCCCTGCGCTACAGGGGTCAGTGCTATCAGTCACAGACCAGGAAAGGGATTTGAAGTCTTAGTTGATAGTTCCATGGGAATGTCAACTCAATGCATGGCAGCTGTGAAAAGGCAAACTCTATGCTGGGGATAATTAGGAAAGGAATTGAGAATAAAACTGCAAAGATTGTCATGCCCTTATATAAAGAGCATTGAATTATGACCGCGCGGAGTACTACAATGTTCGATTCCTGAATTAAGCCACATCTCAAGGATATCGAAGAGATAGAAAAAAGTGCAGAGAAGGGCAACGAGGATGATGATTGAAGGATTGGAGGCACCTTCCTTATGAGGAAGGCTGCAGCGTTTGGGACTCTTTAGTTTGGAGAGGAGACGTCTGAGGGGGGATATGATTGAAGTCTATAAAATTATGCATGGGGTAGAAAATGTTGACAAAGAGAAATTTTTCTCTCTTTCTCACAATACTAGAACCAGGGGGCATTCATTGAAAATGCTGGGGGGAAGAATTGGGACTAATAAAAGGAAACACTTCTTCATAGCGTGTGATTGGTGTTTAGAATATGCTACCACAGAGGAGGTGGTGATGGCCCTGCGTGGATAGCTTTAAAAGGGCTTGGACAGATTTATGGAGGAGAAGTCAATCTATGGCTACCAATCTTGATCCTCCTTGATCTCAGATTGCTAATGCCTTAGCAGACCAGGTGCTCAGGAGCAGCAGCAGCAGAAGGCCATTGCTTTCACATCCTGCATGTGAGCTCCCAAAGGCACCTGGTGGGCCACTGCGAGTAGCAGAATGCTGGACTAGATGGACTCTGGTCTGATCCAGCAGGCTAGTTCTTATGTTCTTATGTTCTTATGGCAGATCTTTTTTGTTGAGAAAAGGGAGGGGTATAGTTGAGGCCTGATTCCATGATGGATAACTAGCTAAGGTTTTGTGTGCTGCGGTTCAAAAAAAGCAAATGTATACCCTTGACCTCCTGGTGTAGTCTCCAAACTTTAGTTCTTGGATATTTAATCTATTATTGGTTGACAGACCATCACTTTGAAGCTAAAATTGCAAAAGCAGTTTACATTTGGCAACTAGGCCAGCACGTCAGACTGAGGCCCCTTCTGCACATGCAGAATAATTATGGGCGGAGCAAGGGGGAACTGCGCTTGGGGCATGCCTGCGTCTGGTGCCCCTGCCACACCCCTGGCCATCCCAGAACGCCCCTGGAATCCCCCCCATGCCCCTGCACAGGTGTATCACACCTCACCTTGGCCTTACGCCACTGAGAATAATGCACTTTCAATCCACTTTCACAATTGTTTGCAAGTGGATTTTGCTATTTTGCACAGTAAAATCCAACTGCAAAGTAGATTGAAAGTGGATTGAAAGTGCATTATTCTGAATGTGCGGAAGGGGCCTGATAATAAAAGGGGTGATAATAAAAGAACCTGAGTCATATGGAGGAGAAGACCATAACTAAGAGACTGGTATGTATAGGTCACCCTAACCAGGTCACAGATTCAATGACTATAGTTAGTGTCTTCTTTAATCAGGGCTCTTCCTTTTTATAAAAAAAACAATGCTAATACTGCACAGCCACTTTCAAAAGCTGGATCACATTCAAATTGTCTTTGTTTAAACTATGGAAAGAACAATATCATCATTTTATGTTTACTTTGTGCTTACCAGTAATCAGTGAAGAAAAGAAAGGAGCTAAACAAAAGCAAATGAAGGCAAGAAAACAAATGGTGCAGAGAGAAACAATTACTTCAATAATTTTTGCAACCCCTACATGTTTGTGTGCTGCTTCATGCAGAGGATTCCTCCAGATGAAGCTGCTCACAAAAACGCATACAGGAATGTAGCTACAGAAAATGGTGCCCAAAGAAAACATTGAAATTGTGCTCCCCTGGACTCCAGTGTTCCAGAAAGGCCTCCACAGTGGGGTAGCAGAATTTGAGTGGGGTGTGTTGGGGTGCTGAGCCACCCTAGTTGGAAGGCTCAGGAAGGGAGAGGGAGAGAGAGAGAGAGAGAGAGAGAGAGAGACTCTCTATGGTCCATATAGTCTATAAGAAACAGAGGCCCCTTTCGCACATGCAAAATAATGCATTTTCAAACCACTTTCACAACTGTTTGCAAGTGGGTTTTGCTGTTCCGCACAGCTTCAAAGAGCACTGAAAACAGTTTGAAAGTGCATTATTCTGCATGTACGGAATGAGCCAGAAATTCTAGAGTGATTTCACATCCCCAATAAGTTTCCTCTTCTCCCCATATTCTGCGGCATGATCAAATCTTCAGGACTTTCCCATGCTGGAATTGGCAACTGTGGCAAATTCCAACAGTCTTATTTATTGCAGGTGGACTTCAGCCCACAAGGAGTTAAGTTAGGATTGCTTGTGATTGGCTGGCTGCAAAAAGCAGAGTTCTAAAGGCTGTGTGAGGAGATTTTGAGGAGAGTTCTTATCACAGTGCCAGAGGCAATGGGTGTGTGTTTGAAGCTCCATTCTCTGGTAATTTGAAGTTTTGTTTTCAGAGTGAGCATGTGAACAGTATATGTTGAAGCGGCTCCATTCTATGTTGGTTAAGTTACTCTGGGAGAGTGAAGGACCAGATGAAAAAGGAATCTGTATTGAGTCCCTGGGGTTAACAAAACAGTGACAATTATTAAACACATGAATTGCTTGGTGTTTTCTATGAGAATAACCCACACTCAGATACTAAGCAGTCAAGCTCATGAGAGTAGTGGGATCCTAATATATAGAGAGGAAATTGGCTTTCTGAGGGATAGCTGGAATTCCTACTCTGTTAAGCAACATGTGGGCATGATATATCTAGTGGAGAGATTGTCTTAAAAGTCAATGTTTGAAGGAACTGGTTGATTACCCACTGCAGCTTGTTCCCCACACTCACCCCAGGGAAAGCGAGAAGCATATGCAGGGCAAGAGGAAGCACATTGGGACAAGACACACCTCCTCTTTTGGAGTGCCACAAAGAGGAAATGCATCAGGACAAAATTTCTTGCTCCAACGTGCTTCCAGTCCCACTGCACACCCCAGCACCGGTGGGTAATCAGCCACTATTTTGGAATACTTACCTGAGGGTGAACTGAAAGTCTTTCGAACTGACAGAAAGACGAATAGCATATTGTGTCACCTATACTAGTGTATATAGTTGTATATACTAAACTGAACGTAACATCTTGAAGGCACAAAGCTAGTGACCTGAATCAATATGTAACTACTGTGAAGAAAGATACAGAAACACCTTGTAAATAATACCATCTGAACTTTCCAGCTTCTTATATAATCTTTATTATTTGGCCTAAAACTATTTTTCACTGTTCCTGACAATAAAAACTTTATTTTTCATCTTTTAATATTATCAAACCTCTGGTGCTTAAGTTATTATTTTCTGACAGAAGGAGAAGGGGTAGTTTTGATGTACCCTAAGAGCAGACATTTGGCTGACTGAGAGGTGCCCTGGTTGAGCAGCTGAAGACCTTTTTTTAAAAAGAAAACTTATTATCAGTATAAGGTGGGAAAGCACCAAGTGATGCATTTGAAATCATCATTCATGCTACAACATCAATAAAATAACTGTCAAAGGGGCTGCTCAGTCAAAGCATTAACTGACAAAACTTTTTGAGGAAAAGTCTCCTCAGGGCACTTTTGAGCAGAAGGAAGGTGCTTGAGTTTAGCACAGCAACCCTAAAGACCTCCCTCCAAGCCCCCCGAAAACTTCATCTTGCAGAGGATGTAATAGAACTGTGCTGCATGTCATATTGTAGTTGCTGTGGAATGGAAAAAAAATCCCTTCTGGAATCCATTCACCAGGTAGGCAGAAGCAAGAATCTAAAGTTAGACCCAACTCCCAAATTTGGAAAGTGATTCAGTAAGATACCATGATAGAATTAAAAGTTATGGAGAGAATCTCACTTCTTTTGCCTGTCTTCTGAAGCATTCTCCATATCAAACCTGGGCCTGAAACCAAACTGATTGAAGTTTGTACCATCCAGGAAAGGCTGCATCACCACCACATGCTCAATGATAGAACCGGGTGCATGGCCATAGACATTAGAGAAACCCTTAAGACCTCACTCCAAGCAACCCAGTAGGCTGCTGCATCCACCACCCTCATATGTGTACCCAGACCCTGGCAGGGTGCCTCCAGTCCTGGAAGAGAGCCAGGCAGGGTGGCAGAACCCTGAAGTCTGGCAGTGGCAGCAGAAGTGGTGGTGGCAGCTGTGCCATCTTTGTCAGGGCATAGAGACGTGTAGAGTAGTCCAAAGCACACTTCAAATTGAAGGGCCAACTGCCATGTGTCAGAATAGGACTGTCTCATTTTATTGACACAATAATGGTATAAAGTAGGTGGAAAAAAACACAACAGGCTCAAAGTGACCCTCAATGCTACTTTAAACAGTCTTTAAAAGGTGTAACTCTGGCACATTCCACACATGCAGAATAATGCTCTTTCAAACTGCTTTCAGTGCTCTTTGAAGCTGTGCGGAATAGCAAAATCCACTTGCAAAAAGTTGTGAAAGTGGTTTGAAAATGCACTATTTTGCATGTGCGGAAGGGGCCTCTGTTTAGGATGGCATTGCCAAAGAGTTTTACAGGCAAGCAGGTATTTAAATCCATATCTCCCCCATTCACTTCTAGTATTACACCACAATAGCTTTCTAAAAAGGACTAGGATTACTAAGAAGCTGGATAAGCTAGTAACGTAATAAAATGTTCACCACTGAGTTATCTCTGTGTACCTAGATTATGAAGAAATTATCTTTTAGATTCATGGACATTTCTTTGGAAATAGGTCTTCCAATATCCACTCCCCTTTATCCATATTAACAGCAATGGTAATATTCAAATCACTGTCCCATTTCATAGTATGGTACAGAGATGTAGTATCCAGATCTGATGATATATATTTAGCAGTGTTTCTAACACACTGAAAATTATCACTTATTATTGATAGATACTGGCTTCATACATAAACCATTACATTTCCTTTAAAGAATACTATCAACCTAATCTGGGCGGTGGGGGAGGGAGGGAGAATGAAACAATGGAGTTTATTCTCCATCTTTATAAGATTATTTTTACACCAAATTTTCTGATAAATCCAAATTGTTTGTAAAGCCCCTAAGGCAAGAAAAATCCCACATTCATTCATTAAACAATACCATAGCTAACATTAACAAAACCAGACTTAATCTTGTATCATATTGATATTATAAATTTTAAGGTTTTACGTTAATGATTTCACAATTAGTGTTGCAGACACTGTAAATGGAATAAATGTCTCTATTTTAAAAAGCACAAGAGAGGTTTAGGTTTGCATCCAAATAGCAGAGATGTTATGCCGACCTCTCATGTCAAAGCTTACACTGGCAATAATTATACACCATTTTTCCCAGTGTACTGTTCAAAACAGATCTTGGGGATATAAATCCAGGAAGAGGGTTTAAACAAACAAGACTATAGGTCAAGTGACAAGAGGTGTTATCAGTCCAGGTGCTGCACTAAGTTAATATTTTATCCTTAACAGACATTGCATCATAAGTAGAGAATGATTTATGCTACAGGAGTGAGAAACCCTTCCTTTAGGCAAGAGATACATTGTCTCTAGATGGGTGACCATAGCTGACCCTGCTGCTTTAAACACAGACAAAAAAAAGATGGAACTGAGGATCTTGAAATTCTATTGAAAGGTACTCTATTAACATGAAAGCCATTATTACCTCAGAGAAAGCTGTGCTTTCACCTCTGCTCCTCATATAAGCCAAGAGCTACTCACACCCTAAATATAAGATGGTGCTTGCCACTGTGGAAGGCCTGTGGTGTTCTGCTTCACCTGAAGAGATAAAACTAAAAGCTTTCAACTTAATTGGTTTTATTGTAACAAACAAACCATTGCTCCTGCTTAGACCATCCTCTCATAGCTCAGTTCACACTGCCTAGAAGAGACCTGTTTTCCAATACATCCCATTTTGAAGCGACAGACTTATTGAATATAAGAAGGGGAAAATTAAAAAAAATTATAAAACAAGATCAGCTGTCGATTGTTTGGAAAAGCTTCTTTTTTTAAAAAAAAGTATGATCTTGACAGAAAAACCAGTTCCCCCTTTCTCAGTAATAATATCATGAATTCTGTGTGCAATATTTACAAAATCATAGCCCAGTGCAGTGATTCCCAACCAGAGTTCTGTGGCACCCTGGGGTGCCGTGAGCACATCCCAGAGATGCCACGAGAATGCTACTGGCCCCCTCCCTTTCTTTATTTTCCGGGGGGGGGGCTTCTTCTGCCTTCCTCATTTCTGTGCCTGCCTATACTTTTTTTTTAATCTCCCTGTTTCTCTCACTGCTTCACCAGCTGTGCCCATGGCTGTCGTTCCATTTCCTCCCACTTCTCCCAGCTTGCTTGCTGCTCCCACCGGGTCACTGCATGTCCTGGCGGCACCCCTCCCCAGCGATGGTGAGGGCTCAGGGCTGGAGTCCAGGGTGCAGGCAAAATCTCCCTGCTTCCCCCTCCAACCCCAGTCATCCAAATTACACTCCCCACCCATACCCACACCTTTCAACCCTTCCCCACCCCAATATTCTCCTCAATCCCTTCCCAACTCCTACCCACACCTTCCAACCCTCTCCCATGCTAATACTCACTTACCAACCCTCCCCCATCCCATCCCAACCCTTACCTTTCTTTCCTCCCTCACCCCAAGCCTCACCTTACCACCCTGGGGTCCCCAGTTCAACCCCCCCCCCAGAACCCTAACATTCTCCCCCCCCAAATAAAACAGCATCACTTTCAATGTTGTTTAAACTGGGGACCCCAGATTCTCCCTTTAAGGGGGATTTAAATGGAGAATCTGGGGTCCCTAGTTTAAACAACATTGAAAGTGATGCTAGATTCAACCCCCAAATAGCATCACTTTTAATGGTGTTTAAACTAGGGACTCCTTTTGGGAGTCCATAACTTTGGACCCCCTGAACCAAACTTCACCTAACTTGGGTGGTATCATCAGGAGAGTCTAAAAACTGCTCCCCCTGCAGGCCAAAAACTGAAAAACACAAAAAACACAAAAAAACATACAAACCTGAATTTTTGCAGGGAGGGGGGCAGGCGCACGCCCGGTGCAATGTTAACCCCCTGGCCCCCTGGTATCTATTCCTCTGCCACCCACAGAGTACCATGAGATATGAAGAGTGAGGTCAAGGGTGCCACAACGTCGAAAAGGTTGGGAAACCCTGGCCCAGTGCAAACATTGTGTGCATGTTATTTCTAGAGGAGAGCAGGATCCTACCAGAGGACCAAATTCACATAGTCACCCTTGTGATCATACAAGTGTATGCCCATACTTAGAATGTGTGTTAGCCCAGCCTTGGCCGGGGAGGGCAGAGTACTAAATCAAATCAAATAAATAAAATAGACTCTTCCAGATAATACTGAGTTTGCTGCTTTCCAGTCATTTGAAATTGTTTACAGGAATTCCTGGAATTACAATTGATCTTAAGATGACAGAGATCAGTTCTCCTGGAGGAAATGGCTATTTCAGAGGATGGACTCTTCTGAGGTCCCTCTCATTCCGAGACTACTATGCCCTGCCTAGACTCCACCTCCAAGTTTCCATGAATTTCCCAATCTGAGCTGGTAATTCTAACCCCATTCCTTTATCTACATGTAGAGAAAAAGGAAGTGGTGGGGCTACAAGGGGACAGGGGTGTGCGCATTGCACTGGCCGCATGCCTGGGGTGCATGAAAATCACCCCTGACCCCCTTCCACCCTCATCCCACCTCACCAGGCCTGGCCCTGCCCCACCAGCCTGGCCCGTTTTCACCTGTCAGAAAGCTGTTTTCTGCCAGCCGGAAAAGGTAAGTAGGGGGAGGGGTGCAGGGGGAAGGGACCAGGGCTGCAGGGGGGCAGAAAACATCTGGGTGCACTCCTGCCCAGCTATGCTTCTGGAAACAGGTGATGACATCTCATAAGGCAAAATCTTCATGTGAAATTGTTTACAACCATATAATCAAGACTAAGCTTTCTTTTCTCTGTGTACACATTGGTATTTTGTTTCAGTGACAATTCTTGTCTCCAAGTAAATTTATTTTTAAGTAGCATTCGTCCAAATTGCTGTTTCAAGGTATTCATAGACAATGTGTTACCCCTATGTTCAGAATGGGATGCCCCAGAAAGGGGTGGAAACTGAAAGCCCCAGAAGGTTGCAAAACTCATGAAGTTGGAGGAAGCAAGACTACCAGGCTGGGACCTTGATAAATTATTGTAAGCTCTTAACACCTTGTTTAAAGTAACTGCAATGCTGTTGGGAACTAGTGGGAAGGGAGATGTTTAATTTGGCTATATTGTAAATGTTAGAATTGGTTGTTTCAGGGCTTTGTGTGTGTAATTGGTGAGAGTTCTTTTGGGGACCTTCATTATTTCAAATCCAGTACACCAAGCATCTGGAGTCTTCCTTTAGAGGAACTTGAAATAAAACTTAAACAGGCCCTTGAATTGTAATGTTAAATGTTAAATGTTTGATAAGTGTTATATGTTAAGGAAAAGTAAACAATTTTGTTTAAAATTTAGTTGTTGCAAACTCCTTCTGAGTTCTGCCCTACAGAACCCATAAGCTGAGGTTACAAATGCAGCTTCTTTTTTAATATAAAAATATTTTAGTACAGGAGCTGATTTGATTAATGACTACAGTGTTTCAAATTCCTTGTGCAGGTTTCCATCCAGTGTCCACGGTATATTTCTTTTTCAGATGTGTGAGTTTCAAAGCTCAGTGTGAATTTTCTCACAAACTCTGAGTCTATATTATGCTGGCATGTATTGGTATACTCTATTTGTACCTTCCTGACCTGTACATCAGTGCTTCTCCTGAGACTCTTTTCTCTGGGTCTTCCCAGAACTCTTTGAACATTTGGTTATGTTTGTTGAAGAGTGAAATCATCACCACTCTGTTTTTTAAAACCAGTGCCTTCAAATATTTTCAGTACTTTCTTGTGAAAGATCTCCACTGTTTCTTTTACCTCCAGAGGAAGTCTGCAAAAACAACAGCTCTGTTATACCTGAGGCCACTTAAGTGTTCCATCCCAAACCATGGGTGCTCACAGTAATGGTTATTTTAACAGGCATTCTGTTTATGCAGGGAGCCTACAAACAATACAACACATCAGTCAACTGGAAAATGAAAGTAAAAGAAAAGAGCTTGGGACACTGTAATGTGTACCCCACAATTGCTAATTAGTCCAAAATGCATTGTATATGAGGCTCAAGGTGGGTAATGGCTGTCTGACCTGACTTGAAGTCGCAGGTTTCCACTTTCCAGTGAGAGAAGCTTGATCTCCTCCTATTCACAGCTATACCAAGCCAAATAGAATAGTGGAATGCTTTGAAGCTGAGTTAATTACAAGGAGAGTAAAATCTGGGGTGTTATACAATACTGAGGTTTCTCCCCTCCTCAAACCCTTCAAACTCCTTGTCCTCAAACCCCTCAAACCAATGGTGGGATTCAGATAATTTAACAACTGGTTCTGGTGGTGGGATTCAAATAACTGGTTGTTTACAAGCACCATTTTAACAACCAGTTCTGCCGAAGTGGTGCGACCCTCCTGAATCCCACCACTGCCACAAACTCCTTCTCTGAAACCACCTCAAAAACCTCCAGGAATTTTAACCCAGAGTTAGCAACACTACTTGTATTTTGAATTGTGGTCCTTGGTTATTTCTTCCCATACACATTGCCACAAACCATTGTAAAATTAAATTCAATTCAACTAGTGAAATTTCCTAAAATCCACTTTGTACAATACATTTCCAGTTGTAGCCACAACACTCTCCATCCTACACACACACACACACACTCACTCACTCACTCACTCACTCACTCACTCACTCACTCACTCACTCACTCACTCACTCACTCACTCACTCACTCACTCACTCACTCACTCACTCACTCACTCACTCACTCACTTCTAGGTACAAAAGGTTGGAAATGCTTGCATGAGCCTGCAGACACCTTGAAATCAATGCATTCATTCAATCTCTCCCTTTACCCCCATTTCTCTTTCTTGTTCAGTGACAGAAGCTGCTACTGAAGCAACTATTTAAAACTGCAGTTAATCAAAAGCCCTGCTAGGCAAAAAGCCCCACCTTGTTCTATCCTGTTTCTAAAAAGAATTGGCAGGCAACTGGAAATGTATCAGTGAGCATCATGACATCAAAGGATACCATTTTGGGGACCAATAAATCAAAGCAGGAGTGCAACGTAAACCGTACAGAAAAAACAATGCATCGCACCCTGGCTGCGGCAATAAAAGTAGAAGAATCAAATTAATCTTAGGACTTGAATACTTATACAGGTTTATATAACATCATGAAAAGTAACGTTGCCATACAGACATTCTTATTAATAAGTTACATGGAAAAGACTGATATCCGACTAAATAAGTAATCACAGTTCCATGCTGCAGCCCGTTTCCCATGGGCTCTTAAAGATACAGTAACACATTTGTTCCTCCCTCAAAATATGAAGGTTCTGTAATGAACTAAACCAGATAAATATCAGTAGTCACGGGAGAAGTACTCCTAAAAAAAATAACATATGGAACATGGGGAAGAAAATCCTTGCCTCCCACACTTCCGCTCGCTGGTGTGGGGGCCCAATGGAAAGATGCTGGAATGAAAGGATGCTGAATGCTCCGTACATGAACAGCGTCTTTGAAAAGTCTTCCTCAGAACTTTGTATTCTTATATGCATTTGTCTTTGGCTTTATAATCCACGGGTCTCTATAATGTACAAAATGAAATACAAAAGCATCGGAGAGAGTATCACTCCTTGCGGCACCCCACAGTCGATGGGGTGCCATTCAGAGATCTCACTTCCCAATGCTACCTGCTGTCCCCGGTCTTAAAGGAACGAGGTCAGCCAACCCAGGGCTGTACCCCCATACCCCAATACCAGTGAGGCAGTGGACCAGAAGGTCATGATGTACTACTTTGAACACTGCTGTGAGATCTAACAACACCAGCAGTGCTGAACCGCCTCTGTCCAAGTGTAGCCGGAGGTCATCCACAATGGCAACCATCACCGTCTCAGTCCCATGTCCAGCGCAGAAGCTGGACTGGAAGGAATCCAATATGTTTGCATCATCCAGGAAACGCTGGAGCTGATCCGCCACCGCTCGCTCAATTACCTTGCCCAAGAATGGTAAATTTGAAACTCGGCGGTAATTGGCCTGATCACCTGAATCTTTTTAGGAGCGGGCGGACCAAAGCCTCTTTAAGCCGAACAGGGAAAGCTCCTTGCTCAAGGGAACTGTTGACTATATCCAACAGGTGGCTCTGAAGCTCCTCCCTGCTGGCTTTCACCAACCAGGAAGGGCACGAGTCAAAAGGACAAGTGGTAGCTCGTACAGCATCCAGGGTCCTGTCCACATCTGTCGGGTCAAGTGGGCTGAATGGTCCAAAAACGGCCCAGGGGTCTCTAGTTCACATACTGTATCAATTGTAGCGGGAAGGGATTGGTGGAGGGTCAAAACTTTATGTGTGAAGTAGTTCGCAAATGCCTCACAGCTTAATGCCAATTCATTCTCGTTTGGACCTCTTTTGGATCTCACATTAGAAACCACATGAAACAATGTGAGAAAAAATTGGGCAAAACATCCAAGCAAATGGCACCTTCTGTGATTGGCCAAAAAGCAGTGTTGTTCCTAACTTGGAATCCTATTGGTTACTCTAACTTTCTGCCCCACTTCCACCTTTCCCTCCCAATAGGTCGCTGCAATCCACATTAGGACTGCAGAAGCATAGCAAAATGCAATGTGAAATTCATTGAAGCCATTTTCCAAATAGGAAGCTTCCAGTGATTTCTTTTATTTGTTCCTTCAAGTTGCCTCTCCCTCAACCTCCTGTCACCCTAGAAACCAGTCAAAGGGCAGGAAAAAGGAAAAAGAGATTCTTCCTTCTAGAACAATCCAACAAATTGGGGTTGGGGGGATTTTGCCAGTCAAGCAAATCCCATCTGAAAGCTCAGCAGAGCACCATCCAATGTAAGTTTAAAGGGGGCATGTTACAATTTAATGCCCAATCACCTTCCCTGCAAATGGGCTTTAATTTTTTAAATGTTTTCCCCCTTGTGCCCTTGCATAGGATGTGAAAAAAACAAAAAGCAAAAAAGGCAAATGGGGGGGGTTGTCTCCACCTGGATTGCCACTTTTTTCACTTTTTCTCACTGAGGCATATCCAAATGAACACCTCGAGAATCCAATATTAAGAAGTGTTCATAACTGCAGTTCTTTAAATGATATTAGAAATGCTTTGACTACAACTCCCTCTGTTGTTCACAGCAACCTCTGTGAATTTTGGCCTCCTTTAGTGTTCTATTCCTATGCCATTTGATGTGCATATACAGATGAACAGATGAAACCAAAGGTGGACTTAAACTGGTTGTATTATAACACATTCATCAGAGACTGTCCTTAGCCATCCTGGTTTTTATTATAGCTTCTTCTCCAAGGTCATGCTGGTTGACACCAGTGCTATGCTCTTAACATAGATTGTCTTCATTAAAGGGGCAGTTTACTACCCCAACAGTCTACATTTAAGGGGAAGCATTTGTGCCTGCTTTAATGAAGTATATATTCACAAATATGGTCTCCCACTCTTTCCAATATCACTGAGATTGTCTACTTTGACACCAGCCAATTAACCTATCATCAAGGTCAGAGAAGTCAGAGAAGGCAGGCAGCAATACACACATCATAAAATGTCTGTTGTGCTCATTTAGATGTCTCAGGACTATTAGGCACTTTTGAGTTCTTTCACTATTTCTTTTGGGGGGGGGGAGGGTGAAGCCTTGCTTGTAATAACATTCACTGTGCATGCACAGCTCCAACAACTGTCTTCAATCATACCAAGTCACTGTAGGGAAAACACATTGAAAGGCAGCAACATTTGTTTCTGTTGCTCCCAGGGAAACCTTGCTAAATGATCTTCACATTAACAAGATACACAAATTATTTATGTGCCCTTTTCCTTCTACAAAATGAATGCTGAACAACCATTCTTTGTGTGTAGTAACAGCCAATTTACAGGGGTCTCTAAATATTAATGAAACTAAGTTTGACCCACGAAGTGTGCATAATTTACAGAGGTAAACATTTGAACCACAAAATATCTATACTCTTTATTGTTCTCTCAGATAGAATTCTATTTTTAAGTAATGAATTTCCTAGGCCTCTGAAGAATACACGTGTCTGATTTCATGCTCACTGTGGGCTTATGTTCTGGGCTTGGGCATTCCAATTACAAGCCAGCATACTTTTACAAGTCTGAACTGAGGTTCACCAAACTTGAGCTAGTTTACAAAAGGAATGCACCAAGGACCATTCAGAAGCCTACAATCCATGCAGCTTTCTATAACAGCTCAACTGTAGGGAACATCTTATTGAAATTAAAAAACCAGAAAGCATAACTAAAATAATCAATATTCCTTTATTCCATCATCTCTATGTCTAATTCTAAACTCATCTCCAGAATGTTGATTTAAAAAACTGCACAGTAGGATCATTTATAGATGGGGAAAATGTTTTGACAAACTTAGGTGAAGGAGGTTTTAAAAAATAATGTGAATCTTGGATTTAAAACCAGAATCAAAACTCCTTGTTTATAATTGCACAGATATCACAACTCAATAATATCTTACATCGGCCCGTTCTGCACAGCAGAAATAAAATGTCTTGAGGACATCAATAGAAATGTTTTGGGGAGGAACTTCATGCAGTTTTTCCCCTCTAATGTCATCAAACTTTTTATTTTGACTCAACTTGGTTTTAGCAAAACCCTGAACTAGCAACTTTTTTCCTGACGTCACTTTGAAAATATATCCTGCTTGCTGGGTGAGCAGCTGGAGATATTTTATTTTTCCTGCTCCTCCCCCACCCCCCCTCGGTCTTACTGTCAGTTTCCACTGAGCTGCTCCCACTCGCAACCAATTCTCATATCATGATATCACAGCTTCAAAGGATTACACCCATGTGTAGGATTGCCAGGAAAAGCTAACTTTATTAAAGAACTTTATACACTGAAGTGACATGTGGATTAGCTGCAAGCAGAGGAAACTCTATGGGAACATTCTGCAAATGGCAGAGGTAGCATGGAGGTTCCTGAAAAAAGCAGAAAATAGCGTGCATGAGCTGCTTAGTGAAAACTGAAAGTAAAAGCTGGGTGGTAGCCAAGAAAAAGAACTGCTTTATTTGTCCATACTATGCGGGCAAAAAAAAAGAAGGCAAAACAATTATTTTTCAAACAAATGCAAAGACATTTTATTTAGAAAGGGCCATTAAAGTCAGCTTCACAACCAGAGAGGTTTTTTTCTTTTTCTTTTTTTTAAAAGAAGGATTGCTAAAAAGGTGGGGAGGGAGAGAATGTATTGTCAAGGAGTTGGTGTATAGGAGGTTCCACCAGAGGCATAGCTAGACCAGAGTGTGCCCGGTGCACACTCTGGCCTGCATTGCCTGGGCCTGGTGGAAACTACATTTCCCAGGAGCCCCTGGGAAATGTAGTTCCCACCAGGCCCAGGCAACACAGGCAGGCTTCCGGCCTGCTCCATTCCTAAAAGTAAGTGGGATGGTGTGCTGCCAGGGGGCGCTGCAGGGGGGCCACAAGGGGCACTTTGGGGAAAAGGGGGGCCGTGGGGGGAGGGGGGATTTTTCCACCCCCCACATGACTAGAAATGATGTGCCCGGTGCTTCGCCACTAGGTTCCACCAGTGAAAGAGACGAGGAGAAGGTGCCCAA
The DNA here is from genome assembly GCF_021028975.2 of Sphaerodactylus townsendi. Taxonomy (NCBI): domain Eukaryota; kingdom Metazoa; phylum Chordata; class Lepidosauria; order Squamata; family Sphaerodactylidae; genus Sphaerodactylus; species Sphaerodactylus townsendi. The sequence continues at coordinate 35,754,396 of NC_059429.1, read as the reverse complement.
AGTGGCTACTGGGATAGTGGCAGTAGGATGCAGGATGGGAGAAATAGAAACATGACCTGGAAGTAGGGGTGGGTAGTGTGGTGGCCAAGTTTGCAGATGATACCAAATTATGTAGGGTGGTAAGAACCACAAAGGATTGCGAAGAGCTCCAAGCGGACCTTGATAAATTAGGTGAGTGGGCTAAGAAATGGCAAATGCAGTTCAATGTAGCAAAATGTAAAGTGATGCACATAGGAGCAAAAAATCCAAACTTCACATACACGCTACAAGGGTCAATGCTATCAGTCACAGACCAGGAAAGGGATTTGGGCGTCTTAGTGGATAGTTCCATGGGAACGTCAACTCAATGCATGGCAGCTGTGAAAAAGGCAAACTCTATGCTGGGGATAATTAGGAAAGGAGTTGATAATAAAACTGCAAAGATTGTCATGCCCTTATATAAAAGCAGTGAGTGCGACGCGCACGGAGTACTTAATGTTCAGTTCACAATGGGTGCATACACGGCATCTCCAAAAAAAGGGATATCGATGAAGCTTGATAGAAAAAAGAAGTGCGAGAAGGGCAACAAGGATGATTAGAAGGATTGGAGCTTTAGCCTTCCTTATGAGGAGAAGGCTGCAGCGTTTGGGACTTTTTAGTTTGGAGAGGAGACGTCTGAGGGGGGATATGATTGAAGTCTATAAAATTATGCATGGGGTAGAAAATATTGAGAGAGAGAAATGTTTCTCTCTTTCTCACAATACTAGAACCAGGGGGCATTCATTGAAAATGCTGGGGGGAAGAATTAGGACTAATAAAAGGAAACACTTCTTCACGCAACGTGTGATTGGTGTTTGGAATGTGCTGCCACAGGAGGTGGTGATGGCCACTAACCTGGATAGCTTTAAAAAGGGCTTGGACAGATTTATGGAGGAGAAGTCAATCTATGGCTACCAATCTTGATCCTCCTTGATCTCAGATTGCAAATGCCTTAGCAGACCAGGTGCTCAGGAGCAGCAGCAGCAGCAGCAGAAGGCCCTTGCTTTCACATCCTGCATGTGAGCTCCCAAAGGCACCTGGTGGGCCACTGCGAGTAGCAGAATGCTGGACTAGATGGACTCTGGTCTGATCCATCAGGCTAGTTCTTATGTATGTTCTTATGAAGCGGAACCAGTGATCTCCAAGGAGGCTTTGAGCAGAAAATATGCAGGACTGGCTTTCCACGAGAAATCACCCTTCCCTGTTATCCATGAGCTAGGTAATCAAAGGAGAGTCTAGGCTTGAAGGACCTAGGTATGGTTGGCAGGCTTTCCTAACCAGCCCTCTGCTTGGCCATGATCAGCAGGCTAGCAACAGGAAGAGGCTGCTGCAGTTAGCTGTTCAGGATAGGTTTGGGAGTGGAAAGAGTAGCCTTTGCATTTTGCCTCTTAGCACCCCCCCTCCCCCCACACCCTGTCAGCAGGGGAATCTGACTGGCTCTCTGGTGAGAACAGGTGAGAAAGCAGGGACTAGCAGAAGGTGTGATTTTTCCCTTGCCTGTACATCATCACATAAACCTCTCTTGTACCTTGTGTGTCATGTATCCTCCATCCTATGGTAGGAAATCCCTTGTCGTACACTAGACAATGTACCAGAAAAGATTTGATAAAGCTAAATTTGATCATCACAACGATCATCACCACCAGTAGACGGGCTGCAAATATCTGTTTGAGTTCCAGTTCCCATTCTTCTTATGGGTAGAATTTGGAATTCTCTCAACTTCTTACTGAACAACATATTCAAGAAAAAAAAAACCTCAGTGGAACTCAATATGTTCTGCTTAGGTGAAAAAAATTAAGCAGAATCCCAGAATTTTGTAAATATTTGAAAAATAATTCTGGTGCATTCTTTCATGTATCAAGCTTAAGGTGACCAGATTGTCACCTTTGTAAACCGGGACCCGGGCGGGTGGGCGGGCAGGTGGGTGTGGCCGTGGCCCTTGTATCAGCCTTAGGGCGATGCACTGCCTTCTGGGAAGAGCTCCGTTTCCCGCCCTGTGACAGGAGGAAGCGGGAAGCAGGCCCCAGAAGGCAGTCTTGCTCTTGCGGCCCGTGTCTTGTGGGGAGAGGCTGCTGCACTGCCTTCTGGGGTGCACCCCAGAAGGCAGTGCGGCAGCCTTCCAAAAATCGGGATGGTTCAAAAAACCCACGGGACGTGGGACAAATTGTTTTAAGGTAGGACTGTCCCGCCAAAAGCGGGACGTCTCATCACCATAATCAAGCTTATTGCTGAATTTCTATAAAAAGACCTTTCAGTTAAAGTATCACCAAATTATGTATTAAGTAAAATCCAAGGTGAATTTTGAAGTTCCTGGTTCAGCAAAATAGCTGAAACATTTGAGGGAAACTAAATGAGATTTCCAGAAGACTATCAAAATCTCTGGTGGGGAAACATTTGTGCTAATTTGAGAAAATTTGCAATGGCCTTACTGAGGCAAAACATCTGTAGGGATGTTGATTGAAGTTAAAGGAATTTCAATAAGATTATCATATTCTTCTGACTAAAGGTACATTGGTTTTGAAGTGAAACAGCATCTGTTCTCAAGACCCCAATTACGCTTCCCAACTTTAAAAATCTTTGAAAGATTAACATCGCTGAAAAGATAATTTGCCAGATACAGTCAACATTTTTTCATATAACATTACTGTAGGAAACAGAATTCATAAACATAAAAGAGAATTCATAAAGAAAATACACTGTAATGATACAGGAATTTTCTTCTTTGGGTAGGATAACCACAGCTGTTTCTGAATGCTCAAGTATCATTACAAGCTTATATACTCCTGCAACAACAACAGCCAATTACCAGTTGTATATTTCAATCTTAATGTTAGCTGTAAGCAGTGCAAAGATGCCCAGAGACATTCATGAGAAAATGAAGGATTTGCATCAGAAGTTATTTTGCAAACAGATAAAACTTACTTAAGACATGGTTGTTCTATATAGCTGCAAAACATGTGCAATATACTTGACAGTCGTACATTCCTTCATATTGCAAGCCATTGTTTCCTAAGGAAGTAATAAAGAACTGGATATGCTACTTCTTAAAGCAGGCAGAAAGGTGTTGATAGGAGAATGAACAATATTGTCTGAAATCCAGGATCTGAACTATAATGTTTTCTTACAGCAAGCATTCCAGATGACTTTTGTTTGTATCACATATTAAGGGAAATTTCATATCTTTGCCAGAAAAAAAAATATAATGTGTTTTGTTCTAGGAGATACCATGATGGAAAGAAACTCATTAATGCTTCATAGTCGTCCAGCTAAAGAAATTTCATTAACTTCAACAGGAACACTAACAATACACTTTTCCTTCCAGGATTGCTATACCTTGGGAAAAGGAGGAAGAATACAATAATTTTATATTAGACAAAAACACCCAAGCCGAATCTTTCCTCAAAAACAAGTACGTTATTTACTTAACTTCATTTATACTGAAAATGAACAAAAATAATTGTTGGCAGTAGTTGCTTACCATAACTTTTCTACAGAAGATTTCCAGGCTGTTCATTTTCATGCTTATCTTATAAAAAGCACACAATTGAATATTTGCACATCAAATGAAGGACACGATCTGGAAATAATTTGAATGAACTGAATTAATTTCCCAAAAATATTCTGGATATGTGAAAAATTAATCTGGATTCTGGGCTGGATTTAGACTGGGTCCCTTGGCCCTTCCTCCATCATTGCTGTTAATTGTGTACCACCTCCCAGAAGTCAACAATATGCCCTAGTAATCAGACTGTGAATAGGACATTTAGACACAGCAGTCATCACAGGCAAGTACAGGGAACAGAGCTTTTTCATTAGTGGCATCCAGTCTTTTGAGCCCTCTCCTTTAGAAGACCTGCTGAGTCTGTTCCCTGATGTAATATATTGTGCAATCCAAATCAGATTTATACTCTTCTAACTCTGATTGGTGCTTTGGAGATTATTTCTTACAGCCCCTTTCTGGGGGAAGGGCAAACTGGGAGGTGGGCTCCATGGTGCCTGACCCAGAAGAGCTGTGTCAGCCGAAGAGCTGTGTCAGCCGAAAGCTGTACACTGGTGCAGATAAGGGCAAGCTAGGAATATACCTGAGACTAAAGACAGCTCTCATAGGCTTTAGACTTGGGAATGTCCCTGACACAGGCTTCAGACCTATGCCACCTGAAAGGATGGCATAAGTCTGTTTAATCCTATGGAGGACTTTCAGGTGGGTGGGAAATCTCTGGAGCTTGCTGTTCTCCACACTTTCTGAAAGCCCTCTGGAGGTGACAGAGCCCTCTGGACTGAGCTGTTACATCATCAGATATACTGGCTAAGATAAGCTCCATCTCCTATATAAGTCAATGAGGCACCTGAATTTTTTACTCACAAAAAAACTGGGAAAACTTATTGACTCGCGTATAAGTCGAGGGTGGGAAATGCAGCAGCTGCTGGTAAATTTCAAAAATAAAAATAGATGCCAATAAAATTACATCAATTGAGGCATCTGTCGGTTAAATGTTTTTGAATATTTATTTCAAAGAAAAACAGTAAACTGGCTCTGTAAGTGGAAAAGAGGGTCAACAAGAACAATATGGTATCAACAATAACTTTAAAAGTACAAAAACCTTAGCTCAACCAGCAACCAAGCTAAAACACAAGAGTTAAGATCCTCCAAAACTGGATTCCTCATCATCATCTGTATGTCCAAATGTAACCCAACTTAGATTTTAATAGGGATATTATCAGAAATGGAAAATCTATTAGCTTCCATTGTAAACAATGGGGGATGGGGCATCCCCTTTGGGGGTCAATAACTTTGGATCCCCTGACCCAAACTTCACCAAACCTGGCTGGTATCATAAAGAGACTCTCCTGATGAGACCAGCCAGGTTTGGTGAAGTTTGGTTCAGAGGGTCCAAAGTTATGGGCCCTCAAAAGGGTAGCCCCATCTACTAATAGCTCCCATTGAAAACAATGGGGAATGAGGGCACCTCATTTGGGGGTCCATAACTTTGGACCCCCTGAACCAAACGTTACCAAACTTGGCTGGTATCATCAGGAGTGTCTTCTGAGGGTACCCTGAAATTTTGGTGCTGCTAGCATAAAAACTACACCCCCTGCTGGCCGGCAAAGTAAAAACACACACACAAAAATAATGACCCGCATATAAGTCGAGGGGAGCTTTTTCAGCATTAAAAATGTGCTGAAAAAATTCGACTTATACATGAGTATATACGGTAGTTTTAAAACCTTAATTCTGCTTTTTTTCATGTTATTATGGATGCTGCTTTTCCACATTTAGTTCGTTTCAAAATGATTAATTTAGTAAATCTAGTATTTACGTCATTTTCATAGATCTTCTACTATAAACCATGAAAACCTTTAATTGCAGCCTTATTTCATATGTACCTTGTCTTTGAACTGATATATGCATACTTGCTTTGGAGTAAGTTCTATAGAACTCAGCGTAACACCCCTGAGTAAACACCGACAGATCAGCCCTATAACTATCTCCAGTCTCATAGCAGTTCAACACTGGAATTAAGCCCATAGGCAGTTAAGATGTGTAAAATGTTTACAGCAGCAAATGTACTGTTGGAATGGTACTACAGAAGCTTTCATTTCACAGAACTCAACACAATTAGGGAAGATCAGTAACTGCTTAAAAAACATTTGCATAATTCTCAGTCCCTCTGTCACCTAACACCAGCTTGTTCTCCCTTTGACCACTGAAATTTCCTTCAATCATCAGAAACTAGTGGTAAAATACAAAGCTGTACATTTTCACTGCCTGTGAGAACTATCTGCTGCCATACTAAGCAGAAAAAAGCCTGCTGTTTAGCATGACCATCTTTGTTTGTCCTTCACCAACATCAACTTACAAATTTCTTATCAAAAAGCAGAAACATTGTAAATGAGCGTAGATGTTGCTTTTCTCCAAGAAATGTCTCCATCACTTTTTTTTGGTTTAGTTTTGTAAAAACACAGTGCTCAGAGCTATAACTTGATCTGTTATTGATTTCTGAGGCAGATGGATTTGGTCTTTCAACCCCTTGTGGGAACGCAATCTCAGGGGTTGTTAGTTAGGCTGAAACTTTGCCATACGTCTTTGTCTAAATTGATTTAGATGTCATAAAATAGCAACAAATCTTGGAGCAAAAACATAAAGCAAAACAAAAGATCAATTTTTTTTACAATTTCATTCTGAAAATGAACTTACAGTCCATTACAAAGGGAAAGATAAAAATCCATACAGGCATAACATCCAGCATCACTTGTGCAAACTCAATAGAGACAAGCACTTTCAATCCGGTATTTTTGGATTATTTGAATATTTGCCACGATTAGTCATATTTTATCAAATCAGAGGCTAGTCTACATTCAGGAAACTCTGAACACAATGTCACTGTTACCAATTTCCAATCCTCTGCTGTACACAAATCAGGGTGATAGTTCTCATGACATAGCGGAATAGCCCCGCCCCCTCCACTATCACCACTGTTCTCAACAGCATTCCATCATACAACAGCATTCCTCTGAATCAATACAATTTACAAATTACCCAAATAAAATTCCCCATGAGACAAGTTAAAAATAATAATGGTCTTCATAATTAACAGAATGGTGTAGTAACATGCCAAAACAGGGGCACACTGTATAATACTTCATTCTGCAGGTGGGGATCATATTTGTCCAGTATTCTTGTACATCAAGAGCATGCTGTGAGTAAAAACAGTAGCACACTAGGGAGCAGGCTGGGCTACAACCATTATCAGTAGTCTGGTAGAAAATGACACATTGGACTTAATGTGAATGTGTCTTCTCTCCAGTGGGGTGAAGTCATCCAGGCTGGTTAGGTCACACTTCCAGTAGCACAGGCAGGGCTATTCAAATTTGCAGTATCTCCTGGACCCTAGGGGGCCAGTTTCTCCAGTCATCCCAGAGTCCTAGATTTCTTATACTTTCCTGTAGCTCAAGTTTTACTATTTCGATTACTTTATCTGCACTCACAGGGCTATCTAGACTGGAGAAGCTGGCCCCCTAGAGTCCTGGAAGCCTTATGCAAATTTGCATAGCCCTGCTGCATTACTGGGGGTGTGACCAACCAGTCTATATGACTGAAGCTTTGTTGAAAGAGAACTTGAATTTGTGTACATCATATAAGGTTGAATCAAATCAGATTTTTTGCTAGTTTGAAGGAGTCTCCTCTGACCACCCATCCATGCAATGATGCTGCAATTTGCTCTACAAGGGTCTGCTCTGGAAAATCCAGCTAGTCCAGAATACAGTGGGACCTCATGACAAAAGCATATACAACCAGTGCTCCATCAGCTGCACTGGCTCTGGCAGGAGTTTAAGGTTTAAGGTTTTGATGTCGATCTTCATAGCCCTAAATAGTCTGGGACCAGCAGATCTGAAGAACCACTTGTCCTGGTATGTTCCCTGAAAGCTGTTATGGCCAGCAAATGGAAATCTGCTGGATGTCTCTGGCTCTAAAGAGATATGGCCAGCTTCAACCCAAGCCAGGACCTTTTTGGACCTGGCTCCAACCTGGTGGAACGCTCTGTCAAATGAAACCAAAGCCCTGCAAGACACAGTACAGTTTTGCAGGGCCCGCAAGATGGACCTGTTCCACAAGGCATACAGCTGAGGCAGTTAAAGTGTTTTACTGAGCAAAAAACAGGCACTCCTAAAGAAATAATTATCAGGAGCTCTAGCAAACCTTGACAAATAAACTTTGTGTGCCATTTCAGTTTTCTCCTTTTGTTTTGTTTTGAGTTGTTTGTTTTTTGCATATATGTATACACACATTCCCAAAGCAGACCACAGCCACGGATAAGTGATTACAGAATAGCACAGATTACAAAGATGCGGTTAAATGAATAACCCTCTTCTTCTGATGAGCTAATGTAATGGTCTTGTTTAAAGTTCGCTTATCCTGCCATTTTTATCTCTTTCGTTAATGCATTTGCAGTCACATTCCAAGAGATCATTTACACTTTGCGGTCATTTTTCAGCCCTTATCCTTGGCACACATCTTCCCGTCTCTGCCTTGTAATGCAGTTATGGAGTCATTAAAATCTATAGATCTATCCCTAAGCCTTGCTAGCATATCAGGAGGCCTGGAATAAAGCATGTTACATGCAAACATTGTAGCAAAGATTTATGGCCATAGACAGTAGTACAAAGCATGCATTACAGTGTACAGTCCTCAATTTTAGGTTATCTTTGGGCAGGTTGGTAGCAAAAAGGATAAGAGCAATCACTGCTCTCTTTCTACTTTACATAGATGAACAACATCAACTGATCAGGTTCTTCTTGAGGTATCTGTATCTCATGGTGAGACTGTGTAATTTCAGGAACTTGTTACCTGATCAGGAAATTTCAATATTACTTCCTTTCTCTTTCACACCAGAGCTACGATCAAAGCATTTTAAGAGCATTTTTAGCATTGTCATATATTCCACAAAGACCCTGAATAATATTGTGGCACTTTCATTGAAAGGCATTTGCTTATACAAAGAGAGGACAATGCTTCTGAAACTGATTTACCTTGCCCTCAATTTTTATGTCAGTATTTAGTCAAATCCAGTAAGTTACATAGCATTGTGACATCAACCTATTCCGTGTGAGTGAGTGAGTGAGTGAGTGAGTGAGTGAGTGAGTGAGTGAGTGAGTGAGTGAGTGAGTGAGTGAGTGAGTGAGTGAGTGAGTGAGTGAGTGAGTGAGTGAGTGAGTGAGTGAGTGAGTGAGTGAGTGAGTGAGTGAGTGAGTGAGTGAGTAAACAAGATGTACTGGTTAGTATGTTGGACTAGGACTAGGTTTGAATCCCCACTCTATCCTGGAACCTTGTGTGCTGGTTTTGGGCCAATCACACACTGCCAGTCAAACCTACCTCACAGGATTGTTGTGAGGGTAAAATGGAGAGGGAAAGAATTTTGTAAACTACTTTGTGTCCCCCACTGTGGAAACAAGTGGGGTATATGAAGCCAATCTATCTATCTATCTATATATATATATAAAGCTAACCATCCGTTTGTTGGTGACTCCCTAACGCCGAAACGGCTGGACGGATCACCCCCAAATTTTCACATGATGTCCCACTCTGTTGTGGGCAGGTAATCGGATCTTCAAATCACCAAAAGTCCATACCTGAGCCAGATAAAACATATTTTTCCTGGCGCACCATGCAATGAAGCTGCCTGTGTTTAACTGTCACCCTTAGAATGTTCGTGCAGCCTGTCTGTCTGTGGCCTGAGGGCTTGGTATGAGGGCTTAGAATGTTGGGCAGAGATGAGCAGTGGAAACAGTAAATAGGTAATACTGTTAGGTAATACGAGTGGAAGTGAAACACATACACACTTTGCTGTGTGAGACGTCAGGTTGGGTTCCCCCACACACAAACATGCAGGTTACTTTCACTCTCTGTGCCTCACCCACTACTACCACACAACACACATACTCTCACCCACATCCAGCTCATCCTCACACACCTCACTCTGCCCTCCCTCACATCCAACTACCCACTTCCTCACCCATATTCACCACAACTCTCTTTTACTAAAAGCAAGCTGGAGTTTGCCTTTTTCTTCTAAGAAAATCTGCGGGGTGGGGGCGAACCAACACTACTGGCTCCACTTCTTTTGCACGTGGCCCTTTAAAAACCCGGGGAGCTGGCCTCGATCTGAGCGCCTCACCACCCTGCCTCTGCTGCCTGACTGGGATAGCCTCCTTGCCCCAGTTCTGCCTTACCCAAGCCAGGACTGTGCGTGTCAACCAGCCTCATGGACAGCGGGATTCGCATTCTGGACAGTTCCGTTGTGGAATGTAACAGGTTACCTTATACTAAAAACCAAGACAGCACCATATAATAATGTGAATTGAAAAGGGAAAGAAGGATTCCATTTGACCACCCCAGAAGAAGAAGAAGAAGAAGAAGAAGAAGAAGAAGAAGAAGAAGAAGAAGAAGAAGAAGAAGAAGAAGAAGAAGAAGAAGAAGAAGAAGAAGAGGAGGAGGAGGAGCAGGAGCAGGAGGAGGAGCAGGAGCAGGAGGAGGAGGAGGAGCAGGAGGAGGAGGAGGAGGAGGAGGAGTTTGGATTTATATCCCCCCTTTCTCTCCTGTAGGCCACCGGAGGCTGGGGTTGTGAGGCAGTTCTAACAGACCAGGCCAAGAGAGCTATCTTCTCCCAAGTTTGGGGAGGGGGGGCAGGTCTCTTCCCTTAGCCAGGTAGTATCCTTGATTGTTGCGCTTTTCAATTATCACAGGCATTAGTGATGTTGCCAAAATTCAAAACTACTTGCTTTGAATTATAAATTTTCATAGCTTGTGATGCTCAGAAGTATTGTACACTGAATGTAATTCCCATAACAACTTCTACAGTTCAGAATGTAAACTAATATTTTGCACATGCCTAGAATATGCTTTCAGTTTAAATAGTTTTTTTTTCTCAAGCTCTGTGAGAAATCACAGCTCACAGGGTCTGGCAAATACCCCTTTAAGACTACAAGGTTCTCTGGACAAGCTTGGCTAAAAGTCTCATGCCTTGCATATCTGATCAGCTAAAGGAATGCTTCCTAATCCACTTAAATTATGGCTTTCCATAGGTCTTTATTATATTGTCTGTCACCCCACCATTACCACCACCTCCCACCTTCCCTGAAGTTTATTTTCCTGATCTTTTCAGCTTACAGTGGGGATGCAAAAATTTTTTTCCTCTGTGACATTTCAATGTTAATGACAGTTAAATATTTTGTAGGGAAACTTGGGTACTGCATAGCTTTCTGCCAACACTTTGGAACAACCCCAGCCACCTAGGAGAGATTAAGGCAAGAAGAAACCATTATTTCTTTGAATAGCATCTCATCTGTTTCCGCAACAGCTAAGATAATCAGAACATATTGGAAAATGTAACTTTCAGAATCTCTGGCATCGTTAGTAATCCTACAGGTACTTAGCTTCATTTATTCAAAATTCACCATGACATACTTTCAGAAAGACCCATCAGTATTCCTAAAAGGTGATCATATTCTAGATCAAGCTGAGGGCAGATTATAGAACCTTTGCAGCTCCCTTATGGTTCTTCCCCCTTTCTGGCACATACCTTGATATGCTGAAGGGGCTTGTGTGTGTCAGCAAAGCTGAGAGCAATTCTGTAAGGAGTTTAATCTCTGTCAAGGTGGAATGGTCACTGCTGAAACACCAGATGATGGGCAGCAGCAATGGTAGAAGGTAATGCTGGTAACACTGGTATAGGATATTTCATAGACCTGCTCCAATCAGATAATATTATAATAGAAAGCAGGATCCATATATTAAATTTAATTGTGCCCTGCAGGAGTTCTTACTGGCATATTTTAAACTTGAATATTTTTGTAAGTGTAATTTTAAAGTACTTATAATGTTTTATGAATTGTTCTATTGGATACATTATCTTATCGGATGTATAGTTTTATGAGATGATGGAAACTGCCCTGAGCCTCTGGGCACAGGCAGTTAATAAATCATCATCATCATCATCATCATCATCATCATCATCATCATCATCATCATCATCATCATCATCACCTCACAGAAACTCCCTTGTTATGGAGAAGGAATTTGCATGCTTCGATGATGTTGAGAGCTATGCTGCAGGAAGTGTATTTTACCAGAAGGGTCTCCCAAGCCAGACAGGTTTCAACCAAGGAACCAGATTAAGAGTGTCCACTAACCCATACAATATGGTGGAACAAATACAAATGAATCCTATACCACATCGGTTATCATGCAGGTTAACAAGGGCCCTGCCACATGCTGAGATCCCTGGGCATGCATTGACAAGTAGGCTATAACCATCAAAATGACAGAAGTTGCTGTTACGTCCAGTGGCTCTCTCCGTGAAGGCAGCAGCAATAGTGGTGGGGGGCGCCTGGCTGGCTGGCTGGCTCCTCAGCAGGGAGCAACTGTAGGGGCAGGGGCTTGCACCCAGCTTCTCCTGTGGTGCAGCACCCAGTGATTCTCTACATGCCAGGGTGGCACTTGCCAGCTTTGGGCCCACTGCAGACCTGCCTGCGACTGTGGTTGCTGCTGCCTTCACAGAGAGAGCGGCCGGACATGGCAGCAACTGCAAGGGGTGGGGGTTGCTGGCTGGCTCTTCAGTTGGCTGGCTGGCAAGTGCCCAGGCCCAGCTGAGGAGCCATGGCAAGCAATTGAAGGGTGCCCAGTCTTCCCTGCATGTCGCCACCCTGAACACCAAGGGCTGCTACTGTGTGTGGGCTATTTTGCACCTCCCTTGTGCGCCCGGGGACATGTGACCCCACACGTCCCCGTGGGTGGTACGCCCCTGATGGGGATTTGAACCTGGGTTTTCCAGATACCCCTCTGGCATTCTTAACCATTACACCACACTGGCTGAGAACCAGATCTATTTTAAAACTATGGTTCAGGTGTGCATTACAGTGCAAATGAGAAAAAGAACCCTGCCCCCCCTACCCTCAAACACACACGCAACAAACAGAGCGAATGGAAAGTTGTGGCATATGAACTGAAATATACATTTCTCCATAAACAACAAATAGCAGATCCAATACTGGGGGCAATCAATCAACCTGTGGAAAGCTGACAAAAGATAATAGGAGAAATCTGCCAACACTAGTATCTATAGAGTGGAATCATCTTTCTCACTCTTGGAAAGTTTTGCTCTCTTTCTACCACAAATGGAGTAGCAATTCCTGCAAGGTAGAACAAAGGGCAGGCTTTGCATAGTTCAATACTTTACCATCAGAAGTGCCTTAAACCTTCACAGCCACAGTCTTTTTGAACTACCTCATAAGTTGCTTTGAATCTCACAGCAATTTCAAATACAAGCTATAAAGCAGCGTGGGAAAGTACTATTGCACTGTGGAAAACATCTACAACCTTTACCATATGCCTCAAAAGAGCTCACAGTGATGTACACAGGACTGGAAAATAAGAATATATCTGGGAACCACCCCATTATATTCCAACCATTTAGTGTCCTTACCATCTTCCCAGAAGAAAGGTGTAGGAGATTCAAGTTTAGGCCATTCAGGTAAATCCATTCCAATTTCATAATTATTCATTGCCTCATTATGTTGATGAGCTTGCCTCAGAACAACACCTCTTTGATGTCTTAACTATACTGTAGCTCTGTAAAATATTGTGTCTCTTGAATTGTATTTCATACAGCCATCAATAATCAAGCTGAAGTCTTCTTCAGGCTCGGGGAGATTTTTATTCCCATTGGGAACCTAACCATTTTCTCATGGGAGAGAAAGCCATGGGATTTTTAATATAAGCCAAATAATCCAGAATGTCTTTGACTTTAACAGCATTTGTCAAGCAGGTTTCACACACTGATAGATTTCTGCAAAAAGAAATCTGTCAAGATTGAGGATCAGAATTATGGAACAGAATTTCTCCAATATGTTTCACTGATTGCTATTGATACTCGACAGTTGGAGTGAGAAAACTGAGTGCTAGAGGAGAAGGCAGAGTAATATTGAGGGCTCCTTGTGGGTCACCATAGCATCAGTTAGTCCTGATCATTAGGAAAGAATAAAGGCATTTATTCTTATAAAACAAGCTGTGGAAGCCAATGTTAAATGTTGAACATTATAGAACACTTTTATGTTGCAATACAACTTTAAAACCTTATGTTCCAGTGATCATTAATAACAATAAAGTGGTGGCAAACAAGAGAATCTGACCTTTTGGTTCAGCAGCTTTAGAGGGAGGTGTTGTGAAAATCACTTACACCGCAGAACCTTCTTCATTGCTGCCACAATATTTAAAGGTTCCCTCAAGTATACTCTCACTTTACAAGGACAGCTCTTGATCTCTCCATATAGCAGTCAGAGAAAAGCAAGAACTGTACAGGTAAAGCCCAGAGATTGAATGGGAGCCTGTTATTCTCCTCTGTATTGATGCTTTGTAATAATGGCCCCAAACTCTGGTATACCCTGATAATGCTACATCCTTTGCTAGTTGACAGGCCAAAAGGTGAGAGCTTAAGGTAGGCCACACTGCTTCATTACACTTCAGGCTTATCATTTTCAAAAGTCTGGCATTTAAACATAGCAGTCCTGACAGTTTCCTGTCAGGTAGGTGGGGGAATATCCAGTTATGGATAACACAAATGCCAGAACCACAACAAATGCTCTCAAAGTAAGTAATAAATCATACTATATGACTCACCCTTCTAGTTTTGTATCCCTAGCCAATTTCCAGGTGAATATTCACAAATGCACTAATAGCCAAATTGTCATCAGCCACTATCCACATGAACACTTAATCATTAATGCACAATAATGAGCATTTTTCTTTCTACCCTCTGGTTCTTTGGAGGTGCCTAATGTTCTCATATAGAACAAAATATAAATTTCCCAGTAGCACAAAAGAGCATTTTAGGTATAGGTAGCTTTAAATTCAGAGTCAATTTAGTGAAGTAGCTCAAAACTAGTTTTAATGTTAAGAAACAAGATTTTGGGGTATTAAAAACAAATAAACCTTGCTCAGACCATTTCAAAGAATCCAAGATGGCACCCATCATGTGAACAATGGTCCTAAGAGTATTCCCAGATATCCTGTGTGTCCTTAGATGATCCTATCTGGTAACTTACATGTCTTTGAGTTAATTCGAATTAGGCAAAACATGAATGACTTCCTAAATCACAGCTGCTTATTTTTCAGTTTTGTTAACCTCTAGCCATGTGATAGCTATCTTCCATCCAAATATTTCCAGGTCATCCAGAAACTGGGCCCTGATATAAACAATAAATTTGCTGTATTCCTAGATGATGACATATTTTACATGAGTACTTGCCATTAATATTGAATGTTGTAAAGGTCTAGAGCATTTTTTTATTCCATGAAATTCTGGTGATTTTGTATCCTGTAAATTATTGCAAACTTCATAATGAAGGCAGTAGAGACCAGTACTTTGAAAAGAGAACCATAAACACAGATGGCTAGACAGTTCCCACTGTGGTATCCTCAAACAGAGAAACTTTAATTACGAGATTACTGAACTTGAATTAATTCACAAATTCAGAACAATGGATCCCCAGGACTGAATAGGGACATAGGATTCTTATCCCACTGAATACATAAAAAATATCCCCAGAAAATCTTGCTGACCTCTAAGATATTAATTGATTCAAATCAATGCTTGTAATGAAAAAGGAAAAGGAAGCCAAACTATTCTCTTTGGGACAAATTAACATATGCTTATTATTGCAGACAATGCATCCAGTGTTGACCATTTTAATAAAGCGCAGTTAGGCCTAAGATGCGGCCGCCATTACAGGAGGGAGGGCCGCAGCAAGGGAAGCTTGATTTGCCCAGTTAATTGCAGGGTGGCTTTGGGCCTCAACCAGTGCATGCTCAAGGGCCGGTTTCTGATTGGTGAGGCTCTCTCATGCTGCTGGGCGAGAGCGAGTCATCAACTTGGGACAGGCAGGGCCTATATAAGGCCCTGCCTCATGCCCTAGGCCCATTCTGTGTTTGGGTGCCAGAACGTGAGTACATCAGAGCTTCAGGGAAGAGCAGTGAATCCAGAGCATTGACGGCATTGGTAGGGAAATTGGGGAGGGGGGTGTGCTATGGATCAGCTGCTCCGGCTTCCATTGGCCATTCGGGCCACACCACAGGGGGTGAGGGCTGGCACTGCAGGGTGGCCCCAGGGCCAGGTGGGCACACCTGGGATGGTTGTCTGCACAGCCTTGGCAGTCCGGACCTTCAATGTGAGCCGCAGATAGTGGGAAAAGCGGAGCACCCTCCCTTTTTTGTGCTTCCAGCCACATTGACAGCCCTTGGCCTCCATGGGCTCTGACCTGGAAGGCCCAGGTTAACCATTCTCAGCAGGAACCCTGGAAGCTAAGTGGGGGGGGGGCAGCTCTGGTTAATGGCGGGATGGTTATCTACCGGAAAAGTTCAGTGGCAACCTAATGTGAATTGCACATCTAGGGGCAGGGCCTTTGTGGAGCTCTTGGGGGGCACTCACAGGGACAGCCATAAGGCAGCACTTGGGTTGGCAGGCATCGTGCCCGGTTTCAGGCCTCTTACTTATGTTGTCTTTTATTTCCTTTCCTTTGGGGCCTCTCTTTTTCTTTGAGCAGTTGACTGAGGCGGTTGGTTACGCATTTGGTCGCAGGTAGCTTTGAGTGGTCAGTACTTAGGTGCCCTTAACCATCCCAGGAGAAGGGCACATCAGGTTCAGCACAGTCCACGGACGCAGCGTATGGCAGCGGCGGCCCCTGAAGGGGAGGGGGCCGGGTAGAGGAGGCCAGGGGAGCATTGGGAAGCTCGGTCCCGGGGAAGCCCCTGCGGGGGCTGCCGCAGCCATATGCCGCATCTGTGGGCTGTGCTGCGCCCAACGTGCCCTTCTCCTGGGCACCGGTGAGATGATCCACGGTGCCGCTAGACGAGCCTCTGCAGAGGCCGGCGGCGGAATGGGCTCCATTGGCGCCCGGCGCCAAGCGTCCCAATACTCTCCTGACCTCCACCCGGCCCCCCTCCCCTTCAGGGATGTGGACGGAGCCAAGGGCCAGCAGGGAGATTACAGTGGCGCTAGTCCACCACTCGGGGAAAGCCCGATCCGAATGCATGGCGTTTGGAACGGGCATAGTTCGGAGGGGTCGGGGTCGGGGCCTTGGCCCTCTGAGACCCTCCGAACAGGCTCAGCTTGGCCCGATCCAAGGGTCGTGCCGAGCCAAACTGCCAACCCTAATGCCAGTTCAAATCTCTGGTGGTGCAATAGTGGCAGATAGCAATGCATGTTTTCTCTGCCTCCTCAGGGCCTTTTCCAACTTTCATAATTAGCAACTCATGTTGAAATAAAACCATACTCAGCAGAAAAGAAAAAGAAGAAGCAGGTTACTTAAAAACAAAACCAACAGTGCACTAGAATCAGTTTTTGAATACAAATGTTTGTCAGGTTTTTTCCGTGAGGTGTGAATGGATCTTTTCTTCCTTATAACAGTACCATGGTATGTTTGTGCTGTATTTGTCTAAACTGGAAGGTGTTTCCTAGAAGATAATGTATGTAGATTATCTTAGTGACAACCTCTTCAAAAGAAGTAATTTTCCTTCCGTATGCAGCTGTGCTTCTCTACTGTGTCTATAATTAAACATTTGCTTACAGGCTTGGGAGTTATGTAGGTGTCTTTAATGCTATGCAAAACAAGGAATTAAACATGTTACAAGGATTCTGCCGCTGTTTTGCCAGCTTTCTCTTTAGTTTTGTCAGCTGCAGAAGATAAGCATCCTTGTGATGCTCCAATTAGGTGACAGTGTTTTCCAAAGTCACTCCCATCTCTGCTTATCCTTCTTGTGTAAATTCCCTAGATTATGAGTGCAGTTTTCACATTATTTATCTCTCTTAGCAGAAAAAGCATGTTGCAGATGACTGTTCAATAGTAGGAACAATGCAGGGTAGGCGGCTGTGAGGAATCATAAGAGGAGGAAACAATCTGGAAGTCACCCCCAGTCTCCCCTGGAGTATTTAATAAACTCTCAGTGATTTGAACAGGTTAATCCCCCCCGCCTTTAAATAATTAAATTTTATCAACATTCAATGTGTCCTATTTTGGCAATCTTGGGAGAAAGAGGAAAAGTTCTCTTTTCCTTGTGATTAGTAAGTCGTATTTTCCTATGAATCTAGGGAGTCCTCTGAAGTATGCACAAACCACAAGATTTTTGGTGGGTGGCCTGTTTTAGCTGTTGTGGTGATGGTGGAAAATGCTGTCAATTCACAACTGACTTATAATGACTCCACAGAGTTTTCAAGGCCAGAGACATTCAGAAGTGGTTTGCTATTGCCTTCCTTTGTGTGGGCTGAGAGAGTTCTGAGCAAATTGTGACTGGCCCAAGGTCACCAGAAGGCTTCATGTGGAAGAGTGGAGAATTAAACTTGGTTTTCCAGATAAGAGTTCTGGCGCTCTAAACCACAACACTATACTGGCTTGTCTTAGCCACTATCATGGTCATAATGGAAATCATACACTTATGAATTAGATACGGTGATATTAAACTGGGGCTGCATACCATATTGTCAGATATTGGAGCATTCCCCATGGTCAATTTATTGCATGATACTCATGCAAAATATCAAGGTTTCAGCAAGAACTCCCCAGTGCTTAACTTCCAATCACAGATTCATCCCGGTTCTGGCACGTTCTCTCCCCTATCACATGTTTTTTAGAAACCTGAATGGAAGTGCAACTTTTAAAAAAACATGTGCCGAAGCCAGATTGATGGGGAGGTTCAGGGGACAGAATCTAGGTGTATTTCTCCGCCATAGGGAGTGATGTGGAGCCTTCAGAGCACAGTGGGCTGTGCCCGAAGTGCGCACAGTCCTTTTTTTTGTTTCACACCAGTGGAGGCTATGTTGAAACATGGCTATGTGGAAACATGTTTTGACTTGCTGTAAATTGTGCCAATTTGCTGTAAATTGTAAACAGAAATTAGACTTTTGGGCCAACGAAGCTGTGAGTGTAAAGAGTTTATAAAATGTCCAAGCCGAGCATAAATGTCGCTGTGCACGAAAAACAGCTGTCGTTCCTGCTCCAACACAATAGCCAATCAGAAGAAAGCTGCTCCCCACATAGGCAGGGAAATTCTATCTACGCATCTACATAGTGACGTAGCTGCACCAAAAAAAGTTTTTTAAAAATTCCCACTCCAACACAACACAACAGCCAATCAGGACGAGGAAGAACAGAGCCACTGAGCAGATTGCGTGTTCATGGGGAGTGCTGCACTGTTTGAGACCGTGATAGACATCAATGTCCTCATCAGACACACGCTGCAGTGGGGAGGGTGAAACTGCGATGAAAAGGTGCTGTTTCTTTTGAAACCTGGTTGTATCCAGCTTTAATTTCTGTGGGGAATCACCATTGTGCTATACTCTTAGCTGGATTTTTTTATGTGGACAAGACAATCCAGTTGCAAATGACTGCTACAGCATTATCATTCAAATGTCAACTATTTGTGGACATAACCTGGAAGAATCATCCATGCAAAAACGACATATTTCCCATAGTTGGTGATTGTAGCAAAAAGTTGGGGGGGGGGGTGGGGGGGATGGAAGCAGGTTTAAATGTAAGCTAATAAGTAATAGTGCAGATTGGGCTGCCATATGGTTTCAATAAAAAATTGGACACTATTTTATTTACATCATGCATAGCTCACCTTTCACACTGATACTCAACATAGATCATATTTTTTAAAAAAAGTTCAAACCAATGGCAAGGATCTCCAATGAGCCATGCAGTTAGACTACAATTACAGAATTTTTAAAAAGTAACTTACCCATCTGCTTAGATCTCCTTTGTGAAAATTATGTAAGAGGGAATTTGACCCCCCGGAGTGTGGTAGTAAGAGTAACTCCCACTGGGTGAGCCATGTTTGTCTCTATTATGAAGGTTGCAATGTTTCATTTGCTTTTACCATTGCTGCATTTGTGTGTGTGTGTGACAGCTCATGTGCTTTTGGGCTGCTTTAATGTATAGTTGTCATGGGGGCATCACTACTGCTGTGAAAAATTTGTAAAATTTGCTCTCAGATACCTCTTTTTTTCTCCTCAGATATTTTCTCCTCTGAGAGAACACAACATCTTGCACCATTAACAATGCCCTTTTCAGAGGCAACTTTCCCACATTTCAGGTGACTTTAATTGGACTTAAATGTCTCTGATACGTTTAGTTGCTTTGTTGTCTAAAAGGGGGAGCACATGTGTGGCATGGTATGGATTAGTTTTTATGAACTATCCACTGGATTTATCAGACCTCTTAGCATGTACCAAACGTCTCCATGCATGTAAAATACATGTGTTTCCCTCATTTAGACAACACAGCAACAGTACATGTCATGAACACTGTAGGTTGCATATATTCCAGATTTATGCTCGTGTATAATGTTTGAAAAGGGAACCTAGCATTACTCTTCCCTTTACTAGATGTTTCCCCAAAGATATCAGTGTGATCTACCACAGTGGAAAAATCTCATTCAAACCTTTTAAAAAAGTAAAAACTATCTTTAAAAACTATTTTCATTCCAACAGTTACCCAAATCTGTATTGCCAAATAAACTATCATATCGTAAGCAAATGGTGTTGAAGTGGAGACAGAATGTGAGTGCAACGTTTTTGTAATGTCCATCAAACAATCTATAAAACTGCTATTTGGTGTTCGGGTACATTAAATCAATTCTACTCCAAGAGATTAAGCCACAGAGACCAAGAAAATAAAACAGGAAAAGTGACTGCAAATTAAGTTTTTATATAAGGTGTTTCTGCTGATTATTCCTCTCCCCACATCTTAAAAAAGAACACAATTGCTTCATCACCACATGATTTAACTTGCCTGCAACCTCATTTGCTATTCTGTCTCTTCACTCCTTTTCAACACCACTAGAATCCTCCTGCATAAAATGCAGCTTCGTTTACAACAACCTCAATGCATTTTTATTGTTAATAATGCCTGCTTGGGAAAAAAATACACTTTTGTCAGCTATAACCAGATGCCTGTTATAATCAAGAATGCTTTACTGAAAGTGAGGAACATTGCAATGAACGCACACACAGAAAGCTCTTTCACAAATAACACAGGTATTGTAAGTGAGGTTTTTTCATGTTTATTTCATTCTTGTCTACTCCATCCTTTAATCCTCTTACCATTTTGTTTTGTGTGTTGTTTTTTACTTAGGCAAGACTCTCATTAACAGAAATGAAATTTTGGCATTATGAAACAGTAAAATATATTCAGTTATTTCTAACTCACTGTCTATTCCCATGGTCTCTTCCTTTGCCCAAGGAACAGTATTGCAAAAGGAAAAGTCTGTCCACCAATGTGATAATTTCTCTTCTGATGAAACATCTGAGGGATTTCTAGAGAAACCAAAGGAGGTTTGTTAATCAGCGAGATTTCTAATGCTGAATCATCAGTGAATAATAGGGATACAATTAATTTGCTGCATCTCATGTGGTTGAATGGGCATTACAAAACAAATAGCAGGAACGGATCCCACATCCTCCTCTCTCTCCCTTTTAAAACCAAAACTACCACCAGGTTGTAATGAAGCCACACTCTTTGGACAGATAACAAACCAACAAAGACTAACAAGGTGACACCTAGATATTTGTAGACTTAGATATAAACTCTCTATGGGACACAGAGAAATAGGTTGCAGAAAAGGGGTCCTAGATGTTTGTATGCTTGGCAGAGCACCGTTGGCCTGGTGCTGCTGCTTGTGAATGCCTGGTCAGTCCAAAATAAATCTGTCCTTATGTGGAACTTGATCCTGGATAAGGGGGCCAACCTGGTGTGCATTACAGAGACCTGGGTGAGTGAGCTGTTGGGCTGGTCAGTTACCCAGCTCTGCCCCCGAGGTTACCGTAAGCAGCACCTGCATAGGCTGGTAGGGCAGGGTGGGAAAGTGGCTATGGTCCATAGAGATTCTATCACCCTCACCAGATGACCCTCCCACCCTGTGTCCAGTGTAGAGAGTTTGTTCTTGGTGCTTCAGCAGAGAAACAAGTTGGGACTGCTGCTGGTACACTGCTCACTCCACTGCCCAGCAGCCTCCCTACCTAAACTTGTGGAGATAGTCTTGGAAGTGGTGTTGAAGGCTCCCAGTTCAGTGGTTCTGGTGGATTTCAATCTCCACTTCAAGGATGCTTTCTGATGGTCCAGCTCATGACCCCATGGCAACCATGGGGTGTCTCAATTTGTTTCTGGCTCAACACACTCAGCTGGACATGCTCTCGATCATTTCTGAGCACCTTGCCCCACTGGTAGAGCCATTCAACCCCCATGACATATTGGGGATATTAGGAGAATGAAGCAGGAGTGACAGCTTGTGGACATGAGTGAGAGCCCATTACCTGGCATATCAAGTGACGTTGGCAGCAGCATGGGCGAAGGTGTATTTCTTCAACCTAACTGCACCTGCAACTAATTGCCCAGCAGAACTTATTTAGGGTGGTTAACAGCTTGCCATCCTCCACTCGGAGGACTGTGGCCAGGGTGTCCCCTGGTATCTGCTATGATGTTTTTGCTGCGAACTTTTGAGATAAAGTCACTCAGATCAGCACAGGATTGGACTCCAGTGGAGGTGTCCAGAGCATCATCTGGTTTAGTTTTATTGGATTATTTTCAGTTCTTGAGGTTTGAGGACAAATACAAATTGCTTGCAGAGCTGCAGCTACTACTAGTTCTCAGGGCCCTTTTCCATCCTGGCTGATAAAGCCAGGAAGATGACCCAGTGGGTTCAGGAGATGGTAAATGCCTCTTTGATGGAGTGGGTAGTGCCAGCACTTCTGAAAGAGGTGGTGGTCCATCCCCTTTTGAAGGGGCCCTCTTTGGACTCTATGGTGATAGGCAATTATCACTCAGGGACCAACATCCCATTTTTGGGCAAGGTCCTGAAGAAGGTGGTGGTGCCTCAACTGCAGGCTTACTTGGAAGAAACTGGACCCAAGTAATCTTCAACCCAAGGCATGGTTATGGCACAAAAATGGCCTTAGTCACTCTGACAGATTACTTCTATTGTGTGAGAGATGGGGAAAATACTGCCCTGTTGATTCTATTTCTCTCTCAGAGGCTTTTGAAACCAAAGACCACAGTATTTCACTAGACTGTCTTCAAAATACAGGGCTGGTGAGCACTGTGTTACAGTGGTTCTCTTCCTATCTTCAAGATCGTTTCCAGAAGATAGCATTGGAAAACTTGTATTTGCAAATCTGGAAACTCCCTTGTGGTGTTTCCAGGGCTTGTCTCTTACACTGTTCAACATTTATATGAAGCTGCTGGGTGAGGCCATCAGGGAATTTGGAGTCAAGTACCATCTATATGTGAATGATACGCAGCTCTATCGCCCCATTTTGTCATAGTCAAAAGAGGTGCTTCATGCTCTGGACTATTGCCTGGAAGCAGTTATGGGATGGATGAAGACCCACAAACAGAAACTGAATCCAAACAAGATGGAAGTTCTCTGTGTTACTGGCTCCTGAGTCTGTGAGATCATGGGGCAGCCAGTTCTGGATGGGGTTGTATTGCTCCAGAAGGACCAAGTGTGAGATCTGGGGGTGTTCCTGAATCCAGCACTGTCATTTGAGCTTCAGATGATGACAGTGGCCATGAGGACCTTCCAACAGCTCTGTATGGTCCAACTCTCCCTATTTCTGGACAAATAGGACCTGGCCACAGTGTTACAATTAGATTAATATAATGCACTATATGTGGGACTGCCCTTGAAGATGGTCCAGAAGCTGGAGTTGGTGCAGTCAGAAATATCACACCAGTCCCTAAGGAAACTGCACTGGCTTCCAGTGCGCTTCTGGGCACAATTCAAGATGTTGGCACTGCTTGGGTCCTGCCTATCTGAAATAGCACCTAACTGCTTGGGCCCTGCCTACCTGAAAGAGCACCTGTGCCCATATTTACCTGCCAGGGTTTGCTTGCAGTGAGATCACAGGGGGAGGTACTCCTGGTGGTAGAGCTTTTTCCATGATTGCCTCCAGACCCTGGAGTAGTCTCCCCTCAGAGATTCACCATGCACCTACCCTTTATGAAATTGGGCATATGGTAAAGACCTTCCTCTTCACCCAGGCGTTTGGTTAGGTTCCCTGAAAATCCTCTTCACAGCTGCTAGTCTGGGAGAAGTATTTTAATTTGATTTTATTGCTGTTTTAATTGTTATATTTTATTCATGATTTTTTTTGTTTTTTAATCATTTTTCAACCTAGAGATGCTAGTAAAAGGCAGGGCACAATAAATTACTTTTGTTTTCATCTCACATTGTCATCCTATGCAATGTTGAGCCCTTCTAATTCCACTGAAGTAAATGTGCCTACAAGGGTGTAACACTTCTTCAAACAGCTCTGTTATTCTTCCAATATTTTAGCATATGGAAAGCCTTTTCATAACTCTGAACCAGCTACAAATTCTTCAAACAATTCTCTCTGCTGGAGTGTTTACAATATAATGGCTAAAAGCATGAGTTTAGAAGTTCTCTATCTTCCATGAACTTACAAGGTAGCATTAGACAAGACATTTTCTCTCATCTTCAACCCCTTTGGCTAAGACAGTTGTTTCAATGACTGCTGAGATTAAATATTCACTGTGCCTTCTATGCCTTTAGTATCAGTGATAGATAATTTTTTAAAGTTTATCTTACAAGCTTGGGCCTGTTAAAAAAATCATGGGAAAAGGGAAAATCCCCTGACTTTTCTGCTTTCCCATTCTCATCAGGTCATTTTTCCCTATCATTTTCTTCATCCTGTGTTCTCAACATTCCTTGATCCTGCAGATTTAGGCCTCATCAGGCCTTTTAAATGTTTTTTTCCTTACAAAGACATACTTTTATGCTTATCTGGGAAGTGCTACATGTATATAGAAACTGCTACCTTGCTTATGGGTAGCCTGTTTTTGCTTCTTCTCTTTGGTGATTATTTAACTACTTTGCTTCCTTTCTATGATAAATATATGGTAATTATTTAACTATTCCAGCTAAAAGCAAAACCCAAGTAGCTATAAAAAATCTTTAAAACTGTTAAATGACAATACTAAATTTGCAACTGCAAAACTGACCTGATGATGATGATGGGATATTATTAATATCCAGGCATATTACTAAAAATACAGATATACAGAACAGACTTCTCCTAGTGGCTAAAAACACTTAATTAATATCAGATACACCTGCCTGGAAAGTCATGGTATATTTTCATCAAATGCCTGCCTCACTAAGAATCATCCTAGTAAGTGAAATTTCCAAAGATTTTCCTTCATCTACAGTAGTTTGCAGTTGAAATAAGATGAACAGTTGAAAGAAAAGATTCCTAAGAGAAAAGCACAGTGTCAAAGGTTCCGATTACTAGATCTGAACATCCTGTATGTGCTGGATGGAGGTGGTATGAAGCTGAAGCTGGACTCCTCAAAGAGCTCTAGCAGACCAAGTACTGGGACAGTAACTTCCATAACCTTTGTGGTTAAATGAGATTCCTAGGACCTCTACTACATCACAATGTGGAAGGCATGCAAAAATGTATACATGCCTGGGAACCCAAGCCCAATCAACAGTTCCCAAACCTTTGTGTATAGGACTTTTAGCCTTTATGAATTTGAAGCGAGAGATAGCCTTCTAATTTTGGTGTAGCATGCAGCCATAATATTTGCTATGTACGATATGGATTCACCCCATAATTCTCATAAAACTTTCCTGAACGGAGAAAGCATCATGCAAAGTGAGTGAAAGAATGCACCATGAGCATGAAACTTATGTGCCTCTTAATTCTACTTCATGCTGAGCTGGAATAGTAGTGCTCTGATCAGAGATCAAATTAGGCGATCATGAAGAGCTATCAAAACTTGTTAATGTGTTGAAGTATTAGGAATGGATGCTTATGTTTGTTACAAATGTATTCCGGAAAAAAGAAACTATAATAATATTCCGTTTAATGGGTAAGGGGATATTCAACATCATTATTAAAGCATTTGGGGTTTGTTTTTCATTTTTTTAACCATTGATCATTAGTGTAGCACACAGGGAACTGAGTGTTCCTAGTAGCTTGTGAAGCAGTAGCATAACTGTATATCTTTAAAAATGCATTAAAATCAAATTTGAACTCCATTCCATGCATCAGCAAGGTGATGAGAAAATAATTTGACCTTAAATTGCTACAAAAGATGCAGCATTAAAAGAGAAAGCCAGATGGAAAACAACAGCTTGGAAACATAAAACAAAATGGAGACAAATTCTGATCCTTCAAAGAAATCAAAGCAATTCCTAAGCCAATTACATGCCAAATTATCAAAAAGTCAACCTTGTTGCACCAGCTAATCACAACCTTGACCTGCGTGCTTCCAACCTGCCACCCATTGATTCCGACAGAATGTTTTCCTTCTGACTGAGGGTGGTGAATAAACTGAGGGTGGTGAATAAAAACCCTCTGACTGAGGGTGGTGAATAAAAACATAGAAAATGCTCTCTTGGGATTAAGAAACAAGGTCCAGTTTCAGGGGCAAGTATCACTGGGTAACTGCAGGGGCTGTATATCACTAGGAGATCCCACTAACTACTCTGCAGGGGGCAGCTAGGAAAGTCTCTCCACTTTTTCTGGTTAGGGACAGTGGGCTCCTATGGTTAGGGACAATGGGCTCTTTCTCTTGGTACAGGTGGTAGATTTGCCTCTGTAGGATAGTCTTCTTTTCTCTGGGAGAATTTTAACGAAAAATGGGGTTGGTCGGACGCCTTCCCATTATTATTATTATTAGTATTGTGTAACCGCTGTTTTAAAGATTTTAATAACTTATTTATTATGTTTTATGTTGTACACCGCCCAGAGCCCCCAGGGGATGGGGCGGTATAAAAGTTTAAAAAATAAATAAAAATAAATAAATAGTCAGAGGGCAGACAGCAGCTCATCTTGCATGCCACTGTCTACTCATCTACCTTAGACAGCAGAGCAGCTGGCGGCAGCAGCCATCACCCACAAGGAGCAGGGGCATAATGAGGCAGCCCTGGGCAAACTGTAGCCCTGGGCAAAACCTGAGTTGGATGCCCCCCCCATGGGCTGCCACTCCACCACAACCAATTTTTTTTGCACCAGGACATTGGTGCCTGCAGGGGGTGCATTTTTAGACATATCAGCACCAAAATGTCAGTATATCATCAGGAGACTGTCCTTATGCTACTCCCCAAGTTTGCTGAGGTTTGGTTCAGGGAGTCCAAAGCTATGGACTCCCAAATGGGGTGCCCCTATCCCCCATTGTTTCCAATGGGAGCTAATAGGAGATGGGCGCTACAGTTTTGAGGGTCCATAACTTTGCCCCCCCTGAACCAAACTGCACCAAACCAGGGGGGTATCATCAGGACAGTCTCTTGATGAGACCCTGAAATTTGTGAGACTGTGCCTTCAGAAATGCCCCCCCCAACCTGCAAACCCCATGGACAGTAATACAGAAAACTCAATGCAGAACAAAGATTCTTGGGCAAATTTCTGGGATGTTCCTGCAGGGGGCGCATTTTTTGATGTATCAGCACCCAAATTTCAGTGTATCATCTGGAAACTGTCCTGATGGGACCCACCAACTTTGGTGCAGTTTGGTTTAGGGGGTCCAAAGTTATGGACCCTCAAAGGGGGCACCCCATTCCACATTCTTTGCTAAGGAGATGGGGGCTACCCATGGTGGTGGGATTCAAACTGTGGCGTAGCGCCAGTGGGGCTGGGTGGGGCACAATGGGGGCATGGCTGGAAATTCCAGGGGTGGGGCATTCCTGGGCGGGGCTGTGGCAAGGATGCAGCTGCTGTGCCAGTCCTTGGGCGGGAAACGAATGCATACAGGCGCAGGCTGCCACACACACCGGTGCATTTCCTGCTAGACTGCTTCAAGTTCTGCGCGCTACTGCTGAGAGGAGGGGCGTAACTAAGGCAAAAATCATGTGGCAAAATCACCAATTAGTAACCCCCTCTTGGCATACACAAATAATTAGTAACTTTCTCTGGAACCTGTGAGAACCTGCTGGATCCCACCTCTGTCCCCACCCCCCACTGAAAGAGGCTTCTCAGCAGGGTGGAGAGGTCAAAAAACCTCCCCACTGCCGAGAAGGCTGGCTTAAGTGTAGACTGTGGCCCACTGGCAAACCACTGGCAAAAGCTGGGAGGGGGCAACTAATATCAGCCTCTCCCCCAGCCCCACCCCAGCCTGCCCCTGCTATGCCAGGAGCAGAGGCACAGGGATGCTGCAGCATCATGCGCAGTGTCCCACTGCTGGGGAAGGGTGGATGTGGCTGCCCAGCAACAGTTTTACCCCTCCGTTGGGGTAAGTGCCCCGGAAAGGGTGAATCTCCTGCCTTCTCATCTTAGTTACAGAAAGCAGCTGCCTTTCAGGTTTGAAAGGGCATGGTTTAGTGTCCTGAGTGAACAGGTCTGCATTTCAATAGTAGAGAAATTTTGAGACTTTAAAGGGGCAGTGCTCTAGTTAAGGCTTTGGTAGCCATACAATGTCTTAATCTTTGATTGGTCTTCTGTCTTAATCTTTGATTAAGAAGAAGAAAGTTTAATAGCCCCATTCAACTGATTCATATGGATCCATTAACCATCTGGGGATTCAGAAGGCCTCATAAGGTCAGCTACCCAATGAACTAATAAGTCAGAGTGGATGAGCCTAGAGACTGACTTGTCCACAATAATGAGTTTACCAAACATAAGGAAGAAACTAACTCAGCTGATAATAAATTATCACCTGGTGAGGACAAGAAGCAGGCAGGCAAGAGGGGTGCTGAAGCACTGCCCCATTTGTGCCAACAAATCAGCTTCCACTGATTGATTGTACCACAGTAAGCACATTCTGATACTCTTCTAAATCCACTGAAGTGCTTGAACCTAGAAGAATATAGCTCCTTAGGATGGCACTGCAAGATCTCTGTAGGTACAAATTTAATACTATATTGGGCAGCTTCTGCCCACTCTTCTAGGCTTCCCTGCACAGATAGGATGACATCCAAGGATTAAGAAAGTAATGCATTTTAAACTTCCAGTGTGTACATGAGTCATACTCTATCATGCACTTTTCCAGGAAAATGATCTTTTCTGGCAGCTGAGAGAGATTTAATTTTCCTCTCTTGGGCTTTCTAGCTAATTTGTTTAATTGGAGGATTTGTACTAATTTGATTTCAGAATCTCTCTCTTGAGATGCAGTGGGGTTGCTTACAGCCTTCCCAAGCCTTGCCATAGAAGACACCTTAAGAGAACTGTTAAAATCTCCTTGCTCCAATCTGAAGTGTGTGTGACTAACATTGAACAACATTCTAAACTGTCTGTTCCAGCATGGGTCAAGGAGTCCCAAAGATTTCACTGTTGTTATATCATGTTAAGTTTAAATGGTTTTTAAGTATGATATTGAGCGCAATGGGCCTGAAATTACTTTCATTTCTAATAAATCCAAACAACTTCTTTTGGACAATTTTCTATAGGACCACAGATGTTTAGCTGACAGGTCACAGAATTTCTGCATAAAGGATAGCCCAGATTGTTTTTATTTCTTTGTCCAGTGAAACTTTTTATCCACTTGAAAACCAAAAATATTTTCACTTAGGACATTGCTATGGCTATATCCTTTACAAACAATGGAAACTGCAGGTTTCAAGCCATCGTGACAACAATAACGACTCAAAACAGGGAATAATTGTTCAACAAATTTAACTTTTTCTTCCAACTGAGGTAGCCATTTATAGTAACATGATAAACAGTGGACTTAACCCTCTGATTAACCATGGCATTCAAATGCAAGTACATGGACTAATTGAAATTAGTTTGGTTCACAGTAACTAGGATCCAACATGAGTTTAATCCAGATGTAGACTCCTGGTTACTGGGAGAAAAATAAATTCTGATTAATGATTTTTTCTGCATTTACATATAGTAGATAATCAGAGTCAGTGTTTAACCACTATTCCTGGCATGAGAAAGAAAAGAGGGGAGTGAGATGCATGAGCCCAACAACAAGGCAGGTATGTGGATGTTCTTTCTTGACTGGAGTTACGTATGATGTTCAAATGCAGTTTTAGAGAATACTGAATACTTACAGGCATAAATAAAGGCATGGATGTCTTTCAACTTGGGGAGTCTAGTATAGACTAGATTCTTGGTGAGGTGAGACCTACATCTGTGTTCTTGATCCTTATCCTTTCTAGCTAATAAAAGCTGCCAGAAGAAGACTGGCCAAGTGAGTAAAATGATTGGTAAGGGTTTCCTTGAGGGCAGGAGTTATGTCACCCATGCTCAAGGAGGCAGTAATTAGACCCGTACTAGGGGAAAAAAAATACTCAGTGAGTCTTACTATGTTGAAGAACTACCAACCATACTCCAAACTCCCATTCTTGGACCAGATGCTACAGCAGGTGGTTGCTTTGCAGCTTCAGAGATTCTTGGAAGAGGCTGGTTTTCTGGACCTATTTGAATCAGGCTTTAGGTCAGGATTTGAAACAGAGACTGTTTTGGCATCTTTGTCTTTTTGGAACTTAGGAATATGTGCCTGCTAGTTCTGTTGGAACTCTCAGCATCCATCAATACTATCAATCATTGTATCCTGCTGAGCCTCCTCTCTCTGTCGTAGCTAGGAAGCACTATGGGTTGTACAAGTGTTCAGTCTCACAAAAGGAATTCCTGTTTTGCCTCATGGTTTTTGGACTGTGGAGTTCTGCAGGGTTTGATCTTATTCCCCATGCTATTTAATAGATATAAACTATGAAGCCACTGGGAGAGGTCATCAGGAGGTATGGACTGTGGTGTCCCCAACATGCAGAAAACACCCACCTTTTTCCCCACCTAATTCCAAGGATACTACTGATGTTCTATACTGATGCTTGGGTCATTAATGGGCTGAATGAGGGCTCATGATCTGATACTTAATCCTGACAAGGCAGAGGTTCTTTGGATTAATAGAGAGGCAGACCAGGAACTTGAGTTCTCTCCTGTGTATATGGGGTTAGATTCCCCTTGAAAAACTAGGTTCTCAGGTTGTGCATGGAGCTTGATAGAGAAGTCACTTTAGAAAACCAGGTGGTTGCAGTAGATCAGAGTGTTTTTGCCCAGCTTTTGATGGTGCATCAGCTGACCTATTTCTAGTTAGCCAAAGTGATCCATGCCTTAATTATATCTAGACTGGGCTATTGCAATATGCTATGAGAGCCAGCATGGTATATTGGTTAAGAGCATTGGACTCTAACCTGGAGAAACAGGCTCAATTCCCCACTCTTCCACATGAAGCCTGCTGGGTAACATTAGGCCAATCACAGTTCTCTCAGAATTTTCTCAGTCCCACTTCCCTTACAAGGTGCCTGTTGTGAGGACAGGAAGGAAATGTGATCATTAGCAGCTTTGAGACACTTTAATATAGAGAAAAAAGACAGCCAGCTTAGTATAGTAGTTAAAGATCAGATTAGGATCTGGGAAACCCCACTGTGAATCCCCACTGTACCATGGAAACTTGCTGGGTGACCTTGGGCCAGTCACACACACACTCAGCTTTAACCCTGGCAAGTATTTGGATGGGAAAACTCCAAGAATGCCAGGGGCATGACACAGAGGCAGGCAATGACAAACCATCTTTGAACATCTCTTGCCTTAAAACCCTATGGGGTCAACATAACTCAGCTGTGACTTGACTTGTGTGTGTGTGTGTATGTGTGTGTGTGTGTGTGTGTGTGTGTGTGTGTGTGTGTGTGTGTGTGTGTGTGTGTGTGTGTGTGTGTGTGTGTGTGTGTGTGTGTGAGGTATAGAAAAGTGGGTTATAAAAACCTACTCATTTTCTTTTTCTATACTTGGGGCTACCCTTGAAGAGCATCAGAAACTGCAGCTAGATCACTGGTTGAGACCAGCTACCACAATAATGTAACCCCAGTACTATAGCAATTACACTGGCTTCTCATCCACCTTCAAGCCCAACTGAGGGGCTTGGAATCAGGGTGTCTGAAAAACCTTCTTCATGCATATGATCCTGCCCAGGAATTAAAGTGACAGTTCCCCTGACAGTTCCAGAACCAACAAAGTTCATCTGCTGGATATATGAGAGAAAGCATTTTTAGTGGCAACCCCATAGTCATGGAATGGCCTCCCTAGGTAGCTGAGCCTAGGCCTCTCACTTTCTATCTGTAGGAGGCAGTTTTATTTAGGACTGCGTTGGACTGTTAATTGATTTTAAATTGTGGTCTTTTATGATTTTTACAATTGTTTTATTTATTTATGTATTTATTAAAATGTGTGTATCCCACTTTTCTTCAATATTCAAAGTGGCTTACAATAGTAGTTAAAACATCCTCAGGTAAAAATCAAAGATAAAACACCAAGCCCCAAACCCTCTTCCCTCTCTTCTTAAAAGATGCCGGCCATTTAGACTCTTTCAAAAGCCCTGGTTAACAGGCAAGCCTTCCAGGACTTCCTGAAAGTCTCTGGGGAAATGGCCTCTGTCACATCTTCAAGGAGACAATTCTACAGAGTTGGAGCCACAACAGAAAAGGCCCAGGCTCTGATCAGACCTGCACCTGTCAATGGGCAAACAAACCAAATTCAAAACAATAAGAAGTGATTCTGTAAGGGCTACTCTGTAAATACCACAGATATGCAAAACATACACCATTTACGGAAATCAGTGTGTGGCCTAATTACATATGGAAACAGTTCCTTGTAAGTTGCGTTCTGTGGTTAGTTGAGTTCTGTGATTGATGGGTCCTCCATTTTCTGACTGTGTTTCCATAGCAATACCTTCCTCAGAACTTCATAACTTAATGACCAGTTTATTTCCACAGTTTTGTCAACATTCTACACTACCACTCAATGCAATCCTTTATGCACATAATGCGCATAATCAAAATCCTGATTTGACACAGAAACAATAATAATGTTCAGATTTAATGGAGATATGTGATATAAAGAACAGAAAATGATATGAACATTGGAAACATACACACAGGATTGATTTGCTCATAGGAACAGAAGGTATCAACACAGATCAAATTGGATGGATCAAAAAGCAGGGATCAATTCAAATCTATTGCTTAATCTCATGACCACCTCAAAGACATCATTCCACACTAACAGCAAATCACTTTGTCTCTGTTGCAGATTTTAGATGCTTAACTGACTTACGCAATAGTTTCCAGGTTCAGATTTGGAAATGTTGCCTGCAGCTTTGAGCACCAAGATGTTGCCTGCAGCTTTGAGCAGGCAAAATGTTGCCTGCAGCTTTGAGCAGTTTGAGCAGCAACACTCATTATCCCAATGCTCAAGAAAAGCCATCCATACACTTTTCTGTTCTGTCTGCTAGATGTCAGTCCTTTAGGTGTGCCATAATGTATCTCGCTACCTTGGAGTTTTTACCAAAACTGGCAATGGAGCTGGCAGTCCCAGCTACAGCTAGAACACCAGATAGACTTTTATCACACCCACTGCTCGGATGCCTCTGTCCATGATACCTTTATCTTTCCCTGTTATCCTCAATGCTCTCTCTCTCTCTCTCTCTCTCTCTCTCTCTCTCTCTCTCTCTCTCTCACTCTCAGCTCCACACTGATGGAACCTTCTTTTTGCTATGTCTGATTCAGCTTATTAATATTGTTTGCATATGTTCATTGAATGGATAAGGAAAATGACATTCATGTTGCTTCCTTTATATCTGTAATATACTCTTCTTCATCCATCGACTTCTACTATTCACCTTTCTCTGAGTTCATACCATCCTCCAGTCTATTTTATGTGACACACAGCTGCTGCATTGTCTCATAACATTTCCTCTTTTTGTTTTGATCTGAACCCTTTTGATTCATAAAAGAGAATTTTATTACCAGCTAGGAATGATGGACAGTTCAGCTCTAAAAAAAGAATCTGGCTTTTTGATCCCATCATGAAGGAGGATAAAAAACGACTTCCCACCCCCAATGTAATTGTGTGAAATCTCACAATTTCAAAATGATAGCCTTGTAAAAAAAAGTCTCTTGTTGCTAGCTAGCTATTGAGAGAGGAGAGTCAGGACACTGATGTCCTCAGCCTTGTTTCTAATTCTCATTGATAGAAAGGATCTCTTTGCCCTGAAGTTGGGTGAAGGGGGGGGGGGCGGGGAAGAGCATAACATTCAGCCTATTTTGTATGCACACTTTTTGAATTATCCTCTTTCATCAGCTATCTCTCAGAATTCAATTAGAAAGCAGTACCAATATTCTTAATCAATGATGCCTGCAGGCTAATGTTACATTAAAACTAGGTATTGTGTTGGCCACTAAGAAAACCCCCCACATCTTTTTAGGTGGAGACAGAAATATATACTAAACTCAGCAACTGGCACAGAATCTGAGGTGAAAGAAGTATATCAAATTCCCTTGTGGTGACTAGCTGTCAAACTCAGTATTTTACCAAAAACTTTTAATTGTTTTCAGGACATGATAGTATGAATGGTGTCCAAGGCAAGCACTGCTAAGCATTGAGCTGTGCAGTTCAAGGCTAGGCTTGGCCACCTCCAGCTCTAAATAGCAGGCTCCACCTCCAAAGACAAGTTGGACCCAGCTAGGTCAAGCCAGCCTTGAACTGCAAACTCTGCCTGTCTCCACCTCCAAAGCTCCACCTCTGAAGTCACACAGAGTTTGGAGGCAGAGCCTGTTGTATAAAGCTGGATGCAGGCAGGCTAAGCCTGCAGTTCAAGATTGACCTCCGCCTGTCCAGAGCCCACAGTTTAAAGCTAGACTTGGCCAAGTTCAGCCTTGAACTGGGCATCTTGCCTCCAAACTTCACATGGAATTCAGGGGCAGGAAACACAGTTGAACACTGAAACTGACCCAAGCCTTGACATGAGCACCTCACCCCCAAACTTCACATGGAGTTTGGGGGCAGGGGCACAATTTGACAGTGAGGGCAGGGCTTCTGGGGTGGGAAGGCTCTGCCTGGCACCCCCCTCAATCACCACCTCAAGTTGAAGATGGTTTTCCTTAGGACTTCATTTGATTAAGTTTACTAGCAGTACTGAGTTGTGATTTTAAATGTTGAGCTTTATGTTTTTAATGTATTTTACTTAATGTGTTATGTTTTAAGCTGTCTTGAGTCTGTAAATAAAAACAGTGGATGATATTTTTAAAATGTGGATGAATTTTAAAAATAAGTAAAGATAAGCTGCTAAACAACTTTAAAAGTTATAAGATCTGGTAGGCTGTAGCCAAGGCAATCAAGACTTCCTGGAATAACTCCCAGATCCCTTAGCATCATGAATTAATTGTCAAGAATGCAACAGATCCTGCCTTCCCATTTTTAAAAATGTTTCTTCTCATTCCTTAGGAAGCGGCATTTATCCCAGCATTTGTCCTAGCCCTGGGACTGATCAGGCCAATTACCTTGACCAATCGCAGTCTCTCTTGGTGGGGAGGGATATTTTAAACTATAGACATCTGTTACTTTTGCCATTTTGTGCTGCATATTCTCACTGCTCCTTGCACCTTGGTAGAGGTGCCTTGCTTGGACTACACTAGACTCCAGCTGGTCAGATCCTGCCTCAATGGCACATCTTGACAGACTGCTCTGATTAATTTTTATTTCTTATAACAAGCTTTTTTCCATACAGTTGCTGAGGATTTTCCAGACTACATAGCCATGGTCCAGTAGTTTTTGCTCCTAACGTTTTGCCCACATCTATGACTGCAGTCTTCAGAAGTATGTCATAGTAAGATGTGCCACAAAGAGAGTACACACTAAGATTACTACTGCATGTTCTGTTCCCTGAGAAGATCCCTGTTTTTTAAGAGTTGTGCAATAGTCTAAAATTCCAGCTTTGGGACACCCTCCCTCTCCAGAACACAGGTGTAGAGATGTGAAAAATTTCACCTATAAAATATTTATTTGTATGTGAAAAAGTCTTCCAGTGGGAAAAGATGGCAACCTAAATCAAGAACTGGCAGCAGAAAATGTCTTGCCTGTTTCTGTGTCCAAAAAATTCTTCTCTAGAGGTAGAACAGGTCCCGAATTTAGGTGCATAACAATTAAAATAACATGTTTCAGACATTATTTTGAGGAGAAACCAGTGGAAAAGAGCCTGATAAATTAAATAATTTGAACCAACTGTTCCTATTTCCACTTGATGTCCTTTTATTTAAACAGTCTCTCATCTCTTTCCTCTCCTCCCCAAAGCTATGTGTTTTTACAATTTCCAGAATGCCTGGAGGGACAATGCCATGCTTCAGGTATTGGAGGGAATATCATATTTGAGAAAAATTATCACACATGGTAGTTTTCTACCCCAGGAAAGAAAAAGAAATTAAAAGACTCTTTATAGATCTTAAGTTGAAATCTTTAAAGTATTAACAAATGCTTTATCTCTGGATCAAACACAGTTTGAAGGATGGTGAGTAAAGACAGCCAAGTCTCTGCTGGCTTCAGGTTGTCCCTCGAGTTCAGGTGTCATTTTCAGGTTGCATTTTCAATTCCTGACTATTTCACGGGCCCTATGTGGTTAGGAATGCAGCATAAATCCAACAAATCTAACAGTCAAGTCTCTGCTGCCTTCTGGTTGTGAAATTTTTAGTTGTATTTGGAAATGGAAGAACAAATGCCACTGGAAACTGTAATGTTTATATTTCAATGAGGCATTTCAATTTTAAATGTTATTCACAAAGGTAACACTACAGTTTCAAGTGATCATTATGATTCATTTGTTTCCAAGATGATAAAGATTATGAAAACTGTTTTGTACTGAAAGGCACAGCTTTTTTCAGTAGCATACTAGTCTAATTAATGTCCCACAGAAATTGTTTTTCATGTGCTTTTTCTGCTATTATTTCTGTATTGCGTGGTAATCACAGAAAATCCAACTCTGAACCATTCAGTTAGAAAAGGGGGAGAGACAAAGGGAAAGGAAAGAAGAAAAAGGGAAGGAGGATAAGGGGACACCAGTCAAGCTGTTGGGGTTTTAGCTGCCTTAACCATAGGCCAGATGGAACAACTTTGCCTTGCAGACCCTGTGGAACTTACCACATCCCACCAGACCCTGATCTCAAAAGGCAGAGAGCTCTACCAGGCTGAGGCCAGGAATGAAAAAGGTTGAGGCTAGCCAGATATCCCTCAAGCATGGACTTCCAAGACTTTGCTTTTGGACGAGTGCAACGCTTGGGGGCAGTGGTACTGTGGGTGGTGGTACTGGGATATGTGATCCTGTAGATATGTGGGCCCCAGGTCATTCAGGGCATTAAAGGTTAATACCAAATAATACCAAAGCTGGAAAAACATAGGAGAGATGTGTGATCTTACAGGAGTCCCCATAAGGACACTTGCCACTACATTCTGGACCAGTTGCAGTTTCTTGCGCAACCTCAAGTCTGGTGGTGATTGTTGCATGGATCACTATTATTAGTGAGTATTAACAATCTTAGGAACCCAGGGTTCTTTGTAAAATGAAACTACCCTCTATGAAGAAATCTATGTTGTTTTCAAGTTTGGGTGCTTTACTAGCCAACTGCAGTATATGCTAATGTTTTTCCTTGAATCTACTGATATCTCAAACAATGGCATTCTTCCTTTCCAATTGGATTTTTGAAAAAGATGAGCACAGAGCACTTCCACTTCCTCCCAGTATGTTTGGGATGGGTCAGACAAAAGTTAGCAAACGAGAAGGCTTGCAATAGTGGTTCTAGATTTTTCATTATTATTGTAAAAAAAACCCTTGATATTATTCCCAATAACTCTCTAAGAAGTCTCAAAACAAGCTAGACCAAAGCTATATTATCTCTATTATCTTTTTTTATAATAGAATATAATTTCATTTACTTTGCATGTTTTAATTCCTGCCTTGTAAATATCCAAGGTTATTTAGCTGGGTGAGAAGAGTCAATTATCACTATCAAAAAGTAACATAGATTTCTGTAAATAGAAAATGAACGTTATTCTGATGGCATCTGACTTTCTGTTCTCACTTCAGCATTCGCAGTAGAAAGTGATAAAGCCATGGATAACAAGCAGTACACTTTCTACAAAAAATTTTTTAGGGATGGCAGACCCACAAATCCACAGAGCACATATGTGATTATTTTAGGCTGTACTCAGATATAACATTTAGCAGTTCAAAAGATGTCAGAAATTTACAGTTTAGGGTCAACTGAATAAAAGATTTTTCCCCCTGAAAATTGATTTTGTATTAGTGGGAATCATGACTGAAAAAAGATCAGCACGAACAATGTGCAGCAATAAAATACTTACCTCTTTAATACATAGAATATAATTAATACAAAGAGAATTTCAGATGTTTGAAAATGAACTGAGTAAATGAAAAGTTTGCTTGGTTTTTACATGTGAAAGAGATTCTATCATAATAAATTTTGGCACGATTTCTGACGAGCCCAATATGAGAAACTTTTGATATAGAAGAAGCATTCCAACATAGAAATCTCTATTTGCATACTCAAGTAGTGCATTCCTAGCCTTATCGTATGTTTCTTCTGAATGTATCAGTTCTGGATTATTCAACAGGAGCAATATCTTTGGAAATGCTCCAGCACAAAAAACATACAGGAACTACTGCATTCTATAGGATCTCTCCTTCCTTAATTTGACCATTACAGTGAGTTTTTGTTTCTTCCTCTTTTCTTTTGGTCATATTCACTCAGTATGGGAATTCTGTAGGATGGATTCTCAGAGGAGTAGGTAGGAAAAGAACTAATCAGTCCTTCTTCTCTTGTCACTATTTTGCTTTTCCAAAGAGCTTGCACGCAAGAAGAGAAATTTATATGGATCCCATATCTTTCTTCTCATGGGAAACTGAAGCAAACTAGAGACACTTCAACTGTCCATTGAACAAGCACTGACAACGTGGTGTAAAATCCACGGTAATATTCATGAATGGAATAAAAATTCTGGTGTTTGGCTATTTAGAAATTTTATATTCTGTCTCTGCAGAGGCCTGCTTAAGGCAGCTCACAAAATCAAAACAATGCAATAAAATCATAATAAACAACAGCATAAGGATTATCAATAAGAAGTTGTAAAAATAAGACTCAAAAACATAACAAGACAACATTCAGAAATCTAAAATGATTGACATAAAACTGTCCTCAGAGTAGAGGCAGACAATAAAATAGCTACAAAGATTGAACCCTCATTTAAAAACCTCCAAACCTGCCCAGTGCAATCTAACTTCGGCTGGTGCTTTTAAATTTTTTTTCAAAAATCAATAACATATGGCTAGATTTGAATCTTCAAACAACAAAAGTAATCGAAGTGTGGTATAGAAACATATAGACAAGGGGAAAGGACACCACAGTTCAGGCTACTAAACACAGCACATATAAAAATCTCTTTGCACCTTCAGACATTCTTATTAAAATTACACTCTGTTCATGTTTATATTATGTCCTGTGTTTAGCAGCCTGAAGTGCAATGTGCTTTTCACTTATATTTGAACTAGCAGGGCACCTGTGCTTCACTACACATACTTCATCACAGGCTCTCTATGAATTTCGGGGTGACATTCAGCATACTACTTTACAGCCTGTTTGTGAACTTTGGGGTGACATGCAGCATATTTCCTCACAGCCTGCCTGTGGACTGATGGGTTTGTTTTCACATATGTTGCAGCAGCTTCCTATAGTTGTCTTTTTTCTAATGCAATGTGTTATTGCTCTCTTTCACCTGGTAGGCTCCAAAAGATGTCATTTGGAAGCAGCTGTTGTATTTTCAGGATGCAGAAAGGAAGTGTTCTGCCAGTGGATGCTGATGAGTGAGAAGGCTGTGAAGAGGTATAGGGTAGGGTTGAAGGGCAGGGAGCTGGACTGTACTGCCACTGCAGCACATTCCTGGGGACTCATCCCGCCACTTCAGAGCATGACACAAAGCATAGGGTGATCGGAGGCCGAGAGCAAAAAACTTGTCTCCATTTTAAGCAATCGGATGTCCATATGCAAAAACCGACAAATGTTTCATAGTCCAAGGTGATAGTGTGGTTTGTAATCTGTTTTGATAGTATTTGGCTGTAGCGGTGTTGTTAATGTGAGGGTGGGTGGAGTACTTTTTCACAGCCTGTCTGTTAACTTTGGGGTGACATTCAGCATACTTTTTTTGCAGCCTGTTTGTGAACTTTGGGGTGACATGCAGCATATTTCCTCACAGCCTGTCTGTGGACTGATGGGTTTGTTTTCAAATAGGTTCACATGCATTGTGGAGGGCGGTGGTAGAGTGCAGTTAGTGAAGGACATGAAGCTGGCGGTGTTGAACTGTCACCCTTAGAATGTTTATGCAGCATGTCTGTGGACTGGGCGGTTGGTATGCCCTCAGAATGTTCACGCAGATGGCCAGAGATGAGCACTTAAAACAGTAAATAGGTAATAAATCAAGTGAAAGTGAATATTTTGGGAAATCCTTTCTTAGTGAGCACCTGGAGTACGTAAGGAACAGGTGTGCCAAATTTCATGTGTGTGGCTTTGGTGGTTTTTGAGTTCTGTTGATGAGTCAGTCAGTCAGTGAGTGGTATTTCGCATTTATATATATAGATTTGAATCTTCTGTGTATGCTCCAAATAATCAAAGTGAATAACAGTATCACAGAACTTGAAGCTATGGTATTCTACACCACTCATCCTACTTATTTTGCTGTAACCTATTATTTTTAAGCACAAATGCATGGATTTCACAGATCATTATATATGTCAAGCTAAGATCCTCATTAACCCATGAGACCCACATTAACCCATTGAATTAATATTAGATCTTGTCCAATATGCAAAGGAGAAGCAAAAAGTGGTGGGGCTTCTTGTTCCATCAATTTGTGCAATGCAGAATGAATCTCCTCATCTTAATTGTAGTATTTAATTAACATCATAAAGTTTAATTGGCAAGTTTTCTCTTTTAATGCATTGTTTCTGGTTTTGAGAACTTTGTTGTATTAACATGGCGACATTTCTTGCTAACAATGGGTATCGCCCACCTGCAAGTCGAATGAATTTGGCCAGGCAGCAAAACTCATATTCCATGAAGATTTTTTTTCTCACTAGGCAGTTGAAGTAAATTGTATATAATGAATGTGGAAGTGATCTTTGCCCTTAGGTTTAAAACAAGCACAGGTGGTGATTCCATAACCAAACATAGTTAGCTTGGATATGAATTTATTCACAAGGGACCAGTGATTCAATAACTAAAATCTAAAACTGAATCACAACTTTTCTGCAATTACAAGGGTAATGAGGTAAACTCTCATGATTAATTAGCAAGTCATAGTCCATCTTTTATTCTATTTTCTCCAAGGACTCCATCCTCTACATTTTATCTACAGAGGATTCATAGATCCATGTAGCCTATTAAGTATCCAGTAGCAGTCAGAATAGATAGCTCTTGAAGACCACAAGAAAGCTATGAAGACAATACCTCTCACTATAGTATTATTCCTGGTAATTCAAAATAGCATTCTCCTTGATGAAACCAGTTTTTCTTGCATGCATCTGTTTACTTGCAACCCTAGCCATTTATGAAAAAGCTGTCTGCATTCTTGACACATTTCCTACAGATGAACAGCTTGCTCTTTAGCCTTTCCAAGACTGGATAATGGAGTGGCAACACAGTCTCCAAAACATTCTCACACTTTGTGTTTCATCCCTCCTAAGTTGATTTTTAGCACTAATTTTGGCATCATAATGAAGTTGGTCGACAGCTGCATGCCACAGACCATTGACAAATAATGATGGTGAGGAGACATACTGTGCTACTCAAATGAAATTTCAGTGGCTGGTGTTTTGTCCTTGTCAACATAATGTTTAAAAATAAAATTTATTCATGCACGCAGGCATCTTTATAATTAGCAGACCTGGAAATAAGTGTGGCCATGACCAAACTGCAATACGTCAAAAATGGCCTTTCATGTAGAGTCTGCAGAGCTGTTTTAAAGTTACTCTCATGCCACAATAGCTATTACATGATGTTCTCTTCCTATGTTGCTCCCATACCACATGGAAGAAACCACATGATTTCTTCTAGTGTTTTTCCACTTTGTAGGATAGGACAAAGCTGATGTCAGAGGAAGCATAGCAAGGGCTCCCACTATGTCTCCTGGACTTTCCAACATTCACGAAGTGGACAGAGAATGTTCTGTACCTAAGCCTGAAAATATTATATCAGGACCTATAGATAGGCAAGCAGAAGAGACAGGCAGCACCATCCACAGT
Source organism: Sphaerodactylus townsendi (assembly GCF_021028975.2). Taxonomy (NCBI): domain Eukaryota; kingdom Metazoa; phylum Chordata; class Lepidosauria; order Squamata; family Sphaerodactylidae; genus Sphaerodactylus; species Sphaerodactylus townsendi. The sequence continues at coordinate 35,712,726 of NC_059429.1, read as the reverse complement.
GGAGGCAGTGGGCAGTGACACCTATATGGCATCACCCGACCATGAGAGGCTTCCTAGCTATAGGAAGCTCACAAAGTGCAACAGCATCCCTGCTGCCAAGAAGCCTCAATGGGCTGCAATGGACTTACACCAGCTAAAAGGCTAGCTTAAGTCTGGATTGTAGCCCACTGGTGCAATGCTGGAAAAGGCAGGGAGGGAGCTGATTAATGTCATGCTGCCCCTGATCCACCCCTGGTATGCCAATGGCAGAGACACAGGGACACTGATGCAGTATCCTGTGCCATGTCCCACTGCAGGAAGAGGACAACAGCAGCCACAAAGCAGTGGTTTCATCCCTCTGCCAGGATAAGTGCCCCAGAGAGGGCAAATCCACTGGTGCAACATTTCCGCTGCTCCCAAAGGCATGGGGTTCAAAGTGCTTCAGTAAAATTGCTCACATTATCGTGGGAGAATAATGTTCTATATCAAAGCCTTCTATGTTTGTGCAAGAATGAAGGGATGATTGTGTCCTATTTCCCATTCTCATTGTGGCTTCCCATGCTGCATGAAGCTTTGTTCACCAAGTATGCTCTGAGCAAAAAAATGGTGGTGCCCAGAGAGAAGGTGGAAGCAAGAAAAATTATCTTACATGAGTTTCTTCTGTTTATAAATCAGCAAAATCCACCCAATGTCATAAGGCAACCTGAGGTTTTCATGAAGGATTCTTCCCACAACTATCACCTTCAATCAATAGTGTTGAATAACACTTGCAAAGCAGTCCACCCAAATTCTACATTGGTTCTAAAATTAAGATGGACATTTAGTCTAAATATGTAAAATCATGGATTTTGAATATCAGACACTGCTGTCAGAATTAATCCTAACATAATGCCTAAATTATTTTGTATCCTGATTTTCATGGATCAGCTTTTCCAATATGAAAACTCTCCACTGAAAATATATACATGTGCTGCCACCAAAATCTGAGGTAAAAATTGAACTGAGGTCGATTCCCACTCATGATTAGATGCGTGCTCGTCACACAAAATATCCAGGTTTCCAGCAGAACTCCCACTGCACCAGTGCCGAAAACACATTGACCCCATCTCTGCCGCTCTTCCCCCCACCCCAGCACGTGTTATTTCAGAACCTGGAAGAAAGCAAACCTTTTCAAAAAATGCTGAATGTGGAGCGGTGGGGAATTTCAGAGGTGAATCTGGTTTCGTTTTTCCCGCCACTGGTAGTGACGCCCAATCAGAAAGCAGTGAGCTGTGCGCAATGCGCACACAGCCCTTTTTTTATTTTGCGGAACTGAGATCCACATTGATCTGAAGCAACGTGGGGCTAGCTACATAGCAATACAAGGAAGCAGTAAACCTTGCATTCACTTAAAGCCGAGTACCCCCTTCAGCTAGTAGTGGTGCTATGGCTCAGTTGGTTTAGTGTTGCGCTGCTGTGTTATAAGTTGTTAGTTCAAGGCCACCCAGGGACGAGTAATTTTTTTTCAAAAAAAAATTTGTGTATGAAGGAACTGGGGCCAATTTTTGAGTGTTTAAGTAAATATGAGACAGGGGCACGCAATGCAAAGCAGCACCACACATTGCATCCACGTGGATGCGAGGGTTTGTTTATATAAACCGTTTCTTCGTCTCTTCATTTCTGTATTGTGTCAGTCTACACATGCTCACACAGACATGGATCCAACAGGGGAAAAGGCCCCCCCCCCCCCCCGCAGCAGCAGCAGCCAATTAGGATAGCCCCTGAGTTGAAAGCGCGTTTGATAGCTTCAGAGTGGGGAATTGAACAAAGAGTGGTTCTCCGTTGTTTCCTTTGGCCCTGCTGGGTACTCTCCCAATTTGAGGGAGGAATTGGTCCATTCCACACAGCACAAATAAGACGTATTGAGGACCTTTAAAAAGGCATCTTAGGAAGGAATTCTGCCCAGCTTTTTCCCCAAGGTATGTCCTCAGGGCACCTTATTTAAGCTCAAGTCATCTTTTTTTAAAAAAAATACTTTGAAGTACACATTTTTTCCTTAAGGTACCTGCAAGATGTCCCCTGAAAGACTCTATGGAATGCAGAACTATTTACCCCAATTAATTAGCACTGGCTGAATTTCCAGACTTTATTGGTGGGGGTTTTTTTGTTTTTGTTTTTGTTTGTTTTTAAGTAAAGAAAACCAAGCTTTTTTGGTCTTTTGATACAGATTAGAAAAAAATGAGATTAGACAATAGGTCATTCAAATTTGACAGGTTCCTTTTTAAATAAAACTACAATGGCCTGACTAAACCTGACAAAAATTAGTAGATGAAGACTGATTCTCATACCTTAACTCATGCTATTCTGTGGGAACAGTCACAGTTGATGGAAGTTAAAGAAAGCTTGGTAAATTATTTATTTGAAATTTTTCTGTTCCAAGTCTTCTGTTAAAAACCCCCACTGGGCAGCTGACAAGAATAGAACTACAGTATTAAGATCAACACAAGATAAAAAGAATGGCACAGATTAATCAACCCTACAATAGAGCATAGACGCTCAGAAAAACAATTATTTTCTTTATTTTATAGGCTACCTTTATCCATGAGGACTCAGGGTGATGTATAACATCTTTAATAACAATAAAAGCAATAAAATCCACTGTATCTTGGCACCACTGATTCCACTAAGGAATAATAGTTAAATTAGATTAGTACCCTTTAAACCACCATTCATACAAATATCAGGAATGCAGAAAGGGAAGGAAATAAGGAAGGAAGGAAAAGAAGGAGGGGAGGCCAACAGATGGGATACCATTGCTGTCCACAACCATAATCCTGGCAGAACAGCTCCATCTTACCGACCCTGTGAAATTGCAGGGTCCAGGTCTCACTTAACAGAGCATTTTCCCAGGCTGTGGCCAGAGCTGAAAAGGCTCTGGCCTTGGTTGAAGACAGCTGCAGAGTTTTGGGGTCAGGGATCTCCTACAAATTGTTGTTAGATGAGTATGATACTCTTAGAAGAATGAATTGGGAGAGGCGGTCCCACAGATATGAAGGCCCCAGACCATTTAGTTCTTTGGAGGTTAGTACCAAAAACTTGAGTCTAATGATGTACTCCACCCAGAGTCAGTGCAGTTTGGGGGAGCACTGGCTGAATGTGTGTCCACCAACAGGTTCCTGTAAGGTCCCATACTGCTGCATTCTATACCAGCTGGAGTTTCTGAAGGAGCCTGAAGGGCAGCCCTGTGTAAAGTGAGTAGTCTAATCTGGAGGTGACTGCTGCATGAATCACTGTAGCTAAGCTGAGTTCAAACAGATAGGATGCCAGCAGTCTCAGTAAAACTGAAAAACAAAGCTAGGATACAGAGTAACACAGCCATGGGTGCAAGGACTTCTATCCATGGAGTGCAGCTTTCTCATCTCTCACCCCCACTGCAGCTCCAAATGCCCCACAAATAGCATTTGAGGCTTCAGCAGGAGGCCAGAGGTTAGAAAGTTGTCCTCTCTAGGCAGAAGTTCTAGATTCAAACTAATTTTTTCTAAAAAAAAAACCCTATATTTTTATGTATTCTTGTTTGACTTTTTAAACTTAAAAACAAGATTCTAATAGAAAATATGTTTGACACTGCATGGGATAATCCTCTGAGTCAGAGGGAAATGGTCAAAATGGTGTCTTGTGCCAGTGCATGCCACCCAACATTACAGCCAAGCCCCAATGAGAACAACAGAAACAAGCTGGCATAGCAGTTGCTTCCATAGTTGCTGCAGTCTAATCACAATGATGATCTATCCACATAGGTCATACATGGAACCCACCACTCAGCATGTGAGTGATGCTCCACATCAGCTAGGCGTGGTCCTCAGAGCAATGAGAAAAGGCCAAGCTCATTTAAAGGAAATCTCTCAGACAGTGAATGGCCTCTTTCAATCTGATTCAAGGCACCTGGAGAAGGCCTGTATTGGATTGTAGAATCAATAAACACAGCAGTTCCAGCTTCAAAGATTTTCAGGTGATTATTTGATATTAGTGTAAAAATAAGATTGTAACATCATATGAACACTAGGACTTATTTCTGAGTAGACATACATAGCATCACACTACATTGTGGTGTGATATGTATCATCCATCTTGCATGATACAGCGTTGGATCAAATAAATCCCTTCTACTGATCCTATGAGTTCATAGCACTAAATCTTCCTTCAACAGAGAAAGTTCAACAAAGAAAGTTATTTCTCCATCAGAAGAAGCCTTTCTGTATCAGGAAAAGTCATTTTTTTCTTAGAGAAAGACTAAACAGAAGAGAATCATAGGATCCCACTGAGCAGAAAGAAGTCATGGGATCCAATTTGCATTGTTAAAGGCATTTGAGGAAGTACTGTAATGATACCAGAACAGTTTGTTTAGATTGATGTTTTCAAACAATAATGTTTATTCCTAAAGCCACTCTACTCACTTAGGAGGTACTATCTTGTTGAAACTGCAGAAATATAGACCACAGACATAAGACTGCATGGTTAAATGTCTCATCATTTTGAGAAGTCTCTTTAAATGTAGGTTCAGGCCTTTCCTCTTGTACTAACTTTCTAAGGTTAGGGCTTTCACACAGGGAAGCATCCATACTTGCAACCTTCTCCTACCTATGTAATACAACCACCAGAGCTGCACCTCATTAATTTCACTGAGTCAGTCAGCACAGAGATCTCTTAGGCAATGATCAAACTCACATATAAAAACACAGTGGAATAAACACCATGGAAATCATATTGACAAAAAAATTATCTGTTATTAGTGAAAATTTAAAAAAATATAAAAATGAAATGCTGACTAACTTTCAAATAGAAGTATATAATATTGTTGGGAAACCCACAATATTCACTGAAATTACCAAACTAAAATTTTTCTTAGCACAAAAATTCTAAAATAGAGGCAGGAAACATATAATCTGCAAGTGATATTCTCCCATTAATCTCCCACACACACACACACACATGAACACGCAAATGTATATACATATTGGTTTCCTCAGTCTCTACCTTCCTTATCCCCAAGAGCAGGGGGCAAAAACTGAAGAGAAAGTTACACTGGTTTCTTGCCAACCCTCCTATTTATCCTAGAATCCTGGTGCAGCATCCACATCCATGCCATCAAGCTGTTTATTTAGCACATCATTTGAAATTTGAAGAGGAATGCTGAGGCACTGACCATTCAATTAAGGCTTCATTTAAAACATTGATTTCAATCCAATTCTTGAGAGGGCTAGAGTACAAAAATACTTCCATTAACATATCATCAGTAGTAGCCCAAACTAATAAAAGTAAAAAAAGAAAATGAAAGACCATCTGAATTTATAACATCTCACAACTCCCCCCAAACCCCCCACAGTTAAGGACCGAAAGAATCTTCCCCTGCTACCTGGAGCTCAATAGTAGAGGCACCAGGTGAATGATTCAGGGAGGTGACCCTCTTTGTTAGCAACATGAAAATTTCACTCATGTGGCATACAGCCAAGCAACTCAAGAAGGTGCATGTGAGAACAATCTGGATGAGCTGGTGCAGAGATCAGCATATGTGAAGTAGTAAAAAGGCCCAAACTGAGAAAAGCAGTTCCCCTTTGGCAGCATCCCCAGAACTATTGTACTGACGTTTTAGGCACTACGATATTGGCAGGTTTACAAACAGCAAACACTGAACTGAAGGATACAACATTGTGATACAATGTGACAGCAAAGAGCTGGGCTAATCGCCCCAATCACCATCTGATTGCTTTTGGTGTCAAAATTATCTCATTGACTCACAAACAGATTCCTCCCCCTCTCTCTCCTTTTTACTAATACATGAAATGGAGCTGCTACAAAGGGAACCAATTTCAGTGACTGGTATTGAACATATTGGTTATCCATGGCATCTGGAAAATTGCTAACAGAAGCGAGAAAAGTCCTTATAAGTTATGGCTTAAAGCACTAGTGAATATTTTTGTGCTACATGAGCTCTATAATGGCAGAGCCATTCAATTACAAGAAGGAACATATGTAAAATTGTCTCCAATGCAAAGAAAGAAAATAGTCAGCAAGCAAAAGGATTTTCCACTGACCTTGTAGTGAGTGCCACAGTATTTAACAGACATTAAATGAGTCTTGCAAAATGTCCAAGAATGGTGGAATTGAGCATAGAAACCCAGGGGCTAGACTTGCCAACCTGGAGGTGGTGGCTGGAGATCTCCCACTATTACAACTGATCTCCAGGTGACAGAGGTGAGTTCACCTGGAGAAAATGGCGGCTTCAGAAGATGGACTCTGTGGCATTATACCCCACTAAAGTCTCTCCCCCCAAATCCCTCCCTCCTCAGGCTCCACCCTATCTCCAAGTATTTTTCAATCCTGACCTGGCTACCTGATATACCTGAATGAGTGAACAAATACTGAATCTCAATTTTTTCCCCTGCTAGTAGTGCTTTTTCAAATTAATCTCATCCAATTTTTTTTGCAGTTTTCTGAGTTCTGAAGTACTCGGTTTTGTTTTGGAGCTGTTCTTCCAAGGGAGATTCATCTGTTGCCTTCTATTACTATCTTCAACTCACAGGTGAAGACTTCTTCTTTTTTTGGCATTCCTTCAGAAATCCCTTGTCCCTTTCCCATGTTTTAGTTGCTATTTTTATGTCTTCATATGTTTTTTAACTCTGTTTTTAATTTGTTTTAATTAGGTGTGTTGGTTGGTGATTAATTTAAGCGGTTTCAAAATGTGCTTTTATCATGTCTGTTTTAAACTGGGAACCACCTTGGTGGCCTTTTTGAAGGTAAAAAGGTGGAGTATAAACTTTGTAAATAGATAAATAGCCTCTTGTGGTGCACTGCTAAACAGAGTTACACCATTCTAAGCCCAACGGAATAGACAGGCTTAACTCTGCTTTGGATTGAAATGAAGCTTCTCTCTCATGTCTACCCCCTTTTGCTATCCTCCTATCCTGTACATTAAATAAATTACCTTTCAACCACATGGAAAACAAGTAAATATTTTACGCTTTGGCTTGCATTTATCAATTCAGTCCTAGATAGGGACTGTCAGAGTCTCATCTTGTGCTGGCATTTGTATAAAAAAATGCTCCTGAGTATCATCATCGGCATGCCATGCAGTTTAGAAAATGAGCCATTTCCACTGTTGGTTATCAGTCCCATTCAGTTGTCAAGATCTTGTTTAGTGGAAAAATGCATATGTTTCTAATCCCTAGCTGCAGACACTCATTTCTGAGGGATATGAATATAAAGCAGGTGATTGCCCCATGGTTTCGTTTTTGCTTCAGGTTGTGAACATGGCTTATTCTACAAATTGGTACCACTAGATAAATTCACTCAGAATTTAGTAGCTGGATCTCTCCTACTGAATATTCATATTCTTTGTACCTGTTAAAAGTCACACAGGATACTCTGGGAAGGGATGAGAAAGATAAATGGGACTTTTTAAAAAGTGATAAGTGAATAATTAGGGAAGAGCTATGTAAAATAGGATAGGTTTAACAGGACTACATCATTTAATGAAATAGGGTTTGGTTTTTTTAAAGGTAACATTTAAATGTGGCAAACAGGAACAGAAGTTTTGTCTCATATCTAAAAGCAAGAATAGATAAAACCATTACTCATGGTATTTAAGGTAGGGCTTTTTCCATAGAAAAACTGCCAAAGGGGGCTGATACAGAAAAAAGGGGCAGTAAAAACTTCTTTAATGTCATTTGAAACTGTTAAAGATTACATGGGTAGCTCATTATTCTGGAATGTGGGCCCAGTTCAGATGTGGGAGATACTATGCCTTACACCATCCCATTATCAAATAAAGAAGAACTTGTAAGGCAGGCTAATGTGGTTACATTTGTGAAGGTGTCACTTAACCATAGGCTCCAGTGGTGCAGGCAGGCGAGGGCCCTGCCTGGATCACCTGTTGTATTTAAATATTACTAGCAGCAGTGGGGAACATATGTCAATTCAGCAACTCATGCATTATTCCTAGCAGTTAAATGTTACAACAGGAGTCAACGGTCTTTGGGTTTATTGCTCCATTAGTACATAGCTCAAAATTAATGTGCAAGTAGAAGTTCCTACACAGGTTATTTTTTTCTCCCAGATACTGAAATGGAAGTCCATTTAGCAATGAAAAGTCAGCTGAAGTAAAATTTGGGCTGCTGTTCTTTGTATACTTGTTTATTGCAACGGAGTTTCAATGGTTCTCATGAAAGTGTCAATGAAGTGTAAATAGCAGCTCAGCCCTAAAGTATATCCCTAACTTACTCAGAAACAAATTTAAACCATTTTAGGGGGACTTAATTTCAAACAAGTGTGATAGTATTGGAGCCATAAATGATTCAAATGTCTTCCAACAGCACACAGATTATGGTTGGAGGAAGAACTCCTCTTAGGATGGAAACAGGCTTCACATTTTGCTGAGTCGATTTGCTGAATCCACCCCACTGAGTCTGAGTTTCTCTGTACAAACTATTAAGAAACTGTCTAAACACTCAATATTACCATATCAGTCCATAACTACAGCCAGTTCACTACAGCCAGGAAGACTCAGTGGCAACTGCAGATGAAACATCTGTTTCCTGTAGAACCTGAATACACTTTCCATTGTCATGCCCCATCAAAGTATATGCTGAAGAAGGGACTCTTGTTGTATGCGCCTGGATTTTCTTGGTGGTATCCCATCTAAGAACAAACAGGGTAACCCTGTTTAGCTTCCAACAGCTGATGAAATTAATTTAGCCTTTGCCAGTCACAGGACACCACAGCCGATTACGCACAAGGTGTTTGCTGCATAGTGGGGGCAAATGTCCGTCATGGTGAGATTTCTTGTACCAATGTATTTCATCTAGCCCTGCTTTCACTTGCCACTCTCTCTGCAACAAGCAAATCCACTTATAGCACAATTTTAATTTTGTTTTGCTGCCAGAATGGAACAGATTTGGTCATAGGCACAGTTTTGTCCTGGACTTCTTCCCTTCGCCTACCTAATCTTACCCCACCTTGCGCTGCTTTGCAAGCTTCCTCCTCACCCTCCTTCCTGCAATCAGTGATTCTAGACCGGAGTCCCCAAACTTTTTAAACAGGGGGCCAGTTCACGCATGGCCAGAGCCCAGCCAGGGGCCGGACCCTGGGTGTCAGCCTGGGCGGGCGCTTTATCCATCTGCTCCTCGACCCGCCCCTGGCCGAAAGCCTCCCCCCACCCCTGGCGGGGTCCTCCTTCCAATCCGCTCCCTGAAGCTCCGGGCCACTTTCTCACCCCTTTGCCGTAAGATTGGTAATGGTCCCTCTGGCCGCTTTGGAATGAGTAGCGAAGTCAGCTCAAGGCTTTGAGGCTGTTTAGGTAAACCTGGGGGTCGGGTGCTGAAGCTCCAGGGGCCGCCTGGAGTTTGGTTATTTCCGACTTCTCAGAGCTTACAACAAGCAGAGCTGGAGTGACACAGCTCATTCCAAGCCGCCGGAGGGGACCGGGCACTCACGCGCAAGGGGAGGAGGAGAAAGGCAGCTTTGCCGCTTTCTCTCACCCTGTCGCATTGGCACGGGTCCCTCTGGTCATTGAATGAAAGCAGCGAAGTCGCCTCACGCTTTGAGGGCTGTTTAGTCCTAGTCGGGTGCCAAGTCCAGGGTCACTTCCGAGTTTGGTTATTCTCGAGCACTTCAGGTTTATTGGGAATATACCGCTGTTGAGTTTAAAGCGTCGGGGATCAGACCGTAGGGGGAGGGAGGGAGTAGGCAGCTCCCCCCCCCTGCTGCATTTGGTACGGTCCCCTCCGGCCACTTGGAATGAGCAGCGAGTCGCCCGCGCTTAATGCTGTTTGTAAACCTGGGGAAAAGGAGATAGAGAAGGGGGAGATCCGCTTCTGCCCAGCGGGCCGGATAAATGTCTTCCGGGGGCCTGATTTGGCCCCCGGGCCGTAGTTTGGGGACCCCTGTTCTAGACCATACCAGGAAAAGTCCATCGGTCTTGATGCTTGGGTTTACAGCACATTGAGAGTCAACAATTGTGGTGGGCTCTGGGTCAGCTAGTCAGGTCTCCTCTGATGAAGAGAACTGGCAGGATGACCCCACTGTGCTGGAGCCCCACTCAACTGGGTCTCAAACACAGCAGGAAGCCTCACAGGATGCAAACAGAGCTGGGTCAAGTCAAGAGTGCTTGTAGAAGCACCTCCAGCTACTGAGGCCCAACCTAGCAGTCCACCCAGTTCACCTGAATCTGTGAGGCAGGTGAGAATTCATACCTAGCAGGAACTTCATTCGAAAAGGTGTAATGCATGCATGGAAGCCCCAAGGCAATGCACAGAATGCTATGAGTCAACTCAGGATCAAGACTGAGCCATGGCTCAGACATATAAGAGACAGCTCTGGGAAGGAGAAGTTGCAGGAGCAACCTTGTTGAATGCCTGACAGCCTTCTGCCACCAGCTCACAGACAGAACTCAGACTGCCTGTCCTGACCTACCTTTGACCTTGGGCTGCCTCATCCCAGACCTTTTCCTCTGGACTCAATGTAAGGTGGCTTTATCCCTCTCTCACATTTGTGCCTGCTAGTAGCTGTAACCTGACTCCCTGTGAGCTGGCAGGCCAGGGCAACAAGCATATATCTGGGGAGCTTAGAAAATGGCAGTTCATGTTGTCCTTTTGCAGTTTTGCAGCTTGCACATTGCTATTACTCCCCCCTCACTTCCCAGCATAAAAGACAATTGGTGTTTGTTCAAAGTGTGCAGATGCCATATTCAAGACTTACCTTTAATTGTTTGCTTTTTATATGCTGATCTATAGATAAGATTAAAGATAAAAATAAAGATTATATTAGAAATTAAAGCACGCATGGACAGTAGAGGACCCTTGAAACATCCCCACCCTCCCCGGTCACAAGCAAAAAGCCAGCTGATGGATAATGCCTGCCCTGCTGCCAACAGGGTGGTAAGTAACAAATGCCGAACTGCCCCCAAACAAACACTCCCTGGCCAATTCTCTTTGAAGTTGTGGGAACCTTGCCATGCGTAATTGCCCCCTCCCCAAATACTTTTAATTTAAAAACATTGAATAGGGCCACCTTTGTGCTCCTTTTGCTCTCAACCCAGATCAAGCTGGAGTTGTTTTTATTACATTGCTATTGGGGTTTTTTGTTTTGTTTTCTGTCTGGCTTGGCTTTTTATCACTTAGAAATTCACAAGAAGGTATTGGAGGGGTTCCTTAAAATTACTTACATTTAAAACCAAAGAAGCAGAAAATTCCAGCTACCAGCTGCTGCTGATTGTCTGATGTGTTTGCTCATGTCAATAGGCTTCCCATTATGTGTCAGTCACTGTCATGATCTCCCTCATTGACTAGAAAAAAGAAGGTGTAACGGGCTTAATGAATTAGCAAAAAAAACCTGTTTATTTTGCCTTTATCTCTTTATGAAGCAGGCCTGGATTCCCAATTAAAAAGGTGGCTTCTAGATCAGGAGTTCCAAGTTTTGCAGGACAAAGCTCAAAGCAACTGTTCCCCGGTCTATTATAACATCAAATTTAAAATCAACCAGATGGCAAATTACCTGACCCAACTCTTAGAGCCCAACCAAAGGTGGGCATTTACTAGAGCATGTTGCAACTCCTTCCCCTCCACTATATTACCAGGGAGGTTTACTAAGATTTCCCCACAAGATCAAAAATGCCCTCACTGCATTTCTGAGACTCAATCTATGGAACATATATTGCTCTACTGCTCTAAACACGAGGGGCCCAGGATCAGGCTCTTTGCTTTGTTCCCTGTAAAGTTTAACGAATATACAGCAGTTGGGAAGGCTATATTTCTATTAAACAACTCTTTTATTAAACAACTGTAGCCAAGGCCCCTTCCGCACGGAGGCGGAAGGGGTTGGGTCGGCGTAATCCACGCCGACCCGACGACGCTGGGACCGTCCGCATGGACCGTCCGGCACGTCGCCGAGGCCTGGAGACATGCCCCCCCGGCCCTGCGTGCCTGCTTGAGCATTGCAGGGCAGGGGTGTGTGTCCCCAGGCCTCGGCGATGCGCTGGAGGGCCAGGGACCACCCTGTTACTTACCACCCTGTTGGCAGCAGGGCAGGCATTATCCATCAGTGATGGGTGGGAGTGGGGGGGAGGGCGCCTTGGAGCTGCTTTGCGCCGGTCGAGCGATGCGAGGGCGGCGCGGCTGCAAAGCAGCTGCGCCCCCTGTGCGAATGGCTCCCTGGGGATGGCGTTTTTGCCGTCCCCAGGGCGCCATAAAACGCCCATGCGGAAAGGGCCCAAGTTTCTATCAGAAATTTCAGAATAATTTATTCTGTAACTGTTTTCCATGCATAGAATAATCTGACCTGCCAATGCTTGTCTTCTTTCTTTTATTATTTAATAACCTATTTAATAACCTAATAAAGGTTATTATTTTTAAAGAAGGCCTGGATACTTCCTTTTTTATTTAGGCATTTATTTAAATGGAATCTGGGAAAGCTTTTGGGCCAAAAGGGCATCAGGTGATCTAACTAGATTTTGAGTAAAGTCTGGCCAAAGGGGCACATAGCAACCTTAACAAATGTGGTTTGCTTTGACTAACATGTAGTTTAAACCCTGCAGAAAGAAAAAACAGCTTAGGAAGGGCAATTGGATTAGGCAAAAGTCGCTGACAGGGAACGGATTAAGCACTCTCTGGTTGCTTCTCCAATCAAAATAGCACCCCAATTTCCAAAGCTGCTTTCGTTATTTTTTAAAATTTCCATCATAAAACCTAAACGTTATTGGAGAACTCTGTAACATTAACAATTTGAAATTCTTTTTATAAAGACACAGAGCACACACACACATAGTTATTTGAAATCGCACTGTAGAAAGCAGTCAGCAGAGGAGAACACTACCTGTCAATCAACATACACATAGGCGTACAGAGCAACCTCCTTCAGAAATCCCTTGTTGAAAGCTGCCAACATTTCCAGGCCTGGTGTCAACAAGGAATCACTGATGGTGAAGTAAATTCAGTTACATTTCATGGAAACTGATGGAAGGGAAATGTTTCCCCAATGTAAATAAATTTTATCCCTAGAGACTCAATGAAGCAAGCTGGATACTGCATACCAGTAATGTGACAATGGACCACAGGAACCCAAACATGTCCCTTTTCATAGCTAAAGGACTTGAGTACCAGCACTTGGGAAGCAGAATTCTGTTTCTAGGGGTGACCAGAGCCAAAGGAAGTTGGGACCCTTATGCCTAAAATAGAATTAGAGCAGTTGTCAGACATGGTTGAGAAAATGTGCAACTGCTGGATTTGTCTTCCTCACAACTATTGATGTATAGAACTTTTGTCACCATTTGAATCTGTTGATCCTGTCTACTTATTACACTCATATGCCATTTTTCATGAAAGAAGATCAGGGTATTAAGTGCATTATGCAAATCATCGTCTCCCAGCCTCTCACCTTCACATCAAAAAGAATTATTAATCCATATGAACTTAAGAAGCTGCCTTATACGAAGTCAGACCATTGATCTATCAAATTCATCATTGCCTACTCTGACTGGCCATAGCTCTGCAGGGCAAAAAGTAGCAGGTCAACAGTGTTAAAATCAACAAGGAAATAAAATGCGAGCACCCAGAATGGGTGAGAGGGCCAATTTATTTATTTATATTTATATATCAGATTTAATATACCGTCCCATCCCCAAAGGGCTCTGGGCGGTGTACAACCAATAAAACCATCACATTAAATCATGATCACGATTGTTGATTTTCGAAGCCATGAAACTGAGTGCATTGGAAGAGGCAACCCTCCTTTTGAGGCTCCTTCAGTTGCATTAGAGCCTTTCCATATACAGGCCAAAGCATTTAGATATGTAGTAAAAAGATTTCTTTTCATTCTATGACCTTCTGCACACCATTCCAAAAAGGATACTATTTAGGACTAATTGCAAACAATTTCAGCAGTGCCTATTCTTCCATTATGAACCATTCTTTGAGACTGTGTCTTCTGAGTAAACCAGCCAGCCCTATCATATGTCACTTATTCAAAAGTTAGCCCTACTTTCTCTTGATTTGCTGAACAGACCAAGGCTCATTCTGCACAGCATATTTATAGCGAGTTGCAATCATTATGAATGAATTCATTTTCCATTTATAAACAGGGAAAACATTTCCTTTATAATGATTGCAACTTGTTGTAAATATGCAGTGCAGAGTGAGCCTTCGAGATCTCTCTAATGTGGTGTAGTTGTTAGGAGCGGCAAACTCTAAGCCCTGTTCCGCACATGCAGAATAATGCACTTTCAATCCACTTCCAATGCACTCTGCAGCTGGACTTTACAGAATAGCAAAATCTACTTGCATACAATTGTGAAAGTGGACTGAAAGTGCATTATTCTGCATGTGTGAAAGGGGCCTAAGAAGCAGGTTTGATCCCCATTCCTTCACTTGAAGCCTGCTTGGTGACCGTGGGTCAGTCACAACTCTCTCACAACTTTCTCAACCCCATTTACCTCACAAGGTGCCTGTTGTGGGGAGAAAAAGGGAAGGTGATTTTTAGCCACTTTTAAGGTAGAAAAAAGCGGGACATAAAATCCCGCTTCTTCATATTTTTTACCAATGAAACCTACAGGGTTATTATGGTCTCAGACAAAGTGAAGCACCCCTTCCAGTCCTCTTCAGACTTTTGTGCCATTGCAGTGCACACATTTCAGCTTTCTTGGGCTTCTCAGGTATTCTAGCTTTTGGCTGAAAAATGCTTGCACTTTTTAGAAGTGTTGCCCAGCATTTAAAAAAATGGAAAAAAGAGAGAAAAAAGAAACCCTATAATCTCAAAATTGTCTAATAATCTTAGCTGCTCAGCTCCTAATAACCACATCTGCTTGCCTTCACACTCTCCCCATTGCTCTCCAGAGATCCAACATGCCACCACTCAGAGATATATGCTCTTTCTATAACACAAACTGCTCTTGCAATCAATGAACCTCAGCAAACTGGAAATATGATGACCCTGTTCCATAAATATAAGCTTTCCTTCAGAGCTGCCCAAACGGTATTGCAGTTGCCATTTGTCAATTTCTGATTTTTTTTTCCTTTTCAAGAGCCAAACACGATTAAACCAATTAGGTGAAAGATTTTGTTTTCAATTTTTTTCATAAAGCACTGATCCATTAAATGCATGCATTTCCATGACATTCCATCCTTACAAAAATGTTAAGTGTTATCCTTAATGTATTGCTGGAAATAATTGCCTCCCCTGCTGACAAGTTGTCAAATTTTAAGATGATGCAATTTGATAAAGCCCAGATAGAATGCTATTTTTTTTCAGGAGGTTATAACTACAAAATGCACTCCAGCTAACACAGCTGTGCTTGGCATAGCTTTACTCGAGAGGAAAGATTTTGAAAAACGCAGCAATTAAACATTGCTTAAATGTTGATTTTTAAACTAGATCTAAAGATATTTTGTAGCGCAGATCTTGCCACACTGAGGTATCCTAAAGGGCTGAACCTGGACATTTAGGGAACAGCCGTATGAGGAAGTAAATCTCATGCTATTCAACAAGCTTACTTCCAAGCAATGGTCCATAGAATGGTAGTCTTGTGTTCCATTAAACTAGGACAAAATCTGCCTTGCTTTTTTTTTTTTTTGGTCCAGCACAGAAAATTGTCATGCTGAATGCCTTATTTTTATTTTTTTATTTATTATTACATTTTTATACCGCCCTCCCCCGGAGGGCTCATGTTTAACTGGCCAGTCAGTAAGCCTTTATTGGTATTAGGGAGAAAAGGGGAAAATTTCATACTGTTTATACTATATCAGACATCAAAAAAAGGAGAGAAAATACAATAAATAACAGGAGTGAGCACTTTTACCAGTAATAACAACAAATATAATGTTAGTCATTGATTAACCTTTATCACTTCTAAAAATAAATTAGCTACTGCTTCACAACAAAAGAAGTTATTGCTATTCAGCAGGAATATTCATCAAATCATGGTAATATAATATATATAACCAAGTAATATAATATAACCAAGGAGATAAATATTTTATCCTTGCTTCACAAAATCTTGAGCAGTAAAGTAAGAGACATAATATCATTTCATCTTGGTCTAGATTACAGGGCCATAGTCTTTTATCATGAGTAACCCCTTTAAATCTGCCATAAAACATGGCAGAAGGTACTACATTGAGTCTCACTCTAGCTTAGGCTTTCCTTTATCATGAGTCCATTCAGATTTTCAGATATGGAGCTGGATGCTCTTGTTCATTGGGGATCATTAAATTCAGGGGGGAGCAAATGTTATTTACTGCGATGGATAACTTTTGGAACTCTAGTGCTTAATTTTTTTTAAGCTGTTATATATTTTTAAATGTGATAACGTGGTTAGAGAATCTATAGAAAATCCCAATTCTTCTATTTTAGCAGGAACAGAAGCCAGTCAGGTAGAACACTTAGACTCTGTTTGCATCAGATGGACCAGGGATGGAAGCTCTGGCCCTTTCCGCACCGCAACGGTGCGGAGGTGTGTCAGCATATACAATGCCGACACACACCCCTGGGACCGTTCACATGGACGGTCCCGGAAGGGCGGCAGGCGGCGGCGCAGCCTTCACACAGGCTGCACCGTCGCTGAACACTTACCTTGTCTCCTGGCTTCCAGCTCGTCGCAGAGGCCAGGGGACATGCCC
Organism: Sphaerodactylus townsendi; assembly: GCF_021028975.2. Taxonomy (NCBI): domain Eukaryota; kingdom Metazoa; phylum Chordata; class Lepidosauria; order Squamata; family Sphaerodactylidae; genus Sphaerodactylus; species Sphaerodactylus townsendi. Next base: position 35,696,107 of record NC_059429.1, on the reverse strand, counting down.
CTGCAGGCTAGAGCAATGGCTCTGGAGTTGCAAGCCGGGGGGGATGTCCCCTGGCCTCAGTGATGAGCCGGAAGCCAGGAGACGAGGTAAGCGTTATAGGTCAGTGAGGGGGAAATGGCACCTTCCAGCCACTACCGTTCACACAGCAGCGGTTGGAAGCCACTGCTTCCGAAAAACCTCGCTGGGGGAGCGAGGTTCGGAAGCAGCGCCTTCATGCCACTCGGGGGTTGCGATGCCAGTGCTGCTATGATGCAGCAGCGGTGGCCGTGCGAACCCCTCCCCAGGGACACTGTTTTTAGCGTCCCTGGGGCACTCTTTACTGCCCGTGCGGTAAGGGCCTCTGATTGAAAATGTATGTGGAGCCAGAATCTGATCATTCTAAGCCATGCTATTGTCTCTAGCAGCCATTGACCCATTTCCAGCTACAGTGTCACTTAAGAGATGCAATTAGGGACCCCCTTATTTTATGTAGGAATTTTGACTGTCACCCTTAATGAACAGTTTATCACCTGGATCCAAATGAGAACTCCTTGGAATTACCCTTGGAATAGTAAAATTGCATTAGGGCACTAACAGCACAAGCTGCAGCAGAAGAAAAATTTCCTTGGGTTGCCTAAGAAATTTCCTTGGGTTGCCTAAACCATAACCCCAAATATTTGAAGTGATTTATCTGTTCTATTTTGTCCTCTGATTTTCCAAGTGTATTTTTTTGTCTTGGCACTCAAAGTAAGTACTTTGGATTTGCTGTAATTCACCTCTAATTTGTTAAGCTCACAATATGAAACAAAATGGTTCAGTAATCGGGTTAAGCCAGTTTGAGTATGGGATAACAGCACAGCATCATCTGCATACAATAATTATGGTACATGGTTTGTACTTAGTCTAGGGCATAGGTGTCAAACTCACACCGCTCCAGATTTTGTGGACTACAGTTCCCATCATCCTTTGCCAGCATCATGCTGGCAGGGGATGATGGGATCCGTAGTCCATAACATCTGGAGGGCCGTGAGTTTGACACCTGTGGTCTAGGGCTATGGCTGTTAACCTCCATGAGCGCAAGAGCTAAAGCATAGAGAAAGATGTTCAATAACAGTGGGGCTAATATATAGCCTTGTTTCACCCCACAATGAACTAAAATAGGTTTAGTCAGCAATCCCTTTTGGGGGTCTTTCACTTAACAGGATGTTTGCAGTTGTTTAATTAGATGAAATAGCTGGGGATTGCTGTTCAGGTAAATAAGTTTTCTCCATAATAGTTCTCTAGTTACTGAATCAAACGCCCCCTTTAGATCCAAAAAAGCTGCAAATAATTTGTATTAACCATGGTTGGAATATCTATTAGCTAGGTGGTCTAAAACAAGAGCATTGTCCAAAGTGGATTTGCCCTTGGTGAAGCCCACCTGTTCGGGACCCAGTACCCTTTGCTGATTAATCCATTTAGCTAACTTAATATAAATCAGCTTGGCATATGTCTTGCCAATTACAGATAACTGTATTACAGATAATTACAGAAGACTGTGTCCAGAGAGAAGGCAATGTTTTCCTTCTCTCTAGACACAGTGTGACAGACTTCCCTCTATGATATACCTCTGAAGATGCCAGCCACAGATGCCAAAGATGCCATGGCCACACAGCCCAGAAAACCCACCAGAACCAGTTGAATCCGGTCGTGAAAGCCTTCGACAATACATTTAAGCATTCTGTTATTTCAAAAAGATATTCTCCATGTCCACACGTGAAACAGAATGCTCTTCACATAGGATCTTAAATGTGAAAACATCTATATTATTTCTGAAAAGGATTAAGGACTCAATTATGTGACAATTTAAGGTAACAGTCAGGAATGCTGAGAGTTTGAAATGATCACCATTTGAACTTACATTGATGACACTGTTGGATACATCTGAGTCTAGACCCTCTTTTGACCACTTCAAGGTGCTCATTCAAAGTTTCAATCAAATGTCACGTTGAACACAGGAAGTCATTCAGTCCATCTCTCTGTCATTATTTTGGATGAGAGTCTTGTGGTAATCTACAACTCACATGAGGCAGCATGAGAAACTGGTTGAGGCTGGTTTTCCAGGCTGTGTGGCCATGGTCTGGTAGATATTTTTCCTAATGTTTCATCTGCATGTGTGGCTGCTATCTTCAGAGGTGTATCTACCAGACCATGGCCACACAACCTGGAAAACCAACCACAACCAGTTGAATTTAGCCGTGAAAGCCTTCAACAATACAGCATGAGAAAGTTCATATGTAACATATTTACACAAACCTACTAGAAGGAATGAAAATCAAAATGACAGTGATTTTTATAAGACACAATACAAATATTATAATTATAAAATGTTGTGACAGACACCCGCTTTGAAAACAGATGATCCTTCAGAAGCCTTGCTGTCATTGATAGTAATCTTTTGTTTTGTGCCATTTTCAAAAGACTGTGAGTCACTGTGGAAATGTCTGTGGCTGAGCACAAAATAATGGGTAAAAAACACCCCAGATAAACACACACATATATATGAATTATTACAAAAGATGTTTACAAATAATAAAATAGTCTACTGTTTCAAAAACAATTGAGAAGCAAGTTATGAAACTAGTACATATAAATTCCGTAAAACTAATTCGTAGATCCAATTACACACATAGTAGTCATAAGTTATGGTGGTCTGCAATGACTAAACAGTGAGGCAAATCCCCACTGGGAAAATAAATCCCCCGCCCCAGTTCCATAAAATACCGCACCTTTTCATCCCGGTCTGTTGAGGAGATCAAAGTTAATCCCAGGATCAAAACCAGTAACTATTTCCATGAGCCTGTAATCTGATCAGCGGCTCTTTCTGATTGGCTTTTGTGTTGGGGTGGGAATGCGACCCTGTGGACCCTTCCCTCTGCTTGATGAAATTTTTTAAAAAAAATTTCTGGCTGTGCAGCTTTATAGGAACATAGGAAGTTCTATTTTTTTACTTTTTGGCTGAGCAGCTTTGTTGGCATGCACACTCAGCTCTCCTGCTCTTTGCAGGTTCATGCCTACGAAGCCACAACCAGCACAAAACAAAACAAAAAGCCCTTCACACGCTCTGTGCCCAGCCCACTGCGCTCTGATTGGTGTGTGCCTCCTATGGTGGGAAAAATAAACCATATTGTTTTTCTGCTGCCTCCCCACCTATGTGGCCTCAGCCCACATTTTTTAAAAAAGTGTACCTCCTTGCCGGTTTATGAAAAATGCAAGGTGAGGGGGAGAGCACACGGCAGAGCCAGGATGGAGCCAAGTTGGGCACTGAAGCTGTGGGGACTCCTTGTCCAAACTGGGACTTTTAGCGTATCACAAGCTTTTTGGACCTTGGGGACCTTTGGGACCTCCCCAAAGAGGGAAGCCACCTTTCAGCTAATCACACCAAATGTATCAAACTGTGTCAGCAAAAATACCACAGAAACATATAGATTACATCACATTCATTTTATAGCAGAGAACCAATTAGGAAGAGAAAGGAAATAGACCTAGATAAGGAAATAGACCTGAGCCCCTTGGGGAAGGGCGGTATATAAATTGAACAAATAAATAAATAATAGTAGATTTTTTAAAAAAATGGAGTAGTGCTGCTGATGTAAACCATTTTAGGAGTAGTTCATTGGTACAGCAAATGTTTTAAATTCAGATGGTTATAAATTCAGTTTATCATATTTCCAGTTGAAAGATTCTTAGGTTGCAAGACCAGGGATAGACTCCAGAGAACACTTGAGCTCAATGGACTAATCATCTGACTCTGTATAACGCAATTTCATAGCCTATTTTCATGTGCCCAGATGAAGTCCAGTTGTTTAGAGAATCCATGCTCTGATGTTTCATTCTCATGCAATAAGATATCCAAAGCAAATACATGGAAGGTAAGATACATGACTTGAAAACTCTAGTCAGAATACTGTTATTTATATAGCAGTTATTTTACTCTCTCTCTTTTCTCTCTCTCTTTTGCTCCCTCTGTGTGTGTGTGTGAAAGAGAGAAAGAGAGAGAGATTCATCTTTTCCCACTTTGTTTGATCTAGTAGTTAAACATTATGGCTGACTCTCATGTATTATGGCTGACTCATACGAACAGTGAAGTGTATTGGAAATCACATCATATTTGCTGTATTTCGTGAATGTTCATAGTTCTTTCTTTTAATAGATTTATTCTTAAGAGAACTTGTCTTTATTATAGAGTCATAAAGCATGATTAATTCAAAAAGGAAGGCTATAGAATTATCACTGGATTCATAGATAGCTATAAATCCTGCCTTTTTCCTTCTGTAGTAGATCTTTTAACTCCTGATAAAATGACCATCTTATTTGTTTGATCACAGAACTGAAACCACAGGAGGCTGTTGAAAATTCAACTCCAAATCAATTCAGCATCCTCTGTCATTTTATCAGATAATTAGAAGATAATGCTGGTATTCACATAAAGATAATATAGACAAATGAAGTTATTGTACATTTTTATTCTGGAAAATCTATTTTCATATTTTCAAATTAACAATGGACAAAAAGTCATGTTTTAGACAGTGACATACAGAATAAAAATGATTGATAATAGTTCTAGTGCCTAAGGAAGAAACAGAGAAAACCAAATGTCCCATAATCTGCAGTGACTAATGCCTAGTGTTTCAGAGATTGCTTTTGTCTCCTCAGTGATCCTATTGTCTGAAACAAATATCAGAGCAAAGGTCAAATGTCCCAAAGTTCAAGGGAAAATAAGCACACTGAAAGTCATTTTTATTTTTCAAATATGTACTTAGAAAGATTTCTGTGGATAGCAACCAGAGGGTCTAATTGGCCTGCAAACCAGTATCCCAGTTCATCCAAGCACAAATTGTGCATTGGAAATTTACATCACTGGGAGAAAAACCTAAGAGTCGGGGGAGGGTTTTAAAAAACAACATTGGGCTTATGAAGACATCACAACTCAAAGAAGAAAAAACCCTCAAAATGTAGGCCCAAGTTCCATCCTCATCCCGACGATGCAGCATAGTGAGATGCCCAGTGAACGATGCTGTGGCCGATAATCCATATGTGCTGGGTACCTGCAGAAACTGATAGACAACCTTATTATGTGTGTGTCAGCCATGTACATGGTGATTTAAGCCATGTACATGGAGGACCAAAGACTGGATGTGTTCAGCTGACCAGCCCTGGGCTGCCGCCGTGGAAGCCACCCCGATCCGGAAGGAATGAAGGCCATAGGACATAAGAGGGAGGTGGATCAGGCACATCCTAAACACAATGGCCAGCTGGCAATGGAACAAGCACAACCCATCCCTGTGAATGAGGAAGGGGCCTGGGACGTCAGGGCGGCCAGCCAGGTAGGTTGTTGTCAAAGCGACTGGGCAGGGGAGTCCTGACGGGGATGGCTGAATGATTATAGCTGTCTCCTTTGCCCTTGATCTGTTTTCGACTGGCGCAGTTGAATATGCAAGGCCCAAACCACAATGCAAACAACACCCTGGGCCAAGGCTTGTGCAGAGGTATCAGTGCATGACCAGCTTGCTACTCCTGAAAGCCCCAAAGAATGCTAAAGTGAAGGCAGTGTGAAATAACAATGTCTCATAGCAGGACCTGCATACTCAAGAGAGGATGGAAATCAGCCAGATGAGCAGTGAGATCAGACGCTGCCTATCAGGCTTGTGGGAGGCCATCCTGGAGCTGGAAATGTACTGCTTGGTGAGCAGCAAAGGAGCGTGAGGGGTCAGGGATGGAGGTGGTCTTGCAGTGGAACGATACCACCACAAGAAATACACATAGGGTTCTGGCTGACTGTCCAGCTCACTGCAGATGGGCCAGGTAACGCAGGATGGCCTCTTCCTCAAAAGGTGACTCGTCCCAGGCAAGTGATGTGGAATGGAAATCCAAGAAAGACTTCAGTCCTCTCTTGTATGTGTGACATGTTGCCAGCGCCAGTGACTCCCTGATGCCTAGGGCCACTATTCCATGCCAAGGCTCCACAGGTTCTGTGGAAAAAGTTCAAGGTTAGTGGCCACCCCAAGAGCCAAAGCCCGGAATTTGCCCATTTGGAACCTGGAGAGGGCATCCACTATGCCGTTGTCTGACCCTGGTACGTGCTTCACTGAAAAAGATGTTATTAAGAAGACATAAGGCCACGAATTTCCTTACCAATAGCATGAACCGCTCAGAGTGAGAGGATTGTTTGTTGATTACCTGGACCACTGCAGCATTGTCACACCAGAACCTAACCTTGCAATCCTTCAACTGATCTTTCTATAGATAAACAGACACCAGAATGGGGAAGAACTCTAAGAACATCAGGTCCTGCAATATTCCTGTAGTAGCCATTCCAATGGCCCATGTTCCCGGATGCATCAGAGTGCACCTGGAGGTTAGATTGGGCAGAAAGGTGAGACTGCCAAAGCGACATTCCATTTAAGTGCCTTAGAAACTCCACCCAAACTGTCAGGTCAGCCTTAATGCCTTTGGTTAGGCAGGTGTAATGATGAGGCGCATTAATGCCCCTCATTGCGTGAGCTAAGCGGGCACAGATAGGGTATCATATTAATGAGGGTTATCAGTTACTTCCCTCAAGCAGCAAACAGTTGGCAGCAGTAGCAGGAGCGTGGGGGTGGAGATTAGGGAAGAAAGCAGTGGGGGGATACAGCAAGAGAAAAATGGGGAAGTGGGAGGTGGGAAGAAAAATAAAGGAAACAGAGATCAATGTTATAATAGGAGAACAAGGAAGGAGGAATCAAGGGAAATAAGGTTGTCATAGGTAGTGATAGAATCAAAGGAGTAGGTAGTGATAGAATCAAAAGGGTGGTTGGATTTCATCCCCCCCCCCCCCGAGTTTCTCATGCGGTTCCACACTTGTAAGTTTCTATTTTTCAGCTTTCCTGATAACTAAGGACCTCTTTCAACCTAGGCAAATGGTAGGTTTTGATACACTGGGAAATCTAATCCTGGTGGATCACCAAGTGCCTGTTGCTTGCTGGGATTATAGAATGTTGGCCTGGTTCTGCAAGGATAAATATGTGAATTAGACTCGTGCATGGGAAATTGCTTTGTATCATTCATTTTACTATTAATTCCAAAAAGGATTGTTTCGTTATTGAGTTGTTTTGCTTTCTTACTGTTTCTTTCATTATCGTTACATCAGTTATATAAGGCGATTTTATTATTTCTAATTTTCTTAGTGGAAGCCCCTTCATGATTTTCCAATCCAGTTCAACAAACCATGGGAAACTGTAGCACTCCTCTAAGACATCCATGCTTACCATTAAAATCTGTGGGAGAATAGGTAGGAAAGATTCCAAACACAGTGTCACAGACTGCAGCATTCAGAGAGGGAAACTGGCACAGCAACCACTTAACCTGAAGACCAGTAACATGAGGAACAAGCAGACTAATCAAGCAAGGGCATTTGTTGGCTCAAGGAATGCCAGTCATCTAAGAATAGCACTGCTAGATCAAACCAGTGGTCTATCTAATCCAGCATCCCGGCTCACACAGTGACCAACCAGTTACTCTGAAGGACCAGCAACAGGGCAAAAAGGCCAGGACCTTTCTCTGATGTTGCCTCCTATCACAGGTATTTGGAGGTTCACTGCATCTGAATGTAAAGGTTCCTGTTAGTCATCAGGGCTAGAATGATTGACTTGGGTAATGAAATCATATCAGCTATGGAAATTACGCCACCTTGAGCCCTGGCCACCATCCTCGGGGGAGGGCGGTATATAAGTGGAACAAATAAATAAATAAATACATAAATAAATAAATAAATAAATAAATAAATAAATAAATAAATAAATAAATGTGTCCTCCATGAATCTGTCATCCTCCTTTAAAGACATCTATCCTGTGGTCATTACAACATACTCTGGCAGCCAACAATTACACATTTTAATCACTCAATGTTTTAAAAAAAGATTTATTTTGTTCATCTTGAATCTACTGCCCATCAACTTACTGGATGTCTTTGAGTTCTAATATTTTGGAATAGGGAGAAAAAGTACTGGCTATCCACTTAGTGTCCCACTTGCATAATTTTATAAACCTCTCTCACATCAGACTTTAGTCATCTCTGTTCTAAACTGAGAAGTCCCAAACTTTTCATCCTTGCCTCAAAGAAAAGGAGTTGGAGCTCCTTAATCATCTTTATTTCCTTCTTCAATGCCTTTTCCAGCACTGCAATGTCCTTGTTGAAATATAGTGACCAGAATTGCACACAGTAGTGCAACTGAGGTCAACCCATAGATCTATACAGAGGCTTTATAATATTGGCCAAGTTATTTTCAGTCCCTTTCCTAATAATTTGGACATGCTGGCAGGAAGAGGAGGACCTTGAGATGGATCTGCTTGGATGAGGAATAAGGTTTGGAGAGCATCAAGCAAACAAGAGGATGCAGACTGCAAGCAGAAATTTGACAGTCCCGTTCTGCACGGGCCTTGTAAGCGGGGTGCACCAGAATACTTTCTGCTGGTGCACTCCCCAGGGCTGTTCACACGGTGCCCTGGTACCCCAGCAGCCTGCAGGGCTGCATTTGCATGGGCACGCTGGTGCAGATCCTCTTACCTTGTCTCCCGGCCACCGTTTCATTGGAGAGGCCAGGGGACATGCAACGTCTTTCAATCCATCAAGAAGGCCAGAGCTGTTCTCTGTATTCTCTTCTTAAGGAACACAACTTATGTCCACATTAGGAAACCACTGTCTGCTTTGTAAAACTGAGAACAGTAACATCAGAGAGAGAGAGAAGACTGCAGTAACAAAAAAAGAACAAATGAAAGAAAATGATTAGGTTTTTCCATTATACTATGTTTGATGGGGAATTTATTCCATTTTCATATTAATTACAGTCATTTCAAAACACTCAATTTTGTAATTTTTGTAAGTAATAGAAAAATTGTGCTAGTTTAATGTGTATTGATATGGAACTTTATCCCTAATGTTGGATCGGTAATAACTTATTCACAAGTACAGATTCTTGCTTAATATTGTAGTTACCAAATGATAAATATGCAAGTCTCATAGCTGTTACTGCTCTGATTTTATGTGTGGCAATTGCTAATGTAATAAGAACATAAGAAAGAGCCTGCTGGATCAGACCAGATTTCATCTAGTCCAGAACTCTGCTACTCGCAGTGGCCCACCAGATACCTTTGGGAGCTCACATGCAGGATGTGAAAACTATGGCCTTCCGCTGCTGCTGCTCCCGAGCACCTGGTCTGCTAAAGCATTTGAAATCTCAGATGAAGGAGGATCAAGATTGGTAGCCATAGATCGATTTCTCCTCCATAAATCTGTTCAAGCCCTTTTTAAAGCTATCCAGGTTAGTGGCCATCACCACCTCCTGTGGCAGCATATTCCAAACACGAATCACACGTTGCATGAAAAAATGTTTCCTTTTATTAGTCCTAATTCTTCCCCCCAGCATTTTCAATGTATGCCCCTTGGTTTAAGTACTGTGAGAAAGAGAGAAAAATTTCTCTCTGTTAACATTTTTTATCCAATTGCATAATTTTATAGACTTCAATCATATTCCTCCTCAGACGTCCTCTCTCCAAACTAAAGAGTCCCAAACGCTGCTGCCCCTCCTCATAAGGAAGGTGCTCCAATCCCTCAATCATCCTTGTTGCCCTTCTCTGCACTTTTTCAATACAAGTCAATAATCTCCAACACTGATATCATGTCATTACCCAGGAAGCTTATGTAGTTCTATTTCAGTTCCAGAAAGTGATGGTTAAGACAAAGCTCTAGTTGGCTGATATGCATCATAATCTGTGTCAAAATGGCATCTGTTCAAAGTACTGGGACAGAGTTTTAAAAAGTCAGAGCATGTACACATTTGTATTCTCCAGCTTTTTGTATATAGGAGAATAGGGCTGAGTTGACTTCAGTCATGCATGGTGAACATAACACAAATGTAATAATGTATTAGCTCTATTGTTCACTCTCTGAAAGCAATGGCGCATGCATAGCAGTGCACAGAGTTTTTTTACTCAGTAAGGAACAAATCTTTTGAGGCAGAGTAGAAGGTATGTTTAGTTTGGTGAAGAGAAGGTTAAGAGGTAACATGATAGCCATGTTTAGATATTTGAAGGGATATCATGTTGGTGAGGGAGCAAGCTGGTTTTCTGCTGCTCCAGAGACTAGGACCAGGAGTAATGGGTTCAAGGTGAAGGAAAAGAGATTTCACCTAAACATCAGGAAAAACTTCCAGACAACAAGGGCTGTTTGACAGTGGAATGCACTACATCGGAGTGTGGTGGAGTCTCCTTCTTTAGAGGTTTTTTAAGAGAGGCTGGATGGCCATCTGACAGGAGTGCTTTGATTGTGTGTTCCTGCATTGCAGGGGATTGGACTTGATGGTCCTTGGAGTCTCTTCCAACTCTATGATTCTATTTAAAATTACAAAATTTCATTTATCCTTATCAGTTTCTCCATAGAGATGCAGATCTTCCCGATCCAGCTGCTAATCTCCTCCTTTTCTACCAGCTAATCAAGATCAAAGGGCATTATTTGTCCATAAGGGGTATATATGCACACTGCTGCTAGTGCACATGGTATTTTTTTAAAAAAAATCCTGTTTTGAGATTTCAACAGAAATGTTGCTTGCACTTAGATTTCCACAAGATTTCAGTGCAATTTTTAAACACTGTTAAAATAAATGTTTTTTTAAGTGATCACAACCATGCTTGTATTTCAATATTGCATCAGCCTTTACAAATTCCAGAAATGAAAGAATGGTAAAAAGCAAATGGTTCACTAGGACAAGGTAAATCAGAACCACCAAATAATGTGAGAAACTGGGAGGGAGGGAAATTCATATGAATATATTTTCCTAAATATTTTATAATTAGCCTCCCCAACTTGAGTGACCCAGGCTAGCCTGATCTTGTCAGATCCCAGAAGCTAATCAGGGTCATTCTTGGCTGATATTTGGTGGAATATCATCTAGGAACACTAGGGCCATTATGTAGAGGAAGGCAGTGGCAAACCACCTCTGTTAGGCCGTTTCTGCACGGCCTCCGGTCGCCCCCACGCCGGCGAGAGTTCCGCCGGCGTGGGGGCGACAGCCCATTCGCATGAACGGGCCGAGCAGAGGCCGGCAGATGGCCGGCGGCTCCACACGGAGCCGCCCTTCTCCTTCCCACTTACGATGTCCCCGGTCGTCGCCTGCTGCCCGTGGAAGCCCCGCCCACGCTGTCCTCCGACCCCTGGAGGTCGGAGGACAGCATGGGCGGGGCTTCCACGGGCAGCAGGCGACGACCAGGGACAACGTAAGTGGGAAGGAGAAGGGAGACAGCGTCTTCCCGGCTCTTGCTGTTCGCGACCGCTGCCGCCCGGAAGACACTTCTTCCCAAACAACAACCCTTTAAAGGGTTGTTGTTTAGGGCGGCCGGACGCCGCTCTGGGAGGGAAGTTGAGTCACGCCGCTAAGCTGCGCTGCAGCAGCGGCGCTTGTAAAGATATGGCGACCTGGGGGCGGCTTACCGCTCCCAGGTCAAGTCAGATAATGCGTGCGGAAACGGCCTTAGTCTCTTGCTCTGAAAACTCTAGGTTGACTTTAGTCAGCTGTGACTTGATGATACTTTACATACACAAATAATTACCCACTGTGGCATTACATTTGTACTTTTGCCAGACATACTTAGGACTTCTCAGTGGATACAGGAAGAAAAAGTTACTCACAAATAGGCAGTTCTTATAAATAATCACGTATGGCCTAGCACAGAGAAAAAGATGCCCCTTGCTCTCCTGAGTGTGGATTCATTGCTGTCATGAATCAGAATGTTTAATTTCTAAGCACACATGAGGCTCAGCAATCCACTTCTTACAAATTAAGCACAAGAGCTGATATTGTAACAAAGCTTCATCTAAGTGTACCATAAGGAGATGACAATGAAAAGCTACATTAGAAAGTACTTAGGTGCTTGGTGGGAACACACAGCAGGATAAACATTAGAGAAGAGAGAAAGAATCCCAGTTAATTTAGTTTTTATTGTAGTCAAAATATCAAACTTTCCTTCAGGCTTCTTAAGACCTGAGCCACTTAATCATATTTTTATAACTTGGGCATGCTCAGGTTCTTGATATCAATTGAGAAATTAAAGTGCACCAATACCATATTCATGCCGAATATGTGTTGCTATGGATTACTGAGGGGCAGAATTAGAAAAGAAATGTTTAAAATGGTATAATTCTCTTGTCCTCAATTAAGTAAGTAGTCTCACTCTTTTCACATATTTTATCCCATCCTTTTTTCAGGGAACCTAAGATGGCATAGATGATTCTCCACAGTCCCTTTCATCTTCATATCAACTGTGTGAAGGACATTAAGCTAAGAGAAAGACAGAGACAGGGAGACAGAGATTGGGCCAGGTTATTCAGTAATCTTTATGGTTTTATGAGGATTGAACTCAGGCCTGGTTCAACACTCTGATTATTATATGGAAGTTGGAACAGCCTGGAATCTGCTATGCCTCCAACATAAAATTCCTAAATTAGAAGATATAGATTTGTAAACAGGATCCAGGACTTTTACCTCCCCAATCTGTCAGGTCATAGTTTTATAGATAGAGTTCCCAGTTTCCTACTTATGATAGACCTCCAGCCAATTGTAGCCTTTGTCCACCAATGCTCAGCAGGTAAATACTGGGGCCAAAGGAGGAGTGCTATCATGGTGGCGAGAAAAATGTAAAAGAAAAATGCTTGACTATTTAAATGAAGTTTTGACCATAGAGTTTCTGATAGTTCCTAAAGCTGCTTAGAAGTCATGGGGATAACACCAACAATTGCCCCAAACTATATGGTAACTTGTCACTTCTGGGTAGCTCTAAGAATCACCAGAAACTCTATGGTCAGAACTTGTGACAAGTAACCAAGGCCTCATTTTTAATTTTTCTCCCATGACACCCTCACTGTACAATCCTGTCACTAGTTGCCAGACACTGCCTGCCCCTCCCCTATTTATAAATAACATTCATTTATTTCTACAGGAAAAGGGAGAAATAGGGCAAGATATGTCAGCATGGCATTTATGCCTACACAAATCCCAAGATTCCCCACCCTCGAGACAGGAATGGATCCTTGTTTTCATGTTATTAAATGTTTATTATGTTATTAAATGATGGGTGATTTCTATTGAGATGGATGAAACACAAGATCCAATATCACAACTAGTTAAATTATACAACAAATAGGGTTTCCAGCTTCAAGATGATTCCTGGGGTTCTCCCAGAATTGCAACTGCAGAAATGTGCATTTCCAGACTGCAGAGATCTGTTCCCCTGAAATCAGTGATGGAAGGTTGACTGTATTTGTTTATACCCTGAGAAGATTCATGTACTCCCCAGGCTCCACCCCCAAAACTCCAGGAATTTTCCAAAGCAGATTTGGCAACCCTAACAAACAGACATTTAAAAAGGGGAAAAGGGAATTGTTGATGCTGTCCAAAATAACATTCTTTTCAACCATGAACTGGGTCAAATGCTGATTATCTTTCCACAGCTACCATTTCCAAAATGGGCCAAATGGCAGTATTTACATTGAATCTGAATTCTTTGTTATTGCTCTATATGGAACTTCTGAATCTCCTTGCCCTTTATAAGGCTTGAAAACAGCCTTGAGAGTTCCCAGTCTAAAGATTTTTCTTTATAAACAAATCATAATGGATTCTTATTAACCAATACTAGGCAAAATTAATGGATTCTTATTAACCAATACTAGGCAAAATTAAACCAAATTACTACTACTAAAATCCTGGAACAACACATTAGAGAACGCACAAACTATTAGTTGTAAGGCATTTTATTTGACTTATGAAAAAAAAACTCTATGGAATGACTTAAGATTGTCAGCTTCCCCCCACAGTGGGGGTGGGGGATCTCCTGCTTTTGACCTGATATAGCTTGCCAAAGGGCTCAGGACTGCTTACATTTGCATAAAGCCTAAAATCATACATAAAACCTGTAAATAACAAAATCAAAACAAATCATAAAACCATTTAAAACAATCCAGCTAAAAACCCCAAATGGTGAGAGATATTGTTTCTCCCATGGGAGGCTTAGGGGAGATATTGTAATTGGGAAACATCCATCTGGTTTGATGGAAAGGCCTGATGGGACAGGTCCATTTTACAGGCCCTGCAGAATTGTGTTAGGCTCCACAAGGCCCTGATGTTACTCAGCAGCATGTTCCACCAGGCCGGCCTATGTTACAGACAGCTGGATATCCCTCAGGCCTGGGACCACCAGTAGATTCCCTGCTGCTGAGCAGAGAGGTCTCAGGGAGATAATTGGAGATGCAGTACTGCAAGTATATGGGTCCAAGGCCACTTATGGCCTTATAGGCTGACACCAGAACTTTGAAGATGATCCAGTACTCGACAGGCAGGCAGTGTAAATATTCCAGGACAGGTGTAATATGGTCTCTGCTGGCTTCTCCTATAAGCAGTCCCACAGCTACATTTTGGATGAGTTTTAATTTCCAAATCAGCAACAAAGGTAAGCGAGTTGCAGTCATCTAGCCTGGAGGTGACCGTTGCATGGATGACTGCAGTGAGGTCAGACTGGGAGAGGTAGGTAGCCAACTGCCTAGCTTGGCAAAGGTGGAAAAATGCAATCTGGGCTGTTCTCATGACCTGGTCCTCCAACAAAAGGGTAGAGTCCCAGGTCTTTCCAAGACTCTTCACTGATGAGGCCAGATGTAGGGCCTTACTATCTAAGGCTGGCGGAAGTTCCCTGGCCCCTCCTTCTGACTCAGCCACAGGATCTCCATCTTCACTGGATTAAGTTTCAGTTTGCTTATTTTCAACCAGCTAGCCACAGCTTCTAAACAACGCTGGAGAGCATCTGGGGCAAAGTCTGGTTGACCCCACATTGTAAGTATGAGTTGGGTGTCATCAGCATACTGATGGCACTGTAAACTGTAGCTCCATGCCAATTGGGCCAGGGGTCGCATGAAGATGTTAAATAACATCGGGGAAAGGATGGCTCCCTGCAGCACCCCACACTTGATGGGGTGTCGCTTTGATACACACACACACACACACACACACACACACACACACACACACACACACACACACACACAAACACACGAATATCACCTGCAGTCCCAGTCCTGGAGGAAATAAGTCATCCAGTGCAAGGCTGTCCCTCTAACTCCAGCATTGGCGAGGCAGTGGACCAGAAGTTCATGATCTACTATGTCAAATGCTGTGGGGAGATCTAATAATACCAGCAGGGCAGTCCCCTCTTGATCCAATTGGAGCTGGAGCTCATTCACAATGGCAAATAGTACAATCTCTATCCCATGACCAGCACAGAAACTGGTAGGGATTCAACACCTTTGCGTCATCCAGGAAAATCTGTAGCTGTTGCACAACTGCTCTCTCAATTACCTTACCCGGGAATGAAAAATTCAAAACTGGGCGGTAAATGGCCAGGTCCGAAGGAACTAAAGATGGTCTTTCTAAGAGTGGGCGGACTACTGCCTTTTTTAACCACCCTGGAAATACTCCTTGCTCAAGGGAGGTTGATAATTTTCAACAGGGGATCTCATAGCAGTTCCTCACTGGCCTTCACCAGCCAGGATAGGCACAGGTCAAGGGAATAAGAAGTGGACCGAGAAGCAGCCAGAATCCTGTCGACATCAGTGTGGTCAAGCAGTCTGAATTGGTCTAAACAAGGACCAGAAGATGGGCAAGGGGCCTCTAGTTCATTTACTGTATTAAATGTAGCAGGAAGGTTACAGTGGAGAGACTAGATTTTATCTGTGGAAAAGCTTGCAAAAGCCTCACAGCTAAATGCCTGAGATTTGGGACCTGTATTCAAGGTTGCAAGTGTCTGAATTACCCCAAAGAATTGTGCCAGGTGTGAGCTTACAGCTGCAATGGTAGTGGCAAAAAAATTATTTTTGCCTCCTTCACTGCACTCTCGTAGGCTTTCATAAACATCCTAAACGAGTGTCTCGATTCTTAATTGCAAATGCACTGCCAAAGTTGCTGCAGTTCCTGTTTAGTCCTCCTCAGCTCCTCAATATACCAAGGGGCTGATTTGGACCGGGGACAGAGAGGATGCTATGGTGCAACAATCTCAAAGCTTCAGAGAGCTTGGTTTCCCTGCTCCCTATCAGCTCTTTGAGAGAATCACTGGCAGGTGGTGACTCCCACAGGATGTTCTGGAACCCAATGGGGTCCATAAGTCTCTGCAGATGGGCCCAAATATGCCCGTTGTCTAAGCGGGAAGGCATAGCGATTTCAATTGCTTAAGAGCAAAGTTATTTCAATTGCTTAAGAGAAAAGTGGTCGGACCATGGCACTCTAGAGGATAGGACCACATCCACACCTGCCGCAAAGATCAAATCCAGAATGTGGCCTTTTTGATGAGTGGGTCCCTCAATGTTCATAAGGGAGAAACCCAGAGTCTCCATGGATGACACTAGATCCACAGCCATTGAAGATGAGGTCAAGTTGACATGGACATTGAAGTCCCCCAATACAATATGTTTGGGAAACCTGAATGCCACTCTGACACAACCTACAGGAGCTGTGGCAGGCTGTCAGTTGGTGGGCTAGGTGACTGGTACACCAATAAGACAGCCAGTCTCTCCTCCAAATCCCAACGAGGCCTAAACACTTTATACCAGTGATCAGCAGGACAGGGGTCACTTGAAAGGAGATGGAATCCCAGATGAGTATCATCACACACACACACACACACACACACACACACACACACACACACACACCCAGCCCTGTGTCCAGGATTGGTGGATCGCCACAAAGTCTGGGAGTGAGTTCATTGTGGGCAACAGTTTCCCCTTCCCTCACACAGATCTCCATGACACATGCCAGGTCCATCTGCTGTTCCTTGAGAAAATCCCAGAGAACAGTAGGGGTTTTTATTGATAGACCTGGCATTTATCAACACCAGTGATGAAGCAGGGTTATTAAGTCCCATCCTGCCACCCACATGCTGTGGATTAGCATTCTACTGTGCAATAGTTGCATCATTTAATTAATCACGTTAATACTTCTGCTTTGCTTTTGTTCTGTTTTTAGACTTCTTGTTGGTTTTATAATCCTAGTACTACTGCATTGTTTATTCAATGTCCCATTATTTTGATTGCATTGAATCACTAACCTGGTCTGAGTCCAATCTGAGAAAGACGGACTATAGATAACCTATTTTTTTAAAAAAAGTTTCTGAGTCTCTTTACTGCCTATATATGACCTGGAAGAATAAAGGTTCTGCCCTACAATTATATTTTATTCTTATATTATTATTGGTTTATGTTTGTCGGTACTTTCACTTCCCTCTGATGTACTGTGACCTTTTCTTTCTTTTCCTCTTTGCTTCTTTTATATTTAGTATTGCAATCACAATTTGTCATTGGCAAGCTACACATAACTGTGAATTAGTCCTATTCATTGTTGGTCAACATGGAAATATACAACAGTTCAATCAACATGCCCACCACCCAAAAAAGATTTCAAATGTCTTGAATTATCTGACATGTACTACATAAGTTTAGAACAGAGCAGAAACAAATAATTTTAGTGGCATTCCCCTATATGTGTGTGTGCAGCTGCTTCATGATGTATTGATGTGGAGATTCTATCCTTGAAAAGTAGTAGATAGTGTCATGGGCAAAGTAAAGCTGTTGGTGGCCTAATATGTTTCAAATGGTTTGTCACCTACAGCAGAGCATTCTATAAGGATGTCTAACAAAAAATCCTCTCTCAAGTGAATTTATTGACTAAAACCAGTTCCACAGAACCAATTAGTATCTTACACCAGCTGCCCTGCAAGGCTTATGAGGCTATCCATCACCTGTCCATTTAACTATTTAGCATTTGTTCCAGCAATTTGTCACACTGTCAGAATGTGAACATTTCAGAAGAAGAGTTTTTGGTTGAAAGAAATCTAACCTAGATACTGCAGATATTTCTCCTTTAACAAGAATTACCCAAGATTTATGTTTCTATTATATTTAACCTCTTAAACATTGAGTTAGAAATGAGGAGAGGTTAATTCCTTGAATGTCTAAGGTTTAAATCAATTGTTTCATGAGAATTTTAAAACATGATGAGAAATATAGACTTCTTCCAAACGTGACAACTGAAAGTGTACCTTGTCTTACAGCTGCATTGATTACATTTTTATCATCATTCTCATCAAGTAAGTTTTTTCACATTAATTTCCAGTTACCTCCTTACTATGAAACTTCCAAAAAGAACATACCTTTCTATACCTTTCAACAGCAGCTAGACTGTAAATTGCTAGCCAATCATTACTGATAGATGAGGTGAACAGTTTTTAGTACTTATTATCATTGAGTACAATATTTTGTTTACAACATCCCAACTAACAATTTGAAGGTAAGTTTGGAAAATGTATTACCAAATTTTATATTGAGAATAGCCCAATCTAAGGTTGCTTTGGGAAACGGGGATCCGAATGGCAAGTTGCACTTGGTTCAGGGGAGTAATGCCCATTGGGAAAGGTGGGAAGCTGTCAAAAAACGGACCGGAAAAATTATACAAGACACACGTATGCTGCTAAAGTGGCATTCAATGTATTACCCTCTTATATTTCTAATCATACATAAAATACAAGTGCAACAATGCTTATTTGTATTTCTATTCCAAATAGACTTCCTTGGAAGGAGCGCAGTGATTTTCTCACGCGTGCTCAAACAGTTCACTCTCAGTTTAGTGCACACTCAAAACAGTCCAACGTATTAGTCCTGCTCTTCATATATTTGTATCCAAAACCATAGTCATAGGATATTATCCTGACATTTACAAAGTTCTTATTCTTCAAGAGTATGTTGTTATTCTGGATACGTGGCTGAAATCTTACGTGATCTCCTTCTGGAGTCCATTTAAAGGAGCCTTGTTGAAATGCGGAGAAAAATTTAGCAAGCAAAAAATTCAGCAAGCAAAAAATTCAGCAAGCAGAAGCTAGTCGCGTAACTAAAGCTTTTCGATGCCTTCTTCAGTGCTCCGTATTTGCCATTATCCTTGTCATTCTAAATCTTGTTACTCTCTTAATGGATGAGACCATGAAAGTTTTCAGACTGTGCCTTCAGAAATATGCCCCCCCCCAGCCTGCAACCCCCATTAACAGCAATGTAGAAAACTCAATGCAGAACAAAGATTCTTGGGCAAATTTCGGGATGTTCCTGCAGGGAGGGCATTCTTGGACATATTGGCACCAAAATTTCAGAGTATCATCTTGAGACTGTCATGATGGCACCCCCAAGGTTTGGTGCAGTTTGGTTCAGGGGGTCCATAACTCAAAAGGGTAGGCCCCATATCCTTAGCAAAGAATGGGGGATGGGGCACCTCCTTTGAGGGTCCATAACTTTGGACCCCCCTAAACCAAACTTCACCAAACTTGGGGGGTCCCATCAGGACAGTTTCCAGATGATACCCTAAAATTTTGGTGCCAATACATTAAAAATGCACCCCCTGCAGGAACATCTCAGAAATTTGCCCAAGAATCTTTGTTCTGCATTGAGTTTTCTGTATTGCTGTCAATGGGGGTTGCAGGCTGGGGGAGGCATATTTCTGAAGGCACAGTCTGAAATCTTCCATGGTCTCATCAGGATACTGCCCTGATGATACCCCCCCAGGTTTGGTGCAGTTTGGTTCAGGGGGGACAAAGTTATGGACCCTCAAAACTGTACCCCCCATCTCCTATTAGCTCCCACTGGAAACAATGGGGGATAGGGGCACCCCCTTTGGGAGTCCATAACTTTGGACTCCTTGAACCAAACTTCACCAAACATGAGGGGTAGCATAAGGACAGTCTCCTGATGTTATGCTGGAATTCTGGTGCTGATATGTTGAAAAATGCACCCCCTGCATGCACCAATGTCCTGATGCAAAAAAAATTTGCTTGTGGTGGAGTGGCCGCCCATGGGGGGGGGGGCATCCAACCCAGGTTTTGCCCAGGGCTACAGTTTGCCTCGTTACACCCTGACTTGGTTCCTATGCTCGCTTGGGTGACTCTACATTGTGGCATTAATAATGAGTATTATATGCATTTTTCCCCCTGATAAATTTGTCAACTAACTCCAAAGATATGTATGTGGGTGGTTTATTTTAGCTTATACTTTTTGAGGTAGTTTGGATTTAGCAACTTGCCTGAGATCATCCAATCAGGTAATCAGAGTTCTCAATCTAGATCTTCACTGGGTCAGGTCCTATTATCTGTTTCATTACACTATACTGACTCTCCAAACTAGTTCCTAAAATACACTCAGATTTTGAGAGTATACAACAGTCTGCTATAATTCTTCCTACACAAGTATACACATATACATCTGTGTGGGGTTTTTAAAAAAACAAAATCCATGTAATGAAAATCTTGCCTTGAATAGAATGTTCCATATCCATAATACATGTATATAAGCCAAAATGATGGAAGACAGATTCTATCAGTAACCACTAAAATTGTCTTAAGTAAATATGTATGAATTCAACACAGTGAGCTATGTGTTGCAAGAGCAGTTTACATTTGCTTCACATTCATAATTCAGTCTGGGCTGTTCATTTTTTTAGGAGGCTTAGACATCATGTGCAGAAAATCTGGGGTGGGTGGAGCTTTGTCTATTATTTTCTGAAAACTTTGCATCTAATTAAGTTGTCAACCTTACATTCACTTTAGAAAATATGCCATTGAGGTTAAAGGCCATCTGGGGGCAGAAAGATCATCAGCAAGTAGCTTTTGTGCACACTTCTTAAAATGGGGAACTTATTTTGCAAAAAATATAACAAATGTTAGCTTCCCCCCCCCCCCACCCTTCCTGAAAACGGAGATTATGTATTAGATTATCTAGGAATAGGGGAAAGGGGGCTTTTCCAATTCCATGTTTAATGATTTTTTAAAAATGCTGATATCGGAGATCACACCAAGATCAAAAACCCTCTTAAGACAGTATTAATTTTGCTCCGTTCAGATGCTATATAGCAAGACTGCCTGGAACTGGTCAGTTTAAATCTGACCAAGCTGCATATGTCTTGATTAAATTCACAAAACACCCTGAGATATTTGCAAACACTAATAGACTTGCTGTATTTGGATGCACACAAATCCACATGTGCATACAGATGTTTCTTCAACAGCATCCCTATCTTTTTAAAAATGATTTCTTTTAGACTAATAGCTTTTTTGTGAGTTGATGTTTTAGGAGCCCTTGCCACCATGTTCTAATTATTGGAACGGGACAAAATCCCTCCACCCCCTGCCCAGATTTAGATTTCTAATAGAATGGCTTCAACAGAGAAGCCTGAGAATCAAATGCCATCTCTGCATCTGAATGCTGTTAAGCAGCTCCCATGGCATTTCACACAGACTTTCAATGTGTGTCTGTCACTAAGCTCACTCCCAGAGATAAAACAGAAAATGTGAACTCCTGCGGGAGAGAGTGTTGAAGAAGTGGGGGAGAAAAATATTTCTTGAAGCTTTCAGAATGTTAAAGCTCAGTCAGTCACCAGGCCTTCAATCTGGGGGGCTCAACTCAACTGATATACTAAAGCATGGGGTATTTGGTCAGTATACTGAATATTTAATGAAGACAGGAAAAATAAAAAATGAAATTGCATCTCCCTGTACTTTCTCATCAGTTATGCAATTATACATTTTAGTGTGACAAACTTCCAGGAGCAAGTTGATACTGATAAGGGGATATATGTATAAGTATACTTTAAGTATATTATAAGGATACTTAAGGATACTATAAATTACTCATTCTAATATGCTGCCACAGGAGGTGGTGGTGACCACTAACCTGGATAGCTTTAGAAGGGGCTTAGACAGCTTTACAGAGGAGAAGTCGATCTATAGCTACCAATCTAGATCCTCCTTGGTCTGAGATTGCAAATGCCTTAGCAGACCAGGTGCTCGGGAACAGCAGCAACAGAAGGCCATTACTTTCACATCCTGCATGTGAGCTCCCAAAAGCATTTGGTGGGCCACTGTGAATAGCAGTGTGCTGGATTACATGGACTCTGGTCTGATCCAGCAGGCTCTTATGTTCTTATGTACTTTCCTGGTAAGGGTCCACAGCTGCATAGCACAGGTATGCCCTGAATGTATGAAGCCCAGGTTCACTTACCAGCGCCTAGAGTTAAAATGATCTCACCTAATAGCAGGAAGAAACGTTCTGATATGAAACCATGGTGACCTATTATGGACAGTCAGATCAGACCTTTAGAAGTTGAATGTAAATTTATCTCTTTATAAAATTCAGCTCCCTATATTGCAGATGGTCATAGAATAAGAGGAGGTGGCACCATTAGTTGGAAAAATCAAAGACTAACTTTATTTCATCAGCCAGGTAAGGAACTGCAGCAGCCAAAGGCACAACTAAGTCCAAACTTAATCACCTAGTGGGCAACTGATGGGATGCAATGTGTCAGGCCTCCTCTGTCTACACATTCCTGTATTCCAGATGAGGCCAAGTTAAATTCTGAGCCTTGAGCAGTTAACTTGCATAGTAGCCTGAGTCTTTCTTGCCAAGGAATTATGAATGCTTTAGGAAGGTGTGTCATGCCTTTTCTCCATAGTCACACAGTCATGGATAATAGATAATAGCAGCTTCCAAACAATTTCTGTCCCAATTTCACAAGTGGCACTCTAGCCTTGACTTAGGTCAAAGTGGTGCATGGATGTCATAATGTTGCCTTATTTGGCCTTCTCTTATGGCCTCCATACTGCATATGCCTGTCTGGACATGCCTACCCCCACTGACACCTGCCTGTGGGCTAAACACCTTGCCTCTTGCAGGGTAGGAAACTAAGCAATATTCATTCCTGCTCTAATTATGAACAACATTACTTGCAAAAGTAAAAAAAACTAATGGTAGATATACCATAGTTACTCATTCTAATATCCCATGGATGCAGTTCAGTAACTGCTATATCTATCTCAGCTGATGCTGGTCATTTAAAAAAGCAAACCAAATGTTATAGCCACAGAACTGATATTTTCTATATACATAGAAAGTTACCTCAGTACACAGAGCCCCAAAGTCTCTCTATTTACCCTGTTTGCTGCCTTCATGATAAGTGCTTGGTACTAAAATTTGTTGCTAGAGGCAATGATTTTAAGAAAGAATGAATTTTTAAGTCATACCAGTGGGTCAGTTAACCAATAGTGAGAAAATTCAAGGAAAATGAATTAATCTGCAGTGTAGGCTGCAGATGGTCTATTTATTATTTATTAGTTTAACCCAATATAATTGTCCTTCCATTGAGGTGTATGAGGGCAGTGGTATTATGGAAAGTTAATTCTTCGAGTATTATAGAAAGTGATTTTTTTAGCTAGATTAATAGCCTTGATGCAGTTATACAGTATACACAGCCAATGCTCAGCAAATGCCGTTAAAATAAGGGGTTTTTTGCAATTTAATCTTGAAAACATCCAAGACCAGGCCTTAAAATTTTGATCTAAGATAACTGAAATTATATCACTGACAACATTTCATGGAAGTTACTATACTTCCCATTAAATCCTGTTTCTGGTATCACAAACTAATATGAATTTTGGGGGATACAAAAAAAGTTGGTCCCCAAAATATTTGGGATTAACTGGGAATCCCAGGAACCAGCATTTTTCAGACTTCCAGTGCTACACACACACACACACACACACACACCCTCCTACCTGTGTTTCTGTGGATAACAAAGGATTAAAAAAGGATAAAAAAGCCCAGGTATATATGATCCTGGTTCAACCCCGGTATAATTGTGGCATTCAAAAATAGCCAAAGTTCAAGATAATTGGACCAAGAGGTGCAATGTTACTGGTCTATGTACCAGGTGCCCCTCCCAGCTGTCCTCCATTGTTCTCTAAGGAGGGGAATAAAGCCCCCCACCAAGTAAAACCTGAGAATCTCTCCAACAGGATGTTATGGACCAGCCTCAATTTCCAAACATGTGAAGTCTTGATTGGGACTGAGAACACAGTGGCTGATTATACACAAGATGTCTGCAGTGCTGCAGGGATGAATGTCCATACAGGCCAGTCAGTTTGACATCTGTTCCTGGTAAATTAGTACAATCTATCATTAAAGATAAAATTTAATAATAATTAAATAATAAATTTAATAAAACATGTAGAAAAGCAAGACCTGCTGAGGAAGAGTCAGCATGGCTTTTGCAGAGGCAAGTCCTGTCTTACAAACTTACTAGAGTTCTTTGAGGGTGTAAACAGGCATGTGGATAAGGGGGAACCAGTGGACATTGTCTACTTGGATTTCCAAAAGGCTTTTGACAAAGTTCCTCACCAGAGACTATTGAGAAAACTCAGCGATGAAGGAATAAGAGGGGAAGTCCTCCTATGGATTAAAAACTGGTTGAGGAACAGGAAACAAAGGGTATGTAAAAATGGGAAATTCTC
Organism: Sphaerodactylus townsendi; assembly: GCF_021028975.2. Classification (NCBI taxonomy): domain Eukaryota; kingdom Metazoa; phylum Chordata; class Lepidosauria; order Squamata; family Sphaerodactylidae; genus Sphaerodactylus; species Sphaerodactylus townsendi. Next base: position 35,671,702 of record NC_059429.1, on the reverse strand, counting down.
ACAATGGAGAGATGTAGGGAGTGGTGTTCCCCAAGGATCTGTTTTGGGACCAGTGCTCTTTAATCTATTCATAAATGACCTGGAAGTAGGGGTGGATAGCGTCGTGGCCAAGTTTGCAGATGATACCAATTATGTAGGGTGGTGAGAAACACAAAGGATTGTGAAGAGCTCCAAGCGGACCTTGATAAGTTAGGTGAGTGGGCTAAGAAATGGCAAATGCAGTTCAATGTACCAAAATGCAAAGTGATGCACATAGGGTCAAAAAATCCAAACTTCACATACACGCTGCAAGGGCCAATGCTATCAGTCACAGACCAGGAAAGGGATTTGGGCGTCTTAGTTGATAGTTCCATGGGAATGTCAACTCAATGCATGGCAGCTGTGAAAAAGGCAAACTCTATGCTGGGGATAATTAGGAAAGGAGTTGATAATAAAACTGCAAGGATTGTCATGCCCTTATATAAAGCCGTGGTGCGACCGCACTTGGAGTACTGTGTTCAGTTCTAATCACCACATCTCAAAAAGAATATTGAAGAGATAGAAAAAGTGCAGAGAAGGGCAATGGGGATGATTAAAGGATTAGAGCACCTTCCTTATGAGGAGAGGCTGCAGCGTTTGGGGCTCTTTAGTTTGGAGAGGAGACATCTGAGGGAGGATATGATTGAAATCTATAAAATTATGCATGGGGTAGAAAATGTTGACAGAGAGAAATTTTTCTCTCTTTCTCACAATACTAGAACCAGGGGGCATTCATTGAAAATGCTGGGGGGAAGAATTAGGACTAATAAAAGGAAACACTTCTTCACGCAACGTGGGATTGGTGTTTGGAATATGCTGCCACAGGAGGTTGTGATGGCCACTAACCTAGATAGCTTTAAAATGGGCTTGGACAGATTTATGAAGGAGAAGTCGATCTATGGCTACCAATCTTGATCCTCCTTGATCTGAGGTTGCAAATGCCTTAGCAGACCAGGTGCTCAGGAGCAGCAGCAGCAGAAGGCCATTGCTTTCACATCCTGCATGTGAGCTCCCAAAAGCATCTGGTGGGCCACTGTGAATAGCAGAGTGCTAGACTAGATGGACTCTGGTCAGATCTAGCAGGCTAGTTCTTATGTTCTTATGTTCTTAACACTGCCCACCCTGCTCTGGAACGCCCCACCCCAGAATGCGCAGGTCATGCCCCGACCACGTCGCACCCCACCCTTCCCCATTGGCGCTACACCACTGTTTGAATCCCACCACTATCGGAACCTTTTGTTAAAATTTTTGAATCCCACCACTGGATATTTCCCCTGCTCACCAAGGGATATTTTGACCATGCAAATCAGCCTTTGAGAGTTTTTTTTAAACAACATGGACAGGCAGCTCTCCTGCAATTTTGGTGCCAGTACCTTTACAAATACCCCCAGAAAGATTCCTCATATGGAATAGTGGAGCCGAGAAATACTGGAAACACCACCTCCTGCCCCTTCGCACAAACTGTATTCAAATACCATACTAATATTTGGAAACTACAAATATTGAGGTTCCCCACCCAAATATAATTGGATTTGAAAATATACCAGTTCAGTTTAGAAGGGTTTTTGTTTTGTTTTGTCTTTTCTGCACACACCTAGTTGTAATGCATCAATGCAACTGTTCACTAGTAACTTGTATGTCTAACAAGAGTAGAAGCAAATATTTCAGAGCAGTTACATGCAAGACCTACTTTTCTGAAGTGTAAGGTTCTCCTGTATTTGCTTGCTTCTGTACAAGGAAGTCCCTCTGGTATATACATCACCAGGGAGCTCTCTGCTCTTAGTGATTTTTACACCTTGTTCACTTAACTCAGAGATCTATACTTCACATAAAAACCATTACACCATTTAGAGATGAAGCATCTAGCATAACATGCTTTTAAACAAAGCAATGCACAAACTGTGTCTCTCTGCCTGTAATTGTAATATTATTCATGAAACAAGTAGATTCTATTTCTGTTTTCAGTAAAGGAAAAAATGCTTAGTTCTTTATTGCTAGATCTATAATACAGTCTGAGAGCAGTACTCTCTGGCAAGGGCGGATCCACCAGAACATTGCTGTGGAGAGGATTTCTACCCACGGGATGCAACATCTTGCTGCATCCTCCCTTCGCCCTGCAAATACTGAGTCTGAGGGACAGGTGGCCTGTCCCCCCACAAAAACTCAATACATTGCTCCTTGCTGATGCTTCATTCTAAAAGATCTCAGATCCATCTTCACCACAGCTGTATCACATTACGTTATATTTTACATGTTTTCTTACATTTTCAAGCATTCCCCACAGCCAATAAACAAGGAAAATGGGGTCAAATTGTCACCACAAATGGAGGAGGGGCTCCTGCCTTCTTCCAAGCAGCTTTCTTGTGCAAAAAGCATACTGAGGAGGAGCTATTTCATTAAGTATGCTGCTCCAACAAAATTAGTGAAATAGCCTCTCCGCCTCCCCCCCCCATACTTTTTGCACAAGAAAACTGCTTAAGAGGCAGGCAAGAGCCTTTCTTCACTCTGTGGTGCCATTCTGAACTCTTCTGGGATCGTTTAATTTTTTTAAAGGGCCAGTTCCCGGCAGCTGCTGCATGGCCACAGGGGACACTTGAAAATGTGTGAAAATGCATGAAAAAGTCTTATTCATTTATGTATTTAATACTTCAGCCTTTCCCAGAAAGCTGAGTTTGGCTTCCTGGCCAGTGGAAATGCTGAATAGAAGTAGTATTCCCTAATCTATGCTGCAATATCCACTCTTCCCATATTCTGCACATATCTGCCTTCCGGCAAGTAAAAGCAAAATATTTGACCCTGGTTCTTACAGGCTTGCTTCCATCCATGCATTGGGGGGGTGGGGAGAGAGATGAAAATATAGCCACTGCATCTTTGCTGCCCTCATCCCACTATGCAGAGTCTGACATTATGACTGTTGCAAAACATCTGCATCTAAAAAGGCAGACAGATATAGGACCAGATCAGGTTAAAAGACATCTTCATAAGTTATCTGTTGAAATACTATTTCCTCACTTTCCCTCCCTCTTCCTTCTCCTTGCATATTCTTCTAAATGTGATTTCTGGAGATTACACCATATCATTATTTATACTGGTTTAGTATATTAAATAATAGAGGGCATTCCATTTGGACTTGATTAATTAACTTCTAAATTTACATTATTATTTCAAAGATCCTTCTAATGACTAGGGAAGGGAATTTGTCAGTGGTGGTGGCCCCATCTATGGTTCAAAACTTGGTTCAAAACATGTTTCACAAACAGGTTGGCAAGATCCCAATACTATCATCTTCCAAATTAAGATTTTTCTGTTCCTAAATCCATTTCATGATTGAAGTGTACTTTGGTGAGCTTCCTGTTTCATTCATAGGTTTTTATTACTGGTTTGCTGCTTTTACACCTGTTGCTTTACATTTCATTTTCATTTATTTATTTTATTTATAAAACAATGGCTACCAAGGCAGCTGACAAATGAAAGCATACATAGTAGAACCATATCTTAAACACTATTTAAACCATGAAAAATATATCATTAAAACAAGTAAAACCAGAGCTAGAGTACAGACAAAAATAAAAATGAGAAAACATTATGCAAGGAGGGGGCATTGAAGGAAACAAAAAAATGTTTACTGGCTGGAAGGAGATGGCAACAGAAGGGGACAGATAAGTGTCCCTGGGAAGAGAATAGCATATTTTTGGTGCCACTACTGAGAAGGCCATCTCCTGAATTGCCACTTCCCTAACATCAGAAGGCAGGGGCACCAAAGTAGGGTCGCAGAAGATGATCATAGCAGGTAGGTTCTTGATGGTCCTTCAGATATAGTGGTCCAAAGCAGTAAATGGCTGTAAAGTTCAAAACTTGGTGCCCTGACTTGTGTCCAGACTGGGAGCCAGTGCAGATGGGCCAAGATGGAATGTATATAGTCCCTATGATCTCCTCCAGTCAGCATCCTGGGCTGCAGCACTGTGCAACAACACTATTCAAGGTCAGCTCTATGTAGAGCACATTGCAGTAATGTAATCTAGATGTAACCAGCCCATGTACCACCATAGCCTCATATTCTTTAGAGATTTAATTTTAGTTTACCATAATTTTGAGGTGTTTTGCCTTTGATTTTTTTATTATCTCTGAGCTACTTTGGATGGATAAAGCAGTGTATAAATATTTCCAATGAATAAAACATAATTCTAGAACAATTACCATCAACAATATTTACTACAAGGACCAGTAGCAATGAAATGAAGAATCTAATCCCGGTGATAATTTCACTGGTTTTTCTTTCTTGATGCCTGCCTTGTGTTACAAGTTCCTTACAAGCTTTCGTTTCCTCAAATATTTATAGCTCTTGTCTAAACAATATTAATAATGTACATATCTATCAAGCATTCAATTATAAATGCACAACTTTCTGTAATACCTGCTTTACAATTTGAATGCAAATTCTTTTTGTGGTCTGCCCTGTCTAGCAACCTTTCTGAAGAAATACAAGGCAGGTAGAGGTGTCACCAAATTTTGCCTTAATGCAAAATTCAAGGCAAATTTTGAGGTTCCTGCTGAGGACAGAGCTAAAACAGTTTCAGTAAGACCAGTGCTATTTTCAGGTATGTTTGGCCTATAGTTCAGTGATAGGGAAGTTTTTCAAGCAGAAGATTCTGGTCTGGCTCCAGTAAAGCATCTCCAACATACCGGAAAACACTTTTTCCTACCTGAGACCCTGGAGACAGGCTACCAGTCAGAGGAGACGGAACAATAGTCTAAGTATATCTATAGATTATCATTGAATTTCATCTACAGGAAAAATTGAGGCAAGCCTTAAAGATTTCTGTTTAAGCACAGTATCAGAGGGATGTCAAGGGCTCCAAGAGTTTTGACAGGACATTTTTTTTATTTGTGTAGGGAAGATGTGTAGGGAAGATGAGTTGTATAATCCTAAAATCACATGTCAAAAACCTCACAACATGCCGCTGCTACTCAAATTGCAATAATTCTGACAGTGGTCCTCACACACCCTATTAAAATGGATAGATGTTGCAGAATAGGAATGCTTGTCAAATTATATATATCATTACTAGGAAAGAATCACATTATCTTTATGCAGTTTGTCCAATATGTCACTTTTACTAGTATCCCAGGGCTTCAACTTTCACATCAAAAATGAGCATTAGATATTTGGTTTTATTTTTCCTCCATTCTAAAAAAAAAAGTAACAAGCACTAAATTTGTTACCTTTGTTAATGAACAAGTTTACTAGAGGTAAAACTTGCTTTTCCGCACCGCTTGAGCAGACCTCAACCTCTGTGTTTCCAGTCTTTGCTCATGAAGAGTGCAAAGCTCAGCAGAGGGAAGCAGAAATGAGTGGTGTTTACTGGCATTCAGTTCAGAGGAAATGGAAGCAAATCTGTATCACATAGGTAGTAGAAAAAGAACACATGATGATGTCATGGCTATGTTTTTCACCTATGTTTAGAGCTATGTAGCACTTGTCTGCAAAAGCTACATGCCTTTGGACTTTAAATGCAGGGGCATTTAACTGTTACTCCCCATCACATGAATTATTGGCATGGGAGGGCTTCTTGTTGTTCCATCAAACCTTATTGGCATAATAAATAATACAGATTAGTAGTGATCACAGAGTAATACAAACATGGTTGCCACATAATGACATGCTTCTTGATGTTAATACTCACCTCAAGCCCAAGGCAAGCAGCATGGTGGATTGGTCAGAGTGCCCAGTTAGGATAGGTGAGGTGGTGATGGAAAGTGCCATGAAGTTGCAGCTGACGTATAGTGACCTGGTAGGGTTTTCAAGGCAAAAGGGCAACAGAGGTAGTTTGCCATTGTCTGCCTCTGCATAGCACCCTGGACTTCCTTGATGATATCCCATTCAGTGGCGTAGCACCAACAAGGCTGGGGAGGGTGCAATGCCCCAGGCGCATGCCATAGCAGGGGTGTGGCTGAGGCGTGGAGGGGGCATGGCACCACAGCAGGGGAGCAGGGCGTGCGCATGCCCCAGGAGCAGTTCCCCCTCACTCCTTATTCCATTCAAATACTAACCAGGGTTGACCCTACTTAGCATTCAAGAGCGGACAAGATCAGGCTAGCTTGGGCCATCCAGATCAAGGCAGGATAGGAGAGACTTGAGTTCAGATCTCATATCTACTCCATGTAACATCATGAATGAGCTTCAATTTTGGTTTGACCCAGCAAGGAATTTTTGAGAGCATTCCAAGGATCACTTAATACAGATTAATTATTTTGAAGAGATGCAGAATATAGAGTCTTCTTTGGTAAGCTGAATATACAACCAATAGTCGCTGAGAAATCAAGCAAAAATTAAAAATACTCTATGTAATATTGAAATCTGCTCACCCTTTGCCTTGGAGAATGAACCATGTACATATGTGTAAGAAATTGGGGAGAGAATCCAATGCACACTTAGTTTTTTCTATATTTTTCTGAACATTTTAATAGGGTTTTCCGGCCTGGGTCTGCTAAGTATAATAATGCAAGAGGAAGGCAATTCCAGAGCTACAGAAGTATCTATATTTAGAGAAACACTGAGTTTATAGCCTGCTTGGTATTTGTAGAAAAAGTGGACCACCTGAAAGGGACTGATGTTGGGAAACAGGATTGTTCCCGTTCATGCCACAAGGACAAAATTGATATAATTCTGTCATCCCACACAGACATGGATAAATGGCCTCATAAACATAGTGCCAGAGGCCATATATTTATTTCCTTTCCTCTGCCTTTTTCATCTCCTCTTTTTTCCCCCTCCCTACCACTCTTTCTACATTTTGGATATCTCTCTGTGACTTTCTCATGATATCAGAAATGTCAACCTAAAATCTGAGTGTCACCAGCAACCTAATTTTACAAACTGAGAATATTTAAATAAGCTGTGGCATCTGAACTGAGCCACACCTCATGGGGCTTAATAAAGCAACTTCAAAACACCATTTCAGATCCTGGTTTGTCAGGCTGTAGTTAAGCTCTAAATGGCCCATGTCTGCATGATCCCACTAACCATAACCAAAGTATGATTTCATGCAACATTTGAACTGAGTGTAATTGGTCTTTTCTGTACAGCAGAAATAAAATGTCCTGCAGACATTTCTAAAAGATCTGTTTCGGCTTTTTTTGTTTTGTTCAGACAGCACGGACAAAAAAAGCATTGCCAACCAAAAGGGTTCTTTTTTTCCCCACCTGCTGCCTGATGGAGCTCTTGCCAGATTCATAGTTGTGCTCGCCATTTTGTGTGCTGCTGCAGATTTTCCATGCCTCCACCATTTGATGATGGGTTCACATGGAGGTGAAACCTTCACCAAATGCAGTTCATCCAGTGGCCACTGCACTGTAAGAAGTAGATGAATACAGTTTTTTTCCTGATTATACCATGCAAGTATCATTTTTTCCTTTCCTTTCCTTTTGTTTTGTTTTGAGGGAGCTATCTGAGAAGCCACGATGACACAACACAATAACCTACAACATGCACTTATTTGAATCATCATAGCTTTGCAGACAGTTCCCTCCAAAGAAAAAGCAAAAATGACGTGTGTGTGGGATTGCTAGAGAAAAAAAACTGTACTCATCTACTTTTTACAGTGCAGTGGCCATCAGATGAGCTTCAAGCAGAAGAAATCTCTGTGGGAAATCTTCACCAAATGGCGGAGGCACAGAGGCTCCTGAAGAGGACAGAAAATGGTGGCACAACTGCAGTGACAATAAGAGCTGGGGAGAGGAGGTGGGAGAAATGAAACATTTCCGGCCTGCTTTTGTTCACAGGCAAGCAAAAGACATCTTCAGGGGAGAAAAGATCACTAGTTTAGCAATTTTTGAAAAACCTGGGATGAGAGAAATAGCATGGTATGAATAGGTTTTGGGGAAGAGAGCTTCCCCAAAGTGTGAACTTCTTCCCCACAATGCTGTTTATAATGTCCTCAAGGTGTTATATTTCTGCTGTGTAGAAAAGACCATTGTGCAAACTACAACAGTTGCATGCCATCTTCGGAGTCTCCCGCCCAACACACAAACAATTTGCATAATTCATTCATATGGTAGAATTTTAGAAGGCTCTGTCCACATATCTTGTTGGGAAAGGGAAAGGAAAGAAGAATTGAACAGAATTCGCAAGGCCTTGCTTACCAGCTGTAGAATTGTTACCCACATTTTCAAAGCCAACGCTGTCATGTTTCCAATACTCCCTGCAGTGATTTGATTAGTGACTAAATGAACTTGCTATGTTTGCCAAATCCATACAAATGAAGCAAGCCACATTCATAGTAGACTTGTCAACTCCCAGCACACCTTCTAATATTGGGCTATTTGTTGCCATGCTTAAGGTTACCTGGTCAAGGCTGAGCACTGATAAATCTGTCACCATTGTGTGAAAAAAGCAGTGAAGGAAGCTACAGCTGAGAATTAGTTTTTTTAAAAAAAACATGTTCTGACTGATGATATAAATAGTAATTCATATAACATGGTCCACTTCCAGGCTGATCACAAAGTTCAGCTCCCCTGGCTGCTCTGGAGGATTGACTCTATTGCATTATACCTTGTAGAGATCCCTCCTCTCCCTAAATCCTGTCCTTTTCAGGTTTCATTCCAAGATCTCCAGTTATTTCCCACTCTGGATTTGGCAGCCCTAGCATCCATATGACATAAGGTGTAAGGGGGGAAATGGCACCCAGGCACCACCCTCAACAGCCCCCCACGGTGACTCCAACCACTTATCTGAAAAAGAGAAGCTGGGTGATCTTTGCTGAAAAGATTCTTCTGGGCCTGGTGAGGCAGGGTGAGGGTGAAGAATTACAGGGGTGCCCCATCCCCTACCCACTTACCTTAGTTCAGCTGACCACAAAGAGCAGCCGGTTTTGCAGCCAGCTGAGAAGCTTCTGCCGGGCCTGGCAGGGTGGGGCGGAGCGGAGCAAGTGAGGAAGGGGGAGGGGTGTGGGGCAATTTTTCACCCCCACATGATTCACCAGTAAGTGCCCAGGACATTTGTCCCCATTATAGCAACGCCACTGCATATGACCCTTTCAGCCTGTGCCAGCTGTGAGTACCAGGACATCTCTTTAGTTGTGATAAGATCTGCTTCACTGATCCGAAACTGACCAACCCCCATTCCTTCTCCTAGGCTTGTTGTGCAGTCACTGTAGAATACTATTGTGGATGTCCTGATGCAATAGAAATGAGGGCTCCCATACCATCTAGTGTGCAAAAGCCTCACTTGTCAGAAGGTTATAAGACTGCAAAAAGACTGCACATCTGCCAAAACAGCCTTTCCGACAGAGCTATTAAAAGTATGAAGTTGCCAGAATAAAACCACCTGGCTAGACTAAAACTGTTCAAAATCTTGCTATTGGGTATAATTTGTTAGGATGCTCTGTCCAATGAGACCAGGACCCTGTAGGATTTAATGCAGTTTTGCAGGGACTGTAAGACAGAATTGCTTCACCCAGCATATGGTTGAGGCAGTTATGGTTACCAACTTGGCCTTCCCTTCTGCATCCCCCCTTCTATCCTCTATCCCTAATTGTCCATCTATCCAGCCAACTTGTTTTGCTTAATCTGCCCGCCTTGTAAGATTTAGTAGAGTTCAGTGATAGGGAATATTTCACCATCTTATTTTAGTGGATGGATTCATAATTTTAAAAAGTTTTTCACTGATAGTAGATAATATAGTTATTGTATTTATTAGGTGTGTATAATTTTGGAAACCATCCTAAACCTGAGAGGGGAAGGGCAGTACAGAATTTTTTAAAATTAAAATTTATTTATATAGAAAATATGTATGCTGTTTCTCTAGATGGCTCACGACAATACATGCATGCTTAAACTGCAAAATAAGTATGACTTTTATGAGCATGTGATTAGAATATTTGACTAGGGAGTACCCGGTTCAAATCCTTGCCCACCATGAAATTTACAGAGTAACTTTGGGTCAAGCATTCTCTTTCAACCTTCCTATCTCACAAGATAAAATGTTGTATGGAGAAACCAAGTAGGCTGCCTGAGATCCAAGGGTAGAGTAGGAAGAAAAAGTCTGCCCTGCCCAGCCAGCTCCACACTTGACCAGGCACTTCCTTTGTTGTGTAGGGCTTGGCCAGTCTGAGCAACACCTTCCACTCACTTCATGGGGCTTGGCTAGGCACATCTTCTCTGCACTGTGTGAGGCTCAGTGTAGCTGAGCACTACCTTCTCTACCCTGTGCATGGCTTCAGCTGCCAACTGGGAGTAGCAGTGGTTTACACATGCGCCACCCAAGATGAAGGCTGCCCTGAGCATGGATTCAGGGTGGCTCTAGTAAGAGACAACCTCCTAGGTCCTCTGCCCACCAAGATTTTTCCCTGTGGCTTTAAAGGCTAATTGACCTCTGCTGAGGTCTTTTCAGGTAGAACAAAATAATGCTAATTTTTATAGTATAAAAATGATCTGAAGACACTAATTTTTAAACTTACATATAACATAGTCAAGAGCAGGCCTTTGAACTTTGCTCTACATTTTGCCCCTCCCAACTGAAATCTCACCACCAAAATCTAAAACAGTATTCCTGATCAGAACTATTTTGTCCTTACATCCAAGTTCTTCCACCTGTCACCTACTCTCAAGTTTCATTATCTTTAAAACAAATGCTCATGGATTGTGACATGCTTAAATCTAGAGTTGTACACATGTTGCCACTAGAATGTCACCCCTTCTATTTTTCAATTTATTTTCTTATTTTTGTCTGTCACCCACTAATATGTAGGTGAGAAGAGAAAGAAAACGTACCTGCTAAAGAAGAAGCAGATAGTGGTATCAAGTCATAACTACCATTAACTCATGGCAACTCAACCCATACAGCATTCAAGGCAAGCAAGGAGCAAAGGTGGATTGCCATTGCCTTGCTCTTCATAGCTATCATTGTCTTCCTTGGTAATTTCCCTTCCAAGTACTGACCATAGCGCACATTGCTTAGTTCCCAAGCTCTAACCTGCTGAGATGAATTGGGCTGCACTTGCCTGCTAAAAGGGTTTCCCAAATGAAAACAGCTTTCCTTCCTTGATTTTCTCTTCGTTTCACAACTTAAGCACTGGCTTTACCATAACGCACCCCAAAGCTTGTGAGCCCCAGTAAATCTGGAAATGCTATTTATTTGAGCAACATGGTTAAAGCTCTTCTGGTTCTTATTTAACGGTCTTTGATTTAATGGTTTCCCATTAGAAGCTTCTAGCTAAAGGCACTTCTCTCAAAGTGACTGATTTAATACTAGCCTCAGAATATTCCCTTCCAGGACACACTCAAAACTCATTTACCAACTGATATAGCTATATAGCATACACAGTTTTAGTAGGTCTTAGAAAGAAAACATGTTTTATGGTTTTAAATGAGGACTTCTCTGATTTTCTGGTAATCACCTGCTAGGATTGCTATGTAGCAAGTTCACAATCATAAGAGTCATAAGGTGCCCAGTTGAAGAGAGCAAAGCACATGGCAGAAGAACCTGTTAGCTTTCAACTATGGAAACATGTTGACTAGCTTCAACACAGGCCTGCTGATATTTCTAGGAAGCCCATGAACAGGGCATGAAAGAAGGCTGCTTCTGTTGTTTTGTTTGGTATTCAAACGTGTACTGCCTTTTAAAGAGGAGGTTCCACTTAGCACTCATGGCAAAGTCTGAATAATGGTTCACCACAGAGCTGTCCTCATGACTCAGAGTCAGCCTAGAGAAGAATCTATTTACTGCCAATTGGCATTGCTGTTGCTGGGGATGATGAAACAACATAGCTGTTCCCAGCCGAGCGTATATGCTTCTCCTCTGTTTGGATGAGGACTCTGCTAATCTAGGAAAGATATAAAGGCTGGCAATCAGCATGGGCCACAAACAAGCTAGGAATTCAGTAAACATGAGTTGGACGCCACAAGAATTGAGAAGGAAATAGCCTGTTTGGACCATAGAGATCTGAGCCATGATTGGCAATCTAGAAGCCAGCACAACTCTACAGAGCCTGGTTTCCTGATATCTATGCTAAATTGTTTGTAAATAGCACCAAGGCTACATCCCCACATTAGTAGATACCATGATATCAGTGCACTACAGCAACCATTTACAATTGGATTTTCTTATGTAGACAGGTCAATCCATTTGTAGATGACTACAATAGCACAACAACAGTACAACATCCAACCCAGTATGGATGCAGCCTAGTTGATATGGATGCACACTCCACTTTCACAACTACTTACAAAAATGTAGTTTATTAAAAAATGAAAGAATAGCAGTACAAAACTAAATGAGCCTCCAAGGAACATACATGGCTTAAGATGAGTTTCAAGTGAACGGAACCAAGAATACTGACCCTTTTTGGCCTAAACAATTATGGTTTAGGATCTGTTCAATCTGGCCTTTCCAAATAAAGTTCCAAACTTTAAAATGAATCTTCTAGCTGCTCCCTTAATATCAGTTTGATCTTCACCAACTATTAGATGATGTTAGTAAGCTCTTTGCCCCAAAAAGCTTCCACTGCATATTAAACTTCTATTTAAAAAGACAACAATTCTTTTCTTAGCCAGTTAGTAACCTTACTAACAAAACAATTTGTAGTGATAAAAATCTAGGCAAAGAGCTCTCAGGAGACACGTGAATTGGGAACTCAGTATTGGAATGGAGTAGGTCCCTAGAGCACCCTGGACTTCTGAGTCCCTTTTGGAGAAAGGTATCTCAAAAGTATAATATAAAAGTATAATATAAAGCAATACTCTCAACTCTCATATCGAAATCATTTGCAATTTGCCAATTGAAACCATTTGCATATTTTGATAAGGGCAACGGAGTCAATATTTTAGGTGGCAATTTTAAACACAGTCCTGCTGGACCCGATACTATCATTTTGGGCATCCACCACTAGAACCGGCAAACTCTGGGAAAGAAAATAATTCTTATAGGATATGAGCACCTTCCCACATAGAACTTTTCAGTGATGAATTTTAGCCCTGATAGGGAAAAAAAAAACTTTTCCATTTGAAGGGTCATTTGATAAGCCTTTGCACAAAACATTATTGTCTGAAAATAACTTAATGTAATAATATTGGCAGAGCTCCTGTTTTAAATTTAATTTTCTCTCATCACAGCCACACCAAGTAATTGTATATGGCATGTGAATGTGCATTCCCAGCTGTAGAGGTTGTAGCCAGACATTTGTCTATTTCATTTAACTGCCTCTGTGCAGAGCTGAGGATAGATATCTGGTAAGGTCCTCTTACTGCTGCATTGAGTAAGTACCTTAGACTGCTAGAAATAGCCCCTGAGATATTTTGCTGCATTCATTGTGGAATTCAAAGGCTCACTGAGACTCCAGAGTCAGAATGTTAAAAAGGACAGAGTATTAGATCTGGATTGCAAAGACATGGATGGGTTCTGATAGAGCTTCAGAGAGAATCAACCATGAAATGGCCCAGTGGAGAGCTAAGTTCTCATGCATCTTTACCTCTTTAATGGGCAACAGAGCTACACAGAAGTAAACTGAGTCATAGGGCACAACACAGTCTTGGTGCCTTTCTCCTGCACCTCCATGAATGCTAGGAGTAGGATGTTAAAGATGCTTAACGTTAAATAACCTGATGATTAATACAGTACATTATAGTACAAGCTTTGCTAACCTGCATGTTAATCGAGACCGCATCACCCCATATGTCCCTGTACGGCCTCTTCAATCATTTGAGGCCAATCTACTAGTGGTCCCTGGCCCCTCGGTGATGCAGCTGGCCTCCACATGGGCCAGGGCCTTCACAGCTCTGGCCCCGGCCTGGTGGAACGCTCTTCCTCCAACTGTCCGGGCCCTGTGGGACCTTGGTGAGTTCCGCCGGGCCTGTAAGACAGAGCTGTTCCGCCAGGCCTTTGGAGGAACCGGCCGCTGATGGTGCCCCCTCCCCCCCTTTCATGGCCCTCTACCTCATGGCCCTCTACATCTGGGACCTGCCATTCCTCCCTCTTGGGGAGAGGATTTTGAATATGGAGCTGCTGGACGCCATTTATATTTATTATTGTATTTTTATTGTATTTTATTGTATTTATAAGATTTAGCTTTTACTGTTTTATCACTGCTTTTAAAGATTTAGCCATTTTATGTTATATTATGTTTATTGTTGTACACCGCCCGGAGCCCCTCGAGGATAGGGCGGTATAAAAATCCAATAAATAAATAAAATAAATAAATAAATAAAATTTCTCAAGAATTTAGTTAACCAACATTTGGATTTTCTGGAATGGCTGAGGGGGGGGGGGAGAAGAGATAGAGAACCCACCCCAAAATAGCATCACTTTCAATGTTGTTTAAACTGGGGAGCCAGTGGATTTAAAAGGAGAATCTGGGCTTCCTAGTTTAAACACCATTGAAAATGATGCTGTTTGGGGGTGGATTCCAGCATCACTTGTTTAAACTTAGGAGCCCAGATTCTCCTTTTAAATCCACTTTAAATAACATTGAAAGAGATGCTGTTTCCCCTAATTGGGGGGACTGGATACAACACCATAAAATGTTTTCATTTGAAAATGTTTTCCCAACATTTTTTCTACTGTGTGGCATGGCCCATTGCTGTGTTCAGATTTGAGTTGGGGGATGTTCTGTAATGTGATGGTGACTTTGAAATGACCTGGTGGAAAAAATCATTATTTGGTCACGGTGGGGGTGGGTGGCCGCCCATCAAACTCAGGTTTTGCCCAGGGCTCCAGTTTTCCTAGGTACGCCTCTGCCTGCCCCAGAATGCCCCCTCCATGCCCTGGCCACAGCCCTGCACTGATGCATGCCTCAGGTGTTTTGCACCCCCTGTCTTGTTGGCACTATGCCACTGAGATGAGGGTCAGCAGGCAGGTCAGTCAGTTGGTAGGCGATTGCTTGCCATTACCCAAAAGATGGGAACCCTTCCTGGAGAGCCTGTCCTCTCCACGTACTTTTACTGACAGAAGCTTAAGCCTGGACATTACCTACCAACACCTACTGAGGGAATACATTTGTTAAATCTACAGGAACTCTTTTTATCATGTTGGGATCCCCCCCTGTGTGTGTGTGTGTGTGTGCGTGCGTGCGTGCGTGCGTGCGTGTGTGTGTGTGTGTGTAAATGTGTATGGATGAATGGATGGATGGACTGATGGACAAACAGAAAGATATCAGTTTTCTGCAAACCTGGGGTCTTGTCAGGTTTGTACTAAGATCTTTCTTGTCCATTCATAGCTTTTACCATATTTGAGGATCTAAAGATCTGATCAGCTTCACTATTTGAATATAAGATGATGATTATTTGAACCTGTAAATAAATAAATCAGAAGTTTTGCATACTATTGCTTGCAGGTTGGTTTATTTTAGGAAAGCTTTTCAGTCCTCTATTTTGGTGAAATGGTTACCTCAAGCATATTTGAAGCAAGGATTCAAACCAAGCAGCCAACCTACAAGGTCAAGAGTCTTTCAGAAACATTGTCCTTTGTGCTGCATCATTAGAAGTACAGTGTCTAGATCAAGAAAAATAATAATACCACTCTATTCTGCATTGGTCAGCTTCTGGGAACCACAATTCAAAAAGGATATTGAAAAGTTGGAGCATATCTAAAGGAGGGCGACCAAAATAGTAAAAGGGCTGGAATTCATGCCTTATAAGGAGAGACTTTGGGAGTTGGGTATGTTTAGTCTGAAGAAGAGCAGATGAAAGAGCAACATGATAACCATGTTTAAATATTTGAAGGTATGTCATGTTGTAAATGAAACATGCTTGTTTTCTGCTGCTCCAGAGACTAGGACATGGAGTAATGGATTCACAGTACAAGAAATGAGCTTCCACCTAAACATTAGGAAGACGTTCCTGATTGTAAGGGCTGTTCAACAGCAAAATATGCTGCCTCAAAGAGTGGTGGAGTCTTCTTCTTTGGATGTTTTCAAACAGAGGCTAGATGGCCATCTGTCAAGAGTGCCTTGATTGTGTGTTCCTGTGGGGCAGGGGATTGGTTTCAATGGTCTCTTCCAACTCTATGATTCTATGATTCATAAGAGCTATGCATGAACCAGAGTCTAAGGAGCTATCTGCATATGCAAATGAATGCCCAATAGCTTTCTTTAAATAAAAAAATAGTCTAGGGAAAGAAGCTTTTCAAGTGAAGAAATACTGAGGGTAGGGCATAAGTTCTGCCATGTATAACATCTCTGCTCCTGTTGGTCATCTCTACTGCAGGGTAAAAAAATATTTTGATGCTTTATGCCACTTGGCCTCCAATGAGCTCCAGGTGGCATGCAAAGTTTTCAGTTTGTCCTCACAACCACCCAGTATGATAAGTTCTGTGACTGGTTCAGAGTCACCCAGTGATTTTCATGGTAGGGTTGAGATTGAACCTGATCTGAAACTCTAACCACTATCACATGCTAGGTCTCAAAATGCACATCTGCTACCAGTATGAGTATGAAAAGTAAACATGGAGATTTCTAACAGACTTGATTATACTCCTTGTGCTGGAAGGAGAACCTGATTTGCAAGTTGGAGAGAATGGGGTAGGGAGGGAAGAAAGCAAACTTCATTTAAAATCCTAACATATTTTAAAAATTGTCAAGCTTCAAATCAGAACTCTGCGGGGAGATAGACAAACAATAGTGTGGTATTTTAAGAAGGACAAATATAATTTATTTTGTATTTACTTAAACAAAAAGGAAAACCCTCCTGCATATATATATTTTTTTAAATTGAAGAACGGTTATATAAACTTAATGGTATGTACAGCAGCACTGAACGCTAAATGGAAATAAGACTGTGACCATCTTGAATCTATGTAGATAGAGTGATAAAAACTATCTAGTTTGCTTGGTCCAATACAGAAATAGAAATTCCTGTAGGACTTTACAACCCAGGGATATTGAAGCAGACTTATCCCAGGATACTATGGGCCTTTCCCCACTTACCTTAAGCCCCGTGCTACTCTCCGCAAGTAGCGTGGGGTCCCCTGGCACTCCCCATGACAGGGGCAGTGACAGCGCAGCTGCCCCGACGCTGCCGCTGTCACGCCCCCCTCAGCGCGCTGCATCCCTGGCGCTGGAGAAAACGGCGCCTTTTGATGACCCCGCGCACGCCAGGGATGCCGTGTGCTGAGAGCAGTGCGCGGCATAGGGGGGATCCCGGTGAGTGGGGAAACGCCCTATGACAGGATACTTTCACTGTAAGAGTTCAGTTTCACTGTATGTTAAGAGTTCCTTCAGGCCAGCTGAGAACTGCCCTACATGATCGGTGCACTCAGGAACCACAAGGGAGCCCCACCAACAGTATATAACTGCAATGACAATAACTGACCCAAACCCATTCTGAGAACAGTCAGAACACAATGCACTGTACCTGCTCTGCTGTGGTGTCAAACTTAAGGATGATTCAAATTCAGGATAATTTAGCATGTGAAGGTTAAATGAAGTAGAATAGAAATTAGAAATACCAGTTAACCAAGTAATTTGTAGTATTAAAATGTAAACAAGTACTAGCTGTTATCATTGGAATGTAACCCAAAGGAAGCTGGCAGTTGACCTGCTAAATTGGCAGGCTTCCTTCCTGTGGTACATCAAAATAAACAATGGTTGTTTTATACTCCTAGGAAGAAGAGCCATATGGAATATTTGTAGCAACATTTAGATCTGATGTTTCTTGAATCTGTCTTAAATCTTTGCCTTTCTGTCAGCCAGGGGCTCTGGTTAGAGTCGTATGGTTACATTAAGCACAGCCATAAAACTATACAATGCCTCTTGGGTTTAGCATAATGAACAATGTTGCAAAACCAAGGCTGAGGCCCAGGAAAGAGGCTTGCACAAAGATTCACACTGAAGGCTACATTGAATGGCTAGCAGACATTCTGTCACCCACTGCCTTAGTCCCAGTTGTAATGCTGCCAAGAGGGCTTTGAAATCCATTTGAAGGATGGGAATCATATAGTGCTTTGTCCAAACATCCTCCTGTCTCTGGAATAGGTTGACCTAGGCTTTATAATATTAAATCCCCTCCCAGGGGAGGTACTAAGGTGTGTCTTTTTGAACATGCATTGTATGAAATGGGCTTCACATGTAAGAATATGATGATTCTGACTTTATGACACTGTAAACTACTATAAAACTTGAAAACCTTTTGTGTCTTTGCTTCTCTCTTGAAACTGGTGCTACAGCCAAAAATAATGTTTTATACTTGATTTACTATACCTCTCACCTCTTAAGTCCATTACTGAGCCAGAACTTTGGAGTTCAATAACTGATAGCAACCCTAGACTCATCACAACCTCATCCCTGGACTCTGTGGCAAGTTTCCAAATCCCTTAAGACTTACCTCTGGCAGAGCCAACATGGGAAATAATGCTGCAGGAGGATGAAGAAGTTTGGGGAAAGCTGTCACTGGTGGGTTCTGCACAGCAAATGTATAATGGGTTACAGTCATTATAAAGGAAACCATTTTCCTTTTTGCCATTTATTTGTGTGCCATTCAGGCAGCAATTGGAGCCCATGGAAATAATCCGGGTTGCTTTCATACCTTCACACAGAGACACTTCTCATTTTTTAAAATGTCCTGCAACACATGTATAGCTGCACATATATATGAACCCCTGCAGCCATGCCAATTGTCCCACAATGTGATTGGCT
Source organism: Sphaerodactylus townsendi (assembly GCF_021028975.2). Lineage (NCBI taxonomy): Eukaryota > Metazoa > Chordata > Lepidosauria > Squamata > Sphaerodactylidae > Sphaerodactylus > Sphaerodactylus townsendi. The sequence goes on along the minus strand of NC_059429.1, from coordinate 35,653,061 downwards.
GCACTTGCATGGCTGTGCATGTGCAACATGCAAAATCAAAAAGAGAAAAAGGGACCTCCCTGCAATGAAAGGACAATAATGAACGTGTTGCTATAGATCAGTCGTGCTCACTACCACAGGGAGACAACATGCTTGGGGGACTTTGTACCTGGCGGAGTGCTTAGAGAATCTGACCCCAACCTGCTAAGTGACCTGCACAGAATGGCAGATCGGCACATTCTCCACAATGACCGACAGCACAGAACTTACAGTGAACCGATGGAAGGGAGGGAAATAAAGTGTCTCCTGTCTGGCTGTTCGTGCGGGAGCAGCTCCAACCTGGGATTTTGCAAAAGAATCACTGGTTTAACAATTCTCGAAAATCCCAGGTTGTGAGAAATGAAATGGGGCAAACTTGTTTTGGGGACGGGACCTCCCCCAAACAGCTTGTATTGTTCTCTACAACCATTATATTTGCCCTGTGCGAAATCCATTACAGACAGGAGGGGCTATTCTGGAGCTGAACAGACAGGGTCAGTTGATGGGGACAAAGAAGTGCAAAGGTAAACTGGCTGTGTGTGGTTGTGTCCACGGGGGAAGAGAGAGAGGACTGGAGGAGACTGAGAGAGAAAAAAATAATATGGCCTGTTCCAGGATCGGCTGAGAAAGGGCAAGGGTGGAGGAATGGATATGAAAGGAAGGTTGTGAGAGCTGGCTGAAGAGAAGTTGAGATCATGCCTGCAAGCAAGACTCTATGTGAAAAGCCTGGAGTGCAAAGGGTGCTGCTAACCTAGCCTCCTCAATACTGATTTCTGAGGCTGGCAGGGGCTGAGAGGGTTAAAAGCAATGGAGAAATAAAAACCCAATATTCTCTAGAGGAAGTTTACATTTGGAATCAGCAGATGCGATTAAACTGAATCTGTGACTCCATTGGGCTTGATCAGAAACTTGGAGCCAGTCTGCTGGAGAGATTAGAGTGGGGGTTCCTCCCACTCTTCCATGGAAGCTGACTGAGTGATCTCAGGCCAACCACATACTTTCAGGCTAATGTACCTGATAGGGTTGTTCTGAGGATAAAATGGAGGAGAATAGAAGGCTGTAAGCCTTCTTGGGTCCCCTTGGAGAAAAAGGTGAGGCACAATTGAAGCAAAAAATTTTTTTAAGTTCCTGGAAAATTGAAACATAATTTAAACACACCCAGTCAAAAGTCATTTATCTCAGTTGGTGCTTGGTCCTAGCTCTGTCCTGAGTCCCTGAAATGATTGCAGCAGCAGTTGCTGCCTGAAAACAGTAAGTATGGTGTGGAATAAAAGCAGCAACATACAAATGAAGCCAGAGACTTTCCTTTGAGACTAATGGCCAGATTTCTGGAAAGAAAATGTGGAACTTCATTTTTATCTGTGACAGTAGCAACAGGAATATTATGTGGGCAAGAATTGAAAACTCCAGCTATACCTACAATACACGAATGGTTAGTGAAATCATTAGGGTTGAGGGAGATGGCTTAACTCACTTTGCTACTTAAATAATTTATTTGAATTTTCGGATAACTGCAACAGTTATGGGCAAAACAGAAAAAAATGAACTGATGACTTGTAGATTTGAAGGTTCGAAGATCGTAAAATAAAACTTACTACAGAAAAATGGGTAGTTTATTAGTATGAATAAAGGTCTCATTATTTAAGGTCACAATTTACTTATTTTTTCTAAACTGCAAGTAGTAATATCTGCATGTGTTAATACTTGATGCAGTTGAAATCAGTATCCCTTTTCTAAAATGTATTTTGGCCACTTTTTCTATTCTGTGTTGTTAAGCTTTTACATACTAATACAAATATGATTCACAAGGCTGTTGTAAAACTTCTAGACCTTTGCCATGAAGCTCTACTGCTGGACAGCACAACCCCCTACCCCCAAAAACAGTTAACACTTGGCATAAATGGCTATCCTTTCAGGATCTTTGATCCTGGCAGACTGATAATTTCACAAATGTTATTAGCAGGCAAATAGACTGTTTTTGAAAGCTGTGAGGTAAATTCAGGATCTGCTACTCTTGCCTTCGCTTTTCAACACCTAACTCCAACCCTGTGCATTCAGCTTCACTTATCTGCAGTTACTAAGGTGGAGGTGTTTCATTGTGTTCTGCCCTGTGGATGCTTTTTCTACCTGCGTAGCAAATGAAATCCATTTTACCTTGGCCTCTGTATGCAGTATTACTATGATGGCCCATTATTCCTTGCAATCACCCCTAATATCGGTAGTTTGCATCAAATAACGGAAAAGAGTTAATTTAAAACTTTCACAAAAAAGTTGCTTCCTTCCAGAATTTTCCTTCCCCTTATTAATTTATCTCTTTGGGTTCCAAATCCATGTCTTTGAGAGCCCTGAACCTGAGAACATTAAAAGATAGAAAAAATGCCTTGGGAGGGGTTAGGAGACTTTAGGGGGAAATTATTGCTAGAGGATGGGTTAAGGATTGGATTGGATCCAACCAGCTTACACAATAGTGAAAATAGGAAGGTCCCTGTTGACCACCCAAGAAGTCTATGCTATACATGCATTAAGTCTGCAGGTGAGAGCAAGGCTATAATAAGGAGAATTAGGCAAGATGGAGTGAAAAATACTGACTGGATCCAAACCCATTTTCTACCATCTGAACATCTGATCTAATTCTGCCTTTCCTATTATTAAACAATACTCACCATGCTCGACATATCCTGCTAACTAATTAATATATTCAGATGCAGTGCAGTTTTCTTTCCTAATTCAGCAGAATGGCTAACAAACTCAAGTGGGAGGGATGATTCAGGCAGTAGATTCTAGTGACTTGGCTTTGAAAAAATATTTAAAGGAAGAGAAACATATCAAAGTCTAGAAGTCTGTAAAGTTAAGTCTAACTTGTTCTAGGTGAATATCATTAAAGAGCAGCTGCGACTTACCGCAGCGGCCATTACTGGTGTGGAAGGGACAGCCTCCATAAGCTGCCTCCTTCCCACAGCCTCACGAGCTCCTCTGGGCTTGCGAGGCTTTGGCTTGCCAGCAGCGCGGGCCTGGCAAGCCTCAGGGTGCCAAGCAGTGACGCTGGGCGCCCTGACGTCACCAGGGGAGGTGGGGCCGGGTGACCTATTTAGGCCAGGGCCCAGCCTTCCCACCTTCCCATTTGCCGGAGCAAGTGCATTTCCCACCCACCTCTCCCTGGTTTTTAGTCTTTGTTAATGCATGCACATTATTGTTGTTGGGTTGGCGGTTTGCGCATGGGGGATTGATCTTTAACTGGGGTGCAGTGGGCAAAATACCCGCTTTAGTGGAACCTCTTCAGGAGGTTTGGGGTGGAGCAAGCCAAGGGGTCACCTGCCCAGACGTGGGCTTTGATGGCTTGCGCCCCTGGCAGCAAAGAGTCTTCAGGAAGTGGCGACCGCCCATCTGGAATCTCACAGCTGCTCCAGTGTGTGTGTCATAATTTTTCATCGGCAGGCATGCTGAGAAAAATTTAGGTGTCTGGGGGACAGCACTTGTGCTGCCCAGTACACAAATCAGAAGATCAGACCCCCATGCTGCGCCTTCGCTTTTGTTTACTTGAACCAATTTTGTTAATAAAATGTTTTTTACCACACACAAATGTTTGTTGTATTTACAATTTCTCTCAAAAGGTGGGAGGGTATTAGCTACTTCCCTCAGGCATCAATGTGAGTTGGTGGAAGGCTGTAAAGTTAAGTCTAACTTGTTCTGGGTGGATATCGTTAATGTGAGTTGGTGGAATCATCAATCTACATCATTGCATCAGGTCCAGAGAGCCATCATGGAAAGTTATCCTTTTAAGAAATAGGCAAGTCTTATGCGACAAATGTCAAATATTTAGCAGCTCATCTAGGCATACGTTTACAGTTACAAAATCTACTTATGTACTAGGATAGCAAAAAGGGGGGGGGGGATTTCTAACCTTCTCTGTATGAGCTCCTCCACTCAGACTGCCAAAGAAGTCAATGGTTTCTATTGTTCAAATTAATGAAACTCAAATCTCTACTTTAAGACACATCAAAGAACAGAATGGACACAAAAAGTAGAAAATCTGCTTACTCCAAATGTATTTTCATTTAGGATGTCAAAAGAAGATCTCTGACCAGCAAATTTTAAAGCAAATGTATTAGAAATATATACTCCAGAGTTCAGAACCAAGTTTATATGAGCTTGATGGTTGACTGCAACATTCCTGGGTAGGATCCCAAAAGTATGAACCATATTGGCATCTGCTCAGTTTTCAAAGACCTACTGTTTATTTATTGCTCCCGTCTTAATTGAATCAGACTTTTAAAAACCATGGAATTTCCCTGCAGATTTAAAATGAGATGTTAACTTTAACTAGACTTCAAATCCCCTGAGTTGATCTTCCCTTGTAATTACACAGTTTCTTCAATTTAGGTGCAGACTACATTTTACAGACACATCTTCTATGTGTTTTTTTCCACTTTCCAAAACCGTTTTTAGCTTAAAATTGCCCTCTCCAATGTGTTACTCTTTAACTGTAAGGAGAAAAGAGCTGATCAGCCCTTTCCTTGGTGGTAGAAAATGCCATCAAGACACAGCTGATTTATGATGACCCCATAGGATTTTCAAAATAAAAGACATTCAGAGGGGGGTTGCCATTGCCTGCCTCCATGTGAGCTGAGACAGTTCTGAGAGAACTGTGCCTGGGCCAAGGTCACCCAACAGGCTTCATGTGGAATAGTGGGGAATCAAACCCTGTTCTCCAGATTACAGCCCACCACTCTTAACCACTATATGACACTGGCTCTTGTCCTTTCCTTCCCTTTTTTTGTTCAGACACAGTTTCCCACAGCCCACAGGAACATATGGAGACAAATGCCCCAGGTAGCTGCAATTCAGACACATGGGGGAAAGAAAATCACCTCCACACTTCTTGCTTGGGCTGCCTGGCTTGTGCTGGTGGCTGTACTCGATGGGGAGGCAGCACAAACTGGCTGGGCAGACTTTCTGATCAGGGCCCCTGTTGCTCCCGCCAGAGGTGGAGCAGTGCAGCATACTGCACATGTGCCGGCTGAAGGCTGGAGGCCGAGCCTCCTGCTTGGAGTAGGAAGTGGCATGGCCTCAAGCAGCAGCAGCAGAGGTGCTGATCAGAAATCCCACCTGGAGAACTTATGCTACTGCTCCATCGAGCCTAACTCCCCCCCCCCCACACACACACACCACCCAAAAGGCCAGCCGGGCCCATAGGAGCCCTGCCAGAGGCCTTCCTGCAATCCCCCACCACTCCAAAATTACAGCTGGACACACAAAGCCCCAGCAGAGGCCTTCCCTCACCCCCCACCATCCCAAAAGGCCAGCCAGGGCCATGGGGGCCCAGCAGATGCCTTCTCACCACCCCCTGCTCCCAAACTCTCCCCCACCTGATAGGCTAGTGTAACCTCTAACTGTGGGTTCTGTGGGGCAGAACTCGGAAGGAGTTGCAAAGAACTAAATTTTAAAACAAAATGGTTTACTTAACAAATAAAACTTTTAACATTTTCATTTAACATTAACAAGTTACAGTCCTTCTAAGTTGCATTTCAAGTCCTTATCTTGACAAACTACTGATAAATGCAAAGTCCAATTCTTCCTGCTGGTGGTTGGCTTATGAAGACTTCAGAGGCTTGGTGAATGGGATCCAAGATGATGAAGGTCCCCACACGAACTCCCATCAATTACATACCTAGCAAGCCCTGAAACACTAGATTCTACCAGTTACAATTATTATAGCAAAAGCAAATGTATAACCAACTCCCTTCCCACTAGTTCCCAACAACTTTGCAATTACCTTAAACAAGGTGTTAAGAGCTTATAACGGATTAAATCAAGGTCCCAGCCTGGTAGCCTTGCTTCCTCCAACTTCACCAGTTTTGCAGCCTTCTGAGGCTTAGAGTCTCCACCCCTTTCTGGGTCAACCCATTCTGATCATAGGGGTTACACTAGCTTTCTGTAACTAGAAAAGTTTTTGATCATTTCTCAAATCACATTTTGACATAAAGCAATTCCAGGGAAATCTATTATAATTTTCTAAATGGACAGATTGTTTGATTTGATTTGATTTATCTCTTGTTTTTTACTGCAAGGAATTCTGTTTCTCCTTTCCATTTTATTTTTACAAGGAACCAGTAAGATAGGGTCAATTAAGAGAGAGTAGCCAAAGGTCATCCTGTGAGTTTCATGGTACCATACGGGTCTTAGTCTACACAGTAATCACTACACATGTAGATATGTGCACCACCCAATTAAACGGTGATACTAACCCCATTTATTACCCTCCTTTCAATTCATTTACCCACCATTTGCTCCAGCTGTGGCAGTGCATTTTTAATGAGAATTTTAATTTATTTTACACATCTAAATAGCACATACAAAGAAAGATAAAGAAAAGATCCCAATCTAGTCCCCCCTTCCCCCTATGATAATAATACTAAATGAAAATTAAAAAAAATGCCTACACAAACACCAACACGTATATATGGTGACTTCCAGCTATCTCACTAAGGATCTAAGCATAAATCTAACTCCGTGCTTATAATTAATATCTACATTTTTTCACTTTTAGTCCTTCTTATAAAATAGTCCTAATCCAGTATACTGTTTTCAATTAAGTCTCAAATCCTGCCGTCGTTCACTATTTCAATAAGTAGTCTGCAAAGGATTTCCAGTTTTTCAGAAAATTGTCCATATTTTTGTTTCTTATAACCGCCATCAGCCATGCCATCTCTGCATACTCTGTGACTTTCAAGATCCAGTCTTGTTTTGTTGGAGTTTTGATGTCCCTCCATTTGTATGTATATAAAATCCTATATTGATCAGGAATACTTTCCCCCATCAACCTCAACAGAAATCCCTCAGGGTTTTTTTTTCCAATTGTTATTGTCAAAATCTTTTGCATTTCTTCTAAAATCATACCCCAAAACAATTTTGCCAGTTTACATGTCCACCACATATGAAAAAAGAACCATCCTGTTGTTCACATTTCAAGCATTTGCTTGATAACCCCTTATACATTTTTGACATTTTTTGCTGTTAAATACCATTTATACATCATCTTATAATTTCTCTTTCAAGTTATAACAAGCTGTAAATTTCAAATCTTTTTTCCATAATCTTTCCCATTGTTCTATTTGTATGCTTCCCACATTTTAGCCCATTTTACCATCACTGATTTTACTTTCTCTTTCTCAGTATCTCACTTTAATAACATCTTGTACATTTTAGTAATCAATTTATCATTTATATATAGGTTACTTTCAAATTTTGTCATCTGTAAGGCAAAATCTGTATTTTTGTTGTCTCTATGCCAATAAAGGCTTGCTTCTATTTTTGTTGTCCACTTTCAATATTTCTAGTAATTGATAATAATGAAACCAATTTTAACTACATATTTTAATTCATCCAGTGGTTTATTTATATTTATTTATTTATATTTTTATTTATATTTTAGACTTATAGGCCGCCTCTTCCCAGAAGGGCTCGAGGAGGCTCCCAACATGGCTGTTCTCCAACAGCAACTCAAACAGCATAACTTAACACATTTAAAACTCCAGCAGCAGTTACACACAGTTTAAAACAGCTCAACAGTTTAAACAATTTAAACAGTTTAAAACAGGGGCCCGATCCCAAGGCTAAAAGAAAAAGGAAAAAATAAAAGAAGAAGAAAGAAGAAAGGGCTTTTTAAGCTCCCATTTCTCATTTTAATACGACAGTGGCAGTGCATTTGAGTATCAATAAAATATTAATACAATCATGCCAGCTTCCAACTGTCGCCTTCGGTGAAATTATTTAGGTTCATATCTCTGAACCCCTGGCATTAAATTTTGGAAATAATTAACAGTTCCATAACCTGATCAACAATAGGTAATTGTGTGGTAAATCTGCAAAGTGTTGGGTATTTCTGTACATGAGAGGATGGACAAAAATAAAATGGATAGAAGATGCTGAAATTTCTGACAGGATTTAAAAAAAATCTAACTGAAGAAAAGTCTAATCTAAAAATAGCATTTGTATCTCTTTAAATGGCAAGTTATACACTGATGCACTTTGACTTGAGTATTGCTCTGTGTAGTCCAATTCCAACCCCCCCCCCTGATCATTGTATGAGAGGAAAAGCTGAAATATTCTGTTCCACATTCATAGCACATCCTTAAACTATAAGTAATTTCATGTATGTGTGACTACAGCAGTAGAGAAATCCAGATGATTTTATAACCAACACATTATAGGCTTTGCTGTGTTCCTTTTGAGATAAAAGATTTAACAAAACATTGAGAGGAGGAGTCATCTAAGTGTAGCAAAATGGTTTGATGCTGTAAATTGCATATTTGAATATTTGAATTTGCAATTTTAAAAAAGCAATACTGTTTTCTCAAATGTTCATTCAGCCTCCTCCCCAGCCCAGCTCTCTCATACTACACAAAGAAATCTAGGGGAAGTCCCTGGAGAAACATGGGAGGTAGATTGAACTAAGCATTGAGTTGGCACTATCATCTCCTTGGGTCATCACCTTTCATACAGTGATTGACATATCTGATCTGACATTGTTCGACCTGTCTCTTGATTGGCTGGTTCCCTGCTTAAGACCTCCCCAAGGCAAAGCCTTGGATTCTGTGCTTTGTCAAACAGTTGCGCTTCTCAGGAGCAGCTAAGCATTTTCATGAGGAGAGAACAGTGAAGTGAGAGAAAACGTCAATCATCCCTATCACTATTGTGGTTTCCACTGTGCTGGCAATGAAGAGAGACAACCATTTAAGGAGTTTCTGCATAACACCTGTTACATTTATTCCACCCTTTTAAAAAAAGGAAAGGGCAATGTAGGTTAATATTGCTGTCTAGTCCTACAGTGATCACTGTTCACAAAGAAAATGAAATATGTTTAAATGAAATACCTTGGAAAATGGGAAACACTTGAGGTCATTCTCCAGATACTGCTGATCTTTAATACTCCAGAATCCTGGACCTTCATCTAATCACTGAGCCAAATAATCTAAAAATCAACCTCTCTGGCTCAGTTTCTTTCTAGACACGTCACCTAGGATGGGCTTATTAGGATTAGCTCTCATCAGGGCTTCAGAGAGTGAGAAACAAAGCAGGCAAACTGCCCAGTGTCCCACAAGTTTGATAGCACCCAACATATTGGTTCATATTGTGTAATGTTAACAAGTGTACAAGGTCACACTATCTGACCTTTCACATCTGACCTTCGGGGCAGTGGCATAATAGGTCATGGTATTTTTAATTTGTTTTCTTCTTTTGTACTCAACCTTTCCTCTTGATGGAGACATGTAAAAGCTTACACCATTTCCCCTTCTCCATTTCATCCCCACACCAGCTCTGAGAGATGCATTAGTTTGACACTGCATTACAGGAATTCAGACTCAGATTTCCCAGATCCTAGTATGACTCTCAAATCACTACACCTCTATGCCTCTTAGTCTTTATTGAATTTATGATAAGAAAAATACTACATGATGAACTATATATTGCATTAATTACGTCTACATTCTGTGTTCTTAAATATGCTACTAAAGTTTGATTATTGTTGTGCTACAGAAATTATTTGCAACTGGATTATCCTTACATGAACAAGAGAATCCAGTTGCAAATTATTGCAACAGTGCAACAGTAGCAAATTATCCATTGATGAATGGATGCAGCTATCTATTGACAACAAGAGGAGGGCACCAAGACTGGATTTGGGGTTGCTATGCTAGAGGGGGAAAATGTTAGGATCCACTGTTTCAGCCAGACTAGGTCCAAGAAGGCCTCCCCTTGACTGAAGTATATATATGTCAGGGCATGCATCATGTACCAAGGACAGAGCAGGACCCTTAGGAAGCACAGTTGCAATGAAAGTCAAAAGAGAGATGGACTCTTCCAGGTTATTGATATATGCACTCAAAAGGGTTATTATTATTTATACAAGATACTTACAGTACAATCTAAGGAGAGTTAATCCAGTCTATGGGGAGAGTGGAATGACTGGCATGTGTTAAATTGCCATGAACATACAGCAAGGATTAAAATATCTGTCAGCTCTGCTTCAATACAAAGGTTGTGAAACAATGCACAATTTCAAAATCTCTCATCTGCTTCATTATTTTGTAGGAATCATTCCGAACTGCTTTTTTTAAAAAAAACAAAAACAAATAGGTTTTATAGGGTCTAATTCTTATATAGTCTTGGGTTTAGTTTTTTTAAAAACAGTGACCAAAAATAGAGAGAATAATATTCAGGGAGGGGGGGGGGACGCACATGCTTCCAGTGCAGTTTACTAAATCAGTCATGAATACGGGTGATGTAAAATGCATCAGCTGTCCTCTGTTCAGTCCCAGCTTGACAGTTCAATACCTCCTCATCTTCTGAGAATGGCAGTACTTGAGCCTTGAGTAAACCATGTCTGTATGCAAACTGTCAAGGAGGGCTTGGCATATCATTAGACTTGACCTCCATGGCTGCAGCGACAACAGGGAACATTGCAGCCAATTGCTGCAAGCGTTAAAATTAATCCACGCAGTTCAGCAGCATGAGAAGCCAGCTCTACAAACAGCAACCATTTGATGAACTATCTAATTTACTGAGACAATCTTAACCCTTTGGAGACAGAAGGAAGAAATTATCTCTGTGCTTTACCCCTTCACTGCAGGGCTCATTTCCTCAATTATCTCCTTAAATAGTATCCAAAGGATTTCCAAAGCTTAAATATGCAACTCGGGTGTCAAGGCTCAAGTAGAGAATGCCTCTGCACTTGCCTTTTGTGTTGTATATGCCAATATGTCAGCTAGTAACAACAATAGTGGGATGATTCTAACAAAGCTGAAATAAAGTTCCCCTCCAGATGTCCATTCTGAATATTCTGATGGTGAAAAAGGTCCAAATATGCTCTGGTTTTGTTCCTAGTCTTTGAATATTTGGCAGAGATTTGATCTCTGAATAATGTGCAGCAACAGTCACTGTATGATAGTACCTGATCATGTTGTTTCACCTACATATAACAGACCCCCCCCCCCCCAAATAACAGCATTGAGAAGTGTAAAACTTGCCTTACATATGGTTTCTATTTTGAGTATTTTGGTTGCATTTAATATATCTGCTTTAAATTATTGAACAGAAAATAGCAAAAAAACCCACAACCGCTCAATACTCTGTATTTAGTCATACATTTTCCGGTTTATAATAATTTAAAAAGTATTTACGAAGTATTGGTTTATGTTGCAAACCTCTGGCATTCTTCTTTTCTAAAGGATCTTTATCATTTTGGGATGTTTATCTTTAAAGAATGCATGTTACCATTTTCAGTGTTGAAGATCACATGTGCATTATTAGCAGAGCAGCAATTAGTACAACTGGGTAGTTCTCCAGCTTCGTGGGACTCTCTAAGAGCAAGTGAGAAATTCCAAATGCTAAATTTCTATCATGCCAATGTATCTCCTGCAGGGACCATGATAGAACATGAAATAAGTCAAGTGTTCTCAATAAATATATAACAGTTTTTATTTTAATCACTCTGTTTTAATTTATTTGTTTTATCTTAGTTGCAATCTGCCTTGAGCAGGTATTTGGAGGGGGGGGGCATGCAATATCTGAAAATAAACAAAGACCGCCATACAGCAAGTGCATGCACCATTCTCCCTCAAAAATTTTCTGTCATGCTTATTGTTAAGACCATGCAGAACAGGTTACTTCACTGGTCGCCCACTGAACAATCATTCATACAGCAATTTAATTTTCCAACCGCCATCTTGATGCATTCTCTGTCAAGCTGTTAGCAAAAGCACCTTCATAACACAGGAAGGTGCATATTTACGTCTGTTTATTTCACATTACCATTTACTCAACAATTTAGATATATTTAGTCCATTTTTATGCAGACTCTCTTGAGAATACTATTCAAGGCAGCTCACATTTGTGATGAGTAAGTGAAATATATTAATGTGAAATATATTAAGCAGGGGACCCATGGGGATTTGCAAGGCGCATCTCATTTCTCCCCTGTATCTCACTTCCCACACTATTTCCTCTTTCACTCACCATGGCAGCCCCCAAAGCTTCTCTCCTTTCCCTGATTCCTTCTTTCCCACCCAATTATCTTCTTTATCAACCCTATCATCTTCATCTTTACCTCATTCCTTCCCCAACAAACTCTTCTTTTTTCTCCACTGCTACCTTCCTACCTTTTTCTGTTCACCTTGCAGCTTCTTTTTTTCTCTCTCTGCCTCCTTCCTCCTTTCTCCCTTCCCACCCTGGAACCTTACCTTATTTCAATTGCTATCCTGCCCTCCTACAACCAAGGCCAGGCTCAGGGCAGCTCACAAAACAATCTATCCATAAGCATTCATCTTCAGTATACAAACAGCATTGATATAAACACATAGTCAGTTAAAACTCAATCTATAAATAAAACTTACAATATATGCAAAAATTTGGCACCCCAACATTCTCAATTTTACTTTTCCATGGGGGATAATTAGCAAATCTGACTATATTATACGTAGTGCAACCACCCTATAGTTCCAGTGCATTCCATAAGAGGAAAGTAAAATGGGGGAAGGGGACAAGGAGATAAGGGAAAGAAAAGGGAAAGTGTGGCTGGGGAAAACAGAAAAGGAATGAGGAAAAGGAGAGGAAGAGGAACAGGAGCGGGGGGAAGGGGAAGCTGGCAGAGGGTGAGACCATACTGTCTCAGCCATGAGCCTGGCAGAACATCTCTGCCCTGCAGACCCTGATGAACCATACCATATCCCACAGGGCCCTAACCTCAGATGGCAGAGAATTTCACCAGGCAGGATCCGGGGCTGAAAAATCCTTGGCCCTGGCTGAGGTCACCTGGATCTCTTTTGGGCCAGGAACCTTCAAAAGATTACTTCCAGATTAGCATAATGCTTTCTGGAGGTGGTATTGGGAGATGTGGTTCCACAGATTCAAAGGTCCCACACAATTCTGGGCTTTGAAGGTTAGTACCAACACCTTGAATCTGATTCAGAATTCAAATGGTAGCCAATGCAGCTGGCAAAGCACAAGTGAAATGTGTGATTTTATACATGTTCCTGTGAAGACCATTGCTGTTGCATTTTGGACCAATGGTAGTTTCTGGTGCAGTCTCAAGAGAAGCCCAGCATAGAGCAAATTACATTAATCCAATCTGAAGGTAACCATTGCATTGATAACTGTGTCAAGGTCCTGGGGGGACAGGTAGGGAGCCAGCTTCTTCAGCTGGTGCAGGTAGAAAGCCACCTTGACTGTATATGCAACTTGGACTTCCACTGTTATAAGGAGGCATTCAAAGACACTTAAGCTGCAGACAGAGGGTGAAGGTATCAATCTCACCCCATCCAACTGCAACAACTTATAGCCCTCCTCCCTCTGTGGTCCAGCACCCATCTTTCACTTTTTAAAAACCTGTCTATTTGGAAGGTGTTAAGAGGGGAGTAGACATGTTCATGGAGGTTAGGGCTATCCATGGCTACTAGTTAAAATGGATACTAATCATGATTCATACCTATTATCTCCAGTATTAGAGGAGCAAGCCTATTATGTTTGGTTCGGTAGAACACAGGCAGGATACTCCTGTTGCAGTCTTCTTGTGTGTGGCCTTTCTAGAAGCATCTAGTTCAGTGGTGTAGCACCCAGGGGAACGGGTGGAGCACAACACCCCAGGCACATGCCTTGTGGGGATGTGGCTATGACATGGCAGGGGCATGGTGGGGGTGTTCTGGGGTGGGTGGGGGTGTTCCAGGGTGCAGGATGAATGCATACCCCAGGCGCAGTTCCCCCTCGCTCCACCTCTGATCTGGTTGGCCACTGTGTGAACAAGCTGCTGAACACGATGGACCTTGGTCTGAACCAGCATGGTTTTCTTATGTTTTTATGTGCCCCCTTTGCATCTTTGAGTTGCAGAAATCAAGAAAAAAAATGGTCAGCAATTGCTTTGCAACCCACCCACCCCCCATCACAGAAATCTCAGAACATAATCTCATGAGATTTCAGTGGGCATAAACATTGCTTCTAGTTACCTTTTTTTAAAAAAAAGATTTCAGATTTTTCTCCAAACCTCGAGCATCTCAGGTTTACTGAACAATCCCTTCCCCCCCACCACCCCTAGCCCCTTTGTGTGGATATTTTGGTCCACATTCTGAGTCCTGTTTCAGAATTAGATACAATGATTACAGTTATATCACATTCTGCTATCATTTGTGCATCAAATTTTGTTGCTCTATTTTGTTGTTTAATAAGGCATACTCTTTTTTTCCCTGCTGGATTGGAGACATTCCTTCCTTCTTCTGTTGCTGATTTCCCCAGTGCCAGTAACCTGACTTGTAAGTTAAATTAGACCATCCCATCCTTTGTTGGATTTTATGCTAATTTAAGGCACCATGATTGAACAGTCTGTATGATTACTTTTATTTCATTGATCCATGTGTAGAATCATGTTGTAAATCTCTCTGAAACTGTTTCCAAGACCAAGAAAAATGGAGAGGGGAAGAGGTCTAATAAATTGAATTAATAATAATAATAATAATGATTTAATGAATTTTGTATTGGTTTGATCAATCCAATCAGAGTAGCCAAATTTCTAATTAGATTCTAAAATTCAAATGGAAGATAAAATTCTCAAATAGCTTTTCATCAGTGTCTTGCTCTATATGTATCTACCTTCAGACAGGAGACATGTAACCTCAAGAGACAGAGCTTTCATATGGAATTTCTTTTTTGAGTCAATTCATCTGGTGTGGTGACTCTACTGAGAAAGTTTTACCTGCCAGATAAATTTTCTGTTTAATTTTCCCAGACATTTGGTGATTTTTGATCTCATTTTTATTTTCTTTTATTCTGCCATTTTAATATGATTCTTAATTGCTGTGTTGCCGCTAATTTTTGTTAGAAAATATTAGGTAATGTTATGGCTATGCTTTTATAGAGCATTTAAGAACATTGATTAAAAGGTGATACGTACATGTTTTAAATAAATGCAGTGAAATCTGGTAAGCAGACAAAAACCTATAATTTGTGAAGTGCACATGAAGTTCAATGCATTCTTTTTTCTTCTCCCCCCTTCAGAATTTTGAATTTCATATAATGATGCTCTGATGATCAAATATACACAGCATAAACCATTAATATAATTAATACAAACCTAATATGACCTGTATTCACTGTACCCATTAAAACCATTCCTGTCAATTAAACAAGCTGTTGCATTCTAAGCACGCTAGGAAACTCTTTATAATGTCACAATTCAGCAAAGTATAGAGCACGGCAAGGTGGCGATCATTCCCTAATGGATCTGTCAGCTGTATAGAAAAGAGGTTTGGAATGTGCAGCAGCCTTCATTCATTCTTTAACCTAAAGTCTATTATTAAAGCACATAAAAATTACTTCTATAATTTCATGCGTTTCTGCAGTTATGTCACCTGGGTCTGACTTATGCTCATTCAAGAAAGTTGTCAGGCTCCTGATTCATTTCCTCATTCTATTTTGTGTGCCACTCCTCAAAAGGCCAACCTAGATGTTTTCTTCCCCAAAAAAGCATCCCAACATTCCTGTTCTAAGATCTATTTGCATAAATTATGGCACATGGTTCTGCTGTACAATTATTGACAGCCATTTCTTTAATTGGAATTAATGATAGTCAGCAGCTCAAAAATTATCTGGGGGCAGGGACTGAAGAGAACCAAACGTGAAGTGGGTGGTCAGGCAGGGGGCAAGCAGAGGCAGGGCTTTTTCTACAGTGGCACCTCATTTTTAGAATACCATCCCCTTTGGGGCTCACCTAACATCTCCTTTACTGTCTTTTGGGTACCTGGCCGAAGTATTTATTTTCTCAAAATTTAAATTGAATATTCCACCCTTTAAAATTATTTTTGCAATTCACCTCTAGCCAGTAGGGCGTTTGGGGAATATTATTTGAAGATGCTGGGTGATATTCTAATGGCTTGTTTTAATGCTGGTAATGTTATTGATGCTTTTAAAATTCTTTTATTGTATTTATTTTGCTATTGTTCAAGATCTGCATTTCTCTGCCTGTTCCAAGGTAGAAGTGTTATTCTTCCCAGGCGGTCTATTGTTGATGCTCCCCTTGTCTGAAGTTGTGAATTTGGGCATCATCAATATGCTGATGATACCCTGCTTTGTCTGTCTCTAGCCAAATAACCTGGCAATGCAGTAGAGGTCTTGAATGACTCCATGACTCCTATGGTTAAGTGACTAAGCTTGAGGAAGTTGAACCTGATAATAGCCAGGTAATGCTGGTTGGGAAGCCTAAAGAAGTACATTGTGCTTCCCACATTTGATAATGTTCAGCTGATCCTTACAGTCAAAAACTTAGGGGCTGCAATAAGAAAAGTCTGGGTTCTTTCCAGTCTTCCAGTGATTGCAGTTGTTATACAAAGCCTTTTCATTCCAATTAAGGTAGCTAACCAGAAGCGCTGCTTTATTTTGACCCCATTCACTTCCTGAAAACACTGTAAGCAGCAGGGGAATATTAGCAAGTGCCATAGAACACACAGGTGCCCTGTTGGAGCACTGGGCATGGAATGGTTCAGGAATATCTACACATGTAATTCAGTACAATTAAGACAAATTAAAATATTACTTTAAATACCATTAAAAGCAGAACACAAATACATAATTAAAACAAGTTTAAAAGCAGCTTCTGGTTGGGGAATTTATGGTATGTTGACGCCTCTGCAAACTGCAGATGATCTTCATGACTAGAATGTTGGCTGGTAAGTGTAAATCACCAGGAAAATATCTGGGCAAAGGGTGACCAGGAGATAATCCCTATTGCTTCAAGAGCTCTCCTCGAGTAAAGTGAGAAAACAGGTGTTTGCAACTCACTCTGGGATTGAGAGCTAGGAGGCTGGACTATGAATGACAGCCCATAGCCACACTGAATATAATTGGACTTTTAGCCTAACCGCTCCCCATTTCCTCACTTACAGAAGAGAATTACTCTTAAATGGATTCCGCATGGGCAAAAAACAGCGGTGTGAAAATGATGTAAAAGGGTTTAAAACAGTGTAAAAGTGTTTATTCCATTTTCACACCGCTTTCACACCACTGTTTTTGGCCCATGCGAAATCCGCTTTACTGATGAAGAGACATTTCATCTGCGCTGATGACAGCAACCTTATCTGAGATAATCTTTTGCTCTGGGAACTATAAATCACAATGAAATTTCAGAAGGGGAGAAGAGGACTTAAAATAACTTGGCAAAAAGTAGAAAAAAGAAGAGAAAACTGCTATAGGAACAGTTTAAACCACCTATAAGTGGATTTTTTTGTTAAACTAATTACTATGGCAATCCCTGGAATGTAAACAGATTAATATCCCCATCCAAAGGGGGAGTGGTAAACCTCCCATGGGAGCTGTGACCCTCCCCAGTGCTGGGACACTATGCCAGATGCAGCAACAGTGTTCCAACACTGCTGCTACCTCTGCTGGGATAGCAGGGGAAGTTGGAGTCCTGGCTGGGGAAGGGGCCAACATTAGTCAGCTTTCTCCCAGCCATTTGGTGTCTTACGCTGGTAGACATCTCAAGGAGGCTTCAGACTTAAGGCACTAAAAATGTGCTATAAGTCTACTGAACCCCATGGGGACTCCTTGGCAGCAGGGAAACTTTTTTGCTTTATGAGCCTCCCCACGCCACTGGAAAGTCTCCAGAGGAATGGTACTGTGGCTGGCTGCCTGGTCCTTTGTATGGGACTGCCCATTATACCTCTATAGATAATTTAAGACCCTGATGGAGAAAGAGGTGTTACCAGATTAAAGTTTCTACCTTCTTTTTGTTATTTGGAGCTGACTCGTCCATGGCCACTACCAGGAAAAAAAATCTATGAACATTAATCCTGAACTCAGATACATCTGTAATTATATTTTTTGATCAATTGAAAAATAATGGGCCACATTTGAAAAGAAGATGGAAGAGAGAATGTAAGGAATTCCAAAGAGCAGAAATAAAAAGGCTTTTTGATTATAAGTCCGTTTATTCAGACATCCTGGAAAGCACACACACACGACATGGCAGGAATGAGCAACCCCACTCAAACAACAGGTTATAATGCTGACTACCCATCCCCCCGGCTCCGTTCTCATGGCGGAAGCGGAATTCTACTATCTTGAAAGTGAGATAAGCATTCTCCTACCCAAAGGTTGGTGCAGGTCCTGGCGGACGCCAAGGCCAAAAGAATCTCCGATCAAAGGCCAGCTTTGGCAGTAAAGGGAAACAAGAACGGCTGGAGATCCTTACACTCTGCCTCTCTTAAAAGAAATCTCCCCTTTTCCCCCTCCCCGGTTTGTCGGAGAAAAGCTAGTGAAATGCAGCAATTAAGAGAGGGGGCATCGATATTTCTCCTTATACACCCATTGATTTATGGCCAGAAGAATAGCCAACCCATGACCACTACTTAGAATGTTGCCGAGGCGTTTGCGAAAGAAGCGAGAGTCAGGATTGCACATCTATTTCCTGTGCTTGGTGTCCATCAATTATAACTGGCGGGGGGGTGTCTCGGAGAGTCGTGTTAGAGCATCTGAAGCAGGGAACCTCCTTGAGCAAGAAACTGGCTGGAATGGAAAGGCGGGATGAATGTTACTTAGTGAATTAGGGGCAGATCTAAGTGAGCAGTAACATCATTGATCACTTTTGTAATCCGAAAGGGACCCACAAATTTTTTGCCAAGTTTGAATATTTGTGCATGTCTGGAAGGTTTTTAGTGGACAAATAAACCCAAGCCCCAACTTACGTAAGGGAAATTCTGGCCGGTGTTTATCTGCCTGAAACTTTTGGGCTTCTTGAGCCTGTTTTAAGATAGATTGAACTGTTTTCCAGCCTTCAACTAGTGACAAAATCCATTGATTGAATTCTGGTGAAACTGCAGCCTCCGCCCGGCAGCTGGGAGCAACCTTGGCGGGGAAGAAGGATCGACTCCAGAGAACTACTTCAAATGGGGTTTTCTGCAAATACTGCTATAGAATTGCATTATTGTAAGCATACTCTCGCGAAGGGAAGCAATTCCTGGTTACACCAGTTACAATCACGATGGTAGTTTGTATAACAACGTAAAATATTGCTCTAGTGTTCTGTTCGTCCGTTCACTTTGCCCGTCACTTTGAGCAGCGTGGTAGGCGGCGACTGCTGGTGTGGTTCCCAATAACTCCAGAAAGCCAGCCTTCCAAAAACGAGAAATGAGATTGGGGGCCGCGATCGATACCACGCTTCTCAGGGAGGAGGAATGCAGAAGCGATGTAGATGTGTTGAATGAACAACCGGGCCTAGTTTGCGGGAGCTGAAGAAGAGTATGGTGGTGCAAAGAGATGAGAAATGCGAAACACGATTTTGGAAAAGAAGATCCACCGCACCCACAAAACGAGTTGTTCCCGATGACTGTCCGGCAGAGTCAGTGATAAAATCCACATTGAAATAACCTGCCAGGGTCCGAGGAGGCAGCGAGGAGAGGTTTCAGTAATCCCATGAAGGCTTCGGTATTGACTTGGCCTCGCACATATGGAACACCCTTTAATGTAAGACTCTCAACGTCCTTGCGCATAGAGCGCCACCAAAAAAAACTGGCGGCGTGGGCTAGATGAAGGGTTTTCACAAACCCGAAGGTGCCCAGCCTGATGCGAGCATCATGGCATGCTTGAAGAACCTGCTTTCGGAGGGGAGGAGGAACGTACCAACACCCCCCCTTTTCCAGACACCATCCTCCAAGCGTAGCTGTGCATCTTTTTCCTCTGTTGGTAGCTTGCGTAATCCCGCCTCCTTGAATTCCTGGAGGAAGGGGGAGACGATGGCTGGGATGGGCGCAGGGGGGGAGACGTAGAGGATTGTGAGCAGGTGACAGCTAATCCTAGCTGGGAGGGAGAAAGAACGGTGCGTGGAATATCCCGTAGGGATGCGTCCCCCCCCTCCCCGGGGAGGCAGGACAACGCATCAGCCAGCTTATTGCTTTTACCAGGGAAAAAATGGACCGTAAAGGAAAAGCGAGAGAAAAAATCAGCCCAACGTAATTGTTTAGCGGACATTTTGAGGGGTGTGGAAAGCGCAGCCAAATTTTTATGATCCGACCAGACTTGAAAGGGGTGCTTGGCTCCTTCTAACCAATGCATGCGCCAAGTGCTCAACGCAAGTTTTATGGCAGCGGTTTCTTTATCTCCGACAGTCCAGTTTAGTTCGGGACCAGAAAATTTTTTGGATAAATAAGCACACGGTACCAATTTATTGTCTTTATTTTTCTGCAAGAGGGCAGCGCCCAGCGCCTTGTCCGAAGCATCCACGTAAACGATGAAAGGAAGCTCAGGGTCGGGATGTGTCAGAATTGGTTCAGTTGTGAAAGCTGTTTTCAGCTGCTGGAACGCTAATTGGCATTCCTGCGACCAGGGGAGGGGGGCCCCGGGCTTGGCCGCTTGGGCGTCCTTTCCTTTAGTGTGTAAAAAATCAGTGAGCGGTAAGGCAAGTTTGGCAAAATGGGGAATGAAGTCACGATAGAAGTTAGCAAAGCCTAAGAAAGACTGCAATTCCCTTCTATTGGTGGGGGGCAGGCCAGTCAACCACTGGGCGCCACTTTAGCTGGGTCCATTTCTAGACCGTCAGAGGATATTCGATAGCCCAGGTAGTCTATGGAGGATTGGTGAAAACAGCACTTTGACAACTTGGCAAAGAGGGAGTTATCAAGTAAACGTTGTAAAACTTCCCGGACTAAAGCCTCATGTTCTTCCAGGGTCTGTGAGTAAATCAAAACATCATCCAAATATACGACTACCCCCTTGTACAACAAATCATGTAATACTTCGTTTATGAGGGCCATGAAGGCCCCTGGGGCCCCAGCTAATCCGAAGGGCATTATTAAATATTAATATTGCCCGAATTTGGTATTAAATGCTGTTAAATGTTTGTACCCTTCCGCGATGCGGACACGATAATAAGCTTCCCGCAAATCCAATTTGGTAAAAATCCAGCCTTTGCCTAGGGCATCCAAGAGGTCCTTTATTAAGGGCAAAGGATATTTGTTGGTGATGGAAACAGCATTTAGTCCACGATAATCAGTACAAAGTCTTAACGAACCGTCTTTTTTCTTAACGAATAAAACAGGGGTGGCATGGGTGTGTTTTGTGGCTCGCCGTATGAATCCGCGGGCTAAATTTTTATCTAAGAAGGCGCGGAGCTCCTTTTCCTCGGTGGGACTCATGCGATAGATCCTACCCTTAGGTAATTGAGCTCCGGGTTGTAGCAGGATCTTGCAATCGGTATCCCTATGGGGGGGAAGTTGATCGCACTCCTGTTCCTTGAAAACTCTGGATAGGTCTTGATACCTTTGGGATTTCTACAGAAAGGGGAGTCGACAGTGCATTGAGAGAAGTAGAGATCGTTGCTTCCCCCCCCTACCGATGGATCTTCCCCCCCATCCATGTGATCTCCGCAGGGGGGATCTGAGAATTGAAGGATTCGTTCCTTCCAAACGAAGGTTGGTTCGTGTAAAAGTAGCCATGGCATACCTAATACAATGGAGTGCTTTGCAACTGGAGCAAGAATGAAACTAATCTTTTCCCAATGATCGTTGCAACGGAGAAGTACCGTTTGGGTTTTGAACCGGGCCGGACCCTCACCTCCCAGTGGGCTACCATCCATTTGGGTGAAAGGAATGGGCTTCACCAAGGGAACTCGGTCTAAACCGAGTTCCTCGGCCACTTGCGGTCTCATAAGACAGTGGGAGCAACCTGAGTCCACAAGTGCAGAGGCCAAAATACGTGTACGTTTACTTGGGTTGGCTAAGGAAGTCAAAATAGTAATGGGCGCGCTGCCTTCACTCACCGCATCAGGGGAAGGATTAAGATCTACGGGTGCCGCTGAAAGACTAAGCGCAGTTTCTTCCTCTTCGACCTCCTCATCAAAAGTGGCTTTAGACGATCCTTGAGTTGGCAGGCTGGATTTGCGTGGAGGCTTGGCAGAAGGAGTGCGGGCCCCCGGGAGGGGAGGCTTCTGCTTCTTCGGGCAGTTGGCAGCCAGGTGGCCAGGACCTCCGCAGTAAAGGCACAATCCCAAACGACGACTGAGATCCTTACAGAGATTTAGTAGTGTGGTAATTATTTATGCAGACTTTCAAGGGAGTGTCACTGAATTCAGAAGTATGCCATGTATGCCATGCTGAGGATATGTTTATTCAGTTTTCTTGAGCCATCACCTTGCTCAAGAGCCTCTCACTCTTTGTAAGCTATTTTGTAAGGATCACAGGACTCACAAGGTGGTCTGTGTTCTCAGTATTCCTGGAGCTGAACATACTGGGAAGAGAAATCAGTCACAGCATCTAACCATAAATGGGCTGGCTCTTGTGTAGATAATGAACACTGCAAAACTGGGATATTGGCAGTCCAAAGAAGGCTTTATTACCTATTCTGTGGACTTTCCAGGTATGCAGAAAAATCTGGCTTTGTAAATTAAACTGAAGAAAATGAGAGAAAAACCTTTAAAATAGTTTGACAATGACCAACAAACGTTCTCCAGAAAGGATGGAAGGTTGGGAACAGCTGACTGCCAAGAAGAAGAGGAAAAAGAGGAGGAGAACAGGAAGGGAAAGGGAATGGGAACTGGAGGGAGGAGAAATCAGTTTGATCTGGTCAATGAGAGCACACAGAATCTTAGGCCCCTGCCGCACACGCAAAATAATGCGTTTTCAAACCACTTTCACAACTGTTTGCAAGTGGATTTTGCCATTCCGCACAGCTTCAAAGAGCATTGAAAGCAGTTTGAAAGTGCATTATTCTGCATGTGCGGAAAGAGCCTTAGAGAGAGTAAGATTTTGAGGGATCAGTTAGTATAGCTTGCAGTTCCTCACAGGTCCTCTGCCTTGTGACATCACAGCACTTGACTATTTAAAAATTTCTACTGACCTGACAATACTCAGTGGCCTTAAACTTTGGCAAAGTTAAACAAATTGGATTCAAAGTCTATGCTTGTCACAAATTCTTAGTTTGTAGAACAAACCTGCGGAGGGAGGGGGGAACAACTCCTGGGAGCTGCAAAATGAAAAGATAATTATATGGTAGTTAAATGTAAAGTTAAATGCAGCAACTGAAATGTACATAATGAATGACTATTATTGTATTTATGCTTCACCTGCTTACAAAATTATCACCCGAGACAGCTACACGAAGGTGATAGTTATATCATCTTCAGTCACGCCTGTACTAAAGTAACCCCCATAGAATAACAGCACAGTGCTGCCTGTTATCAGTTTCTACCTTGAAAGACAGGTAATTGTTTTTATTATATGCTTTATAAACCCCCAAGGTCGGAATAGAGGCAAAGGAAGCAATGAGCGGAAAAGTAAATTGGGTCAGCCAGAGCAGTTCAGTGACAAGAAGCTGTGGAAACAGACTACAAGAGCAGACCTAAACACACCTGAGTTCAATGGACTTAGAAATGCTTAATTCTGCCTTGGATAACATTGTAAAACCAGAAGCTTTATATTTGGCTCAGGCCTCTTATATCCCTCCCTCCCTCCAAGAAGCACAAGTTAGTGTGCATATTCTCCTTGTCTTTGTTGCATCCTCACTACAACCCTGTGAGTTCTATTAGGCTAAGACAGAGGGACTGGGCCACAGTTACCTAGTGTACTTCAAGAGATTTGAAGATAGATCTCTTCTCTGTTAGTCCACCACTCTTAACCACTGTGCCACTCTAGTTCTATACCACACCAGTTCTCTGTGTGAGACCCTAATGGCTTTGAGACCCTATACAATACTGGTATATTGTGCCCTCTTTGGTCATCTGACAACAAACAGCAGTTGCCCAGTGGCATTAATGATGCCAAAGACTAGCAGAAAAAAGGTAGAATGTCTCTTCTGGCCAGGCACCACAGTCATGTTGGGCTCGAATATTTGGCTCTGGTTTGCAAATACCCATAAGATATAGCAGATGCTGCCCCATTGTTCTTCAGAGAAATCCTTTTTCCCAGATTTCCCTACTGCAGCAACAAATTTATGGTTACCTGCAAGTCTTGCCCAGGATCTATAAAGTGTGAATCAGGTTTTTATGCAAAGGATTCAACCCCACTGTTGCTACTTTGCATGGCAAGACTATTCTTATGGGTTCCTATAGTTACAAGGTACATCCTGTTTCTTTTCGGAGCCCTCAGGAACCAATGCACCTGGGCCAGCAACATCAATTCTGGAATGACAAATGATTTAGTACTAATGCAGGGCATGTTGTGTAAGTATTGCATTCGATTTTTGTGCCATTTGATTTTTTTATCTAACTCTGAAATCCCATCAACTAAAACATGTCAGAATATTCAAGAAAGTCCATATACACATTTAGAATTACACTAATATGCAGCTTGTCAAATTGCATTGTGCAGATGGAAGCTATAATAGTAAGCACAGAAGTAAATTTCATTGAATCCGGTGAGTTGAAATTTGGTACTTATGGGAATCTCTGCCACAGAGTGCAACAATGGCTGCTAGAATAAATGGTTGTAAAATGGAATTACACAAATTCGTGACTCAGTCTACCACTGGTCCATTAGTCATGACAGCTTAATGGAACCTGCATGTTGACAGGCAGTAGATCTCATAATAGCATTTGCTATGGAGAAAGGCAACAGAGAGAAGCTTTGGCCTCCATACATTGTTTGTAGCATTTGGCTGACTACTTTGGGAAAAAAAGATACTGGACTACTCTCATCCAACCAGCCTCTGCTTATGTTCTTAGTTAGCCCACTTCTGATACAATCTTCATGAGAACTGGGAGCCCACCAGTCACACATATCAGAAGAGCTCCCAAAGGCACCTGGTGGGCCACTGCAAGTAGCAGAGTGCTAGACTAGATGGACTCTGGTTTGATCCAGCAGGCTCTTTCTTATGTTCTTGTGTCCTTAAGAGCACAGTCCCCCATGATGCACTTGATTGACATAGTTACTAATTTGTGTGAATCAGACAATACATAGATTTACCATGCACAACAGCTTCTATACATGCAAACATGGTTTCATTCTGCATGCACTGAAGCTTTATGTGCACAGAAAATCCATATACTGCCCAATTCACATGGAACAGCAACAGCACCTGTTGAGTGCATCCAGGGGACATCATGCTCCCGATATGCTCAGTTGACGGGCTTCCATGAACATAGAGTCTGATGATGGCTGATAGTTTTTTTGCATTTCACTGCCTCACTCTGGTTTGAAAATAACAAACAGCATGATAGAGGAATGGTGGCTTCCTTCATGAAAGGGAATTTAGTAAAAATACAGTGGTTGGCCATGCTTCAAAAGAGTTTTATGGCAAAAGGGACTTTTCAAAAATTGATCTGGAATGTAATTATATGTTTGCCCTACCAGTGAAGCAAATGATATATCTCACAGGAACATTTGTACTTCAAATCAGTTAGCTGAAGCCATTCACATTCTTTCTATGATATAAATCTGGATATAAGAAAAACTAAAATGCCCACTGGGTCAAAAGCCTGTCACTGGCCCTATTTTATTCAATCTATAACATGGCAGTAAAAACAAAGTTTGGGCTTCCAAACCATTTTGGGCTTCCAAACCATTTAAACCATTTTACACCATTTTCACACCACTGTTTTTGGCCCATGTGGAATCCGCCAATGTTTCAAACAGATTCATACCCCCCCCACACACACATACACACGCACGCACACACGCAGGCACGAACGCACATGCATATACCTTGCTGTATACTTCTTAAAGTACTTTAATTCAAATGTATGCGGATCATGTGCCAATGGTTTATTTTGGAATTCAGGACAAGCAAACAAAAGAAAATGGCAAGTTATTTCTCAAGAATAGGTCATGGCATTTCGGATATACAGGACCACAACGATTAATTGAGACTGAAGGCCATTTGAAACCACTGAAATGGAGCTTGATTACAACTCACTTAAGTCCTATTAATTTCAGTGGTACCCTACAGGTTATCAGAGATCAGCAGTTAGCATGTTCAGGCTATTCTTAGGATCCATGTTTTAGCAGGGGCCCATCAATATCCTGGGTCTACAAATGACTGAGGTGAGCACCAATTATGAAAGTGGCAGCAAGGGAAAATGGGAGAAGGGCAGGCACAAACAAATTGGAGAGGGGAGGAAGAAACTGCTGTGGCAGAAATGATAGGACTAAGGTTATGCCCTTCCAGCAAAGGGGAACCACACATGAAGCTGTATTGTCGAATGCTTTCACGGCCGGAATCACTTGGGTGCTGTGTGGTTTCCGGGCTGTATGGCCGTGTTCTAGCAGCATTCTCTCCTGACGAGAGATAGATCCTCTGAAGATGCCAGCCACAGATGCAGGCGAAACGTCAGGTGAGAATGCTGCTAGAACACGGCCATACAGCCCGGAAACCACACAGCACCCACACATGAAGCTGCTGTAAATATGACCATTGGTCCTTCAAGGCCAGTATTACCTACTCAGACAGGCAGTAGGTCTCCAAGGTATCAGGTTGAGATCTTTCACATCACCTTCCCCCTGATCAGTGGCGTAGATGCCACAGGGACATGTGGGGACATGTGCCCCGGATGCACGCCAATTAGTTATGTGGGGCTCAAAAAGCCCCTCCCACATGACTATGCCACTAAGTCTGAGAGCAGGAGGCAGAATGGTTTCCAAGGTACAAAGTCTGTTTGCTTTGCAATTGAAAGCATGTACAATAGGGTTGGTAGAGGGGGAAAATTCAGCCCCAGTTCGGGTTCGGGCCCAGTTTGGGTGTATGGGGTCAGACCCCCCCCCCCCCCCAGTTCCAAGCCTGCCAGGCTCAGATACACCCGAACTTCCATTGACATCCGAGATTCTCGGATGCGTTTTTATTTTTTTGCTGTTTTTTTGCATTTTTAAAGGTATCGACACCAAACTTTCAGGGTATCTTTGGAAGACTGTCCTGGTCATGCCCCCCAAGTTTGGTGCAGTTTGGTTTGGGGGGGGGGAGTTATGGACCCTCAAAGGGGGTGCCCCATCCCCCATTGTTTCCAATGGGAGCTAATAGAAGACAGGGGCACCCCTTTGAGGGTCAATAACTTGGCTCCCCCTGAACCAAACTGCACCAGACTTGGGGGGCATGACCAGGACAGTCTTCCAAAGATACCCTGAAAGTTTGGTGGCAATACCATTAAAAATGCGACCCGTGCAGGCACATTTGCTCAAGATACTTTGGGGTTTTTTTTTTGCTTTTCAGCATTTTTTTCAGCAGCAGGCAGCCGCAGCATACGGCCTGGCCTGCTATGAATCCATTCATTCAGTAGTCTGTGTCAGAAGCAGCAGTGAGTGGGTAAGTGGGGTCGATTTTTCAGGTGGAGGGGGGTTATTGGAGGGGGAGCGGAGTGGGGTGCCGGAGGGGTGTGTGTGTGTGTGTGTGTGCGTGCATGCGTGCGTGCGTGCGCGCCCTCCTTCGCAATTCTTGCTGGCTTGGTGGGATGAGCTGGGGGCGGGGTTTCCCTTTTCCCCCCCGCTTGTTTTTTTAATGAATGAATGGAGTTTCCAGGGGGGATTTTGGGGTGGGTGGGGGTTGGAGTGGTGTACCACAGTGTGTGCGTGTGTATGCGTGTGTGCCCTTCCCCTCCCCCGCCATTTTTCCTGTCTTTTGGGGTGGGGGTTGGAGTTTCATTTTTAACTTGATTTGCAGCAATCCAGTTTAAGCTGACTTATCCAACTCCCTTCGATGATGGCAAGCTGGCTTCAGTCTCCTATTCCAGTTCTTGGAGCCAGAGGGTAGGCAAGAAAATTGCCCATTTTGAGTTTCTCAATGACTTATTTATCAGTGCTGCCGTTAAAATGAAGGAAGACCTGAAGAAGTGAACTGGCAATTACCTGTAGTGAGTGAGTCTGCTCATTTATCTGGTTTTGTGCCTTCATTTCCTTTTTCTTATACTAAATATTTATCTTACCTCACAATTCCAGCTTACTGCGGACTATTTTATTTAGCCCATTTTAATGCACTCCTTGGGCCATTTTAATGTACCTCCTTTAGTAGAACTAACCAGTAGATGCAGATTTGTAGAATCCATTACACCCCGGTAAGATGATGCTGATAAAAGAGCTAATATGTCAGCTCCACTTGTGGCGAACATTCCAGCTTGCTCTGTGGATGACCATCCATTAAATCTCTTTTCAGGGTCCAATGAGATGACCACAGAAACAGTAGCAAAACTCATTTCATGGGCACTAAAATATCATGACCAAATTCTGAAACCATCCTGTTAGACAGAATTCTGATGACCTTGATCTAATCCTTGGAGCAGACATATTGATAATTTAGTTTATTTTTAACATTTATTATGAATGCCCCTGATCCGTTCATTATAAATGTTCTGATTCTGAATAACATTGTATGCAAACTGCAGTTTTCTGAATATTTGTACTGGGCAATCAGCCTGAGAAAGTCTATCAAGCCATTGTGCTTTATGGACTACTTAGCTGAGAATAAAACGTGTGAGAATTCCCAAGGTTCCTCATTAGAAGCCATGATTAAATTATGTTTTATTTTTGGAAGCTACCTTAGAAGTATTGCTTTGGAAAGGCATACAGTTTTGGGATGAATGGATGAATATTAAAAAACTGTTTCACTGTTAAAATACAAACTTTTAAAACAGGGGAAGTCCAATCCGTGGGGAGGGGGCGGGTGGACTCATCCTAAAAGTTGGCACAGCTCTGTGCTGATGTGGGTGCCCACTCTACTGGTACAAGGGACAAATGCACGGGGAGAGGGGTTGGATACATGGGTGGGCACATGCTGCATGACTCCCCAGCACCCAGTAGGGGCTTCTGCAGGTGCCAATTTGCAAATAAGCAAAATCATGTGCTGCTCAACTGTGGCTTGCCCCTTATGGAATGGCCTGTCAAGAAGATCAGGAACATTTTTTTACAAACTATGCAAAACTATGCAGGAGGGCTTTTCTGCACAGATAACTGGGTTGCACTGTACCAAACCGCAAATAAATTTCCTTGGAGAAATGAGTAGGGATAATGGTCTATTCTAATGTGTATAGCTTACTCTAAGTAGCTTACACATTAAGTGTACCACTTAATGTATCATATTAATACTTATGCTATGCTGCAGTTATTTCTGCTGGTTCCAGACTTCTAAAAACCTAATGCATGGATTATCAAATGTCACATTTTGTTGATTGTACTGACTCACTACATGTTATCTGTCTTGAGTCTCTGTGAGAAACGCAGAGCACACATACAACATAAAATAAAATAAAGATTCATCCATCTAATAACAGAGTTTTTGATCCTATGTAGATAGACTCAGAATTCAAATTGGGTTACCAACAATCAAGGTAAGGGTTTTGCATGGGGAAAAGCAGTTGGTCTGCATGGGGAAAAGCAATTCCATGGTGAAGGGGAGGATTGGAATCTATGAGATACAGGCATCAGAACTGTTGACATTCAAGATCCTCACCCTTTATAAACTTAAATTGTCTTATGGTGATCCTAATTAATCACCCCATCACCCATTCTTCCATTTGGGCCAAAAGCAGGGCCCCAACAGGTTAAAGTATTCTGGAATGGGGGAATGAAGATAGGGTTGAGGGATATGCTCAGTGGTGGGATTCAGCAGGTTCGCACCACTTCGGCAGAACCGGTTGTTAAAATGGTGCTTGTAAACGACTAGTTGTTAAATTATTTGAATCCCCCCACTGAATATGCTCTGTAGTTCTCCCAGACTCCCACTGAAAGAAAGGTTTCATGCACTGTACTGCTCAGATACAGCCCCAAATCTCAGCAGTCAGAATGTCAGGGTAGTTGCACTACAGCACTAAAAGAGTGACCCTAAGGAAAATGTTCTAATGATTGCATTGTAAGGTGCTGAAGTTCAGAATTGGGGTAGGGTGGGAACTAACATATACTTTAAAATACAATCATAAAATCACATCAATAACTTAACAATTTAAAACATTCCCAACAATAATCAATGGTGATTTAACAGTCTAACCCACATCATATTGCCAAACTCTCACCATAACTTATAACAACTAACAGATGAGGAAACTGACCCAGTCTCTAAGACATTTACTATAGAAATTAGGGAAATTTCTAGATAGTGGTAGTATACGTGACATCACTTTCTGGCAATCACCTGGAAGTAATAGTCTCTCTAACCATGGTAGGGAACTGTACAGAAGTTTTCTACCACTGAGTGGCACTGAACCACCTGCAAAAGCTCCCCCTGCTGGTGACTGCCAAATCTGCACAGCACTAATAAGGTGTCTGTGTAGCCAGGAGGCTTACAGGCAATACTGCCTGGAAGTGATGTCACATCATCACTGACACTTCACCCTCCCTGACTGTGCCCCCAACAGTTCCTACAGGATAGACCTGGCAATTGTAGGACCAGGTGAACAGGACATTATTCCTATAACCCCGGACTTTAGCAATCTCATGCTTATGTGATAGAGAGGTGCTGCTTTACCCTTTCTAATGGTTCCCCCAAGTTAGGTAAGTAAATCTTGTAAATGTACATACTGCTCTTGAGTTACTAAGCTTCTCACAGGGAAAATGAAGCATTATTAGAATATATGTTACAGTTTATGGATTCTTTGTGAAGAATAATTTTTTACATTTTTACAGAACTGTGCATAATGTCAAAGAAAAACTTATTCATCTTTAAATAATAGCCAAGTATAGTCTACCACTTGAAAATGGTGAATCTGTCCAATAGCTAATGTCTTGTACAAATAAATTCATTTGCTTTGGTTGCACCATTAAAAGGGCATTGGTGTGATCCAGAATTGTGTCATAAAACATTTTCATATGCTTTTTCCTAAAGACTGAATTATCAGCTTTTGCTTAATAGGCTGCTACAGGGATTTAAAGGTCAGTGATCCATGAACTAAAACAGTCTTTAAGAAGTCCTTAATGTATTACTTGACGATGACTATGAAGAAACTGCAAGTCTGTTGAGCACATAATTACATATTTATATAATGGACAATAATGAGAATTACAGTCCATTATGACATCTCTCAGGAATTTACATGATGGATTTTTTTAGCTTTCTAAAGGAAATGAGAAAAAAAAACACAGTTATCTGCTTTGCAAGATTATTTCTAATAGGAGCCATTTGGAAGTGCATGAAAAAGAACACAGTTGTATATTATGCCCCTCTCCTCCACGGGAAGGTTAAGAGAAAAGTACAAGGGACTACCAAGTTGTCTCTTATTCAGGCAAGGACCAAGCTTTCACCTGCTTAATGACAGAATAGGAATCTGCCCCTAGACAACTCCAGTATATTATATCACCCTTTTTCCTATATACCCCATCTGGATTTGCGGAGCAATTCCTGTCAAGTGTTGAGTTTGATTGTAAAGTTATTATGAGATTTGAAAACCAAGGGTCAATTCTCATATTGTACATAAAAATACTTCTGTGTGGGAATTTGCATGAAACCTATATGGAAAATTCCCAGTCACTTTGGTCTCCCCTAGGGCTAGATGACCATTGTAAGAATTTCTGCAAAGGCATCAGCCATCAACCTTCTTGAGATACCACCTCACAAGAAACCCAGTGGTACTCATCCAGGGATGGTAAATGGACATTGTTTCCATAGTATATTTCAAGTGTCATCTCAGTAAATTATACAATGTAAGATTATCTGCATATTGTAGACTGAGAGTCGAGGCTGAGCAAAAGCTGCTGGCTTACAAGTATCACCTTACATGGGTTAAAGTGATATACAGTCAGTGCTTTTAGAGGTGGATGCAGGATCCCAAGTGCTAGGCCCTTTCTGTTCCCTACATACATTCACCATCATAGATGAAATAGCTTACTCATGTACCAAATGGGCTTTAATTGCATGATCACAAATCAGAGTTTTTCAGAGTTCCTAATTGCATGTACAGAGCCTACGCATATACAAAGGCTGATTAGGCATAAGGTGTTTGCTGAATGGTGGAGGTAAATGTCTGCTGTGGCAAGATTTTTTGTATGGAAGTATTTTCTCTAGCCCCACTTTCACTTTCCACTTTCTCCACGGCAAACAAATTCACTTATGGCATGATTTTAATTTTGCTTCACTGCTAGAGCAGAACAGATTTGTCAGTGGGCACAGCTTTGCCCTGGACCACTTCCATCTGCCCACAGCCAGCCTGCTGAGTTTTACTCTCCACTCCCTCACACTGCTTTGCATGCTCCCCCCTCTCACTCTTCCCTGTTGCCGAATACATCCTGCTTTTTGTCCTGCCATATCATTTCTATTGCCCATGGCCTCCCAGTTTCTGCATATATTTAGATCTATAAATTAAAAAAAATTAAATAGCCATATTGCTAATTGATAAATTAATATTAACATTAAAAATATAAAAATAATAAGACTAGTCAATCAGTCCAAACACCCAATTTATCCCTGCATTTGATCAACAAACTGGGATGTCTCCAACCTCATAGTTTTATACGCAAGCCAACAACGATTCCAGACCACCCCAGGAAAAGCCCATCAGTCTTGATGCTTGTGTTTACAGTACATCGAGAGATGGACAATTATGAACCTAGGGAGCTTAGCAAACATGTTGTTCACATTGTCCTTTTGCGGTTTTGCAGTTTGCATGCTGCCATTACTCTCCCCTCACTTCCCTCTGTAAAACACAGACAGCGTTCAAGCAAAGTATACAGATGCCATATTCAAGATTTTCTTTAATAGTTCACCTTTTTATGTCGATCTATTGTTAGATTGACAGATTAATAAATCAATCTATTGATAAGATGAAAGATAAAGATTAAAGATTAAATTAAGCACACATGCATGATAGAAAACCTGTGAAACATCACCCCCACTCCTGACGCAAGCACAAAGCCAGCTGATGTGTAATGCCTGTGCCGCTGGAAATAGGATAATAATGCCGAACATTCCCAGAAACAAAGACTCCCTGGCCAATTCTGTTTGAAATCATGGGAACTTTATCCTTTGTAACTGGCCAAAATGTGAAATCACAAGCACTCTCCCACATTATGCCAAATGTACATGAGAAGACCAAAATACATTTAACTTGTGAAGTTGTAGCTGATGTGTCTATCTCTATGCCATCTTAAACCAGAAGGTCACTTTGCTAACAAATGAAGCCCAGCCTGAGGAAACAGAACCAGCGCAAAATGGATGCCATCCTGGAAGTGAGAACATGGTATCAAGAGGATCTGCCTGACACATGACATCATTCTTCTCCTTCTGAATTAAGACTGCAGAGCTTCAGTCAATGCCCCTCCTAAGGCTTTAACCACCCATATCTGGTTAACAACAGCCTAGTCTTCAGAAAGCACACCTGGCTCTGGAGCTACAATGAATTTGCTAAGGTCTGCACCTTAAACACATCAGCGAACCTCCTGTATCACCCTATACCCTCTTTTTGTCAGAATAAGAACATTAACCAGGAAACCTTCTGTCCAAAGGATAAGTCATCAAGTTTCCAGAGTTTGTTTTATTCTCATCAGTGTTGCTCCCAAACCCATCAAGTCTTGGGCTCTCCCAGTCTTAATCTTGTCAAATAATTTTCAAAAGGACTGTCCATGCCTGGAAACATAAACTTCCATTGTCCCAAGAAATTATCCTTCTTATCATTGCCAGAGAATCCATTTTTCTATCACTAGAGCCCCCAAAGCCCCGGTCCTTTGCTTTTGAACTGCATCCTTACACCCAACACTGTTCTTTGTATGAAATGTTGGTCATTTTTCTCACTTTCTCTCAGACATCTTCACTTTTGGAATGGCAATTATCACCTGCCCATTATCACTCATACCTTTCTTTCTTAGGCTATTTAATTTTAATAACATTGTAATCTATTTTGCAGCAATCTTGATTTTAAGTGATTTTCTTGGGGACAAATC
This sequence comes from Sphaerodactylus townsendi, assembly GCF_021028975.2. Classification (NCBI taxonomy): domain Eukaryota; kingdom Metazoa; phylum Chordata; class Lepidosauria; order Squamata; family Sphaerodactylidae; genus Sphaerodactylus; species Sphaerodactylus townsendi. The sequence goes on along the minus strand of NC_059429.1, from coordinate 35,619,231 downwards.
TTGTATACACAAGCATTAGATCTTCACCTCTACAACTCTGGCTTCCTTATTTACCCATGTAAATAACACGGGCCGCATCCCAAAGATGTGGCTGGCGTCTATAGTTGTCCCAATCTACAAAAAGGGTGATATTACTAATCCTTCAAACTATCATCCTATAAGCCTATTATCTGTAATTGGCAAACTATATGCAAAACTACTCCTTAGGAGAGTGAAAGATTGGGTCAAGCAAGCAGAAGTAATAGGACTGGAACAAATTGGATTCACTAAAAATAAATCAACACTGGATCATGTAACAGTTTTAGCACACTTAGCTAACAAAAGTATAATTCATAATAACCGTAAACTTTTTGCAGCTTTTCTGGATTTAAAAGGGGCATTTGACTCCATATCTAGAGCCCTACTGTGGAGAAAATTGATGGCGTTACATATCGACCCCAGACTACTGTTTCTTATAAAACAGCTATACACTTGCACTAGCTGTAGAATAAGAGCCGCAACAAAAGGACCGCTCACAGAAAATATCATCACAACCAGAGGGGTCAAACAAGGCTGTACATTGCCCCCCACTTTGTTCAATATATTCCTTAGTGATCTAGTGCCAACCCTCCAGAAGGCCAATGGGCATGTTCCCAAACTAAGTGCTAAACACGTGCCCGCGCTACTTTATGCTGACGACACCGTTCTTCTTTCCCACACTAAAGTTGGTCTCACTCGTCTCTTAAATTGCTGTGCTGAATATTGTAAGAGGAACGAACTGGTAATTAACTATGAAAAAACCAAAATAATGGTCTTCGCTAGAAGACCCCCTAGTCACACATGGACCATCAATAACAGACCCATAGAACAAGTTAACCAGTTCAAATATTTGGGCATAACTCTTACCAGCAACCTTAATTGGGCAGTACATAGGAAATTAGCACTCGCTGCAGCTAACAACAGTACCCTAGCAATTCAGTGTTTCTTTTTCACTGTGGGCCACCAGTATATACCATCCGCACTGAAGGTGTTCAATGCTAAATGCGGCTCTCAGCTCCTCTATGGAGCACCAATTTGGATCGGAGCTACAAACAAAAATATAAGCACAGCCCAGTCCCGTTTCTTCCATAAAATTATGGGCTTACCAAATTGTGCTTCATATGCAGCCCTATGTTTAGAACTCGGGCAAATATCATATGCCACAATGTCCTGGCTAAGAACTGTCAATGAATAACTGGCTAATGTGATCTTCACTCATATTTTGCAGTGCGGACGATCACTCCAGTTTGCTACACCTCATGCTTTCTGACTATGCAGAAATTCCTGGGTGGCTGAAACTAATTGAGGAGAGGAAAATCAATGCTCTTGGCTTTTCATTAGAGCTCGCTTAGTCCCTCTTTTCCCTATCAATGAAGCATATAGCTGCTTGAAAACTAAGCTATTAGAACAAGAGTATCGGGATATATGATAACGGACTCCAAGCGAGGTGAAAACGTGTTTCCCCCCCTGGACCCTTCTGGCTTATTCCTTAATTCGAATAAGGACACATGGGCCAATTATTTTACATTGGATCACCAACCCTAAATTAAGAAGTTAGCCTTAACACTTGGCCAAGATTCAATCTAATGCCTTCTATGCTGCTCTTATGCGGCAGATATCAACAAATTGATAAACAGAGGAGGCTATGTCCATGCTAATATGGGTCAGGTGGAGACACTAGAATCATACCCTCTTTCATTGTGTATAGGTTTGCAAAAATCAGAGATGTCGCAATTCTGCACTCATCCCATTTCTGTACAACAATCTAACCCGATGCTCTTAAGATACCTATGCTTTTGAACAACATGGATCCCACAGTGTGCGAGAATGTAGCAAAATTTCTGCTAACGATAATAGACGTAAGTCTAGATGAATACCAATCAATGTCTATGTATTATGACCACATATAGCCAGCAGTAATTTTTCTAGCTTTTGTCAGTATCCGATGACGTTTAAGTGAGTCAACTTAGCTGAAAGAATGTCCTATAGTTACAGAAGGACCATGTATATGTATTGTCGAAGGCTTTCACGGCCGGAATCATTTGGATGCTGTGTGGTTTCCGGGCTGTATGGCCATGTTCTAGCAGCATTCTCTCCTGACGTTTCACCTGCATCTGTGGCTGGCATCTTCAGAGGAATCTTCAGAGGCATCTCCTCTGAAGATGCCAGCCACAGATGCAGGCGAAATGTCAGGAGAGAATGCTGCTAGAACACGGCCATACAGCCCGGAAACCACACAGCACCCAGACCATGTATATATTTTAGTACCAGTGTCTATGACTGTGAGCAACGGTGGGCAGGTTTTGTATGCTTGTTTTGTATGTTTATTTTATGCCAATAAAGGCTTGTTACTTACTAGTTACTTACTTACAGATCTTCACCTGCCTCTTGTATAGCTGGTTGACCTCTAGTTAATTCCCCAACTATTCCATAATGCAGACCTCAACCAATTCAAGTAACACAACTATCAGCATCAGCCCTTGTGTCCTGATGCTTCTTTCTTTCTTTCTTTCTTTCTTTCTTTCTTTCTTTCTTTCTTTCTTTCTTTCTTTCTTTCTTTCTTTCTTTCTTTCTTTCTTTCTTTCTTTCTTTCTTTCTTTGGATAGGAAGGAAAGGAGTTTGTAAGATACTTTGAGACTCCTTACAGAAGAGAAAGGTAGGGTATAAATCCAAACTCCTCCTTGACTTCCGCTTCTTCCACTTCCCCTTTTTCTACCATTGTATGGATCCAGGTTGCCAGACTGGCAGAGCCCAGGTATTGAAGTTAACACTGTGCCATCAGGACACACTTTGATGTTGAAGAGTTGTGACATTTGTTCAATATAATGGAATAACCATGTTTTGAGAGAGGGAGACAGAGAGACAGCACTGCTTCTGAGGTGACCCTCATAATGAAGAAGCCAACAAAAATTTGCAGTTCCAAAAAAATAGTATAGAGACCTTGTGATATCTTAAAGATTAACAAGGTTAAGATTTCATGGATTTAAGTCTGCTTTTTCAAATACATATAGTGGGTCTTTATTAAGACATATTATATATGAGGTTATAGAAGAAGAACAAGGGGGGACTTGTAAACAGTGAGGTCAAAGAGCAACAAAATGCAAAAATTACCAGACGAGCAGAAACAATATACAGTCCAAATGTAATTTAAAAAATACAAAATCCATTCACAGTACCAGTAATTGGCAATCTCTTTATTTTTGTCAACACTTTTATTGGCTGAGGAATCCCAGGTTTTACTATAAGGCAGTGGTGGCAAACCTTTGGCACTCCAGATGTTATGGACTACAATTCCCATCAGCCCCTGCCAGCATGGCAAATTTGCCATGGAAACAGGGAAACAAGCCAGATAATTTTACCAACAAACAAGTCATGTATGGCCAGAATTGCACTGTAGAAATGCCCCGTGGTATGTCTGGGAGCATACCTGCTGTGGGGCTCCTCATCCCACTCATAGCAGCCCATGGCTTCCCAGTTCTTTCCCTGACTCAAGTCAGGCCTTTGTGGAAAGTCCCAGCTGGTTTTGAACCAGCCCAGGGCTTTGCCATAAGCACCGTGAGCTTTTTCCAGGATCTCTTCCACACGTGTTCAGGCAGCCTCCATTTCCTGTGTTCTGACTGGCTGAATCTCGCTCTGTTTCTTGCATTCTGATTGGTGAAATCTTGCTGTTTCCTGTGTTCTGATTGGCCGAATCTCGTCCCATTCTCCCCACTCACTTTCAGTACTTTATTTTATTTTTAACACTTTTTATTTTTAAAAGCCGGTGATTCTCTCGCACATGCGAGGAGTTTGCTGGCAGGGAAGGTGGTGATTCTTTTGCACGCAAACTCCTCACGTGTGCAAGAGAATCACCAGCTTCCTCCCCTGCAAACTCCTCGCACGTGTGAGAAAATCACCAGCTTCTCCCCATGAAAACTCCTTGTGCATAAGTGGGGGTGGGAAGGCGGAGATTCTCTTGTTTGGTGGGGTGGGCCAGAGAAGCGAGGCAGGAAAAATGGCCTTGCTGCTGCTGCTGCTGCTGCTGCTGCTGCTGCTGCTGCTGCTGCTGCTGCTGCTGCTGCTGCTGCTGCTGCTGCTGCTGCTGCTGCTGCTGTGAAGTTCTGCACAGCAGGGAAGCATCAAGAGCAACAGGGAAAATTTTAAAAAAACCCTCCATTTTGGCAGTTCTGGAAAGCCATGGAGCAAAGTCAATGCTCCAGGGTGGTGCCGGGGCAACAGCGTGGCAAACACGCTGCAGCAACAGGGGCAGTGCAGAACTCTCCATTGCATCAGGGTATTCCCTGTTCCAACAGAGGAGCAATTTTGGCATGCAAAACTGGCCTATGTGTGTTTATTTCTGGCACACTTCCCTCCCCCAATCACTCACCATAAGCAGCAACTACCAACCCACTATACCTGAAACTGGAAACCTATGGCCAAATCTTCCATATTTACTTGAAGAACTATAGTATAAAACAGCAGATTTTTAAAGATTGTGTTTAAATTATTTTAAGTATGTCCAATCTTCCCCTATTATCATGCATTTAGGATTTAATATTCACAAGTGATTATAATTTCTTGCAGAAATAAAGAGAATTGTGTGCAGCTGTTTTATTTAAAACCTCTTTTCATCAGTCTTTCCCATGCTGTCTTAAACCCATCCAAGCATGCATGATGTTTGCCACTGCATACACCTGACAGCATTATTCTCAAGAGACCCAGGTTTTAAGCACATTGCCTGTTATCAACTCTTCAAGAATTCTTCAAGACAAGGCCTGATTCATTCATCTTAGCAGGTTATACCTTGAGTTAATGGTCATCAGATCACTGGAGCAGGCAAAGTCATTTGGTAATGAGCAGTTGGTTTTGCACCCAGTTGTGCAGAGGTTCCATCTGGTGAATAACCACAGGACACGACTTGGAATTAAAATGGGCCACAGCCCTTTTTATTAAGGCAGAAGCTGGGCAAGCAAGAGGAGCACATCCATTTAGCAGCCAGTCAGCACCCCTGGCTGACCCTGGAAACAACCCCAATCCCTATTGGGGAGGAGAGAGAGGTATTGGGCCACTGGGGCGCCCGCCCTTTGTGGCCCCCTAACTGCTGGGGTGCTGGGCTCGAATTCCAGTCTACTTCAGACATTACCCTAGTAGTGTGACTGTAATGCAAACAGGCAACTTTGTTGCTGTAATTCCATTCTGTAAACTGTTTGCATTAAGTATTTCATTGTGGTTCAAAATTATGCTGTTAAAATTTGGGGGCATGTCTCTGTTTAAATATCTACAGCCATGCACAGTTAGTTAGCACTGTCAAACTCAACCTGTCCTAAACAAGGAAGAAGCACACCACACAAATATTTATCTTGTGTTACAGTGTCTGTGCAGGTTATGTTTTAAGCTACAACTTTGACAAACATCCTTGAACAACCCAGTATTACTCTGATTAATTAAGCCACATACAAATTAATATTACAATTATGATGCAGTCTTCTTCACAAATCAGTATTAATATCCATGGTCCCAACAACCAAGCGAAATAACATAGTTTACAAGAAAATCTGGTATTTGGAATAGTATTTCCTCAGTAGAAAAAGTGTGACTGACAGTGAACATGATAAAGGTCTGTAATATCATGAATGGTATGGAATTCAGTTGACAGAAATTATTCCATCTGCATCCAAACACCACAATTTGGAAAACATCCAATGTAACTGAACTGCAGATGGTTCATATGAAACAAAAACTCTTTAGATAAGTTGCAACTGCTGCATGAAATTATCTACCAGAAGAAATGAAGTCCACTAGCATAAGCAGCTTTGAAAACAGGTTTAGATCAGTGGGATCAAACTGGAAAGCAAAAATGATCTGGAGCTATAAGTCAGCTCCACAGAGGTCAATCAGCTCAACAGAACAAACAATGGGCATTAACTTATCCATTTCTCCCTCCTGAAAACTGACATCAGTGAGGGAAAACACAATGGGCAAACTGATAGCAGTTCACCAAATGGCCCCAAGGTGTGGGCTGGTACTTAGCTCTGTTTGCTCCTGGCCACCATTGGCCTTTCCAAGCACTGGCCCACTAGGAAATTCACCCGTAGATCAGTATTACTTAAACCTTTAATCAGAGCTCCTTAAATCGTTAATCTACTGCATATCCAACAAGTACACAATATCGTTATAAAATATCCATTGGCATTGGCAAAATATATATATATATCTGTATTTATTAAATCTGGACATTTAAAAAAAAAACCTGAAAAAGGTCAGTACCACATATTGGCTTTGGGGTTTCCCCCTCCCCGCCAAAAATCTAGCTATCGAACCCAAACCTGAAAAATACTCCTGCCTCTGGACTCTACATGGGTCTGGAAAGCAGAACTATTTGCTGTCTCCAAGACTCATATGAATTTCAGAGGCAAGCATAGAATTGAACATTGGGCCTGGCTAGCTGAAGCCCAGCATTCAATTGTGGGCTCAGCCTTGCTAGGTCCAGTTTTATAGAGCTGGATCTGCCTGTGAAGTGCACATAACCTTTGGAGGTGGAGCTAGCAGTATAAAACTGAATGCTGTCAGGCTGAATCCAGAGTTGAACTGTGGACGTGGCCTGGCCAGGTCCAGCATAGAATTCTGTGTGCCACCTCCAAAGTTCTCATGGACTTCATTGGGGAAGTCTGCAGTTGAATGTAGCTAAGTGAGGAAGGGAGAAGGAGGAGGTTTTTTAAAAAAATAAATACAACTGGCCTAACTTGCCTGAAAACTGCTAAAAAAATTAGGCACTTTTGGGGATCTGATTTTTCAGCTCCCTTTTATTGTCACCATTTTGGGGAGTAAAAAAATACCAAGGTTTTTGGGCTTTTTTTCTACTTTGGATTTTCTAAATGCCCACCTTTAATACCCACGCATGGCAAACCTAACTGTACCTGACGACCATCAGCCAATTCCTTTATATTAGGTTTAATTCTCAATGATGGTATGCTGCCATTTTAAGGAGAAAACTATCCTCAAATTAGGTGAAAAGTATAAACTCCTCCTCTGCTACCTGTCAAAAGGGAATAAACAGCTGCCTAAACTCCCAAATGCCCTCCATTTTCTCCAGATATTATGAATGTCTCCCAAGATTTGTAGAAGACAAATAATAAAGCTCAGTTAACTCTATCATGCTCCTGGGTGGGGAATGGGATAATTGCCATTGGGAAGGACTTCTGGACTACCAGGGGAACTTTGGTTTAACTCAGTAAGGTAATTCTTGTGTTCATTTTTGCTGAAGATGATCTATGATATCCAAGTTCTAGGCTAAAATGCTTCTGCTCCTAGCCAATGGAACTTCTACAGACCTAATTATGACCTGGATTACAATCATACATTTTGTTCTGAAAACCTCAGTGTACTAAATAAAGGCATCAATTAAAATGTATTGTTCAGCTGGCCTAGAGTAAGGTTTTTTTAAACCAATGTAATTACACACAAGCATTTAGTTTTCCACTACAGGAAGCTCCAGAGAATTCTTCTCAAGCAAACTACAAAACAAGCCTGTATTAGCAAGTCATTCTAAAGCATTTTAATGCAGTTGTAGGTTAATGCATAAATTCAAGACTAGTTTTCCAAGATGGGGCTGCAGGAGAGGGGAGATGGAAAGTTTAAGACAGCAGTAAGATAAAGATAGGTTGGCTGTTGGGTGGCAAGGAGATAGGGTTGCCAACTACAGGTTAACCAATTACTAGAGATTTTAAAGGTGAAGCCTGGGGACGGTGGAGTTTAAGAGGCAGGGTACTCAAAATAGTCTGACAGCATAGACTCCACCCTCCAAAGCAAGCATGTCTTCCAGGAGAACTAGGATTTGCCAACTTCCAGGTGAGGGCTAGAGATCACCCAGAATTGTAACTGATGTCCAGACGATAGAGATCAGTTTTCCTAGAGAAAATGACTGCTTTGAATGGTGGACTTTATGGAATTATAACCTGCTGATGCTGTTTCCCTGCCCAAATCTCACCATCTCAAGGGCCCACCTTCAAATCTCCAGGAATTTCTCAATCTGGAGCTGGCACCACAAAGAGAAACTCATCTCTCAGTTGGGAGATCTGCTCAGATTTCAGGAGAGCCGCTGTTGCCGGAGCGGAGGTAGGAAGCAAGTTAGTGGATAGGAGAGTGATGGGCAGGGGGCAGAAAGAGAGAGAGAAAATGACAGGCATGGAGGAGAGAGGATAGCCTAGGCTAGTCTGATCTCGTCAGATCTCAAAAGCTAAGCAGAGTAGGTCCTGGCAAGCATTTGGATGGGAAACATGCAAAAAAAATACAATGATCACAATAAAAAGGCAGACAATGGCAGGGACGTAGGTAAGGGTTTTTTTTCTCGGGATCAAACCCCTCCCATTACATGTCCAGCTTGCTTGAAACAATGCATGGAATGGAACAGCTGGAAAGCCCTCAGTCACTGAACCCACCCCATAAAAAATCTATACCGACGTCACTGGACAATGGCAAACCACCTCTGAATGTCTCTGTCTTGAAACCCCTACTGGGTTGCCTTAAGTTGGCTGTGTCTGAATGGCACTTTACACACATATGGAGGACAGAAAGAATAAGAAAGAAAGGAATATGGGGAGAAGAAGCAAAGTTGGGGGAATGGGATAGTTGCTACCACAGGTTTTTTGAAGGTCCCCACTAATGTGACCCTATATGATAGAAGTGTTCATAAGGTGACCACACAGAGCTCTCGCCAACATGTACTAAGTAGAAAAGTGTGTAAAGTCCACAATAAAATAAATTAAGATCAAGCTAGGAAAGACACTGCATTCTATGACTTACACTCATTAAAATTGGGAGCACTTACATTATTTATTTTGGTTTTCCTAATTACAGGAAGAAGATATACAAATTACTGAAACTACTCCCCAGCCAACTGCTGGAAACTTTATTCTACCACTTCTGGGACTTCACTACGTATTGCTTAAACATTTTAAAACAGGACATTTCCCAAATACTCTCCTAAATTTCCTCCCTTCATTTTGTCTTGTCTTGTTTCCAAGGTGGAAGCGATATTTCAGGAACTCCCCACTGCTTCCATTTTTATTTCCAGTTTATTTTACAGAATATTTATATTTACAGTGTCATGCTACTTTCTGTTTCTAAAGCTACAGCCAACTGTGCAAAGTTCAGTTCATTCATCTTTCTTCCTCTTCTATGTTACTGATGTACACATATGCATCCCCAAAATACTTACAAACATCCAACTGATTCAAACATCCAACTGATGCAATTGTACTCATGACTGTATCGTTATTATTTTTGGCTAGCGTTTTACAAATACTCAGGAGCCCATGTTCATCTTTGTAAAACATGCTGTAGTAGAATCTTGATGTAATTATATGTAGAAATGCATCTAGATGGATCCATTAGTGCAAAAAAAAATACATGCATACATCAGTAGCAGGGTGAGGGAGAGAGACCAATAAACTGAAGGAACTGAAAGCTTTAGCAAACTGCACATGCTCCAGTCTTGGAATTGATTTTAGAAATTGTCTCACTTACTCAAATGAATGAGAATTTCCAGACAGAACTTCAGGAACAATAAAGAAACAAAACTGAACAAATCTCATCTGACTGACAAATTCTATATAATTGCTGTTTTTTTTAAAAAAAATGAAACACAAGATTCTCAGGAAGGTGGACCATCACATTCTTCATTTTCTATGCTACTGCAGAATTACACAGAATAATAATATACACATAACATTGACTATGCACCTAGGCAGACTGCTCAAATTTCATTAGTGTCAGTTCATATTTAATGTGTGAACAGCACTGCTAGCCTTTTCCTGTGCTCTTGAAGAGGTCGTGGGTTCTTTGAAGTGGCTAGTCTCCTCTAAAAACTGGGAAGGGAATGAGAAAGTGAGCAAAAGAGCAGGCAAGCTTTTCAAGATATTCTAGTTTCTCCTACAAGATCAATTGTTGGGATGGATTTAGACATTTCTAAAGAAGCAGAAATGTTTATACCTGTGACTAGCCATAAGTGGAGGAAGAGACAGTCTGAATCAGTCACTGTGTTTATATAATTTATGTGTTTATGGACTAGCAACTATGTCAACTGACTCCTATGCATTCCTAGTTTGCATTAAACATGTCTTCCATTTTGCATTAAAGGGCACCAAAATGTCTTCCATTTTCCATTAAAGGGCACCAAAAGACACATAGTTACTGCAATCATTTACTTTCAGCATGATGAACAGACTGCTTTAACTGGTTGTGGTGGGTTTTCTGGGCTGTGTGGCACAGGCGTAGCTACCATGGGGACATCCGGGGACAAGTGCCCCAGGCGCAACCTTGTGGTGGGTACAAAAATTGCAGGTTCATTTGTGGCTTTCTGTATTTTTTACTGTTTTCCCAATTTTGGCCTGCAGGGGGTGCAGTTTTTAGGCTAGCAGCACCTGATGATACCAGCCAAGTTTGGTGAAGTTTGGTTCAGGGGGTCCAAAGTTATGGACCCCCAAAGGGGGTGACCCCATCCTCCATTGTTTCCAATGGGTGCTAATAGGCAGATAGCCATTGATTTTGAGGGTCCATAACTCTGGAACCTCTGGAATCAAACTTCACTAAACCTGGGTGGTATCGAGAGAGGATAGTCTCCTGCCGATACCACCCAGGTTTCATATGAAGGTTGGTTCAGGGGGTCCAAAGTTATGGACCCCCAAAAGGGGTGGCCCATCCCCCATTGTTTCCGTACGGGAGCTATTTATAGATGGGTCCTTTTGAGTGGTCCATGACTTCTGGACCCTCTAAACCAAACTTCTTACTAAACCTGGGTGGTTTCATCAGGAGAGTCTCCTCAAAAGATAGCCTAAAATTTTGGTGCATTGTTAGCTTAAACTGTTTCTCTCCTGACATAACTTCCTCAAATTTTCCTGCGGTTCTCTCTTTAAATCTTCACCCCCTTGGGAGTGGATTTAAAGGGAGAATCTGAGCTCCCTAGATTAAAAAAAAAACATTGAAAGAGCAGTTGAATGCTTTCACAACTAGGACCTTCAACCATGTTGTGGGTTTTACAGGTTATGCAGTTGTGGAAATCTTCGGTGCAGATCTTGTTCCTAACGTTCTTCCTGCTTCTGTGGCTGGCATCTTCAGAGGTGTATCACAGAGAGAAGTATGTTATAAGAGAAGTTCCGACACAGTGTATAAATAGACTCTTCTGCGGGATACACCTCTGCAAGATACCTGTTTCTCACAGATGCAGGTGAAACATTAGAAACAAGATCTACCAGACCACAGCCATGCAGCTCAGAAAACTCACAACAACCAACATTGATAATGATGCTGTTTGGTGGGTGGGTGGGTGGGAAATCTATTCTGAAACAGCATCACTTTCAATGTTGTTTAAACTAGGGAGCCCAGAGTCTCTCTTTAAGGTGGATTTAAAAGGAGAATCTGGGCTCTCTAGTTTAAACATCATTAAAAGTGATGCTGTTTCAGGGTGGATTCCCCCCTTCAAAAATAGCATCACTTTCAATGTTGTTTAAACTGGGGAGCCCTGGGTGTGTTCAGATTTGTGTGTTGGGGCATGTTCTATTATGTGATGGTGACTTTGAGATGACCTGGTGCAAAAAAATGTTGTTTGGTCGGGGTGGGGGAGAGATGCTGCCCATATGCAGGGGGGGCACAAAACTCAGATTTTGTCCCGGGCTCCATTTCCCCTAGCTACGCCACTGTTGTGTGGCCATGGTCTGGTAGATCTTGTTCCTAATGTTTCACCTGCATCTGTGGCTGGCATCTTCAGAGGTGTATCACAGAGAGAAGTATGTTACATACTGTTACACACACCCTGGAAAACCCACCACAACCAGTTGAATCCGGCTGTGAAAGCCTTCGACAATATACTGTGTTTAACTTTGTACCCAAAAGACAGAATTTTAAGAATCCTTAGAGGAAAAGGAGCCCTTCAGCTGGGAACTCATACCAGTCATCCTTCACGCCTCACTAGTTATGCACACTCCTGTGTACTGTTGACAGCTTTTCAACCCTTGTCTCTGACCTGGACTTCCTGCACTTTAGTGGTCTGCACAATTTCTAGGTAAAGATGAGATGCTGGAAAATGGTCACAACAAGTGTCTTTTTCTCTTTAACTCGTCTTTGATGCTTTTTATACTATAGTATGCCATAGGTGCCATTTTCAGCTCTCGTCTTTCTTTCCCTAGCTGTTGAGTTTAGCAAGGAAAGAAAATCCCTGCTAACAATTGGATTTTTTTCTAACAGTGACACAGTTGCTGCCAGAACTATCAGCCGGGGAGCATATAAATGCTGGTGGATGGGGCTTCCTTATTGATCACTATAAAAACATACAAACAAAATGTGAACTCTGAAAATCCATTCACAGACACAGATGTAATCTTTAAGTACAGTTTGTTGATATCAAGCTGTGTTTGAATGGAGTGCTCTCTTCTTTCAAGGGCATCAGTTATGTCACATACATATTAAACATCTCCCTAACAGTTCACATTTGTTTTCAGCTGTGTGTGCTAAGTGTCATCAAGTTGCTTCTAACCCCAGGAGGTATAAGCAATGAGTGCCTCCTGCAGTATCCCTTCACACTTTACTTTAGGGAGCGACCAAGCAGGTTGTGGAATTTTCCTTCCTACCTGATAGAACTTTACTTCCCAGGAGACCCTGGGAAATGTAGTCTCTGAATTGCGAACATGCGGCTGCCTGTTCTGCAGGCTGCTTGGTTTCCTAAAGTAACTGTGGGGGGGCACCACAGGGAGCACTGTGTATGTGGGGAAATCATGCCCCCTGCGGTGCTCCCTCCTGCAGCACCCCACCCCCACACTTACTTTAGGAAACCAAGCAGCCTGCGAAACAGGCCTTCCTGTGTGGAAACTTCATTTCCCAGGAGTTCCCACCAGAACAGGAAAGCCTGTTTTGCAGCCTGCTCGGTTTCCTAAAGTAAGTGGGGGGCACCGCGGGGGGCGTGGGGGGGCGTGGGGGAAGGGGAGGGGCCAGGGGGAATTTTGCACCCCCTACATGACCGAAATCCATGCGCCCGGTGGGTGGCGCACCCCCCTGCCCCGTGGTGGGATCCAAAAATTTTAGTAACAGGTTCCCATGGTGGTGGGATTCAAACTGTGGCATAGTGCCAACGGGGCTGGGCAGGGCACAACGGGGGCATGGCCAGGCATTCCAGGGGCTGGGCATTCTAAGGCCGTGCTGTGGCATAGTCCTTAAGCGGAAAGTCGAAATGCTTCTGAGAGGGTGGCACAGGCTGCCACGCACGTCGGTGCACCTCCTGCAAGACTGCTTCAAGTTCTGCGCACTACTGCTGAGAGGAGGGGTGTAACTAAGGCAAAAATCACATGGCAAAATCACCAATTAGTAACCCCCTCTCGGCACACACAAATAATTAGTAACCTACTCTCGGGAACCTGTGAGAACCTGCTGGATCCGACCTCTGCCCCCGTCCCCTGGGAGCTTCGCCACTGTTCTGACCATATGAATTAATGTCCTCCAAAACATTCTATCATTAACAGCCTTGCTCAGGCTTTTTGCAAAAAGTGGGTGGTAGCTTCCTTTATAGAGTCAATCCACATCATATCTTTCCCTGCTGCCTTCAACTTTTCCTAACATTTTCCAGTGACTCTTCTCGTAATGTGACCAAAGTACAATAGCCTCAGTTTGAAGTACTCTTAGCTTTTAGGGAGATTCTGCTACCTATTTTATCTTTAGAACATCTAACTTATCTCTTTTTGGTGGTATCTGCAAAATCCTTTTCCTCCAAATACCCTAATTTCCAAATTAATCAACTTTCTTCAGGTCACTTTTCTTCATTATACAACTTTCACCACCATACATGGTAATGGGCAATAACTACCACATGAGTTATCTTGATTTTGGTTGCCAGCTACTCATCCCTACACTTAAGGGTCTTTTCTAGCATCTTCATGGCTGCCCTTCCCAGTCTCAATCTGACTATTTTAAAGTTGCTGTCCCCCTTTTGATTGATGATAAAGTCAAAGAATAGAAAATCTTGAACAATTTCAGTATCTTCATTGTCAAATTTAACATTGTGTAATTCTCCAGTTGTCATTACTAGTGGTGTGCCTTTGGCAAAGTTAAACCACCACCCCCGCCCCCCAAAAAACCCCGCATTATTGTTATTTGGGGAGGTATCTCTTGAAAAAATGACGATTTAAAGTGAGATTCAAAGTGGATCCTGAACACTGCTGATTTTTTTTAGTATGTTTGGGCCACTTCAGTCCTCAGCCACTTAATTTAAAAAAAAAGATCAGAAGGAAATCCCTTCTTCCCTCTGTCCCTCCTGCCCTGTCCCACTCACTTCCCTGTACTGGCCAGGCCAACACAGAATTCTGCTGTCACCGAGCTTCACACCATTCTCAGATTTGTGCTTCTGTGTTGATCTTTTAGCTTTAAATTTTCTTTGATTTCTTGGATCTAGTAGAACAGATCTCTTGTTCTTCCCTTTTGTGTTCTCTTCTAGTTATTTGCAAAGGTTATTGTAACAGTTCTCTTTGTCTTTATGTGCCAGTCACTGGAATGCTGCATTTAGATTTTAATTGTGTTTCTGTCACTTTTTACTGTTTCTTTTCATCTATCTTTAGCGATTTGAAGAGTTTTGTCAATCATTCATTGAGACTTTTAATTTCTTTTGACTACAGGAATAGTCTGTGCAGATTCTTCCTTGATAATACCTCTGGTTTCAGCCCACAGTTCTTCTAGTCCATGTTCACTTAAATATAGAAATTCAAATCTGTTCTTCACATAGTTTTTAAATTCTTTAGTAATGTTTAGATTGTACTTTGGCACTATGAATGTTTTTGTGTGTTTTGTAGCTTTATTCTGAATTTTGAAAATTCATGGTTTGGACTCCAATCAACTTCTGGTCCTGTTTTTACCAGAGAGAACAGAGCTTGCTTCCATTTCATCTTTATATTGGCCATCCAGTGACATCCACATACACAATTGACTATTCAATTTTCTGAAATGTGTTCAAGATGAAGAAATTGTTGTCTTTACAGAATTCTATTCCTGCTGCTCGTTCAAATCTCCCAACAGTGTTTTATTCTGCTTTGTTTCCTACTTTTGAGTTCCAGTCACCTATAAACACATCTTGTTTAAGCATATGATCAACTTCTTCCTGGACATTACACAAAAGCTTTCAATTTATTCTGCACCATATGTAGTTAGGGTGTAAAAATGATGGTTATTTTGATAGGCTTTCTATGAAGTCTGATTGATATTATTTGGTCAAAATTTGCATTATAGCCCTTAACTTCCCATGCTACATTTCATTCATTATTAGAGCAACTCAATGTCTTCTGTGTTTGGTTCTTACTAACCATAGGTTTTCAATAAGCAAAATGAATAGTACATTTTTTCAGCATTTTTGTATTACCTCAATCTACCTAACAGATATTTATCACATCCTTCTCACCAAGTTGCTGGGGACTTTTTCAGGTTTTTTGTTCCCCAGTCTGCTCTTGCTCCCAGGATGCCTCACAAAGAATTGGCTTAGATTGACTGAAGGTTCTTTTTGAGTGGAAATGTAGGACTGCTTATACATAATGTGTGAAATAACTCTTAAAAATGGATAGAAGAGGAATATATCCCAGTGATTGTTAAGACTGAGTTAACACCACTTGAGACTTGCATAGGATGGATTATATAGCTCTGAGTGACACATCACCCATCACGTCTGTCTTCCACTTCTGTATATACAATGCAATATGTTATAGCCCAGTCTAAATATATCAAGATATACACAGTCCATCAAGCATAACTTTGTTAAAGTGAGATATTTTCTATATACTATCTGGGTGGCTATTTGGCAGAAGTGCAAATTATATCAATTATATCAATTACAAGTCTGTCACATGTAATTCAGATCACATGATTATTCCTACATTGCCTGCAATTCACTACTAGTGCTGAGCTGAAATAAAGCCACACTTTTAATGAAACATTCCCGCTCCCATGAAAATAAAGGGTCACTTTTGATTCTCTTTTGCAAGGTTATCGGAACAAAGGTGAGAACTTTAGACTGAAAAGGCAAGTGCTTATTTAGAGACTTTCTTCATCACTACCCTTCTTGTTTTTTTCTGAAAAAAGGGAGAGTCAATACCAAAAACCACTACAAGCATGCCAGCACAAAGTTATCTATCTTAAAAAGTAGTACATAACAGCAAAGGTATGAACTGGGGAATAAAGTATTATTATTAATATTAATAATAATTCAAGCCTGTGACTTGTTGGATTTCTCCAGGGTCTTTATTCACTGTCATTTAGCCCTCTGTCCTTCATCAATTGCAGCCCCTTAATAAACCAAGGAATGACTCTGATTCTTAAAGAACTGCCCAGATTTTCCTATGCATAGAGGTGCCTAGGATTGTATCAATGGTCTGTCACTTTCTCATTCAAAAACTCAACCAGGGAATCAACAAGAGCACTGACCATAACATATCAGCAGGAAAATCACCTAATGCCATCTGAAAACCAATGGGATCCATCACACTAAAGGGGAGGATCATCTTAATTGATGTCTCATGCCTGCAGACTCTTGGTATCCCTACAAGTCTAAACCCCAGGAAGGAGTGATTTGGTCATGACAAGGAGTTCATTACTTTCTTCTAGTCCAGAGCAGAACATCAGAACAATTGTGACCTACATAGCATGAGGGCTGCCTTATTAATCAAGTCAGCCCCATGGTTGTCATGAAAACCTTGAAATCCTGAGCCACTCCCAACAAGGTAGCCTCAGCATGGATGTTGCACTCCTTCAAAACAACCAGCCTAGGACTCTTCAAACCACCTCCAAGACCATCTCCATCAGTTCAGACAAGCACACAGCTGAGCAGTGGGGTGGTGGTACACCAACAGAATTCCAATTCTGTCTTGTACTCCCAGTAGTTGAAACATACTCTCTAAACTGGCAGAATCCTGGACAGAGCACTCAGGTCTCATGGGTCAGCTTGCTGAGTCCTCCTCAGACAAAGAGGAAATACAGGCAGAAGTCAGTGTGGGAAAACAGGAGTAGCCACAGCCAGAGGACTCACTATTTCTGCAGCCTTCCAGTTTGGAAGGCTGATTGGGTCTGAGGCCCAGTTCAGTGTCACCAGAAGACTCACTAAAGCTGCTGGAGCAGAGGAGAAGACTACTCTGGGCAGAAATACAAGAGGCAACTGAGTGCTAGGCTACAAGTGTAGCTTGCTAACTGACAGCAATAATGAGGCTAAATAGAACTGATACACTCCACCTGACTTGACATGCCAGAATAGCCTAATGAGCAACAGCAGGCTCCAATATTCCAGCAAAGATAAGAAGTCAATGAGAATTCAAAGTTGTGGGAGTAAACTGTTGCAATCACTCTGTTTATCAACTGTGTGCTCTTGCGGTATTCTGGACTCTTGTTACTCACACTTCTGAACCCAACCTGACTCTGGACTTGGATTGCCGCCTATTGTACTGACATCTTGGCCTTTGACAAAATGGTGTCTAACCTTGGACTCATTTGCTGACTTTGTTTTCTACCCCCAGCCCTTTTATGTGCCTGCTTCAGGATAGAAGCAGCCCTTTTATGTGCCTTCTTCAGGGGGGATAGATTCCCAATAGACTACAGGAACACTACTTCCCCAGAAGATGCTCAGAATGGCAGCAGGTGTTCATTCGTTTAGAACAGTGGTGGGATCCAAAAATGTTAATAACAGGTTCCGATGATGGTGGGATTCAAACAGTGGTGCTGCCGCACACACACACCTCCAGTCCCTATTGGGCAGGGAGGTTGCTTTAGTAACCCCTTCTCGGCACTCAAAAAAAATTAGTAACCACTTCTAGAGAAGTGGTGATAACTGGTTGGATCCCATCTCTGGTTTAGAAGCTAAAACAGAAGATCTATCTGTAGCCCAGTTTCAAGTGCATTTTCATTTAGTATGCTTTCAATACATCTAGGGATTCCAAGATATACCTTTGTAATCTGCCGAAAATAAGCAGATAATGAGATTTCTCTACACTGTCTTTTTAATATTAATGTTTCTTTTTATAATTAACTTTTATAAGTAAAATATAATTAACATGCCAATTTGATTGTAATGGAAGATCAGCCATTTGGGGCTCACTGCCTCTGCCTCTTATCATTGCAATGCTCTTCAAGCATCTCAGTTGGTGAAAACAGGAATTGGAATGACAAATGACTTGTGACAACTGAAAGGACTGCACTTTCTTTTTACAACAAATAATTTATGCCCCTGAAATGATAAAGAACAGCAAAGAATTGAAAAAAATGAATCAACAAAAATACAAAGTCTCATTATGTTAATGAAGATGCCACATACAATAGTCTCACTTGATGATCATGTACACGCTGCAGACTAGCCCATTTTTGTTGGTGTACATTGCATAGAGCTGTTTTCTAAGATTCTTGATGGATAAGGTGCATTATTTTTAGAGACGAGACCAAATTTCAAAAGCTGACTGATTTGTTTCAAATATATACATTTTGATTTTGTTTGCAAGAAATGGACTTGTGAGTTTCTTTTCTGCCTGCTGACACTTTACTGGTTAAAATTAATGCATTTTCAATTATCTTATTTAAAAATATATATGCATAAATGGAGAAATAAATGGCATAAACTGATATACAAATGGCACATGAATAAAATAAAATTAGTAATCAATGTCAGCACCACAATGAAGTATACCAATAAGGATCACTATATCAAAATACAGAGAGGAGCAAATGTGGTCATGTCTATTCATTCTTCTTTAAGAAGTCACATAAAACTGGAAGCACACTTTTCTCACATAAAAAAGTTTACTTTAAGGCATTGTAAAAATATAAATCCCCAGCTCCGATAAACTGAAGCCTGCCCACACCTTTGTTTCTACATGGATTACTGATCCATACTTGACCCCTGAATGGAAATGCCAGTCAGGGCAATGACTCCCGAAGAGATGCAACAAGACAGTTTCCCCGGAGGACCAGAAATTCTGAAGTGTCTCTGTCAGCAATAATGAATGCCATAGATATAGATATAGATATAGTAGATAGATATAGTAGAAGTCCTCTACTATATAGTAGATATAGTAAAAGTAAATAGATATAGTAGAAGTCCTCACAACAAAAGCTGATTAGAAGAAAGCAAGGTGATTAAGAAAACAATAAGCTGTTACAACGTGACTCTGGCAGGTCAGGGAGGAAGACTGGGAAACAGGAGAGCAACTGGATCTGAATTCTTTGTAAAAAAAAACAGTTTTGGGTGCTCCACATCCATTTGCTGCCTCCTCTCTCTCTCTCACTGGCATCCACCTTCCCTGGGTGGTCATTGGCCTCAGAATAATTGGGAAATGAGAAATAGGATGCATCTCTACCCCTGGCTACAAGTTTCCCCAGAGCAGCAAGAACCTCTTCAACCCATTCCCCCACTCAGACAGTGCCACCTTCTCCCCTTTTAACAGTATTGTCCCTTCTCTCTGATTCTGAGTCCCCAACCGGGCACCCTGGGCCAATCCCATGCCTTTCTTTTCAGCTGCCAGTTTGTTCTTCCCTGCATTCTCGCTGCCCTTCCTTCATCTTCCCCTTCAAAACCCTTTGCCCGCATCCCCAAGTTCAGCATCATTCCCTTGTCTATCTCCTTCTCAGTGGGTCTCCCCAGCCTACTTCATTCTCCTGTATGTGTTCATCCCTGCCTCCAGAAGGACCTGCCTCGGGCCTCTCTTCCTCTTGCCACCTCCCCCCTCCTCCCTGAGGCCTGCAACAGCCTGTTTTCCACTCTGCTGGTCTGATAACAACCAGGATAATCTAGTTCAGGGTGGGGTCAGTCAGACCATGGAAATCAGGGGCCACTCTTGTCTGTTGATCTGAGCAGAGCTGGGAACTGCATCTCTTGCCTGGGGCTGGAGGAGCTGTAGTCATCCACGCCCTGCCTCACTGTTTGGCTTTTGGACAGGCACTTTTTCTTGTGTCCCCAGGCCAGGAAGAGGATCCTCCTCATTGTCCTCAGGTCACCTCCAGCTGAGTGAACTTAGAACTCCCAAAGCTGAGGTTGACTCAGGACAACAATGAACCAACTGAAAATAAGATTGAAATCAGATGCTGCTTTTGCTGTTTGTGGGTGTGGGGGAAGGAATTCCATAATTATTGAAACAACCAACAATTATGTTTTAAATGGTAGAATAAATCAAAGCATATGAACACATAATAAATCAATGAAGTAGTTAAATACTGATTGGCAATTTCAAATAAATTCAGTCCAATGAACTAATATTATTTATTTTTTTCCTGCTTTTTAGTACTTCGCTGTATTTTGCTTTTTCATTAGCTGTAACCCTGTAGACTAAAAGGTTGGATTAATATATAAATAAATATAGCTGAAATACACTTAGAGCTGAATAATGCAAATATAAATAGCTGAAATAGAGTTTAAAATAATCCCTATTGTTTGATGTTCATTTGGAGATAGTTCAAAATAGTTCATATAGGGCTACCTATATATTCTCCTATAACAATAGCAATCAGACCTATTCCCACCTGTCCATTGTGGATTATCAAGTACACAAAGATTCCTCCTTATTAAAAACTCCAAGCATGCAGAAAACGAGTTCTGTTCCTGTCATAGACTGAAAAACATTATTGGGAGATACATTTGAATGTGTGATACCCTGTTCTTGTTCTACAGTGGCTCTTGACAACAAAATCAAAACCACATGATTAGAAGTGTGCATTCCAAACTGAAAAACCCTAAAATACCTTAATGGCATTTTTGGCCTTTTTTAACTGAAAAAAAAAAATAGCCTCTTTTAACAGAAGCCAAAAAAGCTGAATCCAGAAAAGTTTTAAAAATTGCAGGGTTGTTTTTTTTTGGAATTTTTCCTTAGGATTCAGTAAAAGCCTATAGAGTATCTTTGGGAGGCTCTGGGGAGGAGTTCTGGGGAGCTGTAAAGACACCAAATCTGCTGCATAGCTGCTGGTGATTCTCTGGAGCAGACCCCCCAAGTTTGGTAATGATTGGGTCACAGGGTCCAATTTGACCCTCTGACCCAATCATTACCAAACTTGGGTCAAATGGATAAAAATGTGGGCCAATTAAATTGGACCCCTGACCCAGTCTTTACCATACTCAGGGGTTTTTCTTAAGGAGATTCACAAACAGCTAATATGCAAATTTGGTGCTTCTGCCATAAAAAACACCCCCCTGCAAAGATTTTCCATAGACTACCTTAAACAGAAAGGTAGTATGAAATGAGTGCCTTACATGGGATGAAATAAATGGTATGCAGACCAAAAACAGTTTAAATAAACATATCTGTGGTGGACATTCATGATGTTTATGTGTGTAAACTGCCGTCAAGTGACAGCTGACTTATGGTAACCTCTTATGGAGTTTTAAAGGTAAGAAACTAACAGCAGTGGTTTGCCATTGTCTGCATCTGCAGATCAATCCTGGTATTTCTTGGGGATCTCCCCTCCAAATACTAAACAGAGCTGACCCTGCTTAGCTTCTAAGATTTGATTTGAAGGTACTTCCTTGCAACTAGAGTAACTCATTTAAAACCTTTAACAATCCACTGGTTTCAGTAAGAGAGGTTTACAACTGAAATTAAAATAGGACTCAAATATGCCAAATGTTAGCTGGATAACATCCCTTTTATGTGTTTTATGTAATTTCATTTTATGGAGGCAACTGAGATTTATCTAATCACCACACCACACTCACAATGCAAATTCAAGTTCATTTTTTGTAGTGATGTTCTTATCTGGCAGGAGATATGCACTGACAGCATAACATTCTAGAAAAGAACTACTAAAATATGCATTTCACAACATCTGTCTAAGTTTGACATAACTGCATATTTGAGTATCCTCTTTAAACGCAGGTGGAGAAAGAGCTCCCCTTTCAGTGACCTTTAAAAGATACACGGAAAGCCATATGCAGACAAAGCACTTTGACACAGTAGCACTACTACATTTAACACAAAGATCTGATCTTGGGAGAACAAGTCAATCATCAGATTGGATATCCCATTCAGCATTGACAACATGAATGTACTTCAAGATAATCTAAAAATTATTTAATGCTGAGGTTCATTTAATGCTTAGACCAGCTGTTTTGTTTGGTGCCTGCAGTGAATAGGGAACATGATGGGGACTGTGACCAGATAGTACAAATGAAGTCTGTCACTTTCTCATGGCAGCTCAATAGCAATCCTTTGTTCACAAATAGTACGAGGACTGTTATCACATTCAGTCCTTCTACATGAACACTGCCTTACCACTAGTCTGTATATTCTCCTGAGGTGTTTATATGGAGGCCATTATAAATGTGAACTGGTGCTATGAAAACTATTTGATCTGATGCTCTCAGGACATAGCTTTGGTAAAGAGAAATAGTGTTGGAAATAGGACTTTATGTTGAACATGTTTAATGGATTATTAGCCATGACTTTAATCAGTTTTTCTTATACCTACATTAGCTGTCCGGCTTGGGGACGAAGATAGGCAGCCTTGTGATTTCACAGCAGTTGTGATTCATGGATTTTGTTTCTTTATGCCTTGATACCACTCCTAAACCTGCACAGAATCAACTTTCTCTAAGGCTGATTCCGCATGGGCCAAAAACAGCAGTGTGAAAACAGTGTGAAATTGGTGTAAAAGGGTTTAAAACGGTGTATAAGGGTTTATACTGTTTTCACACCGTTTTCACACTGCTGTTTTTGGCCCATGCAGAATCAGCCTAAGGGTCATGGATGGGTCAGGTCATTGCCATGTAAGAATAATTCAATTTGCCCCCACTTTCTACACGTACACACTCTTCTACATCTGAACATCTACCACCATTATTGTGACTATCAGCAGATGAATGCCAGATTGCAAGACACAGTGTTTCCCTCCCCCAAAAAAATATTTATTGCTTTCTCTATGTGATGTATCCTTCTTCTAAATCAAATACAGACAGGAACTTACTTCACCAATTGAATGTGCAAATGCAAAAAACAACCCAGTGAACAGGCTGGGGAACCCAGCAAACCCAGCTCAAGCTGGCTGGAAGTCATTTGAGCTTCCTGTCAAACCACATATGGTCATGATGAAAGCCCAATCAGGAGTTGCTTGAGTATGCCCACTTTGATGGTAGAAAAGAGGGAGTTTTCTTTCAAGAGAGGAAGAACTCTTTGTTTCAAGACTGTTCAGTTGCCACATGTTGTATCTATAGTGGCCACAAAGTATATTCTGAGTAATCTGAAAGGCAATTCGTTAGAAGTGTGAGTTTAGTACATTGCTTTTTCTCTTGTTTTTGCATCTCAGGGAGGGCTTTATGGACTTGCAAGGCTGCTTGTGTCAATTTCAAGGATCTTAGTTGGTTTGTGTTGCCTTCCTGGTTTTTACACTGTTAGTGCTTGGATTTGTTCTGCTGTGGTTTCCTTTTTGTTCGGCTAAGCTTGTTCTGGACATTCTATACATTGCCATTTGTTCAGTTGAGGTTGCAATTCTCCACCCCACTACCACCCTGGTTCCTTGCTTGGATTTGTTGGCATTTTCTGGTTTGCCATTAGTTCAGTGTTACCCAACCTTTTCGACTTCATGGTACCCTTGACCTCACTCTTCATATCTCACGGTACCCCCCCCCGTGCCCCTGTTTGCCACCCGCCCACCTTCCCCTTTCAGGGTGAAGGGAAGCAGGGGGGGGCAGGAAGTGGCTGCTGACCTTGCAGCAGGCCCTGCCCTCTGGGCCAGCTCCATGTCCTTGCTGGCGCCAGTGGGAGACACTGCAAAAGTGAGGGGGGCCATTAGCATTGCTGCGAGGACTGCGAGGTACCCCTGGGACATGCTCACGACACCCCAGGGTACCACAGAACCCTGGTTGGGAATTGCTGCATTAGTCCCTTTGATCTTGCACAGTTATAGTGGCACTGGGTTCTGCTGGGCATTCTGGGCATTGCCATTTGTTCTGCTGGGCTTGCAGAAGTGCCTTCCTTCAGTTTCTCTGATTTGACATTAGTCCTGCTAAACTCATCCTGTTACAGTGACATTGGATTCTGCTGGGTTTCTGCATATAGCAAATGGTTCTGTTGTGTTGCAAAAGTGCCCCTTGCCTTCAGTTTCTCCTTCAGAGACTCTCTAGTTTGATGACTTAGTTCTGTTGGGCTTGGGTCTCGGGTTCTGTTTGGCACTGGATTCTTCTGAGCTTTTGCACATTGCAGTTGTTTCTGATGGGCTTACAAAATGGCTTCTTGTACTTAAAATTGTTTTGCTTAGCTTCTGTGAATTGACCTTACTTTAAAAAAAACCCTAATGTAATCCTCTGGTTTGACACTGATTCTGTCAGGCTTGCAGTGCTATAGTGGCCCTGGGTTCTACTAGGCTTCTGTTACATATTGGCTCTGTTGGCCATACAAAAGAACCCATTCTTTTGGTTCTGCTGGGATTTGGTTCTGCTGGGATTCTGTGGCTTGACACTGGTTCTGTTGGTATTGCCACATTGGCTTGTGGTTCTGCTGGGATTCCTGGGTTCTGCTTTGGTTCTGTTGAGTTTGTGTTGATTCTTGGTATGGGAGACATTAACAAGTCATTTTTCCAGGCATGCCTTTTTCTTTTGTTCTGGAAAAAAAGTCCCCCCCCCCCATTTTCAGAAACAATGAAAGATGGATTGGGGACCTTCATTGGGAACCCATAGAATTGCATCCCATGCCTCTGTTTTCTTCACTCAGAGCTCTGCCTCAATTTTTGTGCCTCTAACTTTAAAACCAGCTCCTCCCCCAAGCTGCAAGGCTATAGTGGAACTGAATAAATTCTGATTCCTAAATAAAATTCAAATCAAAATACAGTATCAGTAGTGGAGTGTGGGAATATCAGGAATACAAAAAAAGGCTCCAATATATATGAATCCAAAATTGACTTATTTTTTGGGATGCACACCTAGTTTGGTATGCCTCTGAGGCAAATTGGATATTGTGCCTGAACATGTGACATGGCTGTGAGATTACATGTTAGCCCCAATTTTGGACTCCATTTAAATGGTATTTATCTGCTATTCACCAGCAAAAAGGTTGTCACCTATGATGAGAATGCATCCACTGTGATTAGCTGTCAGATTCAGAAAGCATAAGAAGTGAAGTTAGCAGCACCTGACAGTTGGACATCAGTTCCCACTGTCAATGGAGGGGAAGAATTCAATTGATTGGTGTAGCTACTCAGTCATCCGAATTGTTAACATGAACTTCAGTTCTGAGTGAGAAAAAAAACCTTTTGAATGAACAGAAATCCTACACCTTATCTTTAAATAATTTTATTGCCAACTAACCAAGAAGGGAAATGGTGCCTATTTTATTCTAACGTGAACAGGTGCTTGTCAGTGACTGATCTAAATCAGGATTCTATACACTATGTAGTGGGAATAGTTCTGCAAAGATTCCTACATTTAGATGCCAAGTCTTCATAACAATCCCCTTGTTGGTAAGGAAATTTAAAACTGGGAATTAAAGATCTTTAGTCCAAAGTATTTTTAAAAGAATTAAAGGTTAGGATGCACTATTTGCACATCAAACTTTGCGGAAATGCTCTGTTTAGAAAGACTATAGTAGGATAGGAAGAAAATGAGATGAGTATAGGCTGTCAATGGCAGCTCAGTGGCAATGGGTTGGTGGCAGGAACCCCCAGGAACCCCCGGCAGAATGGTTATGGGAGGGAGACAATAGCCTTTTTCAATCTGGGCTTGTGCATAATTATCCTTTTTTACTATCACTTTAATTGTAGTTTAACTGTTAGGTATAGCTGACTTCCTTCTTATATATTGTTAGTTTAGTTAGCTCCTCTTATCTCTATATATATAAAGCTAACCATTTGTTAGTTGGTCTTGCCCTAACGCCGAAACGGCTGGACGGATCACCGCCAAATTTTCACAGGACATCCCTCCCTGTTCCAAGCAGGTAATCGGACCTTTAAATCGCTGAAAGTCCATACCTGAGCCAGGTAAAACGTCTTTTTCCTGGCGCACCAGGCCATGAAGCTGACTGTGTTTAACTGTCACCCTTAGAATGTTCGTGCAGCCTGTCTGTCTGTGGCCTGAGGGCTTCGTATGAGGGCTTAGAATGTTCACATTGATGGGCAGAGATGAGCAGTGACAACAGTAAATGGGTAATACTGTTAGGTAATACGAGTGGAAGTGAAACATATACACACTTTGCCGTGTGAGACGTCAGGTGGGATTCCCCCCCCCCACACACACACATGCAGGTAACTTTCACTCTCTGTGCCTCACCCACTACTACCACACAACACACATACTCTCATCCACATCTAGCTCATCCTTACACACCTCACTCTGCCCTCCCTCACATCCAACCACCACTTACCCACTTCCTCACCCATATTCGCCACAGCTCTCTTTTACTAAAAGGAAGCTGGAGTTTGCCTTTTTCTTCTAAGAAAATCCGCAGTATGGGGGTGAACCAACACTACTGCCTCCGCTTCTTTTGCACGTGGCCCTTTAAAAACCAAGGGAGCTGGCCTCGATCTGAGCACCTCACCACCCTGCCTCTGCTGCCTGACTGGGATAGCCTCCTTGCCCCAGTTCTGCCTTACCCAAGCCAGAACTGTGCGTGTCAACCAGCCTCATGGACAGCGGGATTCGCACTCTGGACAGTTCCATTGTGGAATGGAAACGGTTATCTTATACTAAAAACCACCCAAAAAAAGAGGAGGAGGAGGAGGAGGAGCAGGAGGAGGAGCAGGAGCAGGAGCAGGAGCAGGAGCAGGAGCAGGAGCAGGAGCAGGAGCAGGAGCAGGAGCAGGAGCAGGAGCAGGAGCAGGAGCTTGGATTTATATCCCCCTTTCTCTCCTGTAGGAGACTCAAAGGGGCTTACAACCTCCTTGCCCCTTCACCCTCACAACAAACACCCTGTGAAGTGGGTGGGCTGAGAGAGCTCCAAAAATCTGTGACTATCCCAAGGTCACACAGTTGGTGTGTGTGGGAGTGCACAGGCTAATCTGAATTCCCCAGATAAGCCTCCACAACTCAAGCTGCAGAGCTGGGAATCAAACCCGGTTCCTCCAGATCACAGTGCACCTGCTCTTAGCCACTATGCCACTGCTGCTCCCAAAAGGCTATGCTGGGGATCATTGGACCTGCATGGACATCTGTGTGGGTTGCGGACTGTGATGAGAAGGACAATTGCCACAGCAATGTGTGGCCGGGCCCCGCTAGTATATTATATATTGTTAAGGAGGGCAGGTTGAATAGGTAGTATTATTAGATTGGCTCTTGCAGCAGTTATAGTTTAGTGTGGAGTAGTTTTTAGTCTTACTGATGTGGTGTTCATATATTGATACATTGTTAAACCTACTGTTTTAAATGTATTGACTGTCCATGTATTGATATTTCTAACATGTCAATATGTTGTTATTGTTTTATTGTTAATGCACTGGTTTATTGATGTATTGCCATGGTATGGATTTCATACTGATACGTATTTTTTCATTTTTTCATTTTTCATTTCATTTCAATTATATTTGTACCTCGCCCTATCCCCGAAGGGCTCAGAGCAGCTAACAACATGATAAAAAATACATTTCAACAATTTAGCAATAACAAACAGTGACAGTAATAAAATACATAAAACTAAATAGAACCAATTTCAGATGGCAACTAAGCATTTCAGGCTATACAAATTATAAAAACCAAAACAGCAGCATTAACAGACAATTCAGGTATCAACTAAATTCATACAATATCTAATACATCAATATAAATCAATAAATTAGCAACATCAGAGTAGCAATACACAACAATCAAGTAGAAATATACTGATACATTTCCAACCAAATGTTTCCAACGCATCAATATATAAACTTCATGACAATACATAACCAATAAACTAATTTAAGCAACAAGTAACAATAACAGTACAATATACACTATAAAACATTACCAATAAACTATTGAGATTGAGATATTGTTATCATGCTGCTGTTGTTGTTACCATCAATTTGTTAGATTTGATATGTTTAAGTTGCCATGTGTAATTTTGATTCTTATTTTAGTTTTAATGTATTCATTAGAGTTTCATTGCTGTATTCTAGACAGACAGACAGAAGCCTTTATTGGCATTATAAATTACCATATTACAATATTAAAAACAAAAAAGGAACGTCAGGAGAGAATGCTGCTAGAACACGGCCATACAGCCCGGAAACCACACAGCACCCAAAAAAGGAACGTTTATCTGTTAACTGAATCCATTAAAATACATTAAAAATATGCATTAAACATCTACGTACAGACCCTGTATACGGAACACAAAGGGCGTTTTTCCACTCGAGAGTAGAATAGTGTCGCATCTTTCAAGGAGGTTGAAAGAGTCCAATCTTCAGGTGCATCCCTTCGTTGTTCTTCCTACAGCAGCCGAGGTGGTCCTGTTGAGCCGAAGTTCAGAGGGCGGGATCACTTCGAATTCGCTTCATTCACTCTGGCTATATCTAGATATTGCCATGCTGCATTCGGGCGGGAATACCGCTAACGTGCGGCCCTTTTTAAAAAAAAATCAGCTAAGTTGCCATTTCATATACGAGCAAAGGCGTCCAATCTACTCCTTCATTACCAAAGATGATCGTAGGGGTGTTACACTGTGGTTACCCGGCTGTGTCCTCCGCTCTGGGCGATGCCCAAAACACTGGGCTTCAGGATTGGCTGGACTGGGCGAACCGACCCGGACGCTTAACGCTTTCCCACTCTGTCGGTTTTTCTTGAGTTCAACCTAGCTTCGTCGGTTCACCTCACCATCGTGATGGATTCGAAAATTTAATGGCAGAATGGAGAAGAGCAGGACAAACCTATGTCGAACTCAGCAGATGTGGGGAGCACTTGGGTTGAACATAGGTTGAACTTGAGTTCGCATGGTGAGTGGGAAAACTCCCAAAGAGAACTAAATTTACCATGACTATTTTATGGAGAACAATTACGTTTAGTCACGTAATGCTTCAGAAAGTTCACAACATTTTCACAGATAAGTTCACAATGACCATTAAGTAGGAAGTTCAGAACAGATGATGACATATCAATATTTAACCTCTCTATGAAGGGATGAATATACATAGAGCATGGAAGACCATGTATAGAATACTTTAACAGTACATGTTGGACAGTCTCAACAGCCATTTGACACTGGCATAGCCACTGTATTCTATTATGATTGTGTATTGTTTTACCATGTTGTTAGCCGCCCTGAGCCCTTTGGGGATAGGGCGGGGTAGATATTAAAATTGAAATGAAAAATGAAATGAAATTAGGGAGCATATGAAACTGGCAATGGCTATTTCAGGTACAGAACCTTGCATGTCTTCATATGGTCCAATACTGAACTATCACTGGGATGTCCAAAGAGGCAGTATGTGGGATCCCATTCTTAGCAACTCTACAAACGAGCATGAGCAACTGGCATAGTTAGTTCTATATAGTCAATTTGAGTAGGAAATAATTTCAAAAAAGATCAAGCCCTGTAGGAGACGGAAAATATACATAAAGCTGTCTTACTTGGATTCAGACTTTCAGTTCTCCAAAGTTTTAAGAAGAAACCTTTTAAATCACTTTTTTAAAAACTTGAAATGCCAGAAATCGAACCTGGGACCTGCAAAGCAGATGCTTTACCACTGAGCCAAAAATCTCTCCCCTAAGAATCTGGTGGTTGTATTAACCTCTAGAGGTGTGCAAAAAAAATCATCAGCAAATTTTGGACTTGGGTTTATTGAGGATGAAAATTTTCAGCAAAGCGGGAAAAAACCCTAGATAGTAATATCAGTAAATGTTTTTTTTCCTGCTTTTTTTAAAAGCTGGAAATGTTTGGCTCCATTGTAGCCCATGAGGAATTATTTTGAGCTGGGGGGGGGCTGCTTTTCAAGGTAGAGGCACCAAATTTGCAGCATAGCTGCAGGCAACGAAGGAAACTGGGAAATTCTGTTAAATACTTGTTGTGTTCTCTAATTCTGATCCTTCCCTCACACTGTTCCCCCCCCTGAATAACTCAACCAAAAAAAAGTATGGCAGTGAAAAAAAACACAGCTGCAATACTACAGGACATTGGATGTGCAAGTGGAGGGGGGTCAGGCCTCTGCTAATTCTAAGTTCTGGCATACAGACATTTGCATAAAATCAAGGTTCCCCACAGAAGAGCTCACATCGTCCCTACCAGCTGCCAAGGCTCTGCAGGGGTGCCTGCCTCTCAATTGGAACCCCCTGGGCCTAACCTATACTTGTTCTTTTATTGAAAAGCATCAAGTGTTGGTAGAGGAGGGGGTGGTAAAATCACAACAAGGAAGCTTAAGTAGAAGCAGTTAAAGGAGCAGATTTCCTGCTGTGTGTCCATATGCATGTTTAGATCTATCCATCTGTTCACAATGTGCAAGCATATTTCTTTCAAATGATTTATACAGTTTCTTATGTTTTCTCTGGTTATTTTATTTCATTCCTCCTTCCTTTTTCTCTACAGGAAGGTTGAAGAGCACACGGTTTCGCAAAGCAAGATTCCTTCCCCCAAGGAGTTAAGTAATATAACTCGGAAACATTCCGAGGGCAAAATTGAAGTCTTCAGTACATGTCCCTGATTTTCTGACTGTATTGCTTATTTGTTTAGTCTGATGGGAATAAGCTTTTGTCAATTGCTCCCCAAAAAAGGAAGGAAGATTTAGAGCTCCCATGAGGAAGAAAGCAGTTTTCATTGGCATTTGAGTGAAATATTAAAGGTAATATAGATTTAGAAGGACAGACTGTAAAGGTTGTCACAGTGATCAGAAAAGCATTGGAATGAGAAATAGGGACAGTTAAGGAGTGCAGGTGGAAAGGAAGGCCTTTAGGGCCAAGGTATACAAGTCCGAATGTTATGGATTGGCTGAAGATGGAATATGGCAAGCAAGAAAAGTGGAACAAAATTATATTGGCATTGCTGTGTTGTCCAAAGAACACTACAAGACCATTAGTATTGTTGCATTGCTGGCAGGGAAGGGCTGGCAGGGTGAGATTTTACTTAGGCAACAGATATTGATTTTTGCTCAGTTGCTGCGATGTAGGAAGGAAAAGATTCCTTTGTCATATCCATATTCAAGGGCCACAAAGTGCTGTACTTAGGATAGAAATGCCAACAGAGAAGAGGTTGCTTTATTTTAATTAGTCTTTAACAGAAGGAGAGCAATTGGCTTCAAGTTGCCATGTCTGACTTTCAACCATCTGTCCGGGCCCTGCAGGATCTTGGAGAGTTCCGCAGGGCCTGTAAGACCGAATTGTTCCACCGGGCCTTCGGGGAGGCCGGCCGCTGATAGTGTGCGCCCCTCCTGCCCCTCCCTATTACCACTCTGGGAGCTACAACATCTATACCGCCCCTCTCTTCGGGAGGGGGTTCTTATTGTTAGTCTAATACTGGACGCCATATGGTTTATGGTTTATATGAAACGCTGTAATTTTATGTAATTTTATGTAATTTCTATATTTAATAATGCTATTGATTTTAAATGAGATTGTTATTGTCATATTGTTGATAATTCTTGTTGTTCTAACGCCTCCTCTTTGATGGGGCGAGCCAAAATATAAATTATAAATAAATAAATAAACTTGCCTTACTGCACTGACTCCCTGCTCAATCAATGGATTAAACCATGATTCATTTGTTCACCCCCATGCATTTTATAAAACCGATACAAAGGTATATATCAACTATATGCAATTATGTAATTGTCCCATTCATGGCGACCATTTTTTTCATGGTAGTTACTGCCTACTTTAAACTGGCTTTACAGTGCCATCCCAGAGTTACACCCTTCTAAGCCCGTTTATAAATAAATAAATACATACATTTACTTCTGTGTGATTAGAACAGTGCAAACCTGTTTATGATGGCACTTTTGATCTGTTCTGGGCAAGGTCTTGGGTGGCTTGACATGAATTTTGGTGCCGCAAACCAACAGGAAAAATAATTAATTGCATTTTTTGCTGTTATTATTTTGCTTGCGAGAGGCAGTAAAAACCGTGAAGACAGAAGAGTGAAATCCACAGGCAGCAATCAACACTGCATTCTCAACACACTGCACAACAAACCATCAAGAATAATTTACCAAGGATTCCATACCGTTCATTTCCCTCTATGTCTTCTGTGCATGTAGCCAGTTCCTTGTTGCGATGGCTGCTAAAATGTCACTACTCCCCCTGCTCATTTGATCAGAGATTATTAGTATGAGAAAGAAGATTGAAAAAGTCATCCATTTCCAGGGGGATGGCTTGCAAATATTCCTTTTGGAACTTGGTTTCTTAATTATGGGTAATTTCATTACAAATTGGTTTTGATCCCTGAGACACTGAGGTTAAACTTCACTGTAGATTGTGGTCAGATTTATTAGCACAACAGATCTTGCTGAGGTTGTGATGTAGCAGGTTTCTTTACTTGTGCAAGGATTTGCACAAGCTTTGTGGTTTTGGCAAAGTATATCATCTTAACTTTGACTGGAAAGCACATTCCACAGCAGAATGCTTTTCCAAACTTTGTGAGGGGTTTTTCTTTTTCTTTTTTCCTTCTGCCTTTTTTTTTACTCTGGGAAATAAATTGGCTACTCTGTTAGTTCACATTTGTTTAATTCATATAAAGAAAATACAGCTTTTAATTTACTTCTGTTAATGTGAACTTGGGTCAAATGAATGGATTAATAAAAACCACATATCCATAATAAGTAAATATCTGTTAGAGAGGTCCTGCCTATACATAAAACCAACCACCAACACACTTGCTTGAACTGACAAATCGGGATCTTCATTCTTAAGTGGATGGAGAACCATCTGAAAAGGTACAAGAAACTTAAATTTTCAGACCTTACCATGTATTTAGATAAAGTGTCTGGTAAGCAAGGTCTCTAAATAGAAGAATTCAGCAAAATATGGGTTTTAATGTTTCTATCCCGCATTGCAGAGCAAAAAAGAAATGGATGTGCTTGAGGAAGTGATTGAGAGGGAAAGACTCAACAGGTCGAAATAGAAGCGACTACACAAAGATGGGAAAGAATGGATAAGTTTAAGGATATAAAAGACAACTATTATGATAAATTTAGCTTAACTCTTCATGTCTTAAGGTCAAAAATAAAAATGCAGGATTATTCCATGACGTTTTCTAGTTTTTTGTTTTTATCCTGCTGTCTCCAATATGGTCAAGACATCCTACATGCTCTCCTACATTTTATCCTCACAATTTTGCTGTGAGGAAAGTTAGTCTGAGAGAGAATGAATGGCAGGTTCAAAGTCACCCAGATAACTTTATTATTGAATACAGATTTCAATCCAGGTCTTTCCAGGCTTACTCTAGCTCAGCTATGCCAAACATACTGAAGCCCCTTTCAGCTTGTACTTTTTTAGGGTTCCCAGGTACCCCAGAAGTAAGATCTTCATGTTGCAAGGCTCGTGAGGATGCTCTTGTATCTTGGCCAAAACTCTATGGTAGAAACAATTTTCCCCATAGAGTTTTGATCAAATACCAGAGCACTCCTGTGTTGCCAATGACACCACAATGTCCAATGTTCACTAGAACTGACAACACATCACTGGTGACAGAGGTTTAAGCTGCTAGTAAGTCCCCCTGCCAACCAACCAAAAGATGCCAGGGGAGGTGCCCCAAAGTATGAGATCCCCTAGCCTCAGTGGGGGTCTGGCAACCCAACCTGTTGTGTGGGTCTTAACATAATTTAATTTTCTAGTATTTCCTTCTTGGGGATTAAGAGTTTCATTGTTATGAATCCTACTAGACAGGAGGAGGACAGAATATAAATATAAACAATAAAATCAGTCAATCAATAATTTTTTTTAATTTTAATTTATTGCTCAGTGTTTGACTAATGACCAAGGAAAAACTGAACTGTTGCTGAAATGATCCCGATCAATAATCACTGAGGGGGAAAAGGCTGGTCAAACACCATTATCATCATACAAAAAGGTGGATCATCCAGCATCTCTTCAGAAAGCACCTACAATAGAACTACCTGATTTGCCAGCATTTTTATTTTTGTTTAGGTATTTACTTTCCCCCTGCAAACAACTAATAAGCCATCCATCCCAAGCCCAATTTCCTTTTAATACAACAGGCCTCAGCCTCTTTCAAATAAGATTGCTCTTGTTCATTCATTAAATCCCAACAGTGCAGAAACGCTCTTCAGGAGCCCACTCCATAAGACCAGAATGTTTGTAAGCAGCAGCCAATCTAGAAATTTTAATGCATGTCACAGAAAACAGTGGCTAGCTTATCCCTTTGGTCATATCAGGAAAGAGGGTACTTCAAGTACTTGGGTCCTAGATCATGTATGAATTGACACTTTGAATTGAACCCGGAAGTATCCTAATAAACCAGGATGTAGAAATTCTCCCAGCAAGTGAGAAAGTGCGGGGGAAATGACCATCATTTCAGGTCCATCGGACAGCATTCATTGAATCTCCATGAACATTCCCAAAATTTCCAGTGTCTATTCTGGAAACTAACAATCACAATTCACATCCAGTAGCAAAGTATCCTCATGGTCCATCCTTATGGGAATAGTCAGACCTTGGAGAAAAAAGGTAACTGCACTGGCCAAGCCAGTAGTAAAAGTTACTCTTCCCTCCTGAGCATTTCTGGGAACTTACTGACTTTTGCATCATACAAGGCTGTACTTTTTCAGAAATTGTAGCTACCACTCCCCACCTCACAACTGTGAGTGCCTTTCATTGTAATAAACTGCCAAGTCCTTTCTTTCCTTTGTTTTTTAAAAATATTTTTCTGCACAGATTATATCTCAGATTTAGGTTAAGGGGCTTGTTCACATAACCTCTCTAGTGAGTCATCCAGTTTTCTTTGGTGTCATCCTTTTATTTTTACAGAACAGAAGCCTTCAGTGTGAGATCAATTTTCTGTTGTAGTTTTAGTTCAAGTCTAAGATATAATCAAAGAACTATCATAGAAACAAGAACCAGGGATGTTGCAGGAATCTGCCAGTTTCAGCATCTAACATAGATAGCTTAGTTCCGCTAGTGTAGACAAAAATCCTGCACCCTTCTTGTGACTGAGTCTATCAAATTCAATTTTTATTGGGAA
Organism: Sphaerodactylus townsendi; assembly: GCF_021028975.2. Lineage (NCBI taxonomy): Eukaryota > Metazoa > Chordata > Lepidosauria > Squamata > Sphaerodactylidae > Sphaerodactylus > Sphaerodactylus townsendi. Next base: position 35,584,165 of record NC_059429.1, on the reverse strand, counting down.
ATGGTTGTAAGTGTCAAAATATGCCACTGCTCAAAGAAAAAAAACATGGATGTGATTGAATGTGCATCATCTTGCATCAGTTCAATTTTTATATAAAGGCTGCAGAGTATAATGGTGACATTGAAACTTTCTCTCAAGCCATGCCACGTCCCCACTAGAATTTCAACAGTTTTGAGACAGCCAAATAAAATATTTTATGTAAATTATGTAAATTCTAACATGTAAATTGGGCGGATGGAAGGGTGGGGAAAGAGGCAAAGACACGCAAAGGAAAGCTGAAGAAATATAGCTACATACATAAAAATATAGTTCACAACAATTCAAATAGTTCACAGCGTTCGAATTAAAAAATGTTTTGTGCAAGTACCAAAATGATGGCACACAGCAAAGATATTTGCTTGCACAGTGCAGCGTATGAGCACTCCCAACTATGCTAGATTCTGAATTTAAATTAATCTGAATCTAAATTTATGTTGAGCTCAGTCACCACCACCCTCCAAAAAAAAAAAACATTAAGGAACCATAAGGCAGCTTATTCCAGGTAAATCAATTTTGAAGCAGAATGTGGGGGTCCACACCCTTTGTTATATTTTTAGTTATTTGATAATGACATCAGATTTAATGCATGATAAAAGTAAGTTCCATTGATATCCAATGTATAAGAATATGAGCAGCAGCTATGTAAATTCAGAATTCAGAACTAGCTTTACAGGAAATATCTCCGATTTGTGCTTGGCATTTTGTAGCACACAAAATATTCCCATTTCCCATTCAATTACTTGCTTTTTTTGTTGTTGGCTGCTGGCCACTGGCCACTGCCAATTTAGATTAGCCAGTATGCAAGCAGAAATAGCAAGCTTTTCAGTTTTTGAAAGCCCTATGGCCCTTTTTTGTCCATATTTAGTCGTCCCATTAAAAAGGCCATAGCTGTCTATAGAGTACACCTCTGTTTCTTGATAGTCAAAACAGAAAACATTATGACTGATCATAAATCAAATAAGCATGAAACTGAATCGCAACCCAAGTGAACTAAATTTGATTATATTACTCATTCTCCAGTGGAAACAGAAATCAATACTGACCTTTCTATGGCTTTCTTATTTTGGAAAATGGATTTCGACACACAAGGCTATGCATTTTTCACAGAATTTAATGGACGCATTCCTGAACAACATATATATATATATATATATATAAATGCAGAAACCCAATAATCTTTAATACTGCCACAAGACAGAAGTATATATTACATTTCCCACTTTTACACAGAGACTCCTTATATCCCAGTCTGAAAGTGGGAGGGTCAATATGTAGAGATATTATGTGAGATGTAATAAGCTTGATTAAAGCAGGGGAGAAATGCTTAGGGGCAGAAAATGAATAAATGTAATGAGATAAGAGTCCAACATCCCTATTCAACTTGGGGGGGGGGGCAGTGTACATCATTCTGATTTGTAAATGAGCACAAATTCAACAATCTCACATTGTAATCTCCCCTTTAAGCTTCTCTTTTTGAGGACTGCCATTCTTAGGTTAGTAATGGAATGTCCTGGAGGATCAAATGTTCCGGCACTGGGTTTTGAATGTTGTGATTTTTGATGTCAGATTTATGTCCATGTATTTTTTTCCACAGGAACTGGTCTGGTTGTCCAATGTAGAGAATGGAACGGGATTGTTGACACTTGATTACATTTGTAATATTGGAAGATGAACAAGTGAATGAACCTGAGATAGTTCAGCTGGTGTTAGGTCTGGTGACTGTTGTCAGAGAGAATATGGGGACAGTGTTGGGATCTTGGTTTACTGCAGGCCCTGGTCCTAGTCCATGTTAGGAAGTTCATTATTGTCATGAGAAGTGTTCCAGGTAACATTATTTGGGCTATTATGGATGCTGAGTCTATATATCAACATCCTCCACAAAGCTGCTCCCCACTGATCTTCTCAGCTGCTCCCACCCCTCCTACATCTGCTCCTGGGTCTACCCCCCACTTCGGTGAAAATATATAGGCCTGGCCACTGTAGTCAGGCTGAATCCTGTCCGAGCTGGTCCTCCCTCCTCCTTGTTGGCCTGGAAGCTTACTGCCATGGTGTCGGGTTGCTGCCCTGTTGCCTGCAGCTCCAAGCCATCCACCAGCTTGCACATTCACTCCTGACCTTGGCCTGAGGCCTGTCCCTCCTTTTTAGGGCCACCACAACTGCTTCCACCTGCTGTGGTTCATGTAACTGCCAGAAATAAGATTTCCCAAAGGCCAGTGGCTGGAAAAGGGTTGGGGATGTCTACACCACCAAACCAAACTGATGTTGTCAAGAGATATAATCTCTTACAAACACATTACCCACACTGAACTAAATGCTAGTATGAGCCTCAGGAAAAAAATCCAACTATAATTATTAAAAGAATATGATTAATGAGGAGCAGTTGTCATTGTTGTCAAATTAGACTATGTTCAGGAATCTGAAAGACAAGATCTCTAACAGGCTTCTTTCTTTTCCAGCTACTTTTTGTTTTCTATTGATTTTTTAAAAACCTATTTTTTTCATTCCATAATCACATCCTTCTTTAAGTAAAATAATACCCACACTCTTCCAAGCAAAGCACAGAATGGATCCTTTCAGAGTAGGAGTGTAGCTGCAATGGGGACATCCAGTGCAGATTGTCCCGGGCACCGCCATTGCAGTCACGAGGGGAGACGGGGATGGGGGTGGGGATGGGGTGTGTCAGGCACATTTCAGGGCATTTTGGGGGTGGGGAGGGGCAGAGAGGGGTGTTTTGATGGCAGGGAGGGTGCGGACAGGGAGTCCATGCCCCAGGTGCAGTTTCCCCCTCCCTTTGTCACTGTTTCAAAGTCCTGCCATCTGATTAGCTTCTCAGAGGTTCCCTAGTGGCAAAATTCTTTTGTTCTGTTGTCCATTATTAGCATATGAATTGTCATTGTCTTAACCTTAAAAGCTAGGCATCAAAGTTTGATAATTTCACAACTTTTTGTCTACTTGTAAGTTGCTAAATGCCTGCAACAAAAAAAATGTAGCTTTATTTACCAGATGCCTATTATTTAACTTCATGGCAGGTTGTCTATTTCCATACATTAAGCCTATATTAAAGTTTCAAAACAGTTTTATGCAGACTAACTGGTAGCTCTACCTGGAAAGGTAATTTTAGCTTAACCTCCCAGCATTAACAGGACTATCATTTCAGTAATTATCATTTGAAGTTGTAATACTTTCAGAGATGTCTGTGGTTGAAATGTCAATTAAACACAGTGTTAAAGAGCAGCATTGCAGCCACATTTTTTTTAATCCATGAAAAGTTCCCATGTGCAACTTCACACTCAAACAAAGGCTAATTTCAAGCGCCTTTGTGATGTGACTCAGCCGAAGAGCACAGATGTAGAAGTGTCCTCATTATATTTGTTACCTTATGGCTTTAGCAGTTCTGGTTCACACTTCATTCCATTTGAAAGTCCTCCAAGTCCTTCCCTATTAGGCTCTTTGTAAAAGGAGGATATCAAACAAAAACATGTTATGCAGGCGGAAAATGTCAAGCATTAAGTGAAGACAAGTTAGCAGCAATGTTAGGGACTTTTATTAGTATTGTTATCTTCCAGAGATGTGAGAAGGAAGTGATTTTCAATCTTGTGTTTACTTCTTCCCTTGAAGGACCAGAGTATCAGAGCAGTAGGAACTATATGATAACAGCTAGCTCCACATCATTTACCAGAACGGCCCTTTTTATGCCCTTTCAGCTAGACTAATAAAAAGGTATGAGTTCAAATGGCTGGATGGTGTTTTTTAAAGTTTTACTTAAAATTAGGGACTGCATTTTTAAAAGCAAAACATTGGCTGTTCACACAATGCTATTAAGGCCTAGCAATACTGTCAACATTTTGGACTAGGAGATAAACAATGTTCAGAGTATGAATTTTGCTCAGCTCATAATATTCAGCCATATTCCACTCCCTTCTCCAGCTCCAATTAGAACTCCCTGCCCTCTGCCCAGTCACCCCCTTCCTATGAAATTAATTCCCTGGCAGGAACATATAAGAAAAGATGGTCCTTCAGACCACTACCAGTCACATGTCAGGAGACCACTGACTCCTATTTTAGATGGGGTTATATTACTTGGAAGAGCCTGGCAGTGCTACACATCAGTCACCTTAGTGGCTGAAGTGATCTGGAGTTTTTGTGCCCAGCTTCAGCCAGTGCATCAGCTGTGTCTAATTCTGGGTCAGTCAAATCTAGCCACTGTGATCCATATCTTAGTCACATTCTAGACTGAACTTTGTAATGTGCTCTGTTTGGGGCTGACCCTTGGATAGTGTTTGGAGGCTGCAGTTAGTGCACAAAGCTGGTCAAGGCCAGCTATCAGGAACAGGTGACTGTGATAGTAAAGCAATTTTATTGGCTACTCATCTGCTCCTGAGCCTTAATTCAAAGAGTTGGTTTTGATCTTAAAAACCCTAAATGCTTTGGGACCAAGGTATTTGAAGGACTGTCTTCTACTATAAATTTCTGCCCAGGAAGTAAGATCCCAGGAAGAAACCCTTTTGACTTTCCTATCAATCAAAGAAACTTGTTTGGTGGGTATACAAGAGAGGGTATTTTCACTGGCAGTCCCACGATTATGGAACACAACCTCCCCAGGAACTGTGACTGGCCTCCTCACTTTCTATCTTCAGGACACAGTTAAACATGGTTTTATTCAGAACTGCACTCGATTAAGTTTACTAGCAGACCTGAATTATCATTTTATCATTTTTGATTTTTATGTGTTTTTAATGTAATCCATTTTATGAATTTTTTACAATACAATAGACCTTTATTGGCATAAGATACAAAAGCGTGAGTATAGACCATCACTAAATTTAAAAGAGTTATACATGGCGTCTATGAGTAGTTTTACATTCTAAAATCACACTTCATTTATAAAAATAACGTAGATTAAAAATTTTTGTCCATTCCATTGTACACGGGATTGTGAACAGGTATAGTAAAACTACACTTAAAAGACAAGATTAAGATATTCGTTATTCATAGCCTATTTACTAAAAAGGTATAGCCTTCCCCAAGATCTATAAATTGTATATACTAATTAATACTATAAATTAATTAAATTTCCATAAAATGCAATAAATAACAGTGAGCTCCTTATAATCACCTTCTAAAATACCCCAGGAGTATCAGAGGTATGGAGTATTTCACATTTAAATAGTTTTGTACTTGCCTATTTTACATACCTCTTAAGGACATGACTTGCAGCAAATAATTGGCTATTCTCCCAAGTATAGAAGGATTATTACTGTTTAACAATTTTGGGATTTAGATTTTGGGGGGCACATTTCCCATTATCGGTAGTACTAAAGCTTCCCTCTGGGGATTATATTTTGGGCAATAACATAAAATGTGGTCCAATGTTTCCATCATGGTGGGACAGAAAGGGCATAGTCTATGTGATAGAGGCCGCTTCTCAATCCAGCCTTGCAAAAGGGCAGGGGAAAAAACATTGCATCTGGCTCGAGTCAGTACCCAGCGTTGTTTAGAATCCGGGATTTGTAATAAGTATTTGGCCATCATGCCAGGCTCAGGGTTTATACCAAAGTACAATGGGGAGCATGTTGTTGTTGCACGATTGATTAGATGTTGATACTCCTGATCATATAGTCTAAGTTTAATTAGGCTATATATTTGTTGGGGGTCCTTCAATACCAACTCCTCTAATGAGAAACCCAATGGTGGAGTTTACCATTGATTATATTCCACCACTCTAAGCTTTGGACCTCAACTAAGGCCCTATGCAGTAGGCTTCCGTGTTGTAGCTGAAAGCATATCTTTATCCAAAACTTAAGTGAAAGTAGCCAAGCCCTGTTAGTTAATAGGTACATACCCAGCTTCTAAGCGCATAGCACCCCATAAGGCACACAATGTGGGACTCCAAGTATTTTATTAGAGAAATGCTGATTGTACCTTTTCAACCGCATTGGATAGCCGGTAATCCAGATCGGGAACCCGGTAAAAGAGTTGTTTACTTGAGACTTTGGCCTGGAAGACCTTTAAAGCAGAGGGAATATGCTTTTGGCCTTTGGAGTAGAAAAAGTTATTCACTGCATTTATTGTGGCAGTACATCCCTTCACCGCTGCATTTCTATGATGTACCCATTTGGTGTTGAATTGAAGATGGATCCCTAGGTATTTGTATGATTTAACCTGTTCAATGTCCTTTCCTCATATAGACCATTTATGGATTTTAAGTCTATTAGAAAAGACCATGATTTTGGTTTTTGCGGTATTTATATTTAAGCTGTTAGTTGTGCAGTACTCCGCACATTTTGGCATAAGAAGGTTGAGACCAGCTCTAGTTCTTGAGAGTAGAATTGCATCATCCGCATAAAGCAGGATGGGAGTTGGAATGTTACCTAGGACTGGACAACATGTGTTTATTGCTGTTAAAGTTAGAGCCAAATCATTTAGAAACAGATTAAACAACGTGGGGGCCAAAATACATCCTTGTTTTACACCAGTTGTTGTTAAATTTTTTGGAGTGAGTATTCCCTCTTGTGCACACCTCACCTGGGAATAAGTTTTATGGTGTAATAGTCTTATCAAAGAGAGTAGTCTATTTTCTACCCCCAGAATTTCAAGTTTTCGCCAGAGCTTGTTTCTTTCAACTGAATCAAACGCCCCCTGTAAATCAAGAAAGGCAATATACAGTTTGGAACGGCCTTTCCTGATGTATTTATGGAAAATTGAATCAAGGAGTAAACAATGATGCAACGTAGCATACCCTTTCCTAAAACCAATTTGTTCCACTCCTAATATTTTATTCTGCTCAATCCACTTTTGTAGACGATTGAGCAGGAGCTTTGCATACAATTTTCCTGCTACTGATAACAGGCTAATTGGCCTATGAATTTTTTAATTTAATGTAAGCTGTGTCGAGCTCTATAAGGTGATTAATAAATATTTAAATAAATAAACAAATACTATCATTTAAGGTTGCAAAATAAATAATTTTCTGTATTTTCAGGAATGGTCACCTTAACAATTTTCTTGTTGAATTTTGTTCCAGTGTTACAAACATTGCAAACATTAAAAAATAACAGTTGGATTTATTATTCCGCCCCTCCCCCCCCAAAAAAATATTACAAACATTAAAAAATAATACTTTTTAAGCATCCTAATGAATTTTGAGTAATGAAAAACCATATCCACCACCGCGAAAATGGCAGCTCCAGAAAAAAATGTTCCAAAATTGGAATGCCTATGCATGAAGATTTTAAAGCAATAGTGCCCTGAAACACACACCAAAAATAAAAGTGTGTGTGTGTGTGTGGAGGTTTTTCATTTGATAGGTCACAATTTTTCATTTAACTTGGGCATTTCCAATTTTCACCCAGTTCTGTGCCTAGCTACCATTTGGATTTGCGCCATCCCCTAATAGTCTTGCAAAACCCACACACAGCACAGTGCCTAAGATATTTTTTAAAAAATGTAATCAGACCATGGAAGAACACAAAATAAATAATCAAAGAAAGCCCATTATCTATAAACTGAACACGACAGAAAAAGATGACAGATAACACATTATTGTAGTTCAGCAAAGTGATTATCAGCTCAATTATCCGCACATATACCACTTCTGAAACAAAATATGGTCTGACTGGTCTTTTGTTCCTTTCCAGGCAAAACAAATGTATGCTATCACTTCCTATTAAGATTAGCAGTTTACAAAGCCTTCCAATTTTTCACCATGAATATTTATACTTTCCCAAATGCTGATACTGAATGGAGCTGTGCTTTTGGAGAAGCAGTTTTTGTTAACATTCAAAAGTGCCAACCAGTTTTCTGAATCATGGTGGATTGCTGTCTATCCTTCAAAGCATTAGCTACCTTAGCTTCTACATTCTGCATTGTGAACATTTCAAAACAGGTTGCAGAAGTCAGAATAAATTCTGCAATCCATTATGGATATGCATGGATAGGCATATTTGATGTGGCATATGGTACAATCAGAGCCAGTGTGGTGTAGTGGTTATGGGCAGTGGACTGTAATCTGGAGAACCAGGTTCAGTCTCCCACTCCTCCACATTAAGCCTGCTGGCTGACATAGAGATAGTCACAGTACTCTCAGAACTCTCTCAGCCAATGCAGAGGCAAACAATGTCAATGTCTCTTGCCTTGTATACCTTTTGGGGTCACCATAAGTCAGATGTGACTTAACAACAACAACAATGGAACAATGAGAGGGTAGCAACAGCACCAACTCTGGGAATGCTGAAGACACTGGTCAAGGTAAGTTCTACCATGTTCCAGGTACTAGGAATCACAATTTATGCTCAAGAAATAGTGTGGCATGGGAGGGAGGGCAGAATGGTATTGCCTAATTTTGAAAGCCAAGCAGGGTAAGTGATTGGAAGGGAGATCACCAAGGAAGGCTCTGCAGAAGAAATGGCAAATCATCCACTGCTTCTCACTTCCTTTGAAAGGCCTTTCCTAAGGTTGCCGTAAGTCAGCGGCAACTTGACAGAATTTTACATACATCCACAGATGTAGTGTAACACCATCGTAACTCAGACTACATTGCCTCATTCTTCCATCCTGATCTGACTCAGATAGCAAAGGACTGAAGCAGTCCATGGATTCCTCAGAAGCAAGGGATCATGATCCAGTCTTTTTTAGACAACTGATAGTAGGGTTGAAGCCTAGATAATTGTGTCAAGGCTCACAAGTAGCAAGAAAACTGTTGGAAACAGCAAGGTTCTCTGTTTAGTCTAGTGCTTAAATGTCCTAAAAAGCAAAATGGCCCACATGTTTCTGGGCTACATCTGGCCAGAGCTTGATTGAGACCCAGTCCTACAAAGCACTTTATGCACTTAGGCAGTAATATGGCTCCATAGCTATGACACAGCCTGTGAGTCATTGTCACCAAAATGCCTCAGGCTGGCCATCTCTATGACTTCCACTGGGTCAGAGGAATTAATAATTTGGGATGTGCTGTATCAACTGCAGCAGCATCTGGAAGCAAGCCCTTGGAGTGAGGACTTATGATGCAGAGCTTCTCAGTCTGGAGCGTTTCCAATGGTGCTGGGTCCCCTGCTAAACTTTTTCCAAGGTGCACATGCTAAATAAGCACACACTCCTTGTCCAGATAACATGGCAATCATACATGCAAAGAGCATTGCAGGGAGCAATGGTCCCAATATGCACAGCTGTAGGCTCCTAGTATGCATGTGTGCATTGTGCTTTAAGGGATATGGTGTTTGCCCTGAAGGCATCTATCATCTGTGCTGAGGAAAAACAATAAAAATTGACTAGGGAAGTTTCCATTGGCATCATCACCATAAAGCTGTATAGGATGGGATAGTTCTGGAACACAGGAGACAGCCAACTTCTTTTCAAATGATACTCTATTCATTTTAAATGGATAATATGTGCTAGCTCAAAAGTTCTTTTCGACAAGGCAGACACCACTTGAGAATGGAAGAAGGTGAATTTGCCAGAGGGCATCTAACACTCTTTTAAATGGTTCACTTGCTCCTAATCCCTTGTTGTCTTAGCTGTTGGGCTGTGTGACTCAATGAGATGCTTTCCACTGCATATTATGAAACTAAATGAAGGAAGTGCTCTACACCCTCAACAACACTCAGGAATTTTCTCTGTTAGAGAAGACAGGAGGAAGTCATGTGACAGAACTGACTAGCATAAAAGTAAGGAATGTGACCGTAATTTAAAAGAGTGCTGATGGCTTCCATTTTGTGTTTTCGGAAGTGCTGAAACTCCTTAGAATATTATCAGGGATTTCTTAGTTAATAGGATCAAATGGCCATTTTGCCTCAATTTCAATTTTCCCATTTCTACTAATCTTGCCCTCAAATGCACAAAAGAGACTAGTGGGTGTGTTGGAAGATGCACATTCAGTTTCAAGAAAGATATAATGAGGCACAACATGGGTCAATAATGAGGCACAACATGAACCAATCATAATCCTTAGAATGTGCCATAGAATTTTCTACATCGCATGAGGGCTCCTCAGCAAAAACATTATGAAAATTGTTCTCCAAAAGTAGAACTGTATTTTCCCCAGGGGAGGAGAATAATTGGTATGGATAATTTCTTCCATGACTCTCTGTGGATATTTGAGGCTTTGAGGCAGAGAAAGGTGTTGATACAAGATTTTTTCCTGCTCAACCACAAGGATCAAGGAATGATATCTAGCACCTGCCCTGTGTTATGCAGTTATTGCTAAATCTCTGGAGGCAAAAAAATCCCCTACAAATACAATGAGATGGAAAGTAGCATCTTCTGTCACTCAGGAATTATTGATTGTGCAGAGGGTGCCTAACAGGGCAGTAGCCAACAAGAAATTTCAACAGGTCCCATAGTTTGATTTCTGTTTCTTCCTACCATGCTTCTCATTGCTGAACTACATTCCACTTTCCTCTAGGATGCCTCAGACAGACCCACATTCTCCTGCAAATCTCCAGGCTTTGCCACTATTCGTCAATGATGTTTTTCTGTAGCACTGGATGATGATCAGTCTGGGATACTTCATATACAACAGAAAGCAATGCAGCCTCTCTTATATCCCATACATATTGCAAACCTGAAGTGGTACATACATCTCACAAAATGAAAATTAGGTATAGGGCCAAAGCCCTGCCCTGCCACCATTCAATTGTTGCCCTTTCACCTGCAGTAGAAGTAGAAATTACAATGAATACCATTTCAGATTTCATATGGTATCAGGGGAAACAATATATAAAACCACATAGAGGTTGACTGGGATGTCCTAAAGGTTAATTTGCCATATAAAATAAAGGGTATTACTTGCTTTAATAGGCATAGTAATGTTAACTTATGTTAAACACTCTTTGGAATGTGACATTGTTTCTCTTGGCATATATAGATAGTACATAGGTTCAATGAGTCATTTATAACAGCAATCCTTTGGTGTATAAAGACAGAAATATAGCCAGACACAGAGAATCTTCTGAAAATGACTCATCACCTGTGACCTGAAAAACTATATTTAGGAGGAGGGGAAAGGGGAGCTAACCTTTTCCCTCTGGCAGTTGTCCCATTAGAAGCTATGCTGCTACTCAGCACACCCAGACATGAATGATAAGCTTTGAAAAATTACTGTTGGATTTTGTCCCTCGTTGAAGAAGTTGGGAGAAAGTATTAACCATCTCTAGCCCTCTCCAACTATAGATATTATTTCAGATGCTTAGCAGTCCAATTCTAAGCAGAGTTAGATGCTTTTAAATCCACTTAAGTCAATAGGCTTGTAAATATATGATGTGGCTTATGAATGCCTTTCAGCCAAGCTCCTCCTCTACAATGCACTCTTAACCAAGCCTGATTATGGATCATTAACATGTATGCATGTATGATTATGTACAGGTGGACAACCGGATTTGATTCCCCACTCCACATGAGTGGAAGACTTATCTGGTGGAACAGATTTGTTTTCCCACTCCTACATTCCTGTTGGATGACCTTGGGCTAGTCACAGTTCTCTCAGAACTCTCTCAGCCTCACCCACCTCACAAAGTGTCTGTTGCAGGAAAAGGAAGGGAAAGGAGTTGGAAGGCCACCTTGAATCTCCTTTCAGGAGAAGAAGGCAGGGTATAAATCCAAACCCTTCTTTTGTTCTTTTGTAGTTCTTTAGTTCTCATGACCCTTTTAGTTTTTTTCTGTCCCAAAAATCCATATCCAGTCTTTCCACAAATTTCAGACAACAGTTTGACACTTGTTTTATGCCTGTCATTTTGTATCATGCAGCACTTACCCAATCACTGTAATGTCTTCTGATGTGTAAATTGTTTCAACTGTTACATAATTAACAGTTAAATCCTTTGGAAGGAAAAAGAAAATGAAAGATAAATATCCAATACTGACTTGGAGTGCTTTCCTTTAAACCTAATATTTCCAAACTATGGAATATTATCAGGAATTATGGTCTATTTCCTAATTTACAGCCACAGTCGAAAGTCTAGCCACCCATTCTGCATATCAAAAGAAAGATAATCAACCAGTAAGGATTTAGTTAAGAAAAAAAGTTATTTTATATTTGTTAAAAAACTTATTCATTAATACATAATGAATAGTTAATCCCAACACCCTGAGCAACAGGCATCATTACTGATGTCTTTTCTGTCAAAGTTTGTTAGCAAGTCAAATATATCTGCAGCTGGGATTTCATCTATCAGATTAAAAGAACCTATGCAAACCCTAAGATGTCAGTTTGAACCATTGAACACAAGCAAGTCTTTTAAATTGCTAAACTAGATGTTGCATCAAATGTTCAAATGTACAATTGAATAATTTCCTTTTTATAATATCTAAAGCAATTATCGGCATCGTTCTAATTTTAGTATAGGCACTGCCAAACACAATATCTAATAAAACAGCCTATACTCTGACATAATACTGAGTTTTTATTCCTTCCTGAAGTCAGGGATGTAGAGCTGGGCTGGAGAAATGCAGTATATTTTAATACCATGGACTAAGTTCTACAACATGTTACAAAAGAAGAGGTGAAAGCTGAACACTAGAGCCTGATTTAAACAAGATGCTGGTGGATAAAATGAACTTACCAATATGATATTTTATATGAGTCTAGCCTTACCTACCTAGCACACTGACTTCAGCTTTGAATAGTGGAGCAGAAGCAAAATGATGGGGGAACAACAGTGGCATCCCTTCTGGGTATTCACTTTGCAGAAATCTATGGTTTTCACCAGAAGATTGAGAGAATTCCTAGAGCATGACTGACACAGTGACATTTGCTTTCCACAGTCTCTACTTCCCAAATACTCCTGCTGACAATCCTATATGAGTCTTGTTCACTCCTTGCGAAACTTCAGAACATCCATGCCATGTATGGCCATTGCACAGACATGCTTCATGTGTAACAGGGTAGTTTAAACAAGGAAGTGTATGGAAGGTTTTCTAGCCTGCCAGCATCATGTTTAAATCAGACCACAGTTACTATTTTGGCAGTAGCTGTGCCATTAGTTTATTTTCTAAGCCAGACATTTTAATCTGTTTCTTTTGGGAATCAGTTGAGCCATTATCACACACCAAGCCCCAGTATTGAAACTGAAGATTGTAGGAAGAAAAGGAGGACTTGTTCTGCTGTTATCTACCAACAACATAATGAGCAGGGACTCAGGCTACCACCATGCGACAAGAGACCAAAAACCCTGTAGCAAATGGTTGCTTGGGGCATCTCATTTTTCTATCACCCTGTTTTGGAAAATATACCTTTTTTAAGTCTTGTGGTATCATGAATCAGAATAACTGAAGTCTCTGAAGATACATAGTACTAGTTAGGTGAGAGAATTATTCATAATTATTTACAGTATGTATGATATAGCTTAAGAATTTTAAGTAGCTATTATGAAGCTGGAAAAATAAGTTGCAACCTGCTAATCTAATAAGTGGTGGGTAGATTGCCTACAAATTTTTCTTGGTAAAAATAATTGGCATACTGTTTAAGAACAAGGATCATTAACTGTTTATAAAGCTTAGCTTTCAGAGCCACACATATGCTTGTATACATTTTCCAAAAGTATCTGGTTAGAATTCCAAATTAATTGATTTAATCAGCACAACCTGAAATCATGTAGCCTTTTCCCATTATTAGGCAATAAAACATGACAAGCGGGGTTTACAGTGTAACAATGAAACAGCAAACATCATGCATCTTAATTATAAATATTAATAGGTTGTACAAATATCTAGTAATACAGCAGCCTTTGAACAGTTTCTTTAATGCAGGAGTTAATATTAACATGCTGTATCACAATAAATGTCATCGCAATACTGTATGCATTAGAAGCACTTATAGTCTAAAAGATTAGCAAGCCCCCACCCCACTCCTCTTAAAAAATCATACTTAAACTCAAAACGACAATGCACAAGACAGTTAACAGTGAATATTAGACTGCCAAATTCCAATCCTATGCACATATACATAGAAGTAACTACTGCTGTACCCAGTGGGACATGCTTTTGAATAAACACAAGTAGGATTGCTTTGTTTGAGAGGGTTATGCATTTTTTATGCTTAATTACAGGGATTAAAATCTGCCTTGCATTCACTAATGTCCAAATTCCCCAATACACTTTGAACATTAATGTTCTTCAGGGAAGACTACTCACCAACACAGATCTGTTTATTTTTAAAACTGTGATACTGCCTTTCTCCTCTAAATGTGGACTCGAAATGGTTAATTAATATATTGAGTGCATAATCCCCTCATTATGGACAGTGATTAATAAAACAGATCAAATTAATAGCAGCTCACCAATAAAACATGATTTCAATTCTGGTAATCAAAGCCAGAATCCTGAAATTCTGCAAAAACCAAGACTTTATCCAAATGTTCTCAGGAAAGAAACAATCTTGTAAGCCTCACAGAACCAGGGTAAGGATGAGATAGCCCAAATGTCTGGCACATCCCATTCAAAATCATTGGGACCCCTCCCCCCACAAAATTCCTAGAATAGTCTATTACTGTTCAAATAGTCCTAAGAGAGAAAACCAAGGAAAGAAGCTTTCCCCACAAGCTATGAACATTGCTTATTTCTTAATACCCTCTGGGAATGAGTGGATATTCATTATTTAGTTCCTTTTTATAAATTACACCTATTTTATTAGGTGCAATTTATATGGTATTTACAAGCACAATGAAACCCATTTATACATATTGCACTTACTTATTGAAGTACACACAAAAAAGTTAAACAATGCTAATATTTTAGAAGGAAAATCTGTTTTGTGCAGTTCACAGTTCGGTTTATTTACAGCCATTTGACCAGGAGATTGAAAGAAGGGGGGGACGGGACTTAAAAGTAATCAATACACAATCAGCAAGGTTACACTCTTGTTACATCAGCCAGAGATTTCTGCACCCTGCTGGCTATATAACAAAACTTAGCCATTGTGTAAAAAATAGTATTATCCTTACCCTCAAATAAAAATGGTACAAGATAAGAGACTCCATTTAACTTCATATCATCTCAACAGTAAGCATATTCTATAGTCTCATACTGTATCCATTTGCAACTTAGACCACATGGTAGCACAGTTTCCCTTAGCCTTTCACTTGTAATCCACCTCCTTTGTAAATTGGGAGCAATTGAGTTTCAGATGTGGGGATCATCATCCTAAATTTCTATTTTGATTTCAGGGTATCTTCAACAGGGATGGTATTTCCTTATCATCACCAGCTAAAACTGGGGGGGGGGGGATCACCAAACACTCAGATCACTCAGATATAGCCACAATCTTCCCATTAAGGTTCCAGTTGATGTGGATAACAATCACTATAATACTTTTCTTCCACACTGGCTTTATTTTTGTGGAGCTTGTTAAAATCTGCCTGTGATTTCAATAGTGAAACCCATTTTTCATTCCTTCACATGATAAACTAGAAGAAGGATTCTTTTAAAAAGAGAAGCACAGTAACCTTCTTTTCTGACTATAACAGCATTTATTATTTAATGAAAAACTGTGCTGTAGCAGTTCCTTCTATGAGAACCTTGAGGACAGAATTTTGCTCACAGTTGCCTAAGCAGACCCAGCAATAGCCTTTAGAACAGCTTTAAGCAAAGTATGGTTGCTTCCATTATAGCAGCAGGGAAAATCTGTTCCCATCAGTATGGCTCTCTGTGGTTAGGGGAATCCATTCCTGGTAAATTCCTAATAACTTCCTGTAAATTATTATTGTAGAAGGTTTCAGTTATGCAATAATTCCACCACATTCTGACACAAAGGTACTTTATTGTATCACAGTCACTCCTTTTCTTTGACCCATGTACGATTCTAGATTTTTATCTGACCATTCTTCAAGGAACTGTGGGTAGAACATGGTTCTCAACCCCTTCACTGAATATGAAGAGTCTTTACCTTCCTTGAACTTAACTTCATTATTCTTAACTTTTGTTGCTCATCGTGTAGCATGCATAACAAGATATAAAATCTTGTCAAAATGTGACACCACAAATATGATCCTATTTCAGTATATGGCTGTTGGGGGCAGGGTCAAGCAATGCTGGTCTGCCACAGGGAAGGGAGCCAAACTGTGGCTTGATAAGTCTGCCAGGAGCAGTACTGGAATTGTGAACAGAGAGGTCTGCAACAGCATCTGGAATCTCTTCCTGACCCACGGCTGAGGAGGGCCTCCATTTCAATAGGCCTCAGATCATAAGGAAGAGGGCTTTTAGACTCACTCGGGTCTTTCTTCTCCTGTTGAGATGCCCCCACTCTGACCTTCAGGCTCTCTCTCATACCAGCGTCTGGGGTGCTGGGAGCATCCTTGATCACTGTCTCCTCAGCCAAGGACTGTGAGATAAGTCAAGGTCTTGCAAAGTTTCAAAGCCTTTTCTCTACACTGGAACTGCATCCCTGCTGCTTCCCCCAGAGCACAACCCTCCAGGCTGCTTCTTCCCCTCATGGGCAACCATGGACGTAGGTAAGGGGGGGGGGTTCTCGGGTTTGAACCCCCCCTTCATGTCCAAAGCTCCGCCCCTCCGTTTGTGGGTTTTTAAAACATTTTAGTGCTTTTTCGGTTTTTGGCCTGCAGGGGGCACATTGTTTGGGCTAGCAGCACCAAACTTTCAGGGATTGTTTGGGGGACTCTCCTGATGATACTACCCAGGTTTGGATAGGTTTGGTTCAGTGGAGGATGGGGCACCCCCTTTGGGAGTCCATAACTTTGGACCCCCAAAGGGGGTGCCCCATCCTCCATTGTTTCCAATGAGAGCTAATAGAAGATGGGGGCTACACCTTTGAGGGTCCATAACTTTGGACATCCTGAACCAAACTTCACCAAACCTGGGATGTACTATCAGGAGAGTCTCTTATTGATACCATCTAGGTTTTGTGTGAAGTTTGGTGCATGGGTCCACAGCTCTGGACTCCCCAAGGGGGTGCCCCTACCCCCCATTGTTTCCAATCCGAGCTAATAGGAGATGGGGGCTACACCTTTGAGGGTCCATAAAGTTGGACCCCCTGAACCAAACTTCACAAAATCTGGGTGGTATCATTAGGAGAGACTCCTAAAGATACCCTGAAAATTTGGTTCTTCTACCTTAACAATTGCACCCCTGACAGCAGGCACCCCCCAAATTTCCCCAGATTCTCCTTTTAAATCCACCCCCTTCGGCATGGATTTAAAGGGAGAATCTGAGGTCCTCAGTTTAGAAGAAGAGTTTGGATTTATATCCCCCCTTTCTCTCCTCTTACAATCTCCTTGCCCTTGCTCCCTCACAACAAACACCCTGTAAGGTGGGTGGGGCTGAGAGAGCTCCGAAAAGCTGTGACTAGCCCAAGGTCACCCAGCTGGTGTGTGTGGGAGTGCACAGGCTAATCTGAATTCCCCAGATAAGCCTCCACAGCTCAAGTGGCAGAGCAGGGAATCAAACCCGGTTCCTCCAGATTAGAATGCACCTGCTCTTAACCACTACGCCACATTGAAAGTGATGCTGTTTCAGGGTATAATCCACCCCAAAACAGCATCACTTTCAATGTTGTTTAACTAGGCACCCCAGATTCTCCCTTTCAGGTGGATTTAAAAGGAGAATTTGGGCTCTCTAGTTTAAACACCATTGAAAGTGATGCTGTTTGGGGGTGGATTCCAGCATCACAGCGGCTGCCCGGGGGGGAGCGCAAAACTCAGATTTTGCACCAGGCTCCATTTTCCCTCTATGCCTCTGCCCAGAGGGGAGGGGCAGGGGAGGGCAGGGCAGGGCAGGGGAGCCTGCCATCCCCAACCTCGGAGAGCTGCTTTTATAAGTGCTAGGCCAGGGGCAGGGCTTGGGGAGGCGTGGCCATGCCCTAGGGGTGGGTGGGGGTGTGGCCCCACCCCCAAACCCCCTCCATAAAAAAATCTATACCCACGTCCCTGTGGGCAACCACCTTACTCTAAGGGTAAGATCCCAATGGCTCTTTGTAACAGGAAGAGAATTGGCACCTTTTCAACCTACAGGCATGTCTTTGCCAGCCTATTCAGGCACTGCCAGATATGTCCCCATCAGCCACCTGATTGCTGAAGATGGATCTTGTCCCATCATGCCCACTGGGTGGGTACCCAGAGTACAGCCAGAGCAGAAGCTGGAGCACTGGGAAGTTGGGGTGGCATCCTGGGCTCTGAGAGGAGGTTCCACGTAGGGGATTCTGGTAGGGCATGGGGCCATTGCTGGGAATGCGGAGATGCCCCATCCAATCTAAAACAACGGCGCCAACTAAAACCCCACGAAATCATCTGAAACTTTTAAAATTAGACTTCAAATTGGAACTGAAGTCCCTTGTAATATCTCATGTATATCCACTTTGACAACTGGCCACCATCTGCTATCAAACGATCAGTGGATCCTGCCAAAGTTTACAAAGCTAGTGCTTTGAATGCAACCATTTAGACTCTGAAGCATACTTAAACTGCCAATGGGCTAATTAAAATTTCATGACCTACGCAACCACTTATTTCCCTAAATTTTGTTATGCTGCTCTAATGGGTTGAAAGTGTGCGTGGGAGAGTGCATATCACTTAACATCTTATATATGCATCTTTGTATAGCAAATTTAAGCCAAGCATAATAAGCCATTAATTTATTTATTTTATCAATGTGAGAGCCAACTCATCCAAGGGCATAGAAATTGAAAAAAAACCCACAAATATGGGCTTTGTTCACTTTTACAAATTCAGCAGCTGATCAGCTCCATGACATCTCATGCCTTGGCCAAAATGTTCCTATAACTTCAGATACATTGCTTTCTGATGGAGTTAGTTCACAGTCATTGGGGGTGATTCAGCAATAAGCAATGTTTTCGACCTTAGTGCACCCCAAATCAACATCAACTTGTGAAGATGTTGGGGCACTGAAAAACTAAAGCAGGGTCAAGAGACAAAGATTGTACTTGGCCACCCACACAGGGAACAAGTGAAGCCCCAGAAGTGCTGTTAGAGCCTCTGGATCTTACCTTAGATTAGGATTTTCAACTCTGTGCTTGGAAATTCCTGCAGATTTGGGGCAGAGTTTGGGGTAGAGATGGGTATAATGAAAAGAAGCAAGTTAGCTGTAAGGGAGGCAAAAAAGGATTATGAGGAATGCATGGCTGCAAACATCAAGACCAGCAACAAACAGTTCTTTAAGTACATCAAAAGCAGGAAGTCAGCTAGGGAAGTGGTAGGCCCATTAGATGACGAAGGAACAAAAGGTGTGCTAAAAGATGACAGGGAGATTGCAGAGAAGCTGAATGAATTCTTTGCATCTGTCTTCACCCAAGAGGAGGTGAGGAACATTCCTGCACCTGAACCAAGATTCTTAGGAGGTGAATCCGAGGAACTAGCGAAGATAGTGGTAGACAAGGAAAAAGTTCTGGCAGCCACTGATAAACTAAATGCTACCAAATCCCCTGGCCCAGATTGCATTAATCCAAGAGTTCTTAAAGAGCTCAAGAATGAAATTGCTGATGTTCTCACTTTAATATGCAACTTATCCCTAAAATCTGCCTCCATCCCTGAAGACTGGAAGATGGCCAATGTTACACCAATCTTTAAGAAAGGGTCTAGGGGGGACCCAGGAAATTACAGACCAGTCAGTTTGACATCTGTTCCTGGTAAATTAGTAGAATCTATCATTAAAGATAAAATTATTATACATGTAGAAAAGCAAGACCTGCTGAGGAAGAGTCAGCATGGCTTTTGCAGAGGCAAGTCCTGTCTTACAAACTTACTAGAGTTCTTTGAGGGTGTAAACAGGCATGTGGATAAGGGGGAACCAGTGGACATTGTCTACTTGGATTTCCAAAAGGCTTTTGACAAAGTTCCTTACCAGAAACTGTTGAGAAAACTCAGCAATCAAGGAATAAGAGGGGAAGTCCTTCTATGGATTAAAAACTGATTGAGGAACAGGAAACAAAGGGTGGGTATAAATGGGAAGTTCTTACAATGGAAAGATGTAGGGAGTAGTGTCCCCCAAGGATCTGTTTTGGGACCAGTGCTCTTTAACCTATTCATAAATGACCTGGAAGTAGGGGTGAGTAGCGTGGTGGCCAAGTTTGCAGATGATACCAAATTATGTAGGGTGGTGAGAACCACAAAGAATTGCGAAGAGCTCCAAGTGGACCTTGATAAATTAGGTGAGTGGGTTAAGAAATGGCAAATGCAGTTCAATGTAGCAAAATGCAAAGTGATGCACTTAGGGGCAAAAAATCCAAACTTCACATACAAGGGTCAGTGCTATCAGTCACAGACCAGGGAAGGGATTTGAGCGTCTTAGTTGATAGTTCCATGGAAATGTTAACTCAATGCATAAAACGGGAAGGATTGTCATGCCCTTATATAAAGCCGTGGTGCAACCGCACTTGGAGTACTGTGTTCAGTTCTGGTCGCCACATCTCAAAAAGGATATTGAAGAGATAGAAAAAGTGCAGAGAAGGGCAACAAGGATGATTGAAGGATTGGAGCACCTTCCTTATGAGGAGAGGCTGCAGCGTTTGGGACTCTTTAGTTTGGAGAGGAGACGTCTGAGAGGGGATATGATTGAAGTCTATAATATTATGCATGGGGTAGAAAATGTTGACAGAGAGAAATTTTTCTCTCTTTCTCACAATACTAGAACCAGGGGGCATACATCAAAAATGCTGCCGGGGGGCGGGGGGGGGGGAGAATAAGGACTAATAAAAGGAAACACTTCTTCACGCAACATGTGATTAGTGTTTGGAATAGCTTTAAAAAGGGTTTGGACAGATTTATGGAGGAGAAGTCCATCTATGGCTACCAATCTTGATCCTCCTTGTTCTGAGATTGCAAATGCCTTAGCAGACCAGGTGCTCAGGAGCAGCAGCAGCAGCAGGCCATTGCTTTCACATCCTGCATGTGAGCTCCCAAAGGCACCTGGTGGGCCACTGCAAGTAGCAGAGTGCTGGACTAGATGGACTCTGGTCTGATCCAGCAGGCTCTTTCTTATGTTCTTAATGCCTTAGAGTCCATGCTGTAAAGCAGCCATTTTCTCCAGAGGAACTTATCTCTGCATTCTGGATAACACTTGTACGTTTGAGAGCTCTCCCGGCCCCATCTGGAGATTGCCAACAGTAAATCAGATCCAGATGGCAATCCAAGAGGTGGGTGGGCATAACCTCAAGTGATCACCTTGGGCTGAAAACCAGTCCGGAATATTGAACAAAATGTCATGCTAGAGTTCAGTATATGTGCCAGGAGTTGCCCATTGCTGGCCTTGTTCAATAGGCATGTACTTGATTTCACCATCCATGATTACAGGCAGTAGAATCTATGAACTGACTTAAGTGAAAATGGCACTGCATGTGACGTGATGAGAGACCACATGAAAGTTTCACAGCAACATTCTTCTGGTTGAGCATGTATGTACAAACTTCCCCAAATGTCAAATAATCAGCAAGCATAGAGAAACCAAGCAATGTGCATGTATGTATGAATCTGTTCCAACATATGCATACAATTGGATGATAAAGCTTTGAAGCAAAACAGAGAGTTACAGAGCCAAGACCTATGGCACAAGATCTGATAATGCTTTGATCCTCCTAATAACATAAAGCTGATTGTTGGGATTGCAGAAGCTCAGCACTGATATTGTGCCAAGAGCACTTTGTTTGTCCATGACATTCTAAAAATAACTTTAAAAGTTGATATCTTCCTGGACCGATGACTTCCTATATTAGAAAACAGAAGTGCTATGTAAAAATTCAAACCCTAATCGATGTCATGTTGTTACTTGTGTCTTGAGAGCAATCAATGTAATTGCTGTGATCTCAGCCCCTCCTTGGTGAGAGATACAGCTGTGCTGAATTTTTATGAGATTGGATCTTTCATGCAAAATTTGCCATCTCTGAGGGTCAAAGTTGTTTGAGGACAAAAATCCCTACATTATTCTTTTTGTACATTTTCCCATGCCTGTTTGCAACCATTCTTTCCTGACTTGCCATAACAACAGTATCATTCCTCCTCTCCCCCCCAAAAGGGGTTCTTAACTGTGTGATTCCAGCTGATCAGCAATCACATAATAAGCAAGATGGTATCAAAGTGTCAGAGTGTAATAAAAACAGGTTATTTGGCAAAATTAATGAGAAACAACTGAATTGCTCCCAATCTGAAAATGGGGAGGAAACACCACACTGTTTCAGTGGGCAATGTGTCAGTTTGCCTTGGTAATGGGCATATAGCCTCTTTTCTTCATGAGGCCCATCCCTCCCAAAGAATGTCACTTGCTTTCATAAGCTGATCATGAAAAGTCACCAGGATGGAGGTACATTTTGAAGGGGTCAATTTTTTCCCCAGTATGTAAAAAGATCTTGTATCCGTTCAGTGACTATAGAGAAGGCCATTGTGAGAATGGTGATTTGTTATTAGTTCAGGAAAAAACTAGACACCACAGAACAACAGGAATAAATACTGCCCTAGTCTGTAAGCTTATAATCTTTAAAAACTGAAATGTATCATAAGAACAAAAAGGGAGATGGAGGAGGGAACTATCTGGGAAAGGTCTGAGAAAATAAGATACATCATTAAAAAGCAAAGTAAAGGAATGTGTGGGCTCAGAGACTACCTGTTGGAGGAGGCATCCCAATGGTATAAAAGCAAGGATAATGAGGATAGGTACTGATGCTAAAAATGCAGTCCCTGACAAGAAGCCTGGAAGAAGTACATTAGAGAGAACATGGGAGACAGTGGAAAGGAAAGATAAAAGAGATCATGGGAGAGAGAAATGATAGATTTAAAAACAAGGAGAGAAGAAGCTTAAAAGGACATTGTTTGTCCTTGATGGGGTTTACACACTACTAAGTAGCTTGGGAGTGCTGCTGGACTCCTGGTAGTAGATGTGACTCAGAGTGCTCTTTTCAGACCCCTTCCTTCTTAGAATGGATCTTGCCACTTTTATCCATGCATTAGTAAAAACTCCTGCTAAGATTACTTCAATGTCTTCTCCACAGGGCAGACTATGAACACAGTCTCAAATAATCAGCAGTTGCAGAATTCTTCAGCTTGCTTTTTGATGGGCAGAGTACAGGAAGCATCTAATGTCTAGCCTATTTGCACTAATTTGCTTCCAGGATAAATCAAGGCACTAGTCATTTTTCTTTTCAACCCTACCCCAGTGCTTTTCAAAGTGTGGGTCAAAACTCAAAAGCAGTCTCATGTGAGTCATGGGTCCAGAAGGAATGAGACAGAGAGAGACAGGAGATGAAACATGATGGGAAATTTGGACTTGTCTCTGTACAGGGTGCAAAATACCATAAAACAGTCTGTTGCTTGAGAATGCTATACATTTAGAAAAGGCTGAAAATGAAAACCTAAAATGTAGCTTCTCAGAATTAAATTGAGAGGATCTCTGCATTATATTTTTGAAAGCATCACCAAGTTACTTGGCAAGTTGCCCCACCCCCCAAAAAATAGAGCAATCTTAAATGGGGTCCCAGTTCAAAAAAATCCTCAACTTCAACCTATCCATCCTTTCCGATTAGTGGTCGGAAACACTTCGTCCAAGGACTGAGGCACCCTCTCTCATGGCAACTACTCTTTGCAATTCTCTCCTCTGGTAGATCTACCTGGCCACATCTTTTCTGCCCTTCCCTCAGCAATTATTACAAATGTTTTTTTTTCTTTGACACAATTACATTAGAATTATGTGATGGCTGCTGGGGCTTTAAAATGTATTCTTCCCATTCTAATTACCGGTATGCCAGATTCAGAATTATTTTTAGTATCACTTTTTAAATTTTGTTGGCTATGTTGTTTTGTGTATTTTTTCCTTGGAGTGGAAAATAAGAGCAAAAAACAAGAGCCTATAGTATGGGAAAGGGAAACGAAACTTTGTTGGTACTAAAGAATATTATTACATCATATTACCAAAATACTCACATTGCTCCTTGTCACTCAAGCAAGTGACAAAGTCAGAATCAAAATCATATGTCATGTTTTCAAACACATTGCCAACTTAGAAGGACCCAGAGGGAAGTCATTATACTTAACATACGAGGTGTTTTGCTGGATCAGACCAATGGTTTATCTAGTCCCGCATACTGTTTCACAGAGTGACCAACCAGTTGCCTTGGAAGGCCAAACAGGTCATAGAGCCATGGTGGCGTACCTATGGCACTCCAGATGTTATGGACTACATTTCCCATCAGCCCCTGCCAGCACGGTCAATTGGCCATGTTGGCAGGGGCTGATGCGAATTGTAGTTCATAA
The DNA here is from genome assembly GCF_021028975.2 of Sphaerodactylus townsendi. Classification (NCBI taxonomy): domain Eukaryota; kingdom Metazoa; phylum Chordata; class Lepidosauria; order Squamata; family Sphaerodactylidae; genus Sphaerodactylus; species Sphaerodactylus townsendi. Next base: position 35,559,932 of record NC_059429.1, on the reverse strand, counting down.
CATCTGGAGTGCCAAAGGTTCACCACCACTGTCATAGAGGATGAGCCCTTCTGTTGATGTTGCCTGCCAGCACTGGCATTTACAGGTTTGCTGCCTTTGTATATGGAGAGTATTTACTCAAGTAAATACTGAGGCATTCACACAGCAATAAAAGGTAGGATTCAAAGTCCCATACAGCAGTTGTTTGATCATCCCTTATGGTTACACACATGAAGGTTGTGCTGAGTCCCTTAAGTCTCATGCATGTTGCTGCAGACTGGAACAATGGCCTGAGAAATACACATGGGACATCAAAGCTGAAAGTGGCTTTCATGTGATTATAGGCAAGCCTTTGGCTCATTTGCCAGGCTCTGGAGCATCTCTGCTCACATCTGAGCCTCTACTTTTCGAACAGTCAGTGACTGTGCTGCCCTAGGTCTTTCCACAAAGAGGCTGCATTCTCATCCTGTGTATTATTAATAATTGCACACTGCCTTTCAGCAAAGATGCTACACACCAAGGTCTTTTCTGCCTGCCTCTGGTGGCTGTTCAGGTGGAAGTTAAAAGATCCCATCACACTTCTTCTAAAAGAGCAGGGCTTAACCTTAATGTGATTCCTGACCTTAATTTCAAGGAAAACATGTAATCTCCAAGGCGGTGTCAGTTACTTCTGAGAGCACAACAACCATGAAATTTGATGACTGAACTATTGCACTCCTACTGGATCTAGTCTGTTTCTTCCTGAAGTGCTTTGGTATCTTAACAGTATATGATAACAAAGATGAATCCAGTTAAAGTTAAAATCCACATCTAGTTTGATAGAAGAGTTAAACACATACAGAATAAACACCTTCCCACTGAAATCAATGTCATCTGAATAGCTGAATGGTGAATAATATATAAATCTTCCTCCAAAACGCTGTACTAAAAACTCAGTTTCTTCTTTTATCATGAAAACTGTCAAGGACTCCACCCTTGACTCCTGGAACCTCATGATCCCATATCTAACCATATCACTTATTTGAGACCAAGATGCTCAAATCCCTTTTCAAGGGCAGGATGGAGTAAAGTTGTGCAAGATAGACCCTTATAACTGGCCATCAGGCAGTACGATGGACCTTGACTGATCCAGTATCCTGAGGAGGACTCTGGATGTGATGTCATGCTTCTCTAGTAACTATTTAAAACTCTGTGAAAAAACCACAGGGTTTATGGTGATTCTAGAAAGAAAATGATGTCATGCTTCTCTAGGAATTGGCAGGAAGTGATATCATGCTATCAGCCAGTGAACTTTTTTTAAAAAAATCGTCCTGTTGCTGCTCAGAATAGTGGTGGGAAATTCCACCAGAGATGAGTGAAACATAGGTCCACATTGCCATCACAGCTCTGGATGATAGCTGATGAAGAAGTCATCATACCCTCTCAACCTTCCTTAGAAGGAACATCCTAAAATGATGTAAGAGAAATATATAATTGCAACTCAATCATCTTTCTCCTCCATGTGCACCATGTGCTATAGGATCCCAAAGGTGGTTCCCAACCTTTTTTCATTTTTGTACAGGTTGGCAACCCATTTCCACATATCAGCAAAATGTTTGTAATTAATACAGTTGCCATTGTTTCAAATTTATATGTTGTTACTGCAAATAAATTGACTTGTATTCTGCCTTACACTGTTGGCATTAGTGTTCCTTTTTCCTCCATTATATAATTTTTTGTATACCCCCAAACATTCTGGAGTGTACACATGGGGATATTTATACCCCAGATTGAGAACCACTGCTTTATAATATAATCTCATTTGGCGTACTTGAGGTTGCTCTTAAGTATAGAATCTAGGTCAAAATGTTCACATGCTAATTTTCCAGCTGTCCCTTGTGCACATTGATACCTAAATTAAAAGTGCTCAACTTTAGCTTTTACTTTAAATAATATAATTTGCTGTTTTATGAAGTTTCTAATATAAGTGAAAAGACGAGACTGAAGATAGAATTAGTCACTTGAGTGGGGATGAAGCTATTAAATTAATTACAATATATCATTTTATTTACTCAGGAATAAACTTGGTTTTAAATGAGGATATTGGAACTGTCTAGTTAATCTTTAGAGTTAGCTAGGAGTTACATGCTACATTTCTGTTCCTCACTTTTGATGTTAATGAGCCATTTCCTGTTGGATTTTCCTACCTTTGACATCACTCATTACAAAACAAAGTACCCAGAAACATTTTACACTATGAACACTGCAATCAAGTAGCTAACAAAAGCATTTATCCTGCCCCTGGCTTTTACACTGCACACCAAAGGGGATATTGAGAGATGTCCTCATTGTTAGAGAGAAGGCCATTTCTGGATCATTAGGCCTTATCAAAGGAGCTTTTCTACTTTTCAGCTTTCTCCATTCTCCCTGCCACACTCCATCCCCACAGAGATGAACAAAGAACACATGATCAACTTTACTCTGTTCTCCTTGCTCATCATTTAGTGGATTATTATGGCTCACAAGCCTCTAGGCTGCTTCAAGAAACTCTCCACTTTGGTGGCTTACTCAAATAGCAGAAATGGTTTTATTATGAACACAATATACCAGATAGCAATGGAAGCAGGAAGTCATGAGGAAGATAAACAAATAGGTGAAAAGCAGAGATGGACCAAAGGAACACCAGCCTGATCTATTCTTTGACCTAGAAAGGGAATGTTATAGTTCTCAAAGACAGGAGCCATATGAAGATTCTGTAGTTAGATGTTTGGCAGTAAGTTCTCTGAATGCCAGAAAAAGGACAAGAGAAGAATCACTGTGTGCATGATACAACTATGTACAGGCTAAATGCATACATGCACCACTACATATAGTACTTTTTATTCCTAAATATCTAATGGTGCAAAATAGACAGTTAAAAAATTAAAATGGCAAGGCTTTTACATATGCTGCAGAAATATGTCTCTAATGGGAACAAAAGACCTTTATTGTTTCTACTCAGCTGTTGTGGCTTCCTTTAAAATTTCTCAGACACCCTTTCCCTGTCCAACCCAAGCATGAATGTCACTATAAATATAATTCATTAGAATATTAAAATGTGTGGATTATCCACCCCTGGGAAATTTCACTAGTCTTACCAGGAATCATTAAGTCTTCCTTGAAATTTCTTATATGCTTTACTCAAAGAGGTAATGCTAAATTTATACTGAATTTTACTTTACATGGATATTTGGTGACTACTGAGCTTGTAAACAGTTCCTGCAGTACCTTTGTGTTTGTGACCAAAGAAGAATGGAGAAGAAGCCACATCTATGACTTTTTTCCTATTGAAAATATTCTTCTATGGGTAGCCGGGTTAAATGGATTCTACTGGTTATATGCCAATAGACTCCCCACTGAAAGAGATGATCTCACTCCAAAATGCATTGTCTGAAATTCCTTATGCCTCTTCACAAGTTAGAAGGCAAGAAAGCTGAGAACACACAAACTATTTTCAGCAGATCTAGGAAGGTCCTTGGGATTGCAGTTCATCACAGGGCAAGGATGAGTCAGAGGTCTGATGCTGTCACAAGAACTGAAAATGCCAGCTGGGTTTGTATTATAAAAAAAATTGTTTGGGCTTGATAGCACCTCTCAGACACAGACAATCAAATTTTAGTCATCACATTCTTTAAAAAAAAGAAGAGATAAACTTCAAGGAAAGAATTTGATCAAGGTTTGGATGACCTCCAATATGAGAGAAAACAAAAATGTCCCCAAAAGGTTACTGTGAAGAGATTGTTCTAGTTACAGCATCAGGCAGATTCACACTAGCCTGACAAGGACCTTTGATCTCTGGATATAACTGCTTTGAATAAATTACACAGGAAACCAAGGGGAGAGAACTACGAAAATTCTGATCCAGGCTGGGCAGGAGAACGCAGCTCCTGGACCCAGGTGGCCATGTTTTGGAACTGTGCTGTAGCTGAGAGAAATCTGTGGGTTTTGTATTTTCTCACTTCAATAAAATCCTTGAAAGACTCAGCATTTTTTGAGTATCTGGAAAAAAATGCACCCCCTCACTCCTGGTCTTTTGACAGTTACCCAATGTGAGAATGAGATTCCTAAATGTGAAACAATCAGGGCTCAACTAGCTGTTAGATGTGACACCTGATAATTATCATTCTCAAGCACTGTGGTACCAAATTTGCTTGCAAGCAGACCTTAGGGGAAGAAAGGTCTTCAGTTTTCCTTACATTCTTTTCTTGAGCCAAAAACGGCCATGGGAAGCTGTTTGCCCAATTGTGGGGTGCCTGCTGCAGTCAGTACAAATGGAACCCCACAAAGGAGCAAGTAGGCTCCCCCAGCTTTCAGGTCAGAAAAATGATATGGAAGAGAAGATGAAAGCTACGCTTGAGCAATACCAAAATAATTCAGGACAATTCAGATTTGGCTTTATTTGGCTGTAAAATTATGAGTATAGTCAATCAGCTGAATCCCTGATTAGGTATACCTGAATTTATTCGGACCAGTTAGCATTTTTAAGGCTTTTTTTTATTTTCGGCCTGTAAGGGGTGCATAGCAGCACCAATATTTCAGAATATCTTCAGGAGACTTTCCTAATGACACCACCTAGGTTTCAAGAAGTTTGGTGCAGGAGTCCAATGTTATGGACCCCCAAAGGGGGTGCCCCCATCTCCCATTGTTTCCAATGGAAGCTAATAAGAGATGGGGGCTACCCTTTTGAGGGTCCATATGCTTGGACCCTCTGAAGCAAACTTCACAAAACCTGGATGGTATCATCAGGAGAGTCTCCTGCAGTACTTGCATACCAAATCTGACCCCATAGCACTTGAGAATGTTACTTGCCTGATCTTTTGTGAACAAGAGTCTGATTGGGAGACATCCTCAACATTACTCATGTAACACATATCATCTAGCTGAGCCCACAGTAGCCAGCCTAAGTATCCATGACTAGAGGCACCTACAGCAGACACTCCCATATTAACAGCCCTTGTACTAATACTGATGTGTTCCAGCAAATGAACAAACAAATAAGATTTATGTTCTATTTGGAGTTGACTACTCTATCTGCCAAGTTCAGAACAATAGACCTCCCCACCCCTGGACCTGAACAGCACTCTGAAGAGGATTCTGAATGTGATTCTTAACAGGATTCTGAATAGAATCATTATTTCACTACTTATGTGAATTTTCTTCTCCCAAGCACTATCCCAGTGCTCTAGCCAATATAATTACAATGTATATTTTACCTCTGCATCCTGAGTTTCTACTGTGCAACAACTCTCCCATCTTCTTACAGGGATATAATGACTTGGAGAGTTTTTTTTCTGGCTTGTATCTGATGAAGGAAAATTTTGTTGGCCTCTGCTACTGCACTTGAATTAGTTTTACTGCAAACTAGTGAGGTTACCCTCTGAAACTATTTAGAGCATCTCTGTCCATTTCAGTGTCTATTTCATATGCATATCATAACCGCCTGTTTATCTGATTGCCCCCTTTCATTTGAGTCTTGTTTCAAGGCAAAATTTGCTGGATTTTTGCTTAGATTCACTTGTATGCTATGATTTTGCATATTGTTTATATGTTTAAAAAGAATAAGGGATGACTGGAGGTATTCACAGTTAATAGTACAAATTATGGATGAATATATGTAACATTCCATGAGAATTTCAAAATAATGAATTTCACTCACGATGCAGGACTGGTCCAGTATATTTTGTCTTCCTACATAATTTTCAGTTTTACCCACTCACTCTGCATTACTTTCTAACCAGCACAATGTCAGTTAATGTGGGAAAACCGATAATTTCCTATCATTGCTTTTATTTTTAATTTCTTCATTGTATATATAATACTTATTAATTCATTGCAAGTGGTCATAACTCCATGGCAGAATGTATTTTAATAGGTCTTACAATTTGTTCTGTTTCCTCATGAATGGGTTTGTGGCACCTTTAACAGATTTATTATAGCATAAATAATTGCTGAATCAGTATTTAACAAAAGATTTCTTTGCAGTAACTAGGGTTTAAACTGACACAGTTATGGTTGTGGTGAATGGTTGGTTATTGTAGTTATCGTTTACTTCTGAGGGTTTTTAAATAGAAATCCCTTTGCACTGACACAATAACTAACTCACTTCATGCATTTCATAAAATAGATTCTTGTCACAAAAGCTTAAACTACAGTATAGTTCTTACAGTATTCAAGGTGCCACGATACTTTGTGTTATCTACAATAGATTAACATGGCTACTCCTCCAGAATCTGCCTTTAGAAAGCCAATCCAAAATGGGCAGAGAGGATGCCACTGTTACATCACTCTGCCACCTTTAGGGGGCTTTCTGACCGCATGGGAATACAGAAAGAAAGATTAGACAGACAGACAGACAGACAGACAGACAGACAGACAGACAGACAGACAGACAGACAGACGATAGATAGATAGAAAGACTTTTTAAAAAAACTCTGACGTCGGAAAGCCCTCTATGGGTTAAATGGACTTACGTCTCCAAAAGGGTGGCATAAGTTCAAGGCTTGGGTCGCAATGTAATTGCCCACATAGGCAGGGTGGAAGTCAACTGTGATGGACCCCCCCCCCTCCCCCACATCTTGCTAACTCACTGAGGCAGGATAACCACTCTCTGACCAGACTTGTCAGGTTTTCCTGCCTTTTCCTCTGCAGGTACTGAACTGTTTCAAAAATAGCAGCATATGGTGAAAAAGAAGCACTATAGCTCACCCCTGTAACTCTACCAGAAGCTGAAAGGAGCCTGCTAATATAGCAGCCACAATATGAGACCTTTTTAACATCTTAAAAAGAGTAGTGTAAAATGGCAGTTTCATTTTCGAATGTTGATTTTGATGGTTTCTTAGTGAACTGAAGAGCAAATCAAAATTTGAAAAGACCATTTTCTTTCCCAAATACCTCCTGTCCTCCATTTACTATCCCCTCAGATTTCATTAAAACAACTCCCAGCTACCTTCCTCAATTTGACTGGGGCGGGAGTTGGAAGTAGCCAACAGAAAATGCAACTCATTTTGTTTACCATTGAGTCCCTGAAAGGAAAATTCAGGAGGCTGAGACTCAGTAAATTCATCAAAGCATGCATATTTTGTACAGTTCTTTTGCATGTCTCCATAATTTATATCACCACCACTTACAAGGAGAGGGGGAGGAGAATTGCTGAGATAAGTATAATCATGAAATCTTCATGAATTATAAGTACAATCATGAAGTTCAGAAAATGGGGTATAAATCCAAACTTTTCTTCTTTTTCTTCACCACTTTTTCTTCACCCTTTTTCATTTTTTCTTCACCCCAAGGAGCCCCTTGGGGATGGGGTGGTATAGAAATCGAAATAATAAATAAATAAAATAAAATAAATTAGAGGGGCACATATGTAACTTGTGAAAGCAGACTATATATAAAGTTCATGGTTTCAGCTTTACTCATCAGAGTACCACAAAAGGAAAAGATGCTAAGTAATCTTTGGATGATTTTTTCCCCTCATTAACACAGAGTAGACTGCTACAATGGCCCAGATAGGCAGTTCCCAGTGTGAGGAGGGAAAACAATAGGATCAGTATAAGAAAGGATAGCTCTACCTGGTCAGGGTATCATTGCTGTTACTATGATACCCCAAGGAGGCGCTTGTCTAGCCTGTCTGAATGACCAACCTGAATTGCTCTTCTTATTCTACCTTATTTTTGTAAGACATGTTTCAAGGATTCTTTACTTACCTCCAAGCATGTGAAGTGCAACTCTGTGAGGTAGGAGAAACACATTGTTTTAATGGTCAGTTCCCTGCTATGGGAAAAAGTTGCCACTAGGAACACATTCATGAGTCACACAAACTGTAAACTAAGGGCAGCACCACAGTGAAGTAAACCACACCAATTTTTAATAAACTCTATGGCCCACTCCACACGAGCCATTAAACACTGGTTTAGAATGGGAAAAAATCAATTTGGGGGGCACTTCGCACAGATCCAGTCCCTAAAGCAAGTCTGCCCCATGTTATTTCCTTTAAACTGGGTTTTTTTGAGAATTGCGCTATTCTCTAGTCTTTTGAAAAATCCTGGGTTGCAGCCACTTACAAGCAAACAGCCGGGCAGGAGACATTTTATTCAGCTGCACTTTCCTTTTTTTTAATTTTGCTGCTTACATCTGCGTAGTTACACAGGTGCAAATGGTTGTTTCATGAGACATCACCATGGCTATGGGGGTTCATTTGTGCATGCCTGCATAGCTACACATCGGTGGAAGGTAAATAAAAAAAATAGACATGCCTCTGTGAGAAGGCATGCCTGCATTGTTTCCGTGGGCTCCAATTGCTGCCTGCATGGATGCATGCGAACGTGAAAACAGGAAAGCGAGTTACTTCATTCCGACTGCAACTCGCTATACTGCAACCCGCTACATGCCCCCTGTTTCACTTTAAAACAAAAAACTAAGAATGTGTAATGGTATTGATTTTACATATAAAACAGCAGCAGCTCTGAAACACTACCAGCCAGACATACTACATAACCAGTTCCATCCTAAGCATTGACTTCACTGGGTTTAGAAGGGTATAGATTTGCTTAGGACAGAGGCACAGCTGGGCCAGAGTGTGCCCGGTGTGCACTCTGGCTTTTTCACACACACCCAGCACGGGGCCCCTCCCGTGGCACACACGCCCCCTGCGGCACCCCCCCCCCACACACACACACACAAACACTTACTTTAGAAACTGAGCAGGCTGGAGAATAGACCTGTTCCCTTCCAGGCTTCAAAGGCCCTGGTGGGAACTACATTTCCCAGGGTCTCCTGGGAAATGTAGTTCCCACCAGGGCCTTTGAAGCCTGGAAGGGAACAGGCCTATTCTCCAGCCTGCTCAGTTTCTAAAGTAAGTGGGGAGGGGTCACGGGGGATGATTTTCATCCCCCCATGGCGTCCCCCGGCCCCCCATACTTACTTTAGAAACCAAGAAGTCTGGAGAACAGGCCTGTTCCCTTCCAGGGGGAGAGGGAGGGGTCTGGGGGAATTTTCTGCCCCCCACATGACCCCAAACCATGCACCCAGTGCATGGTGAACCCCCCCTGTCCCCTGGTAGTTTCGCCACTGGCTTAGGATGTCACCAAGCATAAACATACATGCACGCCAATACTATTTTTAAAAAGGTGTTCTTATGCTTTCAAAAAGCAAAGTGGGAGCTTTGTTTTTTCCCACAGGCAAGAGCAAGAAAACAGTAACTGTCCCTTGTAGGTAGGGAAGTGTTGGGAGTGTCTAGTTATTTTTCTTCAAATGAATGGATGGAACTTTCCAGGCCAGTAGGCTTGTCCTTGCCTCAAAACACCTATATCCCAACAAATCACTGGATCAGGGCAAAGGGCTGCAAAATTCAGCCATTTCCTTCCTTCCTTCCTTCCTTCCTTCCTTCCTTCCTTCCTTCCTTCCTTCCTTCCTTCCTTCCTTCTTTCCTTCCTTTCATTTTTTAAAAATGTCCAACAGTCTTTCCTTTGCAGCAGCCCCTTATTCACAGCATATGAGGCCTATTCATCTCATTAGGGAAACAAATACTTTGAATCTCCTATAACTACTGACAGCTAACCAAATATCAGACACCAAACAGTCACAACAAACTGTTTGCAATCAAGCATCACAGTTAAAAAATATTGTGGATTAAATTTGAATAATGAACACTGGAAGGAATTGCAATCTGCTCAGAGTTCTTACACAAGCAGAAAGAAGCTGGATCCCTCCAGTAAATTATGCACTGTAAATTATTTTTAAAAACCATAGGGAAAAAATCGAGAGATCACAGTGTGAAATCGAGAGATCACAGTGTGAAATGCAAACCAAGACCACAATACACCATGATAAAACAACCACATTAACAATTATTCACTAAGTTGAAGGTTGAAGAAATAACAGAGGTATACAAGAATTTAAAAATGTGGCCATATAGTAAATATCCAAAATGTTAACAATAATATATACAGCAGTAAGAGAAAGAGTTCACAGTAGTAGATCCCAGAATCCAGATGTAATCTTTTTTTTAATTGTCATCAACTAAAGTTTAATTTTCTATATACTAAAGGAGTATTCTAAGACACAGGAAGGGAGCTCAACTAGTCTAACCTTTTATGAAGATTTGAAAACAAGCAAGAAGACAAATTCAGCAAGTGCTAATGCTGGCTGTGCTGGCAAGAAATGTGTTAATTAAAACGCTGGAAATCTTGGGGATATGGAGGATTGTGCATCTTCTGACATATCTGCCTATTGTAGATTATTTTTAATGCATCTCTGTTTTACCTACAGAGTCAAAATGCCACTTGACACTTCAGAGTAACATATATTCATCTGTGTGTGTGCGTGCGTGTGTTGAGTAGAGGTATGCATTCAGATAAGTTGAACCAAAAAAAGACACCATTTAACAACAGCCAAAAAAGCCAAATCCAAAAAATCTGAAAAGATGGTTTTGTTTTAAGTGTTTTGTTTCTTTTTCCAGCTGTGATTATAGGGTTAAGATTCCCCACAGAGTAAATAGAGCCATCTAAAATTTAAATGCCTACATTGAAGCCTATGGGGAATTTGTGCAGACATCATGGAGGGGCTATTTTTAAGACAGGCACACCAAATTTGCAGCATGGCTGCTGCTGATGCTCCTTACAAGAACCCCTGAGTTTTGTTAAATTTGGATCAAGGATGCAATGTTATGAGCCCCCATTTTCCTCTATGGGAAATAATGGAGTATGTATGGGGCACTCTCTTTGGGGACCATAAAATTGGACCCCTAACTCAAAATTCACCCAAGTTCAGGTGTATTGTCAGGAGTGTCATCGATGCTCAAATATGGTGCCTCTACCTTAAAGAGTCATTCCACATAGGAGATGAAAAATTTTGGATATCTGGGGGTGGGGGGAGGAAGCTGACAAAAGCTCTATACTGGTATGGGGATTCAGCCTTTTTTAAAAAATCAGAAAAATTGGATTAATATACCCAATCCCAGGAAATACTGATTGTGGGGAAGGTTGCACACCCCTAATTTTAGAGCCAGGATGGTGTAGTGGTTAAGAATGGTGGACTCCAATCTGAGAACTGGGTTTCATTCCCCATTCTGTTACTTGTACTGGTGGGAGACTCTCCCTTTTAAAGTGGGAAATTAGTGAGGACAGATTCTTGGCTTAGCAATGGTCAGGCATGCTCAAGATCTTGTTTGCTTATGTTTTATGGAAGTCAGCAGAGAACTCAGTCAGCAGGCTTCACATGCAGGAGCAGAGAAACAAAATAAGCCTTTTGGGGGCCCATAAAATTGAACCCCCAAAAGCAAAGTTGACCAAGCCTTGATGCTATCACCAGGAGAGCATCCTGAAGCCATCTCAAAAGCCTGATGCCTCTATCTTCAAACCTGTGCAGCCTGCTTTTACACTCAGAAATTTCCCATTGGCTACAATGGAGACAAGTCACTGCAGAACAAAGAATCTTGGGCAAATTTCTTGGGGTGCCTGTCAGGGGTGCATTTATAAAGCTAGTGATGCCAACATTTCAGGGTTTCACCCAGAGACTGTTCTGATGATACCATCCAAGTTTGGAGAAGTTAGGTTCAGAGGGGCCAAAGTTATGGACCCTCAAAGGGGTAGCCCCAATCTCCTGTTAGCTCCCATTGGAAAATTTTGAATGCATTCTCAACCGACGCTTATGTGACATCATCCAGCTTAACATTAACCAGTGCAGCTTTGTGAAAGGCTCTGGAACGACCAATGCAATCTTTGCAGCCCGACAGTTAATGGAAAAGCATTATGAAAAAAACAAACCTCTACACATTTCTTTCCTAGACTTGGAGAAGACCTTTGACGGTGTGCCCCATCAGCTTATTTGATATGCGCTGCATAATCATAGTGTGTCTGAAGAACTTATCAACTAGGTCAAACTTCTTTATATAAACACCAACAGTCGAGTGCCGCGCACAGTTGAAATGTCCCACAGTTTCCCAGTGAATGTTGGCATCCACCAGGACTCAGTACTATCACCGTTCTCATCATGGACACCATCATATGAGATTTGCAAAGTGTTATACCATGGACATTGCTCTACGCTGATGATGTCATGATCATAACCACTACCCAAGTGAAACTGCAGCACCAGGCGCAGGCCTGGAACAACTGTCTAGTCAGTTCAGCCTGCACCTTAACACTGCAAAGACTGAATATCTGGAAACAACTCCTGGTATGGGCTCGATCCAGGTCAATTGTGACAATCTGAAGAAAACAGATGCATTTTGGTACCTCGGCTCCATCTTACAGAGCGATGGCAGCATTGTTAATGAAATACGGGTGAGAGTCAATGCAACATGGCTGAGGTGGATGGGAGTCACTGGAGTTCTTTGTGATAAGAAAATGCCTATAAACCTGAAGTAAAAAATCTACAAGACCATGGTCCGCCCCATAGCACTCTATGGGTCAGAGTGCTGGCCCATTACAAAAGCAGCCGAGAGACGACTCTGTGTCACGGAAACGCACATGACTCACTGGACACTGGGTGTATCCCTTCTCAACCACGTAATCAATTACATGGTCCAAAAACAATTTGGCATCATGCTCATTGAGACAAAAAAGAAAGGCACCTACGCTGGTTCGTCCATGTCCAACGAGCAGCCCTGGACACTGTCACCAGCATCGCCTATCACATTGAGGTTACTGGTTGGCGGCCATGCGAACAGCCAAAGCAATGATGGCAAGATACCATCAATGTGGATCTGAAAGTTACAGGTCTGAAACGAGACATTGTGCTCGATCAAGATAAGTGGCATTTAAAAATCCGAGCAATGGACCCTGCATTAGTGGGACAACAAGAAGAAATGTGACAGCTAAGAATGTATAAAACTTGTCTCTCCTCTTAAAAAAAGTTTCTGCTTTTCTACTTTATGCTCTCAGCAATCCATGAAAACACAGACTGATATTCTTGCTTTTAGAAACTCTGACCATAAATCAGATGTCTAGTAAAATGTGCATGTTGTCCTTTGTTTCAAATAAGATGCACACATTAGATGTACATTCTCATTCTTGACTCCAGGCCAGCTTATGCAAAAAAAAAAGAATTCTGCATCCAAAAGCCAATAACATTTTTTCTGTAGAAAGTTAATTGATTGTAATCAAAAATTAAAATAAGTGAAAATATGGTAGTTTCTATACAATTGTTCATACCAGCAAAACTATAATATTGACATCAGAAATCAAACCTTTGGGCTTACTGCAGGATCCCTAAATGCAAACTCATCCTTGTTTTCAAAACCACAAAATATTTATGCTTGATCAATCAATCCATTTTAAAGTAATAGCTTTCTAACCATTTGCCTACAGTATCTATTTGTCTATTTATTTATTTACTGCCTTCATGCATTATTCCATTTGGTCTTCTGCATTAAATTTCTAAATAATTTACAATCATCAGAGTCAAAGCATTGTTGAAATGGAGCTTCTATAATAATGCATTCTTGCCAAGAAGCCAACTACTATCTCTAGTAAACATTAGGGTTTTTTCCCCATTTGGTTTTTAATCCAAAAAAATCTCCATAGTATCTTGAAAATCATGATCAACAAGTGTCCCGTGGGAGTGGAGCTGAGAGACTATTTTTCCCTTTTCCTATTTAAAAAAATTAAATGAGCTAATACAAAAAACATATTGTACCACAAAATCATCCAGGTGACTTTTGAAGTTAAACAGCATATAAACTCATTGTAAAAAAATACTCTTCTCTCTCTTGCACCCTCAGGAGGGAAAAAAAAAAAGGAAGGGCAATGTTCAACAACATACTCTCAGTGACTGAACTCAACCTTTGAAATAGTCATGTGTATGAATACCTGAAAAGTGACAGAATTGTTTCAGATGGTTTGGGAACTGGATTTATATCACTGCACACTTTGTGTATGTACATACCAGTATATAACATGTACAAATTCTTTCAAAGTCAGACATATTATAGAAAAAATATTTTTTCTACACCCTTGGTTTGTTAAGCTAAAAATCACAGGTAGACCTATTATTGTAATTTGGTATAAGTTGCTCCTAAAATTAAGAAAAAATAATAATAAAAAACAATCTATCGATTTAAGTTTTCATTTCCATTTTAATTCATGGTGTTGATATAATCTTGTTGTCTCTCATATAATAATACTGTTTCATTATTCAAACAACCTTTCTCGCATTTATTGCATTATTTAATTTTTCAATGCAAAACAACTTTTCTCTCATTTGTTGCATTATTTAGTTTTTCTGATATGAACATATGTATACACAGAGGACGGACGGACGGACGGACCGACTGACGGACGGACGGATGGATGGATGATCGATCCCAGGAATTCTTATCCTAGACTGCTGGGTATGATACCAAGATGAAACCATTTTATGGTAGGCTGACTGGTGCAGTCTATCATCCAAATAAGTTCAGTGAAGGCCTTCTTCGGAAGGCCTTAAAATGTTTTTCAACCACAAGTTTATTTTCTCAGATAAGGATTGTTTCCCGGACAGGATTAATAGCTCTTGCATACATCTTCAAAACTTTCTTATTGTCTTTTTCCTATCTACTTTGCTCATCTCAAGTAGCTACACAGGTGACTGATTTATTCATGCTATTTTCTTTCCCATTCTTTTCCTATTTCCTCACTGTTTCCAATCCAGCCCCCTGTAAGGACAGGTTCTGTTTGCACCTCTGCTTTAACATTTTGTTTTAACTTTAGAACAGACTTGAGGCAGCAGGCCTCCCCAGCCTGTAGTTAACCCAACTGCTGCTGTAATGCCTGGTGTCTGCCTCTTAGGAGCCTTAGGTTAGTGTCATTTGCTAGACAGTCCCAACCAAGATGATCACTGAGTGTTTAGAAAGAATACTCAACCAGAACTGGCTGCATCAGCAATCATTTCCAAGAAATGCCTGAAGCTGGCACTGATTAAAGCTGACTATGGAGATAACCACACTACACAGATGTAGTGTATCCTGGCAGGGAGATACCTCACCACATATCTAGGCTCCATCCATGATGAGCTCTGGATTACTACTGCCCTAGATTCTACCCAGATGACAGAATTTTTAATTTCCTACAAATATTACTATTCATACTGTAGGGTTCTGATCCTGCAAGGCCCTTTCCGTACATGCAGAATAATGCACTTTCAATCTACTTTCAATGCACTTTGCAGCTGGATTTTACTGTGCAGAATAGCAAAATACACTTGCAAACAACTGTGAAAGTGGATTGAAAGTGCATTATTCTGCATGTCCAGAAAGGGCCTTAGCGAAAACTCTTCTAAGACTTGTTGTTATGGGTTTTAATTATGCACAGAAATCTCAACTGGACTGTAATTTTATTTCTGTTTGCAAAATATCTAGTACTCAGGAGAGTTCTATATTTTCATGTTTTCTTTAAGGCCTTTCGTCATTTAACATGAAAATTATTTGTCAATGAAAAGCTCCAAAAAAACACAGATAATACATTAATTGAAGTGTTGACTGGATTATCCATGGAACAAATGCTAGCCTAAAACCAAAAATCAATTTATGAGCTATATCATGAGTTACTCTGCACATCTATCAATATAGCTTTGCATAGCTTCTGAATGCTGATGCTGAAATTGCTTTGAGGACCTTATTATTTTCCTTCACCCCTCTAGAAATCTAGAGTGACATTTAAGAAATGAAAACAAACTGGAAAAAAAGATGCTTTGGATTTTAGCATCTTTCTCTCTTTTTTAAAAAGAATTAATAAACAGGAAACAGATCTTTTTCTTCCCTAAACAACTTGATCAAAATTAAGAAGCTTGTTTTGAATATAAAGTTAGAAAGTGGGTGATCAAAATGCTGCCCATCTACCAAACTGTTCAGAAGCTGATTTTTTTCCCCTCACAAAGATAGATGAAACACATTGACATTAAAAGAAATGAACTGTAAATCAACTTAGGCTACCATAATCCCTCAGAATAGAGAGTATTTCTGTAAAAAAAATAAAGTCAATACAAGGGGAAGGCAAGTGAAGTATAATAAGACTGAGAGAGAAGACCTATTCATGATGGCTGCATCTCAATGCAGCTGCAGATTATTTCCCAATACAACAAAATATTTTAGACACATTGAATGCAGCAAGCTCACACACAGAACACTTATTCATTTCATCTGAGCAACGAAAAGTGTTTGTGTATTATGTACATGTGGTGCATTTCTTTAATTGAGCAGATATACCCACTCTACTCAAGTGAAATGTGATTCCAACTCAAATCCGTAAGATCAGGACTGGGATGTGGCAGATCTAAAAGAAGGGATATCAGGAGAGCCCTGGGGGCCAGAGGCTGACATGACTAAGTTGCCAGCCTCAACTTTATAGATGTTCTGAGCACTAACAAATCTAAACCTTTTCTGGTAGTGAGCAGACAATGGCAAGGGCTAAGGGACAATTGTTTCCATTACCAACTATGTACACAAACACAAATTGAATGCATAATGTAGAAAGAGAGAAAAAATGTCTGAGGTTAAAAAAATGTGAGGTGGGAGGCTTAATTAGCCACCTTATTGGACAAAAGATAAAACAAAATAACTTTTTACCTGCATCTGTGGCTGCCATCTTCAGAGGTGTATCACAGAGAGAAGTCTATTACACACTGTGTCCACACAGCCCAGAATACCCACAACAACTACATTCCTAGAAGTTTAATAACTCTTCAGTATAAGATTATAAAGCACAATAAAATCAGTCTTAAACTGCTCACTTTTGACTAGGTTGACCAGAAAACAGGGTTGCCCATTCCAGCTTGGGAAATCCCTGGAAATGTGGGGATCATACCTGGGGAGGCTCCCAAGGAGATGTGAGGATTGGAAGGAGCTCAGCAGGGATGTCACCCCCTCTGAAGCTGCCATTTCCTCCAGAAGAACAGAACTCTGCAGTCAGTTGTAATTCTGAGACAACTCCGGGGCCTATTTTGATTTTATTTCCTTCCTTCCTTCCTTCCTTCCTTCCTTCCTTCCTTCCTTCCTTCCGTCCGTCCGTCCGTCTGTCCGTCCGTCCTTGGATTTGTTGCCTGCCCTTTTCTGATGACGGGGTGGCTCATATCACAAATTCAGACAATAAGCTTAAAATCATTAGTAATCAAAACCTTATCATTAAAATTCCTTCTTTAAGTTCTAGTGGTGCCCTTAGGCAAATTTTAATATCCTGACAGGAACAACCAAAAAAGAGGGGAGAGAGAAAAAAGAGAAGAAAATTAGAAAACAGCTAACAATGCAAACAAACAGGAATTGGGGTAAAGCTAGGGAAGACAGCAAGGTATAACTGTTGTCCTTCAACCACAGGCCTGGTAGAACCTCTTAGGCCCTTTACCCATAGCAAATGTAAAGCATGTTTCAGGTGGGATAAATGAACCCAACATAGCCATCATAGCCCCGGGCTGTTTGCATGGCTGGGAGCCCCGTGGTCAGCGAGCGCGTTGGTAAGGGTGCATGCCTTTGCACAGAGGCACTTTTTTCCCCAATCACCTCCCTCCGCTGCATAGCTATGAATGCTGGCCAGCATAGACCTCCACAGTCATGCTGCCAACCCTGTGCTCCTCCATAGCTATGCAGAAGAGAAGCAAGGACTGAAAAAAAGGGAAACGTGTCAAAGCAATGCATTTTCCGGGGCAGCTGTTCAGACGGCTGTGGCTACACTCTAAATTAAAACAAAAGAATTGCAGATGGTGAGATTTTCGAAAAACCCAGGTTGGGGGGAACACAAAGTGGACTCTCATTAGGAACTGGATCTGTGCAAATCCCCCCCCCCCCACATGGGTTTTATACCATGGTTAGCCCGCGTTTATTGGCCCGTGAGGAAAGTCAGGAAAACTCAGCCCAATGACATCATGTATCACACTTTCAATAGACACTAAATAGACACTACCAAGTAGCTGCAGTGATAACTCCCTGCTGGTCCAAAGCAACCCCTTGTAACCTCTAATTTGGCCTAACTTCTTTCTTAAAGTTATTGTGCTTTGGGGGAAAAAACCATTCAGAGCACCTTGAAAGTGGAATGAGTTAGAACCTTAAGCCTTCAGAACCATTTAAAACTGAGGCTATTATACGGCAGCCAAAACCGCCCCTATAAAAAGAGAGGAAGTGGGAACACAAAGTATCTCCTTGTCACCAAGGATCAGTCCTATTGTCACATGCTAGCATGAAACTGTTCATCCAGTGACTGAGAAGAGCTCTAAGACTGCTGGGCATTTTGCATGGATTCAGCAAAGTGAGTGACAGCATGTCATTCACTGTGCCAAGCAGAATGTAGGACATGACAGCTGCTTATCACAGAACAATGGTGTAACTATCATTTTGCTAACATGTACTTAAAATGAACATGTACTTAATATATAACTCATATAACTCTCTAGGAAGTAATCCTTGCTGTAATAAGCAATATTGGGGAGATTGTTGCCACATATATCCCACTCTTTGCTTAAAACTTTTAGACAGTTTAGTTTGTACTTAATGCTTGTTGGAACAAGGACATGTTCTTTAGATAATGCATTAAACATTGGTTGGGTTGGGGAAAATGTGACCAGCGTTCATCTTTAAAATAGTGGGGCAGGGGATGGGCTTCCAAGCATACTGTGGCAGCAGGAGAGCATTCATCATTCAATCACTTTCAAGATGCATTCTTTCACAGGTTAAAAAGGCCACTAGGGAGGAGGGTCAGGCTGTTCATTTTACTGCTGGCACCACGAGATACAACAGTATAACTAGGGGTTCTGCTGGAGGTGGAGCCAACTACAGAATGTCAGGCAGTGATGTCACACATAATTTTAATAACTCTTCAACATGTCTTTCAAAATGAACATATTGTTCAAGAATATTTTTCTTGCATAAAGCAGCTTACTTTCAGTCACACACTAAAGATCCTTGTTTTTAGGTGACAGCTACTGCTGAAGCAACTTTAAAAAAATCTGCACAGCCAAAGAGAAGCCATTTTCTACAAATCCTTCATGGACCCCAGGAAAGGTATTGGTGGGCACCTTGCACTCATGGGCCCAGTATTAGGGAACCTTGGCCTAAACAGTGCAATTCCAAACCCAGTTACACTTTTCTAAAACCAATGAAGTCAATTGGTTTAGAAGGTTGTGTCTGCAACAAAAAAAGACTATCTGATCTAACTCACCGATGTAATACTCTGCCATCTATATACTATCATCAGGAGCAGCAGTGGTGTAGTGGTTAAGAGCAGGTGCATTCTAATCTGGAGAAAGCGGGTTTGGCCGTTTCAGCACGGCAGCGGAAAGGGCGAGGCCGAAGACGCTGGGACCGTCCGCATGGACGGTCCTTGAAGCAGCCGGGCAGCCGGTGCCGTGGAGCGCCGGCACCCAGCCAACCCGGCCTGTCCCCAGGCCTCGGCGACGCGCCGGAGGCCCAGGGACAAGGTAAGTGCCGGGTGGGGGAGGCGGCGTGAAGCCGCTGCCATTCGCTCGGCAGCGGCTTCACGGCGGCGTATCCCCAGAAAGAGCGCTTCCCAGCGCTCTGGGAATACGCCAGCTTCAGGCCAGGCAGGCGGTGCGAGGGCGGCGCGGCTGCGCTGCAGCTGCGCCCCCCGTGCGAATGGCAGCCTGGAGACGGCATTTTTACCGTCTCCAGGCCATCATTTTATGCCCATGTGGAAACGGCCTTTGATTCCCCACTCTGCCGCTTGAGCTGTGAAGGCTTATCTGGGGAATTCAGATTAGCCTGTGCACTCCCATACACGCCAGTTGGGTGACCTTGGGCTAGTCACAGCTTTTCGGAGCTCTCTCAGCCTCACCTACCTCACAGGGTGTTTGTTGTGAGGGGGGGAAGGGCAAGGAGTTTGTAAGCCCCTTTGTCTCCTACAGGAGAGAAAGGGGGGATGTAAATCCAAACTACTCCTCCTCCTCCACTTCTCCATAGGAAAAAGACTCATTTTAGATCAGAGTATGCCACTATGACATTGCCAAGAGAGTGAATAGCTCCAGATAATACTATTAGGTGAGCCACACAACACCCTAAATCTTCAAATTAGTACATAATCTGACCTGAAAAGCAGGGGTGAGCAAAAAAAATGTTTTCAGTATTTTTCAGGTTAAGCTTTAAAAGACCTGGAAATGTATGAGAAAGCCCAAAAAAAGCTCTATATTACCTGCTTCTCCACCTCAGAAGCCCATGTGGGTTTCCAAGGCTGTGGGAAAGGGCTGCTGACTGTCAGGATGCCATTCCTATGGGGGGAGGAAAGCTGTGGGGATGAGCTTTGCTTTTTGCTTTGCAGGTACTTATCTGATTCTTGTACTTGAAGTTCTGTGGTTGAAACAGCCTCTCAGGCTGGACTCTCACTGTTGCTTTGGTTCACAGGTGGGGGGAGGGGGATGCTGCAACATATTATCAACAGTTTTGGCACCTTCTTGCCAGAACTGTCTTTCACTGTTACTCTCATGTCTTCAATAAAATCCTTGAACCCATCAAGTGAATTGTTGTCTGAACGTGGAGTTTGACACTGACCCCCAAAGGCAGTTCTGCTGGCTACTTTGCTGCATGTAAAGCCAGAGCCAGCTTCACAAGTGGCAGAGGAGGACTGCCTGCATGGATCGGAACTCTCAACCCATCAAGCAGCAATGAAAGCCAAAAAAAACCCAAAATCTGTTCAGCTTTTTGGGCACCAAACTATTCAGCTGGGTTCTTATGAATGCTCAGCCCTACTGGCAAGAAATTCCTGCTGTCACCATGCCATCAGTCTAAAACATGTATATGGAATGTTTGGGCTGTGTATCCAAATTATATTTGAAGTAACAAAGGATGTGAAATTACTCAGTGAAATCTTAACCTTTATGTTATCATAATCCTATGATTCATATATCTTTCCTGCATGGGAATAACTGTTTTTTGCAGGTCTAAAACTTTAAAACCCATGATGCTGTGTAGACACGAAGTTAAGTGCTTACAGGTCTATTTTCAGATTAAACAAAACAAATGAATAAGCAGTGAAGGGTGCAAATGCACCCAGAACTGTATTACACTCATGAATTTAAATTTGGTCAATGGAGGCTCTGCACTAAAACCTGGTATGTACAAGCAAGAAAATTAAATTGGCATTGGAATTCCTCATGTGGGTTTCATACATCTTTGGTTGTAGCAATTGTGCAATTGTTTTAGAAACTGTCAGTCCTCTTATTGCTAAATCCCGCAGATGAATATAAGTAAATAAAACCATATTAGCCCATGTTTGTTATTCAGTGCACAACAAACATATCCCTAAAAGAAGCAGTGAGAATTCACAAAGGTGATGTTTTGTTTAATTGGGGCTGCGAGACAGAGTAAAACCTCCAAGACTGGGCCCATTAATAAATCTTTTTAGGCTTCCAAAATATTCACCAATCTAATCCCCTTTAATTTTGCACATGGTTTTAAAAATTAATATTATTATGTAGTGCAAGAAGATAGTGTAACATCTTTAGATCATCACAAAAAGTTCTGGAGAATTTGTATTTTTGATCCCGTGGGGGACCATTTAATGGAAGTCCTTGAACATTTTATTTGGGCTTGATCAGAGGTGGGATCTAGCAGGTTCTCACCAGTTTCCGAGAGTGGGTTACTAATTATTTGTGTGTGCCGAGAGGGGGTTTACTAATTGGGTCTGCTTTTCCGTTAGAAATTCCATTAGGTTCAAAAATCATAAAGTCCTGTTGTTTCCTATGTGGCTGGTTAGCGAAGGTAGAAAACGGGATAATTCTCCCTGTTGGGCTGTTTTAAAAACATGTTTTAGAAATATGGTAAAGTTCCTTGTTTAAGGAAAGCATCCTTCTTTTGATTTCTAGAAACAAAATTAAGTATTTGAAAGTATTAAGTATTTGACAGGCAGTCAATTAGAGGAGAAGTCGTTGTTTCTGTTGGCAGTAGACGATAGGACTTGCTATAATGAGTTTAAATTATGGACAGAAAGATACCAGCTGGAAATTAGGAACTTTTTTTTACAGTAAGAGTTTTTTACAGTAACAGAGAAATTATTAATTCCCTGCCCCCGTCATGCCCCGTCCAGCCCCATTGGCGCTACGCCACTGTTCAAATCCCACCACCATGGGAACCTGTTACTAAAATTTTTGAATCCCACCACTGGGCTTGATCCAATGCATTTTGTCTGGAGCTTTGAAGAGAAGCTCTGCAAGAGAGATATTTGCAGTACAGCAGTTATATTTCCTGTTTATTTAATGTAGAGGGTCAGATTCTTCTAAGAAAAATAGATCACCTGGGGTTTTTTAGACAGTAGAGATTACTCCTGTGACACAGGCAATGTCTTTTTATGCATTTATATACGAGGAAAACACAAATGAAAAGATTAACCTTAGCATCGAGGACAAGTTCAACATAAGCCTACCTCAGACTCATCATTACAGGTCTGTCATTCCTGACCTTGAGAAGCTTTAATATTAAATGCAAAAGATGGAATAAATCTGCAACACAAAACTCAGGCCACTACTACTCAGAAATCTATTCACTAATATATATCCATGGGTTTTCTCCTTAGGAAGCATGGTTTTATCCTTGCTGTATGACTCATTCATCCCACTTTATCATGGCTTAGAACCAATTTTGACTTGCACAGATTGTTACTTGATCCCCCCCCCCCCCCGAAGACCTAAAATGGCTACCAACAATATTTTTTTCTGATTTGGAAAAGTAACAGGATTTTTCATTTGTAAAAAGCTGGAGGCTACTGGAAGCAAATGTCCTTGATGTCTACCTGGAACAGGAACATGTGCTACAGAAATATGAAAAAATCCTCTAACATTTCCTATGATAACATTGTAACAGGATGTAGCATTGTAACAGAGCATATGTTAGAAGTGTAGTTTGTTTATATATCAGAGGGGTATTCATTCTATCTGTGTGTATGAGAGTGTGAGAGGAATGGGAAAATGGCTAGATAAAGAGAGTCTCCATGAAACTATGGGGAGGAGACTCACCAAAACAGAGTCCCACAATGTAATTTCTGGCTGCATACCAGAAAGCAATGGCACCGTTTCATAGGATGCCCTAAACTGTCCACCAAATTCTGTGATAAAAATGATAGAATTTCAGGGGTTTTTAGAATATCCAGTGACACTGTGAAATAACTACAGATGTGCAAAAATGTTTTGGAAAATTCAGATACAGGTATGTTAGACCCAAGAATTTTCAAGATTCCTGAATATTCCCAAATCTCCATATTAATATGGGGATTTTCCCTATTTTTTTTCTTTTGAAATCTGAAAAGAATTAGCTTGGTGATACCTATGGAGAGTGCGACGGTTTATTAAGTTAGACACATCAAAATTTCAGCATAGTTTCCAGTGACATTCTGTACAAGAACCCCAACATTTGGTAAACATTGGATCAAGGATCCAATTTTATGAGTCCCCCAAATGGAGGGAAAATAAGGGAGTTACACTTTAAAGCACTCAGTTTGCAATGTACTGCAAGAACAGTGCCCTGTCCCTAAGTTACAATAAATCCAAAGTGTTGATATTTTCAAAATAAAAAAAAAAGCTCAGTGCATGGAATATTAACGGTATACCAATAGAACAGGCTTATGCATACAGGTATTTAGGAATTACCTTTCACCATTCCTTCATCTGGACTTTACATACCCACTCAACTGTTACCACCATCAAAACTAAAGTGCTGGCAATATCAAGATTTTTCCACACTAGAGGCAGTCAATTCTTCCTTGCTGCAATGGAAGTTTTTCAGACAAAATTGCTGCAGATGGTGAGACCTTTCTTCGCTCAAATAAAGACACAACAACGACAGGCTGGAAAAGGATTGGGCTGCAGCCCAGTTTATTAATATATATTAATCAATAACATGATCAAAACTTCAACTATATACAAATGAAGCTGGGCGGCAAACGGGTCGCACATCAAGTATCCCAATCTCCATTGGGGCAACTGGCTCGGAAGGGAAGCCTCCCAGAGATACTCACTCCGGCTTCCCACCCCTTCCTCGCCTTCTTTGCTCGAGGAGAGAGATCGGGCACCCGGCTAAGCCCATGGTCACGCCTACCAGCCCCGCCCTCCTCTCCTTGCTTGCTGGGGTGTCGGGCACCGGCTAAGCCCACTGCCACCTATTGGCCTGACCCAACCCCACTCCCTGGGGTGTCGGGCAGCAGCCTGGCCTGCCAGCCTGCCAGCCTGCCCGCTTCCCACCCCCGCCCCTTCCACAGGGCACAAGCCTGGAAGAACGTGCCGGAAGGCTCAAGCTTTCTCCCCCCAGGATGCGCGCACTCCCTGCTGTCAAACCCGGGCCACGCAGCTGCCCCCCTCTTGCAGCTCCCCCCGCCCAAGCTTCTCAAGCCTGAGCCTGTCTTGGTCCTCACCAACCGGGAGGAGGGAGTGTAACGCCTTATCGGACTGGGGTAGCCAAAGGTCCAGGGCCCCCACCTGGACAGGGTGGACACCCGTCCGGCTCATACAGATCCTTGTTGTCCTGTGCAATCTCCCTCGTGATGGAAACCGGCCACTGCTCCCCCCTCGAGGGAGAGCACCACCTTGGCGACCGCCTTGTGCTAACCCTTCCCAAGCGCAGCCTCCTGTTCACAGCCAGTGGGGTCAATAGCCCCCCTCCAATGCACCCGCTGGAGGAGATCGGACCACATTCTAGAGTCATTTCCTGGCTGGTGCTTCATCAAGCTCCCATAAGGCGTGAGTGGCCAACCGCCCATCTTTAGTTCCAAAGGCCCGACCTGGAAGCGGAGAGGTCCTCCTCCCCAGGTGGACGATCTCAAAATGTCCAGAGTGGCCAGTTGGAAGATATATCCAATCAGCTTCTTGCACTCAAGCTCGTCCCACAAACATATTCCCCTTGCCCCAAATCCAGGTGATTCTCACGTGAGCATAAGCATAGTCCAAGATGCCGGCCCCATTCAGATGAGAGCAGGCTGTAGTCCCCGGCTTGATTGATGATGCTGTGCCCCACGCAACTCCACACCTGTCGGAAAAACAGTCTAAGCGCAAGCGTCCCTTTTGGAGGCACCTTGTGAAGGAAATCAACAGGATAAGTGTGGGCAGATGTAGGCCCGAAATGCGTCCGAGCGCCACCTGCCCAAGGTGCGGATTTCGTCATGGGCCCTGCCCTCCTGCGCCGCGGTTGTGGCGGCCCCTATCCTGAAGGAGTGCAGGCCGAACTCGGCGACTGGCAACCCCACCCGGGCCAGGCATGCCCTCAGCACCGCCAGCATCTGAAACCTGGTGAGGGGGGACCCATCCTCATGCACCAGGAGCATCCCACCTTGCCGTGGCCTGTGGCAGAGCCAAGTGGTTAGTGAGGCAAGGGGACAGGTCACATCACCCAGCAAGACCGGCATCGTGACCCAGGCGCCGTGGCCCTCCTGGTCGGTTTTGGAATGGGCAAGCCATGCATAGACCATATCCCCGGACAGGACCAGGTGCTGCCTCTGTAGCACGGTGTTTGATAGCCGGTCCCTGGTGGGGGCCACCAGCTCCCCGGGCCTGAAAGCCCCATGATGCACCAGGTGGAAAGCGGCTGCAAAGAGCAGGCGCTCATAGCATGAAGCGCACACCTGCTGCAGCTCCCAAGTGACTGCCCGTAGCACCTCCCTGGTGATGGGGCGCCTTGAGTCCCTTTGACTAAGGCCCACCTGCCGCCAGCCTGCCACAAGCCGGCGGACAACGAACGTTTTTGTTACATCCGGGAAGCCAGAGATCCTGCAGTAAAATGCAATCCCAGCCAGCTGGACCCCCATGGATCGTGGGTGCATCCCCCGCCCATGGAGGTGGACTAGGTACTCAAGTAGGAGGCCTGTGTCCACCCCACTGCGGACTGAGTGCCCTGTCGTCGCTGCATAGCTCTGGAAGTCACACACGGCTCTGTCATACTGCCTACACGTGGCCGGTGCCAACAAATTCAAAACACCTGTGATGACGGTTCGCTGCCAAGGTTCCACAGGGACGCCGGCACTGTCGCTGGGAACAGCTCTGCCCTGGGGGCCAGGCGCCTGAAGCGATCCACCTGCTGGCGAGATAAAGCATCAGCGATCTCATTCTGTACACCTGGAATGAAAGCAGCTTTAAAGGAGATAAGTCAGGCAGGTAAGGACAAGATTGCGCACTAGTCGCATAACCCGTGCCGATTTGCTAGATTGCCTGTTCACCACATGCACAACAGCCTGGTTGTCACACCAGAAGAGCACCCTCTTGTTCAGCCAGCAGTCGTGCCAGATGTGCACCGCCACCAAGATGGGAAACAGTTCAAGAAAAGTGAGGTCCCTGGTGATTCCCAGTGCATGCCAAGATGCAGACCAGAGCCCCTGTGCCCAATGACCCTGGAAGTATACACCGAAACCGAAGGCCCCTGAGGCATCAGAATGCACCTGTAGCTCCAGGCCAGGTTCTACAGATGTCTGCCACAAGGAGATGCCATTAAAGCCATGAAGAAAGGATCGCCAAACCTTCAGGTCCTCTTCCAGTCCCTTTGTAACCCTAGCACGGATGGTCCGGGGACCTGCAGCCAGACAATGACCTGCGGCCAGCTGGGGAGCAAAACGCCCTGCCTGGTGCCACCACCCTGCAGGCGAAAATTTAAGGTGACCCAGTAAGGACTGCAACCAGGCGCTAATTCTGCACTTCCAGAGGGGCATGATGGACTGGATGAGGTTGGCTAGAGCCATCAGCTTGTCTCTAGGGGAGTGAGGGACGTGCCGTGGACCGTGGTCCAGCTTCGTATGCTCCAGTGTAGCTGAGGGCGGGAGTGGGGCCCTCCGGCCTTGTTGGGGAGCCAAGGGACCCCTATTTCGGCTGCCAATGGCTTTTGAAAGGCCCCCAGGGCAACTCCTCGCGACCTCTCTGGTGCCCTGCCTGCCAATGAACAGGAAATCGTCCAAGTAGTGTGTAACTAACCCGGAAGGCACCATCGTTGCCTAAAAGGCCTCCTATTCAAGAGAAAAGTTCTAGAGAGGCCTCCGAGAGGCGGCACAGGCTATGGAGCATCCCAGCTGGGCATTGCCTTATCCACGCACTCACCGCCTGGAAGTGGATGCCCAGCAGCTCAAAATCTAGGGGGGAAATGGGCAGTAGCCGGAAGGCGGACTGGATGTCGCATTTGGCTAGCTTGCCTAATAAGGCTGATGGCCTCGTCTAGGGTGGCATACCTCACAGTGCATACCTCAGGGTCTATGAAATCGTCCACTGACTCGCCCCGGGGATAGGAGAGGTGTTGTATTAAGCGAAACTCCCCTGGGGCCTTTTTTGGCACCACGCCAAGGGGGAGACCCTCAGGTTGGGTAGTGGAGGCTGGCTATAGGGACCGGCGATTCGACTGGCCCTCACTTCCTTATCCAGCTTGTCTGCCACTACGTCGGGGTGATCCAGAACTGATTTCAAGTTGTTCGCCTGGTAGGCCTTCCTGCACCCCTGGTAAGGGATTCTGAAACCCGCTGCAAAGCCGTCTCCCAAAATGCATGCTGCATGCTTGTCAGGATAATGCCGCAGCCAGTCTAGCAGCACCCCCAGCCGGACGGGTGTGGGGGCCAAGGTCTGCAGCAAGGCTGGAGTTTCAATGCTTCTGGGAGGCAGCACTGCTGCCCTGGCTGCCGGCATCCTTCTGGGAGGGCCCGGCGCCAGGGAACCGGGCCTGCCGAAAGGGAGGGCGGCCGACTGGTTTTGTGCAGCCCACCCTGCTATGGTTTCCGGAACAATTAGAGCAAACGTGCTCGTACTTGCATTTGGGTCGCTGGCAAGCACCTCTGTTGAACTCCCAGCAAGTCCCTTTTGCCCCCCCCCCTCGTCCCTGGTAGCTTCTGGGAGGCCTCTCAGTGGCAGGGAGTTCCAAGGCCCCTTTCATGGCCGGCTGGACCACGACCATCCACGTTTGGTCGTGGATGAGGTCCCAGCGAAAGCGGCTCTTATGGGAAGCATTCTTGCGGATAGCTTCGTCATAGGCTATGGCTGCGGGTTTGCCGGCCAAGGACCGGGCCTGCAGCACGTGCGCCATGTGGGCCGTCAAGTGCCAGGCCCGCAGGGGGTATGCGGCAGCTATCAGGGCCAAGTATTCAGTAAAGCCCTGCAACCAGTTGTTAAAGGTCCGCTCGGCCGCTGACGGGTCCTTCCTTTTCTTATCGGCCTTGCCCCCGGACAAGCCATGCTCCCCCTCCCGCCTCAGGCACCTAATCACGTCCACGTAATACCCATCGAGGGCCCGCTCCCGGAGCTTCCTGGGAAGATGTGACCCGGGAGGGTTCCCATTGTCGTCGGGGACCGAGCCGGTAGATGGCGCCTCCAACCCCCCGGCTAGGCGCCATGCGCTTTTGCTAGCCAGGGGGAAGAGCAGGCACCTTTCTCCCCCCACTGGAAAACCAGAACTCCCCGCTATAGCCTGCATTTCATCGTCCTCGGTTGACTCTCACCCGATGAAGACAGCAAGCAGCTGGGGCGATGCGCCCTAGAAGGGACCGGGAGTGTCAGCGATGACCCGCTTCTTCCCTCCTCGACCTTTCCCGTTTCAAGAGGGACCCACCGACGCGTCAACTGACGTGGACGCGCTCACGGGAGGAGATAACTGGAGTTCCTCTGCTGGCCCGCCCACCGGGCCCGCTCTCTCTGTGCCAGCGGCCGCCGGCGCTGGTGACTCCAGGTCCCCTGAACCGCAGAGGGTCCCGGGGCTCCCGGACGATCCGCCGAGGGCTTGGGATAGATGGAGCAGCGTGTCCACTAAGTTCTGAACGAGGGTGGGATCGGGAGCTGGGTCACTGGCAGGCCCGGAGGAGGCGGAAGCCAAGCCAAGGCCCTGCGGTGCGATGGGGATCACTTCCCCAGATGAGGAGGGCTGCTCCACCGGACGCGCCGACCTGCCCCTACCTGTTGGGGATAAGCCCAAGGCCGCGGCGGCAGCCGCCTGTGCGGCCGCGCTGATCCGCCCGACCACGGGGCCCTCCCCTGCTGCCCGGGCCCCATCTGGGCTCGGACCCTGTTGAGGAGGGCCCGCACCCTGCCCGAAGGAGGCAGCTCCTCCCCGCTAGCCTGCATTTCATCGTGGAGCGATCGCCTAGAGGACCGGGAGCATTTCAAAGCTGAGACCTGGCCTGCGGCCGAGAGTGAAAATAAAGAAAAGAGCGGTAGAGAGGAAGGGGAAGAAAGAAAGTGAGGCGCAAGGAAAGTCAGACCAAGAAGGGAGAAGCTGAGCAGAGGTAAGAGGTAGACCAAGCAGGTGGGAGAATGGCCGTGACCAGGCTCCTTCCAGGCCTTACGCTCGACTCAGATCTACACCCCACGCCTTCTGAGTCTCGCCGCCGGGAAGGGCGAGGTCTGGTTGAGGCGTTCTTATATACCCTTGGCTCCTCCCGCCTTTACCGGCTGGGAGCCAATCAATGCACCCCCGGTTCTGCAGCATGCCGCCAAGCCATGCTTGCAACTTATTTTTGCTCCTTGGCTCACCCCGGCAGCAATGGCTGCCCCTGGTTATTCGGTTGCAGCTTTTTTACTGCCACAGCTTCTTTATGGAGCCCCAATTTGGGGAACAAAAACTGTCACGAAACTAGCGAGCACTCAATCTATGTTTCTTTGTCGCTTATTAGGCCTGCCAAACATGGTCGCATATCAAGTCCTTTGTCTGGAATCCGGAGCAAATTTGATTTCTTCCCGGATCTGGTTATCCGTGTTCAAATATTGGCTCCGTATACACTTCAGAGCTCACCCTAGCAGCTTGATACACTTTCTGCTAAGCGACCATTTTTGTTCCACCTGGCACAATACAATTCTCAATCAGATCAATATTATTGGTGCATCTTTTGACCAACTCCTCCTGTTAGAAGAGAAACAAGCATATAGAATTCTGAAACAAGGAACCCTCGATATCGAAGGGCAGCTTCTCATGGCTGGAGCTAGAAGAACTTGCTCACCCACTTTTTATGGCATCTCACCACCTTTGCCAGGGTCCATGCAAAAATATATGAGTAACTTGATAAATCCACATCTTCGCAGATATTTCATGCTTGCTCGTTTAAATGTACTACCTACGGCTCAAACAAGAGGCAGATATCACAACATCCCATTGGAGAACAGAATGTGTTCCTGTGAAGCGGGCCTACCTGAAACATCAGAGCACATGCTTCTCCACTGTAAAGATTTTGCAGACCATCGCTCGCTCTATCTGGAAGCGATCTTAAAAAAGTATCCAAGGAAATCAGATAAGGAAAAAGTTGCATACTTGCTCAGTGACGTACACTTTCATACCACAGAGTTAGTTGGTAGGTTTTTAATAAAAGCTTTTGGACTTAGAGAGAAGCCCTTTTGTAAGTCTTAGCCATTTGGGTTTTAATTCAAGTATATACTATAATCATCTATTTTATGTCACAAAAGGCCTGTGTTATGCATTGTGCTAGGTATATTATACAAGGGCAAGAGTAAAATATAGTCACCTAGTTCTGAAAATTTCTACGGTCAATCTGATGAGATAATATTTGCATCGGATAGGTTAGATCAGGCAGTATGTGAATGAGTAATTTCTTTTTCACTTGAACCGGTGAACATGGATTGATATCCATATGGACTAGCATTGGATGTGCTTCACCAAATCAGTTTGTTTCATAACTGTAATGTTTTTAATATGCCATTAAAGGCTTTTGTTTTGTTAAAAACAACCCTGGTATTCCTTGGCAGTCTCCCATCCAAATGCTGACCCTACCTAGTTTCCAAGATCTGATGAGATCAGGCTAGCCTGGGTCATTTAGGTCAGGGCAAAGATTAAAATACAAATAATGTTAATGAACTTGGGAATCTACCACTGACCTTCCTTGAAACACCATCTGGAAATTTAATAACTGCCTAAATCCTTTCTCCTGACTTATACCCACATTTCTCTTCATGCCACATTTTTATCCTGCCTTTCTACCAAGGAGCCCATAGAGGCATACATAGCTCTCCTTTCCTCCATTTTATGCTTCCAGCAACTCTATGGCCCCTTCCGCACACGCAAAATAATGTGTTTTCAAACGACTTTAACAATTGTTTGCAAGTGGATTTTGCCATTCCACACAGCTTCAAAGAGCATTGAAAGCAGTTTGAAAGTGCATTATTCTGCATGTGCGGAATGAGCCTATGAGGCAGGTTAAGCTGAAAGATAATGACTGACTCAAGGTCATGTTGTGAGCTTCCAGGATGAGTGGGGATTGAACCATGCACCATTACACCACTTTGACTCCCTGTCATATAGATTAGCGCATTGCTGGGCTTTGGACAGGATGGTAGAGGAATGGTTTCCTGCTATCTCTCTCTAAACTGACTCTGAAGCTTAGAAACAGCAAGCTGTAGCCCTAGATGACAGAATGGACAGAGTGCAAACACTCTCCAAAATAACCTTTGTTATTACCAAGATGCTTGATTTATATTTTTTTTCTAGGCTCATGCTGGTCAGGTCTCTTACCCAGATAGTATTGAGTGGTGGAGTTTTCCCCGACTTTCATTATTTATATAGCACATCAGGCAACCATTACCTCAGAGGTATGAAAGTAAATCCAGATGTGTTTGATCCACAGTGCCACGGCAACTTGGTTGCCTATGGAAACAAAGGTTTTTTTTGAGGGAGTTCACCGAGCATTAGTCTGTAATGCTAGATAATCCTATCAATTGGGAAGACTGCATTATGTGCAGGTATTTTTGCTGAAATAAAACAAATATAATCATCATGAATGTTGAGGAGAATAGTCTCCTAAGAAGAATCTGATGGATTCCTGAGACTGATAGTAAAGCAGGCAGAGTGCTTTTGATTATTTCTCTTTCTTATTAAATCAAGGCTAACAATTTAAACAAAGCTAGAAAAAAGCCTGCATTTGTTTATCTTTTTTTTTATCCCCCACAATATGTTTGGGTTCCCCTGGGAATAACTGAATGGGAAATTTGCTTCATGCTACCTTAAAAAAACTATTGCTTAGGATACATTTGGTCATCATTTTGATAGGATAACTGTTAAGTAATACATTTTTACTAAAATTATTAAATCTGTGTCATATTGCTTTTTAAAAAATCTTAGCATTTTTAATGTTTTGATATCAGACCTTATCCCTCCCATTCTCATAGAACAGTATATATTACTTGGTAGTTTGATAAATCTAATTTAGGATTTCAAATGTCTTTGCACATTAGTGAAATCCTGAAATGCTCTCCCTATTCCTGTTGTAGAAATGTCTAATGTACAAAGGAACTGAGAAGAATACCTAGCAGGGGATGGGCAAGGGGCCAGCTAGAGAAAGCTATAAAGTTAGTGACCCTTCCATCCTTTTGTGTCACCTGTTTGTCCTAAGACAGATACTATCAGGTCTAATATCCTGCATTTTCTTGAAAGTTTGTTGCAGGGACTATTTCTATCTAGCAAAATAGCAGCATGCTATCTTTCCCTCTTCCTTATCCTAAATGTTGCTCCTAATAAACATTTACCTTTTACCCTTTTAATCAGGATGTTAGCTGCTTCTCTGTGTAGTAAACTCCAACTATTCCTCATAATTTCTTCCTGGAATTTGGAGTTCTGTATTACCTGGTCTTATATTTGAGGTGGAATTGATACATTTGAATCCTCTGTTGTTGTTTTAAGTTTTAAGTAGTAGATTCTTGCACAGGGCTATCAGCTCTTTTCCCTCCAAAACTTAAAAAAAACCCTGGTGTGATTGTCCCAAAATTCTTTTGTGTGTGTGCTGTTCTAGCAATGTACAGAGATATTATTTGTATCAGTAAAATGTTGCAGAAAAAAAGGAGAATATTATTGCCATTATAATCTTGTCTATTTTTGGCAGCACTTCACAAGTTCACAGTGGTAACACTATGGAGGAAAATGTAAATGAACTGAAGAAACTCAAATTTGCAGCACTTTGTACAGGCTCCAATTTTAAAATTAATTTTACAAGGTTTCCTGACTAAACTGAATTCAGGAGAAGTGGGAAACAAGGCAGAGCAAACAAGCAGAACAATAAAAGACAGAATAGAAAAGAGGAGAATCTGTTCCATCTTGTCTTTTTAAACTAACCCTAAACAAGAATCACTGATAGATAACAGACAGTGAGTTAGGGTTGACAGCAGCCCAAACACTCTCCAGTTTCTAGTCTCTTCTGTATTTTAATGTTTTCCCGTGCTATATAGTAACTGTCATATGTGAGACAGACATGCCCCAGTTCAAAGCTTACTTTTGCCATCAGCTTACCAGATGGATCAGAGACAAGTCAACGTTGATCTTCCAAATACAAAATGAGAATCATGATCAATGACCTCTCCCCAATGTGTTTGTTTGGATTTAATTTTTTTCCTGCAAACCTGGGATGTTTTTCAGGTGTATGGAAAGATCTTCCTTGTGCGTTTGGCAGACTTAGCTATTAGCATATAAAAGTGGAAACCCGCAAGAAAGGATGAGAGTACATACCTTCCCTCATCTTGCTTTCTTCCTTCTTCTCCATTCTCTAACAACCTTTCCCCTCCTTTCTCCCACTCCTTATCTGTTAATAGCATCCCCCACCCTCTTTGGTGGGTACCAGAGGCAGGACCTTGTCTGTTACAGGGTGTACACTTAGGAACTCCCTCTCTACTAAGGACTACCTGGTACAATTTGGCGTGCCAGATGAACAACCACAGATGGTGAAAATCCCCCCCCCCCAATGCATCCATGGGAGGTCAAGGTTAGTACGGCCGGCTAGATGGAAATGCCTGGTGGAAAAGCTCTGTCTTGCAGGCCCTGTGGAACTCATTCAAGTTCCACAGGGCCCTGATCTCATTAGGGACCTTATTCCACCAGGTAGGGGCCAGGACCGAGAAAGCCCTGGCCCTTGTGGAAGCCAGCCAGACCTCCTTTGGACCAGGGATCTCCAGTAAATTTCCCTCCAATGAGCAGAGGGACCTAGAGGGGCAATACATGGAGAGGCGGTCCTGTAGGTTTGTAGGTCTGAGACCGCTCAAAGCCTTAAAGGTTAGCACCAACACTTTGAATATGATCTGGTACTTGATCAGCAGCCCGTAAAGCTGATGTAAGACTGAAATAGTCCGGTTTATGCTTGATGTTCCTGGAAGGAGTCTGGCTGCCATATGTTGGACAAGTTTTAGTTTTCAGATCACAGACAAAGGAAGGCCAGCATAAAGCAAGTTACAGTAACCCATTTCTGGAGATGATCGTTGCATGGATTACTGTGGCCAGGTCGGAACAAGAGAGATACAGAGTCAGTTGCCGTGCCTGATGCAGATGGTAAAAAGCCCCCTGAGTAATCTTGGCAACCTGGGTCTCAAATAACAAGACTGAGTCCAAGGTTACCCCAGGCTTTTGATAGACGAGGTCAACTGCAAGGCCTCGCCGTCCAGTGCAGACAGGCAAAAGTCAACTGGCTTCCCCCCCGACCCACCGATAGAACCTCCATCTTTGCTGGATTCAGCTTCAATTGGCTCACTCTCAACCAGCCAGCCACAGCCTCTAAACAATGCTGGAGAGTCCAAGGGGCAGAGATCGGGTGGCCTGTCATTATGAACATGAGCTGGGTGTCATCCGCATATTGGTGACACCTCAGCCCCAAACTCCGGACCAACCAGTTAGGGGCACATGTAGATGTTAAAAACCATCAAAGAGAGGCTCACCCCTTGTGGCACCCCACAGATCATGGGGTGGCGTTTGGAGTTCTCTCCCCCCAACGTTACCTGCCAGCCTCAATCTCAGAGAAACAAGAACAGCCAATTCAGAACTGTCCCACGAATACCGATTTTGGCGAGGCAGCAGACCAGAAGGTCATGATCTACTGTATCAAATGTTGCAGTGAGATCTAACACCAGCAGCACTGTGCTGCCTCAACCTACCTGACGCCAGAGTTCATCCACAACGGCCACTAGAACCATCTCTGTCCCATGGCCAATGTGGAAACTGGACTGGAAGGGATCCAAAACCTCCATATTGTCCAGGCACTTCTGGAGCTGGTCCGCTACTGCTCGCTCAATTACCTTGCCCAGAAACTAAAGATTCAAGACCAGGTGGCAATTGGCTAGATCTAATGGATCTAACTGAGGTTTTTTCAGTAGCAGGTGAACCACTGCCTCTTTAAGCTGACCTGGAAACACTCCTACTCAAGAGAGTTGTTAACGATTTTCAACAGGTGGCCTCGGACAGGTGGCTTTCACCAACCAGGAAGGTCACAGATCAAAAGAACAAGTGGTAGGTCTCACAGCTACCAGAGTCCTGTCTACATCATCGGGGTCAAGACAACTGAAGTGGTCTAATCTATGTAATATCACTTTCAAAACTGAATTTCTATTGCACCCTCCCTCCAAGGAGTTGAAAGTTGTACTTCCTTTTTTAAAAAAAAACACTTCTAAATAGGTTTGTTTAAGAGACAACCAAGGTCATCAACTGAGATGGAGGGAAAGGAATAGTCTAAAATTCAAATGGTAAAATTCAAAATAGTCATTTGTAGGGCTGTTAGGTAATTGTGAATTGTGAACAAATAATCAAGTCATGATAGCTATGTCTGATACAAAGCAGATGACAGGGTTTGATAGTGTGTAGAGATTGCAGTTATTATAGGTTAAATAACATATAAAAGGATGTATCTGAAGGGAATCGACTTCTTATGGAGCATCATCTGAATGATGTAGTGTTTAGTGTTGTTTGTCTTCTGCAGCCTGAGCCCATTGCTTATTTATTCAAATGTAAGTCCCACTAAGTTAAATATATTTTACTCCTAAGTAAGTAGAGATAGGATTTCAGTTTTAAATATGTTCTGATACAATGCTGACTATTAGCTGTAGTAGTTCTATAAACGCACAATACTGTTCTTAAGTTTTCAAGAGTGAAAATCCTCTCTTATGGATGTGCAGTTCAAAAATAGTGGGTTTTTTCCAACTCTGGATATCAGAGAGCTTTAAAAAGTCAGTATTCCAAGTTTCCTGGGACCCAAATAACTGTTTGGTATTTGGATCATTTTTTTCCTGGATTGCAATATTTTTCAGTTCCAATATTCCCTATGAAGACTATTTCCAGGGAACTAGAAGGGCTCCTTTTAAAGCTACTGGCAACAAAATCACAGCAGATATGCATATGCCTGTCCTTTAAATAGCTGCCAAATTAAAAGTGAATTAAACTAAGAGGTCAATTTCTATAAGCCCCAGATGAAGTGCCCCCAGCCATCTTGCATCAATTCTGGGGGGGGGGGGGGATGTAAAAAACAAAAAAGAGTAAAACCTGAGAATAATGACAATGTACAACTTAAGCATCACTCAAGCCAAACATAATAGAAACACTGCTACAAGCCTAGCAAATGTAAAACCTGAGAATCACTACCAATGTGCAAGCCAATCTACAGCAATTTAAAAACTCAGAATCCCCTTTAAAAAACCCAAACTTCATACAACCAACTCTAGCAAAGAACACTTCTTTGCAAAGAAAACAAAAACAATTTAAAAGGGTATAATCTAACACAAATCACCCTGGCAAGTGGATATCAAGCCTGGGAAGACACAGAACAGACATTCTGGGGGTGGGGGGAACAGAAAAAGCAGTCCTAGGAGCCTTTGAACATTGGCTCCCAATACTCCTTGTTAATCCCAAATATTTCTGGAATTCTTGGAATCCATTTTTTAGCATACCAGAAAACCCAGGTGCTATTTGGAGATCCAAATGTATTAAAAAATACTGATAAGGTACTTTTCAGATATGTATTTGGTTCACGCATCTCTACTCCCTTCATAAGGCAAGGCATTTAATGAAGGGAGAAAATCTTGACAATTTTGACCCTGAAAATCTTGTTTGTTTCTAAGATATTATTGGACTTGTTCTACTGCAGACCTACAAGGCTACCCTCTGAAACACTGTTTATCTTCCCACAGTACCAATTTTTTTTTCATTTTGTGTTTAGATGGAGCTGCTGGCAGGTAGGGCATGGTTAGGTCCAGCCTTGCAGGGTCAAACAGGCAGCAGGCACAGTGTAGTCATGGAACAGTCCAATGGGCCAGGGCAGATGGCAGGCAAAAGCATAGTCAGAAATCAGTCCAATGGGTTAGGGCAATGTGGGCAGACAGCCCCAGGTCCAGAGTGTAGGAATCCAAGCAAACAGGCAGACTGGGAGCTATGGCGAGCACAGGAATATCCAACAGGAAATGAACTCATTGCATCCAGGCTGAATCAGACTCAAGGCAGGGCTTATATGGAGAGACTTGATTGCTGAAGCAGAGATCCTGCAAGGAGTTTGTCTCCCTCTGATGCAGGCTCTGCTATTGTGCCATACCTGGCAGAGAAACTAGCACTCTTCCTTTGACTCTGTAGCTGCTGTCTTTGCCTCCTTGGAACAGCTGGCTCATCACCAGACTTGATGGAGGACTCTACAGGTTCTCTCAGCTGTGTGATATCAGGTGAGGAAGAGCTGGTAGCTGGCTCTGCTGCCTGAACTTTCTCATGAGAAGCCTGCTCTAGCTGAACAGTGTGGTCAGTTTCTGCTTCCTCATGAGGAGCCACTTCTGAGTGCCCAGAATTAGCAGGTTCTGCATCTGAGTGAGTCCAGGTAACTGTCCAGAGGCTGGCCCATGACAGGTTCTGACGTTCTTTTCTGAGTAGGGCAGCCAACTGAGGGCAAACTCCATCCTTAAGTTCAGCATAGTGGCAGGGAGCCCTTTTGGAGTCCCTCCTCTCTTTTTAATTTACAGCACAGGAGACAGGAGCCACTCCCCCCCACACACACACACACACACCAGGGTCCCCAGCAGGATCAAGCCCACACAGTGATTTTAAAAGTTGAAAAAAACATAATATAAAAGAGGACTGCATTTCCATGGCAGGCTCAGAGAAACAATATAATCTAGCTCAAATATAAGGAAAACATGGTGAGACCATTAAAAATGACACATTGGTTTAGTCTGAATTTTACCTTGTTACAAAATTTACTTTTCACCTTATTACCTTATTTATCTTGGTTTTCAGTCATGTACCTCTGCATAAAATGAAGGAACACTACATGTTAATACTAAATAAGATACGATTCCTTGAAATAAAAATGTGGTGGCAAGACTGCCATAGTGTACAACAAGATGCCAGATGGTGGAAGAAAGGAGGGAACTTTAGCTAACCAAAGGTGACCAAACACTTTGAGCTTGTCCTGATAAAACAGAAATGCTATTTTTTTCTCATTTTCCTTTGTTCCATTTGGCCTGAAAGCTGGTACAGGATGTAACCTATACATACTGAAATTAGTTGTATCCACCAGTGGTTCACCAGTGTCAGAATAGGACTAATCATTAACTTTCTGTGCAGAAGATATTTGTTTAATAAGTCTTCAAGACTTGAGAGAAGATTAAAAAGGGTGGCACTATGTGTAGAAAACAGAATTATTATTTTTTTATCTCTGAGTTCTTTCATGTTTGTTTTTAATTTCTGCCTTGTAACTAGATAAGCACCGTTAAGGGGAGCATACCAATAAATGAATATTTAATTTTGTCTTTCACAATGTTCCAAACACAAAATTAGACGAGAACAATTATACCTCTGTGTAAATTCAAATGTGATTCTGCTTTAAGGACTTGAGAGAGACTAAAGAACCTCTGAAAAATATTCTCAGTATAAATATTTATATATCTATGAATAGGTAACTTTAGAAAGAGTTTTGTCCATGAAGACAAAGTAAAATCTCTCTGCTTCACAGTGGATGACTCAAGATCATTTGAATGATTTATTGATAGGCCAATGTACAGAAGTAGTTCAAAGAGGACAGGCTGGTCTTTTTATTATTAAAAATAAGTTGATTCCAATGGTGTCTGACATTGTTATGAATTCATAAATAAAGAAGTAGAACACACCAAGGAGTTCTCAGGCTAAGAAAAAATTCCCATTCTTGCGGCTCATGTTTTGTGAATATGTTTCATAAGATTCTTTGTTCCTTCATTAAGGGTTAGTTAATTGTTTGATTTCTTTGTACTAGATGATTAGGAAGTGAATGCATGAACAAAAATACATATAACATTGGTATGGGATGCAAGACTGGTGGCAACTCTTCATATAATGTTGTAGCCCCCAAGTAGTGAAGATGCATGTGTGAACAGCGTACTAATATCCACTTCATATCTTACAGATGCCACTAAAATCAATGTCCATCTTCAGGAGACCTTAGAATTTAACCTCCTCACACTGATCAGTGTTATTAAACCAAAAGTCTCCAGAGTTTCCAAATAAGTGCCTCAGTTTCCTTGGTAAAGCTGGGTTATTTCAATATGATAGGGTCATTTATAAGGGTCTTTTCACACTGAGTGGTGCTTGTAATGGTTGTGGTAGCAACAATGTGGTTCTGTCTACCCCTCTCCTCATATACACATGAAAATCACTACTGGTCAAAACCCAAAAGTGGAATATGTATCTTGAAACCAGGGCTGATTCCGCATGGGCCAAAAGCAGCAGTGTGAAAATGGTGTGAAGGCAGTATAAACCCTTTTACACCGTTTTAAACCCTTTTACACCGTTTTCACACCGTTTTCACACTGCTGTTTTTGGCCCATGCGGAATCAGCCCAGGTTGTTATGGAGAATCACATGAAAAATCCGTATTCCAGTATCAGTGTTCCCTAGGGAAGGTTATGCTGATTTCCTGTGTTAACCTGTCAAGTAAAATGGCTCCTGATTTCACAACACAAACATTACAGCATCAGTCTACACAAGGATGAAGAACTTACTGGCAGTACTATACATAGAACAAGATAACTGTTCCTTTATGCTCATGAATTCTCCCAGCTGAATCTTTTTCCTACTCCTTTGCTCTTTACTGATTTTAAATCTACATTTGTGTTCATCATGAGTTCACAGAAAGCTTTTCTAAGATGAACACAGGTAAACTCTTATGTACTTGTAACAGTCCTCATTCTTACAGTTGAGCTTCCTTCCATATCTTTCTCCATTACATGTTTCTGAATACTCCTTCTCCTTATTTTTTGTTGTATTCTTTTATAGAGCAACATCCCATCCTGTTTTTAATCAAAACACAAGACAAAACATATTCGATCTTTTGGCTAGACATACTAGAAAAATATTATTATCATATATTTTAGCAATTGTTTAAAATCAGTGTCAAAAGCAGCATAAAATTGCAGGCTATTCTATACCTGGTCTCTTTGTGTACATATGCGGGCATTTCTGTATCTGAATATTGAAAGAAAAGGACGCATATGCCCTATTTCTCTGAGACTCAAGGAAAGAGGCAGAAATCTCAAGAAATACAACTCAGGTGACTGACATCATTATTTATGATATTTTGTACCTCAAATCTCCTTAAAAGGCAAAAGGTACAAAACATCATACACTGATTGAGCAGTGATTGGTACCAGAAAATTGGGACCATCCTTGGTTTAGAAGACTATGTGATAAACATTATATGAAGGCAAGATGACAACTCTTTCTCGTATACATATGAAATGAAGCTTGTTAGTCAAATGATAAGAGTTTTCATTTTTTTTTCACTCCTTCAACCTTTGAAAAGAAAGATTTGTCTCACTGTATGAACAATGGAGCTAAGGGACTAAGATGTTCTGCTGAACACAGAAAACATATTAAGTGAGGGAATACGTTACCCATAATATTGCTTGAAATGAAGTATCCGTTATTAATGTTATGTCACTTGTGCTCAAGATGCCTGACAATGATTGACACAGTAATAATCATGTAATATACCCATCATCTCAAAGAGCTGAAAAGTTACAGACAGCAACTATAAATTAGGGGCAAAGGCCAAAGTCAAATGGAAAATAGAAATAAAATCTCACACTTCGACATATAAAGGATTTACAAATTGAAAGTGCATTTAAAAATATCAGACGTTATGTTGACTTTTGACTTTTAAAAAACTCCAGCAATAAACAAGTATGGGGGGGGGGGGTCGGGAACAAATGAAGTCAATTCCAGAGCAGTTGAGAAGTCTGTTACACTGCTACACATTTTATCTGATTGAACAGTAAAAATCAGGGTGTTCTGCCAAATTCAATAAACCTTATGACCAGATTGCAATCACTTCACTGCTCATCACTTGATTTCTCAAGCTGAAGCAGGACAACTGTTTGCTAAACTGTCGAAGGCTTTCACTGCTGGATTCAACTGGTTGTGGTGGGTTTTCCAGGCTGAAAAACACTAAAAAATACAAAAAACAAACCTGAAATTTTTGCTGCCCCCAGGCGCGCACCCGGTGCAACGCCCACCCCTCGATCCCCTTATAGCTCCGCCTCTGATTTCCAGGGTAGACTGGCATAGACCAAGTTACAATAATGCAGCCTGGAGGTGACCATTGCATGGATCACTGTGAGAAGATCCAATATGGGGTTAATGGTCTAGCCTGGCATAGATGAAAAAAGGCCAGTTTGGTCATATGCATGACCTGGGCCTCCATCAATAAGGAGAACTCCAGAATCACACCCAGACTTTGGACAGAAAAAGCAGGTGTTAAAGCCACTCCATCCACTTTTGGCAGTTGGAAATCCTCCTCTGGCACCCCTCACCCCAGCCACAAGACTCCATCTTTGATTAATTAAACTTCAGTCTGCTCTTTCTCAATCATTCCACCACAGCCTCCAGACACTGCATCAAAACGTCAGAGGCAGTGGCTAGCTGGCCATCCATCAACAGAAAAATATGGGTGCCATCAGCATATTTATGGCAGCCCAGTCCAAAGCTGCAAACCAGATGTGCCAGGAGTTACATGTAGATGTTAAATAACATTGAAAAGAGGATTTTCCCACTCTGTCCATAGCAGCCCCCCCCTCCGGGATCCTGGTGAAAATCCGCAAAATTCCGCAGAGGTTTGTAATCCAACAGCGACTGGTTAGCCAGGGGTCCTGAAGCCCCAGTAGCAGAGGGACCTTGAGACATATTGGAATGCTTAATCAAAGCCCACCAAGGAAACTCTTCATCAACCCCCCCCCCCTTTGCACAGCCCGGGGAGCCTGAGCGGATGACTGAGTATGCAAAGCTGCAGCCCCCATAATGTCTTCCTTTGAAGGTTTCAATTCAGGCAACGGCATCCTTGAACAAAAGAGTACAATCTTGTACAGTAAACTGGCAGAGATTGCACTTCATGGAGTTCTCGCAAAATGTAACAAACTGAGACCATTCCAATAGAATCTCCTTAGAAACAAAAAGATCTTTATTAAAAATGGCAAGCTTTATCAGAGTCCTTGTGAGAACTGAGTTGAAAAGTACAGACAGATATTTTTATTTCATTTTCATTTCAAATTTAATTTATATCCTGCCCTCCCCCGGAGGACTCAGGGTGGCAAACAACAGTAGTGAACAAACAATAAAGCATAGCATAAACAGCAACAACAATAAATCATAATACAACAATATCAACAGCATAATAATGCATCAAAATGATATACTATAAACAATAACCAATTATTTCAGCTAACCCCCAAATCACAGTTCCCACAACTACAAAAACTAAAATACAGCGAACTAGCATAGAGTCTGCTCCATCAAACTTCCTCAAACAATCCCTGAATGGCATATATCAGAACAACTTTGGGCCAGGCTACACAGCCTAGTTCACGCACTAGCCGGGCCAGTCTGGGAAAACGCCAAGCAGTGATAAGACTAAATAACAGGTGCGAGAACTAACTGCCAGCATTCCAATCCCATCTTTACAACTGCATCCTGAATCCCAGCACTGATGAGGCAGTGGGTCAAAAGATCATAATCAACCATGTCAAATCATGCAGTGAGATTTAAAAGCACCAGCAGCACAGACCCACCTTGATCCAGCTGGAGAGTTTGGCTGTGATGGCAATCAGCACAGTCTCCATCCCATGGCCAGACAGAAGCTGGACTGGAATGGATCCAGAGCAAATGTGTCATCCAAAAATACCAGCAGTTGCTCTGCAACTGATCCCTCAACTACCTTACCCAGAAATGATAACATTGGGAGGTAGTTGGATGGATTGAAAGGATCCAGAGATTTTTTTAAAAAGGTCATATCACCTATTTTAGCCTCTCTGGGAAAACTCCCTGCTCAAAGGTAGGTTGATAATTTTTATCAGGGGATGCCCTACCTCATCACCACCAGCCTTTATCAACTATGGGGGCGCTGACAAGGGGACTGGTGGTAGGCTTCACAGCTGTTAGTACTTTGTCAAATTCACCTAGTCAGACAGATGCCTCTCTATCCAAAACTGGTGCCTCAGTTCCTTCCATAGAAATTGTGTTCCCCAATAATATCATCCATGTTTTGTCTGAGTTTTTTTTTTTTTTTACTTGTTCTCCCTCATCCACTTGACTACAGAATCTGGGGACTGATTCAGATTGGAGAAGCAAATCTGTGCACCTAGTTTAAGAGAATATTATCAACATACTGGTGACACCAACCACCCAAGCTCTGTACAATCTCATTCAGTGATTTAATTGCTGGATGTTACTGTGATCATATAATGAACATGTATGTCAAAACAAACCCTTTTCTAAAGTCAGTTCAAATGTATATCTTTGCCTATGAATTTGACATTGGATCTGGCAGTTGCCTATAAACTGATGGATACATTCTCAGATACTATAACCTTTCTAGAAAAAGTACCAGGCTATCTATACCAAAATAAAGGCTTGCTGAAACTGAAGTACCAGGCTAAGCCTTGGAGAACCATACTTGACCCTCTGAAACACACTTACCAAAATATTTTATGCCAGTTGAGGTCATTCAGAGCTGTGAGACATGATTATATACACAGAGTCTCTGCCATCTTTTAGCTCTACCTGTATCAACAATCCCCAATGTCAAGCAACATTGAAGTAGTTTACAGCTTGCTTCCCTTTACATTCTAACATCCAGGAACTCAAAGAGACTCATGCCAGTTTTGCTGCTTTGACTGCTGAGTAAAAAGGACAGAAAATCATTACAGTCAAAACAATTCTAGCAAAGGTAACTTTAATAGAAAATTGCATCAATCACCTTGAAAGGGGGGAAAGTACATTTCAATTGATGTCATTCATTCATGGGCTAATATCAAATTTAGTTTTTAAAAGTTAGCTTGATTCCCGAGAAAACAAATCATTAAAAATTAATCATGCCTTCAACAAAGATTTGGCTCTTGTGTGAATAGGCAGATTTTTACCAGTTGTTCCCCCTATGATATGTGAAGGGCACAGGGTTATAGTAATGGTCCAGCTGTGCAGAGACAGTTGCAGGCATTGATGTTCTGGCCTCAAGAAATACTTTCCCCATGAGATCGTAGTCAAGGAAGAAAGGTCCAGATTAATTTCTAACAAAACATATTTCCCAATCTTCCTGAGCCCTTTGTGGAGAGCCCACAATTCCCATAGAGGGTTTCTGTGCACTTACTGCTTGCCTTGAGGCTGTTCACTTCACAGTGGGGTTTCCTGCAGTTTTCTATTTACACAGGTATATACTCCAGCATTCATACTCTGGTCCATTCAGTTGAGGAAAGGTCAAGAT
Organism: Sphaerodactylus townsendi; assembly: GCF_021028975.2. Lineage (NCBI taxonomy): Eukaryota > Metazoa > Chordata > Lepidosauria > Squamata > Sphaerodactylidae > Sphaerodactylus > Sphaerodactylus townsendi. Next base: position 35,515,570 of record NC_059429.1, on the reverse strand, counting down.
TAGGTTGGTCCAAAAAATAGCTTGTATTTGCAAGGAGAGCCAGTGTGGTGTAGTGGTTAAGAGCAGGTGCACTCTAATATGGAGAACCAGGTTTGATTCCCTGCTCTGTCACTTGAGCTGTGGAGACTTATCTGGTGAACCAGATTAGCTTGTGCACTCTAACACATGCCACCTGGGTGACCTTGGGCAAGTCACAGTCCTTCAGAGCTCTCTCAGCCCCATCCACCTCACAGGGTGTTTGTTGTGTGTGGGGGGAGGGAAAAGAGATTGTAAGCCCCTTTGTGTCTTCTTACAGGAGAAAAAGGGGACAAGTAAATCCAAACTCTTCTTCCAAACATCAGCATTAGCTAACAAACAAGAACTAGAAACTAAAACCAAGAGCTCCATCCAGTTGGACCAAACTAAATCACACAGATATTAGGGAAGAAGCAAAGTGTATATATACAATAAATGTACCACACTAGCAAAGTCCCTTTAGAAGGGTGCTTTTCTTCTGATCTAAAGTACTCCTGACAGTCCAACAGGCACAAAAATTTAACTCCTGCAAGTCTTGTTGTTTTCCTGCAAACTTTATTATTTACTATTGCCTGCCTCTGCATGATATGCAGCTTTTTTCTGATTGATCCCTTGTGCCCATGTTTGACCGGTTCCCATTCTCTTGTGCCCATGTTAGAGTGGTTCTCACTCCCTCATGCACACGTTTCAACAATAGCCTCAGCCAAGTGAAACAGAAAAAGCCAAGCGAAACAAAAAAAGGCTGCGCGCACCTCGCGCACAGCCTGTTGCACTTTAATTGGCTGGAAGGCATTTGCGTCACTCTCTATGGCGAGAAATTAGACCACATTAGACCCCTGAACCTCCCCACCAATCTGGATTGGAGAAGTGTTTTTTTAAAATGTTCGGGAAAAACACAGGATAAGGCAAGGGAGCGCCAGAACCACGATGAATCTGTGTTCAGCAGTTCAGCTGTGGGGAGTTCTTCATGAAACCTAGATATGTCGGGTGAGTATCCCGGGATTAATCAACATTGGGGATATCGCCTGTGACTCAAACTCTTGTGGTGAATTGTACTAAATAATATGGGTAGAATATTGGAAACTTGCAATGGGCATGCCAATCCCCATAGAATATGAAATATCTCATCAGTGTGGTGATATCACTGGATCAGCAAGCTTTCGTTTCACCTCCATGAATATTTCAAAATAAAGGTTTGCAGCCATCTCCAAAACAATGCAGTAACCTCTCAGGAGTCTGTTTCATAGTCTGTGTCAACCTTTTTTGTCACTAAAGACCCTTACACATGGACTGTTTAAACATGCTTTGACTTCTGATGGCCAACAGTTTTTCTTAAAGGTCTCACAGATCTAAAAGATAAAGAGCAACAACAGCAACAAAAATCCAAAACTCATTTTGAAAAATCTGGATTAAAGCTTCATTAACTGCAGGAGGTCAGTGTTTCATCTTTAAACTGAGTGAAACCTTTTTTTAAAATCAATTTGACTTCAGAAGCTAAAGTGGGTTAAACAGCCTACATGAAAGGGACCTAAAGTGTGTTTGGAACCTTCACTTAGAAATTTACTTCCCAGCTTTCATGCTCTTTGGCTTAGGCTTCAAAATCACCTACAAGATTTTCCTCTGAGTGCTTCTTTATTTTTTGTTTAGCTAGAGAAATGTCCCCAAAGCCTCATATAGGGGCCCCAACAGTGGGAAGGCTGGCACACAGGGAAATTCTCCAACCTAAAGGATCCCAATGCCTAGCCTGTCAAGCTATGACAGATGCCACAACAAAATCAAAGGGCACGGTACAGCCATCATAAGACCCATGGATAATCAAAAGATCAAAAAACCAGAGAAGGTGGGTACTCAAGCTGTTGTTCTGTGAGAAAGGTTATGCCAGAGCTGTGTGTGTACTCCTTAAATAGCCCCCGGGACCCTATCCTCACCTCCAGCCTGCTTGCCCCCAGCTTGATATAGTAGGCTAAGGGAGTGCCAGTCCATCTTGCCCTGCCAAGTCTGAAGGCACCATGTGGCAGCCAGCCATGCAGTCTTCACCTACTTGTCCCTCTCCTTTATTACAAACAGTGATGATGGGGTGAATCATGGCTGTGCTTCTCCACCAACCATTTGACCCCAGTATACCGCCGGAGGAATCGGACTTATGCCATTGTCCATTTAATGCTATAGGGGGTTTCTACAGTGATTGGGGCTTTTCCCTCTTTTTGCTGCATTCCCATGCTGCCTGAACAATTTTGGAAGGTGGTGCAGTGGTGAACAGCAGCGGTGTCCCTGACCACCTGGAGCTCTGGGTTGGGCTCTCAACTAGCAGTTAACTGCCCTCTCCTGGATAGCCCAGGCTAGTCTAATTTGTCAGATCTTAGAAGCTAAGCAGGATCATCCCTGATTAGAATTTGGAGACCACCAAGGATTTGTCCAGGGATTGCTATGCAGAGGCAGGCAATGGTAAATTGCTTCTGAACAGATATAACTTTGAAAACTCTACAAGGTTGCCATTAGTGGGCTGCAACTTGATGGCAAAAACCCCCCTCTGGTTACGTTGATTACTCCACTAAAATCATTTACATAACTTTTTAATAGTATTAGATAGTGGTGGCCCTTGATGCCTTGTTAGACATAACATGTATTTGTTTATATGGGAATAAGTGTTTGCACATACCATTATGATGCATCTGTGCAACCAAATAAACAGCAAACAAATACATTCCTATATTGTCCAAGGTAATTTTGACCATGTGGGGAATCCTGCTTCTGTTTGACATTTCTCAATAGGCAATCAGTATAAAGTAGTGGTTAGATGGCTGGACTAGTTCAAATCCCCAGTATGCTATGAGGTTTCTGTATGATGTTAGGTCAGTCATTCTCCCTCATGCTAACCAGTGTGGTGGCTTATTGTGAAGATTAATGGAGGATAGGTAAACTGCTTACACTACCAGTAGTTTCTCAGAGGAAATGAGTGATGAAAATGATATATAACCATTGGTTTAATAAGCTACTCTGCCTGCATTTCTAGACCCCTTAAAAAACTCACAGTATGAGATATCTGTCACACTGTGTTGGGGTCATGCTCCTTGGTGACACAGAAGTATTCTGAACAACTAAAGTCAGAAAGTTGCCTGCTGGCTGTATATTGTCATCTACATTGTCATATACATTGTCATATACATTGTCATGTAACAGCTATGGTGGAATTTGAAAGCTTCTCTTTCCACCCTTATGAGCAATACATTACAACGGCAACCAAGATAATTAGCCCTAAATACTGTGTTCTGCAGACAAATGAAAGAGATTTAGTCCAACTGATAAGATTTTTAAGCCTTTGCCAATACTTTGATCACAGAAGGGTTTTTCGGTAATAATACTACATACCTTTTGCTTGTTAAAAGAAGTACTGGGGTTTTCTATCAATGAAATGCATTTTATTGTGTTCCACTGGTGAAATATTTTATTATCTCTGTACCACTTCAGACTATAAAACTCACATTGGCTTTACAGTTTTTTTTAAATAGATACTGTAGCAAAGGTAAATTACATGAATTGTCTATTCTAGCCACTTAACACGAATAGCACATTTTGGCTCTTTTTGTTAAGGGCACATTGAATATTTCATAGGATGAATTAAATTCACACTGATATTAGCTAAGAATTAATGGTGAAAGGCCAAGCACAACAGGACTCTCCAACCAAGGCAGTGGACCAACCTTTAGCAAAAAGGAGAAAATAGCATATATCTGCAGGAAATATTGTTTGTGTATATGACAAAGAGAGCTGATATTTAAAAGGCTTATTAGAAATTAGCAGAAAACATTCTTTTGAGAATGAAATGTCCTTTCAGAAACTTGGTGTCCACCTGGCAGAGATCAAAAAAGGAAACTTGTGACTTAAAAAGAAGTAATAAAATGAAAATTAGCTTTGATATATCACTGCGGTATTTGAAAAGAAATGCAATCCTCTCTTATTGACATCATGCTGTGTGAAACAAAAATCCCATCTCTGTGGCCTAAGGAGTCCTGTTTATCATGTCTGAGAACAAGAGCAGCAGGTCAAAATGTCACTGCCTCTTGCCGCACAGCATTCTATGATAGCTAAAAGCAGCATGATGGGACAGCAGATTTTCCCAAGGGTGGCAGGCTCCTCCCTACTGTTCAGGTGACAGGCATAGAGATGAGGGTGGCCATTACTGTATATTTGTTTCCAATTGAAATGGAGGGTAATATAAAGGAATGTATAAATATCAATAATAAAATAGATTCAGGTGGGCGACTGTGCTGGTCTGAAGCAAAAGAGAAAAGTTTGAGACTGGGAGCAACTTTAAGAGCAACAAAGTTTATTCTTGATACAAGCTTCCATGAGTATTATCACTTAGGCACCAAGGATATCTTTGTGAACCACACTGTGTCTTTTTCAAGCTGAAGCAATCAGGAGATTAATATGAGATTGGGAGGAAAATCAGAGCACACAAGACTCAAGGGCAGAGGAAGAAATGCTTTGTTTTTAACAGCAGTGAAAAAGATTTTTTTGAAACCTCACAATCTGAGCATAAATGCAATATCCTTCCCCTGTTTTTTTTTGTCCCCAGCATCCAATATTCAAAGCTGCGCTGCCTCTGTACGTGAATGTCTAATCCTGTCCTAACATTTTCAAAACAAGTTTTAAACCACCCTCCTGTGGCAGTGAATTTGGTAAGTTACGATTAAAAATTGTGTACGTAGAAAGGATGGTTTAACATCAAAACTGAAGAGGACAAGGGAATTCTAGATCCACGGGCAAATGAATCCTACAACAAAGTAGGGTTAAGTATTATATTGAACTCTCATTGCATAGAAAGGCAAGGTATTAATTAATTAATTAATCTACCTGCAACCACACATAGTCAAGAATGCTAGTCACTTCACAATACGAGAGTTTAGCTTGATGTCATGACTGGACTGGATTGTAACAGAAGGCCTGCTTGGAGGGTGGCCACAGGATCAATAATGATGCTTGCATTTCAAAATGTATCAACATTCCCTCCCCCCACCAAAAAAGCACAATATGAAATAAAGATATGATTGAAGATCCCAATAGAGTGAAGATTAGGTACAGAATTAGATTCATTGATTTGTCTTTAAAGCTTCAGCTTCAAATATCTCTGCTCAACCACATGATGAATGCTTTTCCACCTCGCAGTTTTCAGCCCAAAGTGGTGTATTCCTGACTCTGCTACTAAAATCTGCTGTATTTCATTTGAGAAATGTTACTGTCACACATTTAATTGTTTCCCCATAGTGCCTATAAGCTTTGCATCTGGGTTGTTGTTTTTTTATACCAGCATGCTTAAAACATTGTCCAAGGGTAAATTATCAAAAAGGATCTCACCTATTCCCACTTCTGGTTGCAGACATGAACTATCTCAGGCTGTTTCCGCACGGCCCATTAATGGCGCCCTGGGGACTGGAAATACGCCGTCCCCAGGGAGCCATTCGCACAGGCAGCACTGCTGCAAAGCAGCAGCGCTGACCTGACTCTGCTCCCTCTCCCCCAGGGCAGCGTCAAGCTGCCCTGAAAAACAACCCTTTAAAGGGTTGTTTTTCCTTCAACAGCGTGTTCCCGGCGGGAACAGCACCGCCGGGAACATGCTGTTTCCCTTCCCCGTCTGACTCACCTTGTCCTCGTCGTCACCTGCTGGCCGTCGAAACCCTGCCCACGCTGTCCTCTGACCCCTGGTGGTCAGAGGGCAGCGTGGGCGGGGCTTCAACGGCCAGCAGGCGACGACGAGGACAAGGTGAGTCGGGCGGGGAAGGGGGAAGAGGCGGCTCCATGCGGAGCCGCCGGCCGTCTGCCGGCCTCTCCAGAGGCCGTCCACATGCTTGCATGCGAACGGCCTCCGCCTCCACGCCGGCGGAATTCTTGCCGGCGTAGAGGCGCCCTTACGGCCGTGCAGAAACGGCCTCATATTCTAATTAATTACTAAGGCCCCTTCCGCACATGCAAAATAATGCATTTTCAAACCACTTTCACAACTGTTTGCAAGTGGATTTTGCTATTCCGCACAGCTTCAAAGAGCACTGAAAGCAGTTTGAAAGTGCATTATTCTGCATGTGCGGAATGAGCCTAAGATTCTTAATAACTCTTCAATTCTAAAAACAACAAGCATTTGACATGAGGAAAACTGGTATTCTGACAAACATGACACGATATCACAAATGTTAAATCTGAAAGAAGCCATTCAGGCACCAAATAATCCACAACCTTCTCACTTTGTGGGGCTGCCATATTTCTAAATGGGCTTCAAAATGTGAATGAAAATATTAGTGGTTACCTCACAATTTACAGAACTTCTAGAACCTTATTGCCAAGCTCAGATTCCCATTTATATTTTAGGCCTATGTATGGGCAGAAAGATATAACCTGAATAAGAACAGTTACTTTTAAGCTAGAAGCTTATAACAAATATGTGTATGTATTAAGTGTTGTCAAGTCAGTTCCAATTTATAGTGACCCTATGAATTAATGACCTCCAAAACAGTCTACTGTTAATAGCCTTGATTAGGTTTTTCAAACTGAGGCCCATAACTTTCTTTATTGAATCAATTCACCACATATTGAGTCATCCTCTTTCTCTACTATCTTCAGGTTTTCCTAGCATTATTGTATTTTACAGTGATTCCTCTCTTCTCTTACTATGACCAAAGTACAATAGCCTCAGCTTAATCATTTTAGCTTCTAGAAAGAGTATGAACTCATTAGTTCTAGAACTCTGCAAGGGTGGGGGTTAGTTTCTGCTCTTTCTGCCTGGCCTTGATGCATTCCTCATTCTGGGCTTCGTGCCCAGGATGGTTGGGGCCTTAACCTTCCTGTGGCTATCTTGTGTGTTTGAAGCTTGTTTCTGCTCTGTCGTGGGAAACCTGCTGAGACGTTTGGGGGAGGTGGCTGAAGGTTCCATAAAAGTGATACCTGAAGCCCGGGAAAGTCAGAATCCGCATCCCATGTAATGCGATCGTTGAAGTTTATGAAATAAACGTACTGAACTCAGTTCCTTTGTTTCGAGTCCTTTGAGGTTCCTTACATTATGCGGATTCTCACATCTCTATCTTCGGATTGATTTTGGGTCGCTACCATTATCCTTCCGTTTTGTGAATCCCTGATGCCCAACAACATGCAGGGATTGAATACCGAGAGTTCGTCGCACTTGGAAGGCAACAAGACTGTGGTAGCCCCCAAAGAGGGCTCCATATCTTCCCCTTCCACGCGAACGGGCTCTCTGGAGGAGCCAGCGGAACCCACGTCTCCCTGGTGACCCTTTCTAAACCTCGGCTCAAGCCCGGAGCTTAGCCTTCCTCCAGCTGCATGAGCAATTGGAAGAAGCTCCCCCCCTGATGGCTTTCGGCGCCTGGTTTTACGGCCAGCCGCCTGGAAGTCGTCAGGATTTCTACCATCCTGGTGGTGGAGTGTCGATGGATCAGCTTCCTCTGGGGCCAACATATCACCACCAGCCAACATATGGATTACAAACCCGGTGATGCGATGGGTGGGAGGAGGAAATTGGGGTATCAATCCATCCACGGGGACCACAGAAGAGTCCCTGGCAAGGTTCTTGGATCAATACCTCGGGGATCCCCTCCCAAAGATCACTGGCAGAGCACCAGAGAGCGCCTCAAAAGGCTCGCGCCCCCCAATGACCCAGGACTCTGAGGAGGAAGTGTTGGAGTTACCTAAAACTTCCAGACTCCGACTCACGTTCGCGGAAGATGCCCGTGCCCACGACCCTCTGGACTTATCGGATCTCGAAGAAACGGAGGCCATGCCCCTGGACGGTGCCCGGGCCTCCAGACCTGAAGTTGATGGGGGCTACCGCCCTATCGACTTGCGCGGACACACGGCGTCCCCTGGTTTCGGATCTTTGGGAACAGATGGAGGCTCTCAAAGAGAACCAAAGCGTGGACTGGGAGCAGGAACGGATGGCTCTCGAGAAAGAGCGTGAAGCCTTAGAACAAGAACGTGAACAGCAGTGCCGAGCCGTGGAAGCGGAACTGTCCCGAGAGAAGGACGTCCTAAGAGACCAGTTCCTCAAAGACCTCACCTCCCGTGACCAAGTCTTAGAACACTCCCGACTTGAGCTCCAGCGCCAACGCGAATGCCTTAAAGCGCTGGAAAACCAAGGAGTTGTCGAGGCGGAATTGCAACGTAGAGAACAGAATAGACTGCAACATAAACGGGAGGCTCTCACACATCATGAGAGGGAGTTGGCGGCAAGGGAGGCAACGTTCCAGAGAGATCTCGAAGCGCCACCAGTGGCTCTACCCGGCACCGGTGGCGCAACTCACCGACCCATCGCCCCGGATCGTACCGCTCCCCTACCCCAGCATAGAGTCCTGCTCCCGGTGCAACCTCCAGCCCCCGGTCCAGGGGTGCAACCACCGCCTGCACAAGCTCCGGCCCCAGTTCCACGAGCCGGTAGGGGTTACCTTCGCCCTCACATCCGTGCACGTTTTGATGGGACAGCTTCCAGATTGCCATACTTCATCCTACAACTCGACGCACACATGCTTGAGTTTGATGATCTTTATAGGTCCGAAGCCGAGAAAGTGCGTGACATCGGGTCCGTGCTGGATGGAGACGTGGCGGAATGGTTTGTGGAATTGCATGAAGTTCCAGGGGCCCCTGAACTGCAAACCGTGGCAGCTTTACTTCAAGGGTTGCGACTCCATTTTCAAGATCCGGAAGAGGTGAACAAAGCCATCAAGACTGTTAAAACTCTCAAGCAGGGAAACAAAACCTTTGCAGAGTTCGCCCGAGAATTCCGGTTGGCCGCGAGCAAGCTCCCGGACTGGCCCGAACGCATGAAATGTGAATACTTCCATGACGCTGTCGAGGAGGAAATCTGCACCTGGGCATGCATGGTGCGCGAACCCCAGACCATCACGGAGTGGATTACCACCGGCAATCTTATTGCGGCCCGTCTTAATCGATCCAAGACGGGGAAAACCGCTCCGACCAAACCGCCTGCCAAACCTCCTGCCAAACCGGCTTCAACGGTCACTGTCCCACCGAAGAAGGCGAGTGCAGGACTGCCGGCAGCTGAATCCACCTCTGAGCGCCGCTGGCGTCTCGGGTTGTGTCTATATTGTGGGGGCCCGGGCCACATGGCGGCCAACTGCCCGAAAAAACAAAAGGCGCCTGTCCCCGCACCCCGCAAGTCAACGGCACGGACTCCTTGCAAGATGGGCCCTCGGGGGCCTCAAGGAGCTGCGCAAACCACCTATGATGACGAGCTTGGGGAGATCGATGACACCGAACCTGAAGGGGTGAGCCTTTCGTCTGCGCCAGATGCGGTGAGTGAAGGGGGAGCCCCCATAACTATTATGACCACGCTAACCAATACCTCCAAGCACACCCATATTCGGGCACAAGCTCTCGTAGATTCCGGTTGCTCCCACTGCCTTATGAAACCTCAGGTGGCTGAGCAGCTAGGGCTCGAACGTATAGCACTGGCCAAACCAATTCCCTTTACTCAAATGGATGGCAGCCCGCTGGGCACCGACGGTCCGGCCCGCTTTAAAACCCAACCAGTGCTTCTGCGATGTGCTGAACACTGGGAAAGATGTAGCTTCATTTTGGCTCCAGTCGCCAAACATCCCATAGTGCTGGGCATGCCCTGGCTCCTCTCCCATGAACCCACCATCTTCTGGGGGCAACGCATAGTCCGATTCACCAATCCCCCTTGTGGGGATCACATGCACGAGGGTGAGCCACCGGCAGAGGCTAAAGAAGATCCCAAGTCACCCCAGGCAATGGCTTTAGCCAGTGACCCGAGCCCAGAACTGGCCGGAGTTCCCAAACAGTACTGGGATTTAGCCAAGGTCTTTGCAGAACAGGAATGCGATCAACTTCCCCCCCATAGGGACACAGACTGTAAAATCCTCTTGGTCCCAGGGGCACAACTTCCAAAAGGTAGAATATATCGGATGAGCCCAGCCGAGGAGAAGGAGCTTCGAGCCTTTCTCGATAAGAATCTGGCTCGCGGTTTCATCCGCCGAGCCACAAAGAGCACCCACGCAGCACCCGTTCTGTTTGTGAAAAAGAAAGATGGAACCCTACGTCTATGCACTGATTATCGTGGTCTCAACGCTGTTTCGTTGTCAAATAAATACCCTTTGCCCCTCATCAAGGACTTGCTCGATGCCTTGGGAAAGGGGCGTATTTTTACCAAACTGGATCTGAGGGAGGCTTATTACCGAGTATAAATTGCTGAGGGTTTCGAGCATTTAACAGTATTTAATACCAAATTTGCCCAGTATGAATATCTTGTAATGCCATTCGGATTATCCGGTGCCCCAGGGGCTTTCATGTCTCTTATCAATGACGTTCTACAAGAATTTCTGTTTAAGGGGGTGGTGGTGTATTTGGATGACGTTCTGATCTATTCCCAAACGATGGAAGAGCATGAACGTTTGGTCAGGGCTGTGTTGCAACGTCTGCTCGATAACTCTCTTTTCGCAAAACTGTCCAAATGTGCTTTCCACCAAACCTCCATGGATTACCTAGGGTATCGGATCTCTCCAGAGGGTCTGGAGATGGACCCGGCAAAAGTCGCAGCTGTAGTGAATTGGCCGATACCCACCACTCGTAAGGAACTTCAATCGTTTCTAGGTTTTGTGAACTTTTATCGAGATTTTATTCCCCAATTTGCCAAGCTTGCTCTACCACTCACAGATTTGCTGCGCACCAAAGGAAAGGGACCCCAGGCGTCGAAACCCGGGGCTCCCCTTGCTTGGTCCCCTGAGTGTCAAAAATCGTTTCAGGCTCTTAAGACAGCTTTCACTACTGAACCTATTTTGAAACACCCAGATCCTACTTTGCCTTTCATCGTACATGTCGATGCTTCGGATAAAGCCCTTGGAGCAGCACTCTTGCAGAAAAATAAAGATAACAAACTTGTACCGTGTGCTTATTTATCGAAAAAACTGTCCAGCCCTGAACTCAACTGGATGGTTGGAGATAAAGAAACTGCAGCCATTAAAGAGGCTTTGTCTACGTGGCGGCATTGGCTGGAAGGCGCCGCGAGCCCATTCCAAGTCTGGTCCGATCATAAAAACTTGGCAGCTTTGTCTACTCCACTCAAAATGTCAGCCAAACAATTAAGATGGGCGGATTTCTTTTCCAGATTCAAGTTCACTGTCCATTTCTTCCCTGGCAATAGTAACAAATTAGCTGACACCTTATCCCGCCTCCCCAGGGGGACGGACACTTCCTTACGCGCCATGCCTCGTACCATTCTCACACCTTCTCAATTGGGTTTGGCGGTAACCCGATCCCAGACAGTCACGCCCCCGAAACATTCCCCCGTGCAGGTTCTGGACGTTGTATCCCCGTTTCTACGTCAGCTGGAGGAGGCGGGATGACAGGAGGTTCCGAAGGAGGAATCTGACCCCCTCCTGCAGTTACAAGGGGGAGTGTGGAGACGGGGGGACTGCTGGTATGTCCCACCGGCCTTACGTAAGCAGGTACTAATGGCTGGTCATGACGCCCGACAAGCGGGACACTTTGGATTTCTGAAAATGCTTCACCTACTTAGAAGGCAGTTTTGGTGGCGCACCATGCGCAAGGACATTGAGGCATACATAAAGGGGTGTCCGACGTGCGCAGAGGCTAAAGCCAGCCCTACTAAGCCGCATGGATTGCTACACCCCATCCCCCCGGCGGCTCGGCCGTGGCAAGTGATTTCCATGGATTTCATCACAGATCTCTCCGAAAGCCATGGTAATACAGTACTTTGGGTAGTGGTGGACCTCTTCTCCAAACAGGCGCACTTCGTTCCGTGTTCCACTATTCCCTCGGCGCCTAAATTGGCCAAATTGTTTATTCAACATATCTATCGTTTGCATTCATCGCCGGAGAGAGTGATTTCTGACAGGGGCCCACAGTTCATATCTAAGTTCTGGAAAGCGTTCCTGGAGTTGTTGGGAACGGTCTCGGTTGTGGCGGCCCTGTACCACGTGCAAAGTGACGGCCAGACTGAACGGACCAACAGAACACTTGAGCAGTACCTACGTTGCTACACCAACTATCATCAGGATAACTGGACGGAGCTTCTACCCTTCGCCGAATATGCCTACAACAACGCGGTTCACAGCAGCACCAATAAAACGCCGTTTGAAGTGGTCTCGGGTCGTTCATTTTCCCCGTTACCCCAGCTCCCCGATCAGGCGCTTCAACCCCCTGACTTTGGTGACTGGATCCGGTCTCTAGCTGAAGGCTGGAAATCCGTCTCTTCCTCGCTCTCGCAAGCGCAGGAAGCCCAAAAGAGACAAGCGGACAAACATAGAATGGATTTTCCTCTGCAAGTGGGGGCGTGGGTTTATTTGTCCACCAAAAACCTTAGGGATGTGCATAAATATTCTAAACTAGGCAAGAAATTTATAGGCCCGTTTAGGATCACCCAGGTGATCAACGATGTGACAGCCCGGTTAGAGTTGCCTAATTCTCTTAGTAATATTCACCCTGTATTTCATTCTAGCTTACTCAAGCGGGCTCCAGATTCAGATGCTTGGCACGACCCAACGGAGATTCCCCCGCCGGTGATAGTTGATGGCCACAAGCACTACGAAATCGACGCTATTCTGGATTCTCGTTACATACGCAAACGTCTGCAATATTTGGTATCCTGGGTGGGATATCCCTCAGGACATAATCAATGGGTGTATGTTGAAAATATTGACGCCCCCCCTTTGATTGCTGCTTTTCATAAGGCTTTCCCTCTTAAACCCGGGGGGAGGGGGCTTTCGTGGAGGAGGCGGAGTGTAAGGGTGGGGGTTAGTTTCTGCTCTTTCTGCCTGGCCTTGATGCATTCCTCGTTCTGGGCTTCATGCCCGGGATGGTTGGGGCCTTAACCTTGCTGTGGCTATCTTGTGTGTTTGAAGTTTGTTTCTGCTCTGTCGTGGGAAACCTGCTGGGACGTTTGGGGGAGGTGGCTGAAGGTTCCGTAAAAGCGATACCTGAAGCCCGGGAAAGTCAGAATCCGCATCCCGTGTAATGCGATCGTTGAAGTTTATGAAATAAACATACTGAAGTCAGTTCCTTGTTTCGAGTCCTTTGAGGTTCCATTTATTTGTCATTTTGGAGGTCCGTGGTATCATCTAAATCTAGTCCAGATTTTCTCATGATATGCCCTGCACATAGCTTCGAATAGATGGGGAATAGACCTTGCCTGACACCTTTGCCAATTGGAAACTATTTTAGAACATAAGGACATAAGAAAGAGCCTGCTGGAACAGACCAGAGTCCATCTAGAGCCCATCTAGTCCAGCACTTTACTACTCGCAGTGGCCCACCAGATGCCTTTGGGAACTCACATGCAGGATGTGAAAGCAATGGCCTTCTGCTGCTATTGCTCCTGAGCACCTGGTCTGTTAAGGCCTTTGTAATCTCAGATCAAGGAGGATCAAGATTGGTAGCCATAGATCGACTTCTCCTCCATAAATCTGCCCAAGCCCCCTTTAAAGCTATCCAGGTTAGTGAACATCACCACCTCCTGTGGCAGCAAATTCCAAACACCAATTACATGTTGCGTGAAGAAATGTTTCCCCCCAGGATTTTCAATTAATGCCCCTTGGTTTTAGTATTGAGTGAGAGAGAGATTTCTCTCTGTCAACATTTTCTGCCCCATGCATACTTTTATAGACTTCAATCATATCCCCCCTCAGACGTCTTCTCTCCAAACTAAAGAATCTCAAACACTGCAACCTCTCCTCATAAGGAAGGTGCTCCAATCCCTCAATCATCTCTCACTCAATACTAAAACCAGGGGGGATTAATTGAAAATGCTGGGGGGAAGAATTAGGACGATCTATGGCTACCAGGTGCTCAGGAGCAGCAGCAGCAGAAGGCCATTGCTTTCATATCCTGCATGTGAGCTCCCAAAGGCACCTGGTGGGCCACTGCAAGTAGCAGAGTGCTGGACTAGATGGACTCTGGTCTGATCCAGCAGGCTCTTTCTTATGTTCTTATGTTCTTAATGTCTTAGAGTCCACCCTGTAAAGGGATGAGAATGTGTGACTGGCCCAAGGTCACCCAGAAAGCTTCCATGAGCAAACAGGATTGAACCATAATCACCTGGGTTTTCTTTATAACAAATACCATTCACAAAAAGTGCATTCCTTAAATTAAATTAAGTCACTTTCCCCACCATACATTCTAAAATACAACTGTTTTCCAGATCACTTAAGAACTGTTTTCCAGATCACTTAAGTATTTCTGGATGATCCTTATCTTGAAAAATTCACTGAAGAGGACTCAGGGAGTTGAAACTCTACTACTTAGGGGGAGCACCAGATGCCTCTTTTTTCAACCAGGACAGCTCAGTTTCTAAAAGAATCATAGGCCCCTTCCGTACACGCAAAATAATGTGTTTTCAAACCACTTTCACAACTGTTTGCTGGTGGATTTTGCCATTCTGCACAGCTTCAAAGAACACTGAAAGCAGTTTGAAACTGCATTATTCTGCATGTGCGGAATGAGCCATAGAATCATAGAGTTGGAAGAGACCCCAAGGGCCATCAAATCCAACCCACATGCAGGAACACACAATCGAAGCACTCCTGACGTATGATCATCCAGCCTCTGTTTAAAAACCTCTGAAGAAGGAAACTCCACCACTCTCTGAGTGAATTCCACTATTGAACAGCCCTGACAGTCAGAAAGTTCTTCCTAATGTTTAGGTGGAATCTCTTTTCCTGCACCTTGAATCCATTGTCCTAGTCTCTGAGACAGCAGAAAACAAGCTTGCTCCCTCTTCGACATGACATCCCTTCAAATAAACACAGCTATAAAAGAAAGTTCAATTAAAGAGGTTTTCTTTTTTTTAAATCCTTAAGCAGAGCAGAACTAGGTGGGATGATAACTCCTTGGCACCACCCAAGCTGCTGTGCTTTTTTTTTTTTTTTTTGCGCATTGTGAAAAAGGTATTGCCAACCTCAGAACAGAAATACACTGAAGGGGCTTCAAGTTGATTCGTGACTAAGGTGGCCTCTTTAAATCAGTTTGTAACATTCCAGTCTTCATAACCATGAACTGGAGAGACAGCTGTAGGCTAGAAAGCATTCACACGAAGAAAGTGGGAGATTTGATAAGGTATAGCTCTGTTACTCAGGACAGGTTCAGTGCCTCGCTGTTGTAAGCATACTGGCAGTTTTAATGTGGATAAAGAAAACTTCTGGCTGAGCCTTGAAAAGCTGCTGCTTGTCATTGCTGTAATAAACAGTAATAGGCTAAAATAACATATCATATAGCTTAATAAATCTTGGGCAGTCCAAAGCAGAAACATTAGAGAACCATTCCTCGGAACAAGGACAGTCTGGTCAAATTCAGTGGCAACTCTATCATTCTCCAACATTCTTAACAATTTTTAATAGGAGTCGGTAAGGGATAGTGGAAAGACTCAGGTACAAATGCTCGGAGTTATGAAACTATCTGGGTAAACTAGGATCAATCTCCCTCAACCTAACCTATTTCACAAGATTGACGAACTAGTAGATGAACTGTGGCACAATGGCTGAGCATCTGTACTAAGGCATTTTAACTCATTTTTAATCTAGTTAACCCATTCAAAGCAGTTTACAATATCAAAAACAAACAAAAAAGAGGGAACAATCAAAATGCCACAAACATTGCAATCTAGGATATGTAACAATGATTCTATTTCCTGTTGGCAGAATAATCTACAAGGTGGAAAGGAAGCAGAGCAGTTAGAAGTAGCTCTGCCTTGATGGAAACACTTTCTCCTCAGGAGGTCTCGTGTTCAATTTCCAACTGAAAGATCAGGTAGTAAGTTATATGTAATTCCTCTGCCTGGAACCCTGGAAAACTGTCAGCAGAGAATATGGGCCTTGATAGAAAAATGGTCTGACACAGTATATGGCAGTATCAAATGGTCACATGACTACTGCAAGGGCAAAGAGGGAGGAGGGATCACAAATACTGCTCTGAGTTCCTTGAAGGAAGAGAAGTATTAAAATGATAGTTAGCCTTTCATTTGTTAGCCTTTCACTTCATTCACAAGCGTGGCCTTTAAACCTCTACCAGAGTTACTTGGGGACCATTAAAGATTCATGTGGGGCAACCTATATTAACTTAGCCTAGATCTAGCCCTGTATGGAGGATTAATACTGTACCTCCCAACTTCAGGATAAATATTAGTGAAGAAACAGCCTTTGAGCCATTTGCACCTCAAGTGATATTTCAGAAAGGAAATATGATCCATATCTTCTCACTTGCAGCCTTGTTTTTTTTTACATAAGGTCATCCTTACTCCTGGGGTTTGCCAAGAAGAAAAATTAAGTGCTAGATTATTATGATATATGGAGACCTTCCCAGTGACTTCTTCCTGAAAGGAAGAAGGAAGTAAATGAATCAGAAGGAGGTGATATATTTTGGAACGGGTCACCAAATATCCTGTGTCTCTACATACATTGCTATTTGGATCTGAAATTGAACTATTATAACTTTGAGCAAAAGGCTTGAGTAAGAAGTACATGTGAAAGAGTTTGCTGGAACTTTTTTCTTTTCCTTTTTTGGTATTTGTGGGGGGGGGGGGAGTGGAGTGGAGATGTATGAAGAATACAAAAAAGCCTTTTATTCCTGTCTGCTGGTCTGTTATACTGGTTGCAGATTCTACAGACATTCCTTCTATAGATAAATGAGGTGCATTGCCTAAAGGTGTAATATATATTAATGTCATAGTTCACTTCCTACCTACTGGTCATGTTAAATATCCTTTTTTTAACATAGCTGAGCTGTTTCAAAACATATTATTTGTTTAATAATAAAAGAAAAATGCTGTACTTTTCTGGGGGGGACTTTACAGTGCTTGGCAGAATAATCCAGAGAGGGGTCAAATCCCTCTCTGGATATGGTGTGGGCTTCTGCCAATTCAAATGCCCTCTCGTGGGGGGGAGGGGAATCCACCAGCACCTGTATTGCCCCACAACACCGGCTACAACACCTGGCCTCACATGGCACTTCCACACTGCCCCCAGCTATGCCAATGTTCTGGGGGTGTCCTGGGGGGCAGGGCTCACCTTAGCCAGCCTCTGGACCCCTTTTGGTCCCCATATGCTGGCGGAGCTACCGGCAGAGATACACCATGATTTTTGTGGCAAATCTCTATTCTCCGCTGTGGGGCAGGTAGAGGTTTATTTTTTTTAAAAAAAAAAAAACTTTTTCAGGTTTCCCACACTGCAGGAAAGCCCTGTGGAGCAGGCAGAGTGGTGCTCCAACAGCACCATCCCCATCTGTCTCAATTCTGGATTGAGCTGTAAGACTAACAATGACATCATAAGCAGAGTTACCCCTTTCTAAGTCCATGGACTTATTAGGCTTATAGACAGATCCATCAATGTGTACTAGCCATACTAACTAAAGGAAACATCCACAAGCCTTTGAATACTAGTGCCAGGTGGTAATGTATAGGAAAGGCCTTGGCTTCTAGACCCAAATTGGTTGGCCCTGCATGGCAATGGATTGCTCATGGTGGGAAACATAAATGGATTCCTGTTTTGATACAGGAACATTATTCTGACATAGAATGCAGAAGCTCTTTTTAGGACAACACTTTTAATAATGGCCTAAAAGTCCCAGAGGAGCCGCGTGGCATAGTGGTTAAGTGCTTGCACTGCCACTCACACGGTCAGGAATTCGAGCCCCCTGTGGGTCAGATATCCTGGCAGCTGGCTCATGGTCAACTCAGCCATCCATCCATTCCTTGGTCGGTAAATGAGTACCTAGCTCATCGCTACGGGGTAAAGAATAGCTGGGGAAAGCAATGGCAAACTACCCCACAAAAGTGGCTTGCCTATAAAATCCCTGCTTGCAGTGGTACCCCAGGGTCGGACACGACTGAAGGGGAAACTTTACCTTTAAAAGTCCCAGATGGAGTAACCTTACTTAAATTAAGCAGTTCTCGATGGGGTCCAAACCTGCGTGGGATACCTTCCAAGAACCCTATATATAACACCATCATGAGTTCAGTGAAGAGAGTTAGGAAAGAAATGGAATAATGCATACGGTAAATTAGCACAGAGTGTCCTTCAGTGAAAGTACAGGTCACATTTTGGCAACTAGAGTTACAGTTTGCAGTTCATTGCAAAAAAATTGACACAAATCCTCTTCTTTCACTTTCAAGCCATGAGTCATAGCACTCATATGCCTTGATTCAGAGGATAAAGCATTTTGATGTCAGCATGGGTGCACCTCTGGTACAGCAAAGGGCCCAAAAGCCAAGTAATATAACTGCCTGTTCTGGGCCAGTGCTCTTCCATTTGACACAGCTCAGTTATGCAGGGTTGCTCTAGACTAGAATAGAGCAAGCATAGGATACACTAGGGGTAGACAATCATCAGCATTTATGCCCACTAGTGGCAAGTTAAACCATTTTGCTTAGCATGCCAAGTCAGTCCTCTGCTCTAGAAACTGAAATGAGCCCCTCCAGCCCCATCTGTCTACCCAGCCTCTTTGGCTGAAGCAGATAGGTGTTGTGATAGGATTTGCACACTCAGGACACAAAGTTCCTTTCTCTTGGACTAGACTGTCAGAGACCCAAGTAGCTACCCTGCTTTATACTTAAGCACTGGTCTTAGAGCTGGGAAGATAAATGTAATTCAGCCTTTCTGCTTCCTTGTAATCAGTGCAAATGTTTTCTATCCCATTTCACAAGCCTAGGATATGGTTGTACCTTTAGCAATCCAAAGCACCATTTGTGGCACAATAGCAAAAAACGATTCCTAGAACAGGGCTGCTGCATTGTTTGCTGAAACTTCTGTAGCCTTTGAATTGGACCTATAAATTACTTCAATGAAATTTCTTACACCAGACTTCGCCAATAAAAAAAAAGAGGCAAGAAATACAGACACACAAGCTATGACTGCCTGTATAATTTATGGTTGTATGTATTGTTTTTAAAAAGGGTTTTTTTTCCTAAGCACATTTGAGAAATGCATTTTCTGAGTATTTTCAGAGTAAAAATCCATTTCAAATTACACTAATATGTGTTATGTGCCATGCTATAAATCTGACCAAAAGAAAATACCGGTAGGGTGAGGACAGGGCAAAATAATAACCTCCAATAAGGAAGTTTTTGCTCCTCCTCCTATTTCAAAAGATTGAGCTATATGCATGTAAAATTTTGCAAATAAATAATAGCCTCTCACCTCAAGCAAGCTCTAGTTTTATGCAAATACCTACACAAAACTGTGAGCTCCAGATGTGAGTAGCCAACTACATAATCCATCAGGTTAAGGTGGCCCCAATAAGCATGCAGAAGTGGATGCATATCCATCTACATCAGTGTCATCCACATTTACCACTCCCACACAAGGATTTCTATGAGTCACTCTAAATGTAACCTATGACACAGAATTGTTGAGGGGCTAAAGGAAAATAAAATGTACCCTTCCATGAGCTCTTTGAAAGAAAGGTGGGATTAAAATATAGTAAATATTGTAATAGAAGAAGAAGAAGAAGAGTTTGGATTTATATCCCCCCTTTCTATCCTGTAGGAGACTCAAAGGGGCTTACAATCTCCTTGCCCTTCCCCCCTCACAACAAACACCCTGTGAGGTGGGTGGGGCTGAGAGAGCTCCGAAAAGCTGTGACTAGCCCAAGGTCACCCAGCTGGCGTGTGTGGGAGTGTCCAGGCTAATCTGAATTCCCCAGATACGCCTCCACAGCTCAGGTGGCAGAGCGGGGAATCAAACCTGGTTCCTCCAGATTAGATACACAAGCTCTTAACCTCCTATGCCACTCCTACTATAGAATCATAGTATCATGGAGCTGGAAGGACCCATACAAGCCATTTGGTGCTGAGAGAAACAGCTTCCTTTCCTCCTCTAAGGGACAGCCTTTCAAATACTTAAAGAGGGCCATCATGGCCCTCCTCAACCTCCTGTTTTCCAGACTGACCATTCCTAAATCCATCAGCCTTTCCTCATAGGGCTTTCTCCCTGATTATCCTCGTATGTGTGTTTCTGATTTTTGTTACCCAGATGTAGAACTCTGCATTTATCCCTGCTGAACTGCATCTTGCCAGTTGCACCTGGCTGGATATTAGAAAACCATTTTTTTTATGATAAGAGTTATTCAGCAGTAGAATTGGCTGTCTGGTTGGTTGCCAGCTCCACATAGGGAAACTGCATCAGTCAGGACATTGAGGCATGCTTCATTACTATACTTTGTCTCACAGAAAGATCAACACTCAATTGTGACCACATACCCCTCATCTTCCTGGGGAATGCTCCACTGTGAGTGTGGCTCTTCAGGAGCAAACCTACACACAAAGCATTCTGTAGGAATAAGAGGGTATTTGGTCACAATTGAGCTTCTATTTTTTGGTGAGACAAATACAAATTTGCTCCTAGTATGCTGCAGCGCATTCTAGATAGTCCAGAATGAAATGTTTATACAAAACAGATGAATCCTTTGATACTACCTCTCTTGACCCTTGGAATGAATGATTATCAAGTGCCAGAGCAGGACAAGTCCCAGGTTAAAGCCAGTTAGTGGTACCTTTTAAAATGTTGTACCAATCATGACTAATAAATTCCAAATTGCATCAATGAAGGTTGAGGTATCCTTGACTTAAAGGTTAATGTAAAAACAATGACATGCTACTGTTTAAGGTGTTCCTTGTCAAACCACATTTTGCTAATGACCTCCAGACTACAAATCAGGCTGCTAAATTCACTACATTCCTCTAGCAGTTTATGCACTAGGGGCAGATAAATATTTTAGGCCTCTCACAATTGCCAAATATGTAGAGTAGTCAGAAAAGATTAAGGATGTATGCATAGCCACATTTGGGAGTAAGTGCCTCAGAGATATCAGCTCTACCTATGCACTGAAAATGCCAGCTAATTTAAAACTACTTTATGTCCTTGTACTGTCGACAGCCATCCTGCCCCAAGGACAATGTTTCAAGGCCTGATTCATGTGATGATATTGGGTAGCACTAATGAAATGATTGTTAGCTCACAAATATGATTCACTAATCTGATTGATCTTGTATGAGTTCTGTGCTACCAAGTGACTTCCAAATTAAGGCAATCCTATGTTAATGACCTTCAAAATGTTGGATCATTAACAGTGTTAAGTCTTGCAAACTGTAAAGTATGGCTTACTTTATTGAGTCAATCCAGCTCATGTTCAGTCTTCTTTTCATACTGTCTTCCTAGTCTTGTCTTCTCATGATGTGACCACAGTACAATAGACTCAGTTTAATCATTTTAGTTTCTAGAGAGAAGCCTTGTCTTACTTCAACAAAACCATGAAAGGCTCAGTCCTGTATGAAAAGACAAACTACCATTTATTCAGTAGTTTCCAGAGGGTCATACCAAAGTCCATAATCACTGAGGATGATCTTTCTGGATGTCTAGCTGGGAAAGCATTAGAGCCAGCTATCAGCCATATCTTCCAGTCAGATTAGGGACATGCACTACAGCAATTTAGGGGTAGTGCAAGTGATGGAGTGAGAGGCTGTTTCTTGGCCCTATGCCACAAACACAAAACTGCACCTGTTATCTCTTGTACATGTAATTGATAGTGCCATGTTTGGGCACGTGCATTTTCATGTTAGAAGGTATGTTAATCTTTCAGTCTCAGCTCTTTATTTGTTTACTACTAGCTGGACTTGTTGAAAGAAAACAGCAAAGGAGGAAAGAAGATATCAAAAAAAGTCAATGCAAAAATAATGAATAATTTTGTTTCAGCCCTATTTAATATTTAATGATGTTATTATCACACTTCAAAAATGCAATAATTATTGAAAAAATCAAGTTGAAAACCTCTTTGATGCTTAGTAGTTCCATATTGGTGTGCTTGTATGCATGTATTGTTTTTAACTCTGTCTTTCTTGAATGCTTCATTTTGTAATGAGCTGGTGCTAGATACCAATTAAAAATAGGAAGAACTAGGTAGAATCAACCTGCTCCAGGATGTCTAAGTAATTGCCTCTGTTGCTGGAATTAAATGTCTCATTATGCCTTCCAAAGCAATATCCTGTCTTGCACAGAGTACTTTGCCTTAAAGTTTTCCAGCACTGCTGTCAGTTTTCATTTGTGGCTGCAAGGCAAAAAGTTGGTTTGCAGCCTGTGCAAAATCCTTGGTTTCCATTTGCCTGTTCTACAATACCAAAAAGCCTTTCTTGGTCATGCAACAGAAGCGTGCCCTATATTAATAAAGTGCTTATATCGTTTACCTAAATACTAAAATGAAAATTAGAAGCAGTTCTGAGACATAGTTAGCTCCTACTTTCCATTCTGTCAAATAATGTTAAGTCATAATTTATCAGACTGGTATGATAACATTAAAATTAATATTTGTCACATTCATCCTAAATACTTTGACATCGTGTTACAGATTTTGTACAAATGAGCTGTCAGAGCATTTCTCAGTCAATATTATATTCCATGACAATTATGGAGAGAATCAATGGCCCCTTCTACACATGCAAAATAATGCTTTTTCAAACCACTTTCACAACTGTTTGCAAGTGGATTTTGCTATTCTGCACAGCTTCAAAGAGCACTGAAAGCAGTTTGAAAGTGCATTATTCTGCATGTGCGGAATGAGCCAAAGATTGGAGAAGGAATATTTTCTTATAAGTAGATATATGCTACTCATCTAGTCTCATGAAGTTATTCTAAACTGCTAAATAATTCTGCAGTCAAAATTCATTTATTTGCAGTTTTGAAAAGCTATAACTTTCCATCTCTGATTTGCCTTTCAGATTTCTTCTCTCATGAATCTTTTCAGCATCCCTAAGAAAAACCACATTTGGAGCATTTTCACTCTTGTCTCCATTTCCAGGTATTGTCACATGCTCCTATCCCCACATTTCTTTGCGTGCATAATGTAGGTACTACATGAGAGTCTGTATGGAGAGCTATCCTTCAGGCACAGTGCTGAACTTTTTATCACCCCTTATGACTTCTCAAATGTTCCATTTTCAACAGTTCAGTAGAAACTATGGGCCAAGGTAGGAGGTTCTTTATGGGAGCAGCATGAGCCCTGATAACCAGCTGAAAACCACTCCAAATAATAGAGAATGAACAACTGAATCTTCACATTTCCATCTAAGGAAAATGTATGCATAATGGAATCATATTGGCTGATATTGTAACAGGGCTTCATACAAGAAATGAAAAAGAGAATTACATGACTGAACGTGTTCAGAATAAAGATTCAGAACAGTTAAGTCCCAGTACAACCACCATATACTCATCTCCCTCAATATTTTTGGTGGAATCAGAAGTCATACCCTAATAAACTACAGTGAGCCGTTTAGCTGAATGTCATTTAATTCTAAGCCCCACTCACCTAACCAAGGTAGATACATCTTTCCCCAAATCCCATTATGCATATCTGGGCCTATGCTCTTGACAAGATCAGTGTAATTTAAAAGAATGATTAATACCAGAAGAGGAAGGAAACCATTTAGTGAAGTGTTAAATCTTCATTATCAGGTGACCTCATTCCATACCAAAAAAAAACACATAAAAAGGCAAGACATTTTGATACCTTCTGTAAGCCAACAGTCACTCCTGAAAGACCTATTAACTGAGTTAGGATTAAAGGCTCTTTCATGCAATTCATTTGTGTCTATGCTCTACTATCTCTTTGGATTATTAAAGTAATGAAGAACTAGCAGTACATTTCCTTCACTGAGGAAATGTTATTGGATGTGTATGCCCTTTCACCTTTCATAATACATATAAATAAAGGGCAAATCAAAAAGGTATTATAATCCAATTTAATTTTAATGCACATAAAATCAAGTAAAATATTTTCTATTATAGTTATAGGTTACCTTTTGTCACTATAAACAGGCAAGCTATATCAGCGGGGAGGGGAGACACATTCTTTCATCACTGCCATCAAAATGCACACTGGTAAAAAAATTGCCATTAAATAAAAGATTACCAGTGACATGGAATTTGTCATTTACATGATGAAGTGCCCTTGTGGTCTAATGTATATTACTGAGATGCCTATTGAAGGTCAGAACATCATGAGAGAAAAGAATACCAGCGGAGAAGATGAAAGTTTGCCGATGGCAAAGAATTTCATCGAAAAAGAGACATCAAGCCATCTTATTCCAAGATTTATAAGTATCAAAAATATCCTCAGGCTTTCTTTCTGCTGTAGACAATATTTAAAAAGTATGATTATTAAATCAAGAAACATTTTTAACATATATTCCTGGCCAGTTATTTGGTGCAATGCTATCAGATTTTACTCCAGTTACACCCAGAGATAATTGGCTTCCTAATGGAGAGCTCTACTTTGATGTTATTTAGAAGCACTTGAACTTAAACTGATCTGTGACTCAGCTGCACAAATTGAGACTTTGTATACCATTTTCAATGGCAGAAACCTATACTTAAATAAGTGTGAGAAGCACAAGAATAATGGTTGAATCCTGGGCAAAATTTCTACAAACAATGAATTTCCATTAGCAAAGTAAGATTTTTTTGTTTGTTTCAGTCCTCCAACTACAGCCGAAAATATCCTCTAAAAGGGAACTCTTAGGGGATGGCATGAGAGGTAAACTAGAGGTCTTCTGCAGCAGCTGGGAATCAATGTAAATCACCTTCCCCAATTCCATTTCTGGTAGAAATTTCCATCAGATCCACCGCAATGTTTTTACTCCTGAAACGTAAAATATTGGCACTGTTTATTCTACCCTGTGGTCACTTCCATATAGAAATGCACTAAGCTTCCCCACTTTGTTTCTTTTCATATTCATATTTTTGACAACATTTGCAGTTCTCTGCTTTTTTTGTTTTTGTTCATGCAATTGTACTGTGTGCCTATTATGTGTGTTTTACATGCAATGGTATAGTATACCTCATTTATTTGTTTAACAGATGTGCAATGCAACTGAAGCACCAGCAATGTGTATAAAGGACACAGCAAATTTGGAAGGAAAAAATAAGGAATCACACCTTTTGCTATCAAGAGTGGAAAATGAAAGCTGATTTTTCTTTTTAGGTTAAAATAGCAGGGATGTAAAATTCAAAGCCAGCCCTACGTCCCTGCTGTTCAAAGTAACTCCTACAGCTACTATGGTGCAGAGGCCTCAAATTCCATTTCCAAGAGATGAACAGAACAGCTGGCTAGAAACTTGTGGAAAATAAACCATAAATGATTCCACTTTCAAATTCAGAGCCACAAAAGCCCTTGCTTTCAAGCACTGGCTTGAGAAGTAGTACCAGTAACGAAGAAGGAAAGACAAAGGCATGTATGTTCTTTGGACTGCTTTGTATTCAGAACAGGGGAATATTGGAAAATGTTGGCACCAGAAGAAGGACATGCAAAATCATCACTTGGTGATGGCATCTGTTATGTTAGTTTGCAGAGAAAACTTTCAGATAAAATGACATGCTGTACTTCATATTCCTTTGTTTTGGATTTCAAGGAGGTTTAAATTGACTGACATGAAAAGTATGTAAAACAAGCCATCCCACTATAGAATAAAGTAACATGGGGAATGCCATGATAATACTGAAATAAAGAAGGATTTGTCTGCTATGATTATGCTGACTGTATTTGTTAAAGATGTAACATAAAGCATAATGAGGTGAATTGATATTTTTTCTCCCCAAGATTCTAAATTATACCTTACGAACGAAGAAACTGAGGTTGCACATTTGAGATTGCTATACTCCCTGCATAAAAATGATTTTTGCTCCTGTATTTTGAACTCATTTCTGCAAACACATTATAAAATTTCTGCCAATTGCATAAATCATATTTAATTGCTTGAAAATCATATAATTTTTTGTGGGGAGGGGAAAATAAGCATGAAAAAACAAATCAAATTGAATGAAAGGTGCATTACACAAAGAACACTTACCTCCAGGATCTTTGGGGATTTGCATTGGGGGTCTCCTTGAGTTTTTCAGTTTACATGCGAGGAGGTGCTCCCTCTTGTAAGTGAAGTTTTTCTGTATAGAACTCTTCAGGCCTGGTCCCCTTTCCCGTCCATTAAAGGCACAGATCTTAAAGGGACTTATTCTTATTGGCACAGATCTCACCTCATCCAGTAGTCAAAATTGCTAGCTTAGCCTTCAAACAACACTTTTATCCATATTACTGTTCCAAAAATCATACACCCCCCAAATGAAAAAGCAAAGCAATTTCCTATAACACATACTGCCAAAGAAGGGGACTTTTTGTCCTACAGCCCTGTTAGAGCCAATATTCTCTCTCTCTCTCTCTGGTCCTTTCTGCACGGGGCCAAAAACAGAAGCCCAGGGACTGAAAAACACCGGTCCCTGGGCAGCTGTTCGCACAGGCAGCGCTGCTGCAATGCAGCAGCACCGTCCTGTGCGGCCCCAAGTGGCGTGAAGATGCCGCTTTCCACCTCCCTTCCCAAGGGAGGATTTTTGAAAGCGCTGCCTTCCCATCGGTGCGGTGCGAACCACACCGCGCCAAAGGCGCCACTTTCCCACTTCCCCCTGGAGGTCGGAGGGCAGCATGGGCGTGTCCCTGCAGCCTTCCAGACCGACACTGGAGGACGAGGTGAGTGGGGGGGACGCAGAAGAGGTGGCTCCATGCAGAGCCGCCTCTTCTGTGCTGGCTTCTGTGGGGGCCTCTCACATGCTCCCATGCGAACGGCCCCCTCCCCTCCACCGACATAATTTCTGCCGGTGGAGGGGAGATAATTTCTCCCGACATAATTTCTCTCTCTCTCTCTCTCTCTCTCTCTCTCTCTCTCTCTCTCTCCCTCTCTCTCTCTCTCTCTCAAACACACACACACACACACACATTTTTTCCTGGCCCAGAAGGACAGAGAGGCTTGTTATTTCCAAGCACTCTCTGTTCTTATTATGTCAAGATATTGATCTATCAGCATGAAATGAAGACACCAATGTATTTTGACTAAGCCCATGTGAGTGAATGTCTTTTCTCTAACTTGAAGGAGCCGGAAACATGGAAGAAAGGACAAGGGAAAAGACAAGGATCACAGGGCAAGGGAGAGGGAAGGCCGCCCACAGGTAGTAGGAACATCTACAAAGCAAAGCTGTGCTCACTGATAAATCTCTCTGTTTTGGAGGTGAAGCAAATTAAAAGTCATGCTAGAGTGTCCCCGCTTGCCATGAAGAGACTAAAAAGTGAAAGTGGGGCTCCATGAAATAGGTCTGTTGAAGAAATCTTGCTGCGACAGACATTTGCCCCCATCATGCAACACTGTGCATAATCGGCCAAAATATGGCAGTTTGTATAAGGGAAATTAAGGACTAGATGTAAGAAGATGGATATTCTTCCGGGAACAAATACACCTTGGGCTCATCTAATGATTGAAAGGAAGTCTGGTTGAAATTAGATTGGAGATTTCAGTTTATTTTACTCCACAATAATTTCTGAGATTCTTTTTAATCTGCATATATATTGGGAGACTAAACAAGGTTCTTATTTTAGAATGAACAACTCTTGATTATAACAAGAGGGAACCTAAGATGCAACCTTTAGAATTTATCTAAAATATTGTTCAGCTTCATTTCTACCCCTGCAGGGTCCCCAAGGTGGAAAACAATTGAGACTATTGAAATAAGCAATTAAAATATCACATAGAAATAGCTAAAAGCAACAATTAAATAAAATACATAAATGATTTAAAAATAAAGGAACAAAAGAAGGTCAGCGAGGAAATGACAAAAAGTTACCTGCTGGGGGAAGGCAATGGTAGATGGGGGCAGATGAATCTCCCTGGGGAGAGAAATTACATGATTTTGGTGCCCTGGTTTTAAAAATAAAGCCCATTGTTAGGTTGCCATCCATCTAGCCTCAGCCTGTGAGGGCAACCGAGGAAGGGTTCTCCGATTATTTCTATGAGATACTTTTTGTTGCTGTACTGGGACATAGTGTGATGGCAGTTGTTGCACCAGTGAGAAAGAGCTCATAATGCTTTCCTGTGTGTACAATGTCTCCTACCCATCTAGTTGTAGCCTGGCATGCCATCCAGTGAGACAATGAGGGTGTCTGACTGAGCAGGCCTTGTCTGCCAGCAAAGACATGGTGAGGTGATCATAGAGGCAGAGGAGGTGTCTGGCCAGGGCTGGCTGACTCAGCAGGTGAGTGAGATGAAGTAACAGGCATTCTCTAGAAAAATCTGAAACATAGCAGTTCTCTCAATTTTTTTGTGGCACGAATTGGAACATATGGGTTTTTAGTAAGGTAGGGAAAAAATGAAGGAAGGAATTACTTGGTAGTTTTTCTGCTGACAACACTGGAGATTAATTTTAGCACCAACCCTAACTGGAAAATTATTTCACTGAAATGTGCTTGCATTCTTCATGTTCAGTTCCAGACTCTTGAGGCAAAAAAAGCTTAGGTCTTTGGAGCAATTATTTCAACTTATATATAAAATATTCCCAGTTGCCAAGCCTTTCACATAAGTTATCAATGGGGGAACAATCACTGTTGAGGAGCAAACTACTGTGCCCCTGACAAGATGCAAAGAGGGCAGCAACAATGTTAATATTTGCCTAACTTGAGCCAGCTCTGCTGCATATCTGTAGATTTCATACTCAAATATCTGGGAAGGCTAATTGTGAGTAAGATCCTGAGTTACTTGATAATTCAGGACTATTTAAAAAACAAACAAACCATCTGCAAGCTAGGATAGGTCTGAACATTTTGTTCCTAGGCGGCGGCCATATGATAGAAAGCGCACGAGATATGGCTATGCTCGTTCGCCTTCTGACCTCCGACCTATCCCGAAGAACGATGGTGGTTGGGATCAGGGACACTCTGCTTCGTCCTTGGTGTTGATTAATGCCAGGTCCATTAACAATAAGCATCCAAAGGTGTTCTCCAGGATTTTCTCGGAGCCCAGCAGGTGGACCTGGCGGTGTGTCACCGAAACCTGGAGTGCGCGAGGGTGAGACCCGATGCGCCCTTTGATGCGCAGGTTCACGCCACCAGGTTTCGCGTGTCTACCCACCAACCGCGAACACAGGGCCGGGGCGGGGTGGCATTGTTCCTGATGCGTCCGAGGAGTCTATTCCCCTTCAGGGCGCTCCCCGGGCCCCAGAGATCACCCGGCATGGAGCAGTGTAATGCGGCCTCAGAGTGGCTGGCCATTCTGGAGAGGTTGGCTGTTCTCCTTGGTGTACCGCGGGTCGCCTGTAGCGCGCGGGGAAGCAGCCTGCCGCTGCTGCTGGAGGTGGTGTGTCGGACTGGGCTGCTTCGCGGTTCCCCAGGCTTTATTGTTCCTTAGGGACTTCAAACGTCCATGCCGATGCCGCCTCATGTACAGGCCCGGCGCGCGTGACCTAGTATGTCATCCATGGCTTAATGCGCTTAGGCCTCTCCTTAGTAGCAATTCGGGCCCCACTCCACGCAGTGCCGGGCGGCACTGCGCCAGTTCGGATTTGGTCGTCTTTGGGTCGGGGAGTTGATTTGGCTTTCGTGTCCTCTTCGTCAACAGAGTGCCATGGTCCGACTATTACGCTCTGTCGGTCCGATGGACATGCCCCACCGCCCCTGTCTAGGCGTACGGGCTGATTTATGCCCGCCTCAGCGGAGACTTTATATGGATCCCACTTTGGTTTCCTGAATGCTCTGCAGGACCCTGAGCCCGCCGGCACACTTGATGAGCAGGTAGAGGACTGGAATTCCCGGCTCTCTGATGCCATCGAAGTTCGCTGTTCCCCGGCGTACCTCTATGCTATCGGCGCAGTGCTCCATGGTAACATTGTAGAGGGAGTTACGCCCGGTGATGAAACGGGCTTTTCAGTAGACGCTTCTAAGAGCGAATATGCGGAGGAAATCTCGTGACGAAGTCTGCGCCAACATCTTATAGGACGCTTATGAAAAGCCTATGAGATGAAGTGCGACGGAAGCGAAGCCAAGTCAAGAGAACTTTCTTCTCCTCCTCTTCTCGCGATCCGCCAGCTCCTCGCCCGGCACACAATTGTTTTCCGTGATAATTCGGTCTTTAACCTCCTTATCGGAGGGTTCTTCTCAAATTCCCAATTGAGCATTAGCTGTAGAGGCATTTATGAGCTTTTTTGCGGATAAGGTCGCGTACAAGCTCCGCCATGGACTCCTTTCCTCCTAAATGCGTTGGATACAATTAAGTGAACTGGAGGCTGCCCTTGCCGCCTTCAGGCCCTTTGCATGGCCCAGTTTTCCCTGCTCTCTGAAGCCGCTGTTGACAGGGCCTTTAGCTGCTGTTAGACCTACTACTACCTGTCCTCTCTTGGATCCGCGGGCCTCCATAGCTTGTAAAAACTTCTGCCGGGAGGAGCTCACTTAATCACCACATCTGTTGAGTATCATCAATACCTCCCTTTGAGCAAGGCGAGTTCTTTCTCCGGATGGGTTGGAAGGGAGGCAGTGAAGTCCACCCACTCTTAAAGAAAGACCATTCACCAGCTAGATCCGAGGGATCTGGACAATTACCGCCCCGTCTCGAATCTTTCGCTTTCTGGGGAAGGTAATTGAGAGAGTGGTGCTGGAGCAGCTTCAAGGCTTTCTGGATGACACATCGGCTTTTGACCTCTTCCAGTCCGGCTTCCGTGCTGGTGCATGGGACGGAGAACTGTTACCGTGCCCGTCAGCCAGCCGGTCACAGATACAATTCGCAGATACAGCTTGACCGAGGCGGATCGGCGCTGCTGGTATTGTTAGATCTTTACCGCGGAAGCGTTTGATATGAGTGCGATCATGACCCCTTTTGACCCACCGCCTAACAGCGCCTCCGGAGTACGGAGACATGAGATCCTTCAATGGATTGTCTCAAGTTTCTCCGGGCCGGAATCCCGGCAAGTAGTGAGGCGCTGGGATCAAGCCCTCCCAGAAGTGCCCGCTTCCGCTTGCGGTGTGCCCCAGGGGGGCGCTATTATCCCCGCTGTTATTTAACATCTATGTACGACCCCTTTCTGCTCAGCTGAGTAATGGAGTTTTCTTGGGCTGGTCTTGTCATCAGTATCGCGGATGACACTCCAGCTCATTCTTCGCGGTCGACATGGAGGCCGTGGAGCAGTCCGCCGCCCTGCGACTCTACAGCATTGTCTGAGGCAGCGTTGCTGGTTGGTTAGCGACAAGAGCAGGTTAAAGCTTTTCTCGGAATCCATCGAAGAGCGGAGATCCTTTGGCTTGGCCGGGCCAGGGGGGGAGGGCGGGATCTTTTCAGCCGGGCCGTGTGGGAGGGGTCACATTGGCGCCGGACCTCTGTAGCGGTAACCTGGGGGGGTCCACCTGGATCTCGTCTCTTTCTATGGAGACCCAGGTATCGGCCCATATAACCCTTCGGTTGCCTTTTTTTCCACCTTCGCCAGCCAGCGGCTGGCCCCCTTCCTCTCCTGCCGGACTCTCAGCCACTACGTGATCCCTTTTACGCAACAGTCAAACCTCCAGGCTAGAATGACTATTGTAATTCTGCTTCACGCTTGGCTCTTCCCTTGGCGCCGCCGGGACATCCGGAGATTGAAACTGGTCCACATCGATGCGTAAGCGGCGCGACTGCTTCGCTCACAGGCAGGCGCCAGTTGGGACCATATTCAGCCTGTGCTGCGCCGGCTCACATTGGCTCCCAGTAGAGTTCCCGGATCGCTTTCAAGGTGTTGGTGTTGACCTTTAAGGTCCTTACGGCCTGGGACCCTCGTGATCTTCGAGACCGCATCACCCCATATGTTCCCACACAATGGCCTCTTCTGCTCGGTAGAGGCCAATCTACTGGTGGTCCCCGGCCCCTCGATGATGCGGCTGGCCTTCACATCGGGCCAGGGCCTTTACAGCCTCCTGGTCCTCCCGGCCTGGTAGGAACGCCTCTCCACTTAGTTGCCAGCTGTTCGGGCCCCATCGCGGGGACCTTTTGGTGAGTTCCTCCGCTATGAGGACCGCGAAGAGCGGAGCTGTTCTGCCGGGCCTTTGGAGAGTCCAGCCGCTGATGGTGCCCCCTTCCGCTGGCCCCCCTTCCGCTGGCCCCCTTCCGCTGGCCCCTTTCGCTGGCCCTTCCGCCGGCCTCTACATCTGGGCCTATAACATCTATCTAGACCTACCGTTCTCCCTGGGGGTGGAAGAATTTAATATTAGGCACCGGGCGCCACCTACACCTATGCCTATATTTATTTTACATTTAAATGCTAATGTTTAGCTAGTTTTCGCTGCTTTTATAAGTTTTAGCCTATTTATGATGTTTTAAAATTGTATTTATTATCTGCTGTACACCGCCCAGAGCCCCTCGGGGATGGGGCGGTCTAGAAGCCCAAAGTATAAATAAATAAATAAATAAACATTTTGTTCCTACCTGGAAACTGAAAATACAAGCTACCTAAGTGCCCAGTCTCTCCCCCATAATATTATGCTAGAAATACAAACATTCAATTCCCCTCACCTGAGAGAAATGCAGGCTTTCCACATGGAATCAGACTGTGTATCGGCTGAGCAAAGAGGCTGCAAAAGTTGAAATTCCCCTGCAATGTTGTTGCTGAAGAACAGGGAAATATGTTTTTTCCTACTGTGCCACAATGAAATATCCAAGGATAGTCTCAGTCATAGACTTAGGATAATAACATAGGCTTGCTAGTGGTAAGTAAAGTGATTGGATTTGAGGGGGAGGGGGGTCAGTAGGGAGAACTATTACATTTCTGTTAAACTTTTCCTTAATTCCTCCTTTTCCTGAAAATATAAGCTGTTATTTACTGTTTTCTGATGTTTTCAATATTTTATAGATTATTTGTTAATGCTTGAAGGCTATTAAAGGCTTGTGTTAAAATATTAAAATAAAGTTTTTTAAAAAAAAAATAGATTCCACATAGTATGGTCAAGAAATCATCTGACTGAGCCAGGAGGCTAACAGTATGTCTTCCCAACATCAAACCCCTATCAACCAGGGTAATGCTCTTTCAAAATATTTACTGAGTGGGAGGTTTTGATGGTGTGTAAGAGATAACAAAATCCAGAGAGGAGTTAATAATTTAAACCTTAGGATGCAGTGAGTTCTCTTTTTTTGGCGCCTCAAATGCTATAGCTCTGATCAGACTGCAGGCAATCCTTTAAAATTCAGATCTTGTGCAACAGCTCCAATCCTAAACTTCTCAGTATTTTAGTAAAGTCAGTGGTGGTTTGCTTGCTGTGAGTCTGCAGGAATGATCTCTACCCCTACCCCAAAAAAGCCTGATTTGATCATCTAATATCAAACTTCTATTAGCTGAATGGGATTTTCCTGACTCCTCTCTCCCACTGCAGACTACATCTTCATAAAATGCTGCTCTTGGGGCACAGAAGACCTAGAAGAATGTCATAAGGCAGCTCTGCAGTAGGGAGGTGATTTCCGAGAAAATTGCCAACGCAGTCCAGATTCAACCTCATATCTAATAGCAAAGAGACAGCCACATTTCTGTACAGACAGACAGATTTATACATCGGGAGTAGCTCAAACAAGCAGCATTCAGAAATCTGAGGAGTTACCAGACATGAGAGAAATGGGGCATTTAAAAACAATTAGGAAAGCACTGGGCTTTAGGTGCTGGATTGCCATAGATTGCTCCTGTGAACCTCTGGCACCCAAGTGTACAGTGAGAATTGAGAATAAAGCTAGATAAATCACTAGGACAGATCCATAGCAGGCATAACCAACAGTAAAACTGACTGCAGAAATGCTTTCAAAGGAGGACTGAAGCATGGAAACAGTAAAATAAGTGAGTAACAACTATCTGTGCAATTGCAAAAGTCTTGAAGTAGCAAGTAACAGATGTCAGCTATGTGGTTGCTACTGAATAGCCCACACAAGTCATGGATTCTGTATGGAAGCTGACTCTATAGTCAAATGATTTGTGTGGCATTAGGTAATCCTGTAACCACCATCACACGTGGATGCATTGCACATATTGCATAGTAGCAAGTTGGCTGGGGGCTGATGCTGGGCCTGGCCCAATGAGCCCTACCTTTGTAGCAGGAAAGAAGAGGACATGGGTGGACTGGGAGACCAAAATAGCCCTGGGAAGGACTCTCTCAGCTGCCTTTATTGA
This sequence comes from Sphaerodactylus townsendi, assembly GCF_021028975.2. Taxonomy (NCBI): domain Eukaryota; kingdom Metazoa; phylum Chordata; class Lepidosauria; order Squamata; family Sphaerodactylidae; genus Sphaerodactylus; species Sphaerodactylus townsendi. Next base: position 35,481,542 of record NC_059429.1, on the reverse strand, counting down.
CCAAAACTAAAGTTTGATGGCTAATAATATTGTTGTGGTTATCTAGCAAACCCCAGAATGATCACAAAGATCTAATTTCTTAAAGGTACAGGTGATGCTTCTATCAGAGGCGCATCAGGAGAAATGGCACCCAGGGACAACACCTGCACCGAGAGCAACCCGCGCACCCCATGCTCAGGGACGGGGCTTGGGGAAGAGGTGGCTCAGATGGACACCGCAGTGGCAGACCGGCTCCTGTCCCCATGAGTCAGCCTCCCATAAAATAATAGAAGCCAGTGGCATATCTGCCCACAGGGGCAGGGCTTGGTGGCAGGGGCAGGGGCAGGGGCAGCTCAGATGGTCACCACAGTGGCAGGCTGGCTCCTGGGTCGACCTGCTGCCACAGCACCCTGCCCGAGCCACCACCACCCTTGAGCCACCCCCTGCCTCCCTAAAAACCACATCCTGTTCTCCCCAGGCCCTGGGGAAGCTTTTCTTAGGCTTATATAAAGATCTGTCTTGTCTGTTTCATAACTTCAGTCTCTGAACTGAAATATCCATAGAAGGAGCCATATTGAAAAATAAATACATTGATGATAGCACCCAAAATGTACTTGATTCTTTCCCCCTCCAAACAAAGTTCTAACAGAGTTCTGGAATGAAAACTGTGTGGTAAAACTTGACATGTCTGAACCAAATGTCAATCTCAGTGTTCACAAATTAAACTAGTTTCCACTCTTCTTAGTATTAAACAAGTCTGAATGTAGATTTTCTTGCCTTTTTGACACCTGCTTAAACATTATTTGATCATTTACAAGTGGCCAAATTTAGCTCCATTAAGCAGATTTTATTCTTGCTTCCAGATAAGAAGCCGACATTTTTACTCTCTCATTAAACTGAGCAGGTTTGCTGGTAGATGTCCCAACAGATTATTAAGATGGCTTGTTGTAATTCAAAGCCATGTATTGTGTGATAACATTAATAGTACAGGCTCATACTGAACAAAACCATATTCCTTAAACAAAAAAAGGGATTTTTAATGTAAAGGCAGGGGATGTGGGAAGTTACCATTACTGAGCTACAGAACATTATGTTAAAAACCACCAGACTTCTATTTGGTAATCTGAGTGAGATCTAACAGGAAACTATTCATTTCATTGAAGGATGAAAAAGATTCACTATGTCTATACCAGTACTTGTTGAAGATAGGAATAATATAACTAATGCCAACCAGTTTTTCAAAATAAAATAAAATAAAAAAAGAATCACATGTAAATGCTCACTTTTTAAATTTTATTTTGACCTTTATTAGGCATATACAGCATGGGCACAAAAGGAAAAAGGAAAGAGTAAATCAATAGAGAACAGTGAAAATAGTGTGAACGGAAGCCAAGGGAATCTAGTTCAAAGTTGGCAGCAAAAATTTCCGTTATTTCAATCTCAGGATTGTTGAGCAGAAGAATCATCTTTGCATTGGTAGAACGATCCAAGAACCCAGCCAAGGTTAAGGCAGAGAAATCAGGCCTAAAGCTGTTATACTTCGGGCAGAGCAGCAAGATGTGTTCAAGAAAGTCAGTATAGGAAAGGGAGAAAGAACAAGGTTGATCATGCCGATGGATGTTTAAGAACCGACCTTGAAGTAAAGATGATGAAAAGGAATTACATCTTGCTCTTGAAAGTGCTCATCTAAGTTTATGGTTTGGGAGTTGGTTCAGATAGTGGGCAACACAGAGTTTTCGGGGAGTGATCCCAAAGTACAAGGGTGAACAAGAACTCTGTGCCTTGCTCAAAAGGTATTGAAATTCCTGATCAAATAATTTATTTTTTAGTTGGCGAAAAACCTTGTTAGCAGTGAGCCCTAGGCAAGGCCCAATGAGGAGATCTTAGCCTCAATTAGTAACCACCAGTCAGAGGTCTGGAGCTCATGCATCACTAGTTGGACCAAGCTGTGCAAGTCAGAAAATGCTCACTTATTTCTATCATTTTTTCATCTACTTTGCACAACCATTCAGCAGTTGGGAAAGTGGAGAGCTGAAGAAGGTTGTTTCCTTTCTGGCAACTTTATACATCCTGCTGTGCCTTTCCCCCTTCATCCTTGTGTTGTCACTGTCCCATTCCTAACTGTGTCCCATGTTCCACTTTTGATCATGTCAAATCAAATCAAATCAAATTTAATGAGTACAGTCTTGGCCCAGCATTATCAATATAATACATAAAATGCCAAGCACATAACCACTACATACAGTTAAAACATTCATCCTGATCAAACACCCACAATCTCCACATGAGCATACATATGGTTTCAGTATCTGCCATTATGAAACTGTAGTCATCTCTAGATGTTATATAAGACTTGTCTGCTGCTTGTACTAATTTTCAGTGGTTGGGTTTAAACCAGCATGTGATCAAATTCTGAATCATTTCACATTATTTTCAATTTTGAAACACTTCAGCCTGCCCTCAGGCCTGCGAATGTGGTGGGCTAAAATGTAAACCACAAGCCTCCTCAGTGAGTCCCACTGATCTCATTGTGCAAGCAATGTGCAGGAAGAATTGTAGCATAAATAAATAAGCAAACAAAAACCAGCCTCTTCTCAGATGTTCTTGCATGCTCTATAGCCAGAGGCCACTTTGAGCTAAATAGTGCCCTGAAGGATTTTGTCTAGTTGCCTGACAAGTCATGAAACTTGTCTTACAACGTTAAGTTCATGTTCACTGCTGGAAGAAAACTCAGTTTTCTCAAAATGCACTTTAAATTCCGCTGTGATGCATATCAACACATTATTCCAATGTGTATCGAACAGGGGACTTCTGACACTGTATTCACAATGGGTATGTAAAGTCAGACTATTTTCCTGTGGACAGCATGGATGGTGAGCAACAAATAGCATTAGATAGAAGAATGTGTGTTCTAGATTAAACCTTCTGTACTAGATTTCAGTCCCCTATTTAATGACACAATTTTCCATCTGACTGTCTACATATGCTGGTTCCCTTCACTTAGGGAAATGCTTTGCTGATCCAGACGGGGGAAACCTCACAAGAAACAGGAGAGGAAGGAAATAGATAATTCAGGAAATCTACATCCCTTGACCTTTCAGAAGCATCCCTTGCGTCATTGGTACTCACTCTGCAACTCAGAGAGCCTCAGTCACAACTATTATCAACCAAAAGATCCAAATGACTATTTACATGCCCTATTCACAAGCCCTCCAGATATATGCATGCAATGATATAAGTTATAACTAATAGTATTAATTTTTTAAGTATAGTCTTTCAAATTACTTCTGTGCCCGCAGGATTCTCTGGCCTCACTACTATCGAATAGTAAACAAAACTAAACAAAATCAGCAGATTTTGGACTTGTCTATATTGGACTTATTAAAATATTGGTATCCCCAATATTCTTGAATTCCAATATTTGGATTGAAAGTTTTATTTATTTATTTTTGGGTTTCTCTGCCACCCATCCCAAAAAGGGCTCAGGGCAGTGCACAACGATCCACAAAATCTATATAAACACAACACTAAAACCAGCTATAACACTATAAAACCTAACATACAACAATATGTAACAGTATAACACCATCAAATCATAACAACATCAGTATATCAGTATAACAAAACCAAAGATGCTGATTTCCCCCTTATCCCACAAGAGGCCAACGTAAAGAGTGGTACTCAGCCAGGCTGGCTCGATGGAAGAGGCTGGTGGGACAAACATAATGTCAAATCAAAGAATCTCTACAATAGAAACTGAAGGGAAGCATCTTTTGCAAACAAGCAGAACAAAATGGCAATGTACAGAATGCCCAGCAGAACCTCAGGCTACTCTGGCAGCACAAGCTCAACAAGACAGAAAATAACAAATCCAACCACTGAGCAGAGATCAACACTGTTAAAACTACCAATAGAACACAAAGCAGTTGTTGTGAAGGGAGGGGGGCACCTTTTGAAACTGACAAATAAACCTGAAACTGACAGAAGCAGTCTGTAAAACTCACAGAACTCTCCCCAAATGCCAAAACAAAGGAAGGAAAAGGGAAGAAGAAAAATAGTCTACAGGAGCTTGAGAATTCTGGCTTCCAATCTTCCCGGTAAATCTGGAATATTTCTGAGATTCTTTGGACCATTTTTTCAGTTTCACAAAAAAAACCCCAGATATATTTTGGAGATCCTGAACATACCCATTTATATACAAATATACATTTTTTTCTGATATATTTTCAATTCATTTATATCCAAATGCACACCTCTAGTGTTGAACCTTTGCTTAACAACTGAATAAGTATCACTGCCTTAGGTTTTTAAGAGGGGAACTGCCCTGCCTTTCAACTGCATATGCTCACATCCATTGAAGCCCAGTACTGGAAAAACAGTAGCCAAGGAGAAACTTAAGAAGTACATACAAGGAAGAGAAACAAAAGTTAACCTTATAACACTAGAATTCAGTACCTGAAAAGGCAAAAAAAAATGCATGCAGGGGCACTAATCATAAATATATAAAAATATAGAAAACATATAAATTTATTACAGATTAAAATCATCACAATATGTTAAGGGCCCAAAATACCCTACACTAAAAATATAGATGAATATAATATTTCACATAAAACTGTAATACACAAACATTTATCTTGACCTTTCGGGTGCTTAAATGAAACTTCACAAGCAACATTGGCAGCAATGAAGAATATACCCAGGAAAAAAGAAAAAAATATTAGACAAACCACATATTAAACAGAAATATGTTGAGCAGGAGGATAATTCAGTGGGAGAACTGTAGCTTAGAGCAGAAGGCTCCAGGTTCAATTTCTGGCATTGCTAGTTGTAACAATTCTTGTAGCGGGACTGGGAAAGACCTTTCCCTAAGACCGTGGAGAGCCACAGTCTATCAGGTTAGACAATACTGGCTAGATGGACCAATGACTCAGCATATGGACCAATGACTAGATGGACCAAAGACTCAGTTATATTCAGGCAACCAAACATGAAAGCAACGTTTCCTTGGAAGGGGAATGCTGCCAGATGTGAACAATGTGTCAGCAAAAGTGAACTAAAAAGATTCTTTCCAGACTCTATTTCTAATGTTCCTCTTTTTTTCCAAACACTGTGACAAAAAACTATTTGGCATGTCATTCTTTTCACTGTTCATTTTCTTTCCTAGCCTCAGGGGAAAATCATTACAACGTACTCATATTTGCCATAGAAAAGATTAGCTTAACAAAAATCCTCTCAATAGACACAATAAGTATAGTAGATGGTATTTCCCTGTAATGTGTATTGATTTGTGTCCACTAATAATGGCAAGCTGTCTTAAAAAAACAAAGAGACTGAGTGTCTGCCTTGTAATTTTTCAATAGAGCAGTCAAGCAATTTCAATCATTTTCATTAACAAGAAAAGCCTTTCTTCTAACAGCAATCATTTCTTCTCACTTTTTGATACTTATTCTATGTAAGTGTTTTCTTCATCATACTTGAGACAGGAAATACACATTCATAAGATAAACCTGACTGTTTCCACATCATGAAGGGAGTCCATAATGGCTATATACTGGCATGATTGTTTGTCGATTTGCACTTGTTACCTAGATCCCAGGTGCAGCAGGCTAATCCATTTTTCTGACCCAGTTTTGTCTAGTTTTCCCTTTCACACCCGATGCACATTGGACAGCCGCCTCTCCTTTGTCAAGCCACCATCACAATTCTCCACTCACATTTTCTTCTTTTTTATTTTGGGATGCATGTGTGACACTGCTTAGGAATACCTCAAAGCTGACTTTTTTTCTTTTAAACCTTTTTGTTTGAACAGTGAAGCTAAGGATCAGTCCACTGCAACACTCTCCATGCTTGCCTCCTTATAATGAATTAATTCCTTCCTCCATTTGGGCAACATTTCTGATCTGAAAAGACAACAGGGATGATTCCCTCCCTCCCTCCCCTTCCTGATTGAGGAATTAAAACTGCTCACTTGTTGAGCAAGGCAACCAAGTCAATAGCCCGTGAATTAGTTCCCCACTAGGTTATAGCTACATTTCTGCTTGGAAAAGCAAACTCCCCTTGAAGATTCTCTTTGTAGTCGAATCTGGGGCACACACATCCCATCACTGAATTGCTTCCTTAAAGTCAATTCCTTCCACCATTGTGTCAAATAATATTTTAGCATTCCTGCTGGATAGTTAGTTCAAGCACCAACAGGAGTACTGGTTATGCTAATGGCAGTAAGCCTTAAGTCCCTGATCCATCAAGTTCTTCTATCTCCGTAATGCTAGTTTTATGTGTTGCTTACAGGTTTCCATGATACCTGTTCTCCCACAAAGAGTGGGAACATTACTGAAGGACATGGGTTTTGCATTTTCACAGTTCAGCAACAGCACTGTGACATTGGTGGTGTGACAATGGTGCCATTCCCAGATGCCCGGGGCTGTGGATTGGGCTGTCTGAATGCTTACATAGATGCATATTTAAAAAGTTCATTAACTTGTACAGACAATTCTCCAAGGCCGTTTCCGCACGGCCAAAAGCAGCGACGCGATGACGTCGCAAATTGCGACGCATCCCAAAAAAAGCGTTCACACTGGTGATGAAGAAGCGGATTTCACCGCGGCTTTATCCGCAGCCCCGCAGAAATGTGACGGTTACGCCGCAGGCTCTGCCATGAAGCGGGCGTCATCACGATGTTGCGCCTGCGCACTTGCGAAGCCGTGCAGGCCCGACGCCATTTGTGACGACAGCTCCGTGGCGGCTGTTCGCACGAGTGCGGCGTCGATGCGTCACATGGGGAAAAAGAGTGGTTTTAAGCGTTTTCTGAATACACCGTCTTCGCGCCGGTTTAGCGTTGTCGCGACGGCGCGACTGCGCACCTCCGCCGCTGCGCGTGCGAACGCTCTCGCTCTGACGCTTCTTTTTCCGTTGCGACGACGTCATATTTTGCCCGTGCGGAAACGGCCCAACAAATGGAATTACCCAAGTCTTGTAATGGTGGAAACAGTAACTAGAATAGTAGAGTACCACCAACAATCTGACTGACATATAAAACAAATAAGAGGTTTCTTCCCTATCTGTAATCAGATTCTGCAAAATGACCCCAATTAGTTGAAGGCTTTAATGGCTGGATTCAACTGGTTGTTGTGGGTTTTCTGGGCTGTGTGGCCGTGGTCTGGTAATCTTGTTCCTAATGTTTTGCCTGCATCTGTGGCTGGCATCTTCAGAGGTGTATCACAGAGAGAATTCTGTTACACAGTGTGTCTAGACACAGTGTGTAACAGACTTCTCTCTGCGATACACTTCTGAAGATGCCAGCCACAGATGCAGGCAAAACATTAGGAACAATATCTACCAGACCACAGCCACACAGCCTGGAAAACCCACAACAACCAGATTCCAAATAGCTTTCTTTGAATCCCTTCCCTCTCTTTTTCATCTAGTTTTACAAAATACAGATCTAAAGGATTAATCTAAATACAAATTATTTTATCTTTTAAATACTGCTAGTCTAATTCTAAGAGATTTCCCATTTCTTTTATGTTGCGGTACTATATGGTGACTGTCTTAAAGATTTCAGACAGGAACACCAATTAGACAGATGGAAGGATCTTTGTGCTGTATATTTTCAAACATTAATGTTATCATTTGCATGCTAAAGTACTGAAATTTTGATTTTACAGAGGCCACAAAGGATTAATTTAATGATTTGGGTAGAGTTTAGATTGCCTCCCAGGAGGAGTGAAGGTTAAAAGGTACATCTTGCTAAATATTTAAAATCTTTAACCTTTCTGGTTTGATCCAAATGATCCTGGGGAAAGAAACCACTTCTATAGCTTAGCTGTAGCTTGCTTAAAATTTAAATAGTTCCCTTTTGTAAATTTTGAGCTATTATGCCTAATGCTTCTACTCTATGTTGCATTTTGTAATAACATTTTAAATCTGCACTTGATGCATTTTTCAACATGCCTCACAGATTCCCTGAAATTATCAAGCACAGAGAAAAGGAGGGATTTTTGTAAATGCACATCTTCTTCTGAATCTGTTCCCAGTTGCAGCAACAAACTCAATGAACAAGACTGCCGGGTTAGTTGCTCATGAATTCTTGATATGCTTTCCTGAAATTCATAGGGAAATTGGGGAAAGTTTTATGCACAAATTAGCATTCTTGAAGCTTCTATGTACATTGACTATTCATATCATACAATGTGTGACACATGAGAGTTTTGACAGACAGGTCTTCTTCTATCTGCCACTACTGGTAACAATACTTAGCATATATAGTGCATTTCAAGTCTTAAAAATTATTTGCAGTCATTGATATGATAATACTAAGGACATAAGATGAATCCTTCTGGATCAGACCAAAGATCTTGTGCAACCTGCTTCAAGTCCACCTTATACCTCCACATGGTTTTACTGAGATTGTAAGACTGAAATATAGAAGTCTTCTGCTTCTGTCTATTTATAGAGCCCTTGAGACCTTTTAAAATATGAAATAGTCATTTATTGTTATTATAAGTGTTGTTCTTTAAGAAAAAAAGATGCAATACAGAGCTACATCATACAAAACAACTCTAGGAAATGTTTGTTCTATTGAAACTTTAAAGCTTCCTTTGATACACTTCAGTGTTCTGCCCAAATGGAGAACTCCAAATTCACTCTTAATGGACCTACTACCTGATCATTGATCTATTCAGCAACTTGGACTGTGCCTGATAAGCAAAAAAAGCAATTATAAAGTGTTGGAAAGTACTTTAAGTAGAGTGTATGAATTTGACCAAAGGATGCAGTGGGCTCCTCTGAGAAATACCACTAATTTTGCACAAACCCTTGGAGTTTCACTCAGAAGTCACCAGATTTCTCTTCTGTAAAGTAACCCCCCTTTTTCAAATTTCTCTTTATCTAATTCTAATGCAAGAAACTTGTCAGATCTACAACTCAACTGAGCAAACTCTATGGCTGGAAAACACAGAGACCTGCACACACATGTATGCAAATTCCCAGACTTATGGAGGTGGAGGTCATTGATATTTCCTTTCGACAAAAGTTCCAAAAGAGATTACTATGAAAGGTACCATACAGCAGCTCTGTACAAGAAAAGAGTATGCCGTTGGAACATATATTATACATAGTACATTCATATTGCATAAGAAAATTATATATATGCAACATGGAATGAAAAATATATGCAGAAGTGCAATCGCACTTGTTTTTCTCAAAAGGTGAAAGTATTCACTGGTTCAAGAAAAGTACTGGCAGGGCAAGAGCCTGAAGGAAAAAAAATCTACCCTGTCAGAGCCGATTTCTATCACAGTGCAAGATTACTATGCAGTTCCTGGTGTTGATGCAAAGGTGTTCCAGGTGGCTAGCTCTGTTTGTTCAGTAAATGTCAGCTCTTCATAGTGATGTCTTTCTAGAATTCCTTGACATAGATGCTCCTCATCCAATAATTGAAAATAAAGGACAGGCAGCAATTTAGGGGTATTGATTTAATGTTTCTGCACAATCTGGAAACCACTTCAGGTTTTGCCATTCATAGGACCAATATGTGATACACAGCCACATACTTCTACAGAGGTTACGAAATGTCATTGTAGTATCAGTGGGGAGGTTGGGTGTGGCCTTTGCTCTAGGGACCACACCCATCACTGAACTTCACTGGGATTATTACCAATATGATTACCAATATGGGAACCCACCATAAAGGTGTAATAGTAAATGTAAGTCCACTCCACATATTCCAAGGATAGCACGTGATGATTGCCAAGAGTCTTATTATTCGAAAAAGACTGTGACAGTTGGCTATATGTGTAAGATGAGAAAAATAAATCCCAAGTTCAGGGAATTTCAAATTTTTTTTCTGTGTATGCTTAACATTTTCTTGGAGGGTCAAGGAGAGCCTCACAACCAAAATGTGTGACAGTGCAGGTGGCTGCAGAAATGAGGGACAGGTAAAATTGCTTCATTTTGCTCTAAAACGTGCCCCAGGAATCAGCCTGAGGCACCATTGTGGTAGGGGAGGAGTGAGCAACTGTCCTCCTCCCCACTGCCGATCGGCACAAGTCAAGTGACAGGGGACCGTCACAAGATGAGGGGAACCACACACCTATAAAAGGCAGCGCCCGGTCAGCTTGACCTCTTTGCAAGGCCAGCCAGCAAGATGACCCACCCTCTCACCCTAAGTTTAATGTTTTTGGTTAAAAACGTTATGGTGCTTTGTTAATTCTTTGTCGCAGCTCAGTGGCGGTTTTGGGGCATAGGAGCACATCCTTTTCGGGAAGGCAGAGCTTGCATGCCGGACCTTCCTGCATTGGGGCCTCAATAAGAGGTCTGGGGTAGTGGAGGGCTCGATTGTGCATGCCTTAGGGCCCTGCTGGAGAGCTCGCTACCTGGCAGGAAGGGGTGTCACTAAATGGATACACACTCAAGTGGCACCTAGTAACTTTCTGTTCCAATTTCCCTTTGGGGGGATGTGCTGGGCAGTAGTTGCTATCCGAAGGGCTTGGGGGTCAGTTGGGGCTGCCCTGTATGCCAGGTTCAGCATTTGCTGCCTGGAGGGCAGGATGGGCTCCCTTATGCTCAGCCAGCTTCCTATGTTCTGCACTGGCTCCCAGTTGAATTCCGTCTGCACTGGCTCCCAGTTGAATTCCGAATCGTCTTCAAGGTGTGGGTTTTGACCTTTAAGGCCTTACGCGACCTGGGACCCTCGTACCTTCGGGACCGCATTACCCCATATGTCCCAGCTCGGCCTCTGCGTTCGGCAGAGGCCAATCTACTGGAGATCCCTGGCCCCTCAATGATGCGGCTGGCCTCCACTTGGGCCAGGGCCTTTACGGCTCTGGCCCCTGCCTGGTGGAACACTCTTCCTCCAACTGTCCGGGCCCTGCGGGACCTTGGGGACTTCCGCAGGGCCTGTAAGACCAAGTTGTTCCACCGGGCTTTTGGAGAAAGCAGCCGCTGAGTGCCCCCCCCCCAGGCTGGAATCCCAATATTAACGGGATCCATTATTAAGATCTATGGGTTCCTCATACCATCGGGACCTTTCCCCCGCTTGCTAAAGGGATCAGGTTTAGGAGGGACGCCATCTAGATATATTATAACTGCTGTTTTTATAGTTTATGGATGCCTATGATGTTTTTATGTGATTTTATGTTGTACACCGCCCAGAGCCCTCCGGGGATTGGGCGGTATACCAAATTAAATAAATAATAATAATAATGTTGTTATGCGGTTATTAATAAACGGGCTGCGGCTGATTTCCTATTCCAACTAAATAATGTGTCAGTGGTCAATGGAGCGAACCTCCACACATCTGCACACAACACCTTACAATAGCAGAGGAGGAAGGTCAAGGTGGCAATTTTGCCCAGTTTCCTTGATCTGCTGCATCCAATTCAAAAACTCGTCTTAAATTGCTTCACTGGAGAAGGTAAAGGCATATCACCAAAGTGTATTGGGAAACTCAAAACCTTAACCTGGAAGATCCCTGTCCTATATCTTTCTCTTCCCCTATAACATTCATGGGAAAAAAATTCTTTCTCCTATTTTACAGAATCATCAGCATCTTTTTGATGGTAGCAGTTGTAACATCAATCCCCACTCAGATCTATGCCTAGCTACCAACAAGCATACACTAAAGAAAGAGTCAAGAAGTTAAAACACCTGGCATATTCAGAATCAAAGGAGCAAGAATGTGTATGTGCATACAGAATACCAACATCTTGTAATGGAATAGTAATGGTTAAGACTGAACTTTACTTATTTCATGCCAGGCAAATTACATCAGAAAAGTATCCTGAGAGTTTTCTATGGAAAATGACTCACCTCCCCACCGCTGTTATCTTTTTTAAAGTACAGTTTTCCTTTACTACATTAACAATTGATACAAAAAATTATGTTGCAACTTAAAGTCTAACCAATTTATTGTGGTGTGAATTGACATAACAGACTTGTCTGTGAAAGCTAAAACCACAATAGATGTGTTAATCCTTGGAACATCAGGGCTGCCATACAAACTAAGGAGACGTCCAATCTCAGCTCCATGCTCTATTTCATACAACTAAGGTTACAAAGGTTACCATGTGGCTATGACTGCGCATCCCCAATTACTGTCTTGAGTTGAAGAACCAGTTGCTTCCAGAGACCTTACTCTTTTTAAAGGTAGATGACAGCTGAAGAAGGCTATTTTCAAGGCTTTTTTAGCCTTTCATTGATAATTAATTATGGCTCTTGTTCACTTTCCATGTGATCAGTGTCTTTTACAGCTTTCTGCTCTTACACTATGGCTCATTCCACACATGCAGAATAATGCACTTTCAAACTGCTTTCAGTGCTCTTTGAAGCTGTGCGGAATGGCAAAATCCACTTGCAAACAGTTGTGAAAGTGGTTTGAAAACGCATTATTTTGCGTGTGCGGAAGGGGCCTATGTTTTAAAAATTACCTTTACTGCTCTTTGATTTTCTTTGACTTTGATCTCTGACTTTCATTGTTAGGGCACTGATATATTAATATTGATATATTGTTATATAATGATGTCAGGTGTTGCTCACTAGGGCAACAGATCAAGCTCCACTGGCCTACCATCTTGCCAGCACTGGCATATGTGGGGCAGCCTTACAATGACTAATCTCATTTCTGAAATTGGGGGCAGAGAGTAGCACAAGGGGAGAGGATATCATCAAGGCACCTCTCGCCAATGTTATTTAATATTTACGTGCACCCTCTTCCCTGGATTGTCTGGAGTTTTGGGCTGAGTTGTCATCAGTATGCAGATGACACCCAGCTATATTTCCTGATGAACAGCCAGCTGAATACCACCCTGGTGATAATGGCTAGATGTTTGGACATTGTGATGAAATGGCCAAGACAAATTGAATCCATCGAAGACAGAGGTCCTGGGGCTGGGCTGAGGAGATTTAGGACTGGAACAGCAGTTACGAACTCTTAATGTGCAAGTACAAACTCTTAATGTGCAAGTGATTGACTGTCAGGTTTTTTGGGAGTGACTCTGGAGTGACTCATTATCAATAAAAGCACAGGTCACAAATGTAGCTAGAATTTTTCTACCATGTCTCAGAACTAGTCCCTTTCCTGTCTCCCACTGACTTAGTCACTGTGATCCCTGCAACAGTCAGCTTCAGATTAGACTACTGTAACTTGATCTATGCAGGGTTACCCTGAAATTGCCCCAGAAACTCTAGCTGGTCCAGAATGTGGTGGTACAGGACTCTGTGGAGGGCACACATCCAAACATTACTTTGCCAGCTGCACTGGTTCCAGAAGCAGTACTGGATCAGATTCAAGATTTTAATATTGACCTTTAAAAAGTGCTTAATTGTGTGGGACCATTGCACTTTGAGATTGCCTCTCCTGATCCCCCCCACACACACACACAAAGAGCATTATGCTCAGGGAAACAACTTATTGGCGGTTCCTGACCCCCAAATCATCTGGCTGTCCTCAACCAGAGTCAGCTTTCTCAGCTTGGCCCCAGTCATCTGGAATTCTCTATACAGTGAGACCCTGTTGGATCTGTTGCAATTCTGCAGGGCCTGTAAGACTGAGATGTTCCACCAGGCCTATGGTTGAGAACAGTGATGACTTCCATCTAGCTGACCTTCTCTTCTCTTCCCTTCTGCACTCCTTTTCTCCCTTACCACATTATGATTAAATTCATGTTCATGGTGTCAACAGAAATTTTTAGCATTGAGTAATATTGAGGATTTCAATTGTAAATATGTGATTTTAACTGTTGTTGTAAGCCTCCCTGAGCCTAACCTGGTTGGGAAAGGGCAGGTTAAAAATTGAAGAAATAAATATATTAATAAAATAAGCATGAACTGTGCAAGATTCTTGTTGTAAATAAAATAAGCCTGAACTGTGCACACCCCAAAGCATATTGCACGCTGCTCCCCAAGAAAATCTGTGTCTCAAGAAAATCTTCTCAGGGTATAATGGACCACAGAATGAAGGAAGATGACTAGAGTTCCACTTAGTTCTTTAGATCTAACTCTTTTTTAATTGGGTTGCATCCTAACCAGTGCCAATGGAAGAAGCACAGACCTTCACTGATTTCTCACTCCTCCCACTTCACTATTATCCCAGAGTCACAGTACCCATGTGGATTAACAACCCCGCAAGTTGGAAGGTGGCAATAATGAGGGAAGCAGGCAAAAAAATTCTACCTCTTCCATCAGCACATTGTCCCAGGCTAGCACAATAATTTTGATAGCCTACATGAATTCTCCCACATACCAGAGAGAAGTCAGGGCTTAACCCTCCACCCCTACCCCTGCATCATGGAGAAGCAGTCTATGCTTTCCCTCACAGCATTGGGAAGCCACCTCTACTATTGCTGCCCTCACAAGGATTCATGCTGTCAATTACATGGTGCCACACCAATTAAAGGGGATGGATTTGTGGTTAAAAAAATGGCTCAAGAAAGGGGCCTCTTCCTCAGACCAACCTGACACCACCCAGAACACTAGGGGGAAAGAAGATGACCCACCTCCACTCCAAAAGAGGGAGGGAAAGAGCAGGCTTGCTACAGATTGCTTACTGGGCCAGGGGCCAGAGGGGTGTAGTGGTTAAGAGCAGGTGGACTCTAATTTGGAGAACGGTGTTTGATTCTCCATGCTTTCACATGAGTGGCAAACTCTTACCTGGGGAACCAAATTTGTCTCCCCACTCCTACACAGTCTTGCTAGGTGTCCTTGGGCTAGTCATAGTTCTTCAGAACTCTCTCAGCTCCACCTACACTACACAAGGTGTCTGTTGTGGGGAGAAGAAGGGAAAGGAATTTGTAAGTTGCCTTGAGTCTCCTTATAGGAGAGAAAGGAGAGGTAAAAATCCAAACTTTTCCTCTTCTCCACTGGCTGAATTTACTCCTTGCCACTGCAGACATCAATATATGGGCAGGGTGGGGTGAGCACTCCTCCCGTTTGGCACTTTAGGTGGTCACCTAGGTGCACCCAATGATCCCAACATTGCCAATGTCAGAAAAGGCAGAAGGGAAATGTTTGCCTCTTCCCTCCACATAACAATCCCAAAACCAACATAGTTGTTATGTGCATGGATCTCACAACCCTGGGCTCATGTTCTTAGGCCTGGAAAAAAACTCTGAGCACATAGAGGAATGCAGTAAAGAGGCATATTTTTTCAGCTAAATACAACAAAAATTGTTGCACATAACTACATCAGAGTAAAGAGCCAGGTTGTATGCTTTAATCTCTTCTGTAAGATGCATATTCTAGAATTTCAGAAATCAAATACTTTTCCAAATTAAAAAAAAAGATTCGGACCAATCAGATTTGTCAAACTTTCAGTCAAGTAGAATTGGTAGTAGGATACCTACAATTGAAGAAGCTTTGCAAACAGTATTGTAACACAAGTTGAGATGGCTGAGATAAGTAATTTAAAGATCACTTTTCTCCACACATACACACACACCCCTCCAAAGAAACCTGTCTCTAATTTCCAGACTCAAGTCAAAATGATTTGTAAGTGGATGGCAGTGCTGCCTTGTAAAGTCAACTTGATTTGTAGATGGATGGCACAGCAGATTTGATCTTAACTACATCAGAAATTAAATTAGATTAGAAAAATCAATGACAATTTGAAGAGACTAAAATAAAAAATAACTTTTTTTAGTGGATACAGACTTGAGCCAAACCACAAAGCCATCCACGTTCAGAGCCTGTGGCTTTGAGATTTTTTAATTGCCAAAATAAAACAGATGATCATGCCATCACTTATATTTAATAAAACAAATAGCAACTTCCATCAAGTTATTTTCATTAGTAATTAAGTTCCATTAGCAAAATACAAAGAAGCCTCCCTTTCAAAAATAAATGGATTGGCTCTCTTTTAACTATTTGAATTAAAATGAAGATACTTTCCAAGTGTTTGAGTAAGATGCTTGTGTTTAAAATTTTGTTAGAAAAAATACAGCATTGAGACAATATTAAATGATCTCATGATTACAATAACTAGAGGTGTGCATTTAATTTATAAAAGCAAGATCCAAACCAAATCTTACCCATTTCCTAATATAGTTAGCTAATCATTTGTGAGTAATGGCTGGAAAAATTTAGATCTATTTGTTAATTTGGAGCTTTACTCTCTAGTTTCAGTGTTCTGTGTAATAGAGAAGTGAGAAAAGAGAATGACTCCACAGAGCTGTGCCTAAAAGGTTGTTGCCCAAAATAAACAATTTGATAATATTCAGAGGCAGAGCAAGGGGAAACTGTGCCCAGGACGCGCATGCGCCCGGGGCCCGCCGCTGCATTGCCCATCCCAACCCCAAAACGCTCTGCCATGCCCCCTCGACAGCCTGGCCACGCCTCCTGCTGCTCTGCCCAGGGCATCATGCCCCCCTGTCCCGTGGGCACTACGCCACTGCTAATATTCCACTTAAACAGGATCCCCTGATATAGCAATTTATGTGTATATTTTCAGATTCTACCAATCATTGTGCCAGCTCAGCAATACTAGGAGTGGCAACTATGTCAGTGTAGGGGCCATGCCACAACCTGAGCTCCCCCTCCCCACACAACCCCACTCAGGATTGCACTGTATGTAACTTATAACAGAGCTCAACATAAGTTATCTACAAACCTTGTGACGAGTTATGTTTTAAAGTCCTGCTGTAAAAATTCTCTGAAGGCATCCAGATTACAGAAAGCACTGAAGCACTATTGACCAATCTTATATTCATGAGCATCACAGGCAGCCTTAGAAAGATTGCACAAAAACACAGAGCTAAGCAAAATCTCTTATATTATTTTATTCCAAACCCCAGCATTTCTGTGTATCTTATTTCTCTTTATATTGTTGTCAGTGGTTTAAGGTCTCTGATTTAACAGAGAGCTTTGTTGATATCTTTGTATTGTGGACACATGTTGAAAATGTGTATTTGCAATTTACATGGTGTTTGCATGTTTGATGATGTCATTTGCATGTATAATATAGACATGGTGCTGACTTATTTATGCATAAACAACACTGAAAGACACATACATTTCATTGGAAAACATTGTATGTACAAACAAAAAACAGTGCATATTATTATTATTATTATTATTATTATTATTATTATTATTATTATTATTATTATTATTATTATTATTATTATTATTATTATTATTATTATTATTATTAATTATATTTGTATACCACCCTACCCCCAAAGAGATCAAATAAGGAATTACAAGTTCAAATTGCATAAAAGAAAAACAAAAGTGAAACATAGATTTCTTATGTCAAAACATCAGAGATGGAATGCACAAACACAACATTTTGAGATGAGCTATAGTGCCAGATCCAGTCACACAGGAACTAAATAGGACCCAGAACTAAATAGCCTCTACCACTACAGAACTACTACTGATCTTGTGTGCTGGAGGGCAATCTATGGTTGGACAGGGCTGATCAGCCCTTCCTGCTCAGCTACCTATATTATTCTGGGGGTCTCATGTTTGAGTTTTCCTTTGGGTCCCAGGATCACCACAATTGGCCTCATTGGAAAGCCAAGACCCTGAGTAGTAATTCACTGAATGTCAAGCAAATAAACTGGCCTTCAAAGACTCAAGTCTAGCAAACCTTCAAAGACACAAATCTCATTCCATATCAGACAGATTCATAGGCTCAACGGTGCTATGTGCAGCCAAGAAAAGGACAGACTAGAGAGAACTCCCTCTTGCATGCCATATTATAGAGGTATAAGCAACTTCTAACCCAGTTCAATAAGTAAATGCCTACAAAACATACTATGTAGCCTTCTATGAGATGGTTAGAATGGACAGATGGCATAACAAGCATGGCTTATGTCACATGCAAGCATCCCAAGACCAGTCACATCAGCACCTTCTCAAAACTAGGCAAATCACTCAAATAGGATGATAAGCAATAAAATATTTTGGTAACTTATGTATTACTGAAATTTTTGGGAGTTTTTATTTATTATTTTTATATCCCATCCTTCACCTAAGCAGCTCAAGACTGTGTATAGGAGAGTATCTTATTTTATTCTCACAACTGCCCCATAAAGTAGATTATGAGAAAGTGACTTGCTCAAGAACATCCAGTGAGCTTCATGGGCAAGCTGGAAAATTACCAACCAACTTTTCCAGCACATTACTTCTGTGCTAGAGGCCTACATTTATCATTTTGGTTAGTAAAATCCAATCCACAGCAACCCACCACTTCCACCATCTAGCGAACCGCCTTAAGAGACGAAAGGATGATTTCTCCTCCTCATCTGTGAGTAGTTGATGCACACATCGCTAGTCTCATATCACTCACATATATTTTATCACATTTGCTTCACTTGCAGGCACTCATCTGTTTCTTCTACTCATCTCTGTCTCTCCACTGTTTTTAATCTGCTCTTTCCAAATGTTCTAAGAAAAGACATGAGTGCACATAGAAGGGAACTGGATCACAGCAGCAAGCTCTGCCCCAGCTGAGTTGCATACATTTAAACAAAAGTACAGGTGCAAAAAGGGTGAAAAAGGCACCCTTTTTCAGAATTCATTCGCACAGACAGTAATACCTATATGAGCAGTATGCATTTGTATGTATTTGGTTTGCAAGAACACATGTATGAGGGGGAATTATCACTGAATTCCCTCCTTTCTTTCTCTCCCCGCTTTGAACATCTGACAAGGATTTCCATGTATGTCTATTTTCATCTCTCTTTGCCTCTCAGGTGCACCTGTTCTCACACAAAAGCCTATCTTGCTCCCACACATCTACATCTACACAGACACTTCTCTCTTACTCATCTAATGCCTTTCAGTCTCCCACCTTCCCCACTGACAAACTGTTCATAGTAAGGCTTTACCACTACAAGGACAATATGATATAAATTGTGTAAGTTGCTTGCATTTTTACCTGTCAAAGACCATGCAGTATACATAACAACAAATTAATATTGTTCAGTGTCATATAGTTAGCAAATAAGAAATTAATATGATGATTTGAAAAGGATTTGAGATCCCGATGTGCTAAAGATCAAAACTGCTGCTTTTTATGAAGTAATCCTTCAATCAAAAAACGGATTTGATGCTGCATGGAGCAGGGAATTCATCACTGCCGTTGCACCAGACGTAGCAGGTGCACATTTAATATTGCTTGTTTGGGCAAAAAAAAAATATTTTCCTTGCCAAGCTTTCAGATTTATTTGAGGATTTATTATTCCACAATGATTTATTTCTTAAGTGGATAAAGATTAACCAGAGCAAATAATGAAAGAATATCTGAGAACCTTTGAATAAATGACATGTCATAGGGCACAGGCAATTCTGACACCCCTGACTTCAACTACCTATTAAGTGTGCATGTTGCTGGAGAAAATTGACTCTGTTGGGTAGTTCCATAAATGGATAGCTAAAAAAATATTTCACCCTCATACATGGAAACAATAAATAGCAATAATGTCACATTTAGACCAGGTCTTCAGTCCTCTGAGTGATAAATCAGGAATAATCTAGTGGGAATCAAGGGAATAATCAGAACAGCAAACCACGTTCCTAAATTTCTTTACAGAATTTTCCAATACAAGAGTTATGTGTGCTGTGAGATAACATTGGTTGTTCTTTTCCTCTCCCCCTTCCCCCTCCCCATACTCACTGTAGGCACCACCACACAGAGCCTCCTCAACTTCTCCATTCCCTGTGGAAATTAGGTTTTAGTCAGTAGTTCTCAACCTTCCTAATGCCGCGACCCTTCAATACAGTTCCTCATGTTGTGGTGACCTCCAACCCTAACATTTATCCATTTTACAGATGGAGAACACTGATGCAGAGAGTCTTAGGCGACCCCTGTGAAAGGGTCGTTCAACCCCCAAGGGGTCCCGACCCACAGGTTGAGAACCACTGGTTTAGATCCTAGCCTCCCACTCCTTTCATGCTATTTAATTTCTGATCATAGTTACTTCTGCTCATTGAAAGACAGGGCATTTTCTGCTCACTCTACTCTCTCACTGCTTTGGACCCATGTTGTTAGGGTCCAGTGACTCACAAGGGTACCATTTTGAAGATTAAAAAAGACTGCAGTGGGAGGGAAGTGGGAAGAATGCTGTTGTTCATGATGCAACTCAGGTGTCCTCAAACTGCGTAGAAGTCAAGTCCTTGGCTGGCAGAAAGTCTTGTAGGGGGTTGTTGTTGGATATGGCTTGGCTTGTCACATCAGCATCGTGAAATCCTTTCCATGAGTCTTTGCTGCTGTACCACCACCACAGCCTACCAAACAAGTTTGGATCAGGATGAGAGAGAAGTTCTTCTCATATAGGACATTATGATTTCAAGGAAGTCCACATATCGGAGTTGTACATGAGTGACAGTGGGCCAAACAGTCTGATTTTAAGCCACAGCTGAACCCTTGCAAAGTCAAGTCATCTTTTACTGACATATCAACATAAAAGACACACAAGAAGGGAAAAAATATCCATACATAACATAACAGAGCTTGAGAATTGGCTGCAGTGCTATAGAGATAGAAGAATCTCAATGGAAAGATGTAGAAATTTGACTGTTGTCTCAGTTATATTAGAAAACCTATTATTTAACAGGTATAAGATTTTTTGTTGGTCTGATAAACATTTTTTTTGCCAGAACTGGTTGCAAAAGATTTAGTCTGTTTGTCTCATATAGAGGGCAGTACAAAAGCACATGCTTGAGCGATTCGACACAGTTCATGGTGCATATGCAAATTCTCTTATAATGGGGAATTTTCAACTGTCTGCCTTGCAACAAAACTGATGGTAATGCATTACATCTCACCTGTGTAAAGCCTAGCAAAGACTTGGTCTGACTAGACTCGGATTCTTTATGAGAGAGCATCAAAATGCAAACTCTTTTTGGAGTTCTGACCCATCACTACTTGAAGGTGGCTTACCATACGGCAGATGATCAATAATGCACACTACTCTAATGATCATCAGCAAATGAACTATTGTGTTGGCCTTAAGAACAAAGATTCATTAGCTGTCATCTGGCAAGTTAGTCTTGCCAAGAGAACATGAAACAGAAACTATCATTAGAATGATCACAAGAAAAATCTTGAAAATGTGTGTTATGGTAGAGTTGTATTTTCTGAACGGTGTTGACAATGTGCGAATGTGAATAGGCTGTTTCCTGACATTTGGCCAGGTTTGTTTCGACCCATTTGCCTCTTTGAAAGAACAATATTGTCAGCTAGTGAGTAATCAGGAACAGGGCACATGATCATATTTTGAAGCATGATTAATTTGATGGGGGATTTTGCCTTCTATGTTTGCATTATTGTTTCAAGAAAAAACTTAAATTGCATCATTGCTTTAAAAAAAGAGACAATATTTGGCAAAACTGGCTATTTTTAAAGATTGAGACTTTGCACTGATTTTATATACAACATCTCAGGGTTACCTCAGCGTAAACTACAGTAGTCATCTCTGGCATGGTAAATTCTGGAGATTTGGGGCAGTGCCTGTGGAGTAGGGAGTTTGGGGTAAGGAGAAAGTTCATCCAGGATGCGATGCCATAGACTCTGCCCTACAAAAGAGCCATTTTCTCCAGGGGAACTGAAATCAGTACTCTGGAGATCAGTTGTAATTTTGGGAAACTCTGACCCCCTACCTTAAAATTAGCAAACCTAGTGCCAACATGAGTTTCAGCTACTACACCATCTTTTTTGTAGCTTCATATCACATACCACAAAATAGGACATTTTAATACGGAACTTCTCAGAAGGTCTTAGAACATGTGAGAGTATATGTATGAGTTAGGTGTGTTACAGGCCTCTGTCAAGTCGTTTTTGACTCATGGAGATCCTGTGAATCAGTGGTCCTTTCTGCACAGCACAAATAAAACAACTTGCAGATTTAAAAAAGGGGCTTTTTTAATCTGCACAGCATGGACAAAAAAATGTTGCCAGGGAAAGCGGGTGTTCAGCCCCTTTTGCACATGCAGAATAATGCACTTTCAATCCACTTTCAGTGCACTTTGCAGTTGGATTTTACTGTGCAAAATAGAAAAATACACTTGCAAACAATTGTGAAAGTGGATTTGGAAGTGCATTATTCTGCATGTGCGGAAGGGGGCTTCATCCTGTCCCGCCCCCTTCCACAAGATGAGTGAAGCTTGTCGGTTTCATTTTGTTACACCCACCATTTTGTGCTGCTGCAGAGATTCTCTGTCTGTGCCTCCTTTTGCTGAAAATTTCCCATGAAGGCTTCCCCTGCTAGCAACTCATCCACATGCAATTTAACTGTAAAGAGTATATGAATAAAGTTTCTTTTGCCTTGTGATTCCATGCATATGTCATTTTTTATTTCTTTTTTTCTTTTGTTTTGAGGGAGATATGAGGATCACAGCTGCTTGGGTCAACCTCCCATTAAAAAACAATGGGTAGACCTGTGCTCCACAGAGGACAGGTCTACCCATTGCTTTTAATCATGGGTAGACCTGACCTCTGAAGAATTGGTCAACCTATGGCCATCAGTTTGCAAGATCTGAGCAAGGCTGTTAGTGATAAGACATAGGGTTGGTCAATACCAGCCAGATTCGTTCCAATTCGGATTTGGCCCAAATTTGGATCAATGGGTTCGGATTGGCCGAATTCCGAACCTTGCAGATTTGGACTGGGCCAAATCTGTGGGAAAATCCAGGAATTTGGGGTGTTTTTTTTAATTTTGGGGGTGTTTTTCCACGTTCCGGCCTTCAGGGGGCGCTTTTTTGACATATTGGCACCAGAAGTTCAGGGTATCATCAGGAGACTGTCCTGATGCTACCCCCCAAGTTTGGTGAAGTTTGGATCAGGGGGCCAAAGTTATGGACCTTCAAAGGGGATGCTCCTATCCCCCATTGTTTCCAATGGGAACTAAGGAGATTGGGGCTACCCCTTTGAAGGTCCATAACTTTGCCCCCCCCCGATCCAAACTTCACCAAACAAGAGGGAAACTATAAGGACAGTCCTCGCTATATTCCACCCTGTAATCATTAGTCACCAATAATAATATCCAAAATCTTTGCAACCCCTGAATTTTCAATTTGTCCAAGATTCTTTTGTTCTACAATACTTTACACAATCCATTTGCTGTCAATAGGGAATTTCTCTTGGGGGTGCCTGCAGGGGTGAATTCTTAAGGCTAGCAGCACCAAACCTTTTCAAGGGTATCACCTGGAGGACACTTCTGATGACACCCCCCAAGGCTTGTAGAAGTTTGGATCAGGGGCCAAAGTGCTTAATGGACCTTCAAAGGGGTAGCCCCAATCCTCACTGTAGTTCCCATTGGAAACAATAATGGGGATAGGGGCATCCTTTTTAGAAGGAGTCCATAACTTTGGCCCCCCCTAATCCAAAACTTTCACAGAACTTGAGAGGTAGCATCAGGACAGTCTCCAGAGTAACAGAGTTACCCTTCTGAAATTCTGGTGCCAAATAATATGTCAAAAGGCTATGCGCCCTGAAGCTGCCGGAACGTGGAAAAAAAATGACGAGAAATGGTTATTAATAGCCGTTAGCTGTAGAACAAAGAATCTTGGGCAAATTTCTGGGGGTGCCTGCAGGGGATGCATTTTTGACATATTGGCACCACAATTTCAGGGGTATCATCAGGAGACTGTCCTGATGAAATTACCCCCACAAAGATTGACTAGATGCAAAGCTCTTGGTTCAGGGGAGCCAAAGTTATGGACTTTCAAAGGTGTAGCCCCATCCCTATCAGCCCCTCCCATTGGAAACAATGGCATAGGGATAGGGGCACCCACTTTTGAGAGGTCGCTATACCTGGAACCCCAGAAGCGCTGCACAAAACACGCTTGGTGGATATCATCAATGGGACAGTCACCTGAGAGTGATACCTCTGATGAATTTGGTGCCCTTACATCCTAAAAAAATGCGTCCCATGCAGGCACCCCCTGCATTTGTCCAAGATTCTTTATGTACTGCAGTGACTTAGCTGTATTGTTACTGTCAATAGGAATTTCTGGTGAGGGCTGTAAGGAGGTGCACATTTCTGAAAGATGTAATGGTCACAATACTTTCAGGGTATCTTCAGGAGAGTCTCTGGATGACACATCCAGGTTTGGGGAACTTTGCTTCAGGGGTTCAATTCCTTGGGACCCAAAAAAAGGGTAGAGGCTCATCTCCCACTGCCCCTGAAGCAAAGTTCCCCAAACCTGGATGGTGTCAGTCCAATGAGACTTTCCTGAACCGATACACTCCTGAAAGTTTCCTTTGTGGGTTCCACCTGCTTATAGTGTGCACTCCACAGCCCTCTATCAGAAATTCCCCCCATTGATTTCAGCAACAATGCAGCATTAAGTCACACTACTGCAGGAACAAAAGAATCTTGGACAAATTTCTGGGGAACATTAGCTGAAGGGGGCGCATTTGTAGATGGAAGCGGTACCCTCAATTTCAGGGGCTATCGATCAGGAGACTATCCCCTGATGATCTGAAGTTTGGTGCGAGGATTTGGTTCAGAACAAAGGATTATGAGACCCCTCAAAAGGGTAGCCCTCATCTCTTTAGCTCCAATTGGAAAGAATGGGGGATAGGGGCACCCCTTTTGAGGGTCCATAACTTTGGCCCCCCTGAACCAAACTGCACCAAACTTGGGGGGTATCATCAGGACAGTCTCCTTATGATACCCTGAAATTTGGTACCAATACATCTACAAATGCGCCCCCTGCAGGCCAAAACACAAAAAAACCAAAAAAATTAAAACGCAATTTGGCTGGTGATCCGAATCTCATGGATTTGGATCTGATGGGATTCGGACAGCTCAGATTCGGCCCCTGCTTGTCCGAATCTTTCCGAATCAGTGCAGATTTGGTCAAAATCCAGATTCGGACTGTCCGAATCTCCAACCCTAAATTAGGACATTTGGGAGGACACTGGCTGATTTTGCACAGCACAAATATAACATCTTGCTTCTAAATGGGAGGTGGACTAGCCCTCTGAGCACCTGCGATTTTCATATCCTGATGTTGTAGCTACACAGACATCTCCTCATAACAAAAGAAAATGAAAAAAGACATGTGCGTAGGATCACCAGGCAAAAAAACTTTATTTATGTACTTTTACTATGAAATTGGCGTAGATGAGCTGCTAACAGAGGAAACCTCTGGAGCTGCAGGTGAGCTGCCAGCAAAGGAAAACTTCAGCAAATGGAGGCAGGGATGGAGAATCTCTACAGCAGCACAAAATGGTGGGCACTAGTGGTGAAAATGAAAGTAAGAGGTTTAAATTACTGGATGGGGAAAATAATACATCTTCTGCTTGCCTGCTGTCTGTATAGCAAGCAGGACATGACTTGACCCCGCCTTGGGGGACAAAGATTGCTAATTAGCAATTTTTGAAAAACTTGCATTGGGAGAAAAAAATCCGACCTGAAAAAGTCTTGGGGGAGAAAGCTGTGGAGAGTTCTTCCACAAAATGCTTTTTATAACATCCTCAAGATGTTATATTTGTACTGTGCAGAATCAGCCAGTGTTCTCCCAAATGTCATATCATTAACAGCCTTGCTCAGATCTTGCAAACTGGTGGCCATAGCTTCCTTTATAGAGCCAATCCATCTCCTGTTGGGTCTTCTCTTTTCCTGCTGCCTTCAACCTTTCCTAGCATTATTGTCCTTTCCAGTGACTATTCTCTTCTTATTAAGTGACCAAAGTACAATAGACTCAGTTTAGTCATTTTACCTTAATGGGAGAGTTCAGGATTGATTTGATCAAGAACCCGCGTATTTATGTTGGTTTTTTTGGTGCCCAATAGTATCTGTATACCACAAATGAAAACCACATTTAAAAGAAATCTACTTTCTTCCTGTCACATTTCTTCATAGTCCAGCTTTCACTCCCACTCACAGTAATAGGGAATACCATGATATGAATTAACTTGACCTTAGTTGACACATCCTCACATCTTTACATTTAAGAATCTTCCATAGCTCCTGATGGCTGCCCTTCCTAGTATTAATCTTGTTCTGATGTCTTGATTGCAGTCTCCCTTTTGGTTGATGATAGAGCCAAGGAATAGAAAGTCTTCAACAATTTCATTTTACTCTCTGTCCACCCTAAAACTAGTTCTCTAGTAGTCATTACTTTTATCTTCTTGATACTTAGCCAAAGTTCTACTTTGGCATTTTCACCTTTAACTTTCAGCTGTAGTTATTTCAAGTCTTCGCTATTTTCTGTAAGTAATGTAGTATCATCCACATATCTCAAATTGTTAACGTTCCTCCCCTCAATTTTCACTCCACCTTCATCTAAATCTAATCCAGATTTCCTTATAATATGTTCTACATACAGACTGAAGAATTAGAGATAAAATACATACTCAGCTAACACCTTTGCCAATTGAAAACCATTCTGCTTCTCCATATTCTGTCCCAACAGTAGCCTCTTGTCCACAATACAGGTTTTGCATCAAAACAATCAGATGCTGTGAAGGAGTTGTGTCTTAAGTTACCACAGTTAGTTTTTACAAGAGTTAGTTTTACAAGGTACACATTTAAAGGTTTCTCATGTTGTGCTTGCAAAGAGAGTGGGAGAGGGGAAGAAAGATTACCCATAGAGTTAAGGAAACCAAGGGTTACATCTGGATCATTCTTATGCCATGGAATACCATGAGCATACAACCGTGGAACATCTAGTGACTACTGATCAGAGTGCACTTCCATATGAGACAAACATTCTCTGTATTCCCAAAGCCTTCTCCAGCACAAAAAACCCACCACTTAAGCAGTACCATGTGTAGAGACCTCACTGATCTCCACGGAACTTTCAAACATTTACATCAGTGAAAAATCTAAGTCATATTAGTCAACCTTCATGCTTTCCCTCTCTTTGTCTCACCCTTTATTTTGGTTGTGCTTCACAGCTAAAGTGTTCCAGAGCATAAGAAGAAAATGCTTAAATATCACTGAAATATGTGACAGTCAAAGGAGTTCTTTAGCAGGTAATGAATTTTCACACTGAAAAGAGTAATTGCCAGATAATGGGGAAGGCGACCTTTTCATTTAACACATAAAATGATGTGATCACAAGAGTATAATGTGTAATGGGCAAAAATGACTTTTAAATTTACTAATGGATTGCAGCCTGTTTTATCCATTCAAGCAACAGATCTAGCCTTGCCTTCTTTTTACATACAGTACCATTATTTAATAATATTTAGTTAAATATTAGTGTTATTTAAAATAGTTACGTGCATGTATTTTATCACAGCAGCTAAAAGAACAGCCACCACCAACAGCAACACCAACACCAGCACTGCATTTATATACTGCATTTCAAATGTTCAAAATCCTTAACAGATATTATCTTAGAAGTCTTTGCAATAACACTGCAAGGTAGGCCAATATTATTATCCCAATTCATCAAATCTCAGATCTCAGCCCTGGTGAGTATCAGATGGAAGATCACCAAGGAAGTCCAGAATGGCTACACCAAGGAAACAATGGCAAAATACTTTTGTTTGTTGCATGACTTGGAAACCGCACGGGGTTATCATAGGTCAACTGCAACTTGATGGCACTTTCTACCACCAATATTCAGTGAGTTTCTATAGGCCCAATTTCCCTTGAAACATCTTAACAGAGTTTATAGAGCAGTTAGCATAATCAGGTGGTTCATATTCTCTTTTATGTTGAACTGGTTATGAGAGTGAAAAAATGATCCATAGATGAACTCATAGTCCTCCCAAATAGAAATAGGAGTTTTCCACCATTTATATACCTGTTAGAACCTTTCTGATCATGTGATATAAACAGAAACATAACATCCAAATAAAAAAATGCATCAAGGAAGATGTTAATGAAACATATATTTCATTTTTGTCAGCTGCAGTTCCATTAACTCTGCTTTTGACAACTGACAAACCAATAAGATCCTCATTAAACCTATGAAGTATACACTACACTTGGAAATATCCATCTGCAATCTGTAATGCTAGCAAGCATTACTGACATTTTTGCTACCAAGGAAGGGCATTCCCAATGCATGCAATGTCATTGCTTTATTCTGCATTTCATAATAATCAAGATGCAAATGAGGGGAGCAAGTCCCATACTTTGAACTGAAAGTGAGAAAAAGGGTAGCAAGCAAGCCCTCTGAAAATGTGTCAAGATCCGAGTTCAAGGCACGGTTTGTGCATTGCACATTGTCACTTCATGATTATGGTGAAGTGGATGAGCCGTCATAATTCTTGTCACATCAACCAAAGGCAGCTTTTTTTCAATAGGGTCAGTTAACATATTCAGATGCTGTGTGCAAACATACATATGTGAGCTAGTCATCCCTGTAAAACTTCATCTCAGAGCTTGAGTGGCTTGCTTTCCCCTGATATCCCCTTGGCTCTCAGATAAAGTAAGTAGATTAGTGGTATCATAATTTATCACAGTTGTACTGTGTCAGTACACATTTTAAAATCACTAGGATGAGGATACATTTCTGATTGATGTGATCATATATTGGCCAGATCCAGAGGATTCACTTCAGATTGCTGAGGGTGGTCTGACAAAATCTACCTCCAAAAAACACTGCAAAATCTGTTGGACCCAAGTAGGGATCAGTCTTCAAGACCATCTCTGTTATTTACCATTAAGACTCAGTGAAATCAATGATATTTACAAATTCAGCTAGGCACATAAATTGTATTAGAATAAACTGGGTGTTGTCATAACTTATTTTCACTGGAGCACACTTGGTGAGTTTGACCTTGTTTTTGAAATCAGAAAGTTTGAAATTCAAAATTCTCAAATAATGTTGAGAAGCACTTACAAAAACTCTGACCTGGAACATTTTAACTTCCAATTCAATACATACTCTCTTTTAAGGAAAATTCATTAAACTAACTGCATTAACAATAAACAAGGAATATTTACAAATACAACCTAAGGAAATTAAATTAAAATGTTTGCAAGTGTATTTAAATAAGATCCCCACCCCATATTTCTTCAGCATGCCTCTTCACCCCAGCATTCTTCAGCATATTCATTCAGCATGTAATAATATAGGCATAAGTAATTTCTGCAAGTCGCCTCATGCCTCTGCAGAACAATAGGGCACCCCCTATTTTCCTTATTACTGGCCCATGAGTTATTTAGTGTTCGTAGTACAGTGGCCACATAAAATGCTTTGCTATTGTTCCATATGGAACAATATGAGTGGTACAAAAACAATCATACTCCATGGCTGCAGAACTTCACTAAAGACTTACATTTTATGTAGACATATGTGATTTGGAAACATTATATATATATACCAGTCTCCATTCCCTTATTCCCTTATCTGCTTCATGCCTGTTGTGTGACTACCTATTTGTATTGCCAGCTCTTTCCATCTGGTCTGAGCTCTCTTCCGCTGGAACAAATTAGAGACCAGAAAAACAATCTTATGCTAGAGAACTTCATGTATCAGGAAGCACAATTATAGTAATCGATTCTGATGTCCTCTGCATGGAACTATGTTTGTCTACCATCAGAAGGAAAGATTAAGACTTTCTCTCTCTCTCAAAGCTTTTTGAGATGCAAAACTTGAATGTTGACATTTGATCTTATTCTGATGCATTTGAAAATTATGAAAGTGAAACTCCTGTCTAAAAAAGAAGTGTTTACTATACACGGTTTTGTAATGGGATTTTTTTTGTCTCAGGAAGTGAGCCAAAGGCTGGTATTAAACATTTACTGCTAGATGTGATACAGTATCTATGTGAGTATGGTCTACAAAACAGCCAAACCTGCAATTTCACAAAAACCTTAACTACAAGTGAATCCTGTGATATTGGGGAGCGGGGGTGAAGGAGGATCCCTCTGCCATTTTACTTTTAATATTTTTCCATTGCCACTCAGGTCTGGCGAAGTCTTCCAAATTTTGCTACTCAGCCCACTGAGGATTATCTCCCAGTCACTGGTAATGCCAGTGAGCTCCAGACTATTCCCAGCCTCTGCTACCAACCTGCCATGGTTTCCTGCCCTTGTGACCACTGTCCAACAGAGGAGTATGTGGAAGCATTGTATGCATGTGTACAGATGATCTTTTGTTTGGGGGGGGACTTAATCCCCCCAATGTATTTTTCAAACTTTCTTCACATTTGTTCTTCAAATCTGGGAGGAGCTTTTATTCAGTACGGGCCTATTAGAAGTAACCTAACCAATAAAAGGTGCACCACCAGCAGCCCTCTGGCCTCCCCCTCACCCCAATAGGGGGCCCAGGCCAGTGGAGCAGCAGCACCTAGGCGGCCATTGCTCCACAGTGTGGAGGAAGCCCTCCTTGCTCCTCCCTAACCCAAGCATCCCCACTCCACCCTCCCACAATTCAAGTCTCACTTTTCAACCCTCCTGTGCCCCAATATTTACCTTCCAACTCTCCCCCACTCCAACCATTACTTTCAAATCCTCCCAACACCCCAAACCACACCTTCTAATCTTCCTCCCACCCCAAGCCATGCCTTCCAACTCTCCCACAACCCCAAGTTACATCTTCCAACCCTTCTCCCACCCAAACCTCCCCATTATACCATCTCCCCACCCAAGCCTCACCCCTTCATCATCCCCCACCCTCCCCTACCCTAAGCCACACTTTTGAACCCTCCCCACCTCAACCCACACCTTTCCCCCATCCCCATCCCTTGCATCACCTTTCCACCTTCCCCCAATCCTGACCTTCCCAACCTCTCCCACCTTTCACCTTCCCAACCTCTCCCACACCCAAGGCACAGACCCATGTCACACCAGCAGCAAGGGCAGTTGCTATGGCCCCAGTAAAGTCCATCACAGGGGGAGATGATTCTCCTCCCCCCTTTGCTAGAGCCCTTTGCATCTCCCCTGCAATGGGCTTGGCTGCTAGTACCACTATAAAGTTTTGTTTATCTTACTAGATGCTTCCTTTTGGAGCATCAGTCGGTTTGATTTTATTGAAGGCCTATTTGAAATTCAGTCCTCTAAATTAGAAGTGTCAGGCTCTGTCCAGGGCAGGATTGCTGTGCCTTTATTGTTTGCAGAAAAGGGAGAAATTCACAAGGTGTGGATTTTCCTCCACTCACACAAGGGAATGAGATGAAGGAAGGAAGATTACACATCTGTCAAAAATCTCAGGACAGTGCAATACATTATGTCTAGTTCAGTGATCATGTTTTAAAGAGTTTTTCTTTTCCTTTTTCAAATGCAACTGCCAGTGATATTTTGCAGATGAGACATAGGGGAAGAAGGGCTCTTTAGTTTTTCCGCCCCAGATATTTTCCCACTGGAAAATATCTGCACACTGTAATTTTCCTCATAGATTAAAAATTTAGGGGAACCCAGCAAATTTGGCATGGGGTGAAAAAGAGCAAAAAAGAAGCATCCCATCTCTTAGTTGTAGAAATGCATGGGCAAAAGCATCAAGACATGACAAACTAGTCCTAAAGCCATTTGCAAAAGGGCAAGCACTCTCCATGACTGAATCCATTTTAAAATTTATTCAGGCAACCTCATTTCCTATCATCATTATCTAGTACAGAGTAATAAAATGGATCACAATGCTAATAAAACAAAATGACTACATGCTGTTTATCTAAGATGGCCATAAAAATCTAGCCAAGTGAATTAATTCCCCTGATAGCATAATAATTTAAGTCCTAAATGCATGTCCAGGTTTTGACAATCAACTGAAGCACAAGGGCCAGATTAAAGCTCACGGGTGGCTTCAAGCTTTTAGTTAGAGTAACACTAAGGAAAGGGGTTTTTTAAGTGCTTCCGAGAAATGTTATATGTGGCTTTTCTGACCTCTTGTAAAAATGAGCTGATTTTAAAAAGAGTTTAAGAGTATTGTGAACATAGCAGCAGACCAAGCACAGAATGACAGTTTTCAGTTTAACTTTTTTTGCCTAGATTTCACATATCTCCCTTGAAGATGGAAGAGCAAGCCAAATAAACTATTTATATTACTTATAAATTATTGTATGGTAATACTGGCTGACCCAGCATAAACAAGTGTGAATCACTGGCAAAGGGAAATTCCAAATTTCACTACAATATCATTAACCAAGCAGGATTTTAATTCTCCATCTAAAGGTGACGATAGATGTAACATTTTAAGATCTTGAGATGGTATAAAAGCACACTTATAGTTTAAAGTCCTAAAATAAACTCGGAAAGGGATCTTTAAGATTTTTGCAAGAGGGTCTAAACTGGCTGTGTTGAATAGCTAAGTAATATTGCCTGCAACAATACCCCCCCCCCCGACTCTTCAATCCCTGTGGAGGTTTGAAAAAGTTGTTTCCATTGGTTTTCAAAAGAGAAATACATTTCTGCCTGATGTCAGGGTGCCTGTGTCAGTCAGTTGCAGTAAAAAACAAACAGGAATCTTGTGGCACTTTAAAGACATTTTTTGTTTTTATATAAGTGCACAAAAGCTGATTATAGAACAATATCTATGGTCTTTAATATGGAAGATGCCACAAAAATAAAAAACTTTACAGAGTGAAGTTCCTTGTTCGTTGGTGGCAACTAATGCCACAGTAACAGTTTTGAAAAATCTGCACAGCAAATCAAAACCCTTACTGGGAAAAAGCTGAATCTGAAAATACTTGGTGGGTGCTGGAAAAGATGTTGTTGGGCATTATGGCACTCACAGACACTGAATTGGGGACCCCTGAGCTAAGAGGTACAGCAGGTCTGAACCAGGAATCCTCAGTTCAAATCAGGGATGATTTTGAATTCCTCACCTGTGCTGCTTTAATCCCCTAGCCCATGTTTCAATTTCACTTTGTCTTTGTTCAAACAGAACTCATGATTCTTTAACTTTGTACTATTTTCACTCTGATGGGGGTTGGGTCGGCGTACATGACACACGAACGGTCCCAGTTGCAGTGGGGAAGATGGTGCCGCAGAGCGCCGTCGTCCAATCGACCTACCTGCTCTGCAACCGTCTGGCGTGTCGCTGAGGCCAGGGGACACACACCCCTGCCCTGCGTGACCGCTCCGGCATCACAGGCCAGGGGGGCATGTCCCCAGGCCTCGGCGATGCACTGGACGGTCGCAGAGCAGGTAGGTCGACCGGGCACAGGGGGCAGGGAAGGCACCTTCCAGCTGCTGCCGTTTACATGGCAGCAGCTGGAAGCTGCCATTTTCCATAAACCTCGCTCGGGAAGTGAGGTGGGAAAACAGCGGCTTTGCACTGCTTGGGAGGAGCGAGGGCGGCGCGGCTGTGAAGCAGCTGTGCCCCCCCATGTGAACGGCTCCCTGGGGACGGCATTTTTGCCATCCCCAGGGCGCTGTATTAGGCCCATGCGGAAAGGGCCTGAGTAAATTGATTACTTCTTTAAATTTGATCTCATTTTAAACTAGTGCACAGTTCTCCATCTGGAAGTACAGGACAATTATAATAATTAAAAGAAAATAAAGTATTGAAATCACTACACAGATAAATATTTCTACCCTAAATAACACTGAACCATGTATAAATGTCTCCCTTAATTTTGTATTTCTATGTTTATTTATTTAGACATGGCCCAGGCTTTCCCAATTTCATCAGTTTTCAGAAGCTAAGCAGTATCAGCTCTGGTAAGTATTTGGATGGGAGACCACCAAGAAATTCCAGGGTTGTGGTGCAGAGGAAGGCAATGACAAACCACCTCTGTTAGTTTCTTGCATTGAAACTCCTAAAAGGTTAGCTGTGACTTGATAAAACTTTACACACTCAGACAACTGATCTATGGCTGGCTCTACACACACATGAAACTGCAAGATGTTGTGAGAGCAGAATAGACTATACCACTCAGGACTAGTTACAGTGAATTTGAGAAATTGGCAGCTTGGAACATGGTTTGGCAACCCATGAACATGAAATTGCTTTATACTGAGTCAGACCACTGGTCTATTGAGGTCAGTATCAACTGCTCTGATTAGAAGCAGCTTTCTGAGGCCCAAGGAAGAGGTATTTTATATATCCTGCTACCTGATTCTTTTAACAGGAGATGTTAGGGATTCAGCCTGGGATCATTTACAAACAAGGCAGATGCTCAGTGGCCCCACTCTAACATATAAGTTTAGGGAATGTTTTTTCCTTCAATCTGTACCTCAGTTCAGTCTCAACATCCAACCAGTACCAACCATCCCTGCCAACCATACTCCTTTCCACATAGTTTCCTAAACTGGTCCTCCAAGAGGGAGAACCCAACAGCAGAGATGGCTGGCAATATTAAAGAACGGACACTAAAGACCAGAGAGGGCTCCTGAATTATCCTTGAGGCTGCCAGATCTTCCCCAAGAACCTCCATGTCTATGGCCATGCGGGTAAATGCAGTTAAAATTAATAGGATTTACTTCTATGCAACCTGCAATATCAAGTAAATTTACCTTGGAGTAAGTGTTATTGAAGTAAATTGGACTTACTTTTAAGTGAACATGATTAGGATTGTGGTGTAGATATATTTAGGCTATGAAAGTTTGACATCAAGTAAAACATGAACACTATGCTCAGTCAGCTTCAATACTTGTCAGCGGTTCCAAACAGTGACAGTTGTCTTAATCTGTCTCATTTGGGTGAAACACGAGGCATCATCAAAAGTTGCATCCTGTACTGTATTACTTTCGCCTGGCAAACTCTGCACTTTTCACATTGGTGGGGGTGAGGCACTGAATTGAATAAAATCTAGTGATGGAGAGGATGCGATATTTTGTAAACTGAGCTGACATTTTGCAATTGGTGGGGAAGATACTTCCAATAAAACAGGATCCTGGCACTGGAAATCAATAGAAGAAAAATGTGAACAGCATAAAAGTGGTGCATTGTACAGAAATAGATCTGATTTCTATTGAAAAGGGAAGGCAAATCATTACTCTGGGTATGAAACTGTCAAGGGCCAAGTTGAACCACAGTGACCAACTCAAAGCAATATTTGGGCTTCCTTTATATTTCAGAAGATAAGAAGTTTTCTCTGTATAGGCATCAAGGAAAGATGGAGACTTTAGGGATGATTAGTATGTTGAGAATGATGTACTCACACAATTCCTCTGAGAAATATTACTAATTTGAGGGACCAAACTACACATAACAAAGGGGGTCCAGAATTAGGATTACAGATTTGTTATTTGGCTCTAAATTGCAGTCAAAGCCCAGTATGAACTGGGACTGTGGAGCTGGAAAAGGTCCCTAACCTATCCCAAATGAAAATAGCCACATGGACTTCTTTTGGCACCAGAGAGTCAGCTATAACATAGGTCCCTGCTTCCCCTCATGAATGCCTTTTCAAAATCAATGAGCTAGGGGCAAAGATAATAAGTATGCACAATCAAATTAGGAAAGACAATGGGCATTGAAAATGGTGCCCAAAAATTACCTAGCACCTATAATGAGGGATGCGAGCAAGGCACTGATGACAATTGAAATAACTTCTATCAACAAACTAATCAGTTCATGTACAGTACAGCTGTAGTGGTCACATGAAAACTGGGCATAGAAACACCTAAACCCAAGATAAATCAAATATCAAAACCAAAGTGAAAAATTCAACTGGAACAGAAGATCAAAAAACTAAGATCAGATGCTAGTAACCACAAAAATATGAAGGAACAAAGATTAAAGAATGGCAAGATCATCAAAGAACTAATTCGAAGGTATTGGCTAGACACTAGAACAATTGAAGAAGCGCTGGAGATCACTAAACAACAAATAACAGCCACAGCTGGAAAAACTGAAAAATATGAAGCAAGGAACATCCAGTACAGACAAAATCAGCAATTTCAATCAGACCAAACCATTTCTACCCAAGCCTCAACACAAAGATCAATGTTGAAAGCAAAAAACCAAGAAAAATGTAACACTTCCATTTTGGAACGAGCTGTGGGAAAATGAGAAGGATTGCAACAAGAAGGCACTACACTTGATCTTAGCCAAAAGGCCGGGAATAAAAGATTTTGAGAAAGGTATTGGCAAAAAACAAATGCAAAAACTGGGAATAAAAACTGATATGATGAAACATTGAATCAAGAAAGTGAAAAGCTAGACTGCACCTGGACATGATCAATGCACGCCTTCTGCCTCATATACCTAACCAGTTTGCACCTGACAATGACCAAGCAATTCAGTGAAACCATGCAAAATGATGAAATCAATGAATGGCTAACAACTGAGAAGACATACTTAATTGAGGCTCGTTCTGTATGGGCCTGTAAAGCAGTGGCACGCTGGTATAAATGATACCAGTGTAGCCCTGGGGCCATTCACACACTTCCATGTGGGCAGCCCTGGAGCCGCCACTGCCCACACGCTGCCTTCACACAGAAGCACCTCCATTTCATTTTTAAATTTACCTATTCTTCCCTGCGCAGCTCTGCATGGATGAGGGGACATGCCCTTGTGCCCATGGCAATGCCTCAGGGGTCGGAGGGCAGGAGGTGTCCCCTCATCCATGCAGAGTTATGCAGGGAAGAGAAGGTAAGTGTGGGAAAAAATGGACGCACCTAAAAGCAGCGCCTCCCACTTGGTGTCATTCGCTCGGCACCTGGTACAAAATGCTGTTTTTGAAAAAAACCTCGCTCATTGAGTGAGTTTCAAAAACAGCGTTTCCTCACCAGTGGGGGGGGGGGGAAGCACACTGCTGCTTCATTTCAGAGGCAGCAGCTGTGCAAAGCACTCCCCATGGAATGGTGTTTTTACCTTTCCTGGTGCACTGTTTTTGGCCTGTGCAAAGTGGGCCTCAGAAAGATCCAGCCAAAGGGACAACATCTGTAAACTATAGACCAGTAATGTAAGGCTGAACACACAAAAATGAAGTCAGCTCTGTGAAACAAGAATAACTTTATTGATGTATGTCGCCCTAGCTACAGGGTGCTGGAACTGAGGGTTCTTGCCCTCAGTTCCAGTATATATAAGGTGTGTGGGTGGGTGATTCCCTGTTACAGCCGGAAGGGAGAAATGAAACTTACAGGGGACTTGGAGAAGTGAAACTTAGCCCTGACAGGAGAAGTGAAACTTAGCCCTGACAAGTAACATATTTACCTATGATGTTCAATCTGCTCACCAGCATAATAGCGGATAATTGAATGGACTATTTGGAACTGCCAGTGGAGCAAAAAGGGAACAAAAAAAGGAGCAGGGATACAAAAGATCAGCTCCTGATAGACAAAATGATAATGGAGAACTCCAAGAATTGAAGAACAAATATTGAGGGACTGCAGTAGGACTCTTTATAGCCCTTCTCATCATTGGCAAGAGCTCACATGGAAAGTTGAGCCAGTACAGGAATCAAATAATTTGCACCAAGCTAGAAGCAATACAAAGAAAGGGATACAGAGGCACACAGGTCTCCCAGTCACCATAATAATTTGCCAGTAGGTCTAGGGTTGCTAGGCCACAGCTGGCACAACCAGCATTACACCAACAAGCTGACATCATTTCCAATAAACAGCAAAAGTAATATTATTAGATGCTCTAGAACAGGGGTAGGGAACCTGCGGCTCTCCAGATGTTCAGGAACTACAATTCCCATCAGCCTCTGTCAGCATGGCCAATTGGCCATGCTGGTACAGAAACTGATGAGAACAGTTCAGGCTTTATCTGGAAAACATAATTCTACTCTAGGTACAAAACTCTATGATTTCACTATACAGTTTTTGTAAATTCTAAAGTGCCCACTATGTTGCATCCAGTTTTGACTGGAATGCATGTATGTGCTCAATTTTCTCACACAGACCCATTTCCTCCCACTGGTGCCTCAGGCTCACTGGGATGCCAGGATTCCTAAGTGGGTCAAGTATGGGGTTATAAAACTGAAACCATAAATTAAATTGCCACAAAAATCATTTTTCTTCTTTATGCAGACCAAACACTCACATGAGCAAAACTGCATCTGAGACAGGCCAAGATAAGCTAATACAAGTTTAAGAGAGAATTTTAAAACAAATTATGTGGTTCCTTTCTTGTAACACCACCTGTCTGATGTCCTTATTCTTCTGGGACTTTCATTAGTATGTGCCCTAATCTTGTCCTTCAAGTACTCATTGCTTGAGACAAGCATGGATTTAATTGAATGAATACCATGCTGTGAGAGTGGCTCAGGTGTGAAGGCAGTTTCCCTTAGCAAATTACAACCAGGCTAATGATTGGGTTTTTTTAAAAAAAATCACATTCCTTGTCCAGGAGAGATTTAATGCTGCCTGTTAATTACCATTCTAGACTGACAACTTTCTAGGAAATTCACATTCTCACACACTGCTACCAGTAGAGAGGAAGACTGATATACAGATAACACTAATTTTCTATATGTTCCTGAAATTGTATATGCATTTATCTGAATCACATGGTGTTAATGAATCATCACAGGAAATGAAGG
Organism: Sphaerodactylus townsendi; assembly: GCF_021028975.2. Lineage (NCBI taxonomy): Eukaryota > Metazoa > Chordata > Lepidosauria > Squamata > Sphaerodactylidae > Sphaerodactylus > Sphaerodactylus townsendi. The sequence goes on along the minus strand of NC_059429.1, from coordinate 35,443,276 downwards.
GAGGAGAAATGAGGGGCTATGGAGATTGCTGCCCAGCTGTGATGATCAGAAATGAGTATGTTGGTCTAAACACTTTATGGAAACCAAATGCTAGTACACAGAGTGGAAGTATGGCTTTGACGTCAGCTCCCCATAAAAACTGAGGGAGCAAATCCAGCCTGTGCTACATTGGCAAGACCATTTCAGGAAGAAGACTAGCTGGGAGCAGAGAATAAATTGCTGGGGGAAGCAAATATGTTTCTGTGCTTAACTAAGAGAGGTTATTCATTTCTTTTTTAAAATGTCAGAAAGGTCCAGGACAAACTTTAGAGCATACAAAGATGTAGAATAATACTTATCTACTTCTGAGATCATATCTGGTTCTAGCTTATTCCTCAATTATTAAGTCAAAGTTAGTCGCCTAGAACAGGGGTAGGGAACCTGCGGCTCTCCAGATGTTCAGGAACTACAATTCCCATCAGCCCCTACCAGCATGGCCAATTGGCCATGCTGACAGAGGCTGATGGGAATTGTAGTTCCTGAACATCTGGAGAGCCGCAGGTTCCCTACCCCTGGCCTAGAACAACACTGTTTGCTGATGATCCATGATGCTGCAAAAGTGTTATGAAGCTGATGGAACTCAGCTGTACTGGAATCAGATTCTGCACTGCCATACCGTACCGTATCATATCGTATAATACCATACCACACTGTAGGCCTTTATTGGCATAAAACAGATTCTATGACAGTGGTGGCAAACCTTTGGCACTCCAGATGTTATGGACTACAATTCCCATCAGCCCCTGACAGCATGGTCAATCGGTCATGCTGGCAGGGGCTGATGGGAATTGTAGTCCATAACATCTGGAGTGCCAAAGGTTCGCCACCACAGTTCTATGATAAAACAGCACAACTATTTATTTGTTTGTTGAGATATTTATACCCACTTTGGGTTTCTTCCCAACAGGGATTTAAAGTGCCTTCCAACATTTTTCTCTAGGTTTACCAGTTCTTTTCTGGCATTTCCCAGGGACACTTGGGAAATGGAGACTTCTGGGAAATCACTTCCTCTTCTGAAACAGGATTTTTAGCTCTCTATGGTATAAGGACTAAGACATTTCTAAAGTGGCATGAAGTCACTTCCAGCTTCTGAGCAGGAAATGGAGTCTAGACATCAATTAACATCACTCTTCTCCCTATTGTCTCCAACTATGCAAAGGCAAGAATAGGGAGCACTACTTGTAGGTTCCTGCTAGAACTGGTTGAGTAGCAACCCTATTGTTCTCTCCTCCTCCTTTTTATCCTCACTTTTTATTTTTATGTTATCTATAGTCCACCTTTCTCAATAAGACTCAAGGTGGATTACACAGTGTAAGTCAATACAATCAATGGCTGGGCAATGTAATGTAATGCAATGTAATATGGAATATTATGTAATATGATTTGTAATATGATATTATGTAATATGATTAGAACTGCAGAAATCTTCAACAAAGCTTGAGTGTCAACATGATGTATTCAGTAATGCAGAAATTGAATAGTAGCAACAGGTAGTACATAATCGATACAGTCCACAGTCCCTTTTCCTTTACATTTTGATATAATATAGCCTTATTACCTTTGTAAAAATGCTCTCCAGAATACTACAGTTTTGCATGGTTTGTGGAATGTCAGGAGAGCCTTCCAGGTCTTATCAGGCCATATTATAAGGTGGGGGTCACAACAGAAAATCTTGTGAGGCAAATTATAATGAAAGAGTGTAACTGACGCCATGGTCCCTGGTAAGCTTCCAGGGTGGAGTTAGGATTCAAACTCAGATCAGTAATAACTCTCAAGCTGTCCCTATCATTCTGTACCACGAAGCAATCCACCTTGCGTTAAATTTGTGTAAGACCACAGTACACTCCGTTTGCCCCATTTCAGTCAAGGCAGGGCCATCCATAAACAGAGAAAAAATCCACCTTCCAAACATCTCAGTTTTAAACAACATAGTGGAACTAAGCAAGGAAAGCTTGCCTTCAGCAAAGAAAGGGAGTCACTGGGGAAGGAAACCCTGTTTCTGGTGGAAGATGAAATTAATTGAGTGGATTGTTATGTGACAGAGAATGAAAAGCATTTTCCTGTAGGGTTGCCACTTAGCACCCCATTTCCATGACTATTTTTCACAACCAATTAATTTCAGGTAGACATATATTGTTGACAGTGTTGTTATTCAGTCTAAAAATGAGAATTTCCATGACTTCATGTTCTTCCCAATAGATTTCCTGGAAGATCCCAAGTAAATGATTTAAAGGGCCAAATGAACAAAGTTGAAGATACAAACAAGGGTAGATAAAATGATAAAAGTAATTCATCTATATCTCTTGTGAAGTCACAGGAATACCTTGCTGACTGAAGAGATTAGTTCTAATTACTATTTTTGAAAAAAAATCATAGAAACTCCAAACATGCAAGAAAGTATTGTTAATAAAATTTTCCATTGAATATCCAGCATATTATCTTCTTTCAGAGTCAAGATGAGTCTAATATGTTTTGCTGACTTCAGTCAAAAATCTTGCAGCACAGGAAGGCAGAATATTAAGAAATTAATTATTCATTTCTTCTTTCATTCATTTCTTTTTAACTAATATAAGCTTTCCAATCAACATACAAATGGAATGCTGTATTAAAAATCACAAAGAAAAATCAAATAAAATACAGCATCAAAAACTATTTACTGACAGCCATAAGCTTGAGAGAACAGCAGATGGTCTAAGCTTGTGGGGAAGTGTTATGCCTTGGCAACTGTGTTGTAGGGAAGTTATGCCTTGCGCTGCATGCTACTATAACTTTATTCTGGAGCTGCAAAGAATGCTATCAGGCAGCTTGTTTGCAAACAACCATGCAAAAGTGACCTGACATTTCTATTTCTAAGTTCTATGCTCATTAGAGGATGATTACAAATCTACAGTCGCCATATTTATTTGCCACATCAAGGGACTACACATATATCTCTAACCTAATACCACACAGGAAAATCATTATTTAAACAGGAAACAAGAAACCTCAGTACAATTTACTTTAAGAGATAATTCACACGAGCCAACTGAGCACCTATTTATTTTTTCATGTAGCCACTGGCTTTTCTAAATCAAGCCAATAAGTCCACTTACAACTGAGGCCAAAGCAGAGTCACAAGTCCATTGAATTCAGTGGGTTTGGAAGACTGTCACTCTGCTTAGAATTGCACTGATAGCCTAGTATTGCCAACTGTGACTGGCAGCAGCTCTCCAGATATTGTGCTTGATAGCTGAGATACTTTAGCTTGAGATGCTTGGGGATGAACCTAGGAACTTCTGTATGCAAAAATCTGGTTTTCCAATGTGGTTTTCTCAAAACTACACATATGTATGTTAGAGCTCACATGGGGAAAATTTGTTGGGATTCCATACTATACACAGATACAATGTATAGGGTTAGCAGCCATTTCTACTTTTATATTTTATTTATTTATTTATTTATTTATTGTATTTGTATACCGCCCTCCCTGAAGGCTCAGGCCGGTTTCCAACAAAATAAAAATTTAAAACATCATATATATAAGTTAATTAAAAATACATAAAATATTAGACTAAAGATGGCTTCAGCTATTCTATATAGTCACTGTAAAAAATTTTCACTCATTGTAATAATGGAAATAGATGATAGTGCCTGCATTCATATACTGGGGATTTCTCCAGGAATAGATGGATAGAAAACGACTAGTTTACCTATGCAAATCTGACTTTACAGAGCAGGTAAAGGAGAAATCCTAGAAAATAGTGAAACAGATTCAGAATCCAGGGATGGAAAGCTTCCTTTGTACTGTCTTCATTTGATCAGATCCATGCAAGCATCAAAAAGAAATGTGCGAGGGCCACAAATCTGAGAAGGCTGTATTTTCAGCAGTACACAAGGCAGACTGAAGGCAGAAAAACAGGTAAGACCATGGCTGCTTCCACACAGGGATTGTGCCACACATTAAATCCGGGAAGCCCATGAATTAAAAGGTAATTAAAAGGGAACATTCCCATGGTACCATGTTCATTGCAAGCACAACATGACATTCCTGTGGCTTTAATCTGTAGGATGGTTACAAGTGAATCATCCATAAGGATACTCCACCACAACCACCGTAGGGAGGGAGTGGACCTAACTACCACTTTCAAAATTTTTGCTGCCCCACCCATTTTTAAGCCCTTCAAATGGCTTTTTCTCTGCTAGACTGTGCTGTTCCATATATCCAATCTGTTCCTGATAAATCACTGTCCCTATTTAATGGATAGGCAGGACTGCAGCTGCCTTCTCAGTCATTGCATCGTGAAATCTAAAAGGACTTGCATTGTGTCTGACTTGCAGAGTGGAAACCTACAGGATATTTTTATGTTACGAGGGGGGCAGCATGAAACTGAGATGCAGGAAACCCAGTTTCAAACCCCCATTCTGCTGTCAAAGCTTGCTGGATGACTATGGGTGATTTTCAGACTAATATATCCCACAGAGTTATTGTGTGGTAAAATGAAAGAATGGAAAATGAGTAGAAGAGTAAAATGTGTGGCAAAATGGAAGAGTAGAAAACTCTGGGTACCTGCTGAGGAGAAAGTGAAATAAATGGGCTTGCTTGCCAACCCCAAAGCAGGCTAGCTACCCCCTTTTACTGCTGTATTCAAATCAAAGAAAAAGACCCAATTGCCAAGACCTGCTTTTTCTGTTTGATAATATGTTCATAATTAGTATCTTTCCTTTAGGGGATTTTTTAAAAAGGCTTTCAGCAGGTATAGGTTATAAGGAACAGGTTTTGCGAGAGTGTCCTTAGCTCCAACTGTTGAGTCTTCCTCCAAAGGGCATTGTCTGTGACATACACCAATAATTAAAGATCCAGCTTAAGAGTGCGTTCATTACATTACCTTCCTTAGTGACCTTGTCAAGAAGAGTATATGAGTATCTAAATAAAAAGATGCTGCTAACCCCAGGCTAATAAAGATAACGGTGGATAAGTTGTATGAGAGAGAAAGTGCATGACCTCATGAACTAACAGTAATTGAAAGAAAAGGAATTTAGTGATATGGTCACAGAATTAGAAATTAATCACCAATATTTGGCTCAGGATTTGTCAACTGTAACTGAGTCAGGAGGAGAAATATTCAGGAAGTTTAGTTGATCTCAAAATAACGGCTGACCAAGATGACCAAAGTGATACAGCAAGAACAAGAAGTAAGGACATCTCCTGTGCAAAATACTGTAATGATGCTTATCTTGCTAAATGGAGATGTTCTAATGCTGAATGCTGACTATCTAGTTCAGTCAGAAATGAAGATCATTCCCTTCTGATCAGTATGCCTAATTCAACTCAACCCACTATACTGGATCTCCTTTCTGTTTTTTGCAAAAAGATATTACAAAAACATCTCAAGTTTTACAGTATTCTTTCCTCACAATGAGAGTAGTGCTAAAAAGGTATCCTTTCTTAGTTGCATCACTTAACCTTAATTCCCCATTCAGGTTTCTGCTTCTACCTAGGGAAAAAATATGCAGGTACCATACAAGTTTCTATATTGTCCCCACACAGGAAAAATTACAGATCTGAGGGGGAATTGAAACTGCGGAAATATCAACCATTCTAAACATGCTTAACTCTTTCAGAATTTTTGGAATATTGTAATGGTCTGAAATGTCCCCTGAGCTCTTTGAATAATTGTGTATTCTTTGCCCACCTTTTCTCCTCCACTTGTCTGACTTCACCCTAATTAATTGTTTTTTGTTAATCAAATAATAATATTTAATAATGAATAGAAGCCTGGATGGTGTTATGATATGTTTGTCATTCTGACTGCATTAATCTATTTTAAAATAATAATCAAGATTTTGAAGCATAATCTGAGTCACTGTTAGACTTAACTCTTTCAACACAGAATCACTGATGGGAAGCTCAGGCCCACTTCGCACAGGCCATAAATACATGTTTAGAATGGTTCAAAAAAAATTTTTGGGTGGAAATGAGTCTGCCCCATGTTATTTCCCACAAACCAGGGAGTTTTTTTGAGAATCATTCTATTTATGAGTATTTTGAAAAATCCTGGGCTGCAGCCACTTGCGAGCGAATGGCCAGGCAAGAGGCACTTTATCAGCCGCTGTTTTCCTTTTTAAAAATTTTGCAACTTACATCTGCATAGCCATGCAGGTGAAGATGGTCATATCATGAGGGGTTCATTTGAGTATGCCTGCGTAGCTATGCATCGGTGGGAATCCATTTTTTAAAAAAAAGCTTTTCCATGCAAAGGAGCAACAGCAAGCTGCACTGTTTCTATGGGTTCCAATTGCAGCTTTCAAATGCATTCAAATTTAAAAACAGGAAAATAGGTTACTTTATCCTGACCGCAACCTGCTAGATATTTGCAGTGTGGAAGGGGCTTCAGAGTTTCACTTATCTGTCCTGCATGTCCTATCCTTCACCCACCCACCCACCCACCCCCCGCCGTATATTGCCATTGTAGGATTTATGATTGATCCATTTCTAATTCCTAGCAAGAAAACGTGTTTAGTGTGGCAGAGGGCATTCTGGGAAGAAGTACCAAGGGTAAGTAGCTTTTGATTGTATACATAAAGTTTTACAAATACTTGTAAATAAAAAAGTGGATTCAACATGAAATCAAGCTTGAATTCTCATTAGAAAATAAAACGTCTAAACTGAGGCGATAGTGCTTTGGTCGCATCATGAGAAGATAAGATTCACTGAAAAATATTGTATATTGGAAAATGCTAGGAAAAATTGAAGACAGTAGGAAAAGAAGTAGACTTGTAGAGATGGATTGATTCTATAAAAGAAGCCACTGTCTTCAGTTTGTGAGACCTGACTAAAGCTGCAGTGATAAGATATTTTGGAGATCATTAATTCTAAGTGTCACCAAAAGTAACTTAACTGCACGTACTGCACATATCTGTAACCAAATCCCAGTGGGTTGCTGACAGCCCTGGCTCAAAGAACCGTTCCTCACAGCCCCTTTCCCCTGCCTTTTACTGACAAAAACTAAGTCTAGAAGGCTGGCAATAGTATTGTGGTTGCCTAAAAATGGCCACCAAGAGCATTCATTTCTTACAGTTGTAAGAAGGGCTTCTATTATTTTGGGGGGTTACCCCCTCACAATGTATTTCTGATTTTTCTATAAACCTAGCACTTTTGTCAGGTTTGCAGAAGGCTTTGTCTTACCTGTCCAGACCTCCAGTCTCTGGGTTTAAGCATTGACAGATAGGAACATGATGAGAATTAGATATATATATTTTGTGCATGTAATTTAACTGTTCTTGCATTGCATCAAGTGTGGATTTTAGAGGGAAAACAGTATTTCTAAAATTACAAATGTATATTTATGAATACAGAACCCAGAAAAAAACACACAGTTGGAGGAGTCAAATAGATGTAAATAAAGTAGACAAAGTATCAAGCTGATATTTCAAAGAAATATTCAGCTTTTTTGGTGAAGTTGGGGGGTGGAATTGGCAAAGCATTTTATGCAGCGCAACTCAAAGCAAGTTTGACAAGCCCAAGGATTTCAACTCCTGTGCCATAGAAAGAGTGATGGAGCAAATCAAGGATTTTGTTTTGCTACCTACTAGAGAACCTTTTATTTCTGTTTTGATCAACCCTTTATTTTTCAAGTTTTTGTCTTGCAATCTTTGCCATTTGTATTCCCTACTTCTCCCACAGAGGTTCACCTTCAGCACAAGCCAGCACTCTACTAATTTTTCTTGTTCTAAAAATGTCAACAGGTCAGGTTAAGGTTAAATCATCTTCCCACACTTCTCTGCCTTTCTCTTGGTCTCTCTTTATTCTAAATCCCTACATCGTACAAAAGTATCATGAATCTCTCAGAACACGTACATTGATGCTTTCAGTAAACTGGACAGACCTCACTGTCCCACTGTTTTGATAAACTTACAGTGCTGCTGTGATTTTACAATGTACTGCATCCATGCTTACTCAGCATAACTGTAAGGAATCAGACAGACTTCAGGATCATATGTAACCTCTTGAACAAAAGACACTCTCATTGGGGTGCTGTGTGGTTTCCGGGCTGTATGGCCGTGTTCTAGCAGCATTCTCTCCTGATGTTTCACCTGCATCTGTGACTGGCATCTGATAGTTGGAAAGGATCTGACACTCTCATTGTGTGTATTAAGTGCCATCAAGTTGCTTCCAAAACTTGGCTTGTTCCCTGGGCTGCCATTCATGCTCACCATGCTGTGGGATATCTTGGCAACACCACTGTCATGTACACTTTTGGGTTTCTCTAGTTAGTATACCTTATGCAAAGTAGGAATAATAAAAAGGGCAAGGTCACTTGATAAGATAAAAAAAATGTCCATTTATCTGTGGATGCCAAAGCCATGATCATCATACCTGGAAATGATGCTCTCATAAATCTCTTTCAGGGTAGACATTTTATCACTTCAGTATTGCCTCTTAAGGCCCTATCACTTTTTCCTGTGCTCATGTGACTGGGAAGATATGATAGAGCAATTAAAATGTGAATGGAAGAAGGGAATGTTACCTTTTTTCCCTATCCACCTTTCATATGCACAGACACTCAAATAGCCATAAACTCTCCTTAAAATTCCTCTCCCATTTTACCAAGCAGGAACTTCTAAATTACTCCTAAATGAAAATTCAGATTTTTTTTTTGTTAACCCCTTCAAAGTTTTTCTGGTCTTATCAACATTCTTTTAATATTTCTCAAATTTCCGTGGATTTTTGGCTGTGCAGGAACTCCACATTCACATTATGTGAAATTGTCATCTTAATCCATGCTTAACAGTCCTCTATATCCTCCAGCACTGTTTATCTACCATTCCCACCCCCAACACCCACACATATACCGATCCACAGTTTGCACACTAATCTGCAAACACAAATGAGGGAGCACAGGTAATTTCTCTCAGATCTGTTTCAATTTATCATGGATAAGTGGTGGCTTCATCCTGTCACACAGCATAAACAAACGAGACAAATGGACAACAGATGTGAATTGCATGATAATGGGCATGTGGCGATTCTGTTTAAAACTTCTAAAGGTGTGTGGCCAGATGGTTCTCAAGAATCAAGTCACTCAAAATGAGGCTCCTTAAATAACCCACAATACAAGATTGTTTAGGAATTACTATATTTGTCAAAATAAAAGCTCTTGTCCAAGCAAAGACTGGATGCTTTATGGAAAAGATCCAGACAACCAGAAATATTGGATAAGAAATTTAACATGAACAGGATTTGCCTTACAGGTCACCCTACATAAAGATAACTAGCGGGCCCGGCCACGCGTTGCTGTGGCTCAGTGTGGTGAAGTGGAAAAGAAAGAAAAGGGGAAGCGAACGGTTCAAACATATGTCATTGCACAATGCTTGCAAGGGAGGGGAGGGGCAAGGGATCCCTTGCTCCCCTCCCTCTCTCCCGTTCCCTTGCATGGCACCCCACCCCGTCCCTCCCTAACGTTCCCCTTCCACTGCTAGGGTGGGTGGGTCATGTTCAGGTGGCTGGCCCTTTCACTCCCTTCCCTTGCAGGCAAATTGCCTAGCTCAGGGGTAGGGAACCTGCGGCTCTCCAGATGTTCAGGAACTACAATTCCCATCAGCCCCAGTCAGCATGGCCAATTGGCCGTGCTGGCAGGGGCTGATGGGAATTGTAGTTTCTGAACATCTGGAGAGCCGCAGGTTCCCTACCCCTGAGCTAGCTTAAAACATGCTGGGATGCATGAGCTACATTGTATTCAAATTCAGAGCATTTGGTCCAGCAAGCCCCTGGACCGTCCCTCACCTTCCCCTTCCTCCGCTAGGGTGGGTGGGCCATGTCCAGATGGCTGACCCCATCTCTTTCACTCAACATGGCAGTGGTTTTAAAGGAAGGCATGGTTGTTTCCCTTGTATCAGAGGGTGTTGCTTTGATGACCAGCAGATGGTGCTGTTGCAGAACAGAACTGTGGTTCCAACTGTCACAGGTGTGGCATGTACACAATAACTGGCACAGTTGTGACATGCACACAACAGGAGGTGTGGAAACAGTATGGAAACCTGGCTGCACACGAATGCGACGTTGTGTGAAAATTTCAAAGCAATCGGTCCAATAGTTTGGGAGATTACCTGTCAGCAGAAAAACGCACTGATAGATTTTTATATATATAGTGTCACACCAACAGAGCCAGATGAAAAGAGAATGGCAAGCTACCAGGGAATGGAGTTATCTAGGGAAGGAGATGATTAGGTATTAAGTAGAATGTTAATTTAAGCCTATGGTGATCCAAGAATGGACTTGAATTTCTTATTCCCCTTGCTCTGGCTTCTAAATCCCCATTACAATTTTGCTTCATTTTTGTACAACTCTTTATTTGGATATCATTGTTATGCTTGGATTCACATATCCTGCTGTAACCTAGAAATGATGCTGTTCAGGGACAGGAGATTAGGAGTGTGCACTTTAAAAAATATATTTTTTAAGTTTGAGTTAAAAAAACCTGAAAATTTTTGAAAAACCTGGAAATTTTTGAAAAATATTTCTGGTTTTTTAAACCTGATCTCGAAAATTTTTTGAACCACTTCTCACTTACCCCCTCTAAAGTCCAAGTGGTCTTTGGAGGTAATAGAGCATAGCTGAATGCTGCACTCAGCAAAGCTGAAACAGCTTTTTTCAGGTTTATTTTCAGATCATCTGGATGCACAACCCTATGTATGGGGGATGAATGATGCAGGAATAGAGAGAGGGAACTGACAAAAAATACCCCCTTCTGCCAGGTGCAACCCACAATTTGTTTCTGTAAAACATATGCAATGTTTCAAAGTTATTTGTGCATTATTAAAGCTGCATTGTATGCTATATGCACACTAGAGATATATAGATGACACAGTATGCATCTAAAAATCATGTGTAAACAATACAAATATACAACTGCACCGTGTGGAAAACCAAAACTATTGACAAAAATATAAATAAATGTTAAAAAGAAATTTAAATACATTTCCACATCAAGAGGATAATATGTAATATGTTCTGCCTTAAAAAAATGTCCACTGCTGTAGATTCTTTTTCAGTGGTGTTCCCCATGATTGATTCCATCCATACAATCAGTCAGATAGTTTTGAACCCTATTTTGAGTCAATATGATTATAGGGTCCAACTTTTAAAAAATGGAATAGTTCCTTTATACAGTTGTAAGACAGGCTACAGGCTAGGCTGCTATAATAGAGCCTGTGTAATCTTTTTTTTTGTACTTAACCTAGTTTTATCAATGCAATAGGAAAATAATTAGTCATCTTTTCTCCAGCACATCTTAGTGCTTCATAATTTCTATCTCACACCTGCTAATACTTATTAATAATTATTGTAATCATTATGAATAGACAGATGATACATTTCACTTCAAAGAATTCTTGATTTACAGTACAATCTTGAGCAGAGTCAAATTCTTTTAAACCCATTGACTTCAAAAAGACTTAGAAGGGAATAAGTCTGCATGGGGTTGCATTGTTAATTCAAAAATCAGAGACCTCAGAATGCCTTAGCTACATAAAACTGGGCTGGATTCCATGCTTCCTTGCAGAGGTGTAAATCAATCTTCTCTTACCATTGGAGTTCTAGTACAGTAAAAGAGAGTAGAATCTCATAAGTGTAATTTTTGCTGTCAAATACTGGCATTCTTTTGAACATACTGTCATGTTCTATCAGCACAGTAATGGAATTAGTGGAAGGAGTGGAAAGCTTTTCTAATGATGACTGAGGATTTCATTGCCAACAACCTAGCTATGAAAACATAGAAGTGATCCCTCTTTTCTTATATTGTGTTTATGTTTTCAAATTAAAATTAAACACTAAATGACATGATAGATGTTGTTCGTATTACCATCATTATTACATTTTCCTGTTTTGTGTCATGTTAATCTTTTCCATATAAAAGAAACTACTTCAAAGAAATAAATATGATAGTGAGAAAAGTTATATATGCAGCTAACAAATTGTCCTGTTTTCATCATGGCTAACTGATATTTGCTTTTTTCCCATTTGACCTGTCTGATCCAAAAAAGAGCAGGGGGGAAAATCAATCCTAGTATTCTGGTAATGTCATATATAGCCTAGAGGTAGGATCTCCAGGATACCTCAGACAACAATGATTCTAGGGAGTCATCCTTCATAGATTATAGAGTTCAGCATAAGAAGCTTCCTTATGGGAAGTTGAAGGACACTAGGGTCCTTAATTAGCTATTCATTAGTGAAGGGAAATGGGGAAACTAATCCCAGCCTCCTCCTTCCCCCTCCCAAGCAGTTTAAGGCTGTGACAAAATGGGCCCAATCCCAGCTGAGGAATGCAGCTCTTTGAATGGTAAATGCAATAGTATCTGCAACGGACTCCCCTGCCACTGCCACTGCCACCACCATCCCCACCACCCCAACAACCTTGTTTACTTCTTCAGGCAGGGAAACCACTCACTGACCTGTCTAATCAGATTTTTCCTACCTTTTCTCCTTCAGGGGCTCAGGTGCTTCAGAAATGGTAGTGTTTGATATAATACTTTTCCTAGTTCTATAACTAGTCCTGTAACTTTTCCTAGTTTTGTAACTGACCCAGAAGGTGAAGGATGCATTATGCTTAATGTGTGTGATTTAACCTGTTTGGGATTATGTTTGACAGAATTCTTCTGCCTCTGTATCCCAAGATTAAGTCAAGACAAGTGCAATAACAGTGCCTACTCTGTATCCCACTGAGGAAGGAAGCAGCTGAAAATGTGGGTATTTACCACAGAACACATTTTGGATGGATTTGGGTGGCTGATATTTGCGTACTGCTTCACTTCTTATATATTATTTGGAGAGTTGCCACGAGAATCTCCTTTGAGGAGAACATACAAGCATGGAGTTTCCTCATACTCAACGGTGTGCCCTAGGAGCTTTTCCAGACATGTAGAAGCAGTGTCTGACATACTGGATAGTGTGTCACTAGGCTAGTCAGAGTACAGGATGTCACTTCCAATCACATGGCTTCTCCTGTTCTATGCTTTTATGCCACACACTCTGAATGTAAACATGGCTTTGCTTCAAACAGACCTGCACTGTTAAAATCAACTTTTCTTCTGCATTACCGCATCCATCCAGTACTCCATTCTCATCCACCTAGCAATTTGTACATATAAGCCTCCTTCCCTGGCTAAACTGATTCAGGTATTTAGATGAGGGAGGTTTTCTGGCCTGGACCATGACTAACTTTCCCCTTCTACCAAAGGCTTTGGAAGGATGCAGCCAGAACACTGCATCATACAGAAAAGCACTTGCCTGTTCAGATAGGTACTGTGACTTTCATCATTGTATCTGATAGCTCAGTTGTAAGTGATAGCATACCAGCAGTTATCTAACGACATACTTGCAAGCTTGGGTACACAGTCTGGAAATTACTATTTTAAGGCATATGAAGAAGAAAACTTTAAATCTATTCCTTAAGTAAAGGCTTTGGTTGTATGAATATGACCAGTTGCAAACCAAGATTTATGCAAGGCTCACATCACATATTGAGTAAAACTGCATCTTTCCTAACAACTACAGCTGAGAAATCCCAGAGGGGATTGAACCATACCTAAAAACACATGTTAACTGACAGCTATACATTTTTTAGAAATTTTCAACCAACAGACTGAAATCACTCAATGGATTTCAGAACTGTTTTCAGGCTGGTCTTAATTTCAGAGAAAGCTTGAGGTGGGTATGGAATAGTCAACAACTTCTGTATTTAAACGTTAAGTGGCAGATGCACACTGATGGTTCCTAAAGCAAATTTATCAAATAACAGGAGTTGAGAGAAAAGTAAGTATGCAGAACAGAAGAAAAATTTGAACATAAATCTTTGGACAGCTGCAAGTCACCCTATCTACTATGGCATATGCTGAGTAAATTAGCTATTTTTCTTACTCAGAGAACCATAGGAGCATGTACTGGGTGTGTGTGGGGGGGGGGGAGCTTGTTTGAAGAGATTGTGTGATAATATTTAGAGTCCATAAATGCTACAAAATACACACTGTGCCCAAAAGCCAACACAGTGGAAATGGCCAGGGGTACCTTTAGAAGCCCCCTCCTGTAAAAAGATTCTTTATCCATGCAATCCTTGACAATTCTCACTAAGATCTTAGTATCCTAGACTATTATAGCACATGTCTGTCAGTTAGACACTTCAGTTAGAACACGATGCTGAACCCTGTTGCCTATGTTGGTCACAGAGAATACCTCTGAGAAGGAGCAATCCCAAGCTGGTCTACTCAGAAGAAAGTCTCATTTTATTCAATGGGTTTATTCCCAATAAAGTGTTTTCAAAACAGCAACCTTAGTCTAGTGCAGTGGTTCTCAACCTGGGGGTCGGGTCGACTCTCTGCATCAGTGTTCTCCATCTGTAAAATGGTTAAATGTTAGGGTTGGGGGTCACCACAACATGAAGAATTGTATTAAAGGGTCGCGGCATTAGGAAGATTGAGAACCACTGGTCTAGTGCTTTACTATCTGTTGCCCAGATAAAATTTCAAATGCTATTGCTATAATTATTATCAATAAGTAGTAGTAGTAGTAGTCATCATAGTAGTAGTCATAGTAGTTAATTAATAGATAACCCTTTTCCTTGCAGACTCAGGGCAGCTTCCAGCATACAACAGTACAATAAAATAAAAACAGCATCCCACAATCTATCTAACAATTCCAGCTAAAAGTATAATTCCAGTGATGGAGAAATTCAAAATTTAAGATATTTAAATCCCAGCAGCCTAAACAGAAAAGTGTGGGGAGAGGGATAGGGAAAGAGTGAGTCATTAGGTGGTATGACCATTGCTGCCTCAAACAGCAATGGTCCAGTGTAACAAGTCCATCTTACAGGCCCTGCAGAATTGGAATAAGTCCCACAGAGTCTGGGTCTCATTTGACAGAGCTTTTTGTTAGAGCAAGGATCAGTTGTGCCTCATGGCTACTCTCCTTACAGACACAGCAGCATCCCATATAAGATCAGATTTGTTCTTAGGTTTTATTGTTCTGTTTTTTTGCTTTTTTAACTGTTGTTAAATGGCCTGAGCTGTGGTGAAATGGCTGGCCGGAAACTAAACTTGAGGGGAAAAAATGCCTCACGTACAACAAGAAATTAGCAGTCAGCATCCTTTATTGCTTTTAAAGCTGCAGGAATAACAATTAGTCTTCAGTTTAATTGGCCTAACACAGGTGGTCCAAGAGATTTAAATGCATTTTCCCAAAAAGGCAAAATGAAGACATTATATTGATCATAAAGGTTTTTAATGTAAACAGAAGAATGCTGAAGTAGCAGAACTGTCTGCAGCAGGTTACAGTTTACAGCAATAAACTTCCCATCCCCTATCAACCCTTCAACGCTGCCTTCCCGATGCAGTCTTTATCTTCACACGCTGACACATGTAATCTAACATTCTCACTTTGCCACAGTAGGAGCAATTCCTTGACAATTTGATTATGGTTTCCTGACAACTCTCCCACAGAATCTTTCTTTGAGCTTTCAGGAAGTGCAAAATATTTTGATTCCTGCAATGATAATAATCTTCGGGGGGGGGGGGGGATCAGTATTTAAAGACCTGATTTCTGATGGCAAACCTGCTCCTCAGATCTGCATGCCATGTACTGTCCCAGATGGCTGCAGGCTGCCGCACTCATGAACTCTCTAAAAAACCGAACCATATAATGATCATAAAAATATAACTGAGGGAAGGAAGCTTCGGGCGTCAAAATGATTGCCATGTTGCATCTTGTATAAATATATTTGCTGAAGTCAGTCCAAACTGGTGGATGGAAATCTAACCACAAGCCCCCATTGCGGCTGGTAAGATTTACCCAACAGAGGCCAAATCCTGATTAGTTACAGAGAACATCATATTGCTGTAGGATGTTTTCCCCCTCTTGGCAGGTTAGGCAGAAGTAAGCAATTTGAGAAAGGAAATGCGAAAATATAATGCATTCACTATGATTTTCAGGAAGACTACATATTATTCAAAAAGAAAACATCCTGTGGTACTTTACAGACTAGCTAGTTATGGCTTACCTTCATGCTTCTGCTACTACATATTGCTCATTTGTTTTAATAAGGTTGTGTGCTCATATTGAAGAGTGCCTCTCTGCCAAACTTATACGTTCCAGATGGGACAGGAACTGCTTTATATCAGTACAGTGAAGCCACATTTCAGTTCTGTAATGAAAAGAGCTACCTTGTGGAGGCTTCATGCTCTCATCCACCACCACAAATGATGACATGAATCTTTGCAAAGCCTCAAATATAATATAAGATTCACCAATTCAAACAGCTTTATAAAATCCTGACACTAATCAGGATTTGGCCTCTGTCACGCTTGTGGTCTGGGATAGCTTCCATTCAATCATCCACCCCAGTGTGGGGAGATACCATGTGCTCAGGGTCTTGTGGGGCTTGCCTGCAGACATAAGGTTCATATGCATGCAAACTGCAAAAAGTTTGTGCAGTCTTCATGAAAGCATCCATGTGTGAGCTATCATCTATTTCAGTCATGTCATCTATTTTCAGATAGCTAAGCTCCTTTCAGGTTAAAATAATATGGGCACTGAAAAGTCCAGGAAGGCTGAAATGGCACCATAAAGTTTTCTTCTTTTTTGACCATCAGCCAGCTCAGAAAGCAGGCATCAGCCCCTTTAAAATTGCCTTTCAGTTTTTCACTTTGGCACACCAAAGCAATTTCAGTGGCATGTGAGAATTCAGCATTATCATTCCATGGGAACATGGGTTGATCTGTATACTTTTTTCCACTCCAGCTGCAGTCGCATACAGATGATCACTTCATTATTTAGTCCTAACTAGAAATATTAAATGGCCTTTATATATAATCATTAATGTATGTGTCCCAAAAGGCAGAACTGTGGGTGAAAACTGCCATTCCAGTTGACATATAAAAAAGGAAGGGGGGGGAGTCTTTTTGTTGTCATTGCCACTGCACTGTGACACCTACATGAAAAGCAGTAGGAGAAACACCCCTAAAGAAGCAATACAAGATGCAGCAAGGATGGCCAGAGTAAAACAGAAATGCAGAAATAGATTGTCTTACTCCCAGATGAAAGAGTGTACAATGGCCTATATATATTGATCATTTGTATGAGTCTAGTAACATATGCAGATACTACTCACACAATCAATCACCCTATCTAGAAATTCATCAACTCAGCAATGTAGTATTCAAGCATACAAGGAGTTATTAAGGAGCTATTAATCAAGGTGCTTCAGACTAAAAGCTGAAAACATCTAGAAAGAACGTGTGATATCTACAATATGCACATTGTATAGCTTATTCTTTTCATCACTGTTTAATTTGTTCAAAGGGAGTTTCTAACCATAGAATCCTATGCAGAATTACAGCCTTCTAAGTCCACTTAAGGCACTGGGCATGAAGCATTAATTCTGTTTAGGATTGCACTGTAAAAATTTTAACTGCTTGGAAATTTTCTGGTTTCTCAGACACGTCCCAATGTGGATGAATATTGTGATTATTGGGTCCCAGTCTTCTGGGAATCTTTCCCCTGGTTACTTCCTATGATAACACTGGGAAGCTGAGAAACATATGGGTAGAGTCAATCACAAAGGTTCTTCCCATTCAGTGATCACTTGCATGACTGGGAAGACAGCAGTGAAATGCGTAAGAAGCATGAGAAGAAACCACAGAGAAGTGTCTGTAACAGAAAAACATGATAAAGGCCTCCAATTGAATGGTTCAGAGAAAATCCTCATCCTTGACCAGTTCTAGAGACAAACCATTGAGAGGAAAACGTAATCCATCTTTCAGGCTGACACCATAAAAAAGGCAAGCCCACATCTTCAAGGATTGTTTACTCTAAACTCCAACCATAAAAAAACAAAACAGAGAGGAGAGGAGAGGAGAGGAGAGGAGAGGAGAGGAGAGGAGAGGAGAGGAGAGGAGAGGAGAGGAGAGGAGAGGAGAGGAGAGGAGGGAAAATTTGGACAATATAACAACAGTGGAAGAGGAAGAGGAAGTGGGATTATACGGTAGCTAACCAAGGGATGACTGGGATCCAACATGCTTCTTTTTTGTCGGTTGGAGAGCTGAGAATGAAATGGTTAGGCCAAAGGTATCAAGGATTTCCTGCAAGCTATTCCCCCCCCCCGCATCCCCCTCTGTGCTTTCCATACACTTTCTAGAGGTATAAAATATTTTCCAGTTCTCTCACCTCTCCTTGTTTTGCTCTGCACTTGCAGGCATTAAATTCACATTATAAGAAAGAATATATTTTGATAATTGCAGCAGGTGTAGAATAAGAAAACCTCTTTATTTATGTAAATAATTAAAAATAAATGTCAGCAGAGTTACATCCTCTGCTCATCTAAGTCCTTTTAATGGTACATAAAATATAAAAGAAGACTTCAGCAAAGGTCTCTAAAGAGAAAAGGGCAATACAACTAAATAAAGAAGGATTATCGTGCTGGGGCAAATGTGAAAGGAGATGGCATTTATACAAAATACAATTTATTTTGACAGTAATTTTCTGTATTTCCCCTGCTATTATTGAAGATATATGTGTTTGAATTAGAGCTTTCTCCATCTGAGGCCAGCTGTTCATTCTCTTCAGTCCTGCAGTGAAGTCACACTCCTCTGTTAATGGCTTCACAGTTTGCTAGCTGAGGGGAAAAAATGGGTATGATGTCATACATTTGTCAATTTTTTTTTTACCTCACTGCAGGGTCAGCCATGAGATGGAAATGGGCTGTGACGGGAAAAAACCTTTGCTTAAGAAAATAATATTTTTCCCCAAAAACTGAACCAAAAATGGCAAGGGAAAACAATAAACAAGGACCAGAAAGCTAATATATGCACAGGAAGAATTTTTAAACATCCTTTTAGAAAGGTGTTTGTTATTAATATACCTGAGAATACACTTTCCTTCTAAATCAGGCAATCAGTCTTCTTGCTTTTTATTCACATGAGAGAGCCTCACTGCAGCAATGCTTTCTGTAAATATTTGTCCAATTTCCTAGTACCTCTTCCACTCAGTTACATACAGATCCTCTTTTGTTTGCCCTTGAGGAGTGCTTTCCTGAACAGTATTGGGGGTGGGAGGAATGACTGCATTGCATATGAAAAAGCACACCAGTAAAAGCATCTATGTCATTCATCTCTCTCATGTACTTGTTTTTTGTAAGAAGCAGGTTGCCAGAACTGCACAACTCTGCAACATACATTTTGACCCTAGTAGTTTATCAAAGCTAACATATGCAATGGAACAGAAGGAACCCCTCCCCCATCATAAGTGCAAAACCAAGAGTCTGAAGCACTCATTAAGGTGGAGTCTCCTTCTTTGGAGATTTTTAATCAGAGGCTGGATGGCCATCTGTCAGGAGTGCTTTGATTATGTGTTCCTGCATTGCAGGGGATTGGACTTGGTGGCCCTTGTGGTCTCTTCCAACTCTATGATTCTGTGATTCTAAGGCATTCTGTTAAAGTAGTTCTAACAAAAAATGTTCAAGATGTGAATAGGGACACAAATACATTCAGCTCTGTCATACAGCCCTGACCTTTTTGGCCAGTCAACTCACCAAAAATCCTGTAAAACTTGTAACTCACCAAGCTAAATACTGCTCATACCATCCAAATATTTGGGCTTAATTCTCCTGTTCTCTTGTCTCAGACAGATAGCAAAAACAGGGTATTAATTTATGGTCTGATAAGGCCTGACCATTTAGCCCCAGGCTTGCCTGATCTCATCAGTTTTCAGAAGCTAACCATGGTTGATGGGAGGAGAAAGGACAAGTCATGCTTTGCTAATAGAAATCTTATCCATTAGTAGAAACTTCTGATAGATAGCCATGTATCGTTTTGTGGAACAGTGAAGCTTCCATTATTGGTGCCAACTCACTGAAATCTATCAACTACCAGTAATAGGATTTTCCCAGGCCACATGGATGCCCTCTGGAAAGTAATGTAGGATTCCATGCTCAGTATAATTAATACACAAATTGTGCAGCAAGATCATGCAGTATTTATACGTTAAAAATATTGGTTGCAATAAATTACTGGTAAACCTAAATGGCAGAATATTCATACATCTATGCCTAAAGGCTGCTACTGAAACCTTTCCAACTAGTCTTGATGTACTTCCAGCAATCTTTTTGGTGTCCTTCCAGCAACAGACACCCCCCCCCCCCCAATAGTCAGAAATATGTTGTGGGAATGCTGATCCATGTCTTTGGCCTACAATTTAAAGTGCAAACTAGCTCCATGGCTAATATGCAAAGCACCCACTTGTATGGAATGTGTCAATAGAATTTCAGCTTCTATTATCTGGGCATCAATAAGCTAGTTTGCCTATAATATGGCTGGTCAGTAAATTGTTTGGCTAAAAAGCCAGGTATTCTGTTTTTATTTGTAAATGGCACCAAAGTAGTTTTCAGGAGGGACAGTAAACACGGATCTTTAGAAAAAACATTTCAGGGTTCCTGAATGACTTTACTTTCCTGCTGACTCATATTCACAGTAGTAACAACTATGTGAGGTCAAACAAGAATGATTGAGGAAAGCAGCAAAGGAAGAGTAAATTGGACAAAGGAACTGCAAAAAAGGAGATTTATTTAGCATCATATCATGTTTCAAGTAAAAGAACAATCTACCAAATACTATTGTTACACAAACTCATAAGTAGCCTGCATTCCCCAAGGCTCACCTGAGAACCAAATTCAAATAAAGGGGGGCACTCCTCGTGCCATGTCAAGCAGATCTAGTCAGAATTCTATTCAGGTCTATTTAATAGGGCTTACTCCAGTGGTGGGATTCAGCAGGTTTGCACCACTTCGGCAGAACCGGTTGTTAAAATGGTGTTTATAAACAACCAGTTGTTAAATTATTTGAATCCCACCACCAGAACCAGTTGTTTAATTATTTAATTCCCATTATTGGCTTACTCCCAAGAAAACATTCGTAGGATTGCACTGAAAGACTCTCCTCCTGGAAATTAGTTTGTTTGCTAGCCAGGGTATTCCAGCTATGAGATAAGCAATGAGGGAGGAGGAGGAGATTGACTCTGACAAGTCATTCTGACCTCAGGATTTGGCTAGGGGCAAAGTTTGTCAATGGGTTAGATTTCCCTAAACTCAAATACGATCCAAACCCATGGGGACAAACCCATATCTAGTTATGCTTGGTGTAAGCTTAACTAAGCATAACAGGAGCACCTTCCAAACTCATTCCATTAAGGAGTGTATCGTGATAAAAATGTCTGAATATACAATCTGGAATGTTTGATGAGAATGAATGTGTTAGATCCCAGGAAAAAAATCTAACCCCCTAAAAAATAATTCCACCCCACACCCAGGAAAGGGATGCTGTAGTTAGCCCCCAATGGTATTTGTAGTTTCTATGGAAAATATTGATAACAATTTTGAGATACTATATAGATATGCCCATCACATTTTCTAGTGTTACGTACCCAGAGGCTAACTGGCAATTAAATGGATAGCTGGATAATAGCCACATTGCAATAGGAAAAGGTATTTTCACTAGAAAAATGATGGGAAAATGGGGAAATATTAAATAGGATATTACTGAAGAGCTCAGCAACAGATATTTAAGATTGACTGTACTGAAAAAGGGCAAATTCTGTCTTTCCATGGGGCAATTTTTAACAAAGAATATTGGGCAGACATAATGTTCCCAGAAAACTTTTGATTAGGTAAAATGAATCCATAACTCAGAAAAGACAAAAACTTTACCATAAGCTAGTTCCACCTTGCCAGGCACTAATACAGCACCATAACAATAACAGGAAGCAAAACTGTCCTTCCATTCTCTTTTTAGAGTAACTAAAAGCAACAGTAATGATATTCCTTAAATCCACCAGGGGAGAAAAACCTTTTGATACATTTCATGTATGGGGCCAGTGTAATATCCTGCAGTGTACATCCTTTTCTAGAAAGAATTTACCAGGCTACATTTATTATGCTTTGGCTACAGTAAGGCTTGATTACACATGGCTGCTACAAAAAGATCAGCTACCCTGTTTCCCCGAAGACATCCCCTGAAAATAAGATGTAGTAGAGGTTTTGCTAAAGTGCGAAATATAAGGCATCCCCCGAAAGTAAGACTTAGCAAAGTTTTTGTTTGGAAGCATGCCCGACGAACAGAAGACAGAAAAATAAGACAAAGCGCATCTTTGGGAGCAAAAATTAATATAAGACACTGTCTTATTTTCAGGGAAACATGGTAGTCCCTAATCTTACAGTATGGTCCTTAATGAGGATGTGCCACAATGATCTTCTGCAAGTTGCAGCACCTTGGACAGCTCCAATGCAGACAGCACATTTTTACGGCCGCTAGAGTGAGACTGAGCTCTTAAATACTGCAGCAGGCTCAAATAGATCCAGCTAAGCCTCTCTCTCCAGCGTCTGAGGTTTCTGGTAAGTGAGGTTTGGTTATGGTAACCTGGGAGGCTGCTAGGAGGGCAGGTCTTCTAAGGGCTTTGACTGCATATTTAGAGGAGCTGGACTACCAGGTTTGGCCCCAAAAGTTCTGTTGCCCCAACCTGTTCTTCCATAGATGGGGTTGCTGACTCAGTCAAGCTATGTGGGCCTCTATCAAAGACTGGACTGGGTGACTTGTCATCTGAGCTTATATCTGGCTCACTGAGTGAGAACCTGACAGTTGGTGAGTGAGTAAGAACCTGACAGCCTCCTAAACAGGATACCCCAATCCGTTTTATTTATCAAAATAATTATAGATCTCATTTACATACACAGTATGCCCAAGGCAGTTAATAAAAGTGTGTTTACACACATGCATACACTGAGAAAATTAAACTATTAAACCTGTCAACATTACATCAACCAAAAATCAAATCCACACATACAGAGGTAAGCAGATAATAATCAGCCCAAAGCACTTAGGAATAATATAATATTGCATGCTCTCCTGAATGCAAATATGAAAAGGATAGATCTCATTTCCATAGTAATTCATTCAGAGCTTTGGTGCAATGACTTAAATGGATAGTTTAAAACAGAAGTCTAGTGGCACTTTGGTGGCACAACAGACATATATGATTTTTTTTCCTGCCCCAGAGTAAACCCTTCTATGCATGGTCATAAAAAAACGGAAATGGTGAAAGGTCAGCTGATCCTATTTCACCTTCTAAAGTGAGGGACCATGACCTTGGCTAAGGCATTTTCAGTGGCCATACACCATTTATAGAATTCTCTCCCTCTGTAGTTTTGCCTGGAGCCTTCTTTCAGTGCCATCATAAACAGATTCTCCTTTGTCCACTGAAATCAGTAGGCTTAGAATGGCAGTACTTTGCTTAGAATTGCACTGTCAGTGTATATTTAAATGCCAAGTGAAAACACTATTTTTTCCACTTTGATTTGCTACCATGTTAAATACATATTCTTGAAAATCCTATCTACTGGTCTGAACATTGGGAAAATATATAATTACTAAATATTTTACTTAATTATTATTAATTTATTTAATCATCATTACCACTGTGAAATAATAAAATAGCAATTGAGGAGCAAATCTCAGTCTTGTGCACACTCAATGTAAAACATTTAAATTCATATATGCCACGTAGAACATTAAATGTGAACAACGCTCTCCAAATCCGATGTGATATCTGATCACTATTTTTTTTGTGCAGGAAGTATTGCATAACAGAGGCCTATTTCCCGAACTGGAGCAGGGAAGTTTAACTATGGCCTAGCACATGCATGTTAAACAGTCATAAGAGTCATTTATTGTGATAAGTCATTTATTAGGATAAGAAAGAAATCTGTAAATAAAAAAGGAATATGCCCACTGGTGTGTCTATGGGGGGAAAGGGCAGTTGCCCTGACAGCTGTGGGGGGGCCCCAACAGCTCAAGCCCCGTCTAACCCCAGAAAGATCCACCTGAGAGACACAATAGGGCTGGCTGTGCTTGCTGTTGCCCATGCCTCTCTCTGCTTGCCCCTGTCTCTTTCTCATTCTTGCTCCCTGTCTCTGTCTTTGTCTCTCTCTCTCTCTCTGATATGTTGGAGTTCAGCTGTCCTCAGATTCTTACACTTTGTTTCTTGGGGGGCATGCCACTTGGAGCAGTTATGGAAGGGGGAACGGCAAGGGTCGCCCAGCAGGGCAAATAACCTCAAGTGGCAGATGCAGGTTTTGTGGTCATCTGAATCTTATTTTGTAGTGTAGAGCTTCCCAGGCATCCTGCCTGGGAACTGCAAAGAAAGAACCAGCTTGCAGCTTCAGCCTTGGACCAAATGGAGATGCTGATCTCATGCAGTTAATAATGGGGGTGGGGAGCCAAGTCTGTCTGTTACATTATAACTGAACAGTAGATGGGTGGAATTTGAAGTCTAACAACATCTATTCCAGCACAAGCTGTGCTAAGTGAAAGTGTATCTCCTCAAAGGCAAAGGGTAAAAAAATGGACTTAGGTGAACAATACTGCCTTGGAATGAATGGAGAAATGCAAAATTTTCTTGTAAATGTGATGAAGCTCATTACACCTCCCATAGGAAAAAAACCTAGAAAAGGGTAGCCCTTCATACTCTATCTAGTGATGGCCGTTTCTGCACGGCAGCAGAAACGGCTCTTCGCCAGCATAATTAATGGCTCGGGACCGCTCCCCCATGGAGCCACCTTGGGTTTGTCCTGTTCACCTTACCTCTCCTCCCTGCACAGCTCTAGACAGCTGGAGGGACATGCCCATGCTGCCCTCTGACCTCCGAGGGTCAGAGGGCAGCATGGGCATGTCCCTCCAGCCATCCAGAGCTGTGCAGGGAGGTAAGTAAATGGAACACCGGAGTTGCCAAAAACAGTGCCCTCACGCTGGCACACTTCACACCATGTTGGCGGGAAGATGCCGCTTTTGAAAAAACTCACACAGGGAGCAAGTTTCAAAAGTGGCAGTTTCCCACCATTTTGGGAGGGCTGGCATGGTGCTGCTGCAATGATGTAGCACCAGCTGTGCTAACAGCACCCCAGGGATGGTGTTTTACCATCCCTAGGGTGCTGTTTTCTGCCCGTGCAGAAACAACCTAAGGTAGGGTTGGAAAAGTTTGCTTCTTTACACACACACACCATGTTTAAAGCACTGGCTTGCAATTAATGCCAAGGAAGTTGTTATTTTATTTCCAGAATCCAGGATGATGTGGGATCTTTGGGCAAACATGGCTTCACAGCCTTTTGGAGAAAATCAAGTAAAATAATTATTCTCTGATTGTGTTTGGAGTCAATATTGACTTATAATAGTCCTGTTTTGTTGTGTGTATTAAGCCACCAATTTGCAAAGGGGGGGGTTGCCTAAAGAGATGAGGAGAACTCTCCCCATCTTCACAGGCAGTTGATGCTCCTCCTTGGCATAGCTGGGATATTTGGGTGGGGGCACAATTTTAGTGTTTGTGCTGGGCATTATTTCCTGTAGATATGCCCTGTCCATGTCTCTTGTCCTGAGAGGATTAGTGCAATTCATGTAAAACCCAGCATAGGGGTTTTCCCCCAGGATTCACCCAGTTTAGGGGTGGGAACCATGCAAAGTTCCCGCCCAAACCAGGTTACATCCCACCCCCACCATACGATATTTGGCTTGAGCATAAAGGGCATTAGTGTCTAAGGAAGCCCAATAGGTTCACTCATCATTTTCTGGATGTCAGCTCCAACTCCTTCTATAGTCATTTGCTTCATGACCCTTGGTGGCAGCACTTTGAGCTCACAGCAAGTGTTGAATTAGTGACCTGCAAATGTTAGGCAAGACGTCTGCTTGTGTGCCACTTTCTGAGGAAAAGAAAGAAGGAATAATAGCTGTTGTTGGTGCTAAGTTGTTTACAAATTGATTTAATTTATTTTTATTCTCTGTTTTTAACAGGACAGCAACTGCTTTGAGAGCTTTTTCCAAGAAAAAAGATAAATGATAAACATTTAAATAATTAATTTAAGGAAACGAGCAGTCATAGCTTAACATTACAAAAATTGTATCTCTTTAATACTATATTAAACACCACATACTGGTTGGGCTGGTTGTAGTTATGGAGAGAAATTGATCTCACACACACACACACACACACACACACACACACTGTTTTAATTATTTTTGCAAGCATCTGATTTCTTGATTTGGTTTCAAAACAGGCAATCTGAACAGCATCCAAAGGTTGACCCCCATTTACTTGCAGTCCTTGAATTCTGCATGCCCCCAACAGTTAACATTAATCTTTACCTTAAAAGCTTGCTAGCAAAGGACACAACATGAACATAGGCAATTAAGGTAGACCAGTTCGCTCACTGAGTGCATCAGTATAAACCTTGCACAGTCATTTAAAAGCCTCATTTTTATCCAAAGGCAAAAATATAGTGAAAGCAAGCAATTGCCAAATCTCCCCAGAGACTATAGAGCTCTGAGGTCGGGTGAAAAATATTAGAAAAATCACTAGTGCAATTTTCTTTACATTGACCTTCTAAAGACCTCCAAAAAGCAACTGTCCTCCAGAGGTAGATTATTCATCAACCTCTATACAAATTCAGCTTAGACCTCCCTCAGCAAAGATAGGAAGCATGTGGTGAATTTCACATAAGTAAAGAGATATATATCAACCCGACAGGAATCCTAAATTGAGGCTGTGTCGAACATACTTCATTTAACAGAGCAACTTCTGAAAGATGCATGCACACCACTCTGATTCAACCCACGAGACATTCACTCGTTTTTTCTTATTCACTGTTTTCATTAAGAAAAGGAGGGCCACTTCAGATTTATTTACCATCATCAGCTATGATTGCAAAAGGTTTTTTTTTAATCCTATCCTTCTCAGCTACTGTTCAGGCCACATTGCACTGACCTGAGAAAATTCTGGATCTGATTTCCGTATCTCCAAAGATAACTATAGTCCAACCCAGTTTGTACTATTGCTGTGGATAAATAAAACAAAAGTCCAGTGGCACCTGAAAAACATTTATTTCAGTATAAGCTTTTGAGAGTCACAGCTCACTTCCACAGAAGGGAAAGAGGAGTTCAAAAAGAAAAGTTGAGTCTTTCAAATGTAAATTGCCCGTGTTAAGTGACTGGATCAGGACTAAGGACCGAACAAAACATGACAACATCATTGTGGCCGCCAATGGGATGCCACTGTCATTTTGAAGTGATGTAAAATGCCACAAGGGGCAATTCCTGCACAAATTCAAAGCGCAATGCTCTTGTTCTCCCCATCACACCATGCCTTTTCAACTGCTGAAATAGCTTGGTATCTTGACACTTGGAAAGGTCTCAATGGGTGGGGGAGGGAGGAACAAGAGTGCCTTGGCCTATTGCATAAGTGGCTCCAATCAAGATTGAGCATTTTTAAATTAGTTCACAAGGACAGTAGCATCCCCATGGCAGTTATATCCAGTTTGGTCCATATATAGACAATCTACGCTTGATGGATTCTGCCTTTCTGACACAACACATCCATTGTAATCTGCCCCAAAAGTAGAATTTCCAGTTTGAATTCTCTTCACATATCTGAGAAAATGAGCTGTGACTCATGAAAACTCATATAGTAATAACTGTTGTTAGATTTTAAGGTTCCACAGTCATCCAGCTCAATCCTACAGAGGGACAAATCAGCCAATGGACCCAGCACAGGGCCACCCTGACATGTTTGCCCCCTTTGCCATTGTAACCTCAGTCAATGCAGAGGGCACAGACAGTGCTGTCCGGGTCCCCCACAGCTCCCCAGTGGCAAAATCCAGAAGTGTCCACTGCCACAGAGCTACTCTGGCACTCAAGTGGATGCCAGCATGGGCAGGGCATGGGCAAGGGTATCCACCAGGGCTTTCAAGCTAATAATGCAACTGCCAGGGCATTACCCAAAAGGGTAGTGTAACTCCATTTAGCCCTATGGAGGATTTTCTAGGAGGCCAGGGGCAGTGGGTGATTGGGCGGTTCTGTTTGGCAGCCTCCCCATGCTGCTTGAAAGCACTCTGGATTGGGCTGTAACCCAGCTACCCCTTTGGCATGGAGAAAGCCAGACTTGAAAAGGCTGGCACAGGGTGTAGTTTCAACATACCAGATACTTGTTTCACTCACCCACCACCAACATACATATATCCTGAAATCTTCTTTTTGACCAGTGGTGTTAACAATATAATTTTAATCAATTATAGCCTTCTAAGTCCATTGTAGTCAATTAATGCATTTCAGACAATATCATTGTCTACTCAATAGGTCTATAACTGAGAACACATAATTGGCAGTGAAATATCCCCTTCTTTAAGGAGAAGGTCTAATTTAATAAAGCACTGATTTTACTTGACTTTAATTGGCAAAGTGTCAGACTGATTTCTCTCCAGCCTTAAGCACCTCAGATTTGTTAACCAGAGATGCCAGGAATCAAGCTTGGGACCTTCTGAATGCAAAAAAAAATGTGTTCTGACAATGAGCTGTAGTCCCTCAGTGATTGATGGTACAAGGACGTCTATCTCATAATATTCCAAACCCATGAATAAAAAAATACAAATAAAGAAATATATCAATAATATCATATGGATATCATTGTCAGTGAATAAAAGAAATACAATTCACATTTCAGTTTAGCTGTTTTATTTAAAGTGTCAAATGATCAGATTTGAAAAAATCAATGAAGAAACAAAATGATGATAATCCAATGTGTGTAATTACATCACATTATGATGCATAATCACAACAAATGTTAAGTATCATGGGCTCCAGCCTGGCAGAAAATAGCCATGCCATGAAACCTTCTGTTGATGGTTCTTAGGATTCATGTTAGTAGTCTCCCCACCCCCCCTTTAGAATTCTGAAGTTGCCATTCTATCCAGAATGTACCAGAGCAATTGTCTTGCTTAGTGTTAAATAGTGCACTGCTACAGTACAAGCAGATAACTTTTATACCATATAGCATGCCATATAGTCAATGTCTTTCATCGTTAGAGTTGCCAGACAGTCCTGGTTGCCCATCGCTGCTTCATGTAGTAGTTGAAATATTTTTTTAAAAAATGGCAACACTTATGGCACCACTGTTCACATTCATTATTGCCTTGCCATTGCAGGGAGGTTCCTTTTTTATTTTGCACATGCGCAGCTACACAGGTGCAGCTGATAGTATTGTATAATGATCAGCATGGCTGCATGTGTTTGGCTGCATTTCTGCATGTGTTGCAGGAAATAGAGGAGTGTCTTCATGAGAAGCTGCAAAAGCAACCCGGATTGTTTCCACTGGCTCCAATCGCTGCCTGAATGTAAACAGGAAAAAGGAAAACGGTTCCTTTATAACAACTGCAACCTGTTATACATTTGCTGTGCAGAATCTCCCTCAGTCTTAAGTCTCCCAGGTTTCAGTTACAACTGCTTTTCCCAGATCTCTCAACTCTGCCTATCAATTCAGACTCTTAAAAGGCATATCATCAGAACCATCACCAGAGCAGGACCTTTTCATTACTTTCTCCAGAGCTGTGGAATTGTCTCCTTTTACAGTGCTATCCTAAACAGAATTATACCTTTCTAAGTCCCCTGAAATCAAAGTGATTCATAACTTAAAAATGGACCTACTAGGCAACTAACAGCACAGCCTCAAGAACACTTTTCTGGGAGTGCCATTGAAAAATTCAAACAAAATCCTCAACAGAGCTGAATAGAACTGTCAGATGCCTACCTCACTTGTCTCTTTTAGGAGGAAGATGAAGATTTTCCTCATTCACCAGGCATTTGTAAATAGATTTTTTCCCTGTTATTATTATTCCATTCTTTTGACAGTAAATGTTTGGATGGAATTTGATGGGTTTAAACATTTTCTTAATGTGAAATGTAACCCTTGATTTTAATTCTCTGTAAATTGATTTGGATGCTTTAATACAGAAGTTGCAATTAAGTTTTGTCAATAAAATCATTAAAATAGATTATAATTTGTTTTGAGGAAATTGTTTTTTAGCATACCTCCATGCTGTATGGTAATTGAACTATGATGCCAAGAGTGATGTAAAAAACTGAAGGGCATCTATAGCCAAATAAAGTCACCATTTAATCTGCAATATCTTTGCCATGTAAAGCACTGCCTTTTTATCTCATGGATGAATGTATAAAATGGAGAATGTACAACATAAAAATTATGGTTGTCAAAGCACTGGAAAACAAATGACTCAAATAACAATGTTCATAAATGTTGTTAGATTTTGTCAGTGTATGATGATTATTAATTAGTGACTTGTGTTGCTGGTAAAATACATGCCCAGTTATGAGAATAATTATTGACCTTATGCATTCCTGGGATCATTGCAAACAAGATTTCTTTTTTCATTACAAAGTTAAGTGTTCATGTGTAGCAACATATTTCTGATGAATATGCCAAGTACAGAGGGAGTCATTCTTTGAATGATTTCCCCACAGAGTCAAGAATTTCAAAATACAGAAAGGGAAGAATTTAAACAACTAACCAGTGACAAGTTGCTTGATGCCATAATTACTATCATAAATTATTTTCACCTGGATGTTTCAGCTATGAAAATGATCTCCCATTTTATTTTAATATTTGAACTGCTTATTGTATAATTTAAAAGGCACTGTGATGTCGCCTAGCTCCTTGTTAGATTGTCAGGCTTAGCAAAGAAGAAGTAACTTATGTCTGTCTCTCACATACACACTAACACAGAAAAAGACAGAGAGAGAGAGAGAGAGAGAGAGAGAGAGAGAGAGAGAGAGAGAGAGAGAGAGAGCATCAAGTGATATTTCTTTACTGAAGTAACCTGTAGGTACGAGGTAGAATCTCTGTATAGCAATTTTGGAATCACAAACCTACTGAAAGTATACAATGTCATGGACAGATCATCTCCTTCAATTTCATGTCAAACCTCAAGGCAACATTTAATATCAAATTTTAGTAAATAATGCAATTAATCACAGAACAACATTATGAATCATGATCCATACACCAAAAAACAAAGAGATACTAATCATAATGGTTATCTACTCCCTCTAGCATCAGAGGCAATATCTTCTTTATACAAGTTGCTGGGGAGCACAGTCAGGAGGATATTGCTACACTCACCCTGCTCATGGGCTTCCTAGAGGCAGATGGTGGGTCACTGGGTGAACAGAATGATAGAGTAGGTGGCCATTTAGTCTGACCAAGCATGGCTCTTCTTACATTCTTAAACCTCAGAGCAAACAAAAACATGATTCCTTATCAAAATAACCTTTTCTATGCCAGCTGCATTGCATATTGCTGTTCTTGATAGTCTACACACACCGCCAGTGGCGTAAATAGGCAAACTGGAGCCCTTGCCAAACCTGAGTTTGATGCCGTCCCCAGGCGTGTGCCCGGTTAAGATGGTGTCCAGTGTTTAATAAGTCTGCCATAGCAGAGACAATACTTTGCAACCTCAGGGGTTGCTTCATCTGCTTTTGAGTCCCAATCCTCATGTTCTGGAGTTAAGATTATCTCATGAAACCATGCTCAGATTGTCAGTCATGTGAATCTAAAGTGAAGACTAGAAGGAACAGGAGTTATTCAGGTGTAACCCACATCTTGTGAAACCCTTTTTTCCTAAAAAAGCAGCAACCGAATCAACGGGTGCAGCCATTGCTGCTGGGGTGAGCCAAGACGGCATGCTGCAGGAGGGTGCAATGATTGGCTCCGAGCTGGTAAAGGCGGGAGGAGCCTGAATATAAATGGGGCACCACACCCAGAGCTCGTCCTTCTTGGCGGCGAGACTTGGAAAGGCATGGAGAGCAGAGACCAAGTCGAGCATAAGGCCAGGAAGGAGCCCGTTGGGTAGTTGCAGCTTGGTTATTTCATTCTCCTCGTTAATTTCTATCCCTTGTCTCAGCTTTCAGCCTATCTCTCCTCTTCTTATTCCATCCTTTTACCTTGGGACCCAATCCTTCCTCTTTCAGCTATACCCCCCCTTCCGGCCTGCTTACCCGGTTGGGGGCCTGGCAGTGATGCCTCCAAAACGCTCCAAGAGCGCGGAGACACCCAGGAGGGAGCAATTCCCTTCTGGTCAGGCGAAGGCCCTCCTTAATAGGGTCCGAGTCCAGACGGGCCCCGGAGCTAGTGGTGCTGACCCGGTAGTCGGATGGATAGGCGCAGCCGCCCGAGCGGCCATGGCTGCAACCCTGGGCTTATCCCCGACGGGTCGGGGATGGGGTGCGGGCGCCTCCGGGCAACCCTCCCCGATTGGGAGAGGGCTCAGCCGCGGCCTGGTGAGTGAGGCCTCTGCAGTGGCGGAGCCATCACTGGGCCCGGACACGCACCCGCCTTCGGGTGCGGCGTTGACTTCGGAGCCTAGTTCCAACCTGGTCAAGAGCCTGGCGGACACGCTGCTTCACCTTTCTCAGGCCCTTAGTGGGTCTTCTGGGAGCCTTGGGGCTTCCATCGAGCCAGAGGACCCAGCGCCGTCCATGTTGGCAGCCGCTGGCGTGGAGGAAGCGGCCCCGCCAGAGCAGCCGGTCCCAGGATTCCAGCTCTCTCCTCCCGGGAGTGCTTTTACGTCCTTCGACATGTCGGTGGGCACATCCGAGAGGGAAGGACGGAGGAGGAAGTGGTCGTTGCAGCATTCCCGTTCGTCTCAATGGTCTCCCAGCTCGTCTTCATCCAGTGAGTTAACCAAAGACGATGAGATGCAGGCTAGCGGGGAATATTGGTATCAGGGGGAGAAGGTGCCTGCTCTGCCCTCTTGGTTGGCTAAGCGCAGGCGCCTTTGGGGACCAGAGGCACCCTCTACAGGCTTAGCCTCCAATGACAACGGGAACCCTCCTGGGTCCCACTTGCCCAGGAAGCTACGGGAACGGGGCGTTGGATGGGTATTACATGGACATATTTAAATGCTTGAGACAGGAGGGCGAGCGGGGCCTCTCTAGGGGTAAGGCCGACAGGAAAAAGAAGGGGCCCCGGCGGCGGACCGCTCTTTTGATAACTGGTTACAAGGTTTCAGCGAGTACTTAGCCTTAATAGCGGCCGCTTATCCTTTGCAGGCCTGGCATCTGGTAGCTCACATGACACACGTTCTCCGGGCCCGCTCCCTAGCCAGGGAGGCTGCGGCCATAGCATACGATGAGGCAATTAGAAGGAGCGCCTCGCATAAAAGCCGCTTCCGCTGGGACCTTATTCATGACCAAACGTGGATGGTGGTAGTCCAGCCAGCCATGCCAGGGGCACACGAGCCCGCTGCCGGCGACAGGCCCATAAAGGGCTCTCTAGCGGGCAAAGGGATTAGCAAGGGGACTTGCTGGGAATTTAACAGGGGCTCTTGCCAACGATCCAGATGTAGGTATGAGCACGTTTGCTTCAACTGCTCTGCCACTCACAGCAGGGTGCACTGCCCAAAACTAGCAGGTCGCCCTCCCTTTCGACAGGCCCAGTCCCCTGGCACTGGGCATTCCCAGGAGGACGCCAGCAGCCAGGGCAGCGGTGCCGCCCCTCAAAAGCATTGGCATCCCGTCCTCTTTGGTGAACTTGGCCCCTACCCCAATTCGGCTTCAAGTCTTGCAGGATTGGCTGCAGCACTACCCTGACAGACCCACGGCAGAGTTTTTGGAAGGCGGCTTCTCCCCTGGTTTCAGTATCCCTTACCAAGGGCAAAGGAGGGCCTATCATTCTAATAACTTAAAATCCGTCCTAGAGCACCCCGAGGTGGTAGCAGACAAGCTTAGCAAAGAAGTGGAGGCTGGCAGGATTGCGGGCCCCTTCTCCCAGACGCCACTGGCCAACTTGAGGGTGTCTCCCATTGGGGTCATTCCCAAGAAGGCACCTGGGGAATATCGCCTCATACAACATCTTCCCCCCACCCCCGGGGCGATTCTGTAAATGATTTTATTGACCCTGAGACATGCTCAGTAAAATATGCCACAATAGACGAGGCCATCAGCTTGATCAGGCAGGCCGACCCGGGCGCCTTATTGGCCAAATGTGATATTCAATCTGCCTTTTGGCTTCTACCCATTTCCCCTAAAGATTTTGAGTTGCTGGGCATCCACTTTCAGGGGCAATGGTTCGTGGACAAAGCAATGCCCATGGGTTGCTCCATAGCTTGTGCTGCCTTCGAGGCTTTCAGCACCTTCTTGGAATGGGCTTTCAAGCAGAGGGTTCCCTCTGGGCTAATCATACACTATCTAGACAATTTCCTCTTTGTAGGCAGACAGGGCACCAGGGAGTGCGAAACCGCACTGGGAACTTTTCAAGTCCTGGCAGAGGAATTAGGAGTCCCCCTGGCCCCCAATAAGACCAAGGGCCCGATCGCTGTCATCAATTACCTTGGCATACAGCTGGACACAGCCCGGGGCACCTCCTCCCTTCCTCAGGAGAAACTGCACGCACTGGCCAATATTATCCAATCAGTCCTCCCTTTGAAGAAGTGCAGAGTGCGGTTGGTGCAGTCCTTACTGGGCCATCTTAATTTTGCCTGCAGGGTGGTGGCACCTGGCAGGGCCTTTTGCTCCCGGCTGGCCAGGTCCCTAGCTGGGTGCAGGTCCCCCCAACACCATGTCAGAGTCACTGGAGGCCTCAAAGAAGCTCTGAGGGTCTGGCAAAACTTCCTTTCAGGTTTTAATGGTGTCTCCTTGTGGCAATCATCGCTGGACCCCGGCCTTGAACTTCAGGTGCATTCCGACGCCTCCGGAGCTCATGGCTTTGGTGTCTATTTTCAAGGAAAATGGTCTTGGGGCCTGTGGCCCACTGCTTGGTACATGACGGGCATTACCAGGGATCTCATCTTTCTAGAATTATTCCCCATATTGGTGGCGGTTCACCTCTGGCACAGTCTATAGCAGGATAAGCGGGTGCTTTTCTGGTGCGACAATCAAGCGGTGGTGTGGGTAGTGAACCGCCAATCTTGCAAATCCGCACGGTTGATGGGGCTGGTGTGCAATCTAGTCCTCACTTGTTTAACTCACAATATTTCTTTTAAAGCTGCTTTCGTTCCAGGTTTGAATAACAAAATCGCTGACGCTCTATCTCGCCAGCAGGTGGACCGCTTCAGGCGCCTGGCCCCCGGGGCAGAACTGTTCCTGGCGATCATGCTGGCGGCCTTGTGGAACCTTGGCAGCGGACTGTAATCAGAGGTGTTTTGAACTCATTGGCCCCAGGTACGTGTAGACAATACGACAGGGCCGTGCATGACTTCCAAAACTTTGCGGCAGCTGCGGGGCGCCCAGTCCGTAATGGGGTGGACACGGGCTTGTTGCTGGAATATTTGGTGCACCTGCACAGTCAGGGGACACACACACACACACACACACACACACACACACACACCCGCACCATGGGGGTCCAGCTGGCAGGGATAGCATTTTACTGCAGACTTTCAGGCTTCCCTGACGTGACCAAGGTGTTTGTGGTCCGTCGGCTCTTGGCCGGCTGGCGTAGAGCAGGCCCCAGCCAGAGAGATCTAAGGCACCCTATCACAAAAGAGGTGCTCCGGGCGGTTACGGCACACTGCGGCAGGTTTGCTCTTCACGCTATGAGCGGCTGCTCTTCACTGCAGCATTCCACGTGGCGCATCACGGGGCTTTCCGGCCAGGGGAACTGGTTGCCCCATCCAGGGAGTGGCTATCGGGCAAGGTTTTACAAATACAACACTTAGTACTGTCGGGGGATGGAGTTTATGCATGGCTGACCCACTCCAAGACAGACCAGGAAGGGCACGGAGCTTGGGTCACCATGCCGGCCCTACCAGGTGACGTGACTTGCCCCCTTGCCTC
Organism: Sphaerodactylus townsendi; assembly: GCF_021028975.2. Lineage (NCBI taxonomy): Eukaryota > Metazoa > Chordata > Lepidosauria > Squamata > Sphaerodactylidae > Sphaerodactylus > Sphaerodactylus townsendi. The sequence continues at coordinate 35,407,561 of NC_059429.1, read as the reverse complement.
CTTAACTGCTTGGCTCCCCCTAAGGCCCCGGCAAGGGGGCATGCTCTTTGTCCATGAGGATGGGGGGCCCCTCACCAGGTTTCAGATGCTGACCGTGCTTAGGGCATGCTTGGCACGGTTGGGCTTGTCAGCCACCGAGTTTGGCCTTTATTCCTTCAGGATAGGGGTGGCCACGTCAGCAGCGCAGGAAGGTAGGGCTCGGCCACTTTCCAGGCTTACATATGCCCTCACCTTTCTTGTTAATTCTCTTCACAGTGCCTCCAAGGATGCCGCAGACTGTCATCCAACAGGTGTGGGTTGTGGGGCACAGCATCGTGGATCGTGCTGGAGAATACGCCTGCTCGTCCGGGTGGGGCCGGAATCTTGGTCTGGATGCACACCTGGGCATCACCTGGATGGGCCAGGGCAGTATGAGGTCAGCCGAACTAGAGTACACCATATGTGTTCCACCTGACCACACCGGACATTTTGGTCATTCACCTGGGCGAGAACGACCTCCCAGCGATGTCCGGCCTCGATTTTAAGTGGGCAGTCGATGCCACTCTGAGGAGCTTGCGGAGACATCTGCCGGGCACGGTCCTGGTATGGTCGGGGCTCCTGCAGAGGATTATTTGGAGGCACGCCGAGAAGCCCAACAAGGTGGACAGGGCTCACCGCAAGATGGACAAGGCAGCTGCCAAACTTGTTCTCTCCTTAGGGGGAGCTGTGGCGGATCATCCAGAGATCTCCCACGATAATCATGGGCTGTACAGGGCGGATGGGGTACACCTGTCCGAACGGGGAATGGATCTGTGGCTACAGTCCATCCGGCACACACTTCTCCAGGTGTGCTAGAGTGGCTGGCTCAGGCTTGAGAAGCTTGGGCGGGAGCTGCGAGAGGGGCAGCTCGTGGCAGGTTGGCAACGGAGTCGCAACATCTGGGGAGAAAACAAGCCATCCGGCAGGTTCTCCCAGGCTTGCGCCCTGTGGAAGGGCTGGGGGTGTGGCGGGCTGGCTGGCAGGCTGGTAGGCTTGGCCGTTGCCCGACACCCCAAGGAGTGGGGCGGGGCAGGCCGGGAGGCGGCCGGGAGGCTTAGCCGATGCCTGACACCCCAGCGAGCTTTGGGAGGATGGCGGGTAGGTAGGCGGCCATGGGCTTAGCCGATGCCCGCCTCCTCAGCAGGAGCAGGAAGGGTCGAAGCCGGAGTGTTACCTCTGGGGCTCCCCTTCCCGCTAGTGGCCCCAATGGAGATTGGGGATTGCTTGATGTTGCGACCCGTTTTGCTGCCCTAGCTTCTCTGTATATAGTTATATATATATATTTGATATATTAATAAATTGGGCTGCGGCCCAATCCATTTTTCCAGCCTGTCGTGGTTGTGTCTTTATTTTGGTGGAGAAGGGTCTCACCATCTGCATGCAAGAAGCACAGCAGGTTCCCCCATTGGTGATTGTTAGGCATTTGGCCGACAAAATGTATTCCATTCAAACACTTGGCTAGTTTTTGCTGTTTTGGCTTTGACTTCTATTGGACATACAACCAGGACTTTGGTTCAGACCTAAGTAGATTATCAAAAATTAACTAGAAAGACCATAAAAAATAGCACACACTGTTTTCTAGAAGTCAGAAAAAATTATCCCCAAATTGTATACTTTAAAATCAATTAGAATTGTCTTTGGGTTTTTTTTTCCTTATTTGATATAACAGAAACTGGTGAAAGTTTACATATTATTTGACTGGAAAGTTTTTAATCAGAATTTAAATGTCCTGAATGTTTATAATGATTCACATTTAAACTGGTGTGTGTGCATGCGTGTACACTTGAGAAAGACAGAGAGCTTTATGACTACTTTTATTTTTCTGATACAATCAAGGACAAGGGAAGTTTAGAGTCAGAAAAATACCAGACTGCATAGTGGAAGTTAAACCTTGTATTAGCTCCTCTGAAGAACAGGAAATTCATTCACAATGACCATTCTTGCATATTCCACAATTAGATTACAAGTCCTTCTGCATATGTAAGAGGAAAATGCAGCCTACAGGGATATTAAATTTGCTATATAAAATAAATGCTGAAGCAATCTATAGTCTCATAACTTTTTCAAGATTTCACATGGAAATTATTGTGAACATGTTGAGTACACCCAGGAAAACTGCTCGGTAGCATTTTTCTGCTTATAGAATAATACACATGGTAAAGAATTTTTTTTCCTGAGAGTGCAGAGTATGAAATTACAACCTCCCCCTAACCTATGCCCCACCATAATTGTCAGTAGATTTGTTTTAGTCAACAAAAGACAGGCAAAACATTATTTTTTAGAACAATAACTGCCTTCGCAGCCTCCTATTCCCCTGGCAGATATCAAACTGTTCAATGTGACGTGTAATGCTTTATTGTATTTTTAAAATTATTTTGTTAGCCACTTCAAGAGATATTTGACCATAAATAGCAGAACATATAATGTCTAAATGAAAGCTATCAAAATGTGAATGTACCAATTAACTTTAGGCTAAATTAAGCTCAAACTAAGGTTTCTAAGTGGGAGGGGCAATGTTAACTGATTCCCCTCTCTTCAACCTCACTCCCACAATGTTCTTGATGGTTCATTGATTTAAAGGTGTATAGAAAAAAAGCAGGGAAATAGGGGAAGCAGCCAACGTATCAGTTATTTAACACAAATAGAACTGCTTAAGTGCTGTGCTCACTTTTCAGCAACTGCATTTAGTCAGGCGGGGGGAGCAACAGACTCTGTAACAAACCTTTGTTAAATCCTTTTAATGTGGATCTTATTTTTTTCTAAAAAAACCCTTTTGTACTTTATCCTGAATGCAGAACACCTCAACACTGCATTTGATGTTAAATGCATAAATCTTGACATCCTATGACCTTCAGTAGTGTGACACAATTCCTAGATTGGCACCCTCGAAGATATAGGAAGTGGGTACCTGAGTAGACAGGGTTTGGGGATGGGAGGGACCTCAGCAGGAAATAATGCCGTATAGTTCATGCTCCAAACCAGCCATTTTCTCCAAAGGAATTGACTGCTTTCATCTTGAGATTAGCTGTAATTCCAGGAGATTCCAGACTCTGCCTGGAGGTTGGCAACTCAATGAGACTTGCATAAACTTGAAAATCCCAGTTCAGCTGCTGTTGGCCATGGATTCTGTGCAATAGCTGGCTGTCATGCAGACTGGTGTGTTGAAAATGCCTCGTATATCTTTGCATGAACTTTACAATAAAGGATAAGTTAGAGAAGCAGAGGCGTACTGGGGTTAAATGGTGCCTGGAGACAAATTGTCTCTTGGACATCCCACAGGGTCTACCCCACCCCCAACCTGGCTCGGCCCCCTGATGCCCCCAGGATCCGCCCCCCCTGCCAGTGCCCTCGACCCCACCCATGTCACCATGGACATGAGCAAGGTCGGATGCCCAACTCCCCCTGCCATCTGGGTTCCCAGCTGGCAGTCAGGACTTCCTGTTGCCTCATGGTCTTCGAGCACCCTGACCCCGCCCATGTCAGTGACACATGGACAGGGTCGAGGCACCAAAAACGATGAGGTAGCAGGATTTCCTGGTCACATGGGGGCGATTTTGCACCCCCCCCCCACGTGACCAGAAGAGTGGCGCCCGGTGACAAGGGGTACCCCTTGTCCCTAGGTAGATACGCCACTGTAGACAAGTCTCCAACAGCAGATTCAGGAATGAGGGTAAGATCTTGTAGCTTGTCTAACACCACTTCATTGGCTCCTAGAAGAGACAAGATTCATAGTGATGTTTTCCTTAGTCAAAACCCACTTTGACAGCGCAGTCCAGGGAGTGGAGGGAAATCAACTTTTGGAGTCCATGCAGGACCGTGCCGACACGTTTGCCCACCGCTCAAGCAGAAGTGGGGAGAGCAAATAGGGAGGTGGGCAGGCATTGTGGAGCATGACCCAGAAGAGTCTGCACTTTGCAGAGCTGTGCCAGCCTAAAATCAGATGTGGTATTGCTGGGTGTATGGTAGGGACCTTTTCGGAATCTTAGTCAGCTTCGACTGGGCTTTTTGGCCTAGGAACACCCCTGGCACAAAAGTCGGACTTACATCACCCAAAAAGGTGGTGTAACTGCATTTTGCCCTATGGAGGGCTTTCAGGCCACCAGGGTGTTCTCAGTTTTTCTGCCTTCCCATGCTGCCTGGAAACCTTCTTGAGGTGGCGCAGCAGCAGTGCCATTCCTGGCCACCATTGCCTCTAGACTGGGCCATTAGCCATTACACTATACTGCATCTTAATTTATATTATTGAGAAATTATTGCATTTGATTTTATGTTTATTTGTATTTGAATTTTATGTTGTTCACCGCCCAGAGCCCTTCAGGGATTGGGCGGTATTTAAGTTTGAAAAATAAAAAATTAAATTAAAAAAATTAAAAAATATACCCACATTGTACAACTAGATGTATATTTGCATCAGCACAGGCAACTTGTGTGTACTGGTCTCCCTTTTTGGATCTGAGAATGAGCCTTTTTCACAAGCAGCATTTGTCATGGGAGGTGTAGGACTTTAATATTTGGCATGGTTTGTATATTTCCAGTTTCATGTGCATTTTAATGTTCTCGTGCCTTTGAGATAGCTTTAAAAAATCTGCATAAAATTATAAAGATCTAAGAAATGCTATATTTTTCTTTACCTTTTTAGTGAGATTCCATTAAACTGATTTATTATAATTATTATTTTGCAATTTGGGTTTCAATAACAGGTGGATATCTCATACTGTTAAGTCTTCCAATGAGCTATCAGAGTCCATTTCCTCAGCATTAAAAATAATCCTTCCTGCAGGGCAGCAGCTAATTTCTAGCAAGACCTTGCCATGAAGATAAACTGTCTTGACTTCTGAGTATTTTATGGAAAATACAAAATTAATGACTACAGTATTGAAAAATCCTTTCACACTGATCCAAGGAACACCTCATTTGATCTTTTTATCATCTAGAATATGTAAATTCCCATATTAAATACAGTTACAATCACTTTTGTTCTCTAGGGTCTGTGTTCGTCTCTTTTATTGCAACAAGAAATATGTTTCTTGCTAGGCAAAGAACAGACACTAACAATTTCAAGTAACTGCCTTCTTCAGCACTCTTTATATACTCAATAGCTCGCTTTCTTTCTGTTTGATTAGATCAAGGATCCTTCTAATCCAGTTTCTAGTTCTCATCTGTGCCCACCAGATGCCTCTGAGAAGCCCAGAGTAGGAAGGCAACACCAGCCTACCTGCTATAAACTATTCAGAGATATACTGCCTCTAAAGAAGGCCCCATTTACCTGTCATGGATAATACCCATCCTTTGCCTCCTTTTCCCTGTTGTATAGTTATATCTTTGTGCTAGAAATTAGTAATATGGGGTCACTCATCTACACATTAATTGCTAAAAGGTTTAATAAAGAGCCTATGCAGGCCACAAACATACCACTTTTTTATTACTTCAGCTCTCAAAGAATCCTGGATTGCAATTTGATGAAAGCCCTGTGAATCTGTTCAGGATCTGTAGCCACTCCAGCCCCTACACATACAAAGAACCAAAGTTCCTAACATTCCCAGAGAAAGAGTGGTAAATCAATTAAGTCAGTGATATTGATATATCCAAAATTTTCTTATCTGAACATATAATAGATATTAAAATTGAATATATAAAAATAAATATGCAAAAATATATAAAAAATGGAAAACAGCACTGATTTGTTATTTTTCATTGGACAGCCGAAAGAGATCTCAGATCTCACCATGACATGCTTCTGAAGATGCCAGCAATAGATGCAGGCAAAACATTAGGAGTAAAAACTACCAGACCATGGCCACACAGCCCAGAAAACCCAAAACAGCCAGATTTCTCTCGCTCCACCCCACAGTTATTCTCTTCCCTGCTACATAATCAAGACCACAGTTTGAGAACTTCTACCTTACAGTTATGAGGTTTCACAGTGCCTACTTTAATCAATAAGGACTAAAGAGATATATTGTTCAGCAAAAATTATCTATATGTTCTAAAAACAGAATACAAGGGGAAAGAGTTGGCAGTTAGGTGTGAAAGCCACCAGTGTGAGACCTTTGAAACTGCTACTCCTATTCACTTCCATCATGCCCTCTTACAATGAAATCCCCACAATCTTATATTGTAGCATCTAATTTGCATTTAAACAATATGGACCATATATCGATTGAACATAAACAGATCCAGTCCCATCATCTAATTTGCCTATGGAATGCTTCTAAGCTAGTGCACAAAAGCTAAGCTCCATTCAGAAACTATTTTGACATCTGATTGACACAGATTGCCATAGTTATGGTTAATTGATGCAGATAATTACACACATTACACAGCATGTTTGGGGCTGTGAAAAAGCAACACTTCAATATTATGGTGTTATAAGGTAGTGCGTTATGACTGTGGGGAGAATCATTATCAAGAAACATCTGTCAACATATGACAATTATCAATGATTGAGATGCTTTTTCATCTTCCCTGACATGATCTGCAGAGGTTATGAAGCCTAAATATGTATAAGTCACTTGCTGGTTGGCCTTAGGTCTGACCTCAAGTAATCATCATTAACGTTACGTGGCACCTAATTGAATATGACCATGTCAAACAGTGGATTGGTAACATTTGTCCTAGCGGTACTGGGAACAGTTCAGCTGTATCATTATTAGTTTTAGAAAAATGTTTCCATGAAAAGAAATATACGATACCTCCCCCATGAGATGACGATTATGAATATCAGATTTTATAGAGGTAGCAATGAGAGATAGATAACAAAACCAGTAGCATGAAGAGTACTCCAGTTCTGTATTATTGCGCAGCTAACCAAGCAAGATCATGGCAACCAAATTTCTGAGGGACAGAGGCATTATTCAGTCTGACGACTAAAAGCAAATTCACAGATGGATTCTGGGAGAGAATCAGTGCTCTGATGAATAAACTGTAAAGAAAAGAACACATTACAATAAACATTGGTGTGGCAAAATTCATCTACAGTCTCACTGTGCTGACATCCATGCTAGGAAGCTTTCAAAAATGTTCTAGGAGCTCAAACCCACATTCTATGAATGCTCACATTCTCTGTATTTTTCTCTGAGTTCCAACCACAAAAACTATTTATTGGTCTGCAAGAGGAATGCTACTTTAATGCTCACGTCAAAGGTTAATATATACTGCTGTATGAATCAAGTATAGCAGCCTGGGAGAGCCAATGAAATTGTATCTTGCCCCTGATGACTCTGCCAATAGATATCAATAGTTTTACACAGAGAAATAGTTTCACACAGAGAAACAGAGATGACAGAACAAGTTATTTTCTTCTCAAGTTTTACAGCAGAGGTGCTATACCTCTGAAGGACGCTTGGATTCAGTTCCCAGGATTCCCATTTAAAGGATCTCAGGTAGAAGGATGTGGAAAGATTGTTCTGTGCTTGAAACCTTACTTTGCTCACCAGGACCATTTTTAACAGACTGAGCACCCCCATGCTTACATTAATGATCTGTCCACAACTCAATGGTACTTTAACTGTCTGTGCAGTTGGTGGCACATAAGCGGCTGATCAGCATCTACTTCTGGCAGATGATCAAAACTTGCTGGAACTGATGGGAATTTTAGGTTTCTCAGCCTTCTGATTCAGTTTGGAAAGTCCCCAAAACTTTAACTTGAAAGCAGATTCAAGATGATCTAGCCTTGTGTTGTATCCTTGTAAAGTTAATGATAAGATGGCATGCCGTAGGGAGATCCGGAAACATATTTCCCCAGAATTTTTAAATGAAATGCTGTGCAAGTCCCCAATTCAGAACAGGCAGATAAGTATTTGGAGAGGAGGAGCTTAATTCTGCCCCATGCAATTTCACCCATTTCAATGGACTCCCCAAATTGCTTCTGACCTTACAAGAGGTAGCAATGCAAACAAGCAGAGACAGGGGCTGACTATACACAAGGTGTCTGCCACACTGCAGAGGCAAAGGGCATTGCAGAAAGACATATTTCCTTGAGCCCTGGTTTCATTTTCCATTCTCTCTGAGGCAAGTGACACTACTTTTAGCACAACTTTAATTTTCTTCACTGCCAGAACGGGGCAAATTTGCTAGTGAGCACAGCTTTGCCCCACACATCTTCCCTCTGCCCACAGCAACACCATCTCCCTTGCTCTATTTTCACCCTCCCAAATTGGGAGGGCTTTTTAAAACTTTATTTCAACTTCAAGCATTTGTATCATATTCGCATTATCAAAATAATAATTGATCTACAACAGTAATATTGAAATAACAAGCCTCCTGTGGCGGCGGCAGGGTCAGGAATGTGCACGTGTGTGTGTGTGGAGGGGAAAGGGAGAGAATATCCATTCTAGGACATGGCCCCCTTTTTCAGCAAAGTGTGGTCCAGAGAATTGCTTTGCCTCTTTCATTTGTGGGAAGGATTATTTCTGGAAAGGGGCCACAATATCAATATTACTACAAGAACAGCAATATCGATATAAAGCCTTTATACTTGCCATCCTAAGAATACCTTAAAATTGAGGGGGAGGTTTACAGTTCAAAGCAAACCTGATTCCCCAAAATTATAAGAGGCAGTGTTGGGTTGGCTTGAATATTGGGGGAAGGGAACTCTGGTCTGTGTGAATCTGCTGTGTGAAAGTATTGTACTGTTACTTCTTGGCTCCTTATCTTTCCGCTAGCTAGTGAAGGCCACATACTTTGGTCTGTAGTGCAGCTGTGGAACTGTACGGTGGGCAGGGGGATGGGTTTGCTGGTTGCTTTAAAATATCAAAGTCTCTGCTGAGCCAGCAGAGATGTCTTGGCACCGTATGGGACTTATCTTGCCTGCAATAAAGGAATCTTTGTTCATCAACAACTGTTTTAATTGTTTGGTTAAAGGAGGTTCTGACAGACAGTGAAGGTCCACTCAGTTACCAACTGTAAGCTAGGAAAATCATGGAGATTTTAGGGGTGAATCCTGGGGAAGGCAAAGTTTGAAGAGGGGAGAGAAATCTGCAAGTGTAAATTGGAGGTTAAAAGTCTTATGTAATGCATCCTATTACTCCCTGCCCTTCCAGATTTGATGGAGGAGAGCAGTGGACCCATTGCCATGAAGGAGACCAAAGTCCAAGATGTTTCTTACCTTTCCTGGTGCTGTACACAAGATGGATTCAGTGAGGTGTGTGCATGCTGCCACCAGGAGGAGGAGGAGGAGGAGGAGGAGGAGGAGGAGGAGGAGGAGGAGGAGGAGGAGGAGGAGGAGGGAGGGAGGGAGGGAGGTGAGGTGAGTGAGGTGAGAGTGAGGTGGTGAGTGAGGTGGCAGGTGAGTGGAGTGGTGGTGAGGTGGTGGTGGTGAGGTGAGGAGAATTGGTGGTGGTGGTGTGGGTGTGGGTGTGGGTGTGGGTGTGGGTGTGGGTGTGGGGTGTGTGTGTGTGTGTGTGTGTGTGTGTGTGTGTGTGTGTGTGTGTGTGTGTGTGTGTGTAAAATGCAAGTTCTGAATGCTGCTGATCCTTTTTTGTGCTTCTATGAGACTCCAGAGACACTGGGGAGATTCCTACAGAGAGCCGGGGCTCCCACAGCTTTTTCTCAAGGGTTTCCAGGTCCCCCTGGGCACCAGTGGAGGATAGGAAGGGTAAAATAACCAAATCCAGGTTGGGAAACTCCTAAAGATTTGGGAATGAAACCTGTGGAAAAGAAGAATCTCAGTGGAGTACAATGTCATAGAGGTCACCCTCCAAAACATTCATTCCCTCCAGAGGAACTGAATTGTGTTGTCTGGAGATGAGCTGTAATTCCAGACCATAGCCACACAGTCAAGACATCCCACAACTGCCAGTATTAGTAATTTTTTTTCCATTTTCTATATTGTTACCAGCATTCTATTCTTGTTTGTTTGTTTGTTTTCTTTCTTTCTTTTTTGGGGGGTCCTCAACCTTTTGACTAATAGCTGAAGTTTTTTTAAAAAAAATAAGTAAGGCTAATGACAACCAGTTTGCAAACCAGATAGGAACAAAACTGGGAATCCAGGGAGAAGCATCTGTCATCAGGAGTCACAAAAAAGGTCAGGACCCTGGCTGCCTTCTGGGAGGCACTTCTTCCCCAGTTGTTTAAGACTGCCCCACCCTGGACCACCAGATAACTGAATTTTCCAGTGGTTTGTATATATTAATACATGCAAACCTCCTAGCTCAGTGGTGGCAAGCCTATGGCCCTTCAGATGTTCATGGACTACAATTCCCATCAGCCCCTGCCAGCATGGCCAATTGGCCATGCAGGCAGGGGATGATGGGAATCGTAATTCATAAACATCTGGAGGGCCATGGGTTCGTCACCACGGTCCTAGCTCCACAGATAGAAAAGGTCTATTCAGTGGCGCTCCTGCTTAGGGACAGCATACGCTGGGTAATCCCTATGTCCTCCAGGCGGCGTCCCCATTTGGTCAGCTATTGGGGTGCCAACATTTCCAGGGTCAGTGCTTGTGTTTTTTTGAATTTTTTTTAAGTGTTTTTTCACGTTATGGCCTCGCAAGGGGGCGCATTTGTCTACAGGCTAGCGGCACCAAAATTTCCAGGGTACTCATCCAGAGACTGTCCTGATGATACCTCATCCCAAATTTGGTGATGTTTGGTTTAAAAGGCAGCAAAGTTATGGACCCCAAAGGGGTGCCCCATCCCCATTGTTTTCTAATGGAGAGCTGAAACCTGAGGATGGGGGCTACTTCCATTTGAGGGACCATAGCACTTTGATCCCCTGAGACATGTAATCTCTCTCTCACCAAAACCTGGGTGGAATCATAAGAATAGTTAACAGATGATACCCTGAAATTTTGGTGTTACTAGCTTTAAAAATACACCCCTTCCAGGCACCCCCCCAAAATTGCCCAAGATTCTTTTGTTTTGCAGTGACTTTGCTCCATTGCTTGGCAGCCAATGGGGAATTTCTGGAGTGTGTAGGCAGGCTGCACATTTTTTTGGAAGATGAGAGGCACCAGGACTTTCAGGGTGGCTCCCTTATAGGGGAGGGACCTCCTGGTAATAGTATCCAGGTTTTGGGAGACCTTTTGCCTTTGGGGGGGTTCAATTTTATGGGCAAACCCAAAAAAGGCTTATTTTGTTTCCCCGCTCCTGCACATGAAAGCCTCATGGGCTGAGGTTCTCTCAGAAAATCTCTTCAACTCGCCCCCCCCAGCTCCAGAAGCTAAGCTAAAGCTCACCAAGCTTGATGCTATTACCAGGAGACCCTCCTGGAGCCAAACCTTGAAAGTCTGGAGCCTCTATCTTCAAAAAAAAATGTGCAGCCTGCCCTCTAGAAATTCCTCATTCGCTACAATGGAGCAAAGTCACTGCAAAACAAAGAATCTTGGGCAAATTCTCTTGGGGTGCCTGGAAGAGGGTCTATTTTTGTAAAGCTTAGTAACACCCAAGAATTTCAGGGGTATCATCTGTTAACTATTCTTATGATCTCCAAACCCAAGTTTGGTGAAGTTATGTTACTAAAAAAGGAGGGACCAAAGAGTTATGGTCCCTCAAATGGAGTAACCTCCATCTCAGGTTAGCTCCCATTGAAAATTGAATTGGGGATAGGGTGTTCCATTTGAAGCGTCCATAACTTTGCTGCCCCCCCTGAACCAAACATCGCTAAACTCAGGTGATATCATCAGAGGCAGTCTCTGGATGATGCCTCCTGAAATCATGGTGCCGCTAGCTTTAAAATGCACTCCCTGCAGGCTGAAAAAGAAAAACACCAAAAATACCCCCAAAAACCCCAAATACCTTGCATTCAAAAGCATTTTGTTTCCATATTTGGCCAAAGACATAATCGGACAGTTTTGTCCAAATGTGCCTGAATGTGCCCATATGGCAGTGAAATTTGGTAGTGGTTTGATCTGAGTCTGCAACCCTCAAAAGTGATGCTGTGTTGTTTTAGCGGGGACCCCAGATTCTCGCTTTAAGGTAAGTTTAAAATAAGAACCTGAGCTCCCTAGTTTAAACACCATTGAAAGTGATGCTGTTTGGGGGTGGATTCCGCTGGAGGTGTTTTGTGAGAGATGATGCTGACATTTGTTTGGTGGGGGTGATTTGTGAGAGATTTACATGCTTAATACCCACTTGCACTGGCTTGGAGTTGTTTCTCAGGCTAACAACCTACCTCATAGGGTTGTTGTGATTAGGAAATTAGGAAAAGAGTTGGTGGGGAGAGAGCCGTGTATGTTTTGATGGAAGTGGGAGGTGTTTTGTGAGCTGGTTCAAAAAAATCATTGTTTGGTCATGGTGGGGGAGGGTGGCAGCCCATACACCAGGCGGGGAGGGGGGCGCCAAACGTAGGTTTTGTCCCTGGGCGCCGGTTTGCCTAGGTACGCCCCGGGTATATTGAAAACCAAATCATTCAGCTATTAAAAGGCTGCATGAAAACGAAGAGCCAGAGGCCCAAACAACAGGTGGTTCAGTAGAGAATCAGGATCACCCTCTTAATCTCCTTAGAGAATTAAACAGAAGGACTCTACAACAACTCCTAAGGAGAGGTGTGATTAGCAGAAAGTCCAACTAATCAGTTTATCAACAAAGCAGCCAACAACATATATTGTGAGGATTGCTCTTGAAGCAGTTCAACAATTCAGTGTCTTTTGTTCTTCACTCTCTGAAACAATATGTCAGGGAGAATTCATTTGAAAGGAAATTCCTTCAAAAGTACACTTTTAGCAATTATTGCATAGTGCTTTTCAGATGTAATACATTCCCATCATATGATTGGAGCCATTTTGGAACTGGATTCAGAAAGGTTTTTAGATGAGCATTTACCCTACTGAGTATCTCTTTTAAAGAGAAAGAAAAAATACCGTAATGCAACTCCTGCATCCCAGTCAAGCATCTGTGAAAATCAGCTGTATTGCTCTTGTGTTCCTATGATCAAAAGATGGAAAAGAAGTGGCCGAAGAACTTTAACTAGCTGGCAGTTCCTCTGATTTTCAACTAATAAACCTTCCAATTTGGCATGCTGACTGGAACTTCAACAGATTTCTACAAGGATTCTTCACCTACTAGAGGTTTTAACTTAACTTATTACTAGATAAATCCTGCTACCAGCAATTATAGTTGTTGTGGACACTATGTATGACTGTTATATATAGATGTTGTATATAAATGTCATAATTTACACTTTCAAGAACTTTTGACTTTTATTACATTTCCCCCTTTAAGTATGTATTATACATTTCTGTATATATATTTGTTGGGTGGGGATTCACTTTATGCAAAAACTCATGCTACAATAGCAGTGCTATTCTAAGCAGAGTTACACCATTCCAAGTCCACTGAAGTAAATGGGCTTAGAAGAGTATTGCTTAGGATTGTACAGCCAATCTGACATTGTTTTATGGTGACTCTTTTCTGTGTTTATAGGAGCTTGAAGAAAGTCGTTGTCTTTTCAAGGCCAACAAATCATGTAAGGAAGCCCTCAGCATTTCAGCACCAACTGGCAATTAAGACCTTGGCATGAACAATGGAGAGTCAGGCTAGATACTACCCACTGCCAAACTGCAAAGAGTAGTTAGAAACACAGAATGTTCTGTAAGATACTAGTACAGTTGTGCCAAAACTACTTTTTGCATTCATCATTGCCAGAATTTGATTCCAGTTTTTTGTATTTATTCATTTTTGCCCCCTTGTTCATATTCAAGAATGGGGATAGTTTTGCCCATCTTTTTAAAGGAAGGGAAGGCACAGGATTAATTCAACATGCACACAAGAATGTATGTTGGATGGTTAGCCAATTGTAGTGTTAAATGCCTTATGAAAAAAGAGTTCTGTCTCTGGGCTCAGTATTCCACCCGTTTGGAAAACAGAACGGAGCATGCTCGCTCTCTCTCTCTCTCTCTCTTGCTCTCTCTCTCTCTCAAAAGAAGGTATTTTGCTAGCCTTTTCTTATGACAGCAAAAGTTTCAACTAGCTCACAGGCCAGTTTAACAGTATGACATACTGCATATTGCATCTCCTCTGGCAGCATCAGAGGTCACACTGGCGGTTTCCGCACAGGGAAACAACAGTGCTCCAGGGACGGGAAAAATGGTCCCTGGGGCACTGTTTGCACAGGAGGTGCTGCTGCATCGCAGCAGCACCATCCTGGCTCCCCTGAAGTGGCGTGAAGACGCCACTTCTGAAACTCGCTCGGGGGGCAAGTTTGTTGGAATACTGCAGTTGCCACCCGTTGCCGAGCGAACAGCAGAGGGTGGCAGCCGGCATATTGCCATGGTGATCCCGAACAGCTGCCTACCTTTTCCCTGCCTTTCATCGCTCCAAGGAGGGAAGGGGACATGCCTCCTTGCCTCCGTCGCTTCAGCCGTTGCTCTGGCCAGGGGGCGTGTCCCCTTCCTCCTCGGAGCGACGAAAGGCAGGGGAAAGGTAGGCAGCTGTTCGAGGGCTGCACGGCTGTGCAGAGTGTGCTCCGACAGCTGCGCAGCCTGTGGGGCCATCCGTGCAAACGGCCTCAGGGCTTGCATTGGCATCAATCATGCCGATGCAAGCCCGTGAGCCTGAATGTGCGGAAACCGCCACTGAGAACCACAGCAACTTCCACCATCTTCAAGCAGTAATCATAGAGCAAGAAGGAATGGTCCATTATTTGGCCTCTTGATGGGCAGCTACTTGCTACTTGTGCAAATGCAGTCCAACAACAAAGGAGAAAGGATAACAAATCCAAGAACTGCATTTATTGCTCTTTGTCTGGAAATTATTTTTTTTAAGTTCAAGATTATCTCTTAAGTCATTCAAGCTGGAGTCGAAACCTCACACCATTATGACTTTCCTGTAGCAGGGAAAGTTTTAAAATTTATAAAATGAGATGACTCAGTTGTCAACCAACTGCTAACAGGTCCACAAATGGATTTGCCCCACCCCAAGTTTCTACTTCTTATTCAGAATGACACAAACCATAAATTAAGGTCAATAATGACATCTGATTCCTAGCCAGCATGTGGATTGCACACCCCTGCAGTCAGACAAAATCTTTAAAAGTCCATCACTATGAAAGGAAGTGTTACAAGAACAACTAGGAGGTCAGCTAAGATATGTAAACAGTACTTCTCTAAAAAGGCCACTGTTAAATTTTGAATAAAATGTGATTTTTGCAATTAGGGAAGATAGGATACGTCAGATGAGTCCCTCCATTTCAACTGAAACTTAATCAGGTGAGAAATCAAAAACATTGACAATTTGGCTCCATCCTTATTATACCAGGTTACTCATAATGACAGCGTATATTAGCCAACTGTTCCCTTAACACTAATCATGTCCCTGATTGGAAATACATAAATATGTTATCCCATCAAACAAAATGCTGTCTTTTGAATAATGCTCCAACTCACAATCAGAAGTCTTCGGTTGCTATTTGCCATTTCTTTGTAGACAATTGCATCCTTTTGATATGACACTGTGCTTCCTTCTGTGCATTTGACAGGTGTTAGCTCAGCATCTGGAAGAAAATATTACAATCCAGTCATTAGTACTGTATTCTAGTGTCATCTGCATGTAGTCCCTGGTTAACTTTGACGGCAAAGTAATCCCATGCACGCAGCAAATATAAACTGCTGCTCTAAACAATAAATAAAATCATTTTAAACACACAATTATTTTCCATGAATGGTGTGGCAAAAGGGGAAAAAAGTATAGACAGGTGATAAGGGCCTTCTGCAAACAAAATCAATAGGTTGAGTGCTCCAGGAATAACTCGAATGAAGGAAGAATGCTGCAGATTCAAAAAGATTGTGGCTTAATATAAACTGTGCTAGACATCACCTGTCAAGTCAGGAACATTTCATCTATGAACACAACCTGTATATTTACTGACCTGCCCAATTGAGGGTTTGTTTTTATAAGTCTTGCTTCCCACTTTACCTTCTACAGCAACAAAGGTTTTGATTCTCAGTTTTATCTGAGGATGTTTTTGAATGTTAGGCAACCTAAATTTTGTCTAAATTATTGCTTTTTATTGATCCTACTGCTTCTGCAAAAGACATACATAGGGATATCCCATTTTCACCTTAGAACAACATCGTTTGAGTTAGGTTCCTTTCAAATACTGAAGCTGTCATGCCCCCACAGACCCTTTAAGATTTAGTTTCCCCACAGTTAGTATGGGTTTAGCTATGTTTTGTACAGTATTCAGTGGGAGGGAACCGAATTTAGTTCTGTCCCTTTAAGAAGCCCTAGGGCTGGTGTTCTATGGCAGTTATTACCCAGCAACCCGTCTGGTTTTGGCAGTTAGGTGCCAACGGAAGCTGGGTGACAGCAACAAGTTAGACAGTCCAAGATGTTATAGACTCTCAGTATTTAAGTTAAACAGTATAGATGTTATAGATTCACAGTGTTTACGTCAATAAATTCCAGACTCCAGAAAGTTTCTGCAACAAAGTAACCTTTATTTAGTTAGACCCGGGAGGAGTCAGGGTCTGTCAACATTGTTACAATTAAAGCTTTAAGTATTGAACTGTTAACTGAATCAGTGAGTCTTACATTCTGCTTTGGCCGGGTGCAGGGCACCTAAATAACCACCTGGGGAGCAGAACAGAAGCTGACCCAATGTCATTCTGCAAGCTTCATGAATGACACTTGAATGCAAGTGTCCCTTATTACAGAATATTACACTGAAAAATTCAGACAATATTTAGTGGTTTGTGCTGATAACTTACAAGGGAAAATGTTGTAGGGAGTTTGATAATACTGGCAGGTTTATTAGGACATGGCTGTTATCAAAGCAACGTTTAAAGAAAATTTGGAACATCAGTTTCAACCAGAACAGTTCTTCAGGAACATTCTGTATGTTTTTACCCCTCGCATGCCACAACGTCCTTCAGGCAGCATTTCCCAGATATTTTTCCTACTACCAAGTCTGGATGCCCTGGGTATATTTCTGGATTCATATAACAAGGATCACCACTTTTACCTGAGTTGGGAGTTATCCAGGTAAACTGGCAAAAACCTGCTTTGTTTGACTACATTGAAGAGTTTTAATTTACCTTTAACTCTGTTCTGCCAATTCATGGAAGGTCAAGTTTTAACTATAGTTTTTGTACTGCTTTATTTTTCAGATTGATGTCCTGTTTCCCTTCAAAGATCTCAGGCCAGAAAACATGGGGCAACAGCCCTGTATGAGAAAGAATGACTTAACAATTGGCAGACAGTGGGTCACCCAAGGCCATCCAATAAACTGCAAGGGCAAATGAAGGAATCCCATGGAAATACAAACTCAACTCAGCCTATCCATGAATCACACTGAGGATTTGTAAGCATTTGAAAGGCTTATCACCACTGGATATTGACAGGAGATTCTTTTTAAAGAATATGTTTTAATTTGTGGAAACTATATTACTGCAACAAGCACGGAGAGCTAAATTATAATGGTTCGGTTTTTAATAAAATACCTTATTAAACAGAGGGAAACAAGGAAAGAATCCATTTTTATTACTCTATAATCCCTCTCAGCAAACTGCCAGGGTAATGAAATTAGGGATTCCATTACATTTAAGGCAATGGAAGTAATTTTATTTACCTTTTTTGTCACACCCTCATGCATGCACACACATGGAGCAATCTGCTGCTGCACTTGTTAGCTTGCTGATTAAATACTTTGTCACTTAACTCTGAACTAATTAAAGAGAATTGAAGCACCCTGTGTGTGTCAGCCAACAACGTATTAACTTCAGCTCACTTCTGCCTTGCTTTACTCTTGATGCCTGCAAGACTCAGCTTTGGGTGTCTCTAAAATAGCCCATGCAATAGCCTAAACATTCCTTAGTGATAAATTCATGATTTTACAAATTAAGAATCCCAAGGACACCATTCTAAAGATGATGCATATTTCTAACTTACAAATGTTCCATGTTGTGAAAGAGTGAACTGGGAATGTGAGGGATTCAGAGAACGGCATTGGCGCTACATTTCAAAGCAAATTTAGCGGTTCCTCCTTTGATAAAATGTATAATTAATTTTCAGGAAATCTGATTTTTTTCAGGGGGCTGAAATATGGAACACCCATGCATAGCTCCTCAGTTTTTATTAAAAGCAATTTCAAGACAAATGTGGAACTTAGAACTTGAACAAAATATCAAAGTAATTTCACTTTAAGTTTTCTTGTCCCTAAAATACTCAACATTCCTTTAGGGTCAGGATTAGGGATGCCAACTTCAGGTTTGGAAACTCCTGTAGATTTGGGAGTGGAGCCTGGAGAGTGAAGTGATCTCAGTGGGGAATGACACCATCCTTCCAAAACAGCCATTTTGTCCAGGGGAGCTGATCTCTGTAGTCTGAAGATCGGTTGTAACTCCAGGTGATCTCCAGACCCCACCAAGAGATTAGCAACCCTAACCAGGATCAGGTATCCTTAGTGGGGTTGCCTGGTCAGGATCTAGCTTGGGAAATTCCTGGAGATTTGGGAGGTAGTGTCTGGGGAGTGGGGAATAGGCAGAGGGAGTTCAGCAGGGAGGTGATGTCATAGAGCCTGCACCTTGAAGCTGCTGTTTATTCCAGAGAATCTGATTTTAGTAGCCTGGGTATCAGTTGTGATTATGGGAGAATTTACAGCTCCACCTGGAAGTTGGAATGCTAGTCCTTAGGCTGTAAATGATCAAATACATAAATGATGACTTACGTGAATCATTGCCTCCTGAATCAACAAAATCACTTCCTGTATCTGCAGCAAGTCTCTAAAGCACTGGCAATACTACTAAGGCCTGGATTGCTACCCATAGGTCTGGTCTCCCCCCTTTTGTTAATAGCACACCAGCATCTTCACAGGTAGATTTTTTCAGCACTGGAGTAAAAAAATTGACTTCCCTGGTTAACCTGGGATACCATAATTTGAGTACTGATGATGGATTCTGTACAGGGCAAATATAATGGGTGTAGGATGCAATACAAACCATTTGGCGGGGGGACTTCACACAGGTTCCATCCCCAAAATGAGTCTGCCCTGTTTTATTTCCCTCAACATGGGATTTTCAAAGATCACTAAATCAGTGATCCTTTTGCAAAATTGGAGATGCTCCCACACGAATGGCAAGGCAGGAGGCATTTAATTTCTCCCTCTTCCACCACGTCATCTACAGTCACAGAGAATTTGCCTGCCATTGCCCTGCCATGGCAGAGAGGCCCCGTTTCCCTTTTTATTTTGTGTGTGTGTGTGTGTTGCACATGCACAACTAATCAGATGCAGCTGATCTTATTTATTTATTTATTTATTTATTATTTTCCACCCTTCCCTGTAGGGCTCAGAGTAATGAACAACAACAATAGCAAAACATCAATAACCATTGCATCATAAACAGCAAAAAACATCAATAATCAACAATGTAGATAGCAAAAAATCAATAATCATAGCATCATAAACAGCAAAATACATCAATAATCATAGCAACATAAATAAGCAACATGAACACACACAGAGGGTGACTTCTCTTCTATAGCCAAAACTACAAAAAAAACCAACAGGACTCAAGAGTATAGCCCTCTAAACAATTTACAGCAGCATTAGTAGCTCAGAGAAATGACCATCACTATTTGGTTTGGAATGTATTTACTGTCATAAGGAACACAGCTTTAGTCTCTGTTTCTATCTGACTTTTCATCACTTTGGGAACTTCATTGGTAGTAACACATACACATAAATTAAACAGATAGTTAAATGTAGGTGCCTTCATGCTTTGTGCAGGTCGGTGGGCTACCTATTGCCAGAAGGTAGGAGCCTGAACTCCTCTGTGCATTTATCCCCATCCTGTCTGCCAGTGGATACAAGCAAAGCTCTGCTTCTGCCTGCCTGAATAAGGTAAACAGCTGAATAAGTTAAGCAGCTATGACCTGGACTTATATAAAATTGGAATGCTCTCATACAGTGTAGTGATTGGGGGAAAGCAGAAATGCAAAAACATTGAGTCTATTCAGTTTCTCAAAAAATATTCTATACGGATGACATTCTACATTGACATAAATTGCAGGTTACCTACAAAAGCTTTTACTATGGTCAACAAAACAAAAAAATACTGAAGCAATAAGCAAGTTTTTTGAGTCCACCTTGTGGTACTTCAGTATCAACTCTCAATGTCAATAAATGCATTGTCTCAAAAATGAATCACAACAAGTGGTCTGGAAAAGATTTCTTAAAAAAAAACAAATACAGATAATCTTCCATTTAAAATCAGTGGAAGAAACAAGGCCTCTCCCAATAGTACTGAACACAGAAGTTTCTCTCAAGTATTTTCCCTGTCCATTTAGAAAGGTTCTCCAATATACAACCTCCTCTGATCTGTCTTCTTTTTTCTGACATCATTCATGGCCTTCTGAAGCACAGCAGGCAGGGAATGAGCTGAAAAGAGAGGGAAGGAACACATGATGATTCAGTCTTTCACAAATCTTTAGGCTTTGCTTTTGTTCTCAGCTGTAGCTCCATTTTTCCAGTCCCTTCATGAGCTTTGACATTTTTTCCTTATGTTCTTTGTCTAGTTTAAACCACAAGATCCTTGGATATGTTTATAAAGGGACAGAAACACTGATACGAATAATGCACTCTGCATGCAGTAGAGATGGCACTTATTAAAAAGGAATGTGTACCATCCACAAGTGGTACAAGACAGTGTGTAATCACTGTGATTCCCTGCCAAGAATCTCCTTCTCTTTCATGCATAAGCTAGCCAGAGATCTGGTTCTGCCACACTCATGACTACATACCTTTGTAGTCATAATCTAGCAAATGTTTTTAGGAGCTATATTAATTTCTAATCTGATAGCCTTCAGCAGAGAATCTTTCAGCCTTGGTCTCTACAGGAATTATATATAAACACTAAAATAATTATATTAATACTAACACCCACACCAAAACCAGGAGCTTAGTATGCTTAGCATGGATCCCTTTGCTGACAACATGATTACCCCTCCTAAATGAACACACGTAAAGCAAATATAATCAGAGATAAGACTCTTCAGATTCATAAATACCCCTAGACAGCATTGAATGAGCTATTTTAGTAGCGTGGCCAGTGGGATTTCTTACTTTTTTTTTTACTCTGAGAAGTTAATGTCATATCAGAAACTGCTTTTGAAACTCCACTCAGATCAGCCCAGAGTCTTTGTATGGGCAATAGCCAAATTCTAGCTTTCTTTGTAAAGCTCTTCAGCTTTGCCTGTCCCTCTGGCCTTTTTGATCTTTTCCCACTTTGCCAACTATCAAAAGTATAAAAATGCTGGCTTGCTTTCTTCTTGCTTCAATTCATTTGGGTTTGTCAGGTCATCCCTTGGTTTGCTCAGACACTGTCCATCTGTTTATTTATTTATTTTTTGAATTTTTACCCCGCTCATCCCCAAGGGGCTCAGGGTGGCAATCTTTCTGACACTTACAGCATTCAAATCATACCCCAAATCATCTGTTGCTAGGCAGGATTAAGTAATAACTAGTTCCCACACATGGAGTTCTGTCCTATCTTGTCATCAGCAAGCCAGTTCTTTACACACATGATTTTTGTTTAATACAGGGTAACATTGAAACAGACACACCTGACAAAATTATAGTGGAAATAACACATGCCATTTCACATAATATTCCGGGAAGAAGGCATAGGTGTATGTAAAGGTCCTGATTGCATACAAGTATAGTAACATACACACCACTCCAGAGCCCTGTACACATAACCCCAAACCACTGAATCCATGGAAGCAAAGAATGAGCACAAAACCACTAGCCCTTTAGTCCATGCATGCTACCTACTTTCAGAGGCAGTGTTAGGGTTGCCAGCTCTGGCTTGGGAAATGCCTGGAGATTTTGGGGGTAGAACCTGAGGGGAGGGTGGGGTTTGGGGAGGGGAGGGGAGGAACTTAAATGGGGTATAACGCCATAGAGTCCACCTTCTAAAGTTGCCATTTTTTCCAGGTGAACTGATCTCTGTCACCTGGAGATCACTTATAATAGTGGGAGATCTTCAGCCATCATCTAGAGGATGGCAATCCTCGGCAGTGTCCTTGTGGCACTCCTTCCCCATGACTAAGAATGCTTATGCCTACCGTAATGAAGCTATGTGTATAAAATGTCCTCAAGTCACAACTGACCTATGGTGACCCCAGCAAGGTGCTTTCAAAGCAAGTAAGAAGCAGAGGTGGTTTGCCATTTCCTTCCTCTGCAGAGTTTCCTTGCTGTCTCCCTTCTAAGTACTGCCCCTGCTTAGCTTCCAAGATCTGAGGAGATCAGGCTAAACCTTAATGCCTTCCCTCCCACCTTAAGTAATAACAGTGCAAATCTAAGAAGATGTGTCTTTATAAGACTGTTGACTTCAATTAACTTAGGCTGGTGCTGCAAGTGTAGTTCTGCTTGGAGCTTTTTGCCACAGTCCCTCTTCAGCCTTCCATGGGCAATCATTCCTTTCAGAATATCATGGGAAACCAACTGTAGTTCAGCTGTAAGGGACAGGTGGGTATCATTATCAGACTGATAATCTCATCTATAAACCATTCAAGAATTCTCTTCCATCAACTGAATTCTTGAAAGTCTCTTCAGAGTAGCTCTGCAGCTGCTAAGCACCAAGCAAAGAGAGAATGATAAGAGTGTTTATTTCAGGGAAAATGCTGCAAACATTGAATTCATGTATAGAAGGCGGTGGAATGAGGCTGACATCTGTTGCTAGGCAGGATTAATTAGGTATTACTTTAAATGATGAATCCTGGCTTATTCCCATGTGAACAGTTGGTAAATGCTCTGCTCTAATCAGAGATTTTTAAAAGATAAAGATGTTCTGTTACAAGCCATGGAGGCTACCATGGTGTTTATTAGGTGCATTAAGACTCTTGCAAGTTTTTCTAGTCCTGTTTCAGCATGTAAGTCAAACAAGCTGCATCAGTTTTGTTTAACATTTTGCTATTCTCATTACACATTTATTAGTTCCCTGGGTTACTGGTGCTTCTTTAGAGGGGTCATTTATATTTCTTTTTTTTATTTGATAAAAAAACACTGCAGTGTCAGTACCAATGACTTGAAAGCTCACACAGGGTGGCCCTGGGCTTGTCGCAATCTCTCAGACTAAACTACCTCACTGTGTTGTTGATCTGAAGATAAAGTAAAGGGGGAGGACAATGAAAAAAGTGCTTTGGGTTCCTATCCTAGGGAAAAGCAAGGTATGATTTTTTAAAAAAATGTATAGTATACCTTTGTTGATAAGATTTGAGGCAAGAGCCGAAGATATTTCAGGGCTGATAATTTTATATATCAACCCTGGTGGTTCCAACAACTGTTCTGATCTGCAGTTAACAGCAGCAAGATCTCAAATGAGGCAGGTAAACAGGAACAAAGGCTGAGAAATAATAACTAAGGCCCCTTCCGCACACGCAAAATAATGCATTTTCAAACCACTTTCACAACTGTTTGCAAGTGGATTTTGCTATTCCGCACAGCTTCAAAGAGCACTGAAAGCAGTTTGAAAGTGCATTATTCTGCATGTGCGGACTGAGCCTAAGTTTCAAGGGGTGAATCTTTACCTAGGTGCTAGCTAGTTAAGGAGCTGAAAATAAGATGCACCTGAATAACCAGGGGCAGCCATTGCTGCTGGGGTGAGCAGCGCAGCAAAATAAGGGGTTGCAAGGTAGGAATTGCATGCTGCAGAACCGGGTGCATTGATTGGCTCCCGGCCGCTTTGGCGGGAGGAGCCTGGGTATATATAGACGCCTCTCCCGGTCCGCGCCCTTCCCAGCGGCGAGACCCAGCAAGGCGTGGCCCACCCACCCTCCCTGTAACTGGGTTGGCGGGGATTTTCTTTTGGGGCCTTACTGTCGCAGCCTGGCGGGTTTGCAACGGTGTCGCACATCTGGGGAGAGAACGAGCCTTCCGGCTAGGGCTCCCAGGCTTGTGCCCTGTTATGGGCCGGGGGGTGGTGCGGGCAGGCTGGCAGGCAGGCAGGCCGGGCCGCTGCCCGACACCCCAGGGAGTGGGGTTGGGTCGGGCCGGTAGGCGGCCATGGGCTTAGCCGGTGCCCGACAGCCCAGCAAGCAAGGCAGGAGGACGGGCTGTGTGCGGCCTTGGGGCTTAGCCGGTGCCCGTCTCCTCAGCATGGGCGGGAAGAGGGTGGAAGCAAGGAGTGTTATCTCTGGGGCTTCCCTTCCTGCCAGTCCCATATGATGGGATGGGATGTGCGACCCGTTTGCCGCCCAGCTCTTTTGTATATAGTTATTGCTGTTATGTTTGATATTTCAATAAACGGGCTGCGGCCCATTCCTTTTCCAGCCTGTCGTCGTGGTGTATTTATTGTGCAAGTAAGTCTCACCATCTGCAGCAATGCACAGAATCCAGAGTTTCCTTTCACAGTCAATGTATATTTACCTTCCATGTCATTCGGACTGTAGTACTCCTTTTATTCCCACTTCTACAAGTCCCAGTGGTGGTTTTCCAGGTAACCTTTCAGTTTACCAAGTTATGGTGATAAATCTCCCAGCAAAGCTCTCTGAGCCTCATCCTCACTTGATAAAGCAGCAGGAAAAAATCCAGGGTGGGTAGGTAGCACTGATTGATGCCTAGACATCACTTCTTGCTTTGGAAACAAGAAGTAAAGGTCATGATGCTGTAAAAATTTCAAAAAATCTTTATGATTTTACCATAGATATTTTAAAATTCCTAGAGCATCCTGACATGATTACCTGTTTGAGAACAAGAAGTGACACTTTAGAAGTCTCCATCCACCTCATAGTGTTCTCAGAAGTTATCTGCTGAGGTCTGGCAACCCTACTTCCACGTCTCAAAGGTCTGTTTCTGCCTGCAGTTCTTTTTTCAGACTTGTGATTTCTCTGCCCTATGCTTTTGCCTCCTCTTGCCATCTCAGGCAAAAAAATCAACTGTTTCTTAGGTCAGTATAAGGAGTTATTGGGAAAGTAGTCCCTAATCTCAGAGTTAACACAGATTATCAGGTTATATCAACTATTGTGCTTCCATTGATCTGTTAGCCAGGAAACTGGCTAGCTGAAGAAGAGCCTCAGGGCTGAGCATCTGTTGCATATCTGTGTTCCAGATATTTAGTTTTTGATGGCCAGACATACAGGCTGAAAATCAAAAGCAAAGAAAAAAATGTTGGGTCTTCACTCAATGTCAAAGATTGCAGAAATATTAATTTCTCATGCAAGTAAAGTGATGCTCAAATTTTTACAACAAAAACTGCTACCATATATAGAATGAGAAATATCTGAGAAATTCAAGATGGATTCAGAAAGAGAAGAGGCACTGGAGATCATATTACAAATTTACATTGTTTACTGGCTTATATGAGAGAATTTTAGAAGAAAATCAGCTTATGTTTCATAGATTATAGAAAAGATTTTGACTGTGTGGATCATGAAAAGCTATGGCTAGTTTTAAAGGAAATGGGTATGTCACAGCATTTGATTGTTTTGATGTGCAACCTGTGCTCTGGACAAGAGGCTACCGTTATATAGAGAATATAGAGAAACAGAATGGCTTTCAATTAACTAAGGTGCTAGACAAGGATGTATCTTATTTTATCTATTCAATCTGTATGCAGAACATATTTTTAGAAAGCTGAACTGGAATTAGATGAAGGAGTGAAAATTTGGTAGAGGAACATTAACTATATGAGATCTGCAGATAATTGAGATCTACACCACTGGCAGGAAATAGCGAAGAATTGAAACAACTTCTTCTGAAAGTTAAAGGAGAAAGTGTCAAAATAGGACTACAGCTGAATATCAAGAAGACAAAAGTAAGACCTACTGGAGAATTCTCAACTTTAAGGTGGACAATGAGGAAATTGAACTTGTTTAAAATTTTCTCTTTCTTGGCTCCTTCATCAACCAAAAGGGAGACTGCCACCAAGAAATCAAAAGGGCATCCATGAAGGAACTAGAAAAGATTCCAAGGATGTGTCACTGGCAACCAAGATCAAGTTTTCATGCCATGGTATTCCCTATTACTATGTATGGGTGTAAAAGTTGGACAATGAAGAAAGCTGAGAGGAATAAAGTAGATTCCTTTAAAACAGTGGTATTAGAAGAGAGTTTTATGGATACCATAGACCACACACCCCTCAATTAATGGGTTCCAGATCAAATCAAGCTTGAACTGTCCCTAGAAGCTAAGATGACCAAACCAGACAAAGACACTGGGGATCCCTAGAAACACATCTCTTATACAACTAACAGTCGAGTGTGATTTGAGTTGGGACCTTCGTGCTGAGTAAGGGGAGTTAACCCTAATGAACTATAAATATGCCCTTTTTAATTTGGAGGGGATATTTTTTCTGTTATTGTGAGCCTTTTCATTTTACCCATTTTCACTCCTAGTATTCCAATCAGATTTCTTTGATGACATTCACATGGTTTACGAAACATTTATGCCATTTATAAGCAATTGATGGAAATATGAACATCAATTTTCATGATAACACTTCTGTCAAGTTTTGTTTGTGTGATGGGGTAAGATGCTGCAGTTTTGTAGCATTCTCATTAACCCTTTCCTCGGTTTGCTTTTCCTAACATAAGTGTATCCACTGAATGTACTATTTACCCTTGAATGTTTTCCCTAAGTGGGGAAAATATCACATTTACAGCTTTTAATGTAATGGTCCTAATCCAAATTTTCTCCCCAGGGAGAGATAAAATTCAATCACAGATCTTTAATATCTTATCTATTTTGGTCCTAAATGGATTTTAATAATTATGGACAAATTAAATCAGTAAAACTCAGACCTAAAGATGTGTGTACCTTATGAAAGTAGAAGTAAAAGTCCCAGTCCCCCCCCCACCCTCGGCCCCCCCCCCCCCCCCCCACCCCCCAACCCCCCCCTCCCCCCCACCCATTCCCCCGCCCCCCACCCCCCCCCCCCCCCCCCCCCCCCCCCCCCCGCCCCCCCCCCCCCCCCCCCCCCCCCCCCTCCCCCCCCCCCATCTCCTACCCCCTCCCCCCCCCCCCCCCACCCCCCCCCCCCCCCACCCCCCCCCCCCCCCACCCCCCCCCCCCCCCACCCCCCCCCCCCCCCACCCCCCCCCCCCCCCACCCCCCCCCCCCCCCACCCCCCCCCCCCCCCACCCCCCCCCCCCCCCACCCCCCCCCCCCCCCACCCCCCCCCCCCCCCACCCCCCCCCCCCCCCACCCCCCCCCCCCCCCACCCCCCCCCCCCCCCACCCCCCCCCCCCCCCACCCCCCCCCCCCCCCACCCCCCCCCCCCCCCACCCCCCCCCCCCCCCACCCCCCCCCCCCCCCACCCCCCCCCCCCCCCACCCCCCCCCCCCCCCACCCCCCCCCCCCCCCACCCCCCCCCCCCCCCACCCCCCCCCCCCCCCACCCCCCCCCCCCCCCACCCCCCCCCCCCCCCACCCCCCCCCCCCCCCACCCCCCCCCCCCCCCACCCCCCCCCCCCCCCACCCCCCCCCCCCCCCACCCCCCCCCCCCCCCACCCCCCCCCCCCCCCACCCCCCCCCCCCCCCACCCCCCCCCCCCCCCACCCCCCCCCCCCCCCACCCCCCCCCCCCCCCACCCCCCCCCCCCCCCACCCCCCCCCCCCCCCACCCCCCCCCCCCCCCACCCCCCCCCCCCCCCACCCCCCCCCCCCCCCACCCCCCCCCCCCCCCACCCCCCCCCCCCCCCACCCCCCCCCCCCCCCACCCCCCCCCCCCCCCACCCCCCCCCCCCCCCACCCCCCCCCCCCCCCACCCCCCCCCCCCCCCACCCCCCCCCCCCCCCACCCCCCCCCCCCCCCACCCCCCCCCCCCCCCACCCCCCCCCCCCCCCACCCCCCCCCCCCCCCACCCCCCCCCCCCCCCACCCCCCCCCCCCCCCACCCCCCCCCCCCCCCACCCCCCCCCCCCCCCACCCCCCCCCCCCCCCACCCCCCCCCCCCCCCACCCCCCCCCCCCCCCACCCCCCCCCCCCCCCACCCCCCCCCCCCCCCACCCCCCCCCCCCCCCACCCCCCCCCCCCCCCACCCCCCCCCCCCCCCACCCCCCCCCCCCCCCACCCCCCCCCCCCCCCACCCCCCCCCCCCCCCACCCCCCCCCCCCCCCACCCCCCCCCCCCCCCACCCCCCCCCCCCCCCACCCCCCCCCCCCCCCACCCCCCCCCCCCCCCACCCCCCCCCCCCCCCACCCCCCCCCCCCCCCACCCCCCCCCCCCCCCACCCCCCCCCCCCCCCACCCCCCCCCCCCCCCACCCCCCCCCCCCCCCACCCCCCCCCCCCCCCACCCCCCCCCCCCCCCACCCCCCCCCCCCCCCACCCCCCCCCCCCCCCACCCCCCCCCCCCCCCACCCCCCCCCCCCCCCACCCCCCCCCCCCCCCACCCCCCCCCCCCCCCACCCCCCCCCCCCCCCACCCCCCCCCCCCCCCACCCCCCCCCCCCCCCACCCCCCCCCCCCCCCACCCCCCCCCCCCCCCACCCCCCCCCCCCCCCACCCCCCCCCCCCCCCACCCCCCCCCCCCCCCACCCCCCCCCCCCCCCACCCCCCCCCCCCCCCACCCCCCCCCCCCCCCACCCCCCCCCCCCCCCACCCCCCCCCCCCCCCACCCCCCCCCCCCCCCACCCCCCCCCCCCCCCACCCCCCCCCCCCCCCACCCCCCCCCCCCCCCACCCCCCCCCCCCCCCACCCCCCCCCCCCCCCACCCCCCCCCCCCCCCACCCCCCCCCCCCCCCACCCCCCCCCCCCCCCACCCCCCCCCCCCCCCACCCCCCCCCCCCCCCACCCCCCCCCCCCCCCACCCCCCCCCCCCCCCACCCCCCCCCCCCCCCACCCCCCCCCCCCCCCACCCCCCCCCCCCCCCACCCCCCCCCCCCCCCACCCCCCCCCCCCCCCACCCCCCCCCCCCCCCACCCCCCCCCCCCCCCACCCCCCCCCCCCCCCACCCCCCCCCCCCCCCACCCCCCCCCCCCCCCACCCCCCCCCCCCCCCACCCCCCCCCCCCCCCACCCCCCCCCCCCCCCACCCCCCCCCCCCCCCACCCCCCCCCCCCCCCACCCCCCCCCCCCCCCACCCCCCCCCCCCCCCACCCCCCCCCCCCCCCACCCCCCCCCCCCCCCACCCCCCCCCCCCCCCACCCCCCCCCCCCCCCACCCCCCCCCCCCCCCACCCCCCCCCCCCCCCACCCCCCCCCCCCCCCACCCCCCCCCCCCCCCACCCCCCCCCCCCCCCACCCCCCCCCCCCCCCACCCCCCCCCCCCCCCACCCCCCCCCCCCCCCACCCCCCCCCCCCCCCACCCCCCCCCCCCCCCACCCCCCCCCCCCCCCACCCCCCCCCCCCCCCACCCCCCCCCCCCCCCACCCCCCCCCCCCCCCACCCCCCCCCCCCCCCACCCCCCCCCCCCCCCACCCCCCCCCCCCCCCACCCCCCCCCCCCCCCACCCCCCCCCCCCCCCACCCCCCCCCCCCCCCACCCCCCCCCCCCCCCACCCCCCCCCCCCCCCACCCCCCCCCCCCCCCACCCCCCCCCCCCCCCACCCCCCCCCCCCCCCACCCCCCCCCCCCCCCACCCCCCCCCCCCCCCACCCCCCCCCCCCCCCACCCCCCCCCCCCCCCACCCCCCCCCCCCCCCACCCCCCCCCCCCCCCACCCCCCCCCCCCCCCACCCCCCCCCCCCCCCACCCCCCCCCCCCCCCACCCCCCCCCCCCCCCACCCCCCCCCCCCCCCACCCCCCCCCCCCCCCACCCCCCCCCCCCCCCACCCCCCCCCCCCCCCACCCCCCCCCCCCCCCACCCCCCCCCCCCCCCACCCCCCCCCCCCCCCACCCCCCCCCCCCCCCACCCCCCCCCCCCCCCACCCCCCCCCCCCCCCACCCCCCCCCCCCCCCACCCCCCCCCCCCCCCACCCCCCCCCCCCCCCACCCCCCCCCCCCCCCACCCCCCCCCCCCCCCACCCCCCCCCCCCCCCACCCCCCCCCCCCCCCACCCCCCCCCCCCCCCACCCCCCCCCCCCCCCACCCCCCCCCCCCCCCACCCCCCCCCCCCCCCACCCCCCCCCCCCCCCACCCCCCCCCCCCCCCACCCCCCCCCCCCCCCACCCCCCCCCCCCCCCACCCCCCCCCCCCCCCACCCCCCCCCCCCCCCACCCCCCCCCCCCCCCACCCCCCCCCCCCCCCACCCCCCCCCCCCCCCACCCCCCCCCCCCCCCACCCCCCCCCCCCCCCACCCCCCCCCCCCCCCACCCCCCCCCCCCCCCACCCCCCCCCCCCCCCACCCCCCCCCCCCCCCACCCCCCCCCCCCCCCACCCCCCCCCCCCCCCACCCCCCCCCCCCCCCACCCCCCCCCCCCCCCACCCCCCCCCCCCCCCACCCCCCCCCCCCCCCACCCCCCCCCCCCCCCACCCCCCCCCCCCCCCACCCCCCCCCCCCCCCACCCCCCCCCCCCCCCACCCCCCCCCCCCCCCACCCCCCCCCCCCCCCACCCCCCCCCCCCCCCACCCCCCCCCCCCCCCACCCCCCCCCCCCCCCACCCCCCCCCCCCCCCACCCCCCCCCCCCCCCACCCCCCCCCCCCCCCACCCCCCCCCCCCCCCACCCCCCCCCCCCCCCACCCCCCCCCCCCCCCACCCCCCCCCCCCCCCACCCCCCCCCCCCCCCACCCCCCCCCCCCCCCACCCCCCCCCCCCCCCACCCCCCCCCCCCCCCACCCCCCCCCCCCCCCACCCCCCCCCCCCCCCACCCCCCCCCCCCCCCACCCCCCCCCCCCCCCACCCCCCCCCCCCCCCACCCCCCCCCCCCCCCACCCCCCCCCCCCCCCACCCCCCCCCCCCCCCACCCCCCCCCCCCCCCACCCCCCCCCCCCCCCACCCCCCCCCCCCCCCACCCCCCCCCCCCCCCACCCCCCCCCCCCCCCACCCCCCCCCCCCCCCACCCCCCCCCCCCCCCACCCCCCCCCCCCCCCACCCCCCCCCCCCCCCACCCCCCCCCCCCCCCACCCCCCCCCCCCCCCACCCCCCCCCCCCCCCACCCCCCCCCCCCCCCACCCCCCCCCCCCCCCACCCCCCCCCCCCCCCACCCCCCCCCCCCCCCACCCCCCCCCCCCCCCACCCCCCCCCCCCCCCACCCCCCCCCCCCCCCACCCCCCCCCCCCCCCACCCCCCCCCCCCCCCACCCCCCCCCCCCCCCACCCCCCCCCCCCCCCACCCCCCCCCCCCCCCACCCCCCCCCCCCCCCACCCCCCCCCCCCCCCACCCCCCCCCCCCCCCACCCCCCCCCCCCCCCACCCCCCCCCCCCCCCACCCCCCCCCCCCCCCACCCCCCCCCCCCCCCACCCCCCCCCCCCCCCACCCCCCCCCCCCCCCACCCCCCCCCCCCCCCACCCCCCCCCCCCCCCACCCCCCCCCCCCCCCACCCCCCCCCCCCCCCACCCCCCCCCCCCCCCACCCCCCCCCCCCCCCACCCCCCCCCCCCCCCACCCCCCCCCCCCCCCACCCCCCCCCCCCCCCACCCCCCCCCCCCCCCACCCCCCCCCCCCCCCACCCCCCCCCCCCCCCACCCCCCCCCCCCCCCACCCCCCCCCCCCCCCACCCCCCCCCCCCCCCACCCCCCCCCCCCCCCACCCCCCCCCCCCCCCACCCCCCCCCCCCCCCACCCCCCCCCCCCCCCACCCCCCCCCCCCCCCACCCCCCCCCCCCCCCACCCCCCCCCCCCCCCACCCCCCCCCCCCCCCACCCCCCCCCCCCCCCACCCCCCCCCCCCCCCACCCCCCCCCCCCCCCACCCCCCCCCCCCCCCACCCCCCCCCCCCCCCACCCCCCCCCCCCCCCACCCCCCCCCCCCCCCACCCCCCCCCCCCCCCACCCCCCCCCCCCCCCACCCCCCCCCCCCCCCACCCCCCCCCCCCCCCACCCCCCCCCCCCCCCACCCCCCCCCCCCCCCACCCCCCCCCCCCCCCACCCCCCCCCCCCCCCACCCCCCCCCCCCCCCACCCCCCCCCCCCCCCACCCCCCCCCCCCCCCACCCCCCCCCCCCCCCACCCCCCCCCCCCCCCACCCCCCCCCCCCCCCACCCCCCCCCCCCCCCACCCCCCCCCCCCCCCACCCCCCCCCCCCCCCACCCCCCCCCCCCCCCACCCCCCCCCCCCCCCACCCCCCCCCCCCCCCACCCCCCCCCCCCCCCACCCCCCCCCCCCCCCACCCCCCCCCCCCCCCACCCCCCCCCCCCCCCACCCCCCCCCCCCCCCACCCCCCCCCCCCCCCACCCCCCCCCCCCCCCACCCCCCCCCCCCCCCACCCCCCCCCCCCCCCACCCCCCCCCCCCCCCACCCCCCCCCCCCCCCACCCCCCCCCCCCCCCACCCCCCCCCCCCCCCACCCCCCCCCCCCCCCACCCCCCCCCCCCCCCACCCCCCCCCCCCCCCACCCCCCCCCCCCCCCACCCCCCCCCCCCCCCACCCCCCCCCCCCCCCACCCCCCCCCCCCCCCACCCCCCCCCCCCCCCACCCCCCCCCCCCCCCACCCCCCCCCCCCCCCACCCCCCCCCCCCCCCACCCCCCCCCCCCCCCACCCCCCCCCCCCCCCACCCCCCCCCCCCCCCACCCCCCCCCCCCCCCACCCCCCCCCCCCCCCACCCCCCCCCCCCCCCACCCCCCCCCCCCCCCACCCCCCCCCCCCCCCACCCCCCCCCCCCCCCACCCCCCCCCCCCCCCACCCCCCCCCCCCCCCACCCCCCCCCCCCCCCACCCCCCCCCCCCCCCACCCCCCCCCCCCCCCACCCCCCCCCCCCCCCACCCCCCCCCCCCCCCACCCCCCCCCCCCCCCACCCCCCCCCCCCCCCACCCCCCCCCCCCCCCACCCCCCCCCCCCCCCACCCCCCCCCCCCCCCACCCCCCCCCCCCCCCACCCCCCCCCCCCCCCACCCCCCCCCCCCCCCACCCCCCCCCCCCCCCACCCCCCCCCCCCCCCACCCCCCCCCCCCCCCACCCCCCCCCCCCCCCACCCCCCCCCCCCCCCACCCCCCCCCCCCCCCACCCCCCCCCCCCCCCACCCCCCCCCCCCCCCACCCCCCCCCCCCCCCACCCCCCCCCCCCCCCACCCCCCCCCCCCCCCACCCCCCCCCCCCCCCACCCCCCCCCCCCCCCACCCCCCCCCCCCCCCACCCCCCCCCCCCCCCACCCCCCCCCCCCCCCACCCCCCCCCCCCCCCACCCCCCCCCCCCCCCACCCCCCCCCCCCCCCACCCCCCCCCCCCCCCACCCCCCCCCCCCCCCACCCCCCCCCCCCCCCACCCCCCCCCCCCCCCACCCCCCCCCCCCCCCACCCCCCCCCCCCCCCACCCCCCCCCCCCCCCACCCCCCCCCCCCCCCACCCCCCCCCCCCCCCACCCCCCCCCCCCCCCACCCCCCCCCCCCCCCACCCCCCCCCCCCCCCACCCCCCCCCCCCCCCACCCCCCCCCCCCCCCACCCCCCCCCCCCCCCACCCCCCCCCCCCCCCACCCCCCCCCCCCCCCACCCCCCCCCCCCCCCACCCCCCCCCCCCCCCACCCCCCCCCCCCCCCACCCCCCCCCCCCCCCACCCCCCCCCCCCCCCACCCCCCCCCCCCCCCACCCCCCCCCCCCCCCACCCCCCCCCCCCCCCACCCCCCCCCCCCCCCACCCCCCCCCCCCCCCACCCCCCCCCCCCCCCACCCCCCCCCCCCCCCACCCCCCCCCCCCCCCACCCCCCCCCCCCCCCACCCCCCCCCCCCCCCACCCCCCCCCCCCCCCACCCCCCCCCCCCCCCACCCCCCCCCCCCCCCACCCCCCCCCCCCCCCACCCCCCCCCCCCCCCACCCCCCCCCCCCCCCACCCCCCCCCCCCCCCACCCCCCCCCCCCCCCACCCCCCCCCCCCCCCACCCCCCCCCCCCCCCACCCCCCCCCCCCCCCACCCCCCCCCCCCCCCACCCCCCCCCCCCCCCACCCCCCCCCCCCCCCACCCCCCCCCCCCCCCACCCCCCCCCCCCCCCACCCCCCCCCCCCCCCACCCCCCCCCCCCCCCACCCCCCCCCCCCCCCACCCCCCCCCCCCCCCACCCCCCCCCCCCCCCACCCCCCCCCCCCCCCACCCCCCCCCCCCCCCACCCCCCCCCCCCCCCACCCCCCCCCCCCCCCACCCCCCCCCCCCCCCACCCCCCCCCCCCCCCACCCCCCCCCCCCCCCACCCCCCCCCCCCCCCACCCCCCCCCCCCCCCACCCCCCCCCCCCCCCACCCCCCCCCCCCCCCACCCCCCCCCCCCCCCACCCCCCCCCCCCCCCACCCCCCCCCCCCCCCACCCCCCCCCCCCCCCACCCCCCCCCCCCCCCACCCCCCCCCCCCCCCACCCCCCCCCCCCCCCACCCCCCCCCCCCCCCACCCCCCCCCCCCCCCACCCCCCCCCCCCCCCACCCCCCCCCCCCCCCACCCCCCCCCCCCCCCACCCCCCCCCCCCCCCACCCCCCCCCCCCCCCACCCCCCCCCCCCCCCACCCCCCCCCCCCCCCACCCCCCCCCCCCCCCACCCCCCCCCCCCCCCACCCCCCCCCCCCCCCACCCCCCCCCCCCCCCACCCCCCCCCCCCCCCACCCCCCCCCCCCCCCACCCCCCCCCCCCCCCACCCCCCCCCCCCCCCACCCCCCCCCCCCCCCACCCCCCCCCCCCCCCACCCCCCCCCCCCCCCACCCCCCCCCCCCCCCACCCCCCCCCCCCCCCACCCCCCCCCCCCCCCACCCCCCCCCCCCCCCACCCCCCCCCCCCCCCACCCCCCCCCCCCCCCACCCCCCCCCCCCCCCACCCCCCCCCCCCCCCACCCCCCCCCCCCCCCACCCCCCCCCCCCCCCACCCCCCCCCCCCCCCACCCCCCCCCCCCCCCACCCCCCCCCCCCCCCACCCCCCCCCCCCCCCACCCCCCCCCCCCCCCACCCCCCCCCCCCCCCACCCCCCCCCCCCCCCACCCCCCCCCCCCCCCACCCCCCCCCCCCCCCACCCCCCCCCCCCCCCACCCCCCCCCCCCCCCACCCCCCCCCCCCCCCACCCCCCCCCCCCCCCACCCCCCCCCCCCCCCACCCCCCCCCCCCCCCACCCCCCCCCCCCCCCACCCCCCCCCCCCCCCACCCCCCCCCCCCCCCACCCCCCCCCCCCCCCACCCCCCCCCCCCCCCACCCCCCCCCCCCCCCACCCCCCCCCCCCCCCACCCCCCCCCCCCCCCACCCCCCCCCCCCCCCACCCCCCCCCCCCCCCACCCCCCCCCCCCCCCACCCCCCCCCCCCCCCACCCCCCCCCCCCCCCACCCCCCCCCCCCCCCACCCCCCCCCCCCCCCACCCCCCCCCCCCCCCACCCCCCCCCCCCCCCACCCCCCCCCCCCCCCACCCCCCCCCCCCCCCACCCCCCCCCCCCCCCACCCCCCCCCCCCCCCACCCCCCCCCCCCCCCACCCCCCCCCCCCCCCACCCCCCCCCCCCCCCACCCCCCCCCCCCCCCACCCCCCCCCC
Organism: Sphaerodactylus townsendi; assembly: GCF_021028975.2. Lineage (NCBI taxonomy): Eukaryota > Metazoa > Chordata > Lepidosauria > Squamata > Sphaerodactylidae > Sphaerodactylus > Sphaerodactylus townsendi. The sequence goes on along the minus strand of NC_059429.1, from coordinate 35,372,167 downwards.
CCCCCACCCCCCCCCCCCCCCACCCCCCCCCCCCCCCACCCCCCCCCCCCCCCACCCCCCCCCCCCCCCACCCCCCCCCCCCCCCACCCCCCCCCCCCCCCACCCCCCCCCCCCCCCACCCCCCCCCCCCCCCACCCCCCCCCCCCCCCACCCCCCCCCCCCCCCACCCCCCCCCCCCCCCACCCCCCCCCCCCCCCACCCCCCCCCCCCCCCACCCCCCCCCCCCCCCACCCCCCCCCCCCCCCACCCCCCCCCCCCCCCACCCCCCCCCCCCCCCACCCCCCCCCCCCCCCACCCCCCCCCCCCCCCACCCCCCCCCCCCCCCACCCCCCCCCCCCCCCACCCCCCCCCCCCCCCACCCCCCCCCCCCCCCACCCCCCCCCCCCCCCACCCCCCCCCCCCCCCACCCCCCCCCCCCCCCACCCCCCCCCCCCCCCACCCCCCCCCCCCCCCACCCCCCCCCCCCCCCACCCCCCCCCCCCCCCACCCCCCCCCCCCCCCACCCCCCCCCCCCCCCACCCCCCCCCCCCCCCACCCCCCCCCCCCCCCACCCCCCCCCCCCCCCACCCCCCCCCCCCCCCACCCCCCCCCCCCCCCACCCCCCCCCCCCCCCACCCCCCCCCCCCCCCACCCCCCCCCCCCCCCACCCCCCCCCCCCCCCACCCCCCCCCCCCCCCACCCCCCCCCCCCCCCACCCCCCCCCCCCCCCACCCCCCCCCCCCCCCACCCCCCCCCCCCCCCACCCCCCCCCCCCCCCACCCCCCCCCCCCCCCACCCCCCCCCCCCCCCACCCCCCCCCCCCCCCACCCCCCCCCCCCCCCACCCCCCCCCCCCCCCACCCCCCCCCCCCCCCACCCCCCCCCCCCCCCACCCCCCCCCCCCCCCACCCCCCCCCCCCCCCACCCCCCCCCCCCCCCACCCCCCCCCCCCCCCACCCCCCCCCCCCCCCACCCCCCCCCCCCCCCACCCCCCCCCCCCCCCACCCCCCCCCCCCCCCACCCCCCCCCCCCCCCACCCCCCCCCCCCCCCACCCCCCCCCCCCCCCACCCCCCCCCCCCCCCACCCCCCCCCCCCCCCACCCCCCCCCCCCCCCACCCCCCCCCCCCCCCACCCCCCCCCCCCCCCACCCCCCCCCCCCCCCACCCCCCCCCCCCCCCACCCCCCCCCCCCCCCACCCCCCCCCCCCCCCACCCCCCCCCCCCCCCACCCCCCCCCCCCCCCACCCCCCCCCCCCCCCACCCCCCCCCCCCCCCACCCCCCCCCCCCCCCACCCCCCCCCCCCCCCACCCCCCCCCCCCCCCACCCCCCCCCCCCCCCACCCCCCCCCCCCCCCACCCCCCCCCCCCCCCACCCCCCCCCCCCCCCACCCCCCCCCCCCCCCACCCCCCCCCCCCCCCACCCCCCCCCCCCCCCACCCCCCCCCCCCCCCACCCCCCCCCCCCCCCACCCCCCCCCCCCCCCACCCCCCCCCCCCCCCACCCCCCCCCCCCCCCACCCCCCCCCCCCCCCACCCCCCCCCCCCCCCACCCCCCCCCCCCCCCACCCCCCCCCCCCCCCACCCCCCCCCCCCCCCACCCCCCCCCCCCCCCACCCCCCCCCCCCCCCACCCCCCCCCCCCCCCACCCCCCCCCCCCCCCACCCCCCCCCCCCCCCACCCCCCCCCCCCCCCACCCCCCCCCCCCCCCACCCCCCCCCCCCCCCACCCCCCCCCCCCCCCACCCCCCCCCCCCCCCACCCCCCCCCCCCCCCACCCCCCCCCCCCCCCACCCCCCCCCCCCCCCACCCCCCCCCCCCCCCACCCCCCCCCCCCCCCACCCCCCCCCCCCCCCACCCCCCCCCCCCCCCACCCCCCCCCCCCCCCACCCCCCCCCCCCCCCACCCCCCCCCCCCCCCACCCCCCCCCCCCCCCACCCCCCCCCCCCCCCACCCCCCCCCCCCCCCACCCCCCCCCCCCCCCACCCCCCCCCCCCCCCACCCCCCCCCCCCCCCACCCCCCCCCCCCCCCACCCCCCCCCCCCCCCACCCCCCCCCCCCCCCACCCCCCCCCCCCCCCACCCCCCCCCCCCCCCACCCCCCCCCCCCCCCACCCCCCCCCCCCCCCACCCCCCCCCCCCCCCACCCCCCCCCCCCCCCACCCCCCCCCCCCCCCACCCCCCCCCCCCCCCACCCCCCCCCCCCCCCACCCCCCCCCCCCCCCACCCCCCCCCCCCCCCACCCCCCCCCCCCCCCACCCCCCCCCCCCCCCACCCCCCCCCCCCCCCACCCCCCCCCCCCCCCACCCCCCCCCCCCCCCACCCCCCCCCCCCCCCACCCCCCCCCCCCCCCACCCCCCCCCCCCCCCACCCCCCCCCCCCCCCACCCCCCCCCCCCCCCACCCCCCCCCCCCCCCACCCCCCCCCCCCCCCACCCCCCCCCCCCCCCACCCCCCCCCCCCCCCACCCCCCCCCCCCCCCACCCCCCCCCCCCCCCACCCCCCCCCCCCCCCACCCCCCCCCCCCCCCACCCCCCCCCCCCCCCACCCCCCCCCCCCCCCACCCCCCCCCCCCCCCACCCCCCCCCCCCCCCACCCCCCCCCCCCCCCACCCCCCCCCCCCCCCACCCCCCCCCCCCCCCACCCCCCCCCCCCCCCACCCCCCCCCCCCCCCACCCCCCCCCCCCCCCACCCCCCCCCCCCCCCACCCCCCCCCCCCCCCACCCCCCCCCCCCCCCACCCCCCCCCCCCCCCACCCCCCCCCCCCCCCACCCCCCCCCCCCCCCACCCCCCCCCCCCCCCACCCCCCCCCCCCCCCACCCCCCCCCCCCCCCACCCCCCCCCCCCCCCACCCCCCCCCCCCCCCACCCCCCCCCCCCCCCACCCCCCCCCCCCCCCACCCCCCCCCCCCCCCACCCCCCCCCCCCCCCACCCCCCCCCCCCCCCACCCCCCCCCCCCCCCACCCCCCCCCCCCCCCACCCCCCCCCCCCCCCACCCCCCCCCCCCCCCACCCCCCCCCCCCCCCACCCCCCCCCCCCCCCACCCCCCCCCCCCCCCACCCCCCCCCCCCCCCACCCCCCCCCCCCCCCACCCCCCCCCCCCCCCACCCCCCCCCCCCCCCACCCCCCCCCCCCCCCACCCCCCCCCCCCCCCACCCCCCCCCCCCCCCACCCCCCCCCCCCCCCACCCCCCCCCCCCCCCACCCCCCCCCCCCCCCACCCCCCCCCCCCCCCACCCCCCCCCCCCCCCACCCCCCCCCCCCCCCACCCCCCCCCCCCCCCACCCCCCCCCCCCCCCACCCCCCCCCCCCCCCACCCCCCCCCCCCCCCACCCCCCCCCCCCCCCACCCCCCCCCCCCCCCACCCCCCCCCCCCCCCACCCCCCCCCCCCCCCACCCCCCCCCCCCCCCACCCCCCCCCCCCCCCACCCCCCCCCCCCCCCACCCCCCCCCCCCCCCACCCCCCCCCCCCCCCACCCCCCCCCCCCCCCACCCCCCCCCCCCCCCACCCCCCCCCCCCCCCACCCCCCCCCCCCCCCACCCCCCCCCCCCCCCACCCCCCCCCCCCCCCACCCCCCCCCCCCCCCACCCCCCCCCCCCCCCACCCCCCCCCCCCCCCACCCCCCCCCCCCCCCACCCCCCCCCCCCCCCACCCCCCCCCCCCCCCACCCCCCCCCCCCCCCACCCCCCCCCCCCCCCACCCCCCCCCCCCCCCACCCCCCCCCCCCCCCACCCCCCCCCCCCCCCACCCCCCCCCCCCCCCACCCCCCCCCCCCCCCACCCCCCCCCCCCCCCACCCCCCCCCCCCCCCACCCCCCCCCCCCCCCACCCCCCCCCCCCCCCACCCCCCCCCCCCCCCACCCCCCCCCCCCCCCACCCCCCCCCCCCCCCACCCCCCCCCCCCCCCACCCCCCCCCCCCCCCACCCCCCCCCCCCCCCACCCCCCCCCCCCCCCACCCCCCCCCCCCCCCACCCCCCCCCCCCCCCACCCCCCCCCCCCCCCACCCCCCCCCCCCCCCACCCCCCCCCCCCCCCACCCCCCCCCCCCCCCACCCCCCCCCCCCCCCACCCCCCCCCCCCCCCACCCCCCCCCCCCCCCACCCCCCCCCCCCCCCACCCCCCCCCCCCCCCACCCCCCCCCCCCCCCACCCCCCCCCCCCCCCACCCCCCCCCCCCCCCACCCCCCCCCCCCCCCACCCCCCCCCCCCCCCACCCCCCCCCCCCCCCACCCCCCCCCCCCCCCACCCCCCCCCCCCCCCACCCCCCCCCCCCCCCACCCCCCCCCCCCCCCACCCCCCCCCCCCCCCACCCCCCCCCCCCCCCACCCCCCCCCCCCCCCACCCCCCCCCCCCCCCACCCCCCCCCC